>NC_138047.1:10826717-13229124 GCF_964194185.1 Rhinolophus hipposideros | reverse complement strand
CACCTGTTCCATCACTGCTGGACAAGCAAAGGTGATTGACTGCCTCCTCCAAAAACATCATTTGGAAGTTAGAGAACAGCATGAGCATGGTGTGATTATGAGACAGTAGGTTGGGGTCCAGGGTTTGTGCAGGTGGGTAGTGTGAAAGGTCTGAACTTGTCTTCGACCATCCCCAATGAGGTCATGTTAAGGTCAGATGAGGGCTTTGAAAGGCTCACTGATTTCCTGCCTTCCTGTAAGACAGAGGAGGTACCTCCTTCTAATCAAAAGCCAGGCCCTCCCACCCTCTCAGACATCTTCCTATCCCCTTCCTCCCCTACACCCACCTCTTTCCCTTATCTTCAGCCTCTCCCTGTCTGCTTTCTCCTTCCCGGCCTCATTAAGCACACTCAGGTCTTTTTAATCTTTGTCAAACCCTCCCTCCCTTAACCTCAGGGCCACCTCCAACCACAGCCCTATTCACTATCTCCATTTCAGCCCAAATTCTCCAAACCGTTGCTTTCACTTATTAGATTCACCTCCTCAAGTCTCTCTTACTTCTTAACCCTCTCCAATCCTGTTTTGACCTTACCACCTCATTAAAACCACAGAATTATTAAAATGTTAATGGTTATAATGTTAAATATAGCCTTGCCATCTAACCCAGTAAACTGACTCCCAAGAGAAATGAATGCTTCCCTGTCCCTCATTGCTGATCCTACATCTTGTTCTCTCTTGAATCTCTCTTGTATTATTTTCTCCTTTTCCACTAACTTCCATGGCACCGCACAGGTCCCAGCCACCACCATCTGTTATCTATACTACCCTCCTATGTGGGCACCCAACTGCATCCTCAAACCTTCTCTCCTATGCAGCAGGGTAATCTTTTTAAAACACAATAAATTGTTGCAAACCTGCCTGTGGTTTCCCACTGCTTTCATAATAAATCCCAAATTCCTTAGCCGTCCTGCCAGGCTCTGCATGATCTGGCCCCTGGTGACCTTCAGCCTTGACCTCCCCCCCCAGCTGCTTCCCCACGTCTCTCTACATTCAGCCACACCAGCCTTCTTTCTTTGCATCCAAGCATCGCGCTCTTTCCCACATCAGGCCCTTTGCATATGCTGTCTTTCTAGGTGCATTTCACTGCTTAATCATTATTCACCCTTTAGGCCTCAGCTTAAATGTCACTTCTGGGGAAACCTCCCATTACCCCAGAAACGAGCTTTGCTTCCCTCATTACATGCTTTCCTAGTTTCTCTTTCTGAGCATTGATCTTTCATATCAACAGCCTTCTTAGGAAGGTAAGCAGAAAATGGATCTGACGTATTCATCGCTGTCTCCCTAAAGCCAGGAATGAGGTAGAACCACACTTCAGGTGCCCAACAAATATCTGTTGGAAGGAAGTAAAAATTAAGTGAACGAGATTAGTAATGCACAGCACAATACATCACATCTAGGCGACGGTGAGCCATTGAAAGCACCAGTGCATACAAAGACAAAGGGAAAATGTGTTAAATGGTATTAATTTGGTAGTCATGTGCAGTGGAGATTGGAGAAACCTAAAACACTGAGATAATAATGTAAACAGACCAGGCATAGAGTAATAAGGGTCAGGATTAGAATGGTGACAATAAGAATGGGTAGAAAAATTTATAAGGTTTGCTGACTAATTGTATTTGGAAGTGAGAAGGGAACATGTAGATTCAGAAATTAGGGTCTGGTGGTTTTTGAAAGAATGAAAAATTAAGAAATGAGAACTGGGTTTCAGAGGAAGCCAATGATGTCAGGTCAATAAATTGTCATGGGGACCGTTAAGACTCACGCAGAAGAATTCCAAGTCTCCTGAAAAACAGAAATCATATTTCAAAGACTGTCTGCATACCTTTTCCAAATGAGGACCATCTGCCAGCAAAGCTGAAGTGAAATCATTGTTTATGCAGATAATTTTCTCTGCAGGTGGTCTCCTTTTCTTTAGAGGGAATTGTGTGAGGCCAGACACATTTCATACACAGTCATGGCCATGGCACCATTGGGGAGGTAACTGCATTCTTCGAAGGGAATTGCCTGCGACTCTAAGCTGCACATTTCCAAATTCCAGGGCTTCATATCTTCCCTCTGCTTGCATTCCCTCGAGCTGCCATCCGTCTTTGGCAAAAGTGACCTAGAAAGAATGGCAGTAGCCCCAGAAGATAATGCAGTGATGTGTGAGCGTGTGGGTTATGAGTCTTGGTAGATTCTGCTTTTCTGAGGCAAGGGGAGAGGAGCTGTCAATAAGACACATGGGATTCTGTAGAAACAGAGAAGCTGAGTGTGCTTCAGGGGGTGTGGGGCTGGGGGAGAGATTCCAGGAACCTGTCAGCCTAGGCCTGAGATATCACCATTGTGCAGGGGATGGCACTGTTTGCCTAATTTAAACTGAGAGGAAGAATAGAGCATGGTTTTAGACTACAAAGCATAAAGGAAGAAGATTGCTTGAAATATGGAACTGAAGTTTGCAAAACCCAAACAGGGAAGAAATCAGGACCATTCACTGAGAAAAGCCAGCTGAGGCTCAGGATAGATTGCTTCAGGTCTGGGAGGAGGGGAAGCGTCTGCTCAGCTTTATTTAGAGATAGAGGCCCAAGTTAAAGGCCCAAAGCAGTCTAGTGGAGCAAGATCCATGCCAGCCACTTTCTGGAACCAGGGAACTTTCTCTGAGTTCTGGAGGGAAATGGGGAGTGGGTTTAAGTTGGGCTCAGTAGGGTCAGTGTTTGTTCTGACTCCAGACTGTATTTGACTGTCTAATAGGGAACATCTTGTAACTTTCATCTGAGAGAGAGAGAGAGAGAGAGAGAGAGAGAGAGAGAGAGAGAGAGAGAGAGAGACGTGTAGAGAATTTCTCCATGTCCATCTTGGAACAGGTTGAAGACCACACTGCACCCACTTTAGTCCAACCATGGTTCAAAAAGAACAGCAAGAAAAAGTTTAAGTCTCGCTTTCTAATCCTACTCCTGAATCCTACCTTTATTTGGGGAAACCCGTTTCCCAGCTTGCAGAAAGAAAAAAGGAAGGCCCTTTTGTTATACAATGTAGAAGTCATAGATCTGAAATTTGATTTACTTGTGCCTTATTTGTCTGCCAGTAACATCCTACCTGATAAGCGAGAGATTGTAGCTGCTACTATTTCTTAGACATGCATTGTTAGGACAACTCTCTTCTTTATTTTCCTTCCTTCTCTCCTCTCCTGTCCTTATTCTAGCAATCAACCTGCAATATCTTTGTGTCTTATCTCAGCGGTCTTCAAATCTTTGAAGGTTTTTTTTTTTCATCGCTGCAGCAGGAGACAGGCTTAGGAGGCTGCTCTCATGGTAGTTATGTTGGTAACAAGCCTGAAGTTGTTGCCCTACTTGACCAGTAACTTCTAAGAACAGCAGGGTGCACATCTGTTTCCCGGACTAAGAATAAAAGGTTTCTCTCCAGATGGCAGACTTTTGGGTGTATGTTCTAAAGCTCCCCAGAGAGAACTGTCTGTAACTTGCAGTGCTCAGTGGGGAGGCAGCATAGCGTTGCCATAATGTGGAGAGGATTCACTTCCCTAAATACATTCAATACTTTGGATCTGAAAATGATCAAAACAAAAAAAAAGAATGACAACTAAATAAACATAACTAAATGTTGCCAAAGGGTAACGTACTCTTTGTCAAGCCTATCTACTGATCCTCAGCTTTCACAGTAAATAGGATACATTTTCAGTCAGTGTCTTACATAATGCTAGCACTTAGTACATAAAGTGAATATTGCTGTTAGCAAAACGGTCTGTTAAATTGCGTCCTGGCCCCGTTTCGAGAGATGCGTTAAAGGCAAGAAATATCATTAACTCTTTTCTTTCCAAACTATTTTAAAAGGATATCAATTCTTATAATAGAGGATATAGTTCCAGTATAGTGCAATTATATTATTTAGATCTAAATTGTCCCAGATATTTTGCTTCTCCATTTTCTTCCTTTTAGTGTCACTTTGGGGAAAATTGTTTTTCTGACATTTTCCTTATAAAATGGGCCAGGAAAAGAACATTTTGGCTCTGTGACCCCATTATTAGTTGCTCTAAGAAAACACATTGCTAGAGCAAAGAATGTGTCTAAGGGATCTGTGGTGAATGTTTAGTATCAGGAACTTCCTGGCCAGTTTTTTGAAAATTTTAGCCCTGCTCACAAGCATTCTTTAATCTTTCTTTTATGGTTTTTCTCAAAAAAAAAAAAAAAAATTGTTCCATATGTTACTTTTCTTCAAAAGAACTAAAACAACAAACTGCAATTTGTCCAATCAAATCATAATAGCACTCAAGGTCAAATACAATCACAGCTTGAAGAAAACAGCACCCCTCTGTTAATAGCAGATATTGCTGCAGTAACCCAGCTGGCTGGACAGCTAGCAGTGGGCACACAACATTGGCACAGGTCCCATGTTTTTTTTTGTAACGGTTATTAGTGGGGTTTTCCAATATGTTTATAAATTATTCATGAAATTCTCTAATACAGTTAAAAGGTTTTGTTAAGATTAGTTATAGGTGTTTGGATCCCCTTTACAGGCATGCCTAAAGACACTGACCAGGGCATCTGTTCTCATGGAGACATGTCAGGACTGGAGGATGCTTACATTCAGGATTTGAATGTGTTTTTTTAAATTTGCAATTTTCATTTATTCATGTTTTGGTTACATATTATTGTTATGATGCTTGTGAGCTGATTATAACCTAAATTGTATGCCAGAACTACCGAATTTTATAGCTTAAGAGGGTCAACTTTATGGTATATGAGTTATAGCTGCATAAAAAAAATATCCAAAGGCATACAGATTGGGAAGAAGTAAAACTGTCTTTGTTTGCAGATGACATGATTGTCAATGCAGAAAATAAAAATAAAAATCTTGTAACAGGTATAACAAAGATGCAGAATGTAACATTATTATACAAAAGTCAGTTGCTTTCCTGTTAACCAGCATGAACAAATGGCATTGAAAACACAATACCATTTACACTCGTACTCCCCAAAATGAAATACTTAGGTATAAATCTAACAAAATATGTACAAGATCTATATGAGGAAAATTACAAATTCTGATGAAAGAAATCAAAGAAGATAAATAAATGTAGCAATACCCATGTTTATTGAGAAGAAGACTCAATGTTGTCAAGATGTTAGTTCTTCCCAACTTGATCTATAGATTTAATGAAATCCCAATGAAAATACCAGCAAGTTATTTCATGGATATCAACAAACTGATTCTGAAATTTACATGGAGAGAAAAAAGATTCAGAATAGGCAACACATTATTGAAAGAAAAGAACAGAGTTGGAGGACTGACCCTGCTTTACTTTAGACTTCCTATAAAACTACAGTAATCAAATCGGTGCGATATTGGCAAAAGAACAGACAAATGGAACAGAGGAGAGAGCCCAGAAATAAACCCATATAAATACAGTCAACTGATCTTTGAAAAAAAAGAGCATAGGCAATACAATGAAGAAAACGTGGTATTGGAAAAGCTGGACATCCGTATGCAAAAAATGAATCAGACCTTACACCCTTCACAAAAATTTACTTAAATAGATCATAGGCCTAAATATAAAATGCAAAAATGTAAAACACCTAGAAGATAATATAGGTGCAAATGTGTCCTTGTGTTTGCTGATGGCATTTTAGATACAACACCAATGTCATGATCCATGAAAGAAATAATTTTTAAGCTTGTTTTTATTGAAATTCAAAACTGCTGCTCTTTGAAAGACACTATCAGGAGAATGAAAAGACAGCCACAGAAAATATTTGCAAAAGACATATCTCATAAAAGAATGTTACTCAAAATAGACAAAGAACTCTTATAATTCAACAAGTAAACAAACAACCCAGTCAAAAATGGGAAAAGCTGACGGGGGTGGGGGGTTCACACAGTGTGAGGGTCATAAAAGATAAACGTCTAAGTTTTACTTTGTCTTGTGCACCTGAAATTAATTTTAAAAATTGGGGAAAAAATGAGAAAAGGTTTTGAACAAACATTTCACCAAAGAAGATATCCAAATGGTAAATAGGCACATGAAAATATGCTCGACATCACATGTCATTAGGGAATCGCAAATTAAAACAATGAGATACCACTGTACAGTGAGATACCAAAACAATAAGATACCATTAAATGCTGGCTAAGAGGTAGAGCAACAGGAACTTTCATTCATAGCTGGTGGGAATGCAAAGTGGTACAGCCACTTTAGGAGACAGTTTGGCATCTTCTTACAAAACTAAACATACATGATACAATCCAACAATTGTACTCCTTGGTGTTTTCTCAAATGAGTTGAAAAGTTTGTCCACACAAAACCTGAACATGGATGTTTATAACAGTTTGATTCATAATAATCAAAACGTGGAAACCACCCAGGTGTCCTTCACTAAGTAAATAGGTAAACAGTGGTTTAGCAATACAATCAAATTTTAAAAATGGGACTACATCAAGCTAAGAAGTTTTTGCACAACAAAGGAAACCATCAACAAAACAAAAAGACAACCTACTGAATGGGAGAAGATATTCGCCAATGGTACATCTGATAAGGGGCTAACACCCAAAATTTACAAAGAACTCATACAACTCAACACCAAAAGATACCCAAACAATCCAATTTTAAAAATCGGCAGAGGACCTGAAGAAACATTTCTCCAAAGAGGACATACAGATGGCCAATAGACATATGAAAAAATGCTCAACATCACTAATCATCAGAGACATGCAAATTAAAACCACAATGAGATATCACCTCACACCTATCAGAATGGTCATCAACAATAAATCAGCTAATAACAAGTGTTGGCGAGGATGTGGAGAAAAGGGAACCCTCATGCACTGTTGGTGGGATTGCAAATTGGTGCAGCCGCTATGGAAAACAGTATAGAGGTTCCTCAAAAAATTAAAAATATAACTACCTTATGACCCAGCAAGTCCATTTCTAGGTATTTATCCAAAGAAATCCAAACTACTAATTCAAAAAGATATATGCATACCTATGTTCATTACAGCATTACTTACAATAATCAAGATATGGAAGCGACCTAAGTATCCATCAATAGATGATTGGATAAAGAATACATGAGATATATATATATATATGTATGTATGTATGTATGTATGTATGTATGTATGTATGTATACACACACAATGGAATATTACTCAGCCATAAAATGAATGAAATCTTGCCATTTGTGACAACACGGATAGACCTAGAGGGTATTATGCTAAATGAAATAGGTCAGACTGAGAAAGACAAATACCATGTGATTTCACTTATATGTGGAGTCTAAAAAAACAAAATAAACAAGCAAACAAAACAGAAACAGACACATAGATACAGAGAACAAACTGATGGTTGGCAGATGGGAGGAGAGGTGGTGAAGCTGGGTGAACAAGGTGAAAAGATTAAGAAGTACAAATTGGTATTGACAAATAGTCACAGGGATGTAAAGTACAGCATAGGGAATGTAGTCAATAATATTGTAATAACTATGGTTGGTGTCAGGCATGTATGACTTATTGGGGGGATCACTTCATGAGTTATATAAATGTGTACCCACTAATCTGTACACCTGAAACTCATATACCATCAAATGTCAACTGTAATTGAAAAATGAAAAATAATTTAAAATCTATCCATATGTCTATAATAAAAAGGAACTACACTGGAACCACCGCCTCCCCCCAAAAAATGTGGTGAAAAGACATGGAAGAACCTTAAATATTACTAAGTGAAATAAACCCATATAAAAAGGCTACGTACTATACGATTCCAACTATATGACATTCTGGAAAAGGCAGAACTATGGAGACATTAAAAATATCAGTGGTTGCCAGGGGTCGGGGGAGGAAGGGATGAAAAGGAGGAGCGTGGAGGATTTTTAGGGCAGTGACCTATTCTGTATGATACTGTATGAGTAATCATACCTTTGTCCAAATGCATAGAATGTATAACACAAAGAGTAAACACTAACGTAAGCTTTGGGTGGACTTTGGGTGATAATGACATGTCAATGTATGTTCCTCAAGTGTAACAAATGTCCCACTCTGATGCCAGTGTTGACAGTGGGGAGGCCATGCATTTGTGGGATGAAGGGCATATATGGGAACTCTCTGCACTTTCCACTCAATTTTGCTGTGAACCTCACTGCTCTAAAATACAGTCTATTCAAAAATTTACTGTAGCCATATGGAAAATGGTAAACTTGACTTTTTTTTTAAGATTTTTTTTATTGGGGAAGGGGAACAGGACTTTTATTTTTATTGGGGGACAGTGTGTACTTCCAGGACTTTTTTCCAAGTCAAGTTGTTGTCCTTTCAGTCTTAGTTGTGGAGGGCATAGCTCAGCTCCAGGTCCAGTTGCCATTGCTAGTTGCAGGGGGTGCAGCCCATCATCCCTTGCAGAAGTCCAATCAGCAACCTTGTGGTTGATAGGATGCACTCCAACCAACTGAACCATCAGGGAGCTCAGCAGCAGCTCAGCTCAAGGTGCCAAAGGTGCCATGTTCAATCTTAGTTGCAGGGGGCAGAGCCCACCATTCCTTACAGGGCTCCAGGAGTTGAACCGGCAAACTTGTGGTTGAGAACCCACTAGCCCATGTGGGAATCCAACCAGCAGCCTTCGGAGTTAGGAGCAAGGAGCTCCAACTGCCCAAGCCACCAGGCCAGCCCAACTTGATTTTTTTTTTTAATTGGTAAAGCAATGCTTTATCAAGGCTACTATATCTATCTTGCTTTGTCTACTGCAAAATCTTGCCTCAAATAATCAGAGGGGTTCCCCTAAGATACATTCCTATCTATTTAAATATTTTGGAATAGTTTTCTCCTTGGAATTTTATGAAGACATCAAACAAAGTGTTGAAAATGACTAACTCCCCCATCATAGGTGCGTTGATCACACTACTCTGTGACATGGTAGGTAGTGGAATGTGTTGCCCAGGCTACAGCCGGTCTGGGGTCTCATTTAGGAAAGGAGTCAGAACGTCCAGCACGGGAAGAGGGAGAAGAGAGATGCTGTAGGAATAAGCAGCCAGGAAGGTTCTAGAAGCCTGCAGGTGTCAGATTTGACCTCTCATCCTAAGGCAGGCTATTTTATTTTAGCTACTAGGTGTGAGCAACTGTGTAACCATAGGGATTATTTATAACAGAAGGAAATCACACATCTTCAGAAAAATACTAACCTCTACTGAGGCAGGGACAATCCAAATGCTGGATTCCTTCACAGCGAAAAATAGTTAGGTCGCAAAAACAGATAAGGATGCCTGATAGTCATGTTATTAACTAGCATTCAATGGCTAGAGGGTTCTGACGCTTAAAAAGACACCATAGGCTACATAGTAAACATGAGCTGGAGGGAAAGAAAAAATATGGTACTCTCAGTTTTAAAAGAGGTTAGCAAAATACGTCTTAGAATTAACTGCCCAGAAAGTCTAGCTTGAATCCGTTGTGAAATAGTTGAACAAATATTAAGAGAAAAGAAACCTTTAAACCAACTAAAGTTTAGAAGAATGAGGAATAGAAATCATGTTTTACTAACTCAATTGCCTTTTTATGGAATGATAAAATTAATATACAAGGAGAATGCAATAGATGTAATATAACTGAACTTTCAAGAAGCACGTTCTGCCACATCACTGAAGTTTACCCAATAAGTCAATTCAAACTTGCCAAGATCTAAATATGTCCCCTAGATTACAAAGTAGATGGAAATCTAAGCAACATCTAATGATGAATGATGGGGGACACTTGAGAGAAAGCAAAGTGCTCTCAAAACTAGCGCTAGCTTGAATTTCACTTTATTCATCACTCTTTTCATTAGTGATCTGAGAAATCAACACCATGAGTAAACAACAATACAAACAAATAAAGTGCTACTCTAGATGTTTACATTATTTAATGTCACAAATGGAAAGAAACTTACCAACGCTTTTGTTTATCTTCCCAGTTGACCTTTTCATTTTTCATTATGATAACTACTTTGATGTATGTAGCTAGTTGAGTTTATTAATTGTAGTCTTTTTTTCAAAATAAAAACCAAATTCAATTGTAGTCTTTTTTTTTAAATTCAATTGTAGTCTTTTTTTTAAAATAAAAACCAAAACATACTTAAGTTGGCTGGATATACTGCTGAGCAGTATTTACGTTGATCCACAGCTTTGCGGTTTCCGTACGACTCCCACCTTCCATCATTAATTCTCTATGTGGATTAATTGTGGTGGAGAAAACCAGCAGAAAGGCCAACAGATGGAAACTGGGGGACGGAGAGAAAGTAAGTTCAGGGGGATCTAAAAATCAACAAAAATCCAGATGGACATTTAGGGGGATACGAAGAATGTTGAAAAGGATAGAAAAAAAGCTTAAAAGTTAAAGGAAGGATAATGAGTAAAATGATTGATGAAGGAATAATAGAACCAGGAATAAAGAGAAAATGTGTGGGAGTTAGAAAAGATGAAGGAAGAACTGTGTATCTGTCACAGTGATCAAGGGCAGCAATTGAGGGTTTGGTTTCAGAACAATTTGGAATTGGTAAACATTAAAATAAAAATTTCATTTTATTGTTGCTAATAATTCAAGGGTTTTGTTTGTTTGTTTGTTTACAATTTTTTACATACCCACCAAGTGCAGAATGGCTCTGGTATAACTCTGGATGGTCACTGGATTTGGGGACAGTCTAATAGAATTTGTATAAGCATGTTATGGTTCAGTTTGCCTTGTCAATATTGGTAAATCGATTCTGTCTTTATATGAAGATGAACTCGTTGTATATTTGTATCGATAACAGGAAAGTGAAGTATCAGCACAGATGTTCAGAGCTCTCTTTTATTCATATGAGAGAACTATTAAGTAGGATATTCTGTGATTTTATTCTGTGCCCTCAGGGAGCAAAAAAAAAAAAAGGAATAAAAACATGATGATTCATTTTCCAAAGGAGTTTGTTTTCTATTGATGATTGCTATGGTTAGACAATGAAAAAACATTACAAATTGAAGGTATTTGGCATCTCTTTAATGGTGAAATGAAAGTCTGTCATTATGTGACTAGAGAAGAAAAATATGTGTAGATTAAGGCATATTTATACAAAGTTCTGACCAATAGCTTTTTTCTTGTCTTCCTTTGGCTCTGACTCCTTCTGTAGGCCTAAAAAATAAATCTTAAAAGGTTTTTTGTCTTAATTTCACCACCTAAAATAAGCAGATTATAAACCTTTATAGAGAAAGTGTGATAAGAAATAATTCATTAATAAATGTGAAATGGCATAGGTTTTAGGTGCCTATTGTGGTAGTAATGTTTCTGCATTGTAAGTTTGAACTTGAAATTGTATGGGAACAAATGCAAGTTGAAACAATGCAAGTTTTACTTTCGTCAAAGTGCATATGAGACATAGAGGAAAAACTGAGGGTTGCTAGATGGATTGGGGGGTGGGGATAAGGGGGAAGTGGTGGGTATTAGAAAGCACAGTCGCTAACCACAAGATTGCCACGGGGAAACAAAAGTCAATTTGGAGAATGCAATCACTAATGTTGTAAAGATTTTGTAGGGTATTCAATGGACACTGAAGCTGTGGAGTACAGCATTAGGAATAGAGACAGTGGAAATGTAATGGCTATGTGCAATGTCAGAGGGGTAGTAGATGGGGGCAGGGGGTTGTCTCTATGTGAGGGATATAAATGATAAATGTCTAACTATTACATTGTTTTGTGCACCTGAAACTAATTTTTAAAAATTAGTGAGTTTGATAACTAACCTCCAAAATCTATTTTCATGTTATTTTTTTCAGGCAGGACATATTTTTAAGTAATATTTTTCTTTATGCATTCTTATAACTTAAATATTCAGATTTTTGTAGCTACAAGAGACATTGTTAATATTTTCAATGACACATTAATGTATGCTATGAATGATTGTGTTACGTGGCTTGTTTATACCAGTAATTTTTGATGTTAGCCATTTGGTACAAAATACAATTCTTACACATTTCAGGAACAAAAACTTTACTGCTGCCTCATTACCCTGCAGAAGTCAAATACAAGCAAAAAAATAACATTCTATATTAATCTTCCAAAGATTGGCTATGGGTAACCCAAGTGATTGTATTATAGTTAAATTAATGGAACAAGAAGGAATAAATAAATTCAGTGCTGCCTGATAAATGTAATTCTCTCCTGGCAAGATATGTACAGTGAAAAACAATTAAAGAGTTCTGATGGAACGGCTTTTTGTCGGGTTCAGTAATGCAATCTTCTCTTCTACGCCCATAAAAAAGGTATCTCCATCATAAGGCTATATTTTGTAGTGTCATTTTAAGTATTCATTTTGGGGGGAACTGGATCTGATTGAACTAAAAAAAGTATCTAAAATAGATTCAATTATTTTTTGACTTGTGAAATGTAAAATGTCATCACAGTAAATGAGTGAAGTGACAATGACTTTGCCTGACCTTTTCCTCTGTACAATCACTTGGCTTTTGCTAGTGGTACTATGGAAATTTCCCTGGGCAGAACACTATCAGAGGGGCGCATCATGGAGAAAACATTTTAGATGAAAAACAAATGGTTTAGATGAGGGGTTTGGTATTTTTGATGGTTTATTTTGAGTAAATTGTGGGCATTTCCATGTAACTTTAAAATTTTCGGGCAACAAATGCATTGGAAGAAAGCAAAGTGTCACTACATATGCAGAGGTACCACTAGTAGAATGTGTTTGAAGGTAAAATAAACCATCGTCTTTCACTTTCTCCCACTCTAGTATGATTGGTTACTTTTAAGTTTTTCTAACCTCACGTATCTGCAACTGATTGGTTCAGCTGGCTGGGAATGGACAGTCACGAGGTCACAATGTTTGACTTGTGTGTAAACCAAATGGCTTTATTTTGTTCCATATGCTCATATCTATATCTATACCCTGTTGTAGTGGGATGAATATGTCCCATGCAAATTCACATCCACTCAGAACCTCAGAATGTGACCTTGTTTGGAAATAAGGTCTTTGCAGGTATAAATAAAATGAGGTCATAATGGATTAAGGTCGGACCTAATCCAATGACCATGTCCTTAGAAAAAGAGAAAAGAACACAGATATGCGCAAAGGAGAAGGCCATGCAGAGATTAAAGAATGCCTAGGAAAGCCAAAGATTGCCAGCAACCACCAGAAGCTAGGAGAGAGGCAAAGAACAGATTCTCCCTCAGAACCTCCAGAAGGAACCAACCCTGCTACACCTTGGTCTGGGACTACTGGCCTCCGGACCTGTGAGAAGATAAATTCCTATTGTTTTAAACCATCCAGTTTGTAAGAATTTGCCATGACAGCCACAGTAACCAATACACCTGAACAAACAGCTTGCTCACATTCCACCTGTCACATGGACATCCAAGACAGAATGTAGACAGGCTATGTTTCTAGATCCATCGATGGGACATCAACAGTATATCAGTAAGGAAAAGACTGCATCTTCACAATTAAAGGATGTAACTAATGTGCCCAAGTCCATCCTGCTAAACAGCAGCTCAGGCTCTTCTCATAAAGAGCATGTCCAGAACATGGAATCTCAGAAGTGCCGCTAAATTCTACCACCTCAACTGTACAAAGTCTGATGATAAAACAGTAAAAAAAAAAAAAAACTCTTTAAGAAGCCAGCCTTTTCCTCAAGTGTGCCCTTAATTAAGAATGAGTATTGTTGAAGATAGCAGCATCCTTTCTATGTTAAACAGAAAGGGAATTTTGCTCACAAAATCATTAGAGAGCTGCAGGGTCAGGATCCACGTGGAGCCTTTAACAATAGCTCCTGACCCAACACCTGTGAGCACAGTGGGCCTCCCTCTGTCATGACCAGGAAGATGAGGACCAGGGAGCCACTGCCCCAGCTGTTGACTCCTGGAGGGTGGTACCTGAGGCAATATCTAAAGAACTGGAAGCTGTTGCCACACCTGTTGGCTCTGAGAACACATGGTCCTTGCTCCCTCCAGAGTGGAGGGGACTGACCCCAGAATGATGGGCAGGGCCAGCTACATACTTTGTGTGGCTAGTACAAAATAAAAATGCCCCTGCTCCAAATTATTAAGAATCAAGACAAGGACAACAGAACATCAACAAGTGTGGGGCCCTTCTAGACTTTGGGCCCCCCGTCGCGGTCCATGAAGCTGGCCCCACTCTTGGCTGCAATGGCATGCTGTCTTGTTAATCTGTACCTGGAAAATGTAGGCATCCCGCACTGCCGCTCTTCCCGCACTTAACTCAGGCCCAAATTCAAGTCTGTGAGAGTACGTATGACCGGCAGAACCCTGGCTACAAGGGCACCTGAGAAATGTCCTTGACAGCTGTCCAAGCCCTACCATGCGGGAAGCACTCTGGGATGAGATGGAAGAGATGCTGAGTGAGCTGACCTACTGTATACAGGTTCAAACTCCAGAAGCAAAGATCGCTTCTGGCAGAGCAGCGTGCTCACTTCTCACTGTGTCGTTTCGAGACTCACCCTCCTCAGTGGTGGCTTTTTGTTCACGATGCCTGATGTACAGAGGACAGAATAACAGTCCTTTCTCTGTGTGAGGCATAGGATGGGGGCTGGGGACAGGGTGATCAGAAAGGAAAACAAGATCCCTGCGCTCTGGAGTTTCCCTCAAGTGGGTGGAAATGAAACATTATCATGCGAACAACTAAATGAGATGATTTTAGATTACTGTTTCTGGGGTAGATATGCTGTACCTCCAAAATCCATCTCGAAACCATTCCCTTCCTTTAAACATCAATGACACCATTTTATCCCAGCCAACACTCACCTCTCAACTGATCTCCTTATTTTCTTTCTTACCTCCCTCCAATCCATTCTCAGCAGTAGGGCTAGAGAAATCCTTTTGAAACATAAGTCAAATCACAGACATTCCCCTGCTAAACTCCCTCCCATAGTTTTGCCTTGCCCTTGGAAATATTCCAGACCTCCTCATCATTCCTGCAAGAACACACACCATCTTTTCTTTTTTTAAGTTTATTGGGGTGACAATGGTTAGTAAAGTTACACAGGTTCCAAGTGTGCAATTCTGTAATACATCATCTATACATCACATTGTGTGTTGGCCACCCAAGGTCAGCTCTCCTTCCATCACCACACACCATCTTGTCTCTGCCTGTCTCTAACCCTCCCCACTTGCCCACTATGTCACACCAGTGTCCCTTTTGCTTTTTGGGACATGCCAAATTCCTTCCTACCTCTATCTTTAAACTTACAGCTTTCGTAGCTCACTGTACAGCCCACTGCTTCTCAGCTTCTAGCATTCAGCTAAAAATGTCACTATCTCAGAAAGGTTCTCTCTGACCACCCTATCTAGGATAGAATCCCCACCTCACCCCGCAGCTATTCTACAGCATATCGCTTGGCTTATTTCTCCTCAGACACTTATCACAGTCTAAAATTATCTGGTTTTTTGCTTCCCCTTTTCTCTCCATGAGGCCAGAGGCCTTGCCTATCTGACTCAGTCTTCCACCCCAGGTTCAGGCCATTGCCTGGCACATAGTAGCTGCTCAAGAAATATTGTTGATGGGTTGATTTACTGATGGACTGATGAGTGAAAAAATTCCTGCATTCATGGGGTCTAGGAAGTTGGGTCAGCATTTCTTTTTTTTTTTTTTTTTTTTCCTCTAGGGAGAAGCAGTTAAACTTAAAACCTGAGCAATATTTGGGATTGCTGTAGAGTTGGGGGAATTAAAGCTGAGAGTTCAAAGTAACGGACAGTAATCAAATCATGCCGGTCAGCTATTCTAGAAAAAAATGCAGACTGGCTTTGGGATAAAAAGGCCAGGCCAAAAACTGTCCAGTAGGACAGATGATCTCACACTTGTTTACGGGTTGTTTTGAGGTTATTCTCTTCCTGTTCACACAGTGTGAGTTCTTACAGCGAGATCACATACCCACTGAGAACAGAGGCCCTGTCTTTCTCCAGGGTCCCTCAGTGGCCCCCAGTAGCACCAAAGTGGCTCCCCACCGCTTGCCTAAGCTCTCTAAGGTCTAAGGACTAAGCCCTGGGAAGGACCACTAATGTTTTCAGGTTTTGCTTTCCAGCTTGACTTCCTGCACAGTACCAGCATCGGGCAGCCCACGGTCATGTTCCTTGGGACTTGGGAGGTTCCTGGATGCAGGCCCTTTAGTTTTAAAACCGGGAAAGTCCTGGACAAATTGGAACAACCTAGTCGTGCTTCCACCAGCCCACCAGAAAGAAAGTATCCAATTCCTTATCTTTTCTCTCAAGGTCTTAGTCCTAACAGCTTGTGCCAGCCATTTCCTACTCCATATCTTGACTTGTAACCACTCTTAAGTATTTTTTCCTCCATTGATGGCGGGCTTATGCTCCTGAATTCTCACTCTCAGGCCTGCTTCTCTGGCTTCCCTCCTTGATGATGTCTAGATTGTTCCTCTTACTGTGTCATCCCACAACACTCCTTATATGATCCATTTTGTTCCCTGGGAGCTTGGAGTTCCACCCCAACCCAATGCCCCCGGAAGCCCTCCATCCATGTCAACTCTGGGAGGACATTCAAGTGATCAGCATTTCCTTAAAGACAATTAACATGATACTTCTGACTGCACAACTCAGAAAAACAAGCCTATGGATTTGTAGTTATCTAGTGACCCTCTATTTTATAGGAGGTAGGTCTGCAAGCTTTTTCTGTAAAGGGCTAGACTGTAAATATTTTAGGCTTTGTGGACCACACAGCCTTTGTCTTAACCACTCAGTGTTGCCATCAGAACATGAAAGCAGCCATGGACAACATATGAACAAATGGGTGTGACTGTGTTCCAATAAAACTTTATTTACAAATACTGGCTGTGGGCCTGATTTGTCCCATAGGTCATAGCTGTGGACCTCTGATGTAGAACATTCTTCTATATAATTTTGAAAATAGTTTTATTAAGCCCACCACACAGCTAAGCTGTAGCCTATATGGTTAATGCTTTGTGAATGGGATTGCTATATTAATAAGGGGAAAACTCCCCTAATGGGCGGTAGTGTCGTCACTGTTGAGGATGGGGAAGGAAGCAACCCCAAATAGTGCTTTTAAAGGTACATTTTGAGATATTAGCTGTTTCTATTTTTCAAACTAAAGAGTATTTATCTGTGGGGTCAGTGGGCAGTCCTCTATAGCTTTGAGAGGCTTGTGTAGAGTACTGTTTTCCTCCTATGTGCAGTTTGTATTCCTAAGCCAACCGGTGTCTTCATAACATATTTTGAAATGTGCTGCCCTCTGAAGTATACTTTCAAATGGGGAAGAGGTGCAAGGGGAAAGAAAACACTGGTAACGTTTTAAATTAATTTTCGGGAATGTGCTCACGAAGTGAGCGCACCTGGAAAGTATCTCAGATAACAATCAGGAGGTGAAGGAGAAGACATAAGTAGGAAACACATGGGAAAAGAAACCTATATTTCAGTAGAATGTCCTCATGGACATTTATCTGGTCCTAGAGGTAAAATGTGATTGAAACAAGGGCTATGACAAACAGGGCACTAGCATACTATTGACCTTCCTAGAGTGGTCTCTGGTGCCGGGTTGTTTCAGAGGAAGAGTTCTCTGCAGAACAGGCTGCAGCTGCGCCTGCGTGCTGATTGCTGAGCAGATAGTGCTGAGTCTAGGAAATGAGAGCCTTAACAAGTAAATTCCACACCCCCTCGAATTTGTGCCTCGGTAGGGAATCCTCAGCAGGAAATCCTCCATATGTTTTCCTTTACTACAAGGAACTTCAGAGAACGAGTTCATTTCTCTCTCTTCAAACATCCTCACATGGCTGTAAAACAGCACTGGCTGGATGATGAGAAATGTCAAGAGGAATACGAGAGGACGCCTGCAAACGGAGTTAGGGGAGCAGTGACACTTCTGAGTTAGATATTGGTTTTGGAGAAGTTTTCTTTTTCTTTTGTGGCTTACATTCTGGACTTCGCGGGTTTTGTTTTTTGTTTTTTGTTTTAAGGAGAGTCTTGTTTTTTACTATTTCCCAGTAAATATAAAAGGAAGGTTTCTCAAAGATGTGTCCTATGGAAGAATGGAGTTTACCCTGAGGACCAAAGGAGTATAGCTCAGATTAGGGACATCGCTCTTAAACCAAATTTGAAATTCAGGATTACTTGAAAAATATCACTGCAAGTAAGTACTTTGCCTTTGTTGTTCTCTTTTCTTCCTTCTTGATCCCCTAATAAGCTTTTTTTGCATATTGTAATCTCAATGAAGTTGTTATCAATTGGACTCTAAATATAAGTAAAATGATTTGCCAAATCATAAATTAATTACAAGATGAGGTACAGAGTACTCGGCTCATAACACTGGTTGGCAAGTAGCAGGTCATATTTATAGTAATGTTGATGTTTTTATGCCAAGAATCATGTAATTTCATTAATGTTTGACATGAATATTTTCTGCCTCATTTCTTCCAGTAATATAAACTGTATTTTTGGATTGGAAAATAAGCAACTGAAAATGTCTTTTGAAAAGAGCAAGCAAATCAACTTTTGTCAATGTCTCTGGAATATTGAGGTAGATTTGCTGAAGAACCTGTAAATTGAGAGTAAAATTCACTGAAACTGTGACTCTTGTGAACCCATTGAAAATGCCCTGAAATTGTGTCGCAAATGTAAAAAAAAAAACTTACTCTGTGTCAAAAGGGCATTGAAACATCGAAATATTTAAGCTGCTGTTGCCTTTCTTTGATTACACTATTAAATTGAGCTCCAGCTGTCCGTGTGTTGGCGCCTGCTCAGGACTCCAGGATCCAGAGTTGTCAAGCTGATCTAACAGGATGTGGTTGGGTGGTGTGCAAGTAGTCAGGGAGGCAACTGGAAGTGGCCATAATGTTCTGTTCCCCTCTGGACTCCTAATTTCCAGCACCCATCCCTCAGCCCCCCTTCTCTTCTCCTTGTGTGGTAGCTGTAAATCATGAGTTTGCTACTGGAGACGTTGTGCTGCCTTTCCCAGCAATCATTTAGGGGATGAGCTGGCTGCTTTCAAAGTAGTGTCTGGTTGATATGTGGGTGAGAATGAACATAGGGATGATCTGTGCTTCCTCTGCACCCCACTTCCCCCACTTCCCCACTAAAGCTGTCATCTGGGCCACAGCTTTCTAGACCAGGTGGTCTGAAATGCTGTATTCAACAGGAGGATAATGGTGAAAGCCCCTTCCGTGAATGGAGAGTGTTGCATTCTTCCCTCCAACTTCCTCTTGTCTTTAGATACTGTCTGCCTTGTCCTCTAAGAAACATGATTCCTGTTTGTTATTGCTTGCCAAAGGCAGTGCTCGCAGAACTGGCCTTGTTACTGTTAAACATCATTATCTGCCAGACCATCCATAGCTGTCCTTTAAATTTTCCCCTCCATGTTGTGTAGTTGTAGTCCAAGGGCAAACTCCTGTTGTGAACCACGGGCATCTGTGTCCCACTTTTGAAAGTGTTAGCGGTAACGGTGTCATCTTGGATGGACTGAGAGGGAGGGGGTGGTCTGGGAACTGTGAAAAATGGACCCAAATGAGTCTGGTCTTTACCATCCAGGGTGGTTGTTGCTTTCAGAGGAATTACTTGCTTTCTGATTCAGTTGTGCGTAAGGATTTGTGCTTTTCCCCTCTGGGTGCTGGCTACCCATAAGCTATGGCGATTTTGGTGTTCAACCCTTACAAAGGAGAGCCATGCGGACGATGAGCTTCCTACTTGTCATGCCCCTCCCTGACCAGTTAAGAGAATGTTCAATAAATGTTGCTTTCTTTAAGTGGCCTGTTGTCTACCTACTACACGAGCATGAGCCTCTGTGCCTTTTTTCCCCCAGTGGGAATTATATTGCTCAATTTCAAACAACATCAGGTCATCTCTGCAACCTTGGACCACCCTCCTTTGTAAAGGGAATGGTTGCTTTGAGTGGCTCTTTTATAAACCTATGTCCTGGACAAATCTGAAGTACCATGTCCTGTGGTACTAGCAGGTGAGGATGATGATGGTGGTGGTGGTGATGATGATGATGGTGGTGCTGGTACATCTTACAGGTACTAACCACCATCTTTTGCCAGGTGTGATACTAAACATTCTATGACACTTATGGCATTAAATCTTACCTTACCTTACCTGTAATATAGGCAACCTCAATCACATATTTCAATGACTGAAGAACAAAAACGATCCAAGAATGTTCTATCAGATAGCATCCTGTATTCTTGTTTTGTTATGGCATTGTAATTTCTTTCACTCAAATGTATAACTACCAAGGTTGTGGATTGTCCAGGATTATTTTTGTATTAGTTTAATTTATGGATAACATTTCTGGCAGAAAATAGGTAGCCTAGCACAAGTAGCAGGTTAGGTTGGAGTGGGAGGAGAAATTGGGATCTCAGCAGTGAATTTTTGGTACATGTATTGAAAATGGATTTTATTTCTCTCTGTTCTGCATTAGCCTCTTTGTAAAGTGTGACTTCACCTCACATTATGCTTCTCTGTACTTCACTTTCTGCAGGGTTACAGGGATAATTAAAATTAAACTTTGTTGGCTGAAAGCATCAAAATCCTGGGGAGAAAACTGCACATTAGTGAGCAAATGTGTTTTAGTTGTTTGTGTTGGACCAGGTTCTAATTAGGAGCAAATAAGACACTTAGAAGATAGAACAAAGTTTTTCATATTAACAGAAGTTGGTAGGTGTGGAGAGGGAGGGTTCATATTTTTTTGTAGTCATAAACCATAAATTTTAAGAAAAGTTTATTATAACATCTACTGTTATAAAAATTTTATTAACATATGACAAATTGGGATATGCTGGTTTGTAGATGTTTATACAGGAGAAACAGCATATGAAATAATCAATGGGCAAAGAAACAGTACATTTATAGAATGAGAGTGGAAGTCAATTTTGTTTTGTTTTATTTTCATATTGTTCCTAATCCACTCCATGGAAACATTTTCAGTTAATTTGCTATCTTTATTATATCTTTGATTCAGTGATTGTTGAATACCTCTTAGGGCATCACTTTCTGGGATAGTCCGTGATTATAGTTTGGGAACAAATGGACCGATCTAGCATGAGTGAATATATACTTTGAAGTTGGTGTCCAAGGAGAGAGAAAAATTGAATTCAGAAACACTATCTTCTTACAACTTTAGACTCATAGACATTTGAAGTTAGAATGGGTTTTGATTATCTTATCCAACTCCTTTACATTATATATGAGGAAACTGAAGCCAGTGTCGTGAAATGTTTTGCACATTACTAATTAGCTGCAAAAATAGAATGAGAATTGTAGCTTCTGGCCTCCATAGCCAATGCATTATTTTGGTTTACTTTTTAGTTCTGTCTAAAAATATTTTTTCAATGATTAAAAAATTATATATGCCCTTATGATTATACCAATTGCATTGCTCTTTTGACTTAAATATTTTAATATAAAATATCCCAAAACATACAAAAATCATATAATACTTATCTGCCAACCCACAACCAAGATGTCATTTGTCATCTTCAGTTTAGAAATCTCATAAAGTAAAATGAAACACATTACAAATACAGTCAAAGCACCGCTTCCTTCTTTTCCCCCTCCTTCCCTCGCAAGAGATAATTAACCTAAGATTGCTATATGTTATTCCAATGGATATTTTAGTATTTTTACTATGTGAGTGTGTGGGAAGTGGGTAATAAGATCCAGACGTGAAATATCTATATGTGATTATATCTATTTGTGGTTATACTATTGCTTTGTGTTCAATTTTTAAAATATATAAAGTATTGTCCATATTCTTTTATAGCTGTTTTTAATTCAACATTGTTTTGGAGATATAGCCATGTTGATACATAGGTACCTAGTCCATTTATTATAACTTCAGGATAGCATCACATTGCATCAATAATCCAAGGCTGATTTATCCATTTTTCTATTGAGGAAATTGAGGTGATCCCTGCAGTTTTGCTATATATGACCGTACTGCCCTGATCCCTGCATGTATCCTCTACAAGGGTGCAAGAATTCGTCAAGCCGAGTCACCTAGAAGTTGAATTGTTCTGTCATAGGGACGTACATCTTCCCTTTACCAGCTCTCCAAACTCTATGGGTTTGTTCAACCACCAACAGTGTTACACAGTAGTTTTAAACTCCAACTGCAGAAAAGAATCATCTGGGGAGCTTTTAAAAATTATCGATGCCTAAGTCTCACCCCAGACCAATTAAATCAGAATCTGTGGGGATGGAAGCCAAGACTGGTATGTGTTTTAAAGTTCCCCGGGTGATTCTAATGTACAATTAGGGTTAAGAACCAGCGATTAAGCATTTCTGTTCCCCCCACATCTTTTCCGATACTTGGTATTATCAAATATTCTGTTGTGCTAATCTCTTGGGTGTAAGGACTTTCTCATTACTGGTGAAGCTAAGTATATTTGCATAATGTTATTGAGCATTCCAATTGAAAATTATGTGTGATATATTTTACCCACTTTTTTCCTTTAATTGTATTTTTTGTGGACTTGTAGTCACTTTCTTTATATTCTGGAGTAATTGTGAGAAGGGGCATAAGACTTGAAAATATCTACCCCAGTCAGTAAGTTATCTTTTCACTTATTTGTGGTATCTTTCATCATGCAGAAATTTAAATTTTGTAATATAGTTAAATCTGTCAATATTTGTCTTCACGGATTGTAGATTGGGAAACCTTAAATATTTCTATAAAATTACTTTTCTATCTTTTCTTTGAAAGTTTTACAATTATACTTTTTCCCAATGAGATCTTTAATCCACCTAGAATTTAGATTTCTGTATAGTGTGATGTATTAATCAAATTTTCTTATTTTACATACAAATAATTGTCCCAGTAAAATCTACTATCTTTTCCCAGTGATATTTAATGCTATTGAGCCCCCATATGTCTTTTTTTCTTCAATCTATCTTTGTACTAATACCACTGTTTTTTAAAAAAAAATTATTAAAAATATAGTTAGCATACAATGTTGTATGAGTTTCAGGTGTACACAATAGTTATTCAACATTTATATACCTAAAGAAGTGATCAACATGGTAAGTCCAGCAACCATCTGATTCCATACCACACTATCAAAATTTTATTGACTATATTCCCTATGCTGTATATTATATCCCCGTGACTTATTTGTTTATTACTTAGAAATTTGGACCTCTTATTCCCCTTGAGATTTCAAGCCCCTTTTTGATTTTTCAGTTAGAGTTGACATTCAATATTATGTTAATTTCAGGTGTACAGCATATTGTTAGACATTTATATAAATTAAGAAGTGATCCCCCTGACTCAGTCTAGTACTCACCTGGCACTGTACAGAACTATTACCATATTATTGACTATATTCCCTATGCTGTACTTTACAGCCCCATGATTAGTTTGAAACTAGCAATTTGTACATCTTTTTTTCTTCTTTAGAAATCCAGTTACCTTTGAGTTTATTTAAACTAAGAGAAAAGGGTCGTAATGTTTTCATGCAATCCATACTTGGTTCTTTAAAAAACAATTGTGACAAATAACAGAAAGAATTACGGTATGTTGCACCTGTGATCCATACAAAACAGACACATTATGCATTGTACATAATATAAAGAAATGTCTCAAACACTTTTCGACATACAGTTGTAGCCAATACATAGAGAGGTATGCCTTAGGTGGACATCGGAAAGCAATTTAGAAAAAAAAAAGAAAAACAAAATCACTCCAGAACTACTCAATTTCTTCAAAATCACTGAGCAAGAAAAGCAATATTGTACCACCATACTGATTTTACACAGCTTTTATACAGTACTTTGACTTAAATCCAAGAGCAAAAGTTAAGACTCTCCTCTATTTTTAGTAAACAACTGAATGGTAAACATACGTGACTTTCCCCCTGGATTTTTACCTGGGAGTGGCCTTTTAAATTTTTTATTTAAAAGAGGGCAGTTTTGGCACTTTCATACTGATGTTACCAATGTTAATATTTCTTGGGCTCTCAGGAAGATTTGTATTCCTTTTTTTTAAATTAAAGTTTATTGGGGTGACAATTGTTAGTAAAATTACATAGATTTCAGGTGTACAATTCTGTGATACATCATCTATATGTCACATTGTGTGTTCACCACCCAGAGTCAGTTCTCCTTCCATCATCATATATTTGATCCCTTTTACCCTCATCTACCACTCCCCTGCCCCCTTACTCTCTGGTAACCACTAAACTATCGTCTGTGTCTATGAGTTTTTATTTCTTCATTTGCTTGTCTTGTTCCTTTGTTGTTTTCGGTTTTATAAAAGGTTCCCATTCTTTACAGCTGATACAGCTCAGGTTGGAGCTCCCGCTAAGCCTCAGATTTCTCCAGATTATTTTGTGCATCAATTTGTGTAACAATCTCCTTCATGTGGGTCTCAATAGCATTCTCTCATCACCCTTTCTGCAAGAATATTGCAAACCTTGTCTGCATTGAAAATTAAATCCAGTTCACAGACATTGTCAAAACACTTGTCTAATGTTTCCACAAATACTTGAATTAGATCTAAAACAGCAAGTTCACTTACTGAAGAATCAACACAGAAAACAAAATATAATGTTGCATAATGTCTATAAATCAGTTTGTTGTCAGATCTTCCAATTAATAATCCTCCTTTTAGGATATCACAAACATTGTCATCTCTCTTAGCTACCAAATGGAATGTCTCCCTGATGATTTGCTGTGGTGTATCTTCACTGTAAGGCTGGTACAACTTGGAGATGAGGATCGCCTTGATCATGGCTGAGCTGGGCTGACCGGGTGGGCGCTGGGGGCCTCGCCTCGGATCTCACTGGCGATCCTTCCCCACCTCAGCAATTTGTACTTTTTAATCCCTTTCGCTTTCTCACTCACCCCAACTCTCAACTGGCAACTATCAAAATGTTCTCTGTATCTATGAGTATACTTCTGTTTCGTTTGTTTATTTTTTAGATTCCAGATATAAGCAAAATCACGTTGTATCTGTCTTTCTCTGTCTGATTTACTCCACTCAGCACAATACACTCCAGGTCCATCCCTGCTGCCACAGATGGCAAGAACCCATTCCCATTGATGGCCGAGCAATATTCCATTATATATATGTACCACCTGCTCTTTAATCCATTCTTCCATGGATGGATACTAGGCTGCCTCCACATCTTGGCCATTGTAAACAGTGCTGCAATGAACATATGGATGTACATGTTCCCTAAAAGTAGCCTTTTGAGTTTCTTCAGATAAATACACAGAAGTGGGATTACTGGGTCCTTTTTTGTCTCTTGTTACAGACTTTGTTTTGAAGTCTATCTTGTCGGGTATTAGTTTT
Organism: Rhinolophus hipposideros; assembly: GCF_964194185.1. Classification (NCBI taxonomy): domain Eukaryota; kingdom Metazoa; phylum Chordata; class Mammalia; order Chiroptera; family Rhinolophidae; genus Rhinolophus; species Rhinolophus hipposideros. Next base: position 13,203,827 of record NC_138047.1, on the reverse strand, counting down.
GTGGCCCCAGCTTTTTGTTTGTTTGTTTCCATTTTCGTGAAATAACTTTTCCATCCCTTTATTTTCAGTCTGTGTGTTTTTCAATCTGAAGTGAGTTTCTTGTAGGCAGCATATGTAAGGGTCTTGTTTTTTTATCCATTCAGTCACCCTATGTTTTTGATTGGGGTGTTTAATCCACTTACATAAAAGCAATTATTAATAGATAGTAGTTATTGCCATTTTATGATTCATATTTTTGATTTTTTTTTTTTTTTTTTTGCATCTTAAAGAAATTCCTCCAGCATTCCTTGCAATACTGGTTTAGTGGTGATGAACTCCTTTAGCTTTTTCTTCTTTGGGAAGCTCTTTATCTGTCCTTCAATTTTAAATGATACCGGTAGCTATGCTGGGTAGAGTAATCTTGGTTGTAGGTCCTTGTTTTTCATCACTTTGAATATTTTGTGCCAATCCCTTCTAGCCCGCAAAGTCTCTGTTGAGAAATCAGCTGAGGGGTGGCCAGTTAGCTCAGTTGGTTAGAGCGTGGTGCTGGTAGCACCAAGGTTGCCAGTTCAATTTCTGCATGGGCCACTGTGAGCTGTGCTCTCTTTAAAAAAAGTAAAAATAAATAAAAAATAAAAGAACTCCAGAGAAATCAGCTGACAGTCTTATGGCAGCTCCCTTGTAGGTAACTAACTGCTTTTTGATAGCTGCTTTTAGGATTCTCTTTTGTCTTTAACATTTTATAATGTGTTTTGATGTGGGCCTGTTTGGGTTCATCTTGTTTGGGACTCTCTGCACTTCCTGGACTTGTATGTCTATTTCCTTCTCCAGGTTAGGAAAGTTTTCAGTCGTTATTTCTTCAAATAGGTTCTCAATCCCTTGCTTTGTCTCTTCTCTTTCTGGTAACCCTATGATGCAAATGTTGTTACACTTGATGTTCTCCCAGAGGTCACTTAAACTCTCCTCATTTTTTGGATTCTTTTTTATTTTTCCTCTTCTGATTGGTTGTGTTCTGCTACCTTGCCTTTCAAATCACTAATTCGATCCTCTGCTTCATCTAGTCTGCTAGTGATTTCTTCTAGTGCATTCATTTCTGTTACTGTATTCTTCACTTCTGATTGTGGTGTTTTTTAAAACGGTTTCTGTGTCCTTTTTTATGCTTGCTATCTCTTTGTTGAAGTTCTCACTAAGTTCTCTGAACATCCTCATAACCATTGTTTGAACTCTGTATATAGTAGGTTGCTTGCCTCCATTTTGTTTTGTTCTTTTTCTGGAGTTTTATCCTGTTTTTTCATTTGGGTTGTATTTCTTTGTTTCCTCATTTTGGCAGCTTCTCTGCTTGTTTTTATGTATTAAGTAGGGCTGCTGTATCTCCCAGCCTTGGCCAGGTGGCCTTATTTAGTAGGTATCCTATGAAGCTCAGTGGCCCTGTCTCCTTGGTCACCTGAGCTGGGTGCTCCAGGAGTATCCCTTGTGTGTGCTGTGTGTGGCCTCCTGTTATATTTGAGCCTTGATTGCTGTTAGCATGTCAGTAGATGGTATTGACCCTCAGGCTGACTGGCTGTGGAGTTTGGCCACACCCACAGCTTATAGGCTGCTGTGTGGGGAGCTTACCCCATGTTGTGGGACTCAGCCCAGTAGGCTCTGGTGCCTGTTGAGACCACCCTTTGTGTGTGCCACTTGTACGGCTAATTGGGTGGTGTTCTGCTCTGGTCTGAAGCTAACCTCCAAGTATGTTTGCTCTGGGGCCTCTCGGGAGGGACTCCCATGCAGGCCCAGGTCACCCAATGCCTGTGACTGGCCAAGGAGTACCTGGGAGGAGCTACAAAGTAAACCACTGCTTGTACTGTATCTGGAGGCATGTGGGAGAGGCCACACTGCGAACTGAGAATGGCTGCCACCAGTACTGGGTCTAGGATAGCTCCACAAAATACCAGGACACTCCAAGGCCTGCTGCCACCTGCTGGCTCTGATAAGGTTCAGCCACTGATAAAGCCTCCTGCAGTATGCAAGTTGGGTGAGGCAGGGTCTCAGTGAGTCAGCAGAGTGGAGCAGTGGAGCTCACCAGGCCAATCAGATTCAGATTTGGCTTGTGGGGGAGGGCTCAACACAGGAAAGATGGGTCTGCCGGCTCGCCATCTGTATTAAAAAAAAAAAGGCCACACACAGGGAAAATAGGGACTGTCCCTCCAGTCCTTGCCCTGAAATTACACAACTCAGTCTCATCCCATATGTCTCAAATACCCCCTGAGTCACCGTCCCTCCGCCAGAGCCCAGGGTGAGTGCCTGCCTGCGCCCTTTAAGATGATGTCTGGGTTTCCCTCAGTTTTCCATCCCACCTGGACAGTCAAAATCCCCACTGTTTTTCACAGCCAGATGTTGTGGGGGCTCTTCTTCCCAGCACCAATACTCCAGGCTGGGGAGGCTGGTGTGGGGCTGGGGTCCGGTGCTTCTCCATGGGGAACCTCTGTGGCCCAATTTTCATCTACCACATTGGAGGTTTGGAGCCAGCCCGTTTTCACATCTCTGCCCCTCCTACCAGTCTCGACGTGGCTTCTTCTTTATATCCTTGGTTATAAAACTTCTGTTCTGCTATACTTCAAATGCTTCTCCAGGTTGATTGTTTTATAATTTAGTTGTAGTTTTGATGTGTTCACAGGATGAGGCAAGCACAGCATTTATCTATGCCTCTTCGATCTTCTAATAATACCACTTTTTTTTTAAGATTTTTTTTTTTATTAAATTTATTGGGGTGACAATTGTTAGTAAATTTACATAGATTTCAGGTGTACTATTCTGTATTACATCGTCTATAAATCCCATTGTGTTTTTAAGATTTTTTTATTGGGGAAGGGGAACAGGACTTTATTGGGGAACAATGTGTTGTTCCAGGACTTTTTTCCAAGTCAAGTTGTTGTTCAATCTTAATTGTAGAGGGTGCCATTCAGCTTCAAGTTGTTGTCCTTTCAGTCTTAGTTGTGGAGGGCGCAGCTCAGCTCCAGGTCCAGTTGCCGTTGCTAGTTGCAGGGGGCGGAGCCCACCATCCCTTGTGGGACTCGAGGAATTGAACTGGCAACCTTGTGGTTGAGAACCCACTGGCCCATGTGGGAATCGAACCGGCAGCCTTTGGAGTTAGGAGCATGGAGCTCTAACTGCCTGAGCCACCGGGCCGGCCCCCACTTTTTTTTTTAATTAAATGTATTAGGGTGATAATGGTTGGTAAAATTACATAGGTTTTAAGTGTACATATACACATGATAATACATCATGTGTATATTACACATATGTATATAATACATCATGTGTATATTACAAAATTATTCCACAGTTTTAATTATTATAACCTTATAATAAATGAATCCCTTTTCACTCTTTTTCCACAAACATATCTTGCTTATTCTTGAATATTTACCATATGAATGTATATGCATCATCATTTGGGGTTACATGAAAACCAGTGTTAGGATTTTGGTTCTAATTGCGTTGAATGTGTAGATTATTTGGGGGATGATTTCTATATCTAAATATTGAGTCTCCCCCTTCACATACATAATTTAGCTCTCCATTATATAAGCTTACTTTCATGTCTCTCAATATATTTTATAATTTTCCCTGAAAAAAATCTTTCATGCTTTTCTTAGGTTCATTGCTAAGTACCTTATAATTATTATTGAAGTGGTTTATTTTTATTGTCAATTTTTTTCTGAAATACCCTAACTCTTTGCTGATGGTTCATAGAAACATAATAGATTTTTAATTCTTGTTTCCATGTATGTTGAACTCTTTATTAGTTTTAAGAGTTTGTAGATTATTTGGATTTGCTAAATATATAATAATTATATATGCAAATAATGACAGTTCTTTTCATTCTTTTGTAATGTTTATATTTTATTTTGATTTATTTGAGTATAAATTAAATATTTTGCTTAGTTATATTTACATATTTATTTCTTTTTCTCCTCTTGCTGTTATGGTTAGGACTTCCTGTGCAATGTTAAATAGAAGCATTGACAGCAGGCATACTGTCTTGTCCCAGCTTTTATGTTAAATGTCTCTGACTTTTCACCATTAAGTACTATATTTTCTTGGGTTTTCAGTGGATGATATCTTTTATCGGGTTAAGAAAGTTTTCTTCTATTCCTTGTTTGATTGAATGTTTTATCAGGGAATTATTTTGAATTCTGTCAAATATTTTCTTGCATCTATTGAGGTGAATTTATGGTTTTTCTCTTTTTATGTGCTAATTGCTGAATTATATGTTTTCTAAAATTAAACCATCCTATCTAGGGTAACTTCTACTTTATGATAATTTTTTAAATTTTCATTCTAAATTTTGTTTGCTAATATTTTACTTAGAAGTTTTACATTCATAAATGAGACTTTACATCAAGTTTATCTTTTTATAAATTAAAAAGATTAGCAAGTTATTATATTTTATGGAAAACTTTATAAAGATTAGAATTACTTTCACTTTGAAAGTTAATAGAACTTGTCTGACAGAATCCTAGGGGTGTTGTGTGTGTGTGTAACTAGTGATTTAGTGATTACTTAGTGATTCTCATTATTAATCTGGTTTTCTCTTCCTTCTTGAGTAATTGTGAATTACATTTAACGTGAATTGACCATTTTGACTGGATTTTCAAGTGCATTGACATAAAATCATTCTTTGTATTCTCCTTTTAAAAATCTCTGCCTTATTTGTAGTTATGTCCCCTTTTTCCATAGTAATATAGACATTTGCGCTTTCCCTTTCTCTCTTTTTAAATAAGTCTTACAAGAATTTTATGTACTTATTAGTTGATTTTTTTCAACTAACACAATTTTCTAGGATATCTCTGTTAATAATCGGCAAATATCCTCAATAGTCAAACAATAATTTAGTTGGTCATATTATTGTACTTTGGCAGTTATTTATCTTATTCTAAAATATTCATTTATTTCTGTTTCTTATCTTAGCTTTTTACAAGTCTGCTATTGTCCAATTGTTACCCTTGGTAAATAGAATACTTTTTTTCTATAGTTGCTTTTAAGATCTCTTTTGTCTTTGTGGGTCTGCAGTTCCACTCCGGTGTATCTGATTGTGGAGTTGTTCTTTATTTATGTTGATTTCTTCTTACGTCATAGCAATCACATATTTAATGAACTCTGGGACATATACAGTTATATATCTTTGAATATTAATGCTTCATAATTGTATTTTCTTTCTGAAACTTATTAGACATGTTGGATTTTTTGTTCATTTTATGCTCTCTGTCTCTTAAATTTATATTTATCCCTTTATTTCACTGTACTGCATTCTGAGTTGTTTTTAAAGCTGTCTTTCAGACCATTGATTGTTCATTTGCAACTATGTATAATAGCTGTTTCACCTGTCCATTGGGTTTTTCATTCAATTGCTATCATTTTCATTTCTAGATGGTCTATTATTTTAATAGTGTGGTTTTCTTTTCGTGCAGTTTGTATTCCCTTTAGTCTTAGTCATTTAAAATGTATGTTAAATAATCTGCTATTTTCCTCATTTATCTAAAGTCCCTAAATTTCAGAGAATCTTCTATTTGTTGTGTCTGGTGATATGATTCTTCTGGTGAATTGTTTCTTTGTGTGATTTGTAATTTAGGGTTATGGGTTTATTATCAGTGAGCAATACTGCATAAAAATATGCAGCCAGAGTAGATATAGCCGGACCATCAGAGACATTTTGCATTTATTTTTCCTTAGTGTCCTAGGATGAATCCTTAGTCTAATTTCTTGATTTTAGGGGTTCCTGGGCCACACATAACCCTGGATATAAATTCTGAATGAATACTATTTTTTTCTCTTCACTTTGTATGTAGCTATAGACAGATAGGCTTCATTATTGTTTCCATTTGCTGGGACAGTTTCATGTGTCCCCTACTCCTACACAGGAATTTAAATCCAAGTTTCTAGGTTACTGAATTCTATAAGCCCCCTTAATGCAGATTACCATCTGTTTGTGCCATTACCACACTGCTATTTAGATCCCCATATCTTCCACCTGGTCCTTTCTTTCCTCCCCTCCACTCCCTCTCTCTCTTTTATTACAAGTTCAGTAATGCAATTGAAAGAATGATGTATTTTTATCTGTTATTTCTAAGCAATTGTAGTGGTAACGTTTTCAGGTTTTCTTGAGAAAAATTTCAGAACAAGAAGTCCTACTGTGGCCTTTTTGACTTTTAAGAAAGAAGCCTAAGAATTTCACAAATCATATTCCCCATGCCAAGTTTCTTTGCTGGCTTCGGTAGAAATGTAGAATGTTCAAAAATCAGCTTGGAAATTATTAAACTAATGTAACTTGGAATGTTTTGCTATATAACTGCTGTGGAATTACATTCCTTTGAACTTCTCCAATAAACTCAGCCACAGCCTGGTGTGTGGAGAATAACAGGTTGCGGGGGAGGGTGGGGTTGGATCCTACGGTGAGAAAATTTTCAAGGAGTGTGCTGTAGAGGAACAAATATTTTCAGAAATAGAACAAATGTCTTTTGCTTTTCCTTATTGAGAGATCAAGATGACAACATTTTTAAAAAAGATTTTAATAAAAACCCTAAACTCTTTCTAGCTCTAGAATTCTGTGATTTTTCTAATTTGAGATATTTCCCAGTAAATCGTATAGCCTGTGTGTAGCTTTGTGACCAAATTCTAGGTATCAATGTTACACGGTCTCCTCAGGATACTCTCCAGTTCTCTCTACCACTCACCATGGCACCCTAGCAAGTTCATAGATACAAAGTAAACTGTATTCAACTTTTTTTTGTTAATATTTCTTGATCTGATTTGTCCACATATAATTTTTATGACACGTCAAAGAGTACATAACAGAATATTTATTTGATTAAAGACAGTTAATTATTGACTGCTGTGTAAACATCATATGTTTCAAAATATACACTTTTGGAAGTTTTTATTACTTCCCTTGAACAGGCTATAATTTTGAGGCCTTTTTCCCTCAAAATTCTCTTTGGAAGCAATAAGTTAATAATAAGTCAGTAATAAGACACAGTTGAAATAAAAGCAAAAGATTCATTTAAAAAAATAGAGAAAATATTCTTTCAACACTTGATACCCAAAGTTATTTCTGAAGCCTCACCACATTATTTTAGACTACATATCTAAGACAAATTTTTACAAAAATAAATCCATCTCTTTGCTGAATTTCATTCTGTGTTTGGATTGAGGTGCAGTCAGTTGTTAGCTGCATGATCAGAGCACAGATACTGAGTCGTTTTATTTTCTTAATTAAGAATTATCATTTCAAGCCCTTGTCAGTGGTTTACAATGGCAATAATCCCTACCAAAATAGTTGTGCTTCTAGATCCTAAGTGGTTTGCCAGGACGTTAACCTCAACTTGACCCCTCATGGTCACAGGAGAGATATACAAGGGTCCGTTAATCATTCGTAGAAAATTATCAAGCATGGGCTGTCCCCTAGATTATATAACTTGCCTTTAAAAATAATTGTAATGTGTTCGTCATTTAAAATGACTAATATCTGCAAGGCTAATCAAAATGTCTAAATCCTTATCAGTTGGAATGAAAAGGGCTGGCTCCAGAAAGTGCTGACTTCGAAATTTTTGTGCTGCTTTTGTTGGTCCTGTCTGCTCATGCTCATGATCTACTGACGTGTGGCTTGCCATGCCACAGAGACTCGTTCATCCATGATATATGTGAAAGGGGCTTCCGGGTCTCTCCCTGTGCTGGGGTGCATTCCTCCAGTACTCTAACAGTACTCTAACAAAGCTTTTAATTGGCGTCTGTGACTAATGAGCATGAAGCCCTAGGAGAAATGGAACACGGTATTCCACAGCCCATTAAGACGGAGCTGCAAGCTCCAAACTTATCAAGCTTAAACCAGGAAAAGCTAGGGCCAAAGGCTTGAGATTAAACAGTCACTAATAGTTTTCGTAAACGGCATTAATAATTCTTAGCCAAATTACACTGCATGTTTGGTGTTATTACCTAAGCTGTCATAGCTAAGGCACTCACTGACCTGGCCCTGAAAGGCAAGATAATCCTTTTCATGACAATCTGAATAATCCCTACTTTGCCTAAAGTTTAGTCTGAGGACATTCTTCAAGTAAAGTCAACCTTGCCCTCTTCGTATAGGGAAGCGGTCTCATTGTGCCTGAGGTCAAGTGAGATGAAGTGTTGGAGGAGGGCCATATGGAGCTGATGAGAAATATAGGGAGCACCCGATACATGTGTTTCTGCCTTAGGATTTCTTATCTCTTTGTTTTTGTAATGTAAACTTTCAATTATGTGTCGTACACTTCTCTTACAAGTGGGTTAGAGAAGGAGCAGGATGAAGAACTCATAGTCATTACCTATTTATTGTATTTGTTCAAAATGAGGACACATGAGGTCATTAAGACACATGACACATGAGGTCATTAAAAATCAGTAAATAGTGGGTAAACTTTTGTTTTTAGTTTAAATAAGTTGAAAACATATATGCAGAATCTTTTTACAGTGTGTGTATACTCGGATGCGTCCTTTTCATATTGTATCTGTGCTGCGTATTGCCAGCAAGATCATAAATGCAAACACAGGCACTGAAATCAAGTAGCAGTTATATATTTACTCCTGTTGGCTTTATTCTTAGATTATTATCTAATCAAAACACAATTTAACAATTGTAAAATAAAATTAGTAAGTTCCCAGGGCCCACGGGAGGGGTCACGCTCCTTCTCTAATACCTCAACATTGATGTTTGAAAAGGCACTTGGAAGTCTCATTTGGTTATTGGTATATATTGACTTTATACTTCTAATGGGCATGAGTGGCTATGAAGACATATTTAATAAAAATACTTTAAATGTCTTTATATAATCATTAATTTTTTATTCTAAAACTAATACTTTCCCCCAGTCCCATTGTTCACCTTGATTTTAAACAACTATCTACCATATGATTGGTACTATTGGTACTACTATTCCTTGTCCTAAGTATCTGTATCCTATCACTCCTACTTCTCTGTCTCGTTTACTGTATAACTACCCTTTTCCCATCCCTGGACACTTGGCTTGAACTTCCTTTCATCCTGTCCAGATTGGTCATCCAGTCCTCAGTTCTGCATTAAGTTCTGTTTTCTTTCCCCTTTCGTGGCATTCCACTGGCTCCTGATTAGTCTTAATCAGGTCCACATTCATGATCACAGGTTTCATGGGGCTCTGCCCATACACCTTTTCCCATATTACTTCCGACCCCCCTGCCTCCTTCCTCCTTTCCAATAGGCCTGTGTCCTTAGCATCTACAGACTATTTTAGAAACTTGTTGAACATTCTCTGCTTCCATCTGTCACACAAAAATGTTTCTGTTCACACCCCCTCTGCCTTCAGTGTGTAAGTTATAACTCAACCTTTCAATAAAAACTCCCTTGGTTGCGATTATTGGGTTATTTAAAGTGTTATGATTTCAAAGACATTCTATAACTTAAGCAGCACTTATTTCCTGTATAAAATAATGTGTAATTGGCATGCATTGGGAAGGCTAATGTTTCATTATTTTGCTGGATACCAAATTATAGACTACTTTAAGGCAGTTACCAGGTTTCATGTCCTGTAGCAGCTTGTACGCATTCATGAACCTTTAATTTTCATGATCAATATCACAGCAGTTAATGATGGTGGTGGTATCCAACTTCCTAAATGAACTTCTAGCACATGTATACCTCAAATGTAGATGTGGCTGAGTACCATGGAGTTCCTGCATTGTACTTTAAGAACTGAAAATTATAAAGAAATAAACATCCAGGGACTACCCCAAACAGACAATCTCAGCTGCTCCTGAAAAATCAGAACGAATTCCATTGGAATTACCTTTGTATGCACCTAGTGACTGGCATGTGGTTAGTTCTCAATAAATATTAAATTTACTGTCATTCGAATATGTTTTCAGTAACAAGATTAATCACCATCATCAACTTTTCCAGCAATTTTTCCATAAGACCTCCAGTTATTTTGTGGTTACCTCAATAATGCCAAAGGCCATTATGAAATCAATGCAGCAACTGGTGGTCACAACTCTTTAAACTGAAGTCCTTTAATCTATGGGTGCAATCTTCCATCTTGTCTCGGTATACCTAAAAGATAAAAGTTCATTTTTCAAGACTGATGTGACAGTCATAACAGTTGTTTCTCATAGAGAAATGAGAATACATATCTTTAGATTATTACATGAATAAATTTAGTTCAAACATAAATAATTATTATAGTTCAGTGTTATTGCATAGGGAAACAGATAATAGTAGAAAATATGCAATCACTTTCCTTCTATTTTATTAAAAATAGGATAACACACTGAGATCCAAGGTGGATATGGAAACTAATTTAAGCTCCATAGACCTGGATTTTACACTTGTCAATAATAGTTCCTTGTTCTTTGATTACATGGTATTTCTTTTGAGGTATTTTTAATTTTGGAAGACTGAAGCAAAGATGTTCAAATTTAACTTTGGAGTTTAATACATCATCTTTTGCCAGAGACATTTTACTGATCCTATGTTATTTAAAGGCCAAGTGGTGAAAATCTGAAAAGAATGTCAGAACTAACACAGTATGGAGATCACATTTTCACAGAAATAATGATTCCAAGTCTTGTAATTTAATTTGCATGGTTGAATGAACTTGTCTTTTTCCTACTCCAAAAATTTATCCTACCACATCCTGATCTGCAGACCTTTGGAAAAGAGGTCAAGTCCCTAAATTAGCATTTCATAATTGTGCCCACTCCACATCTTCATACCCAGTACCAATTTTTTAATTAAAAATGAATTCTAAACTTACAAGGCTGTTCTTTCTAAGAAGATGATCAAAGAAGGAAAGAATTGTTCTATTCATTTCTTTTAACAAAATGAAATCACTTAACCTAAAAAGAGCAATGAGACTTATATTTTAGGTGGAGGCGTGTGACTGTCACAGGAAGAAATATATCACGTTACTTAGAACTCAGGGAAGTACACTTTTGGCACTTTCTCTGGAGAGTTGAGAAAATTCTTCCTGGGAGAATTTCTCTCGGTTACTTGTATGGGTATGTTAATGGAATCTAGTCCTCAGGGTCAGTGGGCATAGTTCTACAGCAAACAGTCTCCACATATCAGTGGCTTATCACTAGAAAGGTGTGTTTATAACTTACAACATTGTCCAATGGTGTGAGGGTGAGGACAATGTGAGGGCTGTGCTCTACGCCGTCATTTGGGGACCCAGGCAACATACAATGTGTGGCTTTGCTACTTCTAGGGCTCCTGCCTTCGCTACTTTCAACCCACCAATGGGAGCAAATCATAGAGAACTTCCCAGGAGGTCTTCTGGGACCAGATCTGAAAGTAGTAGATGTCATTTTTCCCCTCATCCCATTGACTGGGACTCAGTCCTATGACTTCACCGAACTAACTGCAAGGAAGACTGAGAAATGAAACATAGATGATTGCCAGGAGGAAAAATAAATAGGATTTGATAAACACAGACCACTCTCTGTCACATCTTCAATTGTTGTGAATTGGCATGTGCAAAGAGCCGTATGGCTGGTTCTGAATGCTAGTAGCTATAAGAAAACACAGGCCCAAGCATGCCCATTCCAGGAAGCTGTAGCTATGTGTTATCTGTTAGGGAGAGTGCTCAATTTTAGATGCTGTGAAGGATAATGAGATGAATCAGATATTGTCTCTGCCCTCAGGCAGTATACCGTCTCCTTTAGGCTGTTTGTATAACTAGCTATGTTGTATCTTGTCTAACAGGATGTTAAATAAGTTTCTATTAGTTCTAATAGATACAAAATTTCAAAGTGGAGTACCAGATCAAGGTGCATATTTTCAAAGAAAAACAACAAAGGATTTTATAATCTAAACTTTCTCAACTACAAAGAAGATACAAAAGATCCCTGAGAGTGAAAGTTGAGAGAGGATTTCATGAGGAGAATTTCTATTTAAATTTTTTTTAACTTAAAAAAAATCATGCTAAAAAAAAAAAATCATGCTGTTTTCTACCCATATCCCTAAAAATGAGAGACTGGGTTCTGTCTGCCTCCTCACCTAAATTCTAGTAAGACTGACTTCAACAGGACCATTCTGAGAACTTGACACTTATCCCCTGAGGTTGGGAGAGGGGACACAGAGATTGATTTTTCCCTCTAAGAAATCTGGCAGAGAGTATGCCATGACTGACTGGCTATTCTGATGGCAGAAGCAAAGGAAAGTTGCTGCAAAGTTGAAATTAGCCTGCTTCTTGACTTTGTTTAGTAAAAGGATGCATGGAGGCATCTTAGATTCAGTCCAGTGTGACCACCTGGAGGAAGGGGTGATAGGATGTCAGCAGAGACCAGCTGGAGATGGACCAGTACATGCCCGGGGCTGAGGAAGAAACAACAGGCTGGGCTAGAGCTGCACTGCCTGCGTCAGCCAGTCAGGAGAGCACCTCAGAATGGGAAAACCTCTGAAGAACCCACTACAGTGGTCTTAGAAAGAGTCAACTTTAAATATTAACCACACTCTTATGATTCTATTTATCAAAAAGATCTTTCTTATCCCTCTGATCTCCTTCCAACCAAGGGAATGGAAGTTGGTCAGAAACAGCGGTTAGTGAGTGAAGGAGGATGGGAATGAGAAAGATAGAGGAAACAAAACACACTCTTTCTGTTGAAGAGAGCATCTTGCTTACAGGCAGCTTTGGCTGGGAGATAGGAAAGAAGTGTTAGCTTTGCATGATGGGTCAAGTGTGGATTAGTATTGGGCTGGGCACGCCAATCTTTGGACTGAGACTGTGTTTTGTAATGAACACTGAATGTTAACTTCTTAACTAGGAATGATCAGAAAAGTTATAGTTTTGCTGCAACTTTCATCAGGGGGCAGGGGAAGAGCTAATCCCTTTGATCAGGCTTAAAGGCACAATGGTATTCTAAAATCATGGGTTCTTTTTTTTTTTTTTTTTACTTTAGCTGATATAGCTGATCTGTTCAGTGTTTTATTCATGTTTAAATTCCGGTGAAGTGCCCCAGGAGAAGTACAAATAAAGTGCTCTGGGAGGTCAGATATAAAGAGCTTAATTCTAGCTGGAGTGGAAGTGTACCTAAGGAAAGATTGCATGGAGAAGAAGGAATATGCACCGGACCTTAAAGATAAGGGGGTTTAAATGTGCAGAGATTTGAGATGGACTGAGGAGAGATGGCTGATGGAGCTTGTTAAAGACATTTCTCGCAGAGCAAATCACATGCATGTGTGAGGACAGAGGTTTGCGGGAAATCTCTGTACCACCCTCTCAATTTTATTGTATACCTAAAACTGTTCTAAAAAATTGTCTTAAAAAAAACCAAGGAAGGCCAGCCCGGGGACTCAGGCAGTTAGAGCTCTGTGCTCCTAACTCCCAAGGCTGCCGGTTTGATTCCCACATGGACCAGTGGGCTCTCAACCACAAGGTTGCCAGTTCAATTCCTCAAGTCCGGCAAGGGATGGTGGGCAGCGCCCCCTGCAACTAAGATTGAACACGGCACCTTGAGCTGAGCTGCCTCCCAGATGGCTCAGTTGGTTGGAGCGCATCCTCTCAACCACAAGGTTGCCAGTTGAACTCCCACAAGGGATGGTGGGCGGCTCCCCTGCAACTAGCAACGGCAACTGGACCTGAAGCTGAGCTGCGCCCTCCACAACTAAGATTGAAAGGACAAAAACTTGACTTAGAAAAATGAGAAAGTCCTGGAAGTACACACTCTTCCCCAATAAAGTCCTGTTCCCCTTCCCCAATAAAATCTAAAAAAAAGAAAAAGAAAAAAAAAGGCAAGGAGACAGAAAAATATAGCAGATGCATATAGAATAGCAATTAGTTCCATTTGACTGAAGCCAAGCATGGGGCAATAATGGAAAATAAGGTAGAAAGTGCTGGCTTCAAGCTTGAGTAAAAGGCATAAGGCATGCTGGAAATCTCAGCAGGGAGTCTGTAGAAAAGGAAAGGAATCAAGGATGAGGCAGGTGACCAGGGCCAAAGGAGAACCTTGTAGTTGGGCTGAACTTCAAAGGAGGTAGATGAATGTCTCCCTCACATGGTCCAACCAGGTAGGGGGCACTAATTTTCATCCAGTTAGCCCAGGTTGGTGCCCAAGGGAGCTAATATGATAAGTAGAGTGTGAAAACAAGGAATTGTAGGCAGCGGGGATGATACATTCAGTAAGTTGTACTGGAAGGTAGTCATTTCATCTTGGAATAGGTTTGGGCGTCAAATCTGTATAGATAGGAAAAGCTTCTTTTCAGATAGGCAGGTCCAACACACCAGTTCTGTGAGCTCTTACAATTTGACTTCTCTTAGCCTTTGTTTCCTCATCTACAACTTGCTAATGTTAATATATGACAATACAGTCTACACACAAATTATCCGGCACGGTGCCTGGCTCAGATTTGGGGACCAGGAAAAGCCAACTCCCTTCCCTTTCCTTCAAAGAGAGAAAGAAGATGGAGATTTCCTGATAAGCAGGCTGCAATTCAGGTTATGTTCCCCATCTCAGCGAGTGAACTAGAGAAAAAATCTGGAAGCTACAGAAGGTGCTCTGTTTCATGGACCCAACTATCAGTGGGAGTGGGGGGCAGTGGGAGAAGCTGTAGGCCAGTGGGTCTTTATATCCCCTCAATATTGAGCTTAGGGTACGAAACACCCACCTTTAACATTTCTGAGTCTGCTGGCCTTGGGTGGGACATGTTCAGGGACTGGGTGGGGCTGAGTTTGCAGGTCACAAGTCCTTTGTGTTTTAAGGTAGTCTGGAAGGCAGGAGGAAAATGGAGAGTGGAAAGGAGGTGTACAAGCCAGAGAGTATCAATGTTATTCTAACACAATCACAGGCTTTTAAGGAGGGCAGAGATGGAAGAGGGGATTGACCTGAGACTTCACATATCCATGCAGCCATGGAGGTGGCTGTAGGTAGGTGGGGCATCCCAGAGACTGAAAACAGCATGGACCAAGGCCTGGAGAAAGGAATGGTAAGAGTCAGGAGACAGGGGTTCTAGTCACAGCTCTGCTGTTTAGCTTTCTGAGCCTTGGTTTATCCATCCATCAAATGGGCTTACAGTGACACTTCACTTATCTATAGGCTATGATCAGAAGTGTTATCTATCCAAAATTCAGCCAAAACAGAAAAGTAAATAAAAATGGTCTTTAGCTCTTTGCCACATCCACTGCGAGGATGAAGACCATTCTCAGCAATCAGACTAATCAACAATGGACATTCCAGAAAATGTGGACATCACTCTGCAGGGACACACAGTTATTGTGAAGGGACTTCAGTCATATCAATGCAGAACTCAGTCTCCATGAAAGAAAAAGAAGAGGCTCCGGGTTGACAAATGGTGGGGAAATATTAAGATTGAAAGGACAACAACTTGACTTGGAAGAAAGTCCTGGAAGTATACATTGTTCCCCTTCCCCAGTAAAATCTTTTAAATAAATAAATAAATAAATAAAAGAGTAATATGGATCTATTCGGAGTAGGGATAAAAAATGTTTGCATTTCCATATGCTTTGGAGCATATCTGTATTTGTGCTACAGTTTTTGGAGTCTGTAAGCATCATAAGTAACTTAAGCTTGCAAAGATAATTCTGAGTCAACAAGAAATGGATAAATTACGTCCAGAAGCCTCCACTATAAAAGAGGCAGGGGAGGGCACTGGAATACATTTTTTAAAGATCTATTCAAAATTTTTAAATTTAAAAGATTTGGGCCTTTCAAGGAGCAAGTCTTCATTATATGAATTCCTTTATCCAATATTTATATTTTATAGGTCACAGAATCCTTGTGCATACCTACTGTGACTATAAAATATGCAGGCTACTTTAAAAAAAAAGAAGAAACAGATACATCAGAACATAGTGAAATGAATACTCCTCTTGGAAGGTTATAAATATATACTGATGATTCTACCATTGTTGAAAATACTTTTGTGATTTGTATTTATTATCTCCATAGTCTTTTTAATGAGTTCATAATAATACAAGGCAACAGCCTCCTAACTTTAGAATCTCAAGTGATTATTTACAAAGAAAACCACCACCACCAATGGCAATGTATTTTGATCCTGGTTTTTCTAGAATATGTTAGCCGAGCACTTAACTCTTTCCATAAGAAGGAGACACTGGCTGGCCCTTGAAATTAGACCTGAGAAAAGCTGAATTATCTTTATTATTCATTCTTTGATGCTTATGAAATCATTCAGCCTACCCTAAAGGTCAAAATGTTGCCACCATTGAGAAGATATTTTTTTAAATGTGCTATAAACTCCGGTGTCAGGGTCCCAAGTGGAGTATAAATAGTGGCTGGAGTGATGACAGCACCATTAATATAAGATAACTCCTTTCACAGAGAAAGCATTCATTTAATATGTAAGTTCTGACTTACTGGTAAAATGCATCGCTCAGAATCACATTTGAGACAGCACTGACATTAATCTCTTTACAAAAGTAAAAATATTGCTGTCATCGTGCTTCTATTGGAGGCTACCTGAAGATGGCCGAGACTCAATTTCACCGCCACTGCTGTGGGGAGTTCTCTGTCTGCCCCAGCAGCCAGGTGGGTGGCTGCCTACATCCTGCTGAGACCTGATGGCTGCAGACGCCTAGGCTCGCAGCAAAGCATCCCTCAGTGCTCAGGAGCACTGTCCCAATGGTGAATCAGAACAGAGAAGAACACTTTGCAAATAGCATTCTCTTCTGCTCCACCTACACCTTCTTTGAAAGGCCACACAACATTTGAGCAAACCTGTATTTCTCAAAATGTCTAGCGCCACACAGGTGGGCCGAGAGCCAAAACTTTTTTTGCCCAGACTTTGTTTTAAATTGTTATGAACTGAGTTCATCTTGTAAGCATGCCATTTTAAAACATAGAGGAAAATCATATTATTATGTAGAGTATTATAAGCCATTTATAACTCTACCAAGATGTGCCAAGCCTGAACTTGAAAATAGTAAGGACAGTATGTTGCATTTGGAAGGTTGCAGCAAAAAAATATTCTATTCATCCTAGTGACTATGAAGCATTAAGACTTAATTATCTGTTTACTCTCTTATTATGATGTCATAACATCTTATTAAAAACACTCCTTTTCTACTCATGGTCTTAAAAAACAAGGGTTTAAGTAGACATGTCAGTTCATATTCGGCAGTTCTTTCAAATGCACAAATGAATTCTGTTGGGATTTTTTAATTGCAAAGAACATTTGCTTTGTTTTAAATCACATAATTTAAAATAGAAAAGTAATATATTCTTAATGTGTATTTGAAAATGCAGAACTATAGAAAGAAATTAAGAAAAAAAATCTAACAATAACCACTCTTAAAAATTGGACTTAATAAAGAATTAAAACATGCTCTGCTAAAACTACTGTTAAGGGGATGAAAAGGCAAACTATAGACTAGGAGAAAAATATTTGCAAATCACGTAGTTGGCAGAAGACTGGTATCCAGAATGAGTAAAGAACACCTAACACTCAACTGTACAAAAAAAAAATTAAAAATAGGCGAATGACTTGAACAAACACTTCACCATAAAGCATATGTGGATGGCAAATAAGCACATGAAAAAGTGTTCAACATCATTAGTCTTTCGGAAAATGCAAGCCCTGACATGATACCACTGCGCACCTTTTAGAAAGGATAAAATTGAAAACGTTGACAATACTAAGTGTGGATGAGAACACAGAGCAATGAGACATATACTGCTGGGGGGAATGTAAAACACTGCAGCAACTCACTCTGGAAAACAGCTTGGCAGGGTCTTATAAGGTTCAACATGCACTCAGGATAGCCCAGCAATCCCACTTCTAGGTGTTTACTCTAGAGAAATGAAAACTTGTGTTCACATAAAAACGACACAAATACTTATAAAAGCTTTATTCTTATTCTCCCAAAACTGGTAACAGCCCAAATGTTCTTCAAAGGGTGAGCGGTTAAACAAAGTGTGATAAATACATGCAAGGAATAGTCATCCGCAATAAAATGAAATGAAATGTTGATACATGCAAAAACTTGTATAAATCACAAAGTAGTTCTGCTGAGTGAAAGAAGCCAGACAAAAGGTTTGCCTAATACGTGATTCCATTTATGTGGCATTCTTAAAAAGACAAAAGTATAGTGACAGAACATCAGTGGTTAAGGATCAGGGATGGCATGACTACAACTAGACAGCAAGAGTGAATTTTGATGGGTGATGGATTTCTTAGGTATCCTGGTTGTGATTGTGGTTGTGGTTGCAGTTACATGCAGCTGTACATGGGTTTAAATTCATAGAACTGTTCAATTCACACACACACACACACACACACACACACACACATACACACACACATCAATTTTATTGTATATTAATTTTTTTATATATATTGTATTGGGGAATATTGGGGAACAGTGTGTTTCTCCAGGGCCCATCAACTCCAAGTCGTCCTTCAGTCTAGTTGTGTCTAGTCATTTTCAATCCTTAGTTGAAGGGGCTGCAGCCCACTATTCCATGTGGGAATTGAACCAGCAACCTTGTTGTTGAGAGCTCGTGCTCTAACCAACTGAGCCATCTGGCTGCCCCTCCAGAAGCTCAGCGGCAGCTCGTTATCTTCAATGTAGTTGTGGAGGGTGCAGCTCACTGGCCCATGTGGGAATCAAACCGGCAACCCTGTTGTTCAGAGCTCGCGCTCTAACCCACTGAGCCATCCAGCCGCCCCTTTGTATATTAATTTAAAAATAAAATAAATAATAACACAAGTAGGTGTATGTACTAGGATTTTTATGAGAAAAGGCTAATTTTACTATTAAATTATGACAGCATAAATAATTTTTAAAGTCATTCCAGAATTGTAATTGTCTTTGTAATATAAATTACAGCATATGTGAAAGCAATAGCCACATTTTTGCAGGAAAAAGTGTCCCTTCCCCCACTTTCCAACTTAGCAATCTTTATTTTGTAGTATTCAGGAGATCACAGAACTTGTCTAGTCATCCATACTAATCTTTGTCATGCAGTCACTGAGGAATGCTGGCATGTAAAATTCATAAATAATTATTTGATTAAGAAATTGTTCAAGGGTCTCCTAAGGATTCCTTCAGTAATGGGGGCAAAACGATCCAATGCACAGAGGTTTTGCTTTCCGGGATTGTAAGTGGGCAGAGGTCTGGAAACTGGATACAGCATGGAGGAGGTAAAAGACAGCCCCTGGGAGACAGAGGGAATTATTTCTGGGTCAAAAAATATCCCATTCAAAGTTCAGAGATTTCCATTGTGTTGAAGAATCTTGCCTGCTTGGTGCAGAATTGCACAGAGGGAAGATTTTTGGAGGGAGAAAGTGTGTCTTAGTAAAATGCAAAGTCTTCAATTTAAATGTGAGGGTGTTCTGCCCTGGCTAGTACTCGAGCCCCTAGGTATTTAGTGTGAAACAGTATTCCAAATCTCTGCTAAATGTGTGCCAGATTGAACTTTGTTTTGGGAGGTGGGGCATCTGGCTTCCTTTGAGTTGTGACCCTGGCATTGGCGACTTGGCGCTCACACCTCTGTGATCTGTGCTTAGGCCCTAGGGGCCTTTGTGACTTCATGGCAACCGCTCTGAGAAATGAGAAAGGGGAGATTTCTTTGAGAGGATCTCAAACCTCTGGGTATGCAATTTTGGCAAAATTTTAAAACCACACATACTTCAATGAAAGATAAACTTTAGATATATGGTGGCCAAGAATGAAAATGACTCGTTCTCCAGAAGCAATGGGTAAAACATGGGAGGGAAAGAGTTAGTGTTAATCTTGCTATAGCATTTACATATCTGTGTTGGTTAGGGCAAAGAGTTCATTAACATTGCTCTTAACCTTCAGATGATTTAATTGGAAAAGGTCAGATCATCAATTTTGAGTATTTCCACTGACTTCTGAGTCCAGTCACTGGATTGAACAGCTGTGGTCTAATTATTTCAGCCACTTTTCTTTAAAAAATAATGTATCTGGGGCTCATTGAACTTGCGATGCCTAAAAGATGTAAATGATAAAAGCAAATTGAACCTGACCTCTACTTCTGATCACTTGGAAGGAACCAAGATTGATATATACGTATAGTACAAGCTTACAGACCTGTTGTATTTTTTTTAATGTGATTTTAATTGACTTATTAAAACTTAGAACCAAATAACCCGTAACAATGATGTTAATATAAATAATGATTAGATTTTTAGGCTAGATTCTTACATTTCTTTGAAGGTCTATTTAATCCATATTTAATCCATAATATAGCTGGACCCAGGAAACTTATCACCACACACAACCTTATTTCTCTCGTGAAATAAATTTCAGTATCAGACACAAAATAGAAAGCACACATCTCTCCAACCAGGCAGCTAAAGAAAGTACCCTTCACCTACTCACTGCATTATCCAGTGGGCAAACTACACATTTCCTAAGGGTATAAACAAAACAGGAACATTAACATCTTTACTATGGTCTGAATATTTGTGTCCCCTCAAAATGTACATGTTGAATTCCTAACTCCCAATGTGATGATATTAAGAGGTGGGGCCTTTGGGAGGTAATTAGGTCATGAGGACAGAACCCTCATGATTGAGATTAATGTCTTTAAAAAGAGACCCCAGAGAGCTAGCTCATGCCTTCTACCAAGAAGGTTGCAGCGAGAAGTCGACAATCTACAGCCCTTACGAGGATCCTCACCAGAACCCAACTATGCTGGTTTTCTGATCTTTCTGATCTTCCAGCTTCCAGAACTATGAGAAATGAACTTTTGTTGTTTAAAGCCACACAGTCTCTCGTATTTTTTGTTAGAGTAGACCAAACAGACCAAGGCAAATTTAAAAAAAAAATTGATATAAATATTGTATATACACACACACACACAAGTATTTGTTATAAATATATATTTGAGGCACTCATGGGAAAATTAGAACTTCGATGAACTTTGTTAACTAAGTTGAGTATTATTTTATGTTGAATCACATATAAAGATCACTAGGGCCTCTCGAGGTCTTATTCAGGCCCTCCATCTTGTCCTCCTGTTTCTTCCTTCACCAGTTCCAACAGTGTTGGCCCAGTAATGGAGGGTGAACCTGGGGGCGAGTTTCCTAAGGGGCCTCAACAAGTGGAGAGGGCTATGGCAGAGGGGTTTTTATGACACGGAGTGGCAAGGTGGGGACAGTGTCCGTGCAGTTGTTCATTTCCCTGGTACTTGGGATTCCAATAGCAGTGAAGCCAATTAGGCATCAGTAACTCTTCATGAGCTTGCGTGCTTCAGAAATGAGATCTTGCCTTTGTTTATGTACTCCAGGATATTATGGCCATCTTAGAAAGTAAGAGTGTATGAAGTGTTTTATTGTTTATTTGTTTATTTGTGGTTTGCATTAATCGAAAAAGGACAACCTTTTTCAAGATCACCTGTATCCAGTCTTTTTTGTTTGTTTGTTTTTGTTTTTGTTTCAGGGAGAAGGAAGCTTTATTGATTTTTTTTAATTTTTTTTTAAAATTAATTAATTTATTTATTAGTTTGTATCCAGTCTTATCATTTGGCCTTGTTGGAAGGTCTTGTTGGAAGGCCAAATAAGACTGGATGCAGGTGATCTTGAAAAAATTCAGATGGAATCCTGAGAAAAACTGCATGAGTCTGTGGATGGAGAAGTAATCTTTGTTCAAGATTTTGAGTTTGCAATAACAAAAAAATAAATAACCCAATTTTAAAATGGGCAAAGGACCTGAATAGACAGTTCTCCAAAGAAGACCTACAAATGGCCAACAAGTATATTAAAATGCATTCAATATCACTAATCATCAGGGACACGCAAATCTAAACCACAATGAAATATTACCCTTAGGCTTATTAGGATGACTATTAAAAAAAAACAAAAGATAAGTGTCACACTGATACACTCTACACTCTTGGGAACAATATAAAAGAAGGAAATCCTGCCATTTGTGACTGCATGGATGGACCTGAAGAACATCACATTAAGTGAAGGAAGTCAGACACAGAAAGACAGATACTGCATGATCTCTCATACATGTGGCAACTAAAATAGTCAAACTCATAGAAATAGAGAGTAATGGTGGTTACCAGAGACTGGAAGGAGGCGGAAATGCAAAAGTGATGGTTAAAGGGTGTGTGTTAGTCAAGGTTCTCCAGAGAAACTGAACCAATAGCAGATAGATAAATGAAAGATGGCATAGATAGATAGATAGATAGATAGATAGATAGATAGATAGATACATACATACATACATACATACATACATACATACATACAAAGATAGAGATAGATATAGAGATATATACAAGAGGAGATTTATTATAAGAATTGGTGCATGTGATTATGGAGGCCAAGAAGTCCCACAATCTGCCATCTCTAAGCTGGAGAACCAGGAAAGCCAGTGGTGTAATTCAGTCTGAAGGTTTGAGAACCAGGAATGCTGATGTCCAGCAATGATGGATGTCCCAGCTCAAGCAAACAGAACAAATTCACCCTTCCTTCATATTTTTGTTTTATTCAAGCCCTCAATGGATTGGATGATACCCACTCACACTAGTGAGGGCAATCTTCTTTACTCAGTCCACCAATTCCAGAAATAATGTTTTAGAAGCTATTTGGGCATCCCTTAGCCCAATCAAGTTGACACATAAAATTAACTATCACAGAGTTCAGAGTTTCAGTTATGCAAGATAAATAAGTTCTGGAGATCTACCATACAGCATAGTGGCCGTAGCAAATGATACTGTATTCTATACTTAAAATTTGCTAAAAGGGTAGATCTTCTGTTAATTGTTCTTCCCACGTTCACAAAAATAATAACAATATTATAGGAAATAGGGTGGGAGAAAACTTGGGGAGGTGATGGACATGTTTATGGATGTGATGGTAGGGATGCTTTAAAGGAAGTAGACTTATCCCCAATCTCACTGAATTGTAAACATTAAATGTGTACAACTTTTAACATATCAATAACACCTCAATAAAATGGTTTATTGAGTTAGAACTAGAAATTGCCCAGGGGCAAAAGTTTGATCCAGATATTAAGAGCCGAGTTTTGATTTGGGGAGTCTTCAGAAACTAGACTATTGAAGATGACAGTGATTTGGTTAGGAAAAGAAATGAGAGAGAGAGAGAGAATTTATTTACTATATTGAAATTAAAATTTGGTCATAATAAATATTTTCTCATCTTTCATGACTAGCACCTGTTTACCTGACAAAGAGAGGAAATTTCCAGCTAGGACCAGGTAGCATCTGTGCGTGTATACTGGCTCTCCCATCTAGACAGTGCTGTCTAAGAGGAATATAATGTGAGCCACACATGTAATTTTAAATTTTTTAGTAGTCACATTAAAAAAATAAAAACAACCTGGTAGAAATTAATTTTAATAATATATTTTATCTAACTCAGTATATCCAAACTATTAGTTCTGTATGCAATCAATAATTAAAAAATGTTAATGGAAAAGTTATTTAAAATGTTAATGAGATATTTTCTGCTCTTTTCTTTTGAAAATCAAGTATGTATTTTACATTTGCAGAAAGCTCAATTCAGACATTAAATTCTCATCAGAAATATTAGATCTGTATTTAGATTTCATAAAATTTACAATTGAAACCATAGAGTCACATACTGAAGTTGTTCCAAACATACCCAGAAGTTTTCCAATATGTGAGTTGAATATCGGTTTTTAAACTTAAGGTTATAAGTTGGGAGGCCCAGACCAGGACATCTCTTCCTTGTCTAATAGTCTATGACTCTATTTTTTGCTAAAATTATATGTTTCAACATTCTTAGGCATGGGCTTCGTATAGGTAAGATAGTGTCGAGGCTTTGTCTTGATATAGATAAGGTAGTTTCCCTGTGTCTAGAAAGATGAGAACAGGAACAAATGGGACACACAGAAGAGAAGAAAGAATGAAGACTGCAAAGAAGATGCTAAGACTTACTGTTATTGTAGAAAGAAAGATGGAAAAGGAATATACTAATGAAGACAGAAGAACAAAGTAGTTGTCAACCTGAACACTGTTGAGAGTTTGAAAAGGATAAATCAGTTGGGACTCCCATGGTGTTATGTGATCAAGAATTGTTACTGAAAAACATCACAGTTTTCTTTGTGGGTTTAATACAAAAATAAAACAACAACAAACAAAAAAACTCTACTGTTCTTGATACTAAAAAATGGGTTTATATACAGAAAGATTAAAACAATTTATTACTCATGTCAAAGACCAAAACTGCAATAATTCCACTTCAGGAGAAAGACAATACTCTATGCCACGCTGAAAGGGTTTTCTTACATCACTAAAAAGCAGAAGGACAGAGAGGAGAAATAGCAAGGAGCAATTTACTGGTTGTCTCAGGTAGATTCTTTAGAGTTGGGAAGAGCAGGGAAATGTGCAGTTTACCTTAGTTGAAAGTTGAAAGTTAAGAGAAATAAAGAGGGAAGTGTTTCCATAGCTGCATAGACCAAGAAAGCCAGGCAGGTGGGCTGCAGCTGGAATGTAGCAGCCCTCTGGACATCACAGCTGTAGTGACCTGGTTACCCATTTCTCCTAAGCCTGTGCCCCACCATTCTGGGGACTCAGCTACGTTCTGTTTCTGCTTCTATGTATTTGCTGCTTTAACTTACTAACCTCCCTATGTGTCTTATATTCATCTTCCCTGAGAAGCAGGGTTTGATTGGTTCAGCCAGTCACCACTGAGATGGGGCAAACTTGTTGACATATTTGGGCCTCATCCTTTGCTAGCAGCAAGCTTTTGGATCAAGAACTGATTCCTGAATAAAACAGCTCTGGCTAGGATCTCAGGATCGTGTGGTGCAAAGCAGTTGACTTGACATAAAGAAATATTAGTTTCAGCAGAAGGGAGTTCTGTGCATGGCAGACATTCAATGGACCATAGCATCTCAGCTGACTTAAGATCAAATCTGTATACCAACTCTCAAAAATTAATACGCATGTTGGCTATCTGTACCATTAGAGTACAGCTAAATTGACATAATCTGGGTGGAAAAGTGAGGAAACAAAGGGTCCAGCAATAAATAACTAGAATTGAATTGACCAAAAAATGTTTTATTAAATAAATTCTTTTTATTTACACATACATTCAAATCTTAAAGTACCTTTTAATATTCAATGGAGGACTAAACTATCAAAGTTTTTATCTCATTTTAGCAATCACTTAGGACACAACAGTAATTCAGAAGAATTTAATAGATTGATGTTAGAAAACCAAGCAAATGAATATTTATATAACATCTCTGTTGTAAAACAAAAAGCAAAGAGAAATAAAGGAGAAGATACTAAGCAAAAATTAATGTAAAATGAGCCCTGCTAAGAGCAAAGGGATGAACATTTTAAAATGCGTTTGCAAGTCTTGGCATCTCACACTTCTATGGTTGGTTACAAAGCTGAGAGAGGCAACTGTTATTGACTCAATTTTGTGATTCATGTAAATTCACAAAGGAAAGCAATGTAACATGTGACTGACCTTTTAAAGTAAGAAATTAAGAAATCTTAGTGTAAGGACCAGCAGCACGAAGCAGGATGTGTAATCACTAGTTTTTCTGAATAGGTAGGAAGGAGGTGATACATTATTAAAAGATGTCTTTTTATAGATCTGACTTGAAATGGCAGGATTTGGAGTACAATGGCTGGTCAAATATCTTTAGGACCATTTCCTACAGTCCTGCTATTTTTAGATGTTTTGCGCTTACTTCTTCCTTAGGTCCTCTGGGCCTGCCTTTCACTGTCCTCCAAGTTACTAAGTGCATCTGCTTTTCTCTCTTTAACTCCACCTCTCTCCTTCCCTGCTCACATCCTTTATAATTTATATATCCTGCTTCTCGGTGAGTTTTAGACAAATAGTTACTTACAGCTGGTCACAAGGTTCTGTAAACAGAGAACTTATTTGAGTTAATGATTATCATCTTGGGTTTTAACTACAGATCAAAGAATGCTTTGGAATTTAATTTAAGATTGAACATTGTGTTTTATTTATTTGTTTAAGTTTTTTAAAAAAAATTTACCCTTATTTTGACATTCAGTGTTGTTTTATATTAATTTCAGGTGTACAGCATAGTGGTTAGACATTTATATAATTTAAGAAGTAATCCCCCTGACTAGTCTAGTACCCACCTGTCACTGTGCATTATTGACTATATTTTTTTATGCTTTTCTTTACATGCCCATGACTATTTTCTAACTACCAATTTGTACTTCTTAAGCCATTCGCCTTTTTTCACCCTGCTCCCCAACCCCCCTCCCATCTATAACCCTGGTAAATCTAGTACCCATCTGACACCATACATAGTTATTACAATTTTATTGACTATATTCCTTATGCTATACCCTACATCCCCATGACTACTCTGTAACAATCAATTTGTACTTCTTAATCCCTTCTTTTTTTTCACTCATCCCCAAACCTCCTTCCATCTGGCAACCATCAAAGTGTTCTCTGTATCTATGAATATATTTCTGTTTTGTTTGTTTATTTTGTTCTTTAGATTTTACACATAATCGAAATTACATTGCAACTGTCTTTCTCTGTCTGACACTCCACTCAGCAAAGTGCCCTCCAGGTCCATCCATGCCGCTGCAGATGGCAAGAAACCATTCCCTTCCATGGCCAAGCAGTATTCCATTGTATATATGAACCACCTCCTCTTTATCCATCCATCCATCAATGGACACCCAGGCTGCCTCCACATCTTGGCCGTTGTAAACAATGCTGTAATGAACATATGGATGTACATGTCCTCTTGAAGTAGTGTTTTGGGTTTCTTCGGATAAATACCCAGAAGTGGGATTATTGGTTCCTTCTTTGTCTCTTTTTATAGCCTTTGCTTTAAAGTCTACTTTTTAAAAATAATTTTAAATATGAATTGTGTGTTCACCACCCAGAGTCAATTCTATTTTGTCTGATGTAAGCATTACTCCTTTGGCTTTTTTATTGTTGTGTTTTATTTCCATTTTCATGAAACATCTTTTTCCATCCTTTTACTTTCAGTCTGTGTGTGCCTTTCAATCTGAAATGATTCTCTTATAGGCAGCATATGTAAGTGTCTTGTCTTCTTATCCATTTTGCCACGCTATCTTTTGATCAGAGAATTTAATCCATTTACATTTAAAGTAATTGTTGATAGGTAAGTAATTAGTTCCCATTATATTATTCATGTTTATGTTCTTTCCACCCCACTCCACCCCTTCTTCTTCTTAAAAAAGTCCCTTTAACATTTCTTGTATAATTGGTTTGGTGTTGATGAACATCGTTAACTTATTCTTATCTGTGAAGCTCTTAATCTGTCCTTCAATTCTAAATGATAGCTTCGCTGCTTTGCTGGGTAGAGTAATCTTGGTTGTAGGTCCTTGCTTTTCATCACCTTGAAAATTTCCTTCCACTCCATTCTGGCCTGCAAAGTTTCTTTTGAGAAATCAATTGATAGTCTTATGGGAGCTTCCTTGTAGGTAACTAAATGCTTTACTCTTGCTGCTTTTAAGGTTCTCTCTTTGTCTTTAACCTTTAGCATTTTAATTATGGTGTGTCTTGGTATAGGCCTCTTTGGATTCATCTTGTTTAGGATTCTCTGCACTTCTTCAGCTTGTGTATCTATTTCCTCTGCCAGGTTAGGATAGTTTACCATCTTTATTTCTTCAAATAGGTTTCAATTCCTTGCTCTCTGTCTTCCCCTTCTGGTACGCCATGATGCAAATGTTGTTACACTTGATGTTGTTCCAGAGGCCTCTTAAACTTTCCTCATTATTTTTTATTCTTTTTTCTTTTTTGCTGTTCTGGTTGGGTGTTTTCTGCTACCTTGTCTTCCAAATCACTGATTTGATTATCTGCTTCATCTACTCTACTGTTGATTCCCTATAATGTATTCTTCATTTTACTTATTGTGTTCTTTATTTCTGACTGGTTCATTTTTATGTTTTCTATGTCCATTTTTATGTTTCCTATCTATTTGTTGAAGTTCTTTCTGAGATCACTGAACCTCTTTTTTTTTAAAAAAAAAAAAAAAAGATTGTATTGGGGAAGGGGAACAGGACTTTATTGGGGAAAGTGTGTACTTCCAAGGCTTTTTTTCCCCAAGTGTTGTTGTCCTTTCAGTCTTAGTTGTGGAGGGTACAGCTCAGCTCCAGGTCCAGTTGCCATTGCTAGTTGCAGTGGGCACAGCCCACCATCCCTTACGGGAGTTGAGGAATCAAACTGGCAACCTTGTGGTTGAGAGGATGCGCTCCAACCAACTGAGCCATTTAGGAGCTCAGCAGCAGCTCAGCTCAAGGTGCCATGTTCAATTTTAGTTGCAGGGGATGCTGCCCACCACCTCTTGCAGGAGTCGAGGAATAGAACTGGCAACCTTGTGGTAAGAGCCCACTGGCCTATGTGGGAATCGAACCAGCAGCCTTCGGAGTTAGGAGCATGGAGCTCTAACCACCTGAGCCACCGGGCCAGCCCACTGAGCCTTTTTTTAACAGTGTTTGGAAGTCTGCATCTGATGGATTGTTTGTCTCTATTTTATTTAGTTAGTTTTGTTTGTTTGTTTGTTTTTTCTGGAGCTTTGTTCTGTTATTTTATTTGGGACATGTTTCTTTGTCTCCCTATTTTGGCTGCCTCCCTGTGTTTGTTTCTATATATTAGGTAGGGCTGCTTTGCCTCCCAGTTTTAGTAGAGTGGCCTGATGTAGTATGTGTCCTATGAGACACAATGGTTCAGTCTCCCTGGTCATCAGAGCCAGATGCTCCAGGTGTGTTCCTTGTATGGGTTGTGTGTGCCCTCCCATTGTATTTGAGCCTTGGTTGCTGTTTGTACATCAGTGGGAGGGGAACTGACCCTCAGGCTAATTGGTTGCAAGGACCAACCATGACTACAGTGGAGGAGCTGTGGTGCAAGGGCTGACCCTACAGAGAAGGGTTCACTTTAGTGAGGCTCTGGTTCCTGCCCAGTCAGCCCTTTGGGTTTGTTGTACTTGGAGGTGGTTGTGTAATGCTACAGCTTAGTTGGAAGCTGGCCACTAGGTGTCCTAGCCCTAGGGCCTCCTGGGAGGGGACCCACTGCAGGCCAAGTTTAGCCACAGCTTTTGCTCTGCCTCATGCCACCTAGTATGAGCAACAAAGCAATCCGCAGATGGCCAATACCCACACTGGGCTTTGAGGTACATCAAGAGGCCAATCTGCAAATCAAGATTTGCTGTTGCTAGTGCCAGGCTAAAGGCTGTTCAACCAGAAGTATGGAACATACTGCAGCCAGATGCTGCTTATTTGGGTTTTGTGAACCTTTGAGATATTTTACACAAGTACACAGCATGAGCTAAGGCATATAGTTTGTACAGAAAAGCCACTGAAGTGGCTTGGGTGTACTCAAAAGTTGGAAGAGGCAGGGTCTCAGGGAATCACTAGGGCAGGCCAGATAGCCTGTTTGGTAGAGACTCAGATATGGTGTCTGCCTGTGTCTGCATGCAGGGAGCAGGGAGGGCTCAACAATGAAATCATGGCTTCCACCAGCTCCTCCTTCCAGGAGAAAGCTGCTCCTCTAGCCCTGGGCCTGAAGCCCAGGGGCCTGAAGCCAGACAACTCAGTTCCTCCCCTTATGTCCCTGGCACCTTTTGAGCCACTGATCCCAGCACTGGAGATCAGAGTGAGTGAGTCTGTCAGTGAATAATTCCATGCGCAAGCCCTTTAAGAGGAGCGTCTAGGACTGCCGCCACCCTCCAGCTCACTCAGCCACAATCTCCACTGATTTTCATAACCAGAAATCATGGCACTTCTCTCCCCAGCTCTGGAACCCTGGGCTGGGGAGCCTGGTGTGGGGCTGGGATCTCTCACTTCTCTTGGGGGGACCACCACAGCCAAGATATCCCTCCTAATTTTTAATGGTCACACGCAGGTGTGGCGCCAGCCCATTCCAAATCTCTGCCCTTCTTACCAGTCCCGAGGTAGCTTCTTCTGTATGTCTGGAGTTGTAGGGATTCGGTTCAGCTAGACTTCAGGTGATTCTCAATGACAATTGTTCTGTAGTTTCGTTGTAACTGATGTGGTCTTGAGAGGAGGTCAGCACAGCATTAACTTACCCCACCATCTTGACTGGAAATCCTATAAGATTAAACATTTTAGAGGCTCTGTTTTGCAGTTGCACACAGAAAAAAAAATGCAAGCAAAATTTCCCCCTTGTGAACTGGCTCATATTCCAGGAGCCCACCTCTGCAGTTCATATTTATTTTATCTCTGACCCATCTCCAGCAGTCACCCAAATAGATATTGAATTGTTAGAAAATCGGGATAGCAATTTTAAAATATTTGGTCCAGGGTAACTCTATTGTGTTCTTCCTTGTGTACTCCCCTGTGAGTCACAAACATGTCCAGGTGTGGATTATCTAAGATTAGTCAGGGGCTTGCATTATAATCAAACACTGTACACCCCCATGCTCATGAGACTGCTACAATTGCTATTAATTGTTACAAAAGGATCATATAAACAAGACTTCAAGAAATACAAAGCCAACAAATAAAGGTTTCCTGAGTAACCAGCACATGAATTTTTATTTTTCTATTTTTTTTATTTTTTTGCCGTCGTAGGAAATTTACCACTTACCTGATGAAAAGAGGCAAGCATCTATTTGTAATAAGAATCAACCATTATGTATTACATTTTAATTTTGGGTCAAGAAAGATACAATGAGGGGATCACATAAATGCTCCCTCTGCGTATATTTTTTCAGTACCTCTCAAAGTATTTGTAGTTTGAAGACAATTCAGAAGCTGCCCCTTCTCATTTGTGAGCTACATTCTAAGTTATGAGATGTGCAGAGAAATACTCTCATTTTAGAGTTTGATATCTAGAAGAAGATCCAGGCACTATTGCAGGAACCACCAACTTGATCTGTAGAGAAACTAAGTCCTTAATTGGGCACAACCTGATCATTGTCTGGCTGAAATATCTGGTTGAAATATCATAAAACAATTGCCCAACCTTTGTCTGCTAAGCCCTGGTGGGAGGAGACTGGCCAGGATGATCCATCTTTCCGCCTCCCAAATATCCCAAAGAAGGAAGAAAGAAGTCACAAAACAGACAGCATGAAAGAGACAGTTGCTTGGAAAATACTTAATGCTTCTAGTATTCTAGGAAGTTGCGGCGTGGTTCTGTCTCTTTAACATCACAAACTGTGGCTTGCAAATTTAATAATTTAGTGTACTGAAGAATCAGTTAGGGAGCTTGTTTTTAAAAATTTCCCTGGAGATTCTGCTTCCAATTCAAAAGATAAGGCCCCAGGATCTGCAGTTTTAATTACCCTTTCTCTGCAATTCTGGAATGGTCTGAATAATCGCCTCTGCTGCTTGATAAATGTCTTGTTCTTTTTTACCCATGTTTTCATTGAAGAGATTAAACAACAGTCCTTGTTTCCTTTTGACAGTTTGAAAATTTAATATTTTTATTTTTGTGATTCAGTGGTGATGAGGGTGTAAAGAGTGGTTTGTCTTTATTTCTCGAAACACATCTTGTTTTATAAGGGAAGAAAAAACTCTTTAAAGTGATCTGTGTTGTCAGTTCTTTAGAGAGGCTCTCCTGACACTTTGGGAATTCTTGGAAGGGTCCAGTTAATATATCCAAGTTTTAGAGCATAGGTTGTCCAAAAGATGTCCTGTGTCTAAATACCAGTAAAATAGTCATAATGTCAAAGATGTATGTTGAGCAAAATCAATATCATTAGTCTTTTGAAAAGGAATTTTCTGCTCTGTGCCTAGATTTAATTTTCAATGATGTAGTTTAGAAAATATAAAATAAAACCTATTAAACACTGGTTTTTAAAATATAAGGTTAAAATGCTGTTTTAAATATAATTTGAGCATGTTAAGTCCAAAAGAGCTAAAGGTTTTTTTCTCCAGTTTCCTAAAAATAAGTTGCTTTTGAATAAAAACCATATATGGAATACTTATCCCTAAAGAAGACTTTTTTTTCTTTTTTGGTTTTAAATTACTAACACTATTTTGCATTTTTAACTACAGCATTCATTACTATGAATAGATTTAAATGTTTTCTTCCACATATTTGAACTGAGTTTTCTAGAATACTTACGTAGTATTATGTGGAGAATTGCTACTTCTGATGCTAATCTTTTACATATAAATAGAAATAGGTTTCTAAAGCTAAAAAGAAAAAAAACTGAAGTTAAACTTAGTGTTTTCCCACTTACTTCTATTTAATTGTACTGAGAAAAGATGCTTACAATTTTTTTATCTAAATATATGTTTCCATTTCTATAAAGTGTTCATACCTGACCCTGAGACCTTAATTTATTTTGTGTATCTCAAAATAATATGGAAACTGCAGTGAATTTTCATTTTTGTTGACAACAGATAACGTCATTCTGTGCTGAAGTGAGAATCTTGGGGTTTTGTATACTCCTTGCTTGGAATTAGAGTTAAAGTTTCCTGGATTTTATAGGCATGAAGTATTGAATGATTTGATAAAACTGACAATTTATAAAAGGGTATAATATCAACAACAAATTTTTCCTCCTCAAGAACAGTATTTTTTTTCCATGTAAGAAAATAGAGGCTGTTTGTTTATGAACAGTTATTAGATTGTGTGCGTGAGTTTGAAAGCTCTGGAAGTAAGAAAAAAAGTTAGGGACAGATTTTCCTTTTAAATAGAACTGCAAGATATTCTGTATTTTTCTAAAATATGTATTAGCATTTTTAGAAGGATGTAAGAACTTGTTCACCAGTGTGTCCCTATTTAAGAAAGCCAAATTTGAGAATGCATTTCAGAGAATGGTCAAGTCTTGCTTTCATATCTCCAGTGACTGGTCTTACTCTAGTTCCACTGGGGAGTGTGGGCCAGACCAGTGAAGATCTATGGGGACAAAGGGCTTGTTTAGAAGCCATTCTGGAGGTTCCACTGATTTCCAGGTCTACTTTCCCTCCCTTCTTTTCACTACTCTTTCATGCAATCTTTCAATTGTCTGGATAGAATTTAAGTATCAGGACGCTCATTTACCAGGAGCATAAATCAACATAAATTGACCTACAGGTGGCATAGGCCATGGTAAAGATAATCAATTGGTTGTGCAATAAAACAATTAGGGATAGAGCGGCATCAGGCATGGCTGCATCCAGGGTAGCTGTCCTCCAGAGTCTCTCCCCTCCCTCCATCTCTAGGCTCTTATAATTTATGGTGGCTTCATTCACAATAACCGAATAATCTGTTGGAGCTGGCAGCCTAAAAAAGGGCATCATTTTCCCATGAAGTTCTCACTGGGTTCCAGCTCACACTTGAGATAGAAAAGCATGTTATCCAAAGGGGCCAGGAGTAGGATGAACCAGAGAATGAGGCTTGGAAGACTGGAGAAGCTGAAATCAGACCTCGGGTTCCTGGAGACTAAGGCAAAAGGTTACAGGCCAGGTGTGCCTAGAGCCGAGCTGGGAGAGAGAATAAGACGGAAGGAGGGAGGCATGCTTGAGACCATTGCTCAAGCATCGACCCACGCATCGGAAACCCCACTTCTTGTGTCTGTTGTTTGCTTACTTTTTGGCTGAAGCGAGTGGGCGTAGAACTTACTAAAGACAGATATCACATACTTTACAATGTCATGCAATTCTGGGCTACTCAGGCTGAATTTTACATAGTTGACCTCATTGAATAAAAACCTTATGTTAAGGATAAGGAGACTGAGGCTTTTTAAGAGACTAAGGAAGTTGCTCAAGGGCACTTGCCCTAGGCAGGGCTAGAATGGGCCCACTGAGGGAGTTCCCTGGAGCTCATTCATTGAATATCTAGCATGTACCAGCCTGGCATCTTCGAGGACCTACAGTAGAAGCTGGAAGAAACATGTCCCCAAAATCCAAAGCCGTGATATCCGTCTAACAGAGGGGAGGGCACGCATGCTGTAGGGAGCGATGCTGTCTGGGTGTGAGGGCTTTATGAGGACTTAAAGCTTCTCTGGAGAGAGAATGCTCCCTTATCTCAGGAAATAATATATCTGCCTTCCTCCCTGCTTGAATGCCACCCCCACCCCCACTAAATTTTGCTGAGCGTAACATTGAGGGTTCTTTGCTATATGCGCTAATAGCTTTTTGTGTCCATTTACCAAAGAAATGCTACATAGACCCAAGGGAAGGATTTAATCCAATTTCCACATTTAATAGTTTAGGGAATTGAGCGCCAGAGAGGATGGGTGGTGGCTTACTCGAGGACACACATGGGTTAGTGGCAGTGCTAAGACTTTAATTCCAAATCCTGTGTTCTTTCCAAACTAACCCCAACCATTTCATGTTTTAATATCTAAACAGGAGTCCCTTGCTGTTAACCAAACTCGTCACGGTTTTGTGCCTAGCTCGACCTAATATTTTAGGTTAGAATAGCTTTCCTTCCTTTCTGTCTCCCTCCCTTCCTCCTCTTTCTTCTTAGCTTCCGCTGTCTCAAGAATGCTTTGGTTTTTGGATATGGACAGTTCTCTCCCTCTCTCTCTCTCTCTCTCTCTCTCTCTCTCTCTCTCTCTCTCTCTCTCTCTCAGCATTTAGTATATCAGGCAATGAGTGTATGATTTTCTTCTGATGTGGTTTTATGTATTTTAAACTATGGTTTAATGAGTGCACATTTGCTGTAAATGCCCAGATTGCAGAAGGTAGCAAAGTGCTGTAAAAGTAAAATGTAATTATTGTAGTAAATATCCACAGAAAGAGAATGAGTACCCAATCCCACCTCCATTTCCTTTCCTGCTCATTTACTGAGTGAGTACTTAGCTTTTTTAAACCTTTCCATGTGAATCAGTATGTAAAATATTTGCTACATGTGTTCAAACTGAAAGTTAATGAATTACAAAAAGTTCTTATTTTGTGAAATAGCATCTTCTATCTCTATGCATGAAGCACACAGAAATAGGCAGTGGCTTTAGGTGTCATGATGGTCTTTACAAAGGAGAGATTATGTTACTTCTCTGAGACTTCTAAATTCCCCTCGCATCCAGTAAATCTCCTTTTGGACTAAATAAGGCAGAGCATATTATGCCTTTTTCATCTATTGGTTAACACCTAAATAAACTTTACTGTCTTATACTTCCTATTCCCTTTAAAAAAGGAAAAGAAAAAGAAAAACTTCTCTTGGTTAAAAAAAATATTTTATTGATTTATTTTAAAAGCAATGCCAAATCTTTTAGTAAGAAGGGAAGACTCTAAGGTTGGATTTTTTTTTCCTCATTAAAAACAATCTGTTCCTAGAAATTGTAGAATGCCTGCAAGATTCTTTAGCAATGACTAAATAAGTCCCAAATGACCAGTATAGAAAAGGAAAGAAATTCACTCATTCTGGAGTTAAGAATAAACCTAAGCACAGTTATGTTTGACAAAAATAAATCCTCGAATGTCTGCAAGGCGGATAAAATGGTGCCTGCTGGGTGCAAATCTCCTGTTCTTGGGTTTAGGGCCTATTGTCTCATTCATGAATGGCTTTCCTTAAGTCAGTTGGCTCATCATAGGACCCTTTATCTTCTTCACCAGAAAGTCTAGCTATGGGGCTGTCTGGTTCATTCTGGGGTTGATTGACTACAGATGGTCTTAGAAGCAAATGTCTCTTCATGTAACATTAAGGATTGCAAATTCCTATACCCTAGGATTCCCCAACAGCTGGAACAGCAACAGGAAAGGGTTAGTTTATGCTTTTGAGGGTAAGAATACCACTTGCGGTTATGCTTGTTTGGAATCTTATTCTGTGTTTTCTAGAGACATTGAACTTTCAACATTAGAAGTAATAAAAAGGTATACTGTGGTTTCATGGTACTGTACTTCTTTCATAAGGAGCTTAGAGCTTTACACACTTTATTTTTTATTTTACCTTGGTTTTAGGAATGAAGTTGTGTAAATAAACACACGTAACTTATAGAGATAGGGAGACTAAGCCATTAAGGTTGTAATTGTCCTATTATAATCTAATCAAGACCGGGCGTTGAATGAATTCCACTGATCTGCGTATTCTTCTTGACCGTCTGTCCTCCATTTGCTAGACCACTGCCTTTTCATTGAATGTTTTCTTATCTGATTGCAGTCATGGAAGGATTAGGACTTTGGAACTAGCTGATGTATGTTTGAATCCTGTCCCAGTGATGTCTTAGTTGTGTGACATAGAGCTGCCTACTCAAAGCCTTAGTTTGTTCATCATTTAAAGAAATAATGTTAAATGGATAATTCCCACTTCTCTGGCTTATTGGGAGGATTAAATGAGATAATATAAAAACACTTAGTGCTTTATGTAGTCAAATTCATAGAGACAATAAATAGAATGGTGGTTTCCAGGGGCTGAGAAGAAGGTCAATGGGGAGCTATTGTTTAATGGGAACAGCTTAAGTTTTGCAAAATGGAAAGAGTTCTGGAGATGGGTGGTGGGGACGGTTGCAGGACAATGTGAATCTACTTAATGCCACGAACTGCACAGTTAAACATGGTTAAGATGGTGTATTACATGTCATGTGTATTTTCCACAATTAAAAGAAAAACATTTAATACATTGCCCGGCAACTTTTATTAACCTGCCACTTTTGCCTCCTTTCCTAGCCTTCCTTTTTGCCCTTGGCAAACAGCTGACACTGGATATCTGATCAGGGGCGATCTGGAAATCTGAGTAGGACAACCTGAGTAGATCTATATAAATAGTGGGTCTAGGTGCACTGCTCAGAAGCACAGAATCACAGACTGTCGGAGATGACATGAGCTCAGAGAACATCTAAATCCTCATATTAAACACAAGAAAACTGAGGTCTGGCAAAATAGTGTTTGAGCCTAAAATGACAGAGCAGATCAGTGAGAGCTGGAACCTAAACCCAAGGTTATGAACCCCTAGTCCAGTTTGCTTCCCCCCAAATCTTGGATCTGCAGGCATCTCTGAGCATTATTTGGGGTTCTCTGTGACTTCAGATCGAGTAAAAGGTTTTCTATACTCTGATTCAATAATTTCAGACAGTAGGATAGAAAACATTCCTTTGACAGCAGTTGTTTTAAGCAGCTTTATAGAGGTATAAATGACCTATAGTAACTACAGACATTTAAATTATACTGTTTTTAAAACATGAAATCTTCAGCTCTGTATAGTCAAACCTATCACTCCTTTCTTGGTGATTTGTTCTCCCACTTTGAAATTCAGAAATCTTTCTCTACCAGAGTTTATTAAAGATTTATTTTATCTTAAAAAAAAATCAGTTGTACTATTTGATAAGCCATACATATGTATACACCGTGAAACCATCACCATAATCAATATAATAACATGTCCATCAGCCCCAAATGTTTTCTAGTTCCCATTTTTAATGTTGCCCTCTATCCCACCTTGTCACCAGGCAACCACTGATCTGTGTTCTGTCGCTATAAATTAGTTGGCATTTTATAGAATAAATGGAATTATACGTAGTCCATTTTGTTTCCTTCCACCCAGCATAATTATTTTGAGATTTATATGTGTTGCTGCATGTATCAATAGTTCATTCTTTTTTATTCCTGAATAGTATTTATTGTTTTGGTATGGAGCAATATGTTTATCCATTTAGCTGTTGACACATATTTGGGTTTTCAGTTTGGGCTATTACAAGTAAAGGTGATATGGACATTTCTATAAAGTCTTTGTGTGGGCATATGATTACTGTATTAATCGTCATTCTGGTGTTATGACATCCTAACATCTGGGTGATTCTGGAGAGCCTGCCTCTCCCTTCAAGGGCACCTTTCACATACAAACTAACCGATCCAGAGCAGGCATCCCCCACCTGCCTCTTTTATGGGCTCTTATACTCTGGGCCACTATTCACCTGACCTAATCAACCCGGGGCCAAGTATCAGACAATGAGGAGCAGACCCCACACCTTGGAGACTGCTGAAATCATTCAAACTAGCCAACCCTAATGCTGCTTAGCCTGCTTACCCGGATTCGTCCGTTCCTTCTTGCAAAAACCACAATAAAGTCTCCTGCCCATGTTTTCCTTTCGCTCCCGTTCCCTCTGTGGTGCCCCTGCATGATGTTTTGTTCCTCCTATTTCTAGGAACTGTGAGTAAACCTTCCTCCTTCATGACAGTCATTCCTAGGTCTGTGTGTCATACTGTACCTGTCCAAAACAAATCCCAGGTGCACTCTAAAACACTTTCATTGCTCTGGAGTAAATCCTAGTTGTGGAATGGTTTGATCACGTGGTAGGTATATATTTAAGTTTTTAAGAAACTATCAAACTGTTGTCCAAAGTGTTTATACCATTTTACATTCTCAACAGCAGTGTATGAGAGTTTTAGTAGCTCCATTTCTTCACCAACACTTGGTAGGATCAGACTTTTTAATTTTAGTCATTCTAAGAAGTCTGTATCTCTTTGTCGTATACTCTTAATGAAAAATTATGTTGAATATTTTTTGTGTGCTAATTTGCCATCCTTATATCTTCTTTGGAGATATATCTGTTCAAATCCATGGTTCACTTTTTTATTGGGTTGTATGTTTTCTTATTGTTGAGGTTTGAGAGCTCTTTATATATTCTAGACATCAATCCTTTATCAGATATATGGTTGCAAATACTTTTTTCCCCAGTCTCTGACTTGTCTTTTTGTTTTCTTAACAATGTCTTTTGAAGACCATAAATTCTAAGTTTTGGTGAAGTCCATTTTGTCAATTTGTTCTTTTATGGATCTTGTTTATGGTGTCAGATCTAAGAAATCTTTGCCTGACCCAAGGTCATAAATACAGTTCTCAGTTTTCTTTTAGCAGTTTTATAGTTTTAGATTTCACAGTTAGATCTACAGTATATATAGTACTGATTTTTTAAATCTGGTTCAAAATATCAATTGAAGTTTGTTTGCTTTTTCTGCATATGGATATCCAATTTTTCCAGCACTATTTGTTGAAAAGACTTCTTTCCCAAAGAACTGCCTTTGCACCTTATTTAAAAATCAGTCGAATATTTATATATATATATATATATTTCTGGATTCTTTATTCTGTTCAATTGATGTATTTATTGATCTTTCTGCTAATTCCACTGTCTTGATTGCTATAGCTTTATAATAGACCATGAAATCAGACAGTGTTAGTCCTCCAACTTTGTTTTTCCTTTCCAAAGTTGTTTTGACCATCCTAGGTCCTCTCCATTTAATATGCATTTAGAATCATTTTGTCAATTTCTACAAAAAGAAAAAAAGCCCTCTGGACATCAATTTGGGGAAAACTGACATTTTAACAATATTAAATCTTCCAACCCACAAACACTTTATATATATATATAACATATATATATAACATATATATGTTATATATATATACATATATGTATATATATACCGTGTTTCCCTGAAAATAAGACCTAGCCAGACAATTGACTCTAATGCATCTTTTGGAGCAAAAATTAATATAAGACCTGGTATTATGTTATATTATATTATATTATACTATATTATAAGACCCGGTCTTATATTATTGTAAGATAAGACCCGGTCTTATATTAATTTTTGCTCCAAAAGACGCATTAGAGCTGATAGTCCGGCTATATCTTATTTTCAGAGAAACACAGTGTGTGTGTGTGTGTGTGTGTGTGTGTGTGTCCATTTATGTAGTTCTTCTTTTTCTAAACAATGTTTTGTAATTTTTCAGTGTACATGTATTACACATCTTTTGTGAAATTTATCCCTATTTCATTTTTTGATGCTGTGTGGAGTTCTTTTCTTAATTTTAATTTCCAATTGAAGAAAATCTTGTTACATCAAATTCAAGTTCTGTGTCCATAGAGAAAAGTAAAACAATCGTTTCCCTATTCTACTTTGGTCCCTATCTCTTTCAAGAAGTTTCTACAAATGGATTTTCCTTTCGCCCTTTCAAACCAAATGCCCATAATGAGGCTGAAATGTAACCATATTGCTCAGATGGAGCTAACTGTGTTGTCCTCTTTTACAAAAGCAGCTCAGTAAACTGAGTATGTTACAGACATTAATTTCTAGGGCTTGTAAGAATTCTGTCAAGAGTGTGTAATGGGAATGAATTGCTTTTGCCATAAGAACTTCAACTTTTGCACTTCCTGATTTTACTATGGCTAAACTTGAAATACTAACCTGGTAGTCCCTAAAATCCTTGAATTTAACAATATGAATTACCAGGCCCCAAGAGTCTATAAATTCTTATTTAAAAATTCAAATACTCTATTTGTAATTCCTAGGAGTGCTTAACTTTTAGTTTCTTACCAGTAAACTCTTCAAAAAGCAAACAATGTCACCTCTGACATCAAGTCCTTATAAGAACTGAGTGAGCAGCTTTAGTCTTTCCAAAAAAATAGCTGTCTTCAGGAGGGGTCTCAGGGTCTAAATTTGGCTGGATCTTATCTCTCCTTCTCTTTCTTAAAAGTCTTATTCTCTCTGAGCCCTGAGAAAACATGTTCTGGTAAACCCCTCCAGCATAAAATACAAAGAACAGAGAGCAGGTTAACATTCCTAAGAGTATTTGCATTTCAAAAGACTAACTCTAATGCAGGGCATTTATTGTAATAGTGAATCTCAGGCATTGTGGGAAGGAAGGACTGAGAGGGGAAGAAAATCTGCCAATATTCCCTCAGATGGCATTGTTAGTCATACTGTTTGGTAGTTCTGACCCAACCTTCACCTCTGACTATGTGAAGGCTGAACTCTAACTCCTGAAAGACATGACTAATGTACACAAAGCTTGTATGTCCCTATATCCCCAACTATGTAACAGTAGATCATGGATTCCTCCCTTCCTTCCTTTCTTCCTTTCTCTCTGTCTCTCAATCTCTCTGTCTCTCAATCTCTCAGTCTCTCAGTCTCTCTGTCTCTCTGTCTGTCTGTCTGTCTCTGTCTCTGTCTCTGTCTCTCTCTCTCTCTCTCTCTCTCTGTCTCTCTATCTCTCTCTCTCTCTGTCTCTCTATCTCTCCCTCTCTCTCTCTCCCCTCAGAGAAAAGTTGAGACGATAGCACCTGACACGCAGTCACAGTAAAGAAAGTTCCCATCCAAGCTGATTTGGTATTATTACCATTACTATTATCCAGCTCCTCCCTTACCATACCAGCCTCCCAGGCACTGGCATTATTGGTGACATTTATTAATCACCCATTGTTCAAAGTCTTGAATGTGCTTCAATTCTGAAATGAATGTGGGAAGCCAGGTAAAACACCCACAGAGACAAGGGAAAAATAGACGTAAGCGCAGCTCTACTCGTGCATGAGGACTAATAGTGAGAAGGAGATCAGTAAGAAATGATATTAACTAGATAGCATCACTTCAGAAAAGCTTATACTCGTAAATCTAGTAGCTCACACTGAACTCTGAAGATATGAAGAGACATAGTCTAGCAGAAAAACAATGGTGGGATGGCTCAGGTGCCAGGTGATGCCTTTAAGACATAAGGCATATCAGCATAAGTACATCCCATGCCCTAAATTGCAAACATTTGTAAAGTGTCCACATGCCTGGAGCTGGTTAAGAAAATACAAATTCCTTGACATCTTCAAAAAACTTTTCC
Source organism: Rhinolophus hipposideros (assembly GCF_964194185.1). Classification (NCBI taxonomy): domain Eukaryota; kingdom Metazoa; phylum Chordata; class Mammalia; order Chiroptera; family Rhinolophidae; genus Rhinolophus; species Rhinolophus hipposideros. The sequence goes on along the minus strand of NC_138047.1, from coordinate 13,162,384 downwards.
ACCAAATCCAGGGCAGGGAAAGAGCAGCCTCTAGAAATGTCCAGTTCTCCAAAAGCATGAAAATAGTAACAAAGGAAGTCTGCCTAACATCATGCTTTGTACTCACTCTTCTCTGTGAACATCAAACTACTGCCATGCCTTTGTTTCAGAAGTTGCCATTGGTTGTCCTTGAGGAAATGTTGGCATTTGGCAAGGCCACCCTCCCCCCTCTTCAGCCCTGTTGGCAGAGACTGAGCTGAGGCAGGTCCTTGAGCAGAGCAAGTATCTGTCTGTCTCTCCCTTGTGTGAGGAGGGGTGAGAAGATGGAGTCGCTAAGTGATACAGCCATCGCATGCTACTGAGGGTAGAAGAATTAAACCAGTGTGCCTATATCAGTTACCTATAGCTGGGCAAAAAATTACCCCCAAAATATTAACCCAAATAATAAATATTAGCTCACAGTTTTTCTGTCTTGAATCTGGAAGCAGTATAGCTGGGTGGTTCAGGCTTGGGGTTTCTTGAGAAGTCACGGTCAAGCTGTCGGCCAGCGCTATAGTTAGTTACATGAGGCTGGAGATCTGCTTCCAATCTTACTCATGTGCTTGTTGGAAAGACTCAGTTTTTTGCCAGCTGTTTGTTGAGTATCTCACTTCCTCACCATGTGGGCTTTTCCATAGGCTACCTGCATCCTCACACCATGGCAGCTGGTTTTCTCCAGAGCAAGTAATCTGAGAGAAAGATCAAGACAGCAGCCACGGTCTTTTATAACCTAATCTTGGAAGTGACATAGCGTCACATCTGCCACATTCTGTTGGTCTTATAGACCAGCCCTGGTACAATGAAGGAAGTGACTACACAAGATTGTGAATATCAGGAGATGGGGATCATTGAGGCTATCTTGGAGGCTATCTCCCACAATACCTCCAATCTAACTGCGCTAAGAACACAGTTGGCTCTGGTCTTTGATATAATGTATGTCAGGTAACATGTCTTAGATTAAAGGTGCTGCAATGTAGTTGCAAGACTCATGGGCTGGGAGTAAAGAGGTTTGGATTCAAGTTCAACTCCATAATTATAAATGCTATGTGAGTTGGAATGAAGCTTAACCTTTTTGGATATCTGTTATCTTGTGTGTAAAATGAGAGAGAGAGGGTTGTCATTAATGATCTCAAAGATACCTTTCAGGGCCGGCCCAGTGGCTTAGGCGGTTGGAGCTCTAACTCCGAAGGCTGCTGGTTCGATTCCCACATGGGCCAGTGGGCTCTCAACCACAAGGTTGCTGGTTTAGCTCCTCAAGTCCTGTAAGATGGCGGGCTCTGCCCCCTGCAACTAAAATTGAACACGGCACCTTGAGGGGAGCTGCCTCCCTGATGGCTCAGTTGGTTGGAGAGCATCCTCTCAACCACAAGGTTGCCAGTTCGATTCCTTGACTCCCGCAAGGGATGGTGGGCTGTGCCCCCTGCAACAAGCAACGACAACTGGACCTGAGCTGCACTCTCCACAACTAAGATTGAAAGGACAACAACTTGAAGCTGAACAGCAATCTTCACAGCTAAGATTGAAAGGACAACAACTTGACTTGGGAAAAAGTCCTGGAAATACATACTGTTCCCCAATAAAGTCCTGTTCCCCTTCCCCAATAAAATCTTTAAAAAAAAAAAAAAAAAAAAGATACCTTTCAGCTCTAAAATTCCATGTCACTAAGAAATATTCCACTTCTGGTATGAATGTTGTGGAGGTGATTTTGCTTAACAAAATGGGCAATTCCGATGATACTGCTCTTATTTCAAAGTAAGAAATTAACTGGAGAAATGGTACCTTAGAGAGCTTTCTTGGACCTCATTTCTTTTCCCTTCATTATCCATACTTAATTCTAGGGGATAAGCCTCACAATAACATGGTTTTATTTGTATAATGCTTTAAGATATAACACACACATTTTCATATTTAAGTCAATGCATCCATAAACTCCATTAGGAAGATATTGGATATGGGAAGTCTCCTAGCTCTGTTCTTCCCTTGCCTGGCGGCTGATGTTTGCATGGGTGGCATTTTGTCAGAGCTACAGTACCCTCCTGATAAGGATACTTTCTGGCACATGACCAAATAAATGAAAGAAAACGCTCCTTCATCTATAAAATCTCTAAGTCTAAAGGGACAGCTGTAACAGCCTAACATACAGGTGGACTAGCAGAGGAATGAACAGTGGATCTCTTTATCTCCTATACTAGCCTGAAGCAAGCGGAGGACAGCGAAAAGCACCTTGGGAGCTTTAACTCTGAGATGAGAGTGGAAAAAACACTCACTTGCTTATCTTAAATTCCTTGGGCATGTCAAACAGCTCCAGCTCCCACTTCAGCAGCTTTGCGTTTGTCCTGCCTCAGAATGATTTAGTCCAGTTCAGTGATCTCCCCTTCAGATAAGGCCTTTCGCACCACCAGTCTGAAGTGGTACCCTTCCCGGTGCAGGCATTCCACACTGCACTTTACTATCCCAGAGCACTTGGCACTATCTGAAATCATCTTGCTGGCATGCCTGTTTAAGGTGTTCGTCTCCAACAGAATGTAAGCTGTCCGAGAGAGGTAACCTGTCTGTCCTGTGCCTCAGTGTCCACAGCAGTTCCTGATGCAGAGTGGGCACTCAAGAAATATTTGTTAAATGGATGAATGAATTGGTCAGTCTGGAAAGGCTTGTGGTGTGATGGAGGTGTTTTTAGGGGATATTCAGACAGTCATATAAAAAACACTAACTGGGCCTTTTTCCTATTCCCTTGTAATCAGCAACTAGGGACTGAATCCGAGAACACAGAGGTTTCAAGTATCCCACTCACCAAAGATAACCCCGAATGATGGGTGTCGACCTTCCCCAGGCTTAGGGGAATAGGCTCTTCTTGCTACCAGAACAAACAAGTGTCCCAGGAAGTGGAGAAAAGGAGAGGAGAGTTTCCTAAAGTAATTGGGACCACTACATGAATGAAATGCTCTTTGTAACAGGGCTTCTCTCCCCTGGAGACAGGAGGAGTGTTCTCCCTTTCTTGAAGCCACGGGAAGATTGCCTTGAAGACAAGGGTGCTGGTAAGAGAGGGAGATTGGCACTGCTCTCGCTGGCTGGCCATCTGTTTAGGTGGCAGGCCAGCCAATCAGCTCCCGTGCCTTGTTTGCCTAAGGAAAAGGAATAGGAGAAAGATGGTGGAGCAAAGCAGAGAAAGGAACTGGCCATGAAGCCTGTTACAATGAGCATGGTACTTGAGGTGGGTGGGATGGTGAGGATGGATAAGATTCTTACACGGACCAAGAGAGGGCAGGTGCCGCCTCAAGAGTTCTCTATTAGCAGACAAGGGCTCCCAAGTTTCTAAGAGGATGCATGAAGGGGAGGAGGGGGTGCTGCTGGTCGTGGGAGCTGTGGAGTGGGAGAAGTGGAAGAAGGGTCTGATCTCCCACCTCCAGGAACTGTATAGACCCTGCACAGCCTACCAGAAAAGTGAGTCAGGCATCCAAGAGCCACATTTGGATGCTGACAGTAGATGCTGAGAACTGGTTTCCCAGTGTTAGCCCAAGAAGCAAAGAAAACCACCCAGAGAAGATTTTCCTGATCCCTCCTCACTGCCCCATACCCAATGAAGAGCCAGATTTGGGTGTGAAGAGCACTGCCCAGAGCCAGACCATGCCCTGTCCCCATGGGGTGTCCCTAGAGCCATGGCCAAGCGTGCACCAAGAACAGTAGGAGCTAGAATTTAAATTGTATACAAAATTGGAGTTTTAAGCTGGCCTGGATTTTTTATTAAGAAAAGTGACCAGAAGTCTATAGGCTGTAGCCAAAATGTCATTAAGGGGGAGGAAAAAATGTATTTGGCAGAGCATGGTTGAAAGCAGGAACAGGAAAAAATAAATGAATTAAACAATGCTGTGTTTTCAACACTGAGTTCGAACTCTCCTGTCACCTAGTTACAGCAGCCAAAGGCAATTCGGTGAACTTTCAGTAAGCGAGTTCCTCGGGCATTTGCTTAATCTTTGAGGGAGCTACTGCTAATTTTGGTCAGAGGATAAGGTGACAAGACGGTTTATAAAATCCATGATTCAAGACACACTGTTGGTGCTATAGATCCAGGTGCCCTTTCTTGTTCCATGCTCTCTCCTCCTGGGAGAGGACGGAAAGCTAATTTTGTGAAAATCAGTTTCCTGCAGCTTCAAAGGATTTTTCCAGACCTTTGGGAAAATCATGTTTTAAAGTTTAAAGATACATTTTTACTAAAACCCAGTGGCTAGATTGAGAGAAAAAAACCACCACCCTCATTCCCCCCTTCCTTGATAACTAAATCACCAGGAAAGCCTGTGAGACTATTTCTGAATGGGTGGATGTCCTGGGAGGCCATTTCCTGTTGCTGCTGAAAGCTAGTTCCAGGGAAGATTGACTGAAATCCATGTTTAGCATCACCCAGGTCAGGAGAAACAGTTTGGCTCCTGAGAGCTAAAAGAGAAAGCTTTTTTGGGGGAAAGGAGAGATAGTTGAATACGTTAGCAGTTTCGTGTATAGCTTTTGGTTTTACATAATCGATTGTAAAAGGAAAATAAATTTATTGATTGGTTAAAAAAAAAAAAAACCACAGAAAACATGCTTAGTTTTAAAGGAGGTAGGGATAGGAAATCTAATGACAGTAAACTGGTAAAAGTCCCCCTGTCCTGACCTCTCTCATCTTTGTTTTATGGTGGCTATGCTCCCAAGAACCCCTTTCATCTTCCTGATAAAGAGCACCGAATAACAGAATAACACCTACCAGAGATATTGAAACGGTTATGCACATGTGTGTGTGCACGTGTTCCTGTAGATGTAAAAAACGTGAAGCAAACCAATGCCTACTATGTCTTCTTTTCAGAATTTTGTAGAAGTCGAAAACCTTGTCATGGCATTTGCGAAGCCATTTGTTTGTTAACAGCCAAAACTCAAGGTGTCTTTTCTTTCCTGCAGTTCTATACAATTGATGCAGAACCTAATCTGAGAGAGAAAGGCCTCTGGACCCTCTCTGGCTATCTGTGGGTGGTGATCCTTATAAGGGACCAAGCCCAGGCCCTGTCACTCCCCAGAGCCAAGACGTTTTCCATCTTTGTCCGACACTGACAACTGTGAAGCACGCACTGGCCTTTCATTACAAGGACAAAACCTTTTCCTCACTGAGCCGACTCCCCTCCCTCACACAAAACCAGTATTGCCTAGTCATTATTTAGACCAAGTATAGGAACTAGGTTTTATCTCCTTTGACAGTTGCCATCTATTGTGAGAAGATGGCTGGGGGTCCTGTGTTGAGAAGGATTCTGAGCAGGATTCTTGTCAGGACTCAGTGAGGAGGAATGTGATGAATCTGCAAAGTCCTGGAGCCGGGAGGGGTGACATGTTTACAAAGCGTTCATCTTCCTGGGTTTGGGCACCATCTCTTCCCCTAAAACCCAAACTTTGTTAACTGATAGATTATCGGTAGATTCTTCACTCTCTGACTGCTGCTGAAATTGAACCCTTAGGGTGTCTAGGGGTATGTGACACAGGGACCTGAAAATTATAAGACTTGAATTATTATAAATAATAGTAATAAAAATGATGCCCATCAATAATTAGATTGCAACTATGTAGAGGCTAGGTAATAGGTAAATATATAAATATGCGTACAGGTTTATTTTCAATCCTTAAAGCCTATTTAAGGAATTCTTTCTTTAGGCGAGGAAACTGAAGCTTGAAGAAAGTGTAAGTTGTCTAAGGACGCACACGAGTCAGTTCATAAGCTGGGATTCATTCCTGAGTTTGTCTGATTAGAGCATGGCTTCCTTCCAGAGAAAACTTTTAAGCAGAAGCTAAAATTCTGCAGGCCATTTCCTCTGAGCTATGGAGACCTTTGCAGAGGGGTAGGGATGGGGAACATTTTCTCCCTATATGGGATCTCCGCATTTTGTTTTTTAAGAGGAACATGGAAGACTGAATAGCTGATTAGTAAAGAATGAGGTTTTTTTCTGTATGATAAAGCGAGGCTGGAAGAAAGAGTAGAAAGAGCCGACTCGCCCACGTGTCAGAGGATTTCCTGCAGCAGCGAAGGGGCTACCTATGCTTACTGCGTTCACTGAAGGCACTCTCGGCTCTCCCGGGCCACCATCTGACATTACCAGTGTTCACATGTCAGGCTCAAAGGACGCGCTGCATTCCAGAGCACCCAAGCTCTCAGTTCCTAAAGAAATGGTTTTTCTTCTTTTAAGCAGAGGAAAACCCCATAATCTAAAGAGGCCATTTGTCATCTGGATCATCAAGCAGCAGTTCTGAAGGTGTGTTTAATTCCCTGTGCCCAGATGTGCTTGCCAAGCACACCATCTGGGGGCTGGAGGGGCTCATTCAGGGACATAAGTCATGAGATACCCGGTCAGTGGGTCCTATGAACGAGGCAGGAGGCTGGCTGTCCTAATGAGCTCAGTTAACTCTTCAGAAGCATGAGACATAGCAACATTTCCAAAAGTCTTCCACACTTGAAATTTTGTGCTGTGCCCGCTATTATCTTTATTTATCTTTAAATTACCAAGGGCATTAAAACAGAACTTTGGTGCAAAAAGGCTCTCGGTAAATAATGCCATCACTTCTCATCACACTTGGCGTAAAATTTACAAGACCCTAATGGTTTGGCCAGCACTGGCCCTTCCTGACCATGTTGCACCACTTTCCCCTTTATTCTTTCTGCTCCTGTCTCTTCTAGAGATTTCCTTGGTGCTCTGTATATTTATCAAATACACTTTGCCTGGGGTGTGTGCTGTTCCTTCTTCCTGGGACATTTTCCCCCTAGGTAACTAACTGCATGGCTCACTTAGGAACCTAGAGCATCAATATTACCTCCTCAGAAACATAGTCCCTAATCACCACTCCCCAACCCCCAAATAACCCTGCCAGTATGCTCTGCCCCTTAGCCTGCTTTGGTTTTCTTCGCTGCTCTTATGAGTCTTTGTTTACTGTTGTCTACACCACCATGAGGCTAGGGAATTTATTTTGTTCCCTACTGTATCCCAATGCCTTGTAGTCATTCAATAAATCCAAAAGATCGTGATGAATGAATGAAATGTAGATCTGGAAAAATGGTTTTATTCAATCTATCAGCATATTGGTCGGATATTACTGAGTATTTAACCTGTCCTGGGTTCACTGTGCTGGAGTCAGGCATCCTAGGTTGCCAGGACTCTTCCAAGAGACAGGGGGCTTCTCTTAGATGGAATCAGTTTCTCTTCGTGTTTCAGTTGCCATTGGTTTTGATGGCAGCCTATATGTACATGGTACTTTTGGCCTTGAGTAATTTATGGGAAGTGAAGTATCCTACAGTCATAAAAGAGTAACAAGCTAAAATCATTACATTACTATTTTGGAAGATAATTTACAAATACTCAAAAAGCTTTGAGGATTTCTTTTTCCAGAAACAGGTTATACTTAATAGCAATATTTCAATATATTGTGCCAGTCCATTTCTCTGCTAGCAGTGCAAAATGTACAGATTTCGTCCTAGTATAGAGACAGACTATTGGGTCTTATTATATACACATATCCATGCTTTATACAAAACCTAAATTAAGAATAACATTTTCCAGTAATAGTTTGTTTCTGTCCTAAATACAGCAGTGTGGAAAAGACTTTATTTCATCTTCAATATTTTGCAGCCTTTGCTGGTCTTTGCCTGGTGGCAACTTGAGACTTGAGAACAGGGAAATAGAGTTGTTGCTGAAAGCAGGTGAGAAAGATGGGAGTCCCAGGGGGACTGGCCTTTGTGTTAGATGAATGAGCCTTTTTCAGGTATCTCTGTTCTTTGGTGTTTAAAGGAAACAGAGATACTCTCCTATCTGTCCCAAGTCCATTGTGTGCAATTTGCTTCCAATGGGGACTCCCATTATTATCCTGGCTGTGAAATGAAGAGTCAGTGGGCTTTGCAGGAATGCACTGTCTGGAGACATACCCAGGGGAGACTCTTCTTTGGCAGTCTTCCTCATACTACAGTCTGGGGAGGAGCGCTCAGTCAATAAGTCCAAGTTCATGGCAGAGAAAGAACAAAGGCAGCAGTGAATGGATTTAATGGTCAAAAGACCCTCAAACACTTCAGACTTTCTGTTCATATCTCTGCCACCTCCACTGCCTAGGTAACAAAAGATTGAAGTTGGCACCATCCATTTATATTCTGAATTGGCTGGAGTTCTATAAATCTAAAAGATACCCTATAAGCTTGAAGAAAAGTCTGCATGGATTAAACGTTAGGAAAAAAAAATAGTACAGTGTATAGCTGCAAGATATCGTCCCTGAAACTACCCTGTGGGGAAAGAGGCTTCGTGTCCTGTGGGTGCTCTGGCTCTAGCATCCCCTTGAAGAAGGTTCCAGATAGACCTGATTTTTTCAGGGTAGTATTCTGCCCAATAAAGATTCATGGAAAAACAAAAATTCCAGTGTAGTTTTCTGAACACTCTTTTTTTCTGTGAACTGCATCCGCAGAGCTGAGCCTTACCCAGCCGTGGAGGACAGCTAAAAGCTGACATTGACAGACTCAATCTGCCGAGAACAAACAAGGAATAAAGCACTTGATTCACTCATAGGCTTCATTTCATTTCATCAGCACTCCCTTCAGCCACATTAGGAACTGTTCGCATGTGACTGCTCAAAGTAGAAAGCTTTGTCGCTGGCACTGTCATCACCTTCATCATCATTACTAGTGAATTTGTAAAACCAAAATATACACGCCCAAGAAATATTTTCACTGAAAAGATTTCCTGAATATAGAATATAGCATGACGGGCAGGGACTTCACTAAGTCTAGAGATTTACGAAGATATCATGAAATGTTTTTTAAATAAATGATCTGATTTAGAAATATTAATAAAAAGGACTTAAACTATTTCAACCAAAATATTGTTTTCCCTTCAATCAAAACGATCAACATCACAATCCGAATCAAATAGCTACGAGTCACTGAAACCTTCTTGCAAGCCATGACCTACGGGGAGCGGTTTACAGACATTGTTTCAATTTCATCCTCACGATATCATCTGAGGTTTGGTGCTATTATTACCCTTTATTTTACCAAATAGGAAAAGGAGGTTTAGAGAGGGCAAATAACTTGACAAAGATCACAGAGCTGGTATGTGATGGAACCAGCAGTTAAATCCAAAACTATTGGCTACTGTACTGAGTGTATAATTCACATAGGGCAGTATAGAAAACAAATTGAATACATTGGAAATTCTGAATTTCAATTGAGATAGCAGCCATTCGAATGGGACCTAAAGGTTTGCTGTAACTCTCCCTGAAATGGTGAAAAAGAAGAAAAGTGTTAAAGCAAAAGCAGTCAAATGATTTGTCATTCCTAGAGGAGCCAATTTCCTACTACCTCTATGCCAAGAAGGTATTTCTTCATGTCCAAATACAGAGACAGGATGAAGAGCCTGCTCCTTGTGTGTGTGAGTGGGCATGTGTGTGTAGGTGTATGATGGAGGTGGTGGGGTGATTCTGAAAGGAGACAGAAATTTTAAGAGGCTGTGTGGTTCTTTAGAGCACAAACCCCGGAGCCAAACTCTCTGGGTTGAGGTTCAGGCCCCAGTACATACTAGCTGTGTGACCTTGAGTAAGTTAATAAGCCTCTCTGTGCCTCTATTTTCTCATTTGTAGAATTGAGACAGTAATAGTGCCTATTTTATTGAGCCATTGTGAGAATTAAATAGGTCAACATTTGTCCAGTGGTTAGAGCATACTTGGCACATAGTGAGTACTTTATAAATGCCAGCTAATACTAGTTTCCACATGGTAACTAACACACTTTGTTTAAGACCCGACAGTTGACCAAAGAGCTTAGTGCTGTTCATGATTCCCTGTGTGTCCACAGGTTCAAACTCAAGCTCTCCATGCACCTTTGTCTAAAGGTGTTTGAGGTCTGTTTATTCATTTCTATTTTCTTCCTTTGACAGTCCTACTCTCGCCTTCCTAGCTCATTCTTAAATGAACAGTGGACTCTTCCTTTGTTCTGAGCCCAAAAGATAAGTTTCAATGAAGTTAATTAACAAAATAATACTCAGAAGCGTTATACTCAAAAGTTGCCAAGACTACTTAGATGGTATCATAATAGTAGGTACAGAATCTAAGACCGATCAAGCGTCCATCTACAGAATGCTTCAACTTTGTCACGTCAAAATGGTCTATGGACACTCAAATTGAAACATAGTGTAAAAACGGAGTTTTTCCTAGATAATTCTAGAATTTAAAAAGCTTAAAATATGGCCTGGTCCGTAGGAAACGCCTAATAAATATCAACCATATCATTAATATAAGTGTTAGTATTAGCTTACGTAACTCAAGTCTTCTGCTACGCAAGCATGCGACTATAAGAAAATCACATCCTTTTAAATCTCCAGCTATGAAGCCTGAGCTGCATCTATTTGCCAGGAGTTTACCAAGTTCCATGTGCCCCTCGGGCATTTCTGAACATCCCACTGGGTCTTTCTTGCACCCTCAGGAGCATGTCCCTTGTGACACCATCATGTTCTCCTTGTGGCCACCATGGCCTCAGCTTTGGTAAGCCACCATGGAAATGGCTCATCTCTGGGTCCAGTTATTCTCCACAAGGTCACTGTCAAGTCTACCACTACGCTGTCTCTGGAGAAGGGACGCAGAGCCCAGAAGGGACAGGACCTCACCGTGGACAGAGATGGGTTTCCTGAACATTCATGGAAATAGAAGGGCACTGTGACATGGAGCATGAATTATTGTTACTACTTTTGCTCAGAGCCCACAAACCCAGGCCTTTCCAGGTCTGCCTAGCTCCTAGCCTGCTGCCTTGTGACCTGGCCAGCTCGCCCCTCACCCCTCGTCATGACAGGGTCTGCTCCAGGCATCCCCATCTCACAGTCCACAGCAAACCACTCCCAGACCCTAGGAGAAAGGACGGCATCCCTCACCGTCGCCCCACCACCTCCATCATACACCTACACACAGATGACCACTCACACACACAAGACTGAAGCTATACCTTGAAACCCAATTTCCTATCGCAGAAAAAGATCCTTTCAGGGGGTTAAAGAGAGAGAGAAGTCCATTTCCTTCTTAAGGAAACCACATCCTCCTAACAAGAGGGTGTTCTTGTTTCTTGGCCCGCAGAGAAACAGTTTACATGAGAACATACTGTTTCGACATAGTACGTCTGGGATCCCAGCTCTGCTAAAATATTCAAGTTACATAATCATACTGAGTATCTCAGACTGAAATATCTGCATTCAGGCGCTGCTTTAGTACATTTTTGGGGTTTTCCTTGCTTCCACATCATTCATTTATAAAGCCCGTTGTCTGCCCCAACGTTAAATTCAAGTCTGCAATCTAAGGATCCGTTTATAAACTGCTGAGAACTTTGATTGATTAAATTAATTTTTAAAGCTTAGGGTACAGTCCCAGGGGATCTCTTTAGAAAGGACAAATAAATGTGTACCCATCCACACACACGCATGCATATGTGGAATGAGTAAATTAGGGACAGACCATTGATGATTTGACATGATATCCTTTACAGAAAGAGTCACTGTAAACTTCTCTGCAGGAAGACGGGTTGGCAGGCTTTCTAACAGTTTACGTAGGAGGAGATGGTGACTTTGACAGGGTGGGAGCAGTGGAGGTAAGAGGAAGAATCAGATCAGGGATATACTTTTAAGGTAAAACCAAAAGATCTTGCTATGCCAGTTGGATAGGAAATGTTGGGTGGGGGAAGTGACGAAGTGGCTTTTTTGTGTGTGGAATATTAGTCAGCCATAAAAAGAAGGAAATCCTGCCATTTGCGCCAACATAGATGGACCATGAAGGCCTTATGTTAGGTGAATTAAATCAGACACAGAAAGACAAATACTGTATGATTTCACTTACATGTGGAAGCCAGAAATTCCAAACTCAGAGAAACAGAGAGGGGATTGGTAGCTGCCAGGGGCTAGAGGATGGAAGAAATGGGGAGATGTTGTCAAACGGTACAGACTTCCAAACAAGATAAATGAGTTCTGGGGATCTAATGTACAGCACAGCAGTGACTATTGTTAACAATACTGCCTTGTGTACTGTATTGTGCTAAGAGAGATTTTAAATGTTCTCACCACCACCACCATAAAACAGTGCTAATCTGTGAGGTGATGGAGGTGTTAACTAACCTTATTAAGGTAATCATCTCACAATATATGTGTATCAAATCATCATGTTGTATACCTTAAACTTACACAATGTTATATCCCAATAAAGCTGGAAATAAATGTTTTCTAAAAAGTGATTTGGGGCCTCAAGAGCCTTGTGAAGGGGGATGCCATGGACCAGTGTGGGTCCACTAAAGGAAAATCAGGTTTGGAAGGGGTGGGGCTGGGAGCGGTAAATTAAGAATTTTGTTTGAGGCATTTTCAGTTTGAGGAGCCTATTATATACCCATGTCAAAGAGACAGATGTACAAGTCTGGGGCTCACAGGAGAGGTAGAGGATCAAAGAAAGGAGACTGAGAAAGGGCTACCAGTGAGGAGAAGGAGGACCAGGAGGGAGATGCCCCAGAAACCAAGTACAGAGAGGGTTTCAGGAGGAAGGAGGTGATCAGATTGTCTCCAATGCGCAAAAGGCCAAGTAAGAGCAGGACTGAGCTGACTGTTGGCTTTGTCTAGGTGGGGTTGGTCATGCTGACCTTGGTGAGAGGGGTTTCAGGGGATGGGGTGCAGAGATGAAAGCCTGGGGGAGAGATTATAAAGGGATTTATAGGGTCTTCTTCGTGGAGGTTCCCCTGTAGGCACTGACTGTGAATCAGAATTGTAATCCAGGCAGTCTTCGTGTCTTTCCATATTCCTAATCATCTTCAATAGAAGTGTAGCTTTTTCACATCTTGTAGAGGAGAAACTTTTATTGTCATTAAAGCACACAAAATATATGCTTTTTGGAAATGTCAGGAGTGAACATCATTACGGAACGTTTAGGAGTAGAGGAGTTAGATGAATGACGATGAACACACTATTACCGCTAGTCACTCTAGACTTAACCACTGGCACTAGGTGGTGGGGGAAGCCCTTAAAAGGGTGATGCTCCACCCGTGCCTCACCCCGTCCTCCACCTCCCACCCTCACCTGGTTAGGGCCTGGCTGGCTCACCCCGCACAGGAAGGAGCTGGAGTTTGCACTCCTCAGAGGTACTGGCACAACTTGGTGCACTGGGGGTGGAGTTGGCAGATGAGCAGCCGCCCAATTTCATGGTACCAGAGGGCAGAAGCAAAAACATATTTGAGGTAGAATGTAGAGGTAAGGATGAGGAACTGAAGAGTGAAAGCAAAAGGGGGTCCAGAAGCCAGGGAGGAAGAGGGTGAGAAAAGAAAGGAGACGGTGCAAAGAGATACCTGAGATGGGAGCGAGATGTACAAAAAGGATTTTTATGAGCTCCAGACATCGGCCAGCTGGGCCCGTTTAAAGGGACCCAACGAGGACAGTCAACTGTCATACAGTAATCCCCCTTATCTGAGAGGGATGTGTTTCAAGACCCCCAATGGATGCCTGTAACTGCAGATGCTACTGAAGCCTATATATGCTGTTTTTCCTGTGTATTTCATTTTCACGTAAAGGACGAACTTTACAGCTTCTCGTTGGCATACCCGAATTGCCAGCATCACTACTCTTATGCTTTAGAGCCATTATTAAGTAAAATAAGGGCAACTTGAACACAAACACTGTGATACTGGACAGTCCATCTGATAGCTACGAAGATGGCTACGAAGTGACTGATGGGCGGCAGCATCAATGGCATGGAGACCCTGCACAGAGGGATGTTTCGTGTCTCTGGAAGAACGGAGTGGGGCAGCATGAGCTTTCATCATGCTCCTCAGAATGGCACACAATTTGAAATTTAGGAATTGTTTATTTCTGGAATCTCCTATTTAATATATTTGGATTACAGTTGACCACAAGTAACAAACTGTGCAAAAGGAAACTACAAATCAGAGGGCCTCCTGTGACAGTGCTGGGAGAGAGGGCTCACGCACATGCCTTCTAGGATCATCTCACAGGATGAGATTTGTGCTATTGTGGAACTGTTGTTGTGTACCCCGAAAAATATGCTGAAGTGCTAATCCCCTCTCACACCTGTGAATGTGACCTTGTTATGGAATAGGGTGTTTGTAGACGTCATCAGGTTAACAAATGGTCATACTGGAATACAGTGGGCCCTAATCCACTGTGACTGGTGTCCTTATAAATAACAGTAAAATTGGGACACAGACAAACACCGAGGGAAGATGGTCATGTGAAGGTTCAGGGGACATTGGAGTTATGTGCAACAAGCAAGACAGGCCTGGGGCCACCAGAAACTGGAAGAGGCAAGAAAGAAAACACACTTGGAGGCTTTGGAGGGAAACTGGGCTGCTGACAACTTGATTTCAGATTTCTAGCCACCAAAACTGTGAAAAAAATAAATGTATCTTCTTTTAAGCCACCCAGTTTGTGGCACTTTGTTACAACAGCCCTAGAAAACTGCACGTAATACAGGAACTGTAGATGTTTTTGACCTGTGATATATGTAAATCTGTATACTAAAGGTATTCTACGACTTTGACAAATGTCTAAAAGACTGACATTTTGTAAAATCTCAACTCAGAAAAAAAAATGCACAAATTCTAAATCAATGCCTATATTTATTTTTCCCCCAAGTAATTAGACAAGTTTAAGGTGATGGCGGAGGCTAGCTTCACTTGATTTCCAGTGAATGGTGTTGATGAGTCAGGCCATTACATCCCTCAGAAAATGATCTGTAAAAAGCGAAATCTGAGTGTTGTGTTTACTAAAGTGATGCCATATGTTGGTTGATTAACAAGTTGTCAGAATATTAGAAGTTCTTGGCTGATTGCAAAAAAGAGCATCTGTTTGCTGAGTCTTTTATCTAATGTGTGTACAGATATCGCCAGGTTTGGCACTTTTCCTGAATATCACATGGAAATTCCTGCAGTATTTAGCCTTCAGAGAGTAACACTGATGTACTGCTGGGGTTTAAGATGTTTATTCTCAGGAAAGCAAATGAAGTGTGGCGAAAGAGATGAAGTATACACAGAAGAGTATTATGTATCACCAAAATTATTTTACCATTATACCTTATATCATCTATTGCAACTAATGTTCACTTGCATGTCACTTGCACAGTAATTTAAGGGGCAAAAGATTAAATCTCCTGGGGACTATTTATTGCTTTAGCTATTGATAGAATTTAATAATGCCTGCTATTTATAAAATGACTTAACAGTTTACAAATGCTTTCACATTGGATTCTCACAACCCTGTGAAGAAATTATATACCCATTTCACAGGTGAAGAATCTGCAGTCGAGTTGAGGTAAATCCATCTGGATTGGAACTAGGACAGCATGCCCGATCTTTTGAGCTCCATCACTGCACCACCTGCAAAATGCAGAAGTTCAAGAGTTGGTGTGGATACTATGACAGGATCTAGTCAGGGTAAAATTGGGGAGTTTTCCTTTGTATCTTTTCACAACTCCCCTTTGAGTCAGCCAGCATATTGGATTATGCCATTCTAATTTGAGCACGTATATTCTGTTGGGGAGGAAAAGCTTTTTGTCTACCCTCTTAGGTTCAGTATATAGAAGGCTGTGAATTTAACTGAAAAAAAAAACAGATTAATAGGAGAAAAGGAATACAAATTTTATTAATATGTTACGTGCATGGGAGTTCTCAGAAAATAAGTCAAACTCAAAGAAGGGGTTAGAGTCAGGAGCTTATATACCATTTGACAAAGGCTTTCCTTTGTTTTGGCTTTGAGAGATGATAAATTGTGGGAAAATAAATAGAAAGTATGTGGAGGAAACTAATGAAAGATAAGGATTATTTTAGTAAGGGGTGTTTATACAGACTCATCTATGTGCTGACTCTCGGTTTCTGGTGATAAGAGTTGCTCTCCTCTTCCTGGTACAGGAGAGGGAGACACCTTCACAAAGGGAAATGTATGCCCTGCTCTTAGGTAGAAAGGGGGAAGGCAGAGAGTTCTCCTGTGTCTGTTGTTTCTTAATTGCTTGCAACTCAAAAGAGGCAGATTCTGGAGTGGCATCTCTTGATCCCCTTCGACTCCTTTCTACCACTCATCAAAGCTGACATGAAATATGTAAGGCGGGAAAAAGGCACTTCCTTATATTAACTGAGTTCAAAGTTAGACTTATATTTCAGTTGTTCCGTTGCCTTTGAAATTTCTCAGCACTCATGGCCTTAGAACTAAGTGCTTCCGCGACATGACGTATATGCCACCTTTTATTTTAGCCTCAATTTTTGGTCCTATGTTTTATGACACACAAGAAGGTACATGATGGAGAAGTCTATTAGTGCTTCATGAGGCATATCATGAAAAAAACAGTATTTCCATTTAAATAACCCAAATTTTACCCTTTATTTAAATTGCAAGTCTGGTGTTACTTTGGGAGTTTTCTTCCTGTCATTCCTTTGTGTAATGTATGGGAAGAAAAGAAACTTTTCCTCTAATCTCTTATGTTCAGTGACTAGAACCTGTGAAATAAACTGGCAAAGGTTAACAGAAGAAAAGCTTTATTTCACAGGCACACAAGGGTCCTCACATAAAAGAATTGAAAACTTAAAAAGTTAGGCCTGGAAGCTTATATACCATTTTAACAAAAGGTGATAAATTGTGCAGAGGTGAAATAACAAAGGAAAAGAGGTTTGGGCTTCTAGGGGGTATTAATTGTGGGAAGCTAATATAGGGGAGAAACTAATGGAAGATAAGGATTTAGGAAAGTTTGTTATGCAGACTCAAGTCTGTGCCATTTCCAATCATGAGTCATCTCTTCCTGGTGTGGGAGAGGAGAAGAGGGAAGACCCTCACAAATGGAAATGTATGCCTTGCTGTTAGGCAGAAAGGGGGAGAGCAGAGTTCCTCCATTTGCTGTTTCTCACTTGCCTCCAGCTCAAAATGATCCTTACTTCCATCTGGCATATTTTGAGCTGGCATATTCTGATCCCCTTCATTAACTATAAGGACCTCTACAGTCCGTCCCTTCCTTGTATTTCCAGTCATATCCCCAACCGCTCAATTTCTGACCCTTCTTTTCAACAAAGTGTTTCACTTCTTGCCCTATACCTCCCTTCCTTTGAACTCATACTTCTATTGCCTATCTACAATACTATTTTCTCTCCTTTCCAACATTAGTCATCCTTCAGCAAAACCTCACATTTATTTTCTTCTTTTAATGTCTTCTCAGACTTCCAGCCTCACCAGGTGGCTTCTTCTAACCATTTGGGGTAACTATGTTGAGAAATTAATTAGATGATCTCCCATTTCCTTTAGATTTTCAGTGATGATTTGAACAGTCACATAAATCTTCTATTGTTATTCAACTTCTCACATTTTGCTCCATTTTTTTCTCTTTGACCTCAGTTCTGCTTCTCTTCCTTGCTCTCTGTATCCTGGTGTATAGCTTTCCAAAGTGTGAGCCAAGCACAATCTGCATCAAAGTCCCCCAGACTTCTTCTTGAAAAGGTAGATTCCTGAAAATGATCCTGGATCTGCTCAACTGGCTTTCCCGGTGATTCTTCTGTATAGTGAAGTTTATGAATCATTGATTTACACAGCACATGTCATTCATTAATTTACTCATTCAACAACTATTTGAGCACATATTAGGTACTAGGTACCTGTGATACAGCAGTGAATGAGGCAGAAATGGTCCCTATCTTGAAAACCTAACATAGTTTGGGAAATGACAATGAACAAGGACTTAAAAGTATGATGTGGGTTACAAAGAAGAGATGCAAAGAGCTATGGAAACATCTAAGAGGGGGACCTAATCTGGCAGGGCAGGTGTTAGGGGTTCCTTCCCTGAGGGTGTGGAGTTGGGACCTAAAAGAAGAATAGGACTTGGACAGGTGAAGGGAGAGAGGGAGGGGAGGAGAGGCAGAAGGAATAGCAGGTATAACGCTCTGAGGTGGTTAAGAGCAGGACCTCTTCTTTGGAAGGACAGGGAGCAAAGTCCCTGACTTGAGCCCTCAGGAAGAAGGGCGAGGCTAACAAGAGGGACAGCGAGAGAGTTAACAAGTGGCCAGATTATGCTGGTCCACCAGGCCAAGCTAAAGAGTTAGGAACTTATCCTAAGCGCATCTGGAAATCATCAAAGTGGAGTCGCATGATCAGCTTTTTCTCTCAGATCATTTCAGCTCTAGAGTGGAGGGAGAGTGTTCCTGGAGAGACCAATTGCAAAGCTTTTGCAATTTTCCAGGAGAGAGAAAATGATGATTTTTGCCCAGAATGGTAGTGGTAGGATGGATTCAGATGGTACTTAAGAGATAGATTAGGTAGGATTATGTTATGAGTGAATTCTTGGGATCACCATTTACCCAATTGTCACTGTTGTGAAAGTCTCCACACGGTCACTGTGTACCCTGGAAAATCACAGGTAACATTCCACCCCAATTGCATATTGGGGTGAGAGAACGGAAGTGCCAAGGGTGTCTTTTATTTTTATTTTGATAATGTCACTGGAGTGATAAAACACGGAGAGAGAGGACCAGGCTCTCAGGACAAAATCACAAGTTCAGTTCCTGGTGCACAGATTTTGAAGTCCCTGTGAAACATTCAGGTGGAAACTGTCATGTATTTTTTCCTATTTCCCATGGAAGAGCTGGTATTTACATGGGCTTTGAGAGAATTGTGAAATTTAGATAAACATCAATAAAGATCCATTTAGAAGATCATAAATATGCTTATCCATCAATAGGGCTTCTTTCTGTCTTTTTTCTTACTTGATATTTGGTGATCAGCTGAGTTCAGAGTTCATCTTCAAAAGTGGTTTTTCTCAAGGAGATTATAATGGCTTTGGTTATTTGTTTTAATTTTGTTTTCTTTAGGAAGTGGATTGGGTCAACAGGGCTTTTTGCATGTATTTGTTTGTTCCTTTGGCTGGGAAAGGGTGGCCTTGGTGGAGGTGTGTGTGTTCTTTAAAGTTAATCTGTAAACACAACCTGTATTTTTCTTAATGTCGCATGTTAACAAGTTATGGATGAGCTTGGATACACTGAAAGACGTGCGAGAACTTCCATGAAGAGAACAAATAAAAACAACAAGCATGTCATTTTGTACCAACATTGTAGTGATGCTGGTGAAAATTCATGTCCAGTGAGAAACTTGAGGAGACTGTTTGCAAGGATGAATTGGGCTTTGATAAAAGTGCACCTGAGTAATGCAATGGTTTACATTTGATAATACTGTTCAAATATAGCCTAATTTCCAGGTAAGCAGAAAATGGAAAGCTGTGGATTCTCCTTCTACTCCCCTGCCTCTGATTCTTCCTCCCCCTATTCTGTTCATCATCTGTTTCTCATTCATCTTCACAAAAGAGAATAATGATTAAAGATGCCATGGGGCTAAATTACTTGAGTCTTAAAAATAATAACCCCCAAATCATTACTCTCTTTGTTTTAAAAAGTACACCAAAGGCGTTATAACTAAGCACGAATGATAGAAGGTAAAAATAGGCTATTGGGTGATCCTACATTCCAGTTTGAGAAACCTCTCCACACGATCCCTGAGCAATGCTCATCTCGCCTCTACTCAGTTATTCTTAGTGGCAGGGAGCTCCCTCTCTATTTTAGGAATCAACCAATTTTGTTACTAAATCTGGCTCGACAGAATATCTTTCCTATAATACATTAAAATGAGCCCACTCGCTGACACTAGTTCTGCACCTCACAGCAACACAGAATAAATCTATTCTATATTCCATGTGACAGCCTTTCAAATATGTTAAGACAACTGCCATGCCTCCTCGGGCCTTCTCCTCTGCAAATTAAGTATCTCCAATTCCCTCAAATACATTTCTTACAGGACACAGTTGCTCCGTTCTTCACCTTCTTTATAAAAACGTGTCTCCTTTGGGCCTTCTCAAATGGCATCACCCCTTTCTGAGTGACACTCACACTGACAGGGACATGTACAGCAGGACAGCTGCCTCTTAGTTGTCCTTGTGCTTCTGTTTAATGACAAATACTTTAGTTTTAAACAGAGGACAAGGAGTGGAGACTGAGGGCTGTGTGGGCTGTGTGTAGTGTTTAGAGCTCTGAGACATTCCAAGGCAGGTGGAATATTTTGTTTGGTTTATAACAGAGTGGTTTTTCATCTAGGGGACTTGAAACGTGCTGACTCCCAGTGGAATTACTGGGTAATAAATGGGAGGGGTTTTTAAATTCCATCAGAGTACAATGGGAAGCTATTTCTCTTTTTCACTTTTTTATGTGGCAGTTGTACCTTAATCTGCTTTTAGGAACAGCTGTTGTAACAGATGTTCACTTTAGATGGTATTGTGGTTTTTTTTGTTTGTTTTAGTTTACCTAGCAAATCCTTTTCATGAAGAGATGCTTGTGAAAGCCAAGATCTTTTTTCCAATGCAAATAAGCTTCAATTGGTATAGGACCTACAGAACGTCTAGGGCAGGCTTCCAGCTAATCGGGAGGTCGGTGGTCAACAGAGTGGGACTAATGAAAACAGGAAAATTGGCCCCATACCTGGGAGTATTAGACTCAAAACCTATCCTCACTACTAGGTTTGGAGCCCTAGCCCCACAGACAGTCATTAAAACAAGAAGGAAATCACAGATGTGCGGGTGAATCCTGCTCTTGGTTGGTGCACAGGCAAAAATATATCAGGAAAAATATCATTTCTCTCACTACATAGAGTATATAATATAGGTATGTAAAATGTATAAAATAGGTATTTCTGTACATGAAAACAGAGAGGAAATGCTGAAATAATATTTGTCAAATCACTGAACTAAAAACTTGACGTAAAATGAAAGAGGAGACCTTCAAGAAGAAGGTCCTCTTCCAGTTTCTATTCTCCACTTGTCTATGACCTAAAAAGGGAAATTCTTTGCTAAAGAGTGAATTCTTGGGATCACCATTTACCCAATTGTCACTGTTGTGAAAGTCTCCACATGGTCACTGTGTACCCTGGAAAATCACAGGTAACATTCCAATATTTGTGTAATACTCATGCTCCAAGAAGATATGCCACCTGTTATGGCTGCAGTATAAGGAATTCCAGTTGAAATGCATGTACCAGGACACAACTTGGTTCCATAGTTTGGTTGGTAAAAGCTTAGTAAGAATCTTCTCCAAGACACTCTCTTTAGTATGCTCCTCATAAGTCCTCTTCTTTTGTTGTAACTACCTGTTATTTTACTATTCATAATTTATTTTAATAAGTAACCTATACACATGATTTTAAAGATCAGAGTACTAATTCATACTTCTGTTACCCGATTTATCAGCTTTAAGGAATGCCTTTTGAGCCTTCATTTGAAAAATTAGGAAATCACCATGCTTACTCTAATTGCTACTCTCTCTTCCCTTCCACTTCCCAGTACGTACCAGGAATATTGTTACTTTTAAATGGCCATTGTTCATAAAATTTAAGTTCTGTAATTCCTATAGTTGTCTTAGTTTTAGTACTAAATGGGTTCTGTCCTCAAGGCAGCCCTTTGGCTCCAGCTTTTCAAATCATCTCTTGGACGACTTGGGTTTGATCTTCCAATATTTCTTCCAAAGGGCTCGCAGAAAGTATTTTCCCGAGTTCTTAAAATTGAAAACCCTTTGCCTTTATACTTGAATGACAGCATTGTGTATAAAATCGTTGAGTTGAACTTAACATCTCTGAAGTCTTTGTATCATTGCCTACTGCCTTCCAGAGTTGACTTTTTGCTTCTTATGATTTGATCTATATCCACTTTTTCTTAGTCTGTATTTCAATCTGTAGATTCAATTATTTTATTTCAGAAAAGCTTCTTGAATTATCTTTGGATATAATTATGCCTTTTTTATCTTAGTTGGTCTTCTCCAGAGATATCTATTATGTAGAAGTTCGATGTCCTTTGTTTTCTTCAGCTATAAGTTTTTAATCTAATTATTTTCACTCTTTTTTTCCTCAGTTCATTTTACTCAGTTTCCTCAACTCTACACTCTGAGATTAAGCTTCCAGCACCGTCTCTCCTCTTTTCTTTTTCCAACATTGCTTCATTTCTATGATAGCTTTACTTATGTGCTTCTGAAAAAATCCTCATAACCCTCATTTGCCAGCCCAGCCAATGTCTTTGGGATTTGTTCACACACAGTTTCTGAAAACCCGATTCCGTCTTCCACTAAGTTTTTCCTAACCTGAACTTTCTCCCTGTCACAATATTATGGGCTAACTAGTCCCCTTTCTCTCATTCTTTTTTATAGTTTCTAACATAACTTCTGTAGCTGACTGAGCTAACTAGTTTCTTCCTCTTCCCTGCCTCTCAGGTCTATTTCCTTTCTCAGTTTGGAAGGTCCAGCTTCTAGAAAATATCACCATCTGTATGTGTCTGTCTCCCTTCACTAATTAATACATTCTGTGCCCTTTAACTGTTTCCACCTAGTTATGAAGTAACTCTTATCAGCAGAGAAAAGAGAACAAGTACCCTTGGGAATTTGAGTGTGTAACTCTGAGGTGATTGGCTTCATGCATGCCATTTCTTTGAAGCCCAGCATTTTATCTTAAAAATAAGGCAGTATTTTTATTCAGCTCCATAATATCTGTGTTTGTTTGAAATATTTGAAGTGTTTAAAATTACTTAGCTATTAAATTACTTGATTCCCCCACCCCACCTCCAATCTTTAAGTAAAATTGAAGACTCAGAGAGATAAGCCATAATAATAATGAGGTTTCAAGTACTTTCTAATATACCACTGGGGATCCTCAGGGGTGTGAATAAATCACACGTTAAGAAGGGCCCCTCGTTTTCATCTTTGAATCTCTGGCCTCTGGCACATTAGCAGATACATATTTGGTATTCAGTAATTGTTTCTGGAACTGACTGGAATTGAAGTTGCAAGATTTCTTCGCTACATCCAATATAGGCTTCTTCTGTTTTAGCTTATTCTTGCTGCATTCTAACTAAAATGCAATTGTTCTCTGCACTGTAGGGAAGATGGAGGTAGGGCCTTAAAGAATCTACTGTGATGTGTGTTTATACTGTGATATAATCAGCTATAGAAATAGGTGTTTTCTGGTCATTCCTTCCAGCCTCAAGGAGACCAGGCACTTATCATGAATCGCAACAAGGGAGTATAGCAGACCTTTTGGTAGCATGGGCTCTGCAGTCAAACTGCCTGATTGCAAACCCTGGGATTCCCCCTGGCATTTGTGTGTCCATGGGTTTGTTATTTGAGCTGTCAAGGCCTCATTTTCCTCGTCTGTAACATGGGGATGATAATAATGTCTACCTCAATCAGGCTGTTAAGAGGAATAAATGGTGCTGCCTGTGAACATGTTCAGCATAAATCCTGAGACAAAGTATATGCTCATTAAATGACATCTGTTCTTGCTACTAAATGGTGTAGTGAAGGAGTAGAGATATCACAGGGTGAGCCCAAATCATTTTGTTTCAAAATACTTTGAAAATGTGACATGGGCACTAGGGATCAAGCAGCTCTAGGCAATAATTCATTGTCTTGCTGTAAAACTCCGTAATTCCCACAATGAATATAATAGTTAAAAATCTATTCCCATTCCCACCCCTCCCCTTTACACACGTACACTCTTACCCAGAAATAGTAAAATAGTTCCTGGAGGAAAATTTTGCCTACATGTCTTGTGCTGCAATTTCTCATTCTTACTTCTGAACTGAACTTCCCTGAACAGCTTGGTGTGCATGAGTGCTGAACCACCTATTCAAGGCAGAAAAATAATCAGCCTTGGAATCCCACTGAGCTTTTAGAAGTTAGGCTTTCCCATTGCAGGATTGTCTGGTTGACAAGCAGAAGTTTCTCCTACCCACATATTCTCTCATTCCCCCATCTGTCCTGGGAGAGCCTAGCGCTATCTAGGATTTCCAGAATTAGAACGAGCCATTGAGGATGTCATGTTTAAGGATAGGCAAGCTGCTGAGTAGTTATTTTCTTAACATCTTCCCATCCTTTGGCATCTACTCCACGAAACGCCAGCCAGAACTCTCCAATTAGCTGCCATATGGATAGACTATAAGAAAACAATGTATAATCTATATCAGTAAAGTGCTCTGAAGAGTTGGTTTCATGGGAATAAAAGGATAACAAGAATATAGGTATGTCATGCTGTTCCCTTAAAAAGTTATCAGGCAAGCTTGCACCACAGAGTCTATTTTTTCACAGCACAATTTTTTGTTCTGTTTACTGTGATTTAAAGACCCACATTTTTACCTGATTGATTTGGTCAGGAATAAGAAACATTTAATGGGCAGAATAGGAAAGTTCTCCATTCAGGAGAGGTAGTTATGCTGTTGAAATTTCTGCAAAAGAAATCCAGACGAGAATCAAAAAGACCAAGG
Organism: Rhinolophus hipposideros; assembly: GCF_964194185.1. Classification (NCBI taxonomy): domain Eukaryota; kingdom Metazoa; phylum Chordata; class Mammalia; order Chiroptera; family Rhinolophidae; genus Rhinolophus; species Rhinolophus hipposideros. Next base: position 13,138,042 of record NC_138047.1, on the reverse strand, counting down.
CAGTGAAATAATCATTGTGACCTTATTTTCCAAAGCCACACCCACAAGGTTAAGTGCCTCTTGTTCATGGCCCTGGCTTCTAAGAGAAGCACATTTGAGATAGATGACATTCCAGGGTCCTCCACCCAGATGTAAGGTCACACCAAATGAAGACTAGTGCCATTCCTAATGGACTAGAGGAAAACATAGGGGCCAGTGAATTCATTCTGTGTTTGTGACCAGAAGTAGCATTAACAACGGTTGGCATAGTGCTTACAGCAAGACCTTGGGAAGCTTACACTGATAATGACTAAAAAGTTCTAGCTTTAAAATTCCCTCAGGGAATTTTTCACTTGTCTTGAGCAAATCTTACAGCTCTGGTTGTATAGGAATTTTGTGGACCTACCTGGAGAGAAGCTTTGCTGTGAAGCAGTAGATGTCTGATAAAACATTTTATGCCACTGTCCAATTTCAGTTGTCCCTCCATCATCCCAATACTTAGTCCTGTGGAGACAGTATGGGGCTTGCCATCTGCCCTGCTGAATTACAGACACAGCATTAGAGACTTCATCCTCTCCACGGTCAGGTCACACAATGCTTGTCTTCCTTCAGCCAGAGGGGAGAAGTCTCTAAATTACTATCTAACATGAACAAAAACAATGGCTTAAATTGTCTCTCCTTGAGGAAATAAATGAGCTGCTAGATTCACTAATGCAGATAGCTCGATCTATGTCAACAATAGATGAGAAAAAGTGCTCAGTTCCGAACATTTGAGGTGTTAGAGCAGATCTCAGCTCTCAACGAGGGTATTTGTGTAGTCTTGATGTTTTCTCCCTCTTCAGCATTTTCTTAACAAAAAGGATAGTCACCTACATGTACTTGGATTTGTTGATTTACAGTGAATTTAAAATAACTTGGTTAGAAAAAAAATGAGAGGATTATACCACAAAAGAAATCCAAGCAAAAGGCAGCCAAGGTACTTTCTGGGCTCTACACCCCAATTGTGAGTTTCAATCCCAGCTCCTTCCCTTCCTAACTGTGAACTTTGTCCAGCTAAACAATGTCTTGTTTCCTCATTTGCAAAATAATAGTGTTGATGATGATAGCAACACCTTCTAGTTGGAGTGAGAATTCAATATGAAAGCACATGTAAAGAATTTAGAACAATGACTAACATATACTAGGGGATGGTTTGTGGTTTAAGAAAGCCTCATACATAATACCACTTTCCCTACCCAAGTTCTGAGGAAATTAAAAGGTAAACAAAAGAGTAAGAGAGAAAGAGACTAAAATATCAGCCTGTTTCCCTATAAAGCCAATGCTAAAATATAGCTTAAGGTTATGGCAATAGTGGGTGGCACCCCAGAATGAGGTAACTTTCTCACCATTTCCAGACACATGTGGACTGCTGTAGGCCTCTCATCCCAACATGGGGGGGGGGAGAGAGAGAGAGAGAGAGAGAGAGAGAGAGAGAGAGAGAGAGAGAGAGAATGAGATGGGGGAGGGGGAGTACCGCAGAGAGAGAAAATTGGGCAGGCCCTGGAAGGGATAAGGGGTGAGGCAGAGGCTTGGGGAAAACTCTTCCTTCTGGAAAATCAAAGGCCGTAGTGCCTCCCTGCCAAGTGATCATTCCTTGTGAGCAAATACAATTAAACTGTGAACATTCCATGCTTAACCCACATCATTATGTAGTTGACCTGGGGCACAGAAGGCCCCCAACAAATGTTTCCAAAGGGACTAAGGAAGAAGTGCTATGTGTTTTGCTGTTTGTTTTTATTAAAAATAATCTACAAGTCAGGGCCGGCCCAGTGGCTCAGGTGGTTGGAGCTCCATGCTCCTAACTCCCAAAGCTGTTGGTTTGATTCCCACATGGGCCAGTGGGCTCTCAACCACAAGGTTGCCAATTCGATTCCTCGAGTCCCGCAAGGGATGGTGGGCAGCGCCCCCTGCAACTAAGATTGAACACGGCACCTTGAGCTGAGCTGCCACTGAGCTCCCGGATGGCTCAGTTGGTTGGAGCGCGTCCTCTCAACCACAAGGTTGCCGGTTTCGACTCCTGCAAGGGATGGTGGGCTGCGCCCCCTGCAACTGGCAACGGCAACTGGACCTGGAGCTGAGCTGCGCCCTCCACAGCTAAGACTGAAAGGACAACAACTTGACTTGGAAACAGCCCTGGAAGTACATACTGTTCCCCAATAAAGTCCTGTTTCCCTTCCCCAATAAAAATCTAAAAAAAAAAAAAAAAAATCACCTACAAGGAGCTTACAAATAACTTGCCACCCCTTCTGTGAAACTTCCCTGACAATCCTGGTCTTTATTTTATTTTCCCTCTGCTCAACTCCCAAAGCAGGCATCTGTAGAGCTCACTTGACCCTTAGCTCCCGCAACCTGTACTGATTTTAGATACCTGTTGTTTGTCTCCAACTAGCGTATTCCTCCATGCTCCTCAGTGCCCCGTGCCTTGTGGGCTTCACACCATTTTCCCCAATTTTGAAGCATATCCTGCTCCATGCAGCCAGCAGAGGGTAACAATGGGTGTGTCTTGGAGAGATCAGAGCAGAAGTGGAGGCCCACTCATGGGTCTTTCTGGTTCATACCCTCTCCACTCTTCAGAGAAGAGTGCTTCTACCCCCAAAATGGGTGAATTTGCTATGTAATTCAATTTAACAAACACTTAACACAAACTAGAGGTTAAGGAGAATGAGGTGGGCCCACTCCCCCCCAACTTTTCCCTGAGTGGGCTAAGTTCCTCTGGGGACGGCCACACTCTGCCAGGCATCTGTCCCCTGGGGCTCTCTCCCTCCAGTCTGGGTGATGCTCCCTTCTCCTGCTCCTTCAGACCTAGGGAAGGAAGGTGTCCCCTTCGGACTGAAGCCTCCCTTGTGACCTGTATGGAACCCTGCCCACCTCCATGGCAACACGGCAGTCCCTTTGTTAAGTTTCCCTCAGTTACCATCTGGGTGCCATCTCTTCTTACCCCAGACCCTTCCTGAACAACATTAGGCAGCTGGCCCAGGAGCATTTGTCCTTGTTTAAAATGACGTTCGAGTCGTCCTTGGATGATGGCTCTGAGCCTGTGAGCTGCCCAGTCCAAGGTATGGGGCCTTTATGCAGGAGGCAGCCATATCCCAGTTCTGTCCTGAGGCCCTCTGGGTCCCCACTGTTGGAATGGGAGATAAGGGTTTTATTTTATAGCACATCCACTTCTAGAAAAGAGGCTAAAAACAGAGGGGAGGTTGGAATCAGAGGGTAGTAGAGCCAATAAGGTGATGTGTGAAAATGCTCTCAGCAAAGCAGGACAGTTGGAAAATCCAATGATAGCAAATCATCAAGTGGATATTCTCCTTCATGTAGTAGGCAAATAAGGAAGAAAGAGAGGAGCGGGGGCTAAGAAATGAAATGTGTCAGAAAGGGACGATGGGAGATTTATTTTTCCAAAGAACTAGAGCTTTGCTGACTAGCTTATTTTTAAAATATGTACCTGTGTTGCGCTTCTGCTAGGGGCTAGTCTCTGCTAGGCATAGAGGGCATGAAGATAAACAATAAACACAATCTACCCCCCCCCCAAGGGGCTAGAAACCTAGTACAGTGGTTTTCAACCTTGTCTTTGTTCCCACATAAAGGAGCCTGTAGAATGACCCATCCTCCCAGGTGTTCCAAATCTGTCCCCTCTTTTCTGGTCCCCACTGAGAATCACGTATTCCATCGCACATACACACTTACCCGGAATGCTTGGCAGAGGTGATAAACGCCACATCACACAGGTAAATATGGCCCCACAGGCACTGAAGAGGAAGCAGGAGATAAGTTGAAGCCAGACCTTGAATAAGGAGTGTGATAAGGTGGTAAAGTAGAGGAAGAACATTCCAGACCTGGGGGGAGAGAGGGGACTGGAGGGAGCATGAGGAAAAGCAGAGAAGTGAAGAGTGAAGGCCACCTGGCCATCCTGGAAGAGCAGGTGTCCTCATGGCCCATGCAGGGAAGGCTGCCAGATTTAGCAAAGAAGAAGAAAAAATTTCCCCCCAGATTGCTGGGGCAGACATATTTTAAAAAAATGATTCTTTGTTTATGTGAAATTCTAATTTTACTGGACTTCCTGTACTTTACCTGGCACACCTGGCCACTCGAAGGAGCATGTCCCCGCCCGCCTCACAGCCTCTGGGCAGTGGCATGGGAGGAAGCTCAACACAGAGGCCTTACGGAGTTCTGGTTGGTCAATCTCGAGAAATTTTCCTGATTTTCTGTTTTTGTTTAAAAATGATTATTAGCTAAAATGGAAAGCATTACCAAAGTGGATATTTCAAACTGTTTGGGGGTGAAACTGTACTACAAGTCTTGCTGTACCAAGTACTGGGGACTATCAGGAAAAAGAAATGCTGAGCATGCTACACAGGAAGCATGGAAGTTTCCACTCTGCAATGGGAACGATGAGGACAACAGCAGGCTTTTGACTCTCTTGCCCTCTAGCGGCCAAATGCCTGAACAAGGACTTGAGTTCCTACCGGTTACAGTCTCAGGCCCCTGGAGTCCTCCATTGCTCTCACTCTGCAGTAAGTGATATAATTAGGAAAGATGGAAGGAGGCCAGGGGCAGGCAGATCCTAAGCCCCAAAGCCAGCCTGAGAGGGGCTTGGATCCAAAGAAGAGGTGTAGAGCGCTGTGCTGCTGTCCTGTAGCTTCTTGCTTCTTCGTGATACTCCTGGGCGAGTCTTCAAGACTCTAGGGACTGAATCTCCCCAACATTGCCTTCATTTCATTCATTTACCCACCAAATATTTCCAGTGTCTGCTATGGGCCAGGCACTGTGCTCGGGCACTGGGCAAAACATCTGACACCTTTCACTATGACTTAGAATTAAACCAAAAAGTTTGCAGACTTCTAGATATTGCACCCAAGGCAAATTGAACACACCGCTGGGCATAGGAATTTTAAAATTGTCAAAGGGTCTCCCTGAATAACACATTTTTAGTTGAATTCTAATTTTTCTACCACATCCTTTCTTTATAACTTATACGCACCTTTTTGATAAATGGTCATTAGACATCTTGACAATTATTTATAACTTGACACACAGCATGTGACACAAAACTAATGCTATGTGATGTGTCTAGAGCTATCCCTAACTTTATGAAAAAAGAGGGTTTGGGCAGAATGTTGAATTTTGTCCCTTTGCCTAGAATATGCAATGCTGAGTCAATGGCATTAAAAGAATGTACCAACAGAATTCTGTTAGAGCAATGAAGTTGTTTTGGAAATAGCTGGGTCTATTTGTGGTGGTACTGACTAAACGAAATCAGTGTAACAACCTAGGTGGGATATTGGTGGATCACCCAAGTTTGTTCAGCTGTACGGGGCCATCTTCTGCTACCCTACGTTCAATCAATCTCTACAGCATGGCAATTTTACTTCCTTGTAATTTCTCACCCCTGTGTAGTTTTTTTGTTTTTTAACTTACTACCCCCCTAGGTTCAAATTCTGACATCTTCATTCCTAAACTACTGTAATAAACACTTCAGTGTAGTTCCTTTTCCTGCTTCTATCAAATCCATTCTCCACACAGATTTGTCTGAAACACAGATCTGATTGTGTCATGGTTGTTTTTATCCTGCACTTGGCTGTACAGTGCTGACAGGATAAAGGTCAAGCGTTTTGTGCATGGAATGCGTGGGACCGCCACCTGTCCAGCCACATTCACCATCACCCCATCATCCTTCTCAACGCGTCCCTGCTACGATCCTGTGGGCACTCTGAACTGGTTTGTGGGTCTGTTAAATGAATATCCAAACATCTAAAAGTACTTTGATGTTGTATTGCTTTTGAGTTTTTCCTTTGGTAAACTAGGTAGCCCTGAGGTGACCAAATCTCATTTTAAACGTGCTATGAATCTGTACTGGCTGTGTTTTAAAAGTCCTATTATCAGTGAATGTGTTTATCAGATTCCAGAGGCTTCCTGTCCTGTCCATTCCCACCCCTCAGCTGTGTAGAATTCTCTGGCTAATTCTCTTTGAGTGTTCATTGGATTTTGACTTTAGCATAAGAGTAGAAATGCTTTAGTTACAAAGTCCGGTTCTTCCTTTTTTTTTTTTTTTTTGGAAAGGTTATTGATGGGGTGAGGGAACCCCAGTCTTTCTAATTGGGGGAGCAAGATCTTCCCCTAGCAGATGCTTTTTACAATGACTAAGGTTTTATGTATTCTAATTTTTCCAACCAGTCTTTCAAGCCTAATACCACTGAGCATGTCTCATCAAAATCGATTCTTGATATTACTATTATGTTTAGATGACTGAGGTCACTGCATTTTATTTTCATTTGGAGCACTGTAAACATTGAAAAAAAGTGCCCAAATATGTTCCCTGTGACGTAGAAAGGGAATAGCTGCCAATATCACTGCATAGGAGTGAGCTGAAGAATACTAAGGCATCTTGCTGATCTGTGCAGAAACGTCACTTTCTACCCAACAGTTTTAGTCCCAGGTCTGGGTCGCTCAGGAATCATGCCCAACATGGGATGACAATGGTTTATCATGTTATGACCAAGACTGATAGAAGTGTGTATTACAGTCTATTAACTCACTTACCACACTTACGTGGCACTTCCAATATGCCGTGCATTGTTCTCCTTTTAACCTCACTACAACCCTACTAGGTAGGTACTGTTATTATTTCCAGTTTAGAGGTAGAAAAACTACAGGACCTGACCCAACTTTGCACAGCAGGCAAGTAAGAGGTGGAGCAGACTCAGGCTGGCACTAAGCGTGTGCTCTCTCCATGGTGATGTGCCTACAGGAACATTAGCAGCGCAAGGTGGCTAGAACCGAGGTTCCCCTTGCGATCGAGTGCAGTGTGTGCTGTGCTCAGCCTCTGGGCAAAGGTGAGGACTCAAAAAAATGAGTCTGTTGCCTGGTATGTGTAGTCAGCATGCACACTGAAAGAAGAACTTGGAGAGCGCAGCTTAGCTAGCTCTCTACTCCCTTCCATGAGGACAGTTGGGGCAGCTGTTTAGAGAGGGAGGAGACCCCAGCATGCATTATCTGGCTTTACTGATATGAAACTGGGTTGTCCGGAAAAGCTGACATAGGAGAACTAGGATATCACATTATAACTGAGAGAAGTCTCAGAGTTTATCTAGCCTAAAGATTTCATTTTACAGAAGAGAAACCCCGGGGACGAAATAACCACTCGATCACAAAGCTTAAGAGTGAGCCAGAGGCTGCTTCTGCAGTAAGCTGAGAACCTGAGTAAAACAGCACTTTGTGAATTACAGCACTCTGTGAATTACTCGTTTCCTGCCTCTGTTCCCTTGTCTTTGGATTTCACGTTTCCAGGTCACATTTGTTCTTTATTTTTTCTTCCTATTGGATAAACACAGGTGCTGGTGTGATTGTCTTCGTGGTTTCCATAGAATACTGACTCAAACTAGTGTATAACGGATGAGTTTAACTTGGGAGAACATTTAAACCAGGGTGGGCAGGTTGCAGGTCTCTTGTTCTGGTGAGTGACTATGGAGAATGTGGGAAGGGCTAACCAAGGGCGTTGTCTGTGACTCCGTAGCATTTATCACAGCTCCTAACTAATTGCCCTGCTGCTCCTCTCCCCCACACCCCCACATTCAATTCAGCCTCCATTGTGCCAATAAAATCTTTTTTCTAAAGCATAGATTTGGCCTATTCATTCCCCATTGGTTGCCTACTGGATACAATTTAAACTCCTTATTTGAAATGCAAGAATCATCCAAATTGGACTTATTTATTTTATCAATTTTCTGCCAATCCCACCCCACCATTAATTTTTTTTTTAAATATCTTTACTTTCTGCCACAATTTGCTGCCCCCACCGTCACCCCTACACTCCCCACCACACACACCACATTCATACTCTGCAGGCAGGGCTGTTGCCCTTTGGGTTCCCTGGGTTGACAGGCTCTTTCCCCAGTGAGTCACCTGATGACACTCTATTCTTCGAGACCACATGTCACCTTCTCCCCCAAGCCATTCCTGTTCTTCTCCTACGTGGTTATCCTTCTTCCTTGGTCTTTGTTCATATCTCTATTAGAACTCTTCTTTCTCTGGACATTGGACGTTGATAGTATCTTCTTAGTCTACCCGGTTTCATTATTCCTTCATTGATCCCAACATGCAAAAAACATTTACTCAGCATCTTGCCATGCCAAGGGCTATGGTAAAAGCAGGGGGTTTCTATTCTTATTTCTTTGAGAGCTCACAATCTCATGAGAGAGGCTCACATATAAGCAAGTAAATACTGTGCAGTGTGATAAATGTTCACAAATCTATGGCTTGTCTTACCAATTCCAGCATCTTTAGCATCCACCAATGGCAAATTAGAGCTCAATAATTTTCTGAATAAATGAAGGTGTGAATGAACGATGGGACAGATGGATGAGCCATCTTTAGCCTAAACCTGTACTCCAGGCTGCAGTGTCTTATGAGGCAATTTTAAGAGTTACATGAACAAAACATTTTAGTTTTAAAAACTAGTTTTGTATGCATTTTACTGTATGTAAGAAAATATATAATTATTTATCAAACCCATACTTTTAACAATAATAAAAAGCTTAATCTTCTTCAGTGAGTCAATATAAAGTCAATACTAATATACTAATATAATGTACCAATTTGATGACAGAAAACAAATTGCTGAAGTTTGAGAAATACTGACCAAAGCAAAGTAATTCTCATTGTTTCCTTTTCCTTAGATTTTATTCTCTTCCTGAATCCAGTCTCCATAAATTTACCTTTAGAATTTTTTGAACCTCTTTAAATGAATCATTTTACTGCAAAAACTTGCTACCAAGGGCAATTTTTAACGAATTTAAGTCTTTTAAAAGATAAAACAAAGAACATTTTGTGTGTTCTGAAGATGAACCAAACCACATTTATTATTTACTTTATTTACAAAAGTGATTCTGTAAACTCTCCACTTGAATGTTCTGATTTTCACAGGTCGTGAGCTGTTTAGATGACAAGGAATAGACCTACCCATGGGTTGGGTTGTTATTTGTATGACGAAGTAGGAAGAATAGGAAATGGCTTTCCCAGGCCTCCTAAGCAGTTGGACATGGTTCTTTGACATTTAGGATACAACAGTAACTATGTAAGGATGACAGCAACTATGTAAGGATGAGAGCAACTGTCCTTGTCCCTCATTCAGATGTTCCTGCGTGCCCTCTCTCTTTCTCTCTCTCTCTGTCTCTCTCTCTCTCTCTCTCTCTCTCTCTCTCTCTCTCTCTCTCTCTCTCTCTGCTTTTGATTGCTAATGTCTAATGTCTCCTGTTTGTGGGTCTCAGCTTTTGTTCACCATACTGCCTGTATTTAGAGTGACCAGCTGAACCCAGTCTTCCCAGGATTAGCCCAGTTTTAGCACCAAAATTTCTGCATCCTGGGAACACACAAAGTCCTGGGTAAACCACGGGGTGCTGGTCACCCCTTACCTGCATCCCTTTTCCATACATATCATACTGAAATTCTGGAAGAAGGAAGAAGGAAGATCTGACTGGGTCTCTTAGCCCTCTCCAGCCCGGAACACCTGAGTTCTCCCACCTCCAAACTGATCCCTACTGCCCAGTACAAGGTCAGGCCTGGGGGAGGCACGGAGAAGCTTCTCCAGCACCTTGCTCAGAAGGGGCTTGTGAGCAGGACAAGCCTGGAAACATCAGTTCCTCTCTGGCCTGTTGTATCACTTTGTACACTAGTTTATCACTTACCAAGGTCCTGGGGTTCTTACACACATTGGGTGGGTGTCTATGTGGGGGAGCTGGTAGAAACCACGTGTTGTCATCCTTTTCACTTTTATGAATTCAGTCATGTGACACAGATTCCTAATATGTTAGGGACGGCTTGGCCCAACCTCTAATTAAGTCTTATCGCACACAACCTTGTCCAGTCAAGAAACTGTTAAGTTTGCAAAAGGAGGTATTTAAAGCAAAACAGCATAATCAGGGAAATGACGGATTTTAAGCTCTAGTCACACGTGGAGCCAAACACAAAATTCCCAATGCCTGACAGTCGGAGAAGCTGAGCCATAGAATCGTTGGTCGATTCGAGGTAGAGGGGTCTTCTTCTACCTCCCCCGTTTCCACACACACACACACACACACACACACACACACACACACACACACACTTGGCTCCAGAAATAGGTCCTTCATGAATAAAATTGTTTTTCCCATCTGCAAGGAACAGAAGTTCTCCTTTCCCTTGAAATTCTGTGGACTGGAGTGGAGAGAGAAAAATGAACTCACTGTAGAAATACCTAAGTTCTGAAGCACATGACTGGTTTTCAAGAATTGACTATAAAACTAGAGGGCGCGAGGGCGTGATGGGGAAGTTGGAGAGTCGAGGTTCCAGGCTGGATGATGCTGATACAGCTCCCCGCGCGCCCGCGGTGCTCCCCGCGCCCAAGAAGCCCCCGGCGCCCTCGGAGTTCCTGCGCCCAAGGACCTCCCGCATCCTCGCTGCACCCAAAGCGGTGCACTCCGGATGCAGGGTGAACACCGCCTGCCCAGCGCCTTCTCAGATTCACTGTGCACAGCCCTGAGCCTTCAGGGGTGAAATGGCCCGCAGTGCATTTGCACTGGCCTTCCATTCCCTGTGGTCTGTGTCTCTCTTAAAAATAACGTTTGTGTTTATTACTCACTAAGGCTAAGAACCGATGAAAAATGAAAAAAAAAAAAAAAACAACACCAAAAACCTACATGTATCATTGAAAGGAAGTCCATTTTGGAGTTTATTTGGCAGAGAAGTGTATAGAGGCCATCAGTCCAGTTTCAAATGAGTTTTTCCGGCCTGGGTAGGGAAGGTGAGGAACTTTTGAGTTCTAGGGGTGGGGGAAGAGGAGAGCAAAAGCTCAAGGGAGGGAGCAAGAAGGAAAACCCCACCCCACTCAGGACTCTAGGAGGCATGGCACAGACAGACCTCTCTTTCTGCTGGATCAAGGTCACCTCCAGGGCTTGACTCTCATAGCTAGGAAACCCCACCTCTGTGCTACACCCCACCACCACTACCAGCAGCCTTCTAGGCCATGCCTGCACCCCACAAGCTCTTTCCCCCATCTGACCAAATGCAGGCTCCTGTCTGTTATCACTTCCTCAGGGAAGTCCTGCACCCCTGGGATTTCCATGGTATTACAGCACCAGCACAGGGGCCAGACACACCACACACAGCACACACAGGTCTCCATGAGCAGAGAGGGCTCTAATGCCTGATTCTGCCTGGCTTGCTCAGCAATGCCTGCCAGATAGTACCAGACCCAGTTCTGTGGTTGAGGAGAGAATAGGTACACTCTCTCCTTTACCTACTCTGACTTTATTCTCCATTTCAGTGTAGCAAAAGGAATTAGAATAATTGAGGGATCCCCTAGGGCAGTTGTGAGAAAGGAGGATAAAAGATGCTAAGTATTCAGCAAGTGTAACAGAGGGAGGCTGACTAGGGGACCAGAGACATGGGGGCCTGTCTCTAAGGAACTCTCCAGACTTCAGTTTGTTCATCTGCAAAATGGGGGAGGGCAGTCAGGAGATGGGGACCACATGGTCCCAATTTGCTGGCTCTGTGATTTGTTCCCCAGAGTTCTTGTCCCCCTCCCCCCATCCACAGCTCACCGCAGTTTTGAGGGAGGGCATGTGGACAAGGGCAGGACAGACTAGAAGAAGGCCAGGGAAAGCCCTTTTCAGTGAGGCTGCACCAAATGCTCTCTATTGAAAGGGTTCCGAATGGCTCCACCACGTAAAGAAAAGAAGCAAGCAGGATGCTTGTATCTGCGGAAGTTTTCACACTCTCCGGGATTCCATCCTGAGCCTTTAGGAACTCTGTGGAACACGTCATGGTTTGGCTCACTCAGGCATAAAAACGGGTGAGCATGTACAAGTTGCAATTTTCACTTAAAAGTTGACACCTGGAATCCAGACTTGGTCTGCTGAGACCAGGAAGCAGGGCTGAGCGTTGGTTTCTCCATGATGTGTGGCACACATGGCAGCTTCAGTGTTTTGTAGACGTGGTCTTTGCTCTCCAGCATCTTCCAACTCAAAAGAGATAAAAAGAAACCCTGACAAAAATGAACATCAATAAATTCTCTTGGAAAGAAAGCAAATACGCTTAAAATATTAATACATTGGCTCTATGTGTAGTCCATTTTTGTAACCGCAGGAGGAATTTGTATGGGGTGAGGAGGAAAGTGCCAAGACTTGAGTGGTGGGGAGCTCATGCCACCTCACTTCTTGGCTGGCAGGGTCTCCTTGGAGCCACTGGGATTTTAAGGACAGCAAGTAAATGCAAGAAGATAGGTTACCTTCTGAGGAGAATGCTGTAGATATAAATGGTGACCTGATCACATGTATATATAAATGGTCCCTTCCTGGTCACACAGAAAGTTCTGTTATGATGGATGAATCAGACAGAATATCATACTGTGAAATTTGCGTTTTCCAATATGAAATTCTTGATGCAGCTTGTCATACAGCTCTGGTGAGTTTCACACTTTTAATTAATGCTTCAGTTTCTCTTCTGAAGTCTATGTCAGGAAACTCAGCACTATTATGGTCGTGTCACATTTGGAAACTTGATGAGACTAGGGCTTATCTTGGACTTCACACGTAGGTGACCATCTGTGCTGGTTTGCCAGGAGCAGCAATGCTTTCTGCATCTTGTCTTACTATAATTATTAATAGTGTCCCCTTTCCCTATCACCAGCACTCTGGTGTACATTTAAGAATAAGGTCACCCTAGCCAGCTGACACACTGCTGGCAAAGCTAGGACTGAAAATCCTACCTTTCATTCACCAGATCATCCATTTAAGCAAATGTTTTCCCAGTTGTCCAAAGTCCTTTATGTCTGAGTCACAGGTGACATAGAGCAGCGTGTCCCTTAGACAGGCGACAACACATCAGGTGTAACACATCAAATAGGTGTAACACGTCAAACATGAAACTTTTTTGTTTTGTTTTTCACTTCATTTTGCTTGTTTTCCTTTCATGGTGATCAATGCCTTTGAAAATTACATTTTATGACTTCAGCAAACATTAATTATTTCTTTGGAGTCATGATGTCAAGCTAAAAAAAACGTAAAAAAAAGTAAAAAGTAAAAATAAAAGTAAATTTTTTTTAAGTAAAAAAAAAATTGAAAATATATTAGGGTAATTCCACTTATACTTAGTTCTAGCAATGATTTCTCTCTTGAAAAACTTACATAAAGGAAGTTGACATGATTTCCACAGCCTTGCAATTAAATAGGCCTGCCGAGAAGTTGTACGTGATAGTTTGTGATTCTTGTGATTAACGTCCTTCATGGTGGATATCCCTTTAAGTTGCGTTATCAAAACCAATAATGACCCAGTCCTGTAATATGTTAGCTCTGTAAAATCACCATTTGCACTTACAGCTGTCTTTTATCCCATCACTTGTCTTTCCTTTTAAATGACACTTTTTTGTGTATTAACTCATTTTGAGTCATGAATTGCCAACATATGGAGCCATTAACCAAGAAGTAGTCTCGCACCTTCCCTGGGTAACAGAAATGGAGTTGAAAATTGAGCCCCCGGTATCATTATTGTAGCTCTCTATATGACTGCAGGAAAATCAAATTTCAAATTCTTCCCGCTTCCCTTATGCCTTTCACAGCAAATTTCAAAGGATGGCAGTAGGCAGACTGGTTTATAATGGCAATTTTAAACCCAGCAATTACATTAAACAAAAAGCATGGTGTACTTCTAGGTCAAGCAGTATTTCTTCCAGAAAGAACATGTCCACAGTAACAGCAATGACAATAAAAGTATTTTTTTCATGAAGATCTGAGTTACTGAGCTTATGTAGATTGCAGAATTCAGTTACTGTTTTCCAGAGACCACTCTCAGAGAAACTGACAACCAGAAAAAAGTTCTTAGTAAGATATGTGTGCTTTGGGGAGAGGTGTATAGTCAGTGTGACGATGGCATTAATAGAGAACCTTCTCAAATTGTTTTAAGTTCCTTTCTCGAGGAGGAACAAAGGGCTAGTAACTGGTCCAATAGAAGCTTTCCCCCATAGACTGGTCAGAAAGTTGAACTATTCAAGAGAATATGTTTTACTGTGATATATGTCTAGATTTTATGGTCCTTAAGGATTTATGTTAATTAGCTTCACTGGATATGCAATTTTTTATTGCGCATTCCACATAGCGTTTTGCTTCCAGGAATATCTACAGAAAACGCAGTCTGCTTTGCCTATGAGGGAAGGGAGGGTCCCAGCAGCTTGAACACGTGGTCAGCTGGAGGGGGTGCCTTGGGCTGCCTGGAAACTAACCAGGGTTCAGACCTAGTGGGAGAGCTGCCCCCATTTTGAAGGGCTGCTGTCACTTTCTAAATAGCCTCAGGAAAGTGTAATCTGCATCTAAAAACGGATTATTTTCTACCTAGATTGAGCTACTCAGGAAAACCCACACTTTCCCCCTCTCAATGGGGCAGGGTGCTATCTGTTGTAGGTACACTGTTGTCTCCTTTATCCTGGGGCTTACTGCTTTTGTGCTAAGTCAAGTGACAGGTAGGAGCTGCTAGGGGCAGGCTCTTCACCAACCAAAGCAAGGTTGGTGTCAGAGTCCAAGGGCTAGGGACATCTGGTTTAGACTGACACTCTGGGTTTGCAGTCTCTCTCTCTCTCTCCCCCTCTCTCCTTCCCCCCTCCCTCCTCAGTCTCCCCCTTTCATCCTTTCTGACGTTAATAACTTGAAGACACATACAAAACAGCTTTACAAAGATCAAGATCATCTGGACCTGGGAGCCTGATCACAGATCCTTCCTTCCTGAACATTTTGTACCTGAAGAAACAGTAAGGTTAAAACTAGATTCATCTAGCATTTGCCCTCAGGCCGCCAGTACAGAAACTGTATAAGATAGTTCCTCCTTACAGCAAGATTACCGGCAAATTCTGTTGCAAGATCATGGAGGTCTTGAGTTATCTGCCCCAACAACCCAACTGTATGTATTTATGCTGCAAGGTATGGCTTTACCTTTCTGGAAGATTAACCACAGGAGTTGACTTCTTCCCTTCTCAGTGTGAGTTTAGCTCACTCCCTGTCGTGTCCACTTTACTTTTGGTCCATATCCTTTGTCCTTTTGGGGCTTCCGCATCTTTTTGTCCTAAATGTTTTGTCCCCCACACTGCCAAAATACACAGGCGACTTAAAGTCAGAATCTGGAGGATAGGTCAGCCATTGTTTTGCTCGAGTTCTGGATCTGAATTAATGTAAAACCTTGTCTGAATGGCCTGTGAACTGGATGAAGGTATGGTCAGGCTAATCATTGTCCTTCCCCCACCCTTAAATGATGGGGCCCACTACGGATTAAAATACCATAATCTTCATGCCAGTGATTGTGCTACTTTTATTAGTAGATAGCTGAAATAGCAAAGCTAATGTTGCTTATATTATTTTCCCATCCTTTTTTTTTGTGGACACTGCCGATTTTCACTTTCCAGGAAATTTGCCAGGTTTTCAAGGACTGGGTAAAGAGCAAAATAAATATTTGCAGGTAGTTTAAAAGGAAAATGAGTATGTTGGATATACCTCTGCTCATTCAAAGCAAAACATTTTAATTGCCTTTCAGATATCTTAAAGTAATTAAGTTAACTTGAGAGATTCAGAAGTTTGATTTTACTAGTTTACTTGTCAGATTTGTGATCTGTGCCTGTGTGTTGGGGAAATGGGAGGCGTCAAAGTGTAGGCAAATGAGTACATACCCTTTTTGAAGCCTAGTTTAAGTGATTGAAATGGACTGTCGAAAGTAAACAACCTCCGTGTATGTCAATCAGGCTCCCAGTAGTGTCAGAAAAGTGTTTATTTAACAATATACAGCATATACTCTTAATCTTTTAAGTGATTTCACTGAAATTCGGGATGTCCGGCCCTTGGCTGTTTATGAATACGTGTATCAGCCTATTTGGGATGCTTATTCTGTGTCTGAGGTTAAAGAGACCAGAAGGTTCATGCACGGTGATATTGTGTGAAATGTCCACACCCCCTTCCCTCCCTCCCCGCCCTAGCTGCGAAGTTTCAGCAGTTTGCAGCGGTGGAAACCGGCAGTCTGGGTCCCGGGGAGGAAGGGCCATCACCTGTTGTGGCCTCGGCAGCGCGCGGCTCGGGGTCAGCCCTGCGGCAGGGGCGGTGGCAGCTGGGAGCACTGCCCCCACTCCTTGGGGACCGGTCTGGCCGGAGGGCGGACGGACGGACGCAGGCCCGGAGGCCCGGGGGCGGCCCGGCGTTGGAATGCGGTTTTCTTGGGCAAGAGAGACTTTGCACCAGAGTGCAGACTAGTTTGGGGTGGGGTTTCGCACCGTCCCCTCCTCCCCATCCCTAGGCCCCCTTCCAGGCGTTTGCTGGGAGCTTTCAGAACTGCGCTGGGAAGTGGCAGGAGCCGCGAGGAGCTCTTCCCGTCAGGCAGGGACAATGGAAGAAAACGAAAGCCAGAAATGTGAGCCGTGCCTTCCTTACTCAGCAGACAGCAGACACACGCGGGGTAAGTTCACAGACTCATTCAAAGATGGAGTTACAGTTAACGCGTGCCCCTCGCCGCGTGCTGCGCTTTATAACAGGGCGAACGAAGGAAAAAGCGTAATTCTTGGGGTGGGGTGTTTTCAAAACTGAGGGGATGGTTGTGATTTCTTGGGGTTGACTTTGTCTCTGGCAGGATTTTCTAAAGCAGCCAAAGAAGTGGCGTGGTACTAATGTCCCATTCGTAGCTCAGTCGGCAGTCACTAGGTGGTATATCTCTAGGCAATGACAAATACAGCGTAAACGCAGCTTTTACTACTCGGGGCTCGGGCCCCGGGAGAAAGCGGTTGTGCCTGTGAAGCTCTCTCTGGGCAGGCAGCGTTTCCATTCATTGGCTGGGGGATTCCATGAGGCAAACGCATGGTGGATACAAGTTTTGTAGTACTTTCGAGTTAAATCAGAGTTTGGGGATGTTTCATGTGACAGCTAAGAACAGCACGGAGCAAGGCACGTCTAGATGGGATGGAACTCTGAATCGTCGGTGTGTTTTTAATGCAAAAGTTGCGAGTTGTTAGACAATTTGGGTACATTTTATCTGGGCATTTTCCCTTTCGTTGTTTTTCGTAATAGACTTGTCGTTTCTGTAGGGGATTCCCAGAAGCTTGTGATGTTCCAAAGAAATTTCACAGCGGGGTTGGGTGCAGAAAGGACTTGTCTGCTAACCAGTGTCTCACTTGATGCCAGAGCCTATCCTACCTATAGCATCTTACAGGCAGCGTGTTCAAAACCCACACAGTCCATCACCACCCCCACCCTCTCCACCCCAGGTTCATCCAGGGGCCAGTTAGTAATTTAAAAACGCGCTTTGGGGGCTGCGGTGCTGTGCGTGGGAGTAGGGATTATACACAGGGGAAAAGGTGTGTGTGTGTGTGTGTGTTTAAAGGCTAAAGGGAAGTAAAAATGATTCATCCACACTGAAAATGCAAAAGTAAGTAAGCCAGACAGAAGAAAATGCAATTACAAGACACACAAGAGATAGAACCAACCCTCACTCGCCCCCCCCCCCCCGCCCCCCAGTGAAATGCAGGAAACTTTAAGCTTTGTAAATCCTGGAGAATCCGAGTGTTATATTCATCAATCTAGGCGTCTGCTTCTACTTCCAAAGCAGAGCATTCTCCTTGAAGGCGCCTGGTCAGTGGGGTCCATCAGGAGATAAGGCTCCCCCTCCCCCTCCTTATTTGCTATGACAGGATCCTACAGCAGGAATTCAGCCTCTGGGTCTTTGCTGAAATAAACAACTCAGAATCTAGAGGGACAATTAAACTGAGACCTATTTGAGAGATAACTTTCAAACAAGCGCAGCAGTTCAAAGATGCTTCAGACTGGAGGTGGTCAGAATGAGAGCGTGTCATCACTTTATTCATTCATTCATTCATTCATTCATTCAATGTGTCTGTTATGTAGTAATCACTGTTTTAGCTGCTGGGGATCCAGCAGTGAACAAAATAGATTAAAAATACTTGCCTTCGTTGAATTTCTATTCTAAGGACTAAGTTTGGATAGAGGGGGCAGTAGAGACAGATAATAGCAAATATGTAAAAAAAAACCCAGCATGGCAGGGTTGCCAGATGTTGCAAATAAAAATACAGGATTCCCAGTTAAATTTGAATTTCAGGTAAACAACGAATAATTTCATAGTCTAAGTATATCCCATACAGTATTTGGGACATACTATGTTAAGAATTATTTATTATTTATCTGAAATTCCAATTTAACTGGTTAGCCTCTATTTTATCTGGCAACCCTATTACCAGGTGGAAATAAGGCTGCAGGGAAAAATAAGGCAGGGACTAGGATGTGCAGGGGTGAGTGGGATGATGAAACTCCAGATAGGATTATTTGGGAGAACCTCACTGGTGTGATATCTGAACAAACATTCGAAAAAGGCGAGGGAGGGAACCGCAAGGACCTGTTCAAAGAACATCAAGAACAGGGGACACAGATGGGAGTAAAAGAGGTTAAGAGGTGATCTCAGGCGAGCTTATGAAGGGCCTGAGACACTGTAGTAAGTACTTGGGCTTTCATTTCAAGGGACATGGGGAACAGTTGGCAGGTCCGACTTGTCTTACAAAGGGTAACACTGGGTGTTCTACTGAGAATAACCTAAGTGGGAGTGGAGGAAAGGCAGGAAGGCCAGTTAGGAGGCTTCTGCAGTAAAATAGGCAAGAAACTGCTTGGACCAGTGGGCAGTAGAGCAGGTGTGATAAGAGGACAGTCTAGATGTACAGTGAAGTTAAGGCCAAAAGAATTTTCTGGGATTGGATGTGGGACATAAGAGAAACAGAGGAGTCAAAGACCATTTCAACAATGTTGGTCCACACAGCTAGATGAATGGAATTTCCATGTATTTAAACTGGAGAGCATTTGAGGGGAGTAGATGAGAGCGAATTTATGGGTTGGAAGTGGGTGAGATGTAGAAAATCTTTCGGATCTGTTAGGATTGAGCATTTCATCAGGCATCCGAGTGGAGATGTTGATTACAGTTTGGGAATTCATGACTGGAATTGAGGAGAGAGGACTGGGGACTCTGAGAGATATGCTTGGATTGGATCTGTGTGCGGAAGGAAAGCTCCAGAAGATGCGCCATGGGACACGCAGCATTTAGAGGTCAGGGAGATGGGATGGGGTATCTGCAGAGGTGGTGAAAGGGGGATAAGAATCCAGGTTAGAATTAATTGCTAAGATCCCAGGGAGTTCTGGGTGAAAAAGGTGCTGTAGAGGAATGTGGCTTCATTTCCAGTTCTTTAGTCAGCACAAGGGCCACACAGTGGAGGTCAGGCCACCATGTGCACTTCACCCATCACACTGCATGTCCATTCCTATCATTGCACTATCCCTTGTATTTGTTCATGTTTCTGTTTTAGCCAATTACAATGTGGTATTCCAGGGCGAAGGCTGTGTCTTCATCTGTACATGCCCAGACCTAAAAGATCACCAGGCATGCCAAAGGCACTCGTAAATACTTGTGGAACAAAAGGCTAATTATATCCCCTCTCTCCCCCCCACCAAGGGCATTGAGTTTATCAATCTGCTATAGACCAGGACCCTTGGGGTGATCATGTAACTTATTGTCCAAACTGAGACCCCTTTGAGAGCGAAAGGGAGCACTATAAATAATTTCACTGGGACAACAGTTGTAACCCAGATCTGCTTTGGCAAATTGGGGCATATGGTCACCTCGAGAATAGCTCTAATCAATGAAGTTTCCATGGCTGAATAGGCAGGCTATCAGGTAAGTAACAGGGTGAGAGTGGCCTGCCAAGTGCACTGTGCAGAGCAGGCACTCAGTGATTATTGGCTGAATTTTAATCTAACCATATCATGTTTCCTTTGGAGGCCATGGGCCCCTCAGAGTGGCCCTGGGGCGTTTCCTTGGGATGCTTATATCTGCCCACAGCAGCCCTGAGGTATCTGCTTTTACTCTGGCCCTTAGGTCCTGAAACCCTATGCAGGTGAAGTACTGCCAGCCACCTGCTTGCCTCCACTACCCCCCGTGTCACCAACATTTTAAGATAATGTTATATGCCAATTATATCTCAAGCTGGAAAAGGAAAGAGTATTGGCAGCCCCACGGAGTGCAGGCTTAGGGAGTCCCAGATATTTAGGTCTTTGCTCAGAAGTCTCTAAAATTTCCTCCTCAGTCTTTGTTTCTTTTCCTGTTTTATCTTCCATAGTACTTGTCATTACATAACATTTCTATTGCATATTATTTGTTTGGTGTCTGCCTCCCTAATTATAACCTGGACGCATCCACGAAGGAAGGGAATTAAGTCTGCCTTGATCACCATTTCACTACATTTCCTGACTCCCTTCAGTGTGTAGAGCAGGCACTCAAATGTTTTTTGTGAGTGAATTAAATTAACCAACCAACACTTGAGCGGAAATGCTTTTCTGGGTGAGGGAGGGGCTGTACCTATTTTGCCTTAAATCTATACCAGAAACTGTCTTCCTCTCTTAATTTTCAAAGGTTTTTTTTTTTTTAGAGGAATATAATGGCCTGGTTTTAGCTGTAACTTCTCTTTCAATTTGTATATGGTGGTGCTCTTTGTGATGTTAACAAGGGAGCTGGAAAACTGACAATTCCTGTGGGCCCCCAACAGAATATGTGATCGGGGATGTCAAAAATGTATACAAGTGGACACTTTGGTCAATGTTGTTCAAGCAGTAGCTCGCCATAATCAGAAGTGTCGGGACGCTGATGGTAACCACTTTGAGCACCTCTGGTCATTGCAGAAGTCAAACGTGCCTTGTGTTCATCTTTTGTTATTGGTATATATTGAGTATTACAATATTAATGCAGTTTTCCTTTCTTAAAATGTGTATACTTTTTTTGACACCCTCTGTGTGTTAGTCACATAGGCTGATTGCTGTAACAAGAATCTTTGTGATGTAGCATAATCAAGGTAAATTTCTCAAGCATAGTGGAATATGGATGTTCCTAGCCAGGTGGTTTTCCTGGATGACTCACTTCCGGACTGACTCTGGGACTCCGGTAGCTTCTGTCTAGTCACGACGCCATTGCCCAAGGCCTAGAAGGGCCCCCTGGAGCACTTGCATTCACCTGGCCAAAGAAGGAAGAGAAAGAACATGGGCGATTATTCCAGAGGCCCAGAGGCCAGGACTAGAGGTGGCCCACATCACTAATGCCCACATTGCCTTGACCGGAATTAGCACAGGCCCCAACTGGATGAGGGAGACTGGAATATGCACTCTTCTGTGTGTGCCGCGGGAGGATGTTATGTTACGGTTTGAATGCATGGACAGACAAAACACTGTTGCTGCCACGGTAGGTAGTACAGCCAGACACAATAGCTGCTCCCTGCAACGTTCCTCTGGCGAGAGCCTCCCAGCACAATTTAAACAGCTGCATTGTAGAGACAGCTAACCAAAAGCCACTATAAAGAAGTGAGGGACTCCTTCCCTAAGAGGCTGTGCCTGCCTATCCTTGACACAGGAATAAAATCTCAGGGAAGCCGTCAGTCCAATTAATGGCTCTCAGATAGATAGAATGCCTGAATGACACAAGGTCCCCGTTCCTTGCGGCAGGTCTCCTGACCCAGCCAAAGCAAGCTGAGTGGTGGCCAAGAAGCCAGCCTAGGCAGCTCTTGTGGGCGCCTGCCTGCTGGACAACTTGCTATATGGCTGACCCATCCTCCCTAATCCTCTGTCTACTTGGTATCTACCGCATTCCCCACTTTTACTTTTCAGAATGTGTCCATCCTAGCCAGGAAGCCCTTTGCAACTCAGAAGAGTCTTTCTGGCACCCTGCCTTGCTTGTCCCCATTTCTGCTCCAGGGAGTGTTGGTGGGGCTGCTGGAGTGGTTGGTCTCTGCCTGAAGTTCCTGTTTGCTGTTTGCCCTGCTGGAAGTGAACTCCAAGGAGGAGTTGCTCTTGGCTGTGCAGGGGCAGGAAGGGGAAACTGTAATCCTTGTCTTCCCACTACTACAGCCTCCTTATTTGTTTGACATGCATTCCCGGACTAGAAAACAACTAAACACACCCATATTTAAATGTTCGCACCAGAGCGCATTCTGGACAAGAAATAGAAATGTATTTCTGTTTTGATGGCTTGGATCATCTGTTCACGTGGTATATAATAAGAAATTGGCGGGACTTGGATCTCTGACTCTATGGCTGTGGAATTGTGATAAAATGTAGTTTTGCCTGCCCCCTCTCTTGTTTGTTTCTATCCCTGCTTACTTTTTCTCCTCAGTTGAAAGACCACATTCTGCCTAAATGACTGGAATGGTAGAGTGGTCACATCTCCCTCAGGCACGGGTGTTGGCAGTTCCCAACAAACTGATGTAAAGGCTTTCTGTGGAAAGTGGTGTTGGGTTGTCGTGGGTGCTATAACAGTGGAGCTGGTGCCTGGTTGTGGGGTGGAAGGCAGGTGGGGCTGTCAGAGCTGGAGTGAAACACAGGGTAGAAAGGTGGAAGCATGGGAAGGACTGGGCTCCGAGGACGATTAGGTGTCTGCCAAGAGACTGTGCCTTTAGCCATTGGCGCATTACCAGTTGGTGCTGTTTGCTGCTTTCCTCCAAATCATGTTAAACCTTGTTAAGCAACTAGAAAACATTTTAGAAGAATCCATAAGAAAGAGAAGACATGGAAAAGCAATGGAAGGTTGATATGATCTTCCCAGTGCAAAGTGTTGGAAAAGAATGGGTGTTTAGCGAGCCAGTAAGTTGGGACTGCTCAGAGGTGAATGCTGACAGAAGATTGACTTTGAACTCCAGCATGCTCCCCTTCTTGCTCCTTTCCCAATTTATTTCAAAGAAGAAAGTGGAAAACTCTTTTCAGTCTCCAAGGGGCTGCTGTTCTGTCTGTCTCGACCTCTTCTGAGGATCCTTGGATAAAACAGAATATTTTTTGGGAATCTATGTGACAAAGCAAGACAGAAGGGGACTCTCTGCTCCACATGGGCATGTGTGCATGTTTGTGTGTTATGCCCATAGAAAGAAAGCATCTTTCCAGAGATTCAGTCCTGCTAATTCAACTAGCTGTCCTGGATCATTTAAAAAAGATATTATTTTAATGATGTTAAAAGTAATCTTGAAAATTCAGTTGGAAGTTAACAGTGTTAGGTCAAAATACACAACTTTTGGCTAATACAAACTCGTACGCACATGAACACTCAACGGATAAAGCTAAATCTCTTCAGATTGCACTATATTTACCAATCTGATATATGGCATTTTCTGTACCTAGCTTTATTCAGTAGCTCCTGTTGCTTCTGTATTATCAAAGAAGTTACCACAAAAAAGGTAGCCATCATGTGAGTCCACGTAATGAGAAGGCAGCTGAAATAAATGACATCACAGTTTATCTCCCAGTGTCTCTTTAACCAATAGTGCCATCTTCTTCCCCTTCTAAATTTACTGCTGAAACTAATGAAAAGTAAAAGAATAACGAATCTCGCTGTTTTTTCCTCCCTTTTCTCATCAGTGTTTGATGGAGATGCTGTGATTAGCAATGTAATGAGAAGTGAAGGGTAAACAAGAAGAATTATTCCCAGAACATGCAACTAAGCATGGAAGATTAGAACAGAAAACCAGTCTGAGATTAAAATATTTTGTATGCTTACCCAAATCGGGTGAGGGTCATATCGAGAGTTTTACATGTAGATGCTTCTAGGCAAAGGAGAAAAACTATGTTGGTGGCATTGCCTTCAGAGGAGCTGAGTTCTGGACACCTGTCACTTTACATCACATGAAGGTTTGGTGCTCTGTTTATCTGAGATGCAAACCTAGAACTCTCAAATAAAGATAAATAATTGGCAAATAAGCTCTTGTTGGAAACTTATTTTTTAAAAATAATGTAGATTTAAAGGCTTTAGAGCTGGAAGATTCTGCATATCTCATGCTAGTTCAACCTCCTCCTTTTATTAATGAAGGCAGCGAGGCTGAGAGAGGTCAAATTGTTTGCTCTAAGTCTAGGATTTTTTTTTAGCAATGGATTAAGTTTTTGTTTTGTTTTGTTTGCTTTTTTAATAGGGGAAGGAGAACAGGACTTTATTGGGGAACAGTGTGTACTTCCAGAACTTTTTTTTTTCCAAGTTGTTGTCCTTTCAATCTTAGTTGTGAGGGTTGCCTTTCAACTTCAAGTTGTTGTCCTTTTAGTCTTAGTTGTGGAGGGCGCAGCTCAGCTCCAGGTTCAGTTGCCATTGCTATTTGCAGGGGGCGCAGCCCACCATCCCTTGCAGGACTCAAGGAATCGAACTGGCAACCTTGTGGTTGAGAGCCCACTGGCCCATGTGGGAATCGAACCTGCAGCCTTTGGAGTTAGGAGCACGGAGCTCCAACAGCCTGAGCCACTGGGCCGGCCCTCTAAGTCTAGGATTAAAAGCAGGACTCTGAGACCCAGCCCAGTGCTTTATCCAGGGAATTCAATAGACAAGGACACCTGCAGTCTGCACCTGTAATACTGCATACAGCTGCTCCCCGGGACGAGAACCTGGCAAGCTCCTGAAGTGCTTTTGACTGTTTATTACTTTTGCTTCCTATTCTGATTTTTTAAGAAGTAACTCCCTTTTCTCAGTTAACGGGACTATTCCAACCTGACACCCCATTTGCCAACCATTGAGAATGAAAGGAGAGCCCCTATTTATGTCCTGTACTCTAAGCATTGTCATGGCCTGCCTCAGTTCCTCTGTTCTAAGTAGAAATCAGCTTGTCCCAGGCCAGGTCAGAGGCAGTGTGTCTAAGTCAAGGCCTTCAACACATACTGTGTATCTCTTCTCTTCTCACTGTGTGTTTTAGATAAAGTCCACTTCAAGGAAAATGTGTCTAAGCCTTTTATCCCCTCGATTATTCTAATACTATTCTTATGCTTGCTTGGTTTATGCTAATAGGGGGAAATGGAATTTTCAAGTGGTTCACATGTCAATGATTATAATAGCTGTTTTTGGTCTTGGAGATGAAGCAAATGTTTCAGAAACCACCTTCTGATTATACAAAATATAAAAATCCTGCTACCAGGATGATGGAATTAAAAATGAAGAAATAACCAGAATCACTGCAGTGCTTTTCTATAATGACAAGTGATGGTAAGGGGTAACCCATTTGCCTACCAACTCATCTGACCAAATGTTCTCATTTTGAATAATCTAGGGAAAGAGTCAGAAATTACAGAGAATTTTTTTGCTGCAACATCTTTATTTCTAAAGTGTGAGTTTTCATATTTCTTGATTGTTGATTTTTTTTCCTTCTTGCCACACACACACACAAAATCTGCTAAGTTATATTCATACATTAACAGCTGCCACAAACTCTCTTGGTGTTCTGTCAATGAAATTCTAGTGTGAAATCATTAATGGTGGACTGTATTTTTGTTTTTGTTTTTGTTTTTTGGTCTTTCAGAACAAGGAAAAAGCAATCTGCATGTAACGTCATTAGAAGATGCAGAATGTCGCAGAACCAAGGAACGCCTTGCTAATGGGAACAGTCGTATTTTAGTTTCCAAGGCTTCCCGCAACATCCCAAGGAGACACACCCTAGGTGGGCCCCGAAGTTCCAAAGAAATCCTGGGAATGCAAACATCTGAGATGGACAGGAAGAGAGAAGCTTTCCTGGAACATCTAAAGCAGAAATACCCCCATCATGCCACAGCAATCATGGGCCACCAGGAGAGGCTGAGAGACCAGGTATGAATATGTTGCCATTTCACTTCACAAAGCTCATTCTTTGGTAAACATGAGGGAAAGCAAAGTGACCTTCAGTTTAAAAGGAAAAAAATAGTTGAGTGGACTGTGCCCACCACTGGAATGTTCCGGACCTTGAGAGGAGAGACCCAGACAATGTGCATTTCCCCCAAAAGAGGGTCCCCAAGGTCAACCACAAATACTACCACAAAGTGCAGGCAACGAAGGGGTATGACTTGACTGAGTAAAGCATAGGACCAACTACTGTGCATTCTGTTAGCGCTGAGTGCTTAGCACAGTGAATGAATGAATGAATACACAAATATGTTTTCAGGGTAAAAGAGCACAGAGGGATAAACTTGTGATAAACCCCTTTTCCTTGAAAAGCTGACATTAGGGTTTTGTTTCAGCTCACTTTTTTTCTTTTTAATCATAGACGTTTTCCTTTTGCACGCTTAGCTTTCTACTGTCTTTAGCTACCCATTTTCTCAGGTTATCTTGACAGCCTCACAGATATCACACAACTGTGGTTCAGGATGTTTTTGTTTCTTGGCAGAGCGCAGTTACTTTTTAGCAGACAGGAGGTGGGAGGCCTCCTCTGTGGACTTCACAGACGTGTTATCAGATTGACCTTTCAGGATGGGGAACACAGCAAAGGAAGCAGAGCACTTAGCGATTTGCCCGTGGTCAGGGAGGGAGGGCAGGCTGTTATTGATTTCAACCCTCCAGGTAGAGAGGTGAGCACAGTGTTTTAAGTCTGCTATCTTGCCCGTTAGTTACAGAAGGCAGGTCTAACTAACTCAGTGTTTGATCATCTATGGAAGTGGAGATTGGCATCAGCCTGAATACTTTAACTCTATACATTATCCCCAATCTCATTTTCTCCCTTAAATTCAACCTTCTCTTCTGTGAAATCTTTATCGGAGTGCCTAAAAGTTTGACTTGCGCTTTATGGATTGTGTGTTTGCTTTTCATTCGCATTGCCAGAAGGCAGTAGACTCAGAGAGAAGAGTAACAGGAATCCTGTTTGATGTAGAGATAAGTGGATTAACTCTTTGGTATTTAAGGGAAGGAAGACTATCTTTTCATTTCAAGCATACTGGCATACCTCAAAGGTACTGCAGGCTGGGTTTCCAGACGACTGCAATAAAGCGAGTCATGATCTTTTTGCTGGTGGAGGGTCTTGCCTTCAACTTGTAAACAACATAATATCTGTGGAGCACAGTAAAGTGATGCTCAGTAAAACAACATAAGCCTGTAGATAGAAAATAACCCTATTTTCTAATTTTAAGATTGTATTTATTTATTTGCCAGTTTTATTGAGATATAATAGATATATGACAAAAATACCCGTTTCCTACTGATAGTAGGGTCACTATCCGTTTAACTAAAGAAATCGGTGCCTCTCCCTGTGTCATTCTCTTGTAAGGCACCATATTTTAATCCAAAGCGATTTAGATCAAGGAAACTCAAACTCAGAGTAGTTACGATTACACAATTGGCTCAGGACAAGTTGGAATTTGAATCCAGATAAAACTCCGAGCTCAAAATGCTTATTTATCTCACTACTGTCGCAGTGTGGCCTGTCCATGGGTGTAAGGGTCATGGTGAGTGGGTGTGGGTGTGTGTGACCATGGGGACAGGGCTCAGGGAGAAGGAGGCTAGAAAACTGCTTATGTATTGAGTGAGGAGGGAAAATATATATTTCTAAAGTTAAAATGTATTAATTTTACTGAGGACTACAGAAGTTAGCCTGTCAAAAATGGTATTTTTCCATGTCAAAAATATTTGTTATTATTATTACTGTTATTATTTGTGATATCATAATTATTACTACTACTATGATGATGATGGTTTTGGTTAAAACTATTATATGGGGAGCGTAAATATATCTAGCAGGTTTTAAAGGGTGCGTGGTGTCCGATGACAAGGAATGGTGAAAGTACGTTAGTGGCCTCAAGCTCCTATCTCTTGTACAGACATCTCTGCCATAGGTGTAGGTCAGTCATGGCCAGTCAACTGTCCCTTGACTAGTAATTCAGGATCAATTTTTGTGTATTCCATCCAAAAGACCATCCAAAAAGAATGAAAATTCCATCCAAAAGAAGAAAGATTCTGATTCATTGATCTGTGTATACATTTTTCAATTCACTGCTTTGTTGCAAATGAACCCTAATCAGCCTTGTAAATATCAGAGATAAGTTTAGGCAATGATTTATGATATTCCTATGAATAGTACTTCAAGTGTCTTTTCCATTCTTTTTCTCCTACCACCCATTTCCTCTTTCCTTTCCTCTTCTCTGCGACACCCTTTGCTTCTCCTTGACCTTGTGACAATGGATTATCCAGGCTATAAGGAAGAATTCCAATAGCCCAATTCTGACGTACTTCTCCAGATTCTAAGTGCCACATACTCTACTGGTGCCTGTTTTCCCAGCTGTCTCCCAGCCAAGTGGCCTTAGTGAGAAGAGTGCCACTGAGGGAAAACAAGAATAAGGTGTTGAAAATGCTGTATCCAGCACCTTACATGAAAGAAATATCATGGCACTAAGGGAATCTACGTTCTAATTCCATTGTGTTAGACATAAAGAGAATTAGAGCATGCTGTATGTTTCGAAACCTAAATTTAAACACTGGAAGTTTTATGGTTGAACATTTATATTTGAGTCTTTGAAATTAAGTCGGTCAAGAATTTTCTGCGGTATTGAAAAGCAAAGAGATTTCCTTTAATTCCTTTCCACTCTCTACAAAGAAATGAGATGACCATTATTGCAGCCTAATGCTTATCTGTACGGGTAGCTGTCATCAATACTGACTCTCCTGACATTCTTACGTGGGGGCAGTCAGACTGTGACTGCATGTCACCTGGCATCAGGCAGAACTGGGTTGGAATCCAGCCTCTTATCATGTGCTAATTGTACGATTTGGAGGGAATGACTTAATCTTTCTCTGTCTTAGTTTCCTAATTTGTCAAAAGACAGTAATAACTATATCATGGAGTACTGAGAGAAAATGATGGATCCTCTTACCGTTTCAATGGCAGCTGTTAGCATTGCCATATTCTGGTTTGTACCATCCAAAAGAAGAGTCTCAGAAGCTCTGTTTTTGAATTAATATTTAAATTAGTATTGTATTAATACATGTTTGAGTACCTGAAGTTTATTTTTTCCATTGGCAGAACATAATTGTGTTATATTTCTGAAACTTAATCACATTTTTCCCTCATGGAAAGCCTAAAATTTGGATTTCTTTCACTTATTCATTCTCTCTGTATGTTTATTTGGCACCTACCATGATAAAGGTATTTTGAGGGATATAAACATTGAGGCACGGTTCCTGCCTTCCAACTAGTAAAAGAAATAAGACATTCATGTACACAGACTAATTGTTCAAACGTCACCCCTTCTGAGTTGTTCTTAACATCTTACAGTACCTGTACTGTAGCATCTAATTATGCCTTTATTGTACGTTTCTTTATATTTTGTTTTGCCATCTGGAATGTGCTTTTAGAGGGCAAGAACCTTGCTTAATCACCTTTGTTAACTCAATATTTAAGGGAGTACACAATCTAAACTAGGCATGATCATTTTTTTGTGGAATGAATGAGCCGATATTTCTAATACAATTAGAATGTGATAGGAACCATTGGAAGGGTACAGATAGAGAGGGGTAGGGAATGCAAGAATTAAGAGATCAGTTGCAGTGTAGGCAGTCAGAAGAGATTGAGGCTAAGAAGCTAAGAAAGGCTAAGTAATTTCCCTCAAGTCAAGAAGCCAGAATTTGAACCAAGGCCAGAATTTTCAGTCTGTGGTCTTTCCATTCGTTATTGACCTTGGTGTTTGCTCCCTCCACCTTTAATTTTTTTCTAAAATTTTGGTAAAGATTATGTGGATCACAGTGGTTCGAGCAACAGAGTCATTTCATTGTCATTTCTTTAAAAATCTTGTTCAGTTGCAGAGTACCTGCGATAACCATAGAAAATAGATTCCAGTATATATTTTACATGGAAAGAAAGTTACTTTTCCTAAATGGCTCTGAATTCAGAAAGGCTCAGCATTCTCTCACAGTCATGTCGCTATGTAACTAACTATACAGTTTGGAAATGCTCTTTGATGTCTTCATTGGAAATGCTCTTCTTTGATGTCTTCACTAATAAACAGATGACCAGCTGATCTCTCACCTGCAGAAACCAGCTTCCCACGCTTAGATTCAGAAACCCTTCTGAAAATAATTTTTCAATCTTCATTCCCAGTTACCCACAGAATTTATGTTTGACTAACTAGGTGTATAGTACCTGCTTTGTGGTTACAACGAGTTTATGTGTATTCTCTTATCTAATGTGGTCAACCCACATTAGGACGAAAAAGTAATACGTTTTAATTTAAAAGTCTGGTGTGTTCTTCCATTTCAATACAAAGAGTCTCTCTAAGAGATACGAAGGAGTATTTTCCTTTAAGTTGAACATAGTGGAGAGCTAAAATAAGGAAATCAGACCATCAACAAGCAGACTGTCTGAAATGGGGTCACTATTGCCAGGAGGCCTCTTGTCCAGCTTCTTTCCTCAGGCCCGGGTCGTGCTGCTGTCAGGCCTCCTGATGTACCGTCATCAACCAGCCTCTCTTTTCTGTTTGTATGGAAGTAGCACTGGAGCTGTTTTCTCAGTGTCTAGTTAATCTGGCACTCCTCACTGTTGTCTACTGCAATCCAGTGTATCTGCCGATTATAAAAATGGAAATCATAAAAATACCTGTTAGTCCGTTTATTTATAAACATTTCAAGTTCTAGTTATTTTACTCAAAATCAACCTCTAAAGAACTTTATTCATTTGTGAAGAGTTGGAATTTGGACCTGGAGGCTTTGGTTGAGGCTCAACTTTATCCATTCCTTTGACTAACATCTCCTTTTTAGAAGCTAAAAATTTGATTTTGTCAAGAATTATGGAAAATGACAAAAATAGTTATAAAAAAAGCAAGAGAAATATTAACTGCATTTGAATTAGAAGACCAGGTCTTAAGAGGCAAACCATCAAGAAGCAAACACTACTTCAAGTTGGTAGAATAAAGGCATTTTTACTCCTGTTCCCTCAAAACTCACTGAAAACAGTTGACAATGGAAAGAGAAAGGGAAAAGAACTCCGTCTTGAATAAAACGAGGAAATGATCAAGACCTATGGAATGGCTTTGGGAGACGAGGGAGTGTCCTGGGGGCAACCCGGTGTCCACAGACTATAGAGAGGAAAGTAGGGTTAAAGGAGGAATGTATGCTACCCGCAGTTCGTGTGATCTTGACCTCACCTTCAATACAGGAAGCTTTTTGAATAAAAGCTGAATTAATAGAAGACAGGAGGCAGTGTTACCAGGTCACAACACACCCAGTCACAGAAAGCCTGTGATTTAAAGGGCTTTGCTGTGCGCCTCACAAACACTGGATTCCACAAACTGAAGAGTGCTTTTAGGGCAAAGCAAATAACATTTTTGTGGAAAGGGCATTTGATGTCACAAACCCGAGGCTATGTCTGCTGATGCCTCCCTTCTGCATGCTAGTTTTCAGTAGCTAGCTGGCCGCATTCAAATGTGAATTATATAATAAGAAACGAGCCAATAGGATACTACCTTAAAATGGATATATTAATCAGGATAGTCTTAATTATGCTGCAGAACAAGTAAACCCTGTGGGATTTATTTTTGTGTGTCTGTGGTATGATACAAAAATGTTTTATTTCTCACACACACATAAAGTCTGTCGTTTGGACAGCTCTCCGGAGAAGCTGTCCTGGCAATGGCTTAGTGATTCAGGCTCCTTCCATTTTGTATTGATGCCATCTTAACACATGGATTACAAGTCGCATGACAGAGAAAGAGAGAGAACTACTGGGTTGTGCACAAGCTCTTAAATGTATTGTCCCACAAGTGGCATATGTCACTTTCCCTCATTGTAACACTTGGTTCTAGCACCTCCTGGGATGTTTGGCTTATCCAGATTTTAGCTGTGGAATCTAGTTTAAGGAGGAAATCCCCATTTACTTATTTCAACTCTCCCAAATATAATTAATGGTTTCATCAACTTTGTTGTGCATAGCTATTTATACCTATCTGGACAATAGCATCAATCACATTTATATGTAATATAAACATATTGACATATACAGAGGGTGCCAAAAAAAATGTATACACATTTTAAGAAAGGAAAAATTCTGTATTAAAATTGTAAAACTCAATATATACCAATAACAAAAGATGAATACAAGTCATGTGTATACATGTTTTTGGCACCCTCTCTCTATTAGCATATATTTATGCCGTATGTAATGGAATCTTTCTGACTCATTTTTTATGAATTTAATTACATCATAGCAGAACTCTGGATTACTCCTCATGCTGCAGATCTCAAGGTATTAATTAATACTTTGGGGAATAGATGTAGTCCCTCTGTCAGGTGTGAAAAATTTCAATTTAATCAAGTTTTTGTCTATCACCTTTGTATTAACCCTGATCAACCTAAATATGTGAAAGTATTCGAAATTCACAAATATGCATCTATATTCATGAATATACTCGTGTGTATTTGCCAAGCCTAACAGGCGAGGTTAATGGAACTGAAGATGCACTAGGAACACAGACCATATTCTTTAGTGGAGGGCTTAGGCCGTGGTGATGGTAAAAGGCTAGTGTTGGAGAAGGGATAGGTTTTGAAAAATTATACATGTTTTGTAAATAAATAAATACATAAATGAAAAGTTTATAAATTATAGTAAAGGAAATAGACCCAGCTAAGGATTTTCTCCTTAGAGCTATTAATTTATTCTAATCTAAAGGGGGAAATGGTGGGAGAATAGCCATGTTTAGTAGCAGAAACCTTTTTTTTTTTTTTACATTTTTTTTTTGCCTTTGTGTGTGTGTGTGTGTGTGTGTGTGTGTGTGTGTGTGTATTGAGAGCCCACTGGCCCATGTGGGAATCGAACCGGCAGCCTTCGGAGTTAGGAGCATGGAGCTCTAACCGCCTGAGCCACCGGGCCGGCCCGCAGAAACCTTTTAGCTATTTGAAGTTATGACTGAGTATACATTTATAGACCAACTTCTTGATTAAACCTTAAGGGAAAAGGAAACAACCTCTTGGCAATTAAGAAATCTAATACAATGTATTCAGAGTAAATAATAATAAGTCACAAAGGGAAGAGGGAGGAAATACCCTACATGGACTGCCATGAACATGAAGAATGTTAGATAAATATTTCACATTTCTTTAGCACTATTTTCTCAGCTACTATTTATCGTGGTGAAAAAGTGGAGAAAACCATAAGAACATATTATTGGCAGCAGCCAAAATTGTAGCTGTTGCTCTTTACACATATTAGTATATTGCATCTTCCCAACAGCCCTTGTAGGGTAGGCACTGTTGTTCACTCTCCTTAACAAAATGGGAAACCAAGCACAGAGCAGTCCAGTCTTGTCCAAGGTGACACAGCAAGGAAGCAGCAGTACCAACATTTAAATCCCGTTATCTGGCTGTGGGGACCTTGCTCTCAACTCACTCATTACACTATCTCTCTAAGAAGTGATAGAATTGAAAGACATTCTGAAATGCTGAGGAAATGGAGAAGGACCAGAATGGAGTACCAGTTTGCCCATTGTCAGTAAGTATGAAATTTAATGGTGATCTTAGAATGGCTCATGTGTCAGCCTCCTAATTAGACTGGTCTTTAGTAAGTCAGGGAAGAAATGGAATTTAGCACAAAAGAAGCAGTGGCATAAATAGTAGTAAGTATCTTAGAAAGGTAAAAATTGAGAAAATATTACTCTTGGCAGAGCAGCACCTCCAAATGGAAGGACCATGGTGTCATAATAGAATAACCACTTGTATTGAGACTTTATATTAGTGTATTTGTGAGTATTTAATGAACTAGCGACCTGTGAACAAAGAATAGGATAGGATTGAAAGAATTGGTATAAAATATTTCTTGTCCTCAGAAATTCCAGATAATCTTGGCTGTGCCTAAGGGAAATCAGAATGTGGTCAGAAACAATAGTCATCTAAATTGGGTATGATGAAAAACAATAGTAAAAAAAAATTAGAGGAAGGAACAGTCTAATACTTAACAGAAGTTGCTACTCAAGGGACCCGATAATGGAGCAAACCTGGAACTGTGTCCCAGAAGACTGATAATTTTGAATTGTGAGGTAAAGGGTGTTGGAAGTGCATTTCAGAAGATTTGTAGTATTACAGATGGGATATACTGTGCTAGGGACTCAGTGATCAAAAAGACTAAATTCAAGAGGTTGCAATTGTACTTGCAAAATTGACTTTAAGTTGACATTAATCATACAAGATAGAGAAAGAGAACCCTAAATGGAGATCATTCATAACACAAGACTTTTGATCCATGTTTAATGGGGTGCCATCAACCTCTGTGTTAACTTTTAATTAGTGTTGTGGAAAAGCGAGAGAACACATTTTGAGAATGGTGTTATAAAAGGAGCTCGGCAACAAATCAAAGTAAGGAAGACACCCCATGCCATGGAAATCTATGTGTTGATGGGGTAGAGTGAATTTTCTGTACTTTTTCAGCTCATTGCTCAAGTCAAATTGGTAAATTACTCAAAAAAAAAAAACCAAAATAGTATTCTACTGTGTAATAACTATGTATACAGTGTCAGATGGCTAATAGACTTACTGGAGCTATCACTTTATGAGGCATATAAATGTCTAATTATGTTGTTTTGCACACCTGAAACTAATACAATATTGTATGTCAACAGTAATTGAAAAATAAATTTTTAAAAATTAAAAAAAAGAAAAGATTCTATAAGCTAAGGAGTGCTTGGGAGTAGGTGGGAAAGTAAAGGGGAGTCAGGAACCGAAGTGTAGCTGTGCAGTGGTGGGAGACGCCTGGAAAGTGGTAATCATCAAAATCTAGAGAAAATCGCCACCAAATGAGATGGGAATTTCTGTGCTGAGGAATCCAAAAAAGATCAGTGTGATTCAGTCTGGAACATTGAGGCAGAACTCATATTGTAAGGGTCTAAATTGTCCTTCCTCTACTCACTCATCAAGCTCACTTCTCTGCCATTTTTCACCCTTCCTTCTGTAGGTGTTTTCTTGGATTAATTCAATCAAATGGTTATTTATCAGGGAGCTACACGATGAGCTCCGCATTGGGCAGAGTACAAAGTACCCACCCTGCTCTTTAGTGGGAAGAGCAGTAACTTTGGGGTCCGATATTACTGAGTTTATCTATGGTGGGACACTCAGCTGTATGATTCCAGGCGAGTCAGTCCATTTTCCTGAGGCTTTTTCTTAACTGTAGAAATGAGACAGTACTGTCAGGGTGAAGATGAGATACGATAATATATCTCCACTGTAAGATGTTGACTGCATGCTAAAAGTCTTCTCATTAAGGGGAAAGCATTCTAGCCAGGAAGTCAAATTCAATACACTTTAGGGCAGCATGAGATGGTTTGTGTTCTAAATTGCAATGATCTAGAGCAGAATTTTATAAAAGTATGTTCTACAGATTCCTAGATCCACAGGCTGTTAATAGCTGTTTGGGGAATAGGGAGAAAGTTTCTAATTTGGGGACATTCTTGGTTAATCCACGTTAGATGAATTTCTACATTGCAGGACTGGTCAGATCTTTTACCATGCTAAAAGGCATTGCGAATCTTAGTTGGAGATTTGGGAGTAGGCAGGTAAGGAATGAAGTATGCAGTGTTTCCCAGACCTATTTGAACACAGAATATTGTTTTAGGGACTCTTGTGCTATAGGGCACGTTAGGAAATGGTGGTATGTACCTTAAAAGCATGCTGGAGTTCAGAGCAGTGGGAGAGCAGAAAAGGAAGATTTCATTTCACACAGGAGATCAAAATTTGAATGGATTCTCTTGGAACGATAGGAGGCTTGTCCTAATTACCTCTGTTTCCTCAGTGCCTGGTCCCTCCATAGTAGACATTGAACAAATATCTATGACAAGGATATTGGCAGATTATGGTTTGAATGAATAGAATGGAGGCATTCAGATGAGGAAGGGAGGACAGCAGCAATGATGAGATAGAATCGTCCCCTTGTAAATTAACAGGTAGGCCCATGTAAGAGAAGCAGTGTGTCATTTGGAGAAGTGGGAAGCCAAGTTATGCTGGATCTTGAATGTCAAGCAGAAAGCTCGGACTGACAGACTCAGGGCACCTTTGAACCCTCGAGTACAGAAGTGGAATAAAGCAAAATTTAAAGGTTAGCTCTTCAGTGCTAGGTAGGAGGGGCTTTTTCCTATGTGAAAAGCCTGTGATGGCCTGGGAGCTGTTGCAGTGTCCAGAATGCAGGGACGAGGTCCAGGGTAGTGGCTACGGGAATCGAGCTCAGCCTGAATTGAAGGAGGACACATCAGGTTTTCAAAATAAAAATGGGAATGACTTGGTGACTGGTTGCAGAAGGATGAAGGTAGGAAGGGCTGCAGCAGGTGTAGTAGAAAAGGCAAGAACACCCAGCGGAGCACACCGGGATCTGGGTTCTGATTCTTCCTCTGTTCCTACGTGTGCGGGGACCTTGAGCAAGTCACCAAGCTCTTGTGTCACGTGTCCATGTTGTGTGGAACGATTGAAGGACTGGAGAACTACCATTGAACTAACATTAGTCATGAGAGGAGTGGCTGGAAAAAGACACCATTGTGTGAATTAACTCATGGGATCTGATGATGGGAACGGAATTTTGGGGAAAAGAGCTGGTCTGGAGCTCTTTTAACAAGAGCTTAACAAAATACTTTAACAAAATATTTTAACAGAATACTGTAGTCTCTCTTTTGATATGCTCTCAGGTGTGTCCTCTCAAGGCCCTGTGTTAGCACCCATCTCACTTTGCATTCCCATCTCAACATCTTTGTCTTACCAAGCCTGCCCTTTCTTCTTCCTTCCCTTCCCTATCCGAGGTTTTCCTAGGGTATGCTGCAAACCCTGTGCATGTGTGAAGGTGAACTGCGAACAGCGTGTAATGTTGTGGGACTACCAGATGGAGCTTTGAACTGAGGCATTGATTTTGACAAAGTGTGGCTTGGGTGCAATGCATTGCAGTAAGAGGCTTCACGGCATGTCATATTTGCCAGGAAGTATTTCTGAATTAATGGAATGTGCAAGGACTTTGCTTCATGAGTACTTCCTGAGATCATAGCCGGGGCAGTCAATGGTTCTACTCAGGACAGATATAATGAACGGAGAGCAGGTGGATGAGTGTACTGTGGATACTGAGAAATGGCTGGGCTGGGTGCACGTAATAATTACTGTTGACTGATTTTATCTTTTGGGTCCATTGCCCTCCCTCTGTCCCTCCTTCCCCCTGCCTTTGTTCCTTCTTTCCTTTTTGTTTTTAAACATTTCAACTGAATCAGAACATTCTGTGCTGAGTATTAAAAGTGTGAGAACCACTGCACTTCCAAGTCCAGTGTGTACATGTCCCATTTCCACGATTCTTTCTCCCGTTACTCCATACAACATCTGTTTTACCTCTAGTGAAATACCAAGAAGTTTAGTGCCCATGTAAGTGTCTAGAGAGCAGACGTCCTTTTTGCACTCTCTCGGTTTTATGTCTTACCAAGTTTTTCAAAGAAGCACTTTGCATTTGTTTTTCCAGACTATTTTTTGCTTTTATCTTAATTAATTGCCTTTTCCTAGTTATTAAAGTTATCCATGTTGTCTTATAATTTCTTAAAATGAGTAGTAAATTCATTTATTGTTAGTACTGATTTTTTAATAATGGAAGACATTTAAGGGCGTGTAATTCCTGACACCAATTTGGGCTGTGTCATTCAGTTTTGTATGAAATATTTCCCATGTTATTGCTTTCAAGGAAGTTGAAAATTTCAATTTTGATTTTTCTTTTTGATTTAAGGATTGCTCAGGAATACTTTATTTCCAATCTGTATAATTCTTACTTATAAATTTGTTTAAAAATGTCTTTGAATAGTCAAATACACAATCAATGTTTGTGAGTGTTCCATAAATATTCATGAAAAGTTATG
Organism: Rhinolophus hipposideros; assembly: GCF_964194185.1. Taxonomy (NCBI): domain Eukaryota; kingdom Metazoa; phylum Chordata; class Mammalia; order Chiroptera; family Rhinolophidae; genus Rhinolophus; species Rhinolophus hipposideros. The sequence goes on along the minus strand of NC_138047.1, from coordinate 13,100,393 downwards.
TATTTTATATTTATTGTATACATGTATATACATATACATGTGCACATGCACACGCACACATATGTTTATATATTAGGTTTGTTGTTTGTATCTTTAATTTCTTCTCAGTCCTTATTTTATTCTTCTAGTAGTGCTGTTCAGTTCTAAACAAAGTATAACTTTGTATATGTCTCATGGTAATTATATTTTTATCTTGTTCTCCTTGCATTCCTAAGAATTTTCACTTTATGGTTTTTTTTAGTTGCTTTGTTTGTTGCAGACAAATTTATGATGACCAACTCCTCTTCATAAATTGTGTCTTTTTATGTTACCAAATGACCTCTTTATTCTGTTTAATGTTTGTTAACTTTTCTTAGTATTATCGCTCTGATTTCTGATTGCATTTGTCTTGTCTGTCTTACCCATTTATTTTCAACTTTGTTTATTAATAATGAATATGTTTATTAGAAACAACATATAACTTGCTTTTGCTGTTTTAGCCCAATCTGTTAGTCTTTGTTTTTTAATGGGAGAATTCATTCCATTGATATCTAACGTAATAACTGATGAACTTGATTATATTCCTCCATCTTTTTAATTTGACAGCAAATATGTCTATTCTTTATTAAATAGTCATGCTCAGGAAATAGGAAACAGTTACTTGCGTTTCAGTCTGGACAAGCTGTATTTGAAATGACAGTAGAGGCTCCAAGTGAAAAATGACAAGTGGAGGTTGGACAGCTGGAGGTGGATGAGGACTGGAACCTAAGCCAGATAACAAGACTGGGCGGATAATATTGGCATTACCTGCTCTATTAGTCAGGTTTCTCCAGAGAATAGAACCCAGAGGTTAGAGAGAGAGAACAAGAGTACGAATGAGTGAGAGACAGACAGATTTACTTGAAGGGATTGGTTCACACAACTGTAGGAACTGGCAAGTCTGACATTTGCAGAGCAGGCCGGCAGGTTGGAAGTTCGCATAGAGTTGATGGTGTGGCTTTGAATCCAAGATCTGCAGGCTGGATACTTGGGCAGGGTTTCCAGGTTACAGTCTTGGGCCAGAATCCCTTCGGGAACTATAAGTCTTTGCTCTTAAGGCCTTCAACTGATTGAATGAGGCTCACCCACAGTATGGAAGGTAATCTGCTTGATTCAAACTCAGCTGATCTAAATGTTAGTCACATCTAAAAAATACCTTCACAGAACATCCACACTGGTGTTTGACCAAAGAACTGGGCACCATAGCCTAGCTAAGTTGACACAGAAAATTCACCATTACCTTAGCACCCTAGTCAAAGTTGACTAAATGTGAATGGATAATTTCTGAAGGGAACCTCTACAAGCAAAAACAGAGCCAAAGTTTAAGGACATAGCGTGAGGAAATTAATTACTACAGTTGGTTTCCATTATTCTACTCAGAAATCCAAATGTCCTCATTCTTTTGGTGATACTTGCAGTGTGTTGACATGCAAAATGTATACTTGTTTGTTTTTTCTTTTCAGTGTTTGTCAGTTTTTCTTTAGACCAGAACTTCAGGTTGCAGACCTCTCTTGAGTGTCTGCTGTTTCATTAGCCTTCTCTTCATCCTAGTGGTCTGTATGTCATGGTGTTACGGGTTGTAAAGCGTTCAACTCTGTGGAGTGCTTACAGGCCAATGCTGAAAAAATACCACTACTCTGCTGTTGCTGCTGTGCTGACAGACTGTCCAAGTCTGGACTATTCCAGACCCCATCCCATCTGTTGACTTGGTATATCTGGGAGGATCTGCAGGAGGTCTGTGTTTACCCTTTGCAGCCCAATATGTGCTTTCCAGTTAATCTACTAAGCATATCCTTCCAGCATGGCTTAGTTTAGTTAAGATTTTAGTATCTCCAATGTTTAGCAATTTTAATTATAATTTTGTTTTCTTCCTACTCAAAGAAGTACAGTGGTACCTCGGTTTTCTAACGTAATCTGTTCCGGAAGACCAAGTTCTGAAACATTCGAAAACCGAGGCACAGTTTCCCCATTAAAAGTAATGCAAAATGGATTAATCCATTCCGGACCTTTAAATCAACCCCTAAAGCTGCAATTTTAGCATGAATTTTACTCTCTAATGATACCATCGATCCATAAAATTTATGGCGGTCGTAAACTGAAATGTTTGTCAACAGAGACGTTCGAAAATCGAGGTACCAATGTATTTCTTTTCTACATGACGACTTCTAATTCATGGTTTTTAAGAAACAGAACTTCAGGCCGTAAATGGTTAACTCCAACCTCTTTCACCAGTTATTTATGTGCTTATATTTTCATGGGCTTTTTCAGTGAGCAGTTTTGTCTGTTATAAATAGATTTGATGGAACCAATTCAAGAGAAAGAATCTGACTTACTATTCAAGTCGAACACGGATACCTCTGATGTTGCTCAGTGTAGAAACAAAATAGCCTAGCTACATGTATTTGCTGAGCTGGGATTTGGTGAGTGTGCTGCTCAGTTACTCTCAGGCAAACCACAATGCTATTAAAGCTTAGTCCTGCTTGATATTTTCATTTGGGGATCTTAGGAAAAATCATTACTCAGCCGGTCAGTTCAAAGCATATCTTGGCATTTCTGCCCAGCCCCGACATGTGCTGTCCTTTTTGCTGAGATTTTTGTTGTCCAAAACTTGCCCCACTTTAAATATTTCAGGATCCTCACGTTATCATAAGGTCATCACTGGTTACGAATTCTGCTGGAAGTCTTTACCTCCGCCTGCCTGCTTATGAATGGGTTCATCGGGTTGCTTTCTGAGTTGTTTCTGATGTCCATGGGCCTGACTTTCAGAATCGGACTCTTCTCACAGTCTTTTCCAAGCTTCAGTCTAGGAAGTAAAGGCTGACATACTGTAATTTCCTAAATAACCCAAAGATCTGGCACAATGGATAATAGCTCTGAATGAGGAATTAACTTTTGCAGGTTCCTCTCCCTAGTGGATCTTGGAGGAATAACTAACTGAACAGCGCTGCAGTCCATCTTCAGATGTCAGTGTATAAAGCCTCGATGTGGTTATATCTTGTTGTTGTTTTTTGTGTTGTGTTTGTGCCCCACAGGGTAAAGCACATGCGTGGGCTTCATCTGGGTGTATTTTCATCTCACAGAGGCAGTAATTGAATCTCTGACAATAGTCTTGACTCCGTGGTTGTTCCAACTTGGGCTACTGTGTTAAACCAGGCTTGTTCTTGGATCTCTTGGAAAGTAATGTCCCATCTGTTAACTGTCAACTATAGCAGTGCAGAACTCCCAGGACAGTCCAAGGGAACCAGAAGCATTTACAATTCCTTTTATGAAAAGAGCCAGTCTGAGCTTTTACCTCCCATTGCTCTCCCTGCACACACCTGGGCGGGCTCAGCAAAGTGTGGAGGTTAATCTTTGACCTTTGAGGACTGACCTGACGCTGTACTTTGCAGCAGGATCTGTGGCAAGTTAAAGCAGGCTGCACTATTAGCTACTGCTGCTTCCAGGACTGCTGTGTTGTAGCGTTTTCTGCCTTCAAGTGCTTCCCCGCTGCCAGCTCAACCCACTAAAGAACTTCCTGCTACAGCTTTTGACAACCATTTGATGACATCATTATAAACTTTCCTGGGTCTGGAGGAAGTCCCATTCAAACCTTTCTGGTACCTAAGGGTCAGCAATCTTAGACTTAGATTGTGAGGTATGTCTGCAGTACATTTAGATGTGAGAAGAAAGAGTGCTGAGCCCACTGTCACCAAGAGGGGTTGGGGACAAATGCTGCAGAAATTTGTCCAAAGCTTTGTGCAGACATCAGGGAGTCCATAACATTGGGGATAATGAAAAGTGAAGGAAGGAAGGAAGGAAGGAAGGAAGGAAGGAAGGAAGGAAGGAAGGAAGGAAGGAAGGAAGGAAGGAAGGGAGGAAAGAAGGGGAAGGGAAGGAAGGATGGAAGGAAGGAAGGAAGGAAGGAAGGAAGGAAGGAAGGAAGGAAGGAAGGAAGGAAGGAAAGAAGGAAGGATTGACCATTTTAGAGTCTATTGATTATTCCCAAGAAAAGCCAAGGTTATTGATTTCGGTTATTCTGGTAACGTATGCAAACTAGGACAAACATGCAAAAGATATGAGTGTGTTAGGAAAGAGTTAAAAAAAATTCTCAACACCTCCTACCACCACCACTACAAGCCTGAGGCCAAGAGAAAATGCACACACACACACACACACACACACACACACACACACACACACAACGCACATTCCAGTAAGGAACCTGTTTTGCAAGTTTTGCTGGTAAAAAGTAGGAAGGGGGTTGCTGGAGAGTAGAGTGGAAAGCCTTACAAGTATCGATTGAAGGTTTTTCAAAAACCTACATTTTCAAAGTAACTTTATCCTTCAGAGAGAGGCACATGTGCCACTGTAGGGTTTTCTTTAACCAATTAAGTGCATTGTTAGACAGGGAGGGGCAGATTAGCAAATGCCTATAATTTTGATCATTGTTTTCTGCAAAACATCTCAGGCTTTGAAAATGAAGCCATCATTCTTGGCTAAGTTTTTGCTAACAGCACAAATTATACTGTGCAGAGATCCAAAGCCCCGAAAAAGGTTTCATTAATGAACAATTTCAGATGATTAAGTCTTCTCCTGACAGGTAATGTTGGCACATAGACAGGTGGGGTTAGGGTTTCCATGGAGATTTATGATGTCATGCTTGAAAGAGCATGTCAAGACAGCCAATTTAACAAGTAGCTACTCAAAAAGTCCTATAGGCTTGAAGTAGGTTTTATGCAAATGACTAGAGTTTCACTGGGGCAAAAACAGCAAAAGAAAACAGTAGAGAGACATGGAAGGGGGGGTTTACCTGACAGCCCGGAAGGATGACCCTGGAGTCCATTAGAGACAAAAACTTCCCGAAGACCAGACCGCCTCACCTGTGGAGCTCTGAGTACAGGTAAATAATGCATTTATTTCTTCCGAGTTATTACCAAAAATTATTTGGAACGTTGAGGTCTGTTTCTCTGCATTGTTCTCTTGGCAGGAAGAACTGAATCAATAAGCACAGCTTTCCCACACTGAATGTTCCTGCTTCAGGGCTGTTTTTTTCAGGGCTTTTTTTATTGAATGAACTGAGAGTTTTGAATAGAACTGAAAAACAAGTGTCGCATTATGCATTATGCTGATTATGCCCTGTGAATAATGCTATAAAAATGCAATAGGTAAGGGTTAAAAGGACGATCTGAGACTTGAGATACTGTATGTATTTGTAAATTATTCCCAGATGTTGATGTTTTTTTTTTTAATTCTTAGAACAGACCTGAATGGGGACTACGTATATTTCTGTATTTTCGAGTTCTAAAATGCCAAAAATGAAACCCATGGAATATTACAAAAACAGCCAGGTTTATGACCATTGCGCCTTTTTGGTGTGTATGTCTAGAAACTTTTCTCAGAGAGGCATTTCTGAGACTAGAAAAATATCTCCTTTGAGATATCAGAGTGTCTGGACTTCTGGGAAGTCTGAGAAGGCAGAATTTAGGCTGCTGGGGTGGGGACAATGGTTGATAAAGGCAGTTTTTAAAGCGTGCTTTAGAAAGGAAACCTTGCTTTGGTGGCGTTATGGTTTTTCTGTTTGCATCAGTTACTAGTGAAACTGAGTAAACAAGCCTTGCCAGAGATACGGAGGGGATAAAAATCACTACTGGTGGCTGTAGACCTGCAAAGTGGACTCAAACGGCTTAGTTTGGGGACTTCAGGTTGTGATGTGAGTAGTTATTATTAGGTCCACCAAGCTTAAAAAGCAACGAAAGGCATATTTGCTTCTTTCATACACTGCGCATAGAATTAACAATAATTTAAAGATACCTGTACATGAGAATTTGGGCTTTTGAAACCAAAACTATTTAGGAGCAAATGGGCAGGCATTAAAATATTTTTAAAACTGTCTAACATGTAAGAATTTGAACTTCCTGAAATTTGCTGTCAGATAATGTGGATTAGCCCCAAATTGATACTCAGATTAGATTGTTGTGGTACCACAGTGATCGCAAAACCATTGAGTGACAAAAAACTGTCTCCCTGACATCAGAACGCCTGGGTTTTGAATCGTGGCTTTACCACTTACTGCTACTTGTGGAACTTTGGGAAAGTAAATTAATGTATTTAAGCCTCAGTGTTGTCATCCATAAAATAGGGAAGATGACACGGCATTGTGAGATTTAAATCACAATATATATGTAGCACAGTTCCCAGCGTTCATGCTCTATGAGTTAACATTGTTTTTATTTACTACTTACATGGCACTGGACTGTTTATAAAGTGTGTCCACATCCTTTACTCTATCTTATTGCAACAACCCTGTAAGATTAGCAGCAACTTTTTATCCCCCTTTGACAGGTGAAGAAACCCTGGCTCAGAGAGATACTGAAATGTACAACACAGTACACTATCCTACATTTCCTGCTAATTTTTTTTCTTACTTTAGGGATCTTGGGAAAGAAAAAAATCAATGTTACTGAAATAACTCCCAGCAGCAACAATTATTTCTATAAATTAATTAAAATACAAAATGTTAAGTGTGTCAAAGGAGCTAAGATATTCGTGGTTTTACATTAATTATGTCTGACACTTTTTTCTAGATAGGCTACAGGAGTGGGATTAATTTACTTTTTACTGGCACCTATTGATAGGAGTTCAAGTTACTTCATGAGACTTACAATTTTAACTCTTACGTGCCCCTTATGTTTCTGGGTCCTGCAAGCAGAGCCAGGTTTGGTTGTTACAGGTATCCCAAGCAGGAAACTGAGTCACCAGGGCTCCTGGAATCGCCACAGGAAACAAGGGGTTGGACACACTGTCTTTTCTCCTTTTGCATTTTAGACCTTGGCACCTCTCTGCCTTGTCTACGTCCCCAGACCAAATCAGCCCATGATTATATTCTATGTCCATTGTATAAAAGAGACAAATATGTTTTTCATTGTGTTATTTTTAGCAGCAGTGTTTCAAGCCAGGGAAAAACACTCTTTTAGTTCCAGCGTTTTCCTAATGACTTTTCAATTTTTCCAAGATTTCCACATCAGACTGTTCAGCATTGTTCAAATGCCACACTCCTGGAAGAAGGTTCTTAATAGGAGTATTGGGTAGTCAGTTTCACTGAGTGGGATTCTAAAGGCATTCCGATCTCTGAGCTGTTAAGGCTGAACTCAGTCTGTCCCAGATACCCTACAAATTGATTAAATATGGTGATATGAATGGCATCAGGCTGTGTTGGGGACTCCCGTTCCCAGCACTGGTTTGGGGCACTGGTAAAGCTCTGGTTATCTCAAAGGCAAGATCTGATCTGAAAGCAAATATTCATTTCATTCATTCATTCAACGTTTCTATTCCAAATCTGAACTGCAAAGCCGCAAATTTAAAGTAGAAAAGAGTCATGAATTCAAACAGCCATAGGGGGCCAAAATTCCAAATAGGTTAGGAATCACTAATAAATATTCTTATACATTGTTTTGTCCACCGACCCTGTTTTAGAAAGTCCTTTAAAGCTTTTTATTACCATTAATTGTTGATTGTTCAGAGATTATCTGTTGATTAAGAAGTAGTGATTGCATCTGGAAGCCTACTTTGCGCCTAGCAGGGTTTAGTGAAGGTTTGTTGAGTCAGAAGCTCTGGGCATACAGTGATTCAAAGAGCCAGATTGTCTGGATTCAAGTCCTGCCTCCGTTACTTACTAGTGGCACAGGTTTTTCCATTGAAGAACGTTGAAGAACATATTCACATTGCAAATAAAATGTAGCATCCAAATTTAAAAATCCTCTTAGTAACGGAATTAATGGCCTCTAACTATTACATTTTCCTCTTCAAAACTTTTTGGAATGTCTACGGAGATGATTTCTTCAGAAAGAAAGGCACTGAAGTCTCCTGGTTCAGGAACTGGAATTATCAGTTCCTCCTGGGTAAGTTGTACATAGAGTTCTTCTGAGTGGGAGGGAAGCTCTTTCTAGAAGCTGTTTACAGCTTGGGGCCTTATTGAAGCATGGCTTCTAGAAGCTGTTTACAGGTTGGAGCTATTCATCAATTTCACTTGATAAGAAACACTCCTGTTTTGAAGCTGATAGGGAGTAGTTTGCAAAAATCTATTTATTTCTCCCAAAAAAGTCATCCTGGAAAATGGTGTCATTGCAGACAATGTTGCTCTTATCTTTACGTGTGTGGTTTCTGAAGGGATGAGCAGGCAGAGTTGGAAGGGTACTACTTTCCTCCTCCAGCAATAAAGCTTGCCATCGCCTTTCTTTCCTCAATCTTTTTTTTTTTTTTTAAGCAGGTAAAAATAATTTAGTGGAGGCTAAATTCCTCAGGCGATCTGAGTTGGGAACATGTTTTTATTACGAATCGTGAAGCACCACAAGCGGGCTTTACCTATGAATTTTGGCCATTTCGTATTTCAAGGTGGAATTTCCTCGGAAGTCGTTCCAATATTGATTACCTTTTCATAAACTTACCAGCTTTGGCATTGAACTTGTAACTGGTGATGTGACAAAATACGGGGAGAAGGATTTTTGTTTTTTCTGGAGGTATAATATCAAGGTTGGCAGGATTCTGAGGTTGCTAAATCTGCTCTCCTCTATAAAATCAAAATGACAAGTTCTCCGTAGTTTGTGGTGACACTTGGGACATCTGGGCAGCTGGAGGCCTTGGGGCCTGTAGGCTGTGGTGGAAAGAGTGGAATTCAGGACAACCTTACTTAGGCAGGGACCAGGAGGGACAAAGGATGGAGACTGGGATGAGCTTTATCTTAATGTGACAGAGTCTCCTGATTTTGCATCAGACAACAGACTCACAGGTAGCAGAAAGAATTCCGAACTGCTCACTTGTATGAATGACAAGTGCAAATATAAAATATGCATTTGAAAAAACCCTTCTCTAGAGATCTCACAGAAAGCAGTGTGTACAGCAGATTTTATGTGATGGCATGAGCAGTCAGTCCACTGTAAAGGCGGTGATAGGTAGCTTTTGTGGCCTCTTATAGCCCCAGGGTCCCCTGTGGTGGTCTCACTTCCCACCCTATCTGCCATTACAATAGACTCTTCACTTCCACTTCTGATCACTTGCTCAAGATTCAGCAACCGAAGTTATAACGATGTTTCTCAGCAACGGTTTTCTTAGGTTAGTAAATGCAGGTGGTCACATTGGCCCCATAAATCCGATGGTGGGGGATTTATGGTTAGTAAATGCAGGTGGTCACATTGGCCCCACAAATCCGATGGTGGGGGACCATCCTCAGAGTTGTGGGCCCTTCCTGCCCGTCTGCCCTGCTCTGTGCTCTGCTTGGATCGCACAAGAGGGAGGGAGCAAAGATCCCAGCCCCGAGGTGAAGGTGCTCCCTGTGGTGGCACTGTAAATTGTTCAGACAGGACTTTCTTTGGCCTTACTACTTGCCACTGAGAAGCAGGCTGCTGCTCACATGTGTTTTGGAATGGCCGAGAAAACCAAGATGTGGATGGACCGTTGGTCATTTGCAGTCTTTGACACTAAGAATGTTTATAAACACCCCTCAGAATGCCACGTGGAAGGCAAGTCACGTGTTCACTGTAGTCACCCTATGGTGAATGTGCCGCCACCACCGTTCAGCTTGTTGTTCCAGAGGACGATTCTTTTAAACATCATCTGTTTGAATTTTGTTAAAGGAAAGGTTGCAGGGGCTCCTCCCTTCACCTATAACTGTAACTTTATTTGAATCCTTTTCCGGACTCACTTTTAAGACTGCATAAGAAAGCAACTCCAGCGAATTGTCTGATGAGGAACAATTTTCAGTTTCTTTGTGGAGTGTGTGTGCATGTATGTGTGCATGTGCACATGTGTATATGTGTGTGTGTATGACTGCATGTCTGTGTTTATGACGGTGAAAATATCACAAACTCTAATTTAAAACTATTCTACCTTCGGAGCAATTATAGTGGTGGCACCATAATATATTAACTTGATCCTTTTAATTGCTGTTTCGGTTGCTTCTTTTTTCTCTCCCTGTTATAAATGATATTGCAGTGACCTTCTGTGTATCTGTGCATGTGTCAGCAAATCTGGAGGACAGATTCCTAGATGTCAGATTACTAGTTTATTACTACTACTTTGGTAGGACTACTAGTAAAGTTATGGAAAGGTATTGCCCAATTTTCTCTCAAAAAGAGCAATTTTTTGGTCACTGAATGTTTGAGAGTGTTATGGCACGTTCGGATAACACAGTTCACTGCAGTCACGACAGCGTATGAAATACACTCTATGTGCAGGTATGGACACATAACCAGGCTACAGTAGATAAGCAATACAATTTACAGTATAGATAGCCTGATACCTTTTATTTTAAAAGGCTGAATCCTATTTGTATGAAAAAAATATTCATTTTCTGTGTACTTACCTATACATTAAAATTTTCTAGAATGATGCCTAATACATTAGAGAGAGGGACTAGTGGGTTAGTAAGGATGGAAGCTTTTATTTTAAACTTCTGGACCTCTGTATATTTTTACCATGTGTATATAAGACTTTAAATTTTAAAAACTAGTTTACAACAAAAACAGTTGCCCTGGAATGTAACTCGTGTTCTTCCAAGGGGGGCCTGCAGTTTCCAGATAGGCTGAGGATGTTTCTTCGTCTCCTCACCCAGGGACAAATTTGTGTTTTGATGTAATTGTCCCTTGAAAAAGGAAGTGATTCTCTTTTTCTCCTTTGTAAGAGCAGTCACATTAGATGATGTTAACCTCATTCCCAGCCGCAGAATCTTCCCTAAATGAGTTTATTCCAGCCAGGATCTCTCTCTTCTAAATAAATACTGTTTTGGGTTTTGACATCAGGTGTGTTTGGATTACATATGGTCGAGCTGCCTGAAGTTTTCAACAAAAGCAGTAAATTTACCTTCCCAGGTTAGGCCGCCTTCTCACCCAGGGTATAAAACATTCACTTCGTGTTTATAACTATACCTCACCCCTTGCCAAGTTCCCCAGGATCAGGTTTGGATAAAGGGTTCTTAGACTTTCGTATTAAACCTATAACTATGTAACTATGATTCAGTTTCCTAAATGAAAAAGACTTATAATATACCGAATGTTTCAATTTGAAAACTTTTATAGCAAGAAAAGTCAGGAACAGAATCATAGTATGCCTTTCGAAAGAAAATAAACAACACTTTGTGTACTCCAGAATCACTGAAGAAGGCTTCAGACATGATTTTAAACTCCAACTCCTTCGTTTTTATTCAGATGCACAGAATGCATTGAAACCACAAGTATAGTAGATTTGATATATTTGTTCCTTTTGCACAAATCAGGAGACATAGCTTCACTGTTATTAGACTTTTCTTTCTCCTTCTCAAAAGCTACTTTTGAAACTTCACGTTTTTCCCAGATACATTCTTTTTCTACTTCATGAAATATTGCAGTTCTGCAGCTAATTGCAAATATTTGCAAAAGGGAACAAATTTAAAATAAATACTTCTGAATGTGGTATTTTGTGAATAAACATATACCTGACACAGGTTAGGTAACCTTAAAGCATTAAAGAGCATTAACTGTGCTTAGAGGAAAAAGGGTAGAATAGCAGCTGTGATGTGCAAAATAAGGAAAGCCACAAATTAAGCAATTCCATTAAAGAGAATATAATTACTATAGTCTCACGGTGGTGGCAGGTCACTTTTAAGCCTAACTGAAATTTTTCTGTAGTTTTAGAAAAGCTTCCAATATCATGGTGTAAATACAATCTTTTTTCTTCTAAATATTAAATACCACTAGCTTCTAAGACATATCCATCAAAATCTCAAATGCCTTAATGCATGCCAACACAATACAATAAAAAATTTCCCTGTGTGCATTCAAACGAGTACAAGAATACCCACAAGTATTATGACTTACTATATACCAGAAACTTGCACGCAGATTTTCTCACATAATCGTCTAAAAAACTGTACAAATGGATCCAAGCCTCAGAAGGATTAAACAAGGCTACCAAGGCTCAGAAGAGTCTAGAGACCTGATTCTTTGTGTGACAGGAGGGGATTTGAACCGAGCAGTTCTGACGCAAGCCTGTGGCATTTTCATGGGATTCTGAGGGGTTCGCTACAAAAACGTGTTCATTTTTACGAAAGTGGATTTCCAACCAATGTACTCATTCAGGGAAGGATTTCCTTCTTGCCTCACACTCTCTTTTACAGTGCCTACTGTTTTTGCCATTTCAATGTTACCCCAAAGGATGGATTTGAAGAAACTGAGGCGGTTGGAACAGCAATTGGTTTTGCTACTTGTTTGCGGTACCTCAGAAACCAAACCTGGAGCTGGCTTGTCAGGAATGTGTTTACTAAGCAACCTTCTTCCTGGCCTTGGAGGAGGAAAGCTGCATGCCTTGACCAAATTCCTTCCTTCAGAAACCTGCACTCCATGAACAGACCTTTAGAGTTCACCCCAGAGAAGGAGCACCTTGTAGTTCAGACTCAGTTCACAAAATGGTGTTGCTCAGTAACACACACACACACACACACACACACACACACACACAAACACAAACACACACACACTCTCTGTCTCTCTGTCTCTCTGTCTTTCTCTCTCTCTCTCTCTCTCTCTCTCTCTCTCTCTCTCTCTCTCTCTCTCTCTCTCTCGTTGCCAATAGGTTCACCTGTGATTGCAAAAGTTCTCACTGGCATTGAAGGGACAGATGAGGCAACTTTCATAGCTACTTTCCCTGTGCAGGCTGGAAAAGTATAGATCAGAGCTACCAGGCCACGTTCTCCAGCAGCGCCTGCACTGTGGCTTCTACAGATTTTGATAAGCCACCAAAACTTTGTGGAATCGGAGTTCTTACATAAAAATCAAATTTCTTACATTGTGAGGGAGAAGTCAGGTGAGCAGCAAACACTGGGCTCAGATTCCTTTGTTAAAACTTGTATTAGAGCAGCCGCCCCATTCAGATGGGGAATACAGGTTCTCAGGTTCACCACAGCCCCCCACTCTCCATTTCACACCTGTCTCTCTCACTTTCCTGGTTCCTATCGAAGCTAGTCCTACCTGTGTTTTGTAGACCTGCTCCCATGAAGTTCTGTGGTGAAGTGGGAGGTGTCCCGCTTTTGTTGTTGGACAGGCACAATTTGAGGAACTGGTTCTACCACTTTTTGTGTGCTCTTGGGCAAGTCGCTTGATCTAAGGAACCTTCTGTTTCTGCAGCCAGATGGTTTGCAGATGGGACACAGAGTGTGAAAAGTACCAACCCAGTACCTGGTGTGTAGCAGATGTTCGAAACATGGAAGCAACTACCGTTGACCCTTGAACAACAAGGGATTAGGGGCTCTGACCCCTTACACAGTCGAAAATCCGTGTATAACTTTTGACTCCAAAAAAGCTTAACTATTAGCAGTCTACTATTGACCAGAAGCCTTACCAATCATAGTCAATTAACACATATTTTATATTTTATATGTATAATATATGGTATTTTTACCATAAAGTAAGCTAGAGAAAAGAAAATTATAAGGGAGAGTAAATGCATTTATAGAAAAATATCATGTCTAAGTGGACCCATGCAGTTCACACCCACGTTGTGTTATTGAAGGATCAACTGGATAATAGAAACATCTCACAAAAACATTTTGTGAGAAGGGATCAGTGTCTATCAATTACAATCTTAAATATTCATAGGCAGTTCAAGGTGGGAGGGACCTTACAGCTGCTACAGAAAGCATCCTAGCTTTATGGAGAGGGACTCTAAAGCCAAGGGAGCTGACTAGTAGTCCAAGGTTACTCACTAACTTCAGGGCAAACAGGTCCAGAGCCAGTGGCTTTTCACCAGTCCACGAAAAGGCCTCAGAGTACAGTTTTGAGGACTAAGTAGGTGAAAATCCTTCTTGAATTGTAAAGTTGAACAATAAGGTAATTTCGATTAGCATGAAGATGGTACAGTTACATGTGATCATCGGATTTTAGAAAGAACAAACTACCAGCCATTTATCCATTTATTCATTCAGCACTGATTGAGTCTACGTTGGACAGGTCCAGTGCTTGGTGCTGGGAATACAGAACTGGACAAGGTGGATAAGGTCGTTGTCGTCATAGAACTTAGTATCTAGTGGGAATGGCAGAGGAGAAAACAGATACTCAGATGACTTCAGATTGAGATAAGTGCCATGAAGGAAATAAAGAGGATTACATGAGAAGGCACCAATCCCCTCTCTTATACACAGCCAGGGGAAGCATGGAAGAACAGTAAGTAAGGGACCCCAAGGCAGGGGTTTTGTTTGTTTAAGGACCCTGGTGACCTAGGAGAAGTGTCTGGTAGCTTAGTAAGCCACAATAAGGAGTTTGATTTTTTTTTTCTTAATGCAGTATGAAGAATTTTAAGCAGAAGAGTGATAGAATATTTTTAGCTTTTGTTCAAACTCTAATTTTATGCAGAAGCCCGTTTTAGGCAAGGGGGGTACTTTTAACTAAGCTGGTCTCCCCTCCCATCTCTGTGACTGTTCCCAAAGGGCCCTTTGGCACTCTGGGGCTCCATATAGGGCACTGTGAAAACCCCCAATGGAAGCAATTCATAGAATCCTGAGGATCTATGACTTGCACACCCAGGGTCCCATGCCTGGTTTCCAGAAACACTGCTGTGTTCCTATTACAAACCCAAAGGCTGAATGCTGGTATTTCTTTCCTTATTTGTTTGTTGTTGTTTTTTTTCTTAATTCTTAACACTTTCATTGGGTCTCATGTATTCAGTGTCCACTCTTAAGTGACTAAAATGTTTACTCTCAACCACATAAAAGGTATAAATTGAGGCAACAATATCTGAAATGGGATACATGTGTCATCATCGCTGAATTGGGATTTTTCCAGTGAGGTTATGATACATCAAAACTTCACCTTTTCATCTGCTCTTAACTCGGAAAAGAAACCGCTAATTTATATTTCAATCCAAACCCTTTTTTTTTTATTTTCATTTTGTGGTAGTTGATTTGAAGTAAGATATTGCTAATAGTCAAATCCACCAGCTCCCAACTGGAAGCTACCAGAAGCTCCTGCCTATTCCTAGCTCAGGCCAGGCCCTCAGATTACACCCAGCAAGGGGTGGCTGAACGCTGCAGTGTCAACTGTGCAAGTCTCAATAGCACCTTTAATACTGGTTATTGTTCAGTTGGGCTTGTTTGTAAAAATCATGGAAATTTATGACATGCTAGAAAGGCCCATAGATAGCATTGGATGCCCTCATTTTACAGCTGAGAAAACTGAACCTCGGAGAAGTGATGTCACTTGGATCAGCCTCCTAGCTTATGAGGGCCAAAGTCAGTCTTCTGACCCTCAGTGACCCTTGCACACCACGTGTTCTTCGGAGACCAGTCAGGTGGGGGTAGGTGGCATAGGTCACAGGTCACGCTGTCAGGAAATGGGGCATGTCCTTTGGGTGTCTCTCAACCATTTGGATGTCATGGGCCCTTTCTTTATTCACTTGTTCTAGAAGTTGCGGCCTAGTGGGTTTTGAGGCAGATACGGCCAGAGAGGAAACATACTCACCATGACTGCACTGCCTTTCAGGATGAAACAATTTTACTAAACACTGATACTGAGACCATTGGCAATTTGGGTTTTGCCTCATGATGACACAGATGTGATAAATAAATTTTGATATGAACCGTCTCTTTAAAACCTGAAACTGCATGAATAATAACGGCCTGGATGTGGGCTGATGTACAGTAGATGGCCCCTTCACACTCCGTTTGACTTATTTTCTTCAATGAGTGGTATGTGGGCTGAGCTCAAGTGAGATATATGGAAAAGAGTTACATTCTTGCCTTCCTTTTTGGTGTCTACATCCGGATTTACCCAAACCCCACCCCAGTTGCGTTGTGTAGCAATGAAAAACCGGTATTTTCTATCATGAATCACACTTTAAACCCTGGGTCTGTGTCGTGCGTCAGGCCAGCTTGCAGGAAGGATAAGCAAAGCTGAAGGCAAGCTGAGTGTGAAAGGGGAAGGTCCTGCGGCCTGGGGGCTGGGTGGGTGACAGCTGTGTCCACATGGATTTGGACGTGGAGCCATCTGTGTGTCCTGTAGAATGGCCAAGAAAGGAAGGCGGCTTCCTGAGTTTCTGCTGTCAGGGGCTCTGCAGTGCAGCAGACAAGAGCAAGGTACAGAGTGGGATGATCATGGGGTTGCCACCCCTCCCTGGGCTCTCTGATCTGCTGTGGAATGCGTTCCTGAGACCTGGGCAGCTCACCTGGGCTGAGCCGTTCCCGGCCATAACCATATATTGCTGAGGGAGAGCAGGAGAGGGCCCTGGGTCATGTGGTTTCTTTTAAGTTCAATGCTGCTTCCATGCAGAGGACGACTGCCCACAGCAGTTAAAGCTTGTTTAATGATAACTAAATTGCGTTTCTTTACTCTGAAAAATCTCTTCATTTTCTGTACAAAGGCAGGAAGCATTTTTCTTTGACTGGACAGAACTGCCTTTAGTCTCTAGGTAAGGTGTCATCCGTCTTACCTTGCTGGACTCTGAATTAAGGAGTCTGTGGGATTCTGATTTGTAAATGCCACAAAGATTAGACATCTGAGTGCTTCCAGTGAAGAACTGTTTCAGAAACCAAAACAAGAAAAAAGCTGTTTTTCCTTCCTTTCACCTCTCCCTCTGGTTCTGCCTTAACACTTAGGTTAGGAGTCTCTTAAAATAAGACGGCTGCTCATGAACCGGCCTGGATCACCTTTTCAAAGCATGGCGGTTGGGCGTGTTCTCTCTTGTTCTGTCCTGACTTCATCCCTCCTTCAGAGTTGATTTGCCCGCACAGCTTGGACAGTAGAAACCTCAGCTCTTCCCACTGCTGGAGAAGTTGACCAACTTTCTTCCCATGAGGAAGATGATTTCAAACCGTGGAGGCTAAAGGCCACCTAAAGAAAAAAGGAAAAGCTTCAAAACAGAAAAGCCCTAAAATGAGAATTCATTTGATGAGTTTTGTAGCTGATCTATCATTTCCTGTGCCTGGCTTCTCACTGCCAGCATTAAGATGTTCTGAAAAGAAACCTTAGGGAATGTATCACAGTTGCCAAGTTTGATATAAGGATAGAATGGAGGGAAAAAGTGAATTTTCCAGAAGGAACTGCACCAACGATCCTTTAAAAACGCCCAAGTTTTAAATTTTAATAGAAACAATGGGCAATAAGAGGATTTGGTGTGTGTGTGTGTGTGTGTGTGTGTGTGTGTGTGTTTTGTTGTGTATTTGAGCATTGGAACACTTTGGTTCACTGCTTCTGCTCGATCGTGGAGGTGGTCCTGGTGAGCCCCATTCAGACATCTCTGGGCCGAGGTAATACCGAGCTGGCAGCAGAAGGTCTGGGGTTGACGTACGACATGTTGGGTCATTGGAGAATAACTACAGATTAAGACACGCAAGGTCATAGTTAGGAGGAAACAGATGCTAGTCATTTATATAGAGAAGAGGAGAAAGGCTCAGGAACCAAGGAATACAAAATTTGGACTGAGAAGAGCTAAGGGGTTTGGGTACACATAAATATATTTAACCAAGATGGTCAGAAAAAAAATGTTTTTCAAAGATGCTATGAATGGAGTGCGGTAAGGAAATCCACAGTCATGATATTAGAGGCATGATAAGGCAGGACAGGGCAATGACTTCTAGGTGGAGACATTAGTTCTGCCAGAATAGAGGATTTCAGAGCATTCCATTTTGGAGAGGCCATTCAGTTTCTACCTGGTTTTCTAATAGCTTTTTAAAACTTGGGTCTATGAGGAAAAGAGAAATCAGTTATCATTTATTAGAGAAGAGGCTGGCAAGAAGCACCAAGCATATTCTTGAGGGAGGATGGAGCTACCCGGGATGGGGAGGGGGCCTTGGAACCACACTCAGAATTCCTCTGAGCCGATGAGAGCGAGTCCGCACAGATTCCACAGACATCTGAGTGTAGCCCAGGTAGGATACAGGACGTCTCTTTTCTCATTTTCTTCCTCTCTCTTCAAACCTGGATAGACTGGGCCTCTGAGTCCCTCACACAGTCCCCAAATCCTTGTCTTGGTGAGTTCCACCTAGTTAAATCTTCTTAGTCTTCATCTGAGAATCAAAACTAACTCAGATCAAAATCAGAGAACATAGGAGCTGAAGTATATATCCAGCCATCCCCAAATGACAGATGAGGTCACTGAGGCCAGAAAACTTAGGTGACTTATTCAGGGTTACAACTTCGGCTTCCTGAGAATGTCCCCCCCCATCCTTCCCCCAGTTTATGACTCTTCTTGAGGAAGGGCAGATAACTTAGGAGTCCCCAGTGGCTTGGGCACATACCCTGATGTCTCCCCTGTGCCCCAGTATCCAGATTTCTGATACACCCTGATCTGGTTCTGGCCCCGTCTCCTGACTCCTCTTCTTGCTCTTTCTTCAGAGGACTACACAAGGCAGCGCAGAGAAACTGAGTGGGCTCATGTAGCACTCTGTTAAAAACTCTGGTGATGAGGATAGTCATCCCCCCTTACCCACGGATTTGCTTTCTGGGCTTTTAGCTACCTATGATCCACCACGGTTAAAAAGTTTATCAAATGAAAATATTCCAGAAATAAGCAATTCCATAAATTTGAAATTGTGCACCGTTCTGAGTAGCATGATGAAATCTCTTCCTGTCCCAGGGTGTTGCGCCCTAGATGTGAATCAACCCTTTGTCCAGTGTATCCACCTGTAGACACTCCCAAACCGTTGGTGCCACAGTGCTTGTGTTCAAGTCGCCATTATTTTATCTAATGGCCCCAAAGCCATTCATATAAATTATTACATTGTATCGTTCTGTTTTATTATTAGTTGTTGTTACTTGCTTACGGTGCCTAACTTATCAGTTACACTTTATCATAGGTATGTATGTATAGGGAAAAACAGTATATATAGGGTTTGGTACTATCTGTTTTCAGGCATCCACAGGGGGTCTTGGAATGAATCCCCTGCAGATAATGGGGGACTGCTCTACTATAAATGATAAGTGTTGTATGCCAGATATTGTCTGGATGGAAAAAGAAAAGTAATTATTGGTAAAAGGGAGAATAGTATACTTGACTGTTTATTGTGTTCTCCAAATCTCAAATGTAGAAATATACACAAACGTACATATACACACACAATAGGACAGCATATTTGAAATCCTGACTGGCTTTGAAAATCTGGGGCTAGCAGTTCTACTCAGTGAAAGGTGAATATGAAAAGCAAGTCTGTAAAGGTCCAGGCTGAGACTGAGGGCCTGAGTACAGTCTGTTGAAGTTAAGCATTAGGGGGACTAATTCTGGGGCCACCATGGGGTACAAATGGCACTCAGAGCCATTCCTGTCATCCAAGGGCTTACGCTTTAAGGAACCTGCAGAGCCTATCAACGCTGTGTCATCACGAAGGTGGTAGCTGTGTCATCACGAAGGTGGTAGTATATATATATATATATATATATATATATATATATATATATATATATATATATGTATTTATATATATATAAAATTGTTTCCAGCAAACAATTTTCCCCCAAAGCCCAGGGCTCAGAGGCAGCTCTTCGAAGATGAACCATTATCTGATTCTAGTAGAGACACAGATGGGAGGGTCAGTTAAGCCGCTTCTGCCCTGTTCAACTGTGATGAGAGATTACAGCTAAAGTCGGTAATCAAGGGTCTGTGTTTGTAGAGGACCCTGGTTAATTTTATAAGATAGAGTGATCTGTCCGTGTGTCTGTGCTGTGAGCGCTCCCTTCAATAGGAAAACGAGAACTCAGGTTTTGCAGAAATTAAATGTTGGTGATTTCTCCCTGGTTTTTCCTCACTGAAAGCTTGGAATTCCTTGGAATTACCCTAATAGGTACTTTGTCAAAATACTGGGTGCTGAAAATGGGCCCTATTGTGGAGGTTCCTGGAAAGTCCTAGAGTCTAGAACTGAACTCTGGGTTTTCCCCACTCCCTCCCTCTGGGAGTCCTTGAATGTGGCAGACTCAAAGGGTAGCCCAGTGATGACCGCATTGCTGGGGTCTCACCTCCAACTGCCCTGTGGAGGGATCACTCAAAGACTGATGCAGAATGGTTTTTCTCTACTTCCCAGTTCCCTTTCCCCTTCTCTCCCAGAAGGAGAAAGGGGAGGATGTGAGAGGAAAAGCAAACACACTTCCACTTCCTTCCAGGCACAATCCCCAGCACATACATAGGAGTGTGTGTACACACACACACACACACACACACACACACACACACAAACACACCCCAAGATTGACATTCTTTCTCCTGTGAAACTGGATTCTGAAAGGCCAAACCATTCTGTCTGTGTTTTGGCTCAGTTGCTCAGAAGAGCTCAGGTGTCTGAATTTGGAATTTTCCCATGGCTTTAAAATTTGGCGCTACAGATCTGTGCCCTGTAGGAAGCCAAAAGGCCTTTCTTGGGTTTGTTTTTCTCACCCTGTAAAGAAAGCACAAAGGTTTAGGCCTCATTGTGAGGGCCCAAGTAGGAAGGAAACATCATTTAAATCAAAGTACTCATTGTAGAATCATAAACCTGGATTTCGTGTGTGTGGTGCCAGCTGGATAAATGAAGACAAGAGTCAGATATTTGAAGAATTTAGGAAGGGCATGCAAAAAACGGGTGGTTATGCTTCAGGCCTTTGTTTTCACACATGTTCCTTAGAAAGGCTCTCTAAAAGGGGTTAGGGAACCACTGACTAAGACACCATAAAAAATAAAACGAAGCATTTGCTAGCCCCTAGTATATTCATTTGTGCCACAGTCAACAATTGAATTGTGCAGTTGTTATACTATGAAAGGCACAAGTGTGTTTAAAAAGATAACTATGAAAGGCACAAAGATAAAATTGAGATATAAAATAGTCCACTAACAGCTTTACCTACACCACAACCCTTTCTCTAGACTTGGCAGAAATTGTTCTGTGCTGGAATGTTGTATTAATTATCTTGCCTCACCCATTCTGGAAATAGAGATGTCCATTCTCTACCCGGTCTGCAGGACTATCGTGAGGAAAGGGGAAGTAATAATAGCCATCGTATTGGAGGCGAAGGGTCAAGTGCCTCTTCATAAGAGACCAGTTACAGAGCTATATGAAGTAAGTGTTTAATGCCAGTTCTGGGTTGTGATGCTTTATCTCTCAGAAACATGTATCAATACCTCTCTGCCATTGTACTCGTCATTCCGTACATGACTGTTGCTATGAAAGTTTATTTTCTAAGCTGGTTGCATGGAATTTGGCCACTGCCTTCCAGATCGTCCTACAGAAGTACATTTAATCTGCGGTTTAACTGACCTACTGAGCTCTGAGTTTTCTGCTGTTTTTAATGGGCCTTGAATTCTAATTCTGTATTTGTGACTTAGTGAGCACTTTTTTCCCAGGCTGTGACAGTGATGGATGGGTGATGGGGGGATGGTATGTGAGAGGGGACACATTCCCCTATGCTGCAGGTGGAGAGGTAGTGAGGGACTTCATGGGGGTGAGAGACTTCCTGAGTGTGAGGGGTTATTAGTGAGGGACTTCCTGGGGGTGTATAACAGGGCGGGAAGAAGGACCTTCTGTGGTGGTCCGTGTCAAGAGGATGGGGGAGGGAGAAGAGACTCCATCTTTGAAGAGAGATGAGTGGAGTTGAAGAGAGCAGGGTGGGGTTGCCGTGTGGAGTTTGGGGAGGGGGTGGTGTAAGCTTGGCCACTTTAGCCAGGACCCTGCTGAAAAACGTGGGGCAGTTGATGGCTGGGAAGAGTCGCAGGGCCTGTTGCCATGCATATTGCACGGAAAGGACATTTGCCTGAGCTAAGGCATGGGAAAAATCTAAATTTAGGAACCTGAGCTCTTTCCAGCAACTGAGCCAAGACACAGTAGACAGAATGGTTTGCCCTTGGAGAATCCAGTTTTTGACATACAAGGATCCAATGTCACAGGAGAAAGAACCTCCTCAACTCTGTGTGTGTATGGAAAAAAAAAAGTTGGCATGAAAGGATCATTCTAATGTATGGATCCATATTTCAGTGCTCCATCCCCATTTTACGTATTACAGAAGATTAGAAGGGAAAGACAATAAATGATAAAAAAAATGGAAAGGTGAAAGGAATTGGGGATGTTATTGAGAAAAAGGCTGATGGTGATGTATTTGTTGTCAGGAAGATTATGAAGGATTGCTCTGAAGAGGATTCGGATATCATTTCACATGTCCGTAGTGAGCCACACAAGGAGAAAAAAACTTTAAGGCAAAATATTGTTGGATCAAGTTGTGACAGTCAACATGATGGAACATTGGCTTATATTACCAATTGGGTAGTTAGGTTGTTGGCTTTTTAGAAGCTGGATGCTTATCTGTCTTAAATATTTGTGTGAGTCCCAATTTAAGGTGTGAGGTAAAGTGGGAGTTCCTTGTGAGGTTTCCTTAAAAATGAAATCCCTTATTTTAAAGTGTTGTTGAGTAACCTTAGTATCGTGGATAGGGCCAAGGTCCACTATCTATAACATATGCCCAATGGAAAGGCTCTTCTGTCTGTGTTTTGACACCTTCTTGTACTGAGGTCATTTATTCCCGTCTTCCTGATTCTCTGTCCTAGACATACATGATACATGAGTGTGCGAGAGTGTGTGTGTGTGTGTGTATGTGTGCACGTGCATGCTAGGGTTTCGCCCAGAGCCTGGCATGCTCAATCAACCTTCCTCCCTCTTTTCCTCTCTTCTCTCTCTCTGTATGTATAAATACACACAGAAGATTAACATTTATTTATAAATTTTTCAGTTGTACTTCCTAATAGCTATTCAAACAGGCAACTCCTCCTGTTTGTCGGTGCCTATTGAGGGAGGTATCTGTATGAGGATGTGCAAAATACTAGGCCATTTTTCTAGGGGACAAAAGGGGGTTGAACATAAAGGCTTGGGTTATTGCACTGTACTTAGCTTTTAAGGGAAATGCTCGACGCACCAGGCTACTGCGTTATCTCCTGGGTGGTTTCAGCCCACTGCAGAGCACAAGAGATGAGTGGTGTCTTCAGTGTCTTACAGAAGGGACTCTGGGCTCTTGAAGACCAAAACTCACTTTCCCGTCTGTCACTTCTACCATCACTGACTCAACCTGACTCTCAAAAGGCATTTGAACCTCTCTATACCAAGCAAAGATAAATGAGCTGTTTGTCTCCCTTGTGTGTTTGGGAGACTAACCACTAAGCATTTAGGTTTTTAGATTTGAGGAGTGGTTTCTTTCTGACGCCTGCATTGCTTCTGATTGGCCTTACTCGGTTTTGAGTGAAGTTATGTTTACATTTCAAGTTGTGGAACCTCTAACATGTTTATTGGGATTTTTTTTTTATGTCTATTGAATAGTAGGTTTCGGAGTATTTAAGGTTTTGTAGCGAGTTACAGATTTAGTGCTAGATATACTCTATCAATCATACACCTCAAATCCATACAAGTACAGGGTGATTTTTTTTCTCTGGTTTGAGGCAAGTGGGCTCAGTAGAACATATATAATAAAGGTCAGAATTGTGTTAGCATGCTTGAAACTCAGCCTTTCCCTATTTTTGTTATTTCTGAGACATGGAAAGGGACGGGAAAAAGATGCCTTTAAAAAGGATCCGTTAGTGAACAAGTAGCAAATGGTAATTTGGGAAGAGAGTAGTAGGCAAGATGAAACAAGCAGACAGGTTAAGATTTTATCAGGTTGACACAGTTGTGTAAGGAGATGAAAGGTAAAGTCTGTGGTAATGTGTTGAACCGGTAATACCAGCTTTAGAGTTTAAAAAAGAAGAAGGAAAGCAGATTCACAAAGGGAGCTGCACAGAACATTCCAGGAAATCATTGAACTGTGGATGATAACACGTCTCCTTCTTTTCCTTCAGAGATTTGTTTTAGACAACTGTTAGGATAAGAACTTGTACTATAAAAACAATATGGGAGATATGTAAAGAACAGGGGGAGGAGCTATCTGACACTGCGTTTATTGTCACCAATGTTTTTTAAACATTTAATTTGAACTTACTATTGTGTTGGTCTGGATAATGCAGACATTGGCCATGGCCTTTGTAATTTATCTGGACTTGAAGACTTTGTACCTTAGACCATAGTAATGCTTAAATTGGTCTTACACATGGTTTCAGATCCACCAGCATTTTATTCAAATCAATTAACAATCATCTCGATAAGGCCACTATGTATTTGTGTGGTCCTTTAGAAAATCTGAAGAAGTGTTTTGTGACTGACAACACTGACCTTCATGGTCATATCAGTGCGCATCCTTCATCCCACAACAACATGTACTATCCCATCCTCAGCCTTCCTCTCGGCTCTCTTTCTCAAGCTCTTGTCTTTATCCCAAGACAATGTCTGAACAAACGCTCTTCATTCTTGAAGAGAGTTGGAAGCGTGTAGGGTGAGGAGACACTGGCCTTCCAGCCATCAGTGTCTGTTTTCGGGCTTGATGTCTGTCTCTCCTGTCTTCTGGTGGAAGTTTTTTGTTCCCCTTCCCTTCCATTCACTGAATAAAGAGATTGGGAATCTGTTTTCTTCTGGGCATTATGCTAAGCAATGGACCTACCACAGGGAGCAAGAGGGACAAGGTTTCCCTCTTCTTAGGGGGGAATAAAAAATTAAATAATTATAAGGGTCTTGACTTCTAAAAACAGGTAAGGAGTATTTAATGGGGGACTGACATAGTGTGGGGGTAAGACGAGGCATCACAGAAGTCTGAAGAAGGAAAGCCAGAGAGGAAATCAAAGAACTCTAGGATATATCTTTAAAGGTGAGGAAGGAGACAGCAGTACAATTTCAATAGGAAAAGGACGAAAGAGGCTTTGTTTTACACAGAACCTTGGAGGCCACCTTATATTCTACTTTATATCTGTGGGTCTGTGAAGACTGATCATTTTTTATTTATTGTCCAAATACAGCATCTTTTTTTCCCCTCTTGACTATTACGCTATTCATCAACTCCCCCTTATGAATGGATGATAGGAATCAAAAAAAGCCAGCCAGTATGTTGTTTTGATCATGTAACTAGCTGTAATTGGAGGTGAAAAGTTTGGAGTAGAAATTTGTCAGTTTTGATTACAATGAGATTAAGTTATTTATAACTTTATGCTTTTCCCCTCCTCCACAAATATAATTAAATCAATTCTCATTAAGCGTCCACTAAGAGCCAGGAATTCATGTAGCTGATGGGAACATAAAGATTAATAAAGATGATTTGTGTTCTCAGGGATCTCCAGTCTAGTGTCAGAGACTCAGAGAGAGAGAACCAATGGAATAAGCCTTCTATGGGGAATATGCGTAAGCCATTATAGGGACCCAGAACAGGTAAGAGTTCTCTCCACCTGAGGGAATCTGGAAGGACTTCAAAAAGAAGAGATATTTGAATTGATCTTTAAAGAATGGTAAACTGTTAATATAGCTAAATAGACTTTTTAAAAGTCAAATTGCTTTTGTAGTTACTGCGTAATATGAGCAGTAATACTTCAAAGAGAGGAAAGGCACCAATCGAAGCAAAGCTGTTTTCTTTTCATCTAGGCATCATACTTGGCATATGTTGATCTAGAAACAATTTGATATCCTGCTTGCACTGCTGCTTGGTTGCCTGACATTATGCAGTAAATGGAGTCTTGAAATTTGGGTGTAGGTTGAATTTTCATAAACCAAATTGCGTTTCCCATTATTTAATTAAAGAGATGTTGTGCTTTCTGATTACCCTGTAATTGGCAGCTCACCCTTTAACTCTGTTTTCCTGCCCTAAAGCTCCCTTCTCCAGCAGTTAGTTAATCATCAGCGCACTTAGACTAATGGTAAGTTACTAAGGGAAATGCTATTTTAAACAAACAAACAAAAAACAACAAACAAAAGAAACTGTGAGTGAACATGGAAGGATTCTGAAGCAAATCATTGCTCCCTAATTCATTTGGGTAGAAAAATCAGATTTCTTATATTGGATTTTCACAGAAGTGGGTAAACTAACAGTTCCCCTTGTGTAATATGTCAACAACCTGTTATGTTTGAAATTACTCTTAACATGATGTGTAAAACTGCACTACGCTTTCTGCTTGCCAGTTAATTGACTTGCTAACCTCCTGCCAAGATTCATACATTTTAGAAAGGGTTGCTTTAAACAGTCAGTCATCAAAAAACATGTAAAAAAGTATTCTTCAGCAGGAACAGAAAGGCTAATATTTGGATCTGAGCACGCACTCACTCAGGGCTTATCACACTAAAGGCGAAAGGCGTGGGCTTGGTTTTCTCTCAGAGAACTATTATTTTGGGACAAGAGGCCCTCCGGCCTTGTTCTATGCAACCCAAGACCTTAGAATAGGCGTGGTTACTTCAAGAAATTCTGTGATGTGTTCAAATAGTGCAGGTATTTCTCAAGGGGCCCTTTTAGGAGTGGCAGAGTGCCAAACCACCTCCTCATACCCAAAGATTGGGGCTCCATGCTATATAAAATAATAAGTAAATCTCAAATCTGTAGTTGTGAGAGACGATGAGAAGGCCTCTCCTCTCTTCCCCCCATCTCATCACCTGCCACAAGCCCATGCCTAAATCCTAAATCAGGAAAGGTAGGGAAGTGTCTCTCCCATCATAGGAGAGAGCAGTGCGTGATGGAAACAGAACTCAGATTGCAGACTTCTGGGCCTAGGTCTGCCCAAGTCACTGATCTGGTGTGTTTCCCTGATGAAGGTGTTACAATGGAGAATCCTTAATACATTCTTTGATTTCCAAAAGAGAACAATCCATTTTTATCATCTTTCTCAGTAAATCTTACACATTTTGAACCATTATCCTGGACCAATACCCAAGACTGTTGTTGACGTAAAGAGTAAGTTTGGTTACTGAACACTGTCTCTTCCAGCTCTGTGACACTCGCAATAACACAGTCCTGGGTGGCTCACGCTCATCCACTTACCAGGTTCTGATGATGGTCTTCTCCTTGTTACAAGTGGGCTCTTTAGTAAAATACTTACAAACTGTCCCTCCAGTATCAATTCACACGCTCATACTCCATTGAAACACTCCATTGCATGAAGATTGGCATCTTTGTTATTTTCATCTCTTTGCCAATTAGAAAGCATGAAAAATAAAGGTGATGAATTAAGGGACTGCTTTGTGAAGTGTAGCTTAGATTTGTTGCTTTCGATGATCTCAAGAATAATCCTGGCTTGTGCGACCTCCTCCCCTCCCCTCCCTGCAATTTCTATTTTAAAGCATTTCTTTGAACTACAAGCCACTATTTATTATTCTCTATTCTACTGAGGGAAAATGGGTGAGATTGCCAGATTTCTCTGGGAATTACAGGGTTTTCAAATCATTGTAGAGAAAATTACTGAGGTTCAGTGTCATTGGAAAAAGCATATTTTTAATTTGCCTGTAATTTTTTCTTTAATTGGTACTTTGGTTCCACTTTCAAAGCCCTTCTGAATCTTTTTCAATTTAGCATCAAAATTATGTTTAAAAAAAAGCACCATTTAATTTCAGGATTATTTTCTATTTTGATTGACATACGTAAAACATATCATTCTGAAGGGAAAAATATTAACACATTTTTAGATAAGGAACCGAGTTAATTGAGCTTTGTAATCACTTCTTTAGGAATGAAGTTTAGTGTCTACAGATATTGGGAAAATCTCACAATATAACCAACGTGATGAATCTTGGTTGAAGTTCCAGATCATAGTACTAATTTTGGCCCTAACAATAACCATTTTATTAGTTAATACTTGCTTTTTCCTAAGGAAATAAAGAATAGAGATAATGAAATGGTACACACGCAGGCCTTTTAACAAACATTCCCCTGTGCACAGCTCGTTCTGGCTGCTATATCCCTTGAACACCCCCACTCCCACCCCACCTCTTCACATAAAAATTGTTTCATTCAAAAATATGAAATGGTCTCATACAAGATAAGATAGGGCTCACTGTCAGGTTCATGAAGAACTCATCTTCATTTTAGGCTGGTCACAAGAAGCACAGAGTACATCCAGGGGTGCGGGTGGGGTGGGCAGGGACATGTGGTGGGAGGGCCTCTGGGCTGAAGAGGCAACATGGCATTTCTCTACCCTCAGTCTAGTGATGACCTTTGATGTTCCCTAAGACTTCCTTCTTCCTTCTTTCCTCATGATCAGGGCCCCGTTCCTGTAATGGGTGGCAGTGTTTTAGGCAGTAAAATTAGAGAAGGGAAAAAAATCACTGCTCACATAGGGATGGCATTAATGCTCACCACAGACCCAGGTTAGTGATGGGAGCTCCAGCCCAGGAGGCAGAACTCCTATAGCTAATTCGATGTGTGACCTCGTTCATTTAATTTTTTTGGCATTGGTCATCTTATCTATTGGAAAAAATGTTGACGTTGCATAGGTGATGAAATGATGTCTGAGGTTTCTTTCAACTTTAAATTCCTCGAGTGCGGACCTGTTGAGCAGAGTTAAGAATTCCCGAAGGCACACTCTAGGGAGCCCTACCTTCACCAAAGCATGCCGTCATTGTTGAGTACAAAATACTGCAGTTGACTGTCAAATTTTAGTCTAAGTGAATGTACATCCACAAATTCTAGCCACATTCCAGACAAATTGAGATTGCTATTACAATAGTAACAGATTTATTTAATAAATGTCTTTGAAATTTTTACTTCTTTCATGGTAACCATAAACAGCCATCCAGGAATTTCAGCAAATATGTGTTTTCACATGGTTTTCAATGATTCCTATGGAATAAATCATATTGAAGGTTTTTTCCCCCTTATGAATTATTTGCCTGGAGGAAAAATTCTTAATTTTCTTTTTCTTCTAAATGCATGTTAGAATAAAGTCTCCTTTGAAAAGTCTTAATGAAAAGAGCAAACATGGGAATAGCTTTTACCTCAATTCTTTCTCTGGTGTCCGGTCTCTGAGAATGAAATCTTTCACCGCCAAAGGAATGTTAGGGGACTCCCGCTGTGCAAAAGTGTGTAACCTTCTGCCACTTAGACAGTTGGTCTGTTGACTATTTATGGAGAGCAGCCATTGGGAAGAGGAAATATTAAAACCTAGTTCATTTTCTATGAGTTCTTTTAGCCACACTATATAAAGGGAGAGAAGATGGCATTTTTCTATGAGATGTCTCTTCACGTTGCTCAACTCAGGGGAGAGAGAATTATGTTTAGAGACTGATAAAGTTCCCTATGGTTACTATCAAGAGATTCAATTCTTATTAACTTTCACAGGTGTGAACAGGGAAGAACACTTGAAAAATAATTATCAAATTAAGTATTACTCTTTCCTTTATTCTCCTTTCTCTAGAGACATTTTTAGAGAATCCATCCTAGGCATGAACATCTTCTATGAGGAAAAATATACCCTTGAAACTTTTATTTCATAGTTATTTTAAGTTCTCCCTTTTGGAGTACTTGAGATAAATGACATGGCGCAATGTCCCACATCCAGCTCGTTCTCCCAGTCCAGTCACGATTCCACATAAAGGTCCTTTGCTTTTCTCTATGTACAACTGTCCTACAACACAAAAACAGTGTAATTTGGTTCTAGATAGAATTTTCCAAAGTAGAGTCTACTCACCATTATGACGTGGCGAGCACAGACTGCAGCAGGAGACCCAGCCATCACTTCTGCCTTCTCTGCGTCTGAGAGGACGTGGGCCATCCTCTTTCCTATATCAGTTCAAGAGCATGAATAATACTCCTCAACATAAAAATGTTAGATCTGAACCCAAACAGAGCAGACAGTTAATGCAGTGAATTTGCCAATACAGTACCAATGACTTAGAAATACATAATTTAAACCCAAAAGCCCTTGAAATCTTATAAATAATAAGTGTTTCACATATTACCAGAGTCATTCTAACAAAACACACATATATGAACTGAATTTTATGCAAGTAACAGAAACTTGTGAGTCAGGGGCAGACCCGAGGTGACTGATGCTGGTTTTCAGATTGGCCCAGTATTATTGGATACTTTGCAGGAATAATGAAGGCTTTCTAAGACTTGGCGATATGAAAAATCCAACTATGGCTTACTTTAAAAACCTTGGAAATAGACTTCACAAAGTGGTACCCTAATCAGCAATAGTAAATGATTACAAAGGTGTAACTCTGTGTTAACTTTCGCTTAGTCTATCTTAAGAGGATTTGTCTGTTTTTATTCTAACAGCCTAGTTTAAATTTAGCTTTCTATAAAATGTAGGTCTTGGAGAGCAGTGGCAATGTGACCAAAACCGAATTAACTACACTGCTCCCAACTTGACCCAGTAGCCTAACATTTCATATTGCTTTAGGTAAAGATCAACTTTGCAGAGTGAGCATATTCTAATCTTAGTGTGCAAAACAGGTAAGACTCGATTTGAGGTCTTGAAGTTTTAAATCTCCAGTGAATATGAATATTACACCTGTGAAATCTTTATTTCGAGGAAATCCATTTTCCAGGTGGTTAAGATATGTTATCTTTTTTTATTTAAAGTGAAAATATACATTTTGTTTAGGAGTTAATCATAATAATTACAACTAATTTCTAATACAGCATCACAATTTATAGAGGACCACGTAAGTACTAGCTATCTATGCTTACAATGCAAGCCAGTGATCAGAAATCTTACTAGTGAATACTGAATTTCTTAGGTGAAATACAGGGTTAAGTTCCTGTGAGCCTCTGGTCACAACATTTTTGTCAACTAGTCAACACAAAGCCGTATTTCCTGTGTTGGTGTCTGAACACACCTTGTCCTAATACATATTGTTGAATGATTGACATTGAAGCCTTGGCCAACAGCACTATATAGCTCATGCCTGAAGGAAGTTTATCTAAGACACATATTTCCGTAAACCACATGACAGCCTTCTTTTGTTTAGAAACACTGGATGGCACTTCAGCACACTTGGGAGCCATCTTAAATAGTGAAATCACTCAAAATTGATAATAATAATAATAATAATAATAATAATAATAATAATAAAGTGCCACGGTATGAGAGCTGAAACAAGAAGGCAGAGCATTGCCTTGTTGGACTTCAGCTGAGAACATGCTCATCCAGCAACTCAAGTTGTTTGCTCTTAGGGCTGGCCCTGTGGCTCAGGCAGTAGAGCTCCATGCTCCTAACTCCAAAGGCTGTCAGTTTGATTCCTGCATGGGCCAGTGGGTTCTCAACCACAAGGTTGCCGGTTCAACTCCTCAAGTCCTGCTAAAGATGGTGGGCTCCGCCCCCTGTAACTAAAAAATTGAACACAGCACCTTGAGTTGAGCTGCCAATGAGCTCCCGGATGGCTCAGTTGGTTGGAGTGCGTCCTCTCAACCACAAGGTTGCTGGTTCGACTCCCGCAACGGATGGTGGGCTGTGCCCCCTGCAACTAGAAATGGCAACTGGACCTGGAGCTGAGCTGTGCCCTCCACAATTAAGACTGAAAGGACAACAACTTGACTTGGAAAAAAGTCCTGGAAGTACACACTGTTCCCCAATAAAGTCCTGTTCCCCTGCCCCAATAAAATCTTTAAAAAACACACAAAACAAACAAAACAAAACATTAAAAAAAAAATTTGTTCGCTCCTATGTGTGTGTTGGCGAAGGACTGCAAAAGTGCCGGGAGTATGAACTTGGGGTTACAAATACATTTTAGAAAGTAGGCGAGTTTGCAAATACGGAATCTGTGAATAACGAGGATTGATTGTATCATAACAGAAGTTTCTAGTGTCTCCCCCCCCACCCCCCATTAAACTTTTGCTTAAGATGCAGGTGAGATTAATGCTACTGGCTTTGCTAACTTTTAGCAACAGTGTAATTTGGTTCTAGATAGAATTTTCCAAAGTAGAGTCTACTCACCATTATGACGTGGCGAGCACAGACTGCAGCAGGAGACCCAGCCATCACTTTTGCCTTCTCTGCGTCTGATATTCTCTTCTGTCCTTCCGGACTCAGCCCTCCAGTGAACAGGGCGATGTTATCATGAATATTGGAGGAGAAGCAATGCTGCTCTAGTCCCAACCATTCCTTTCTGCCTAGGCCTTCTCAAGATTATGGAAAAGAAGTTGCATTTAATTCATACATTCAACAACTTGAGTGCTATTGATTTGGCTCTTATTTAGTGAGATGGTGATTGAATTGGGCTGCAAGGTCGTTGGAATCAGTACTGTTTCATTTCGTATCATTTTACATGTTACTGTTCTAATAATAGTACAAATGGAGTTAGATGCTGTTTGCCCATCATCCAACTTATTGATGTCATTGAACAGAACGCAGCTCCACAAAGGGACTTATACGGCATTTCAACTTTGTCCTTTGAAAAAGGAAGGTCTTTTCAGAAATGTAAATGACAGAACAGCTCACAGCTCTATCTAGTTCTGCCTGGTTTGAGAGCACTCCTTACTATTCCTGAGATCGCTGTGAAAGCTGGTGGAAATCTGGGTTTGAATTTTCCAAAACTTAAACCAACATTCAAATGTTTTATCCTCTTAAAATCCCACCCCTAGTTTTGTAGATGGGAAATTCTTGCTATGTTCAAACCAAATCTTAACTCTAACCTGATTCAAAGGAGATGACTTTTGAAATATAGGCTATGTGCGCTGTCAGCCTGGATTTGTTAGCTCCAGAGAATGATTTTTTCTGGATTGCTAAATTTACTTCCAAGAATTCAGATGCTTCTGAGGTGGACGCCGGAATGGCTCCTACACACAGTGGGCCAACAGGTCCGTGGCAGGTCACCCATCTAGAGGGAAGCCTCACAGGCAGAGTGGGGCCAGACAGGGTGGCCTTTCAATGGGAAGACACGGCCTACCTGCTGTCTAGGTTTTGCCCATGTCGTCTCTGACTCACCCTCACCTGGCAGACAAGAGCCACCAGACAGGCCTTGAGTTCGGTGTTCCTCCATAACAAAGCAGTGTGTGCTGGCCTTTCCTCATGATGCTTCTGGATGGCAACTGTGTCATTTGTGCCTGTGTCCTGTTGATGCGTGGTCTTGAGGAAGCTGTCATGGCTGAGGTGCTTTAAAACGTGGTGACACTGTCTCTTAGGCTTTATGACAATAGCAAGGAGAAGCAGGACCACTGGAAAGGCCTAGGGCACCGAGGGGAAGAACATTGAAGCACAATGGAAGTGCAAAGGGGCAGCCTAAACACCGGCTTCTGGGAAGTCTTCAGTTTTGAAAGACTGTCAGGTAGAAGATGGATTAGAATTACTCTGTGAGGCCTGATGCATAGAAATTTGGTAATTGTGCATGGGCCAAAGGGGGAGGCAGTGTTTGCAGTGAGATAAGCAGGAATTTTGAAGCTACACAGACATGGTTTTCAATTCACTTATGAGTTGTGTGACTTTAAGAAAGCTGTTTAATCCCACTGACCTTCATCTGTAAAATGTCCAAACATAATGCAGAGCTTGCAGAGTTGTGTGGATAAGAGAGAGTCTATGGAAAGGACTAGGCAGGGTACAGCCGTGCAGCAGGCATTAGGGAAGTGGCAACTTTATTAGAGAGCCGCATTCAGTGAATGCTTGCTCACTCTGGTCTGGGCATTACATTAGGCACTAGAAAAGTAAGAGGAATAAGAGAGACAGGGAAGCTTGGTGCTTACAGTGTAGCGGGGACAGCAAACAGACAGGTAGTTAAAATAGGTGCTGAGAAGTTCCGTGATCAGAGAAGCTGGTGACGTGAGAACACACCGAACAAGCTCCTAACCCATACTTGTTAGGAAGGGCTAGGAACCTTCCATAAGGAGAAACATCTACATTGTGCTGTGAAAGATAAGTTAGCCCGGTAAGTAAAGGGAGGGCTGTTTCCAGACACCCAGGATCATATGCAGAGGCATGAAGGGAAAAGAGATCATGGATCTTTTGTGTAACCAAACAGAGTTTAAGGCATCTGAGCTCAGGTGTAACAGACATCAGGGCATGGTTGGAAGGGGCTAGAGAGAGGGTGAAGCAGAGTCAAGACGCCATACCAAAGAGTCCAGATTTTATGTTAAGTGCTGTAGAAAGCCGTTGAAGGGTCATAAGCACAGATTAACTTTTAGTTAAGTTCACTGGCTACAAGGTGGAGATTGAAGGGAAGTCCAGGGCAGAGAAGGCTGTTGTAAGACAGCAGGCAGGGACCCTTGGTAGCAGGTTGTTGTGGTGGGCCATGCGGGATACGAAGACAGACTGCTTCAGGATAGAGGTGGCAGCTAAGAGGAAGGAGAGAAGCAGAGGGATTCACAGTGTACTAAGGAGCTGAGATCAACAGGACTTGGTGAGTGGAGGAGAAGGAAGAAGGAGAAAGAGGAGTCGAGGGTGACTCTTCAGTTTCTAGCCTGGACGTCAGGATGGGTGGTGGTGTCTTTCACAAGATGAGGAAGCAGTTTGAGAGGTTGAGATAGATTAGTAGTTTGGGTTTGGTTATTGTCTTTGGGATTACATAGGACATTCAAGGGGAGATGTTCTTTAGGCAGTTAATACAAGTTCAAGGCCAGGAGAGAGGTGTGTGCTAAAGAGATTGATTTGTGACTCATCTGCATATAGATCTTCGAAGCCAAGAGAGTGAATGGGCAGAGTGAGAAGACGGCGTAGGACAGACACTGTATGCAATGCTGGCAGACCAGAAAAGTAGACTTTCTCTGAGAGCTTGGCCTTTTACCAATTTTGATTGATTATATTAATCAGCTGGTGAGGGTAAACAGAAAAGTTAGGTGATATTCCACATTTTTTGTTGGCTAATAACAGCAAAAACAAAACTTTAATAAGCGAATTTTGACAAGTTTAGGAAAATGATGAGGAGGACTTTATAGAGACAAAATAGTCTAAGACTAAGACATTTCTGAAGGGAATTTTTTACGTAGATCAAGACCCAATGATAGCAAAGCTGATGTCTAAGAGCTGAAGGACTTTGCAACTAAACACAGTTCTTTATGAGATTATGAAATTTATCTGGGAGGATGTAGGATTTGAGCTCTCCTAACCAGGTCTCACTTGCCCTCTCACTTTGCAAACAAAACAGAACAAAAAGAGTTCTATTTTATAGGTAAATACAGTCGTTTTTATTGTATTAGTGTTCCCTGCACTATCATGGAGGACATTTTAATTTGAACATCTGGAGCTTTCCCAGTTTGCAGAAAGAGTGCAAGAATCAGAATTAATGCTTGGCAGCATGCTGGGCATGTATGTTCGCCTGTCAGTCTCATGAAGATTTCATGTATGATTAGCAGTGAGGATAAATTCTCCGTGTACACAAGAAAGGAGACTTAGCATTCACTGGTGTCCAGTTTATCAATATCTTAAAATGTCTGTGCTGCAGACCTTGGGCCAGATAAGAGTACACAAAAAAACCATTCAAAATGCACGTTGGGAAACTGTGTTTTGTCTTTGAAAAACGTACTCTTACCTTATTATCTCTAAATTGAATTTCTATTAGAGACATTTTATTTAAAGTAATTTCTGCAAAGGAAGTTGGCACAGAGTTAATGATCTAATCTTATGGAAAGCTAAGAATATAAAGTGAATGCCGTGTCCAACACACACTTTAATTTCTTAGCGAGGTAACTCAAACTAGAAGGGCCTGCAGGTACCCTAAGCCAGCACCCCCTACTGGGCTGCAAGTTACAAGTTAATGGTGCCCTAACATAAGGGGTTTCACATCTTGCTGATTTACAATGCGTGTGTTAAGTTATATAATCAGAGATTAATAAACAGGTTGACTGTGAGGTGGTGCTGTGTTCCTCATTTATGTTTGAGGTTCTAGTGACTGGAAAGCCATGCAAACTCTTTTTTTTTTTTAACTTTTTTTTTTTTCTTTTAAGATTTTTTTTTTTTTATTGGGGAAAGGAAACAGGACTTTATTGGGGAACAGTGTGTCAATCTTAGTTGTGGAGGGTGCCATTCAGCTTCAAGTTGTTGTCCTTTCAGTCTTAGTTGTGGAGGGCGCAGCTCAGCTCCAGGTCCAGTTGTCGTTGCTAGTTGCAGGGGGCACAGCCCACCATCCCTTGCCGGAGTCGAACTGGCAACCTTGTGGTTGAGAGCCCACTGGCCCATGTGGGAATCGAACCGGCAGCCTGAGGAGTTAGGAGCATGGAGCTCTAACCACCTGAGCCACCAGGCCGGCCCGCAAACTCTTTTTTAATTAAACGTATTGAGGTAACATTGGTTAATAACGTTATGTAAGTTTCAAGTGTACAGCATTAAAATTCGATATCATATACTCTGTTGTGTGTTCACCACCAAAGGTCTAGTTTCCTTTGCAAGCTATTTCTTGAGCCTTAGGCAGCTTCAGTCTCCCTCACGTGGAATCGTAAGTTGTTTCAGGCAGCTTCTTGGCTTTTTCTGGGAAATTTTATACCCATACATCGTAGATGGGAGCCATTCCCGAGTTAGTCTGTTTGTGCAGAACACTGAAATGCTGTGGGTTTTCCCGAAAGCCATCAGTCATGCTCAGCACCTGCCTGTCACCCTGGCTGGATGCTTTGCATTTTGACTTTCCCCACACTCTCCGTATTTGAGTGTTCCATCTCCCACTACCTCCTTTCTATTCTGGCCCATCCTGCCCAAATAATGTGCATTTCAGAGGGAATTCCCCAAAATCCCAAGATTCAGTGTTATTAGGGTAGACATCATTAGGTTTTGTGGCATGGCATCAAGGCTAATTTTTATATTTTTCTTTATTCTGGATTTAAAAAGTTGGAAAAATGAAAAAGACTCCCTCGTACTCCCACTCCTTGAAGTGATTGAATCCTTGTTCACATTTTTTATTATAATTTTCAGTGTTTTATCTATGCATAGATAATTTTAGACAAAAGTAGGATGTTTTGGTACATGCCACTCCTTTACAATTGTCAGCATTTCACGATCTTGTTCTCAAGTCATCAAAATAAGGAATATAAATTTTTAACTTCACTTCTATCTCTTAAAACTGAAAATTCATCCTATTTCAGCTCTCCGATTCTTTGCTGTTACTCAACAAACCCCAACCTTAGGGACTGTCTTCAAGTAATAAATAACACCTTTAGGAATAATTATAATTCTTCTGTCTCACTTATACCAGAGATGTCAGATAAACTGTGTGATGGGCAACTAGAGTCCATTATTTATTTCATTCAGCTGTAGAAAATCCAGCTTGATACGTAGCATGTCATAATTGTCACCATCTCCATCAGAAAGCATTAATTAATCATGTAATTTACAAAGTATCCCATGATTAATGGGAAAACTACCCTGCACAAGGCCT
Organism: Rhinolophus hipposideros; assembly: GCF_964194185.1. Lineage (NCBI taxonomy): Eukaryota > Metazoa > Chordata > Mammalia > Chiroptera > Rhinolophidae > Rhinolophus > Rhinolophus hipposideros. The sequence goes on along the minus strand of NC_138047.1, from coordinate 13,063,303 downwards.
ACTTTCAAGGATTTACCACTGCAGGTGAATGAACCGGTTTTACTCCCTCAGATGTAAGGCTTTGACATAACAGGAGCCAGTATTGCCCTCACATAGATGGTGGTTGGCTAATGTAAATCACCGATGCTACGTCAAGCCATGAGGTATGTTCGAGAAAATCTAAATTGAACCACAGAACAATAGTTTTTGAGTCCACTAATCCCAACAGCCAGATACTCCTTGCAGATGAATGGGGTGTTACCACCAGCATGCTTTACAATGTCATGTTAAATAAAAACTACCTCCATTTGTGTGGCCATCTCTCTCTTCGTTTTTAAATAAAGAAGAGGTTGACGATTTCTTATTGTGAAGTCATCACTAGTGAAGAGCTGAGGGCAATTGAATCTGCTGGAGGTGAGCTCAAATTAATGGGGATGAACAGGGATAAGATAGAGTAGGAACAGGAATTTAGGAGCTTTTTCCTTCTGGTCCCTTAGATCTGTGTTTTATAGATATGAAAAAAATAAATTTGCAGGCCTGTCATGTGTTGTGCTAGAGCCAAGAGCATAGTCGCATCCTTGATTTCAAAGTCCCTTAGCATGATGGCATCTGACTCCGTCACACTGGTCTTTAATACATCACTATGACATCTACACTGCATTCAAGTGAAGGTATTACCATTTAACTGGGAGATATTACTGATTAATGCGTATGAGTATGTGGAAAGTTTATCTAGAAAAAGAAGTCTCCGTGAAAAGGAATGAAGGAGTTTTGAAAAAGAGCATATGAGAAAGGTATTATAAATCAAAGGTTTATGAATTCTGCATATTAAATATAAATAGTTATTAAAATATCTTATTACAAGTAAAAAGCATAATTAAATTAGAAATTAAGTTACAGCCTATCATTAAGAATCCAGAATTTATGCAAAAACTTATAAAACTAAAATGTAATAAATCCAAAATAGAAAAAAAAATTCACTAACTCCAGTGAAAGCTTTTTGCTTCTTTTTTTTTGCAGTGCCAGACGGGGGGAAAATGCATGCTAGAATGTATTTTACAGTGCCAGAGAGAAAAAACCCACATGTTATTATGGTAAAAAGTGAAAATAATATTACTAATGGACAGAAAAAATAGTGAGAGGTATTGAGAGGGTTCAAGGTCGTCTGATGGTTGCAGCTCCGATGTTCAAAGGATGTTCTCTGTATTTAGTTCTCCAAGTTTAATGTTTGACTTTTTAAAAGACTAATTTGAAAATTCATGGTGTGGAGGGCTCAATGAAGAGTAATCTTGTTGAAGAAGTGGCTTCCTGAAATAGAATGAACACACGGGCCTTTATCCTTTTTAATGTGATGAAGTGCTCAGATTCACACGGGTGAGCTCTGTAGAGCTGGATGTTCTTTCTCTGTGCTGGGATTATCATCGCTGCTTTTCTAGAAAGGAATGTTGAAGTCTTTTAAGATGGAACCATGTGAAATTGACATTTACATACATCAAATAACTGCAGTTCAATAACTGCAGTTTCATGTGATTCATGCTAATGGAGTCTAATAATAATAGGCTGCTTGTTTTGTTATTGTTGAGTTTTAAGAATTCTCTGTAAAATCTTATTTTTCACAACCAAAATATTCTATATATTTTAAGAGGCCTATCATCAACTTCTTTATTTTACAGAATTTCTTATTGACTCCAAATTGGGTTTACCTTTCCTCCATTAATAGAGGTGAAAAGATTTATTCATGATATATATATATATATGTCAGTATATATCTGTATATGTCACATGGGCCAGACAAGGACCCTACTTTTAGAAGTTTATGATTCAGGAAGGAAGAGTCAATGAGAGGTATTAATTGTCTATTTAATTTGCTGGGAAATGAGGCAGAAAATTTCAAGGACATTATCCCCGTACTATCATCTTCACCCTTTGCTGATTCCAGCTTTAGCGATTTCAGAAGTCTTCTGGAGGCTCTTTTGCATTCTCTGAAAGAATCTTAAAAATCCTAATTCTGGGTAATTTTGTTTTACTCCTCACTGATTAAGTACTAAGATCCTGTTCTGTAATTTCTCACCAAAGCATTCTGTCTCCTCCAGGAGAAGAGCATTGATGAACAAAAACACCAACACTCCCTTGCTTCTTGTACCTAGCACCAATTGGAAGGAACACCTGGTCAGCCTAGTCATTTCACCTTAAATCCTAAATTGGGGGATTATAATCATAGTTGATTCAGTCAAATAATGCAGAATTCCTGAGTCCATCACTGTGGATTAGGATTTATGGCATCCTACCCTTTACCTGTTAGAAGCTTTTCTCACTTGTTTTCAATTATGGTGCTTGGGTCTATGAGAACTTTTGTGAGTCAAAGTGACCACATTCATATTTGAGAAGACTTAAGTAAGTTTGTAATTATGGGAAATAATCACAAACTACTGTAAGTGCTATTAAAGGCATTTTTCTTTAGGGGGAGCTTGTTTGTCTTTTATATCCCTCTCCCCCAAGCTCATTATAAAAATACTATTGTCTCTCATGCTTATAGTCTGAACTTTATAACTTCATGCTGTGAATATGGAAATGAATTTTGTCGAAATCAAAGAATAGTTCATAGGATTTTTAGCCTGTTAGTAGAAGTGCTTTAATATTTTAAAAGAAAATATTTGCTTTGCTCATGATGTAACTGAACTGGATATCTGACCTCTGATATTTAGAAAATTTCATACTCTTCTTTCTGTGACCAGTGAATTGCTTTAAATTTTACGAGTTGAGAATTAGTTAAACGAAACCATAATTTGATTCCCCAAATTGGTTCAAATGTGTATCTCACTTAATGACATGAGAGTTGTTTTGTTTTATTTTTAAAGTTCACTCTGGCACTTGGTGTCCACCAGAGAAACATGTGGGCTTGGAAGGACATCTTAGGTCAGTACTAAAAGCCTGGAGAGGAGACTGAGTTGACAGAATATAATCCTACTAGTTGAAATTCAGCCAGCTTTTGAAATTTATTTGCATCTGAAAAGTACTACAGGATTTTGAAATAATGTAGTAGATGTGCTTCTTGGGAGCCCACTCCCTACTGTTCCTTTAATTACTCATTTGCCACGATGACTTTTTACTTGAAAGATATTGTGATGAAGGTTGGACTGCATATACTATGATTTCTTTTCTTCCTGTGTATTATTTTAATTAAAAAATGCCAAAGTCTATTATTGACTATTTTCCTATTTCACAGATTTGTAAACTGAGAGACATGATTTTGATGGGTTTAAGCTCTGGGGGCTAGGTCTCCATTTAACTTTATCTTCTAGTCACTGCAGTCCATTAAGGCAGCTGCTTCATAGAGCATTTTCTCTGAGTCCTACTTCTGTTTGCCATTCCTTCAACAGTAACCATGTGCCAGGCAATGCAATTGCAGTTATGGACAATGCTAGGCGCTTGCCCTCGAGTCTAGTGGGAGCGATGGCACAGGATTGCTCTATAGGATGTAGGTGCTGGCCCTAGGGACCTGAGGGGGCGGGCATCTAACCCTGGAGGGAGTGAGGAGATGAGAGGCAATCTGGATCAGGTTGCCCAGCGGAGCTGAACCTGAAGCTGATTCTTGAAGAATGAGTCAGAGATTGCCAGACACAAATAGAGTCAGTTGGAAGCAAAGAGATCATGATATGTCTATGAAGTAGCCTGCAAATAGTTTAATGAGCCTGCAGCACAGCTTGTGGGCACGTGGGTGGGTGGCCTGTGGCATGCTGGGAAGTGAGGGAGCAGGAGCAGATCAATGAAGAACCTGCTATGTCTGGTTAAGAAGTCTGGACTTCATCCTGTGGACAAGGGAAAGCAGCTGAAAGATTATAATTAGGGAAGTGACATGATCACATTTGCATTTTAGGCAAGTCCAACGAGAAAGGTTTGAGTTGTATCTTATAAAAAGCTGCTTCTAGAGGCCCTTCATACTCATATCGCTGCTATGTATTAAACACCTACTCTGTATCTAGGCATGCCCATGTACTTGTTTTCCTATACTTTTTACCCCTTTCTTTCTAGTGGCTTTTATCTGCCTTGTCACACAGCAAGTCCATAAACATGACTAAGTTCAATATTATAAATAAAATAATAATACTAGGGCATTAAGGATATTACCATCACTGTTGGATTCAGCAACCAAGAGGTCATTCAACCTTGGGAAGAACCTTTTCAGTTAAGCGACAAGGACCGTGGGTCAGGAATTGATTGGGTGGTCAGGAGGTTAGAGGTGGGGTGTATCAATGTTCTTTCTGGAAGCCTTATTGTGAAAGGGAAGACTTAACCACAAAGGACTGTAAGAAGTGAGTGGTCCCTAAGGAAGCCTGAGAGGAGATAGCTTGAAGGCATGGAGAAGGTTGGTGGGTGGATTTGCTTCTATAGGGGAAGGAGGAGGAGGAGGGATGGAAAGACTGGAGTTTGAGGCTGAATATAGATGAGATTGTCTGTGGCAGTTTAGGGAGATGGAGAAAGCTTGTGGTCTGCCTTTGACTTTTCCAATGAAGATCTCCTATGGTAATGGTAGAAGAGGAAGGTTGGGAAGAGCCTGAAGAGAATGGACAAGGTTTGAGGCAGTGTTTATGTGGGAAGGAGAGGGGAACGTTGAGAAGGATTATCAGCAAGTCCTTGTGAGGGCCCAGGCGAGGTTAGAGACCATCTGTAGGTAGTGACACCGCATAGCAAGGCTGGGGGGTTTTCTTGAACAGTGAACAGAGAAAGGCAATGCTACTGAGACTGATTGGAGATTGAGGTTTGTCTATGTGGGTGTGAGAGAGTCTCCGTGGTCAAAGGACTTGAAGATTTCCAGAAAAGTGTGGGGAAGTGATAGCGAATGACATCCAATCTGTTTAGAAATAGATATGTAACAATTAGAGGGCTGAAGGAAGATAAGATGTGGTTAGAGTAGGGGATTGTGAGAACCAAAAGCTTGTGGTCAGAAGTGAGGATAACAGAATCAGAATTGAAGATTTCAGACATGGAGCAGCAGTTGTAGGTGATACTAAGCTCCAAGGGATGGCCATTTGTGTATAGGCAAGGGCCCTCTAAGGTAAGGAGGCGGAAGAACCTGGAAGCAAAGTCGTGAAAGGCTTTTCTTAAAAGCACCGGAGCCACCAAATCCACCAGAGCCACCGAGGGTGGAGGCAAAAATTAGAGTGGAAAGAGAGAGTGGGAGTAGGGCTCCAAAATCATCAATGAACAATGGAGTCATTATCCAAATCGGAGTAAAGATTAATATCACTGGAATGTGCTCCTCTGTAGAAGAAAGCTTCTTACTTGCATAAAGATATTAAAAGTAACTCTTAAAATCTGGTTTTTAATAGCAGTTTTTCACAATGGAACTGGGAGTTTTGGAAAAGGTTAAAAGTACCCCAAAGTAGGAATCTATTGGAATTCTGAAAGTATCCAGAAAACTGTGCCTGTAAATATTCCATCATTCATCTCTCATGAGGTTTTATGGTTTCCAAAAAAAAACAAAACCACAAACGATTTTTTTTCCTCCTTTGCCAAGTTTTTCACCTTACCACAATAATACAACAGAAAGAAGGCTTTTAACAAAGCATAGTATATAAACACACATCTCTCTTAAAACTTTTTATTTTGAGAGGATTAAAATATAGGATGGATAGCAAACTGTCCTTTTCAAAGCTTGTTTTCTATCTATCACCTATGTGAGTTCTGTTTTATATCCAGTCTTACAATGCCCCTCCCCCGCATACCACCATATTTACTGTGATGGTTGTTGGGATAGAAAGTGCAGCCCCCTAAGCTTGTCTTGTGGTCAAGGAGACCCAAACTACCTCTTCTTGCCATATACCAATGGCCAGTCCCATAGCCTGATCCCCCTTGGGGCATTCCCATCAGCACTGATCTTAGAAAACTTTGAGCAACCAGTCCACTTCTTCTCCTCTCCTTCCTTAGCATGTGGGAATACTTCCAAGGCAGTCTGTGGGGACAGAGACTTATGTTTCTGTCCATTCATGAGCTTTTATCAGAAGTACATTTTCAGTCAAACAGCAACTTTTATTTCTATCTACTACCACAGAGTTGGCAAACGGTTTGAACTATTGCTTTTCTACCCTGGTTTTGGGAGGAAAAAAATCCTACTAAGGATTATGTTTTCCTTGCAGATTTTTCAAATCAAGGGCTATTATTTAAATACAAGAGATCCCAAAAGTCTAAGACTTTGCAGACTTAGGTATATCTACTACATGTTAAATGTTCCTGTATATGTACACAGGGCTTTAGCTCAAACACGTGGTCCCTACCTCTGTGGCATCCATACAGAGTCTGGATGAAAATTCAATAATACTCGAAACACTTTGTCCAGGTCTCTAATGGAAATGCTTGGATGAGTTTTCTGGCCCTTTTCTAATCAGGAAAGGCTCGCTGGAGAATTAAAGGAGACATGAATGAGAACATAAAAGTCAAAACAATACAAAATTGTTGGGGATTATTATGACAGTATGAAAAAAAGGGATCCCAAAGAATTAAGTTGACGTAGTTAAGAGTTCAGTTGTCACAACAGTTTGCTGTGAAAGCTGTGTAACTGACGGAAAACTCCAGAAGATGAGCCTAGGAACTGAACTGGACCAGCTTGGACCAAATTCCTGGCGCTCAGTATCACCCATTGTAGTCTTCAGGTCACAAATTCAGTCCATCCAACTACCATTCTTGTGTCCTGGCAGCTCAGGTTGGTCTTGCAAACTTTCCCAGAGACTCTTGTGGTTTTGGCTATAAAGAAAGTCCACTTGCCTCACTCTTCTGAAGCGAAAGGGGTTTTTCTGTGTAACTGTGAACAGGTTAGGGAGAGGAGCGGGGAGGCAGTGGGTGTTCTTCATTCCACTGGAGTTTAGAAGTATCCTATGAACTTCTGAAATCCCGGCAGAATTTGCCCCAGACTATTTGTGGTGCTCTTCATGTCTACCGGACTTTGATTTGTAGCTAATGTGATGACTCCAAAAATGGAGAAACCCATTGCACTGTCCTGGATTTTTTTTTTGATGAGGAAAAACTATCAGGTTGTGATTGAAAGGGGCTCTTTCAAGAGATTGAAGTCTGAGTCCAGTTAAACGTTTAGGATATCGCAGCCTGAGTATGAGACACGGACTAATGCAGCCACTTTTGGAAGTTCTTCACGGTGGGTGGAGAGAGGATACAGAACACTTCCTTTGTTTGAAAAAAATAAGTGGTCTAAAAGACTCTTATTTAAGTAATCTCTGGAAATATACAGACATTTAGGACTTCAGTTGCAGCATCCTATGAACCAGAAATCAGACTTGTGCTTGCTGCAAGGTACGCTTCAGAACGCACCTAACTGCATGCTCCCGAAGTCGTCTTCAATGGCAATAACTAAATGAGCTCAGTCTTGCCTTTGCTGCCCCTGAACTCACTGGCCCCCTCCACCTGTTCTCCTCCCCTTCCCTCCCACTCATCAGAGGAAAGCACCTGGCATTTTGCTTCTTTCATTCTACACCCAGGACACAACAGAAATGCTTAGGGACTTTCCCCTAACTTGCAACCAGGCATGTTGGGCTTGGCAGCCATCAGGATTAGAGCGGCTCGGTGCAAAAACTTCTGTGTTGATCTCCACTCCAAGCATGTGCTGTAGGCTTTTAGAGGTCCAGGATGTCTTTGTGTGTGCTTCAACGTCTGAAGCCCCTGTTGTCAGTTCTTAGGTAGATTGCGTCATCAGTGGTGTCCTCAGTAAACAGCTTCTCTCTATTGGCAGTTCACCTACCAGAGCTGACATGGGGTTTCTCAGGCCTGGGTACCCATGAATGAAACTAACACCTGGGACACAGAAACCCATGCAGGGCCTGTGTTGTCAGCATTGCTGGCATTGTGACATGAAGCATTCCCCACAGGTGTCCTTGCTAGAGTCTCCTTCCACTGAAAGGTGGGGCTGGGGGTGGGACCGGCCACCTTGGGGCCCCACCATTGCCAGCTTGGTTCAGGCAGTTTTCTCCTTTTATTTCACGTACATTTCACTCCCTCCACTACATTCCCTCAGTTCAGTTCTTAATGTAATTGCCTACTCAGATACGTACTTCTTTTAATAGTCAATCATCTAAAGACTGCACTTTTTTTTATATCAATGAGATAGCGATCCGAACAACTGACATGGCACATTGCCTGTCCATCCAGGGGAGGGGCTGGCCATTTGCTGTTCTATTAGCAAGTTAATGACATTTACATGTGCTCACAGCCTGGAGAAAAGAGACTACTGAATATACGTTTCCTAAGCAGAAATGTAGTTGTGCGTGTGTTTCCATTACAAAACACGGTTGTGCTGCACTGTACAATTCAGCAAACTGCTTCAGAGTGAAATTATTCCCTAGAACAATTTTCACTTAATTAAGATTTAGAAAGACACAGGACAACTTTAAGACCTCTGTTTGGTCCATTGCACACTTCAGGGGCTTCTGTAGTCTCCTGCTGAGATGGGGAACATCAGTGGTTAGAAAATTGAACATCCAAAAGTTAAACACAGTTTGGACATCGTTAGTCCACATTACCACCGTGTCAAATTGCATGGACGCGGCCTAATAATGTGGGAATTGGGAATTTAAAATCATGTATTTTCCACTTTGCAACACCTTGCATTCTCCAACTCTATCAACTGATGTTTCAGAGGCAGCCTGTTTCACTCTATTTCCAAGCCAGATGCTTTTCTTTGGAGACACATCTCTTTTTGTGGTAACCTAAACTGACACAAAGCCAGGCATTGGAGTAAGAGGAGATGTGGTTAGTGATACTAAGACCACCTCTTCTAAGAATGAAAAATGATCTAGTACTTTGTGTCAGGTGGGACATTATTCGTTAATAGCAAAATCTTGTTTCTGAAAAAATGACAGTATTTCGGGCCAGCCGGGTGGCGCAGGCGGTTAGAGCTCCATGCTCCTAACTCCGAAGGCTGCCGGTTCGATTCCCACATGGGCCAGTGGGCTCTCAACAACCAAAAAAACAAAAAACAAAAAAAAAAAAATGACAGTATTTCTTAATTATTTCCAATATAACCAAGTTGTGAGTGCTCCGAGAAGGTCGATTAATGTATCAGTTTTTCCCAACCCTTTTAAGAAATGTGTGTACCTTTGCTTGTCAAATCAGGAGAAGGTAGATCATTATTCGAAGTAAAAGCCGATATAGGAAATACAGGTATAAGTGGCTCAGCACTATTCTTTCTTATCAAAGATTTTTGACTGTCTCTTCTGCAGGCCTTCTTTCTCTCTCTCCTGGAGTACTTCAGTAGCCTCTTCATTGGTCTGTCAGCCTCTGTTTCTCTTTCTCCGCCCCTTCTGTCTGTCCCTTGTGTGGCTCTGTGGATAGCTGTCATAGCTCTGTTCCAGATGTCCCGACTATGTGCCCTGGTTTCTTTCAGGAGGACTTCCCAACCCCATTGACCACCATTTTGTTCACACCTCTTCCAGTTATTACCTCCAAATGGGACTGCTCCCTCTGTACCTGAACACACCATACTTTTTTAATTCTGTCCCTTTATTGACACTGGTCCCTTTGCCAGCCATATTCTCCCAACTCTCCCTCCCTGTGACCACATGCCCCATCCTACTTTCACTAATGAACAAGACTAAATGCCACCTTCTTTAGCATAGCTTCCCAGACACCCAACCATCCTCGAGCCAGTCATTCTTTGACCTTGAATAGCACTTTCTTTGTTGTTTCAGTCTTACAGCACGGAGCTCTTCTGTTTAGTTGGAAGATATATCCCCTTGGCTAAGCTGTAAATCCTTTGAAGGCAGGGTCCATGTTTAATTTAATTATTTTTCTAAGTGCCTTGTTGCTCGAAATACGTTCTGCTGACCAACAGCAACATCACCTGGGAGCTTGTTAGAAATCCAGAATCTCAAGTCATTCCCCACCCCAAAGTTGATGAATTAGAACCCACATTTTAACAAGGCCCCCCCAAGTGATTACAGTGCATGTGAAAATTTGGGAAGCTCTGCTATGTTACATGCACAGAACCTCATGTGAAGCAGGTACCTCATAGATATCTGTTGAATGACTAATACATGAATGACATTAAAAGTTGAGATTGTTCTCATTGACTTATGGGAAGATGAACTCATAATCAAACATAGAATACGTAACCCAACGTGTGTTATTTTCCTTTGATCATTTTCAGTCTTAAATCATGGAGACCTTTTAAAATCTTTGATTTGTAACTTTGAGGTCACCTTTGGTAGTTGTTTAGGGATGTTTTCCCCGCATTTTCTTTTTTTTAATCTCTTCACATGGCAGCATTGGCCTTAGGTGAATAAATATAGAGAGAAAGCTTGCTAATTGGGTCTAAATATAGATTATGTGCAAAAACTATTGCTAACTTCTGAAAATAAGCACTTGCATGGCGTGTATCGTTTTGTCGTCTTAGCAGCTATGTTCTTCAGGACCAAGTAAATGGCAGCTAGAGGCTAGGAGGATGTTCTCTGTCACTGTGTCAAAAGCTGAGGGATCCAAGTCACACATACTTGCTAATAGCCAGAAGGTGATGACAATATAATGTGCTGGGATTTTTAAAGCACTGAAAAATTTGTTATTAAAGTATTCATAGCTGTCTGCGAATAAGACAGTTGGGAGAAATGGGTAAAGTGAGGAGGAATATCGCCTACAGCTTGGATGGGGCAGACAGAAGTCCCACGTACTGTGGTGTATTGTTGAAGCCTGTGGGGCCGTCTTTACTTGTCACAGTAATTGGGGGTGTGGGGTGTGATATTTTCCTGGGCGCAGACCAAGGGTGCTAGATGCCCTACAATGCGTAGGATTGTCTCACACTGTGAAGAACTGTTTCGTACGAGGCCATGACTTGAGACTATTTGGTGAGGCATTTTTTTGAGTGAAAAAGTGTTTATATTATCAGAATACACACACACACACACACACACACACAGCGTTTTAAATACATGCTGAATTTTCCAGAATGCTGTCACCATATTGAGAAGATATTGTTCTTTGTTTTGTTTAGAACTTGACTACATGCTTATTTCAGAAAAGTCACGTCATCGTCCCTATCCGTCTGCGTGTGTGGCTGTTGAATTCATACTTATCCTGGGTGCCAAGGCTTCTTATGTCTTCTGATGTAGTTGTACTTGAGCCTTTATATATTGGAGTGCATCTTATTTATTATAAATTTCTCTTTCATTTTTCCTGGAGATAATGGTTAGGACATTGCATGGTGTGTGCGTGTGTGTGTGTGTGTGTGTGTGTGTGTGTTTAATGTCTGTGACTAAGCAAGTGTTTTATTAATTACATAAATAAAAAGAGGAGTTGGATCTGATAGGTATGAGAGTTTACCTAGCATAGACAGCCCCATTAGTTCTTGATTAAGACAGAAGGTACCAGTAAAGGCTCACGCTCCGAGTGTATGAATAGGAGCGTCCCATCCCACAGGACAGAAGCTGAGAGAGAAGCACAGCTTGGTGTTGCTGCAGAGGCGGGGGCATGCACTGGACATCCAGTCAGAGCCTGGGCCCAGAGGTTATTTAACACACTTGAGTGCCATGCTCTCCTGTGGCACTTACTACTGTGTGGCTTTGGTTGCCTTCCTGAGCCCTGGGTTTTGGGGATCCTTGCAGGGTCATAATGAATATTAGCCATAATGACCTTAAACTTGTCACGGATGTGCAAAAACGTTACAAATTGTCAATAATATATATAATCTACCTCCTATCATGTAACTCTTTGAAAATGGAAAATAAAGAAGCTGTATACTGGCTTCTAGAAGAATGGGCCAAATTTCATCAGAACTGGATTGGGTCAAGCATCCAAACTCCACTAACACCCAACTTCAGGTAAAACTCCTGACATGAACCACTCTCCCAAAATCCCCTGGAGTCTTGTTTTACCCCTATGGAACTCTTTCATCAAATTACACCAGACATCTTAAGTCGCTACAAGCCCTCAAACAAACCTATGACTTTTCCCTGGCAGCTTAAGTGTCTTAGGCATATGTTAGTTGTGCTTTTTAAATAGTCACTGCAGTTTCATGAAAGATGAGATGAGAAAAAGGGTTTCCTCTGGTGCTGTCTCGTCTCTCTCAATCATCCCGGAACCTCCTGGGTGCCTGAGCTCTGTCCTGCAGTCTGTGAGCTTTGTCTCTGGATTCCCCATCAGCTCCTTTTGAGGTTTATTGGTATCTCCCTCCCGCTTCAACTTCCCTCCCCCACCAAGCCATTTCTGTTTTCCTTCTTGTGCCCCCAGGACCGATGCTAGCTTTGAACCCAGCAACAACTTTTCTTACTGGTTCTTTATGAGTTTGTTTAATTTCAGATACAAGAAGGATGGAGTTCAAAATATTTCAAATCTTTTAAAGAATGTCTTTACTTTAGCCCCGGGGGGAGCGTCACCAACCTTGACTCCAGTTCTGATTCTAAGGCTTGCAAATAGAATGCTCTGCTGCCCATTCACCTTTGGCCCCGGGACATCTGGGGGAACTCCTGGAGAATCTTTGTGAGACAATCTGAGTTCCGTATTTTGCCTCAAAAACCCCTTTGAAATGATAAAACAATGAATCCCTGCTTTGTAGAGCAAAGAGATCACTGCTTAATCAGTTTACCCTTGGGTGAATTATTTGTTTCTTTTGAAAGTTAAATGTTAGCCATTAGAAAAGTGCCCAGGTGGCCTCTTGAATCTGTTCTGACCTTTTTATCCCTTCCCTTTCTCCTCTTCTCCACCTCTTAATTCTTTTGTCACAACTTGTCCTCAGAGGTTCCTTCTGTTCTTGTCTTCGGCAGGATTGTCTTTCATTAAGTACGATGTAAATATATCCCTCCCCTGTTCTTTTATAAAGGCTTTTCTCTGAGGCTGTTGTGTGTGTTTGGGGTGGCATTACCTTCTTAAGGCTGCCTCTCAGCTTTGGCAGGTCGGTAAAATCCAGTGCATCCAGGCAGATAGCGCCCTCTGCTCTGACATTTCTCTCTGGTTCTGGTGTGTTAAAGTTGGACCCAGGTTGTTATTTTTGTATCAATGACATTTTCATAATGCACTAAATAATGAAGTGTTAAGAACACCAAAAGAAAAAGCCTTAAAAATGACTAGAACATTTCCGGAAGCATTTAATATTAAGAGTGTTAACCTTTCACATCTCCTTTTTAACATAAATTGATTATAAAGTGTATCGAGTGACTTCACTCCAAGGTATCAGTATCTGGAAAATTGAAATTTAATTGCAGTCTGCACCATATCACCACAGTCCCATACCCCAGCTTAGCCCTCAGTGCTGCAAGCATCTTTTCTACTTCTATTTCCCCAATAGGGCTGGGTCTTATCTCCCCACCTTGCCTCAAAGCCCAGCTCTTACCACCTGCTAAAAACCTAGCCAGTTCGCTGTCACGCCAGCTGGTAGTGATTGGCTGTTTTCTGAACTTCAGGAAGACTTTTGCTTGGAAAAAAAGCAACAGGAGTTCCACATTCAGTCTTTATATTCATGCTTTATCTTCCTCAATATAATAAATATAGTCAGATTTCTTAAAGGCAGGCAGTGACTAGTTGAGCTTTCACTTTACAGTGTGCCCAATGCTCTGACTACCTGTCACAGTCACTACGCAGTGTGTTCTGAATGAGTAATTAGATAGATGTCACCATTGAATTGATTGTTTTAAAAATGGAATCCTATGAGAGAGAAGCTCACTGTTTAAAAGAAAATTGCAGGCAAAGCAAATTATTCTTTTTTTTTTTCAGCATGAAGAGTCGCTACTGAAATAAATGACCTTTGATCTGGCATTACAAATTATTCTGTACACAGTTCTCTTTTCTGTCATCCTTTCATTTATTCCACCTATGCTTAATAAGGGTGCATTATGTACCGCTGTCTAGGTATGGGTAAACAATCGTGAACACAGCAAAGTGCCTGCCCTCTTAGCACTAACATTTCAGTGAAGAGAGGCAGGCGATAACCAAAGGGAAGAAATAGCATGTGGTGTGAGGGCTATAAAGAAAAATAAGACAGGATAAGGGAAATGGAGAGATGTGGGATGCCATTTATAGGGCAGGCCTTTCAGATGGAAGGACCATCTGAGCAGAGAGCAGGGGGAAGTAAGGAAGGGAGGAGACCACGTGGATATCCCTCCATCTAGAGGAGAAGCCTGCTGAGGAGCCTACAAAGCCTGGAGGTGTAACTTCCCGTGGGCCGTCTGAGGACTGGGTGCAGAGAGGAAGTGTGGCGAGAGTGGACTGAGGGACCAGTCTGGGGTAGCTGGCTAAGGTCAGGTAGTGCTAGTCGACCTTCGATAAATACTCAAGTGTGTGCTGTGAGTAAGAAGGGAAGTCACTGGAGGACTTTGAAAAAGACCCACATACTTTTAAATAAAAGAATGACTCGGGCTGCTGTGTAGAGTAGTCTGTAGTGAGATAGGTCATGCCTGGAAGCAAGAAGACTGGTAAGGAGGCTCCTGAATAGCCTAGTGATTGACAACAGGGGCCCTGACGGGGGCGGGGATAGGGGTGGGGGGAGTGGGGGGCTCCCAAGGGGTGGGAGTAGTCAGATCGTGATTCAAGAGGTTGACAGGATTTGCTGCTGTTCTGACTATGGAGGCCTATGAGAGAAACAGGGGAGTCAGGAATTATTATGAACAAAGTTGGTGGCCGCAGCAGATGGAAGGTTCGTGTGGTCATTGACTGAGATGGGAAGGTCTGAGGGAAGATCAAGTGTGAGAGAAACTCAAGTTGGGTTTGGGACATGTGACATTTGTAGTGCCTGTTGGGCATCCAAGACTGTTGGCTGTGAGTCTCCCTTCTAAAACTGCGAGTCGTTAAATTCAAGGTCATGTATTGGTCCTCTGTATAGTCTCAGATTAATTTGTAGAAGTTTTTGCTCATAGGACACCTAACACTTGTGTTCGACTTAATGGAATCCAGATTTGTGCACATGGGTTTTCTGAAAGCTGCCTGCAGTTTCACTTGCATCTCCATATTCTTTTTCATTATAATCTGTAAATGCAGAAAAAAGACAATTGGAAAAACTGCTGTATAAAACTTGCTGAAAATGGGTAGAACCAGAAATGATGCTGACAGGAGGTTTAGAAGTGTAAAATAGAGAGTACTCAGACCAAATATAGGTAAATTAGCATAAATCATCATTTCTCTGATTTCCATGCCACTCTTACCCGAGTTGGCTGATTCAACAGCTGCTTCTATGACTACAGCTGTGTAATTCCTTCACATTTTCTTTTTGCATGGAAAAGTATTCCAGTTTGTCATTGCTTCATCATTTGTGATTTTATATTAAGTTCCTCTTTTTTTTTTGGCCTGACCATATGGTTAAGAAGAGTCTTGCAACTGTCCTCTATTCTTTTGAACCAATTGCTCTGTCTGTTTTCACTTGGGGGTTTTGTTTTAGATACACTTGGAGTTTTATTTGCCTTTGGGGCAGCTCTTAAAGGTTTGGAAATGCTTCTCTCAGGAAACTTCCTTATACCTGGTTGAGCCTTGCAGGTTGGTGAAGGTTCCAGGTGGAGAAAGACATCACAGGTAGAGGGAAGAACAAGTGGGGCCGGTGGCTAGTTTGATGTGGCTGCAACAGGGGCTTCATGGGGGCTGTGAAAAGAACTGAGGCAGAAAGAAAACGTGACAGGGGTAAGCGGTTAGATCAGTTGGTTAGAGTGTGGTGCTAATAACACCAAAGTTGCTGGTTCGATTCCCGCATGGGCCATTGTGAACTGCACTCTGCTGAATAGTACAGAAAATGGGGAGTGTCAGAAGTTTAGAGTCCAGAACTACTATGATGACAGAGGTGTTTTTAGGCAAAAATACTATGACTGCCATAGGAAGAACAAATGGGAGTTGAGGAAGACTCATAAGCAGGTTTTTGGTGATAAGGCAAAAGATGAAGGTCTTATAAAGTTCTTAGAACTATAATCGGCACAGTCAGTGCTATATGAGTGTTTATAAAATAAAACAAATGAAAGCAGAAACATTTGTGATGGGGTGGAGAACACCAAATTAGAGAGACATCTTACATGTAGAATTACATCTACTTGGATGAGCAGTGATGTTATTCCAGGATCAGGCACAGGTAGAGGTAGGTGGAGGTTGAGTAGGAGCCATAGTTCTGTCTGGACACGTCCACTTTGGAACCTATGGAGCGTTCATTAGGCAGCTGGAAATATAGCTCTAGGGCTCAGCTGAGACCTAAGCCTGGAAGAACACGTTTGGAACACGTTTAGAAGTCTCCAACTTCTAGATAGGAAAGAAAGAGATCACCCCAGGAAGGGAATAAAGCAAGGGGAGAAAATGGTCAAAGATAGAGTGCGGGGGAACCACACTCATGCACGTGGGATTGATTCTCTGTGATACCAGTGATGTTGGAGTTAAAAAAAAGGAGCAAGTTATCTTCAAATTTTGGTTGACTTAATCTCTTACTAAGATTTTTCTGGCTAATTAACTGGTAAATGTCCCAGGAAAAGATTACATTATTTTTGTTTTATTATAAAAACACACAACAAAAAAACCCTACAAACTACTTGATTCCCCCTTCAGGCAGTGCCAAATGGTATCAATGAAAACATCTTAATCAGGTGCCCTGTCGACCCTGAAGACCCACCACAACCAACTTTGAAGTCCAGTCGTCATAGAGGATAACTGCATATTCTGGCTTAACTTTGGGCATAGCTGTTCTGTTCTTGATAGTGTATAACACTCAGTGGTATTTGAGACTTCTGGAATCTTCAAGAGTTAACGTAGAGCATCATTTTGCCCCAAACATAGATCCCACAATAAAAAAGCCTCCTCTTACCAGCAATATGTGGATTCCTGAAAGATATAGAATAATAAAAACTCCAGGTCCTTAGCATGGTGTTTCAAGGTGCCTCTTCGGCAACTTGGTGTGTGTTAGTGACTTGCAGGTAGCTGTCAGCCGTTAGAGGGAGTTCTCTGAAGTCACATAGATTGCATCAGGAAGGCTGCATGCGTATCCTGTAGATGTGTGGAAATAGTGCTTTCAGCAGCAGCATCTTCCACGGGATAAAAATAACTCCACTTTAGTCAGTAGCCCTGAGCCAGGTGTCCCCTTTCACTCCCTGTTCTCTGTTGATATTCTGCAAAGAAACATCTTGTCTTCCACAGTTTGGAATGGGATGTTTCCGGTCTCGCTAATTTAACCGTCTGATATCTGTCTGTTGCTCCTCTTGTCTAATGTTGTGAGCACCGTCGTGAAAACTTAACAGTTTACATTCCTCATGTCTGTTGTTCATCCGTACAGCAAGAGTTTAACAGCGACCTGCCAGGCACTAGCTAGCATAGGTTTTCATACTATCATTTCGGTTGTTCCCCACTTTTTCGGCCTAAGCTGTGTAATGAGTAGGCAACAACTTTCATGTCAGCGATTCTGTTAGAAGTCTTACTTTATTTTACTTCCCCATCACGGGAGGTTCTTTGAGGTCCTATGTTATAGATGTATTTCCTGCAAAATATCACGTCAGCTTTTAGATTTTGAACTTCTTCACAAGTCTCCTTTTTGAAATCTTTATCGACTAGGGGATGTGATTTCTTCTTTTTCATTAGCTCCAGGTCAGGCTCCTTCTCAAGAGCTCTTATGTTAGAAAGCCTACATCTGTGAGCAAGAGGGATGGATGGCGGCTGTCATTAATCATTGAAAGATGTGATTGCCGGTGGTGTTACTTCCTGTGTCGAGCTTCCCATTGTCAGACCTGGCGAAAAGCTGAAGGCTGTGGGGACCGCCTTCATGTAAACACTGCTTCACCCCACACTTTCTCCTTCTTGTGGTGACAGAGTGGTGTTCATGTCCACCCAATCAGTACGCAGGAGCCAGCAGGCTTTGTCACTCACTGTAGGGAAAAGCCTCCCGTGTTCCTGCTAAAATAACTGCTGAGTGGTTTGTTACTGAGGCAAACAAAAGAATGTTCAGTCACCACAGGAGTCGTAGGATCACCACTTGAGTCCTAGAAAGTTCTTCTTGATTTCAGCAGTCATACTTAACTGACCAATTACATTTAAAATGGTCAAAGAAAAATATAGCCTGAGATAATTGGATAAGATAAACCAATTTATCTTATCTGTTCCTACATGTAGAATTGTTGTTTGGGGACTATGTTCTTCATTGCTAAGCGGCGTGAGGAGCCTTCCTTTCAAACTCGCTCAGTTCTTCTTCGCCATCATTTCCTCAGGCATGTCCCTTTTCAGCCTCCTGTGCTAACTGATAGCACATGTGTTTCAGAATAGAACCTGGAAAAGGAATGTGTATGGCCCTCGTATGGAAATACCATTCCAAATTCCATTTGCCATTAGATAATACACTGGCTAGACCGTCAGAAGTCACCCCAGAAAGGGGGAATTTGGGTTGGAAAGGAATCAAAGGAATCACAGAGCTCATATAATTGACTGCAGTTAAGCAGTAATAGGGTGGTCTGGACAACTGGACGAAGGCCAGGTCCAAAATTATAAGCATTTCCCCCTACCCTTTTAGAATGAGGTGAGTTCTGCTGAATGGAGAGCAGAGCAAGTCATTAGCTTTCTTAAGTTTAATCCAAGCACGGGTTCTGAACATTGTCTTTTGTTCTCTAAAAGGGGTAAAGATGTCGAATCCAGCCAGAAAAACCTGTGCTTATTCATTGTAACCATCCACACAATTACTACATTTATTTCCTTTTACTTCTCTCTCAGAAACAGGATCCTGAAATAAGTTCTTGGTTGTATTTGATAAATATCAGCTGATGTCCACGACTCCTTGAGTTCCTTTGTTCCCGGCAGAATGTATAGCATTATATATTTGTTGAATGAACGAATGAATGAATGAATGAATGAGTAGCAGTGTGTCCAAAACAGGGGGAAAATGTTAGGGCGTGTGCCTTCACTGCCATGGGGGAAGCAATGTGATACGCGTGTGAGGTTACCAAACTATTCCATGGAACCGTAGACCATGACAGATCACACACACACACACTTCTGTGCTCTGACAAATGTTGCACACTATATCACACTCTGGAATCCACAATGTACATTTGCATATTGAACTCTCTGAAAAGATCTGCAATGAAGATAAGCTGGCTAACCTTTATTTCCAATGTACTTGGCCATGGAACTCTCTGGTTTACATCTGTTTATGTCTAGAACCCACTGAGTACACTTCTGCCACTGGTAGAAACACTGGTAGAAATTTACAAAATCATCCTAGCCTGGAGTCTGGCGGACCTGTGTTTGAATCATGGTTTACCAATTTACTGTGTGATCTCGCGTCAAATTAAGTAAGCTCTGGTCTCCTTTCCTCATCTGTCAGATGAGGATAATGTCCAATTCCTAAGATACAAGAGTTAAAACAGATAATGCAGGTAACCTGTGTGCTGTGCAGCTAGCACAGGCTGGATCCTCCCTGGTTATTTGTTTCCACGCTGACTGCACGGCATTTCTTTGCACCACACTGGCACCCACAAATAGGGGCTCCTTAGGGTACGGCCTATTGTCTTTAATCTCTATGGCCAGTGGCAGGCAATTGTTAATTGTACTTGTAAAATGTGAAGAATTAGAGCAGGTCATTGAAAGATGTTGTTTTCATTTTGTTATAACATTGAGGCAGGAACTGAACTCTTGTTTATCAATTAGCCTATGGTAAAATTGGTTTCATTATATGTTGTTTCACTTAAAGTCACAGAACCTGTCAATGACATTGAGAGGATTTACTGCAGTTTTTTCTTTTCTTTTTTTTTTTTTTAAACTGCTTTCCTAAAGGAAAGCATGGCAAAGGGCTCTTAGTTACTTTTGCATTTGTTGCTGCTGTTGCCTCTTAATTTCTGGCAACATTATTTCCCTATTGTGTTTTCTTAACTTCCTCAGGTTCTTCTAAATTGGATATTAAAAAGAAAAAGTCTCTCTGGAAATGTCTTTTATTAACCTACCAAATAAATGGCTGTCCAAAAACTGTATGTAATAAGAGAAATAGCCACGGGCATTTATTTTATTTTTACCACATAGTAGGCACTACTCTCAACTCTTTGTGTGTAGACCTCATTTAATCCTCTCAATGGTCCAGTGAGTGTGCACTGTTATCTGCATTCTGCAGATGAGGAAAATGAAACTTTACCCAGCTAACAAACGACAATGATGACTGAATGACAAGAGCTCATGCAGATTAGTGTGGACATGGGTGAGTTGCAGACTGCAAAGTCATATGGTGGAGAAGCTTGAGGTTTGTGTTATCTTGTCAAGTCTAGGTGAAACTTTTCCTTTTTCAGAAAATAAAAGTTATATATTTTATATTAGTCAAGGTTCTCCAGAGAAATAGAACCAACAGTATATATATAAGGAAATGTATTATAGAGAATTGGCTCAGACAATTTTGGAGGCTGAGATTTGTAGTTAGCAAGCTGCTGGCCCAGGGGAACCAATGGTATAAGTTACAGTTCAAAGGCTGGCAGGCTTGAAACCCAGGAAGAGCCCATGTTTCAGTTCAAGTCCTAAGGCAGGAAAAACAGGACCCAGCTCAAGCAGGCAGGCAGGCAGAAGCATTCCCTCTTACTCCTGTGTGGGAGGGAAGCCTTTTTGTTCTATTCGGCCTTCACTGATTGGATGAGGCCCACCCATGTTAGGGAGGACAATCCACTTTACTCAGTCCATCAACTCAAATGACAATCTCACCCAGAAAACAGCCTCGCAGACACACCCAGAATAATGTTTGATGAACTATGTGGATATCTTGTGGCCCAGTCATACGGACACATAAAATTAACCATCACATATCCCAAAGTTTTCAATCACAAGTTCACATCTTCCCCTCTAGTGTCTACGTTTTCAGGCAAAGTCAGTGGGCTTCTACTGACTTCAGGGACGTCTTTACAAAAGCTCCTCCAAAACTCAGCCTTTACTTGAGATAGGGCATATATAATTGAATAATGTCAAATATTCAAATGCCAATTACTATTAACCATTTAAATACTTAAAGTCTGAGTAGAGAGTCTCCTAGAAATGAAAAACTGCTGTTTCCCCTCATGCCAGCAATCACAACTGGGGACCCAGGACTCTGGCGCTTCTATAGTGACTCCAAATTCAGAGCTTTGTTCTCTGCTTGCATAATGCAGCCCCAGGATCAGATATGTTTTAGGTCATAGCTTGTGCCCAGTGACAATTGGGAGAATGAGTGAGACCGGCTTATATTTGAAGAGATGAGGAAAAGCTTTCTTTTGCCAGCTACTCTGCTGGCAGTGAGGGCAGTGAGGGCAGTGAGTGGGTCTTAACTGAACTCGTCTCTGAGTTTCAGACCTTGCCTGGCACACAGGAGTCAAGAAGTAAATATTGGTTGCAAGACTCAGCCAATGATTGGGTATCTACTGTGTGTTCTCTGATGTTTGCTAGAGAAACAGCGATAAGGGGAGGAAAAAGACCCAAGGAGCTATATGGAGCCGTTCTCTGAGTGAATCAGGTACTGTTACCTTTTCTTAGCCCATTGTTTCAGCTCTGTGTAGCTATTTCTACCTTACCTGAGATAATTACCTTCAAACCCTGCTAACTGATCCCATACTGGGTGGTCCTTCAATGGTGGCCTTTAAGTTTCAGTTAGAGGTCCTTGTATTTCATAAAAGACCCCTAGGGACAGAGTGTTATAAATTATTTGGGGACTTTTTTAGTCATCTGGAAAAAAAAAGAGGTCTTCCAGAAAATAAAAAAAAGTCTCCTTTGCCCTCTTTGAGGGTGAAAAAGAAGTGCAGTTGGGAGGGGTAAAGGGGCTTGTTGTAGACTAGAAAAGAGAGGGACTAGACAGGTGACTCCTGAACTTTGTTCAGCAGGGGAAACAGGAGGAATTGGGCAGGAACACAGCTGTTTTTTTTAAAGATTCACTGACCATATGGCCCATTGATAAGCGGCTCTCTGCCCTGCACAGGGACTCTCCTTGCAGTGGAATTTTATTTTCCTCCCTGGGCCAGTGTTAAATTCTCCGGATGCATAAGGTGACACGAGGAGAAGCAGATGATATCAACACCACAGTTTATTTGTGGAACCTGGGCCTCCTCCTCAAGGGCAGTGCTTTTCCTCCAAAGGAGGGAGCACTTACTGCCGCCCAAGTACCTGCTGCTCTCCGAGCCTTTGCTTGCAAGGGCAAGGAGAGAAGTCCAGCTAGTGAGGGCCAGTCCACAAGTCGTTTCAGGAGAGATGGATGTAAACAGAAATGCCTGGAAGTCTGAATGTGTTTTCTGCTGTGGAAAGGTTCAAGTGGAACCCTAAAGAGATTTTCTGAAAATGGTATTTAAGAACACACTAGGTGTGGAAGCTGGTGGCAGATACCTTGGTTGAACAACATAGGAGGAGAAATTTATTATCACCAATGCCTCCTTCCCTCTTCCCCATGATATCCTTCAATTAACCTCTTGATGAAAATCAACAGGAGAGGGGGGCATATTCTATTTTTCAGTTCTGCTGTTGATTTTTAGGGAACCTGGGAGGGTTGCCTTACCAGTTTTTTGGAAGATAGTGATGGGAGACCGGGTTGTCAGCAGACCTAACAATGAAGTCGTAGTTCTATTTGGTGACAAGCACTGGCATGAAAGCAGGGAATAAAATGCTCTCATTGGTCGACTTGAGAAGAGTAGCCTGGTGATTAAGTGTTCTTATTTCCGAGTGAGCAGTGTGGCTGTGTTCAGAAGAGCCCATTAGGTTGAGCAGAGGCCCATCAACAATCTAATTAAGAGGAAAGGGAGAGTCACTGTAGAATTATCAGTGCTTGTGTTGCTAACGCTGTTTCGGTTTAGAGCCAAATGGACCTGTTCAGTATGAAGTCGATATGAAACTCTTGTGTGTTTCATGTCAGATGCCCTCCCACAGAGGGGGCTGGTTTTAGATAATGATTGTTTTGCTTCTGTGGGATACCACCTGCAGAAATGCGTTTGTTTTGACTGTTTAGAGATTGCTGAAAGCCTTGCAGAGAGGATTCTTTGGATGTGTGTTTTCCCATCCAGTGACAATGCTCAGCTTGAAATTGAGGACTGGATAAAAGTTACAGACTGTGACACTGCTGAGTGTCGATTTGTAGAATCGCTTGGTTCTGGTTTTGGCGCAAGTCCTTGGGAACGGTGGAACCAACCAGTAATCCTTAGCAAGAGAGCTTCAAAGACACCCATGATTTCATATTTTGATTTAAAAAGTAAATCCTTATAGCCTTGATATCCTTTCTGCAATTCCCACCATAGTTTACGTATTACAAAACGAGAACCAATTGCATGGCTTTGCAGAGGACAAACCCCATTAGTCTGTGGTAACATTTCTGCCTAGAATTTTAAGCATCTTGATAGCATGGGGAAGACTCAAGTAGGGGTGGTGAGGGACCATTTTGCAGAAGAACCCCTCAGCTCAGCAAGGCTGTGTAATTTGTCCAGGGCAGCGTTTTAACAGGTGCTGTAAGTACAGCCGTGTGCGTGTGTCATGAGGAACCGTCCTACAGCTCCACTTACGTCCCTTGATGGAGGTTCAGATGTGGTATTTGACAATCTTCACCAGCCCATTGTTCATCCAAGAAGCCACGCCTGTCTTTTTGCGTGGCACTCCATCTAGTCTTGGTAATGACAGTCTCTAGCACTGAGGGTCTTCCATAGGACCCAGAGGTATTGCTGGAATGCTGACACAGAGAAAGGAGGGGACTATGGAAAAGGTGGGAATAATCTACAGAAAACTTACAAAGTGGAGAAGGTGGTGCAACGCAACTAGAAGCACCAGTAGTTGCTGCGGCTACTGATGCTAAAGAAAACTACAGAACATCAGTGCTGCTACCTTGAATGAAAGGGAGGATGAAATTTGAAGCCCAGAGTGAGTTTTTTCAAAGGTGAAAACGTGCCCAATAGTTTCACAAGGGTATCAGGACAAATAGGAATTCTTCTCTGTCTTTGCCAGAACTTCTGCTTCCAAAGTAGAACTTCTCTAGTTGTAGGAGATAGAAACGCAGGGCAAACAACATGTTTCTCTGCCTCGTTTCTGGAGAGTAAGTCTGAGTGTTGGAGGACTCGCTGTAAGGAAGGAGGGGGAGTTTGTCTAATAGTGAAAAGAGCACTTTTCTGTTTTCAGAGGGGACAGCCTCACTCCTGTGCCCAGGAGGCCTCGTTGGCACAGTGGATCAGCCAGACCTGTTAGACCTGCCAGCCTTCGTATGTTTTCAGCCGCAATATCCACTGATGGAAATGATTGTAATTTTGTCTGTTGTCAGAATGGGAGCTATGCGTAAATATTTTTTAAATGTGAACAGTGAACCGGTATCAGTTCATATACTTCCCACGTTTGGTTATTTATGATGATTTTAACTTTTGATCATTTAAACAGTAACTGGAAGAAAGTTTATCTTGATGTTATCTAATAGTGGTGGGATAAAAGCTTATCAAAAGAGATCTGACATAGTGAAGATTATAACATGGATAGTTAGTTACCCGATGAGCTGAAAACTCTTTCTTTAAACACTTTAGGCATTCCTTTCGAAAGAGTAAGTGTGGCACCCAGCCCAGAGCACCCCAGCTGGGGAAGATGTTCATTTAGTGGGCATCCTGGTGATGTAAGAGACACCAGGTTCCTTTCTCCTGCTGCAGGTGCGGTGTCTATTCCCATAGGTATTCCTCAATCTGGGCTCTTCATTGGTTGCTGGTTTGAGTGGCATCAAAGTGAGATCAGCTGCCAGCAGGAGCCCATATTTTGTAATATTGTGTGGGTGGTAGGCTGACCAACTGTCCTGTCCTGTCCCAGTTTGCCAGCACAGAGGGGGTTCCCGGCATGTGGCACTTTCAGTTTTCAAATTGGGAAAGTCCTGGGCAAACCAGGATGAGCTGTCACCCTGTGTGGGGTCATGGATTTGACCATAAACTTCAGCATTACATTTTAAAATATTAAGTGGTTTGCATTCTGAATGTTCCTGAACCTATTTTACAGTGCGGAGTGGACTCGTTCCCAAAATACGCTGTGTCCATGTTGGTCAACTGGCTCATGATACTCTCCTTCCAGAAAGGAACTCCAAAATGGCTTCAGACTGTGTCTCATTTGCTCTGGTGGCTCTGTATTCTTGCAGACTGATTCAGAGAGCAAGCTTAGGCGCCAGACTACCCCACCCTTCCCTGTCCCCCGGCTTCCCACCCCCTCCTTCAGCCATAGTGTCACCACTTTTATCTCTCAGGAGAAAGCTCAAAATTTTAAAAACAGTGTATTTCCAAGCCAGTGACTAGATGCTTGCATATCTCTTCTGGCTCCAGAGTTCTGTGGTCTTCTAGGGAGAATTGCTAATTTTCCTAAGGCTTTGAATGGAATAAATTGAAAGAAAACTGCCTGTTCAAATGGTTCCTATGATAGTGAGAGATACTTACTGTGTGGTCCTTTTATTTTTAGTAATAGTGTTGGGAAAATCAGGTTATGTTTATTCTGAGTGTCTGGGGGTGCTGGTGCGATTGTGTAGTCTAGAAAATTCTGGAATTATAAATTATTATAAACGTTGACTCGGTGGGGAAATTCATATACCAAAAATACTGTAATTTATAAGTCAGCCTATAGGTTTTCCTCTTGTTCGTTGCCTAGAAATGTATACATTGGCTGATGAGAATAAACTGAGAAAGCACTTTCATAGAGAAATATAAATACATTTAACTGTGCTGTACTTTTGTCAAATGTGTTTTTATATCAGATTTCTTGCTTGTCCAAAACGCCCCAATTTGGAGTTTATTTATTTTTTGCCACCTTCATTGTAAATCTCATAGTGTGGACTTGTCTTTCATTTAGATAAATACATTCAAGTTGTAATACTTCCTAGCTTTTAGTATTAATCAAATACTTTATGGACTTTCTCTTAGCTGTCATTTAGTTTTAGTCTTCTGATGTTTATTTTCAATAGAATACTGAGTTTTCTCCAGGGCTGCGGTCATCTTTAGGTGTGTTGTGGGCTGATGATAATATCCACTCAGCTGGAGCCAGAGGCCCATTTTGAATGGGTCGGCTTGTTTTTATGGCAAACCAACTGCCCTCTATGAATAACAAGTTCTCCTCTTGGAGAGAGAAAAATCATGTTGCCTTGATATCTTAAGAGTGCAGTTTAATAAATATTATCATGCATGATGGAACAACATCTTTATTCAATAAAGCAGATATTGCCAACAAAAAGTGAAATAATAGAAATAACTTCTAGTGGTTTCCAGCCTTAATTATGAGAAATAAGTGGAAAAGAGAGTTTGTAATCAAAGTTTTTTGCACAATAATAGTTGGCTGTTTTTTACTGTAAAGTAAAAAATAGATAAAATGAATGCTTTTGGGTTTTTTCTCCGTTTTCCACCTCTGGTTTTTGCTTTATATCATCAAATGTTGTACTTTAAGCCACCCACAGACTCAGCTGTTTGGGTGAGGCTGGACTCATCACTGGGACAGAGGCTGGCCCAAGTTTACTATGATGGGATGGCCTTGCCATATCAAGACTTACTTGAATGAAATTTATGCCTACAAAATGTTTCATTAGAGGCATTGTGTTAATGTGTTGATTTTTTTCTAAATCAAGGAGAATTTTCCTTATAAAAACATTCCTATCACCAGGTTGGGCACTTTTCCTACCCTGTCTTCACTGCTTTTTCGAAATGTGGAGACATGGAAAAAATTAAAAATAAACATTTTCCCCTGAAAAATTATAAACCCATAATTTGTTAAAAAGGCTTTATTTTGTCTGTATTTAATTTTATTTTTAATAAAATGTGAAATAGGTGAGTAGGGGTAGTTAATGGGGAAGAGGGATGGTGAAGATTTAAAAACCCATTGCTAGAAGTCAGATTGACAATAGGCTTGGTGGAGGAAATAGGAAATTGAGTTCTGGAACATTTGAGGTGAGGTAACTGTGGGAATTCTCCTCTTTGGGATACAGACACATATATTGACAAGCATTTAGAATATGTGTGTCTGGAATCTGGGAATACAGTCTGGGCTGCAGCCGTAATAGGGAGAGCCTGAGGATTGCGCAGGTGAGTCCAGAGAAGAACATCCTGTGTGAGCCTTAGCACAGCACTTGGACGAGATCCCAGCAAGCAGTCCTCAAAAGGGGCTTCAGCTGATGGTATGTAGCTCCGCCTTAATTCAGAGCCATAGTATTCACATCCAGCATTAAAACCACGGGTCTTTGCCAGAGCACCTTAAGTCTGTTGGCATTTATTGAAATTAATTTGTCTGCAAGAAGAGACATATATCCGCTTTGTTAACTATTCATTCAAGTAAAATGTTTCTGGGAGATAACTAAAGCCTATATTTATGATACAGCAAGGTGATAAAACAAAAAGGTATATATTATAAAATGCTAAGGATATAAAATGGTAGATTTTTTGCAATTGCTATTATCTTGTAACTGGTTTTTCCATAAAAACTGTGATTCCAAGAATCATGTGTCTGGAGCCAGTGAGCTTATGATATGACATGAACATTATTTGGCATCTATTTTTATTTTGAGGAAGAAATAAAGAACAGGAAGGCATCCTATTCCTAGTCTCCAAAAAGGTTATGTTTTTAATTCTGTACCACAGAAAATGCGCACAAATTTGGAGTTACACTTCATGCGTGGAGATCTGTAAAGGAAAAATAATTTGGTACCCATCCACCCAAAAGCCATAAATCAGATGTAGAATAGCTAATCACAGATATAGATTGCATGCTCCATGCTGATTACTTTCTCCTCAGTCTATTGTGTACAATTAAGAATTTAGATCTTAGGCTGGCTGTGCTGTTTTTGAAGTATGACTCAAAAGCATAAAGTTAATTTTTAAATTCTCCTAATCCTGATTTATACTTTTTGTTCCTTTTTCGTTAAAGTATTATCTTCAGGAGGCTCATTTTAAACTGTAAGTGCTGCCTTAGGGGCAGTTTTCATAACACTGCAGCACCTATGCATTTATCAGAATAACCAGAACTGCCTGCTGACTGAGAAAATACAACCATTTTTACTGTGTAAAAGTAAAACAACTTGCAGTAGCAGTCACCATTAATTGATTTAATGGGATGGAGATGGTTCTAATGGGCTCAGCATTGGTTTTCACCTTTCAGGTTCATCAGTGTCACCTAGGATCATCTTAAAAACTAGAGGAAATGGTGCAGCTACTATTAGAAAACATTGCGACAGTTCCTCAAAAAACACAAAAGAATGATCATGTGACCCAGCAATCTACTTCTCAGTATATACCCCAAAGAATCGAAAGCAGGAACTCAGAGATACATTTGTACACCTGTGTTCATGGGAGCATTATTCACCATAGCCAAGAGGCTCAATATGTCTATCAGTGGAAGAATAGATGCGCAAAATGTGGTCCATCCATACAATGGAATATTAGTCAGCCTTAAAAAGGAAGGAAATCCTGTCATAGGCTACAACATGGATGAACTTTGAAGACATTCTGCAAAGTGAAATAAGCCAGTCACAAAAGGACAAATATTGCATTATTCCACTTATCTGAGGTCCTAGTAGTGAAATTCACAAAGATAGAAAGTAGAACGGTGACCACCACGGGCTGGGGGGAGCGAGGGTAATTATTTAATGGGTACAGAGTTTTAGTTTTGCAATATTGAAATAGCTCTGGAGATGGCTGGTGGTAGCAGCTGCACAGCAGTGTGAATGTATTTCCCACCACTGACCTATACACTTAAAAAAGGTGAAGATGGTATAGACTATTTATTTTATTTCAATAAAAACAAAAACAAAAATGACAAAGGAGTGGGCTCCATCAAAGAAATTCAGTTCCAGTTAGTCTGTTACAGGGGCCAAGCTGTGGTGATTCTAGTCTAGTCTAGTCACCGGTGATGATCGCTGCAGAATTTGGACCCAAGGGGTGCAGCCAGCAGTGGGAGGCCCAGACTGCCAAGTGGCAGGAGGGGGGAGCTGAGCACCTGGAAAGAGAGAATGGCAGGTGGATTCCCTACAGCAGGGGAGAAGACCTTGACTACTGCCTTGGCCAACGAATTATTCCAATGAGGAGAATTTCGGGCGTAATTTGTGCACATGGGCCAGAAGGGTCTTTCAGTCACACCTGAGCTGCTGTCCTTCTAAGCACGCAGAGTGGGTGATGCCTGTCATGGAGATAAGATGGAAAATAAGCACAGACTCTGTCCTGCGTCTCGCCTCACCGGTTCCTTCAGAGAATCTTAAAGATAGTGTACACTTACCTGCTTAAAGTGAAGCAGAAATAGGAGGGAAGCTCAGAATGAATAGACCACACTATTCATTCCTGCAATTCGTGACTGAGTAAAACATTTTTAGATGCTTAAGAAAGTGACTTGGTGATGTGGCCTGTAAGTGATTCTTCTTTTATTTGTGAGACTGTGAACCTAATTGTTTCCTCATGAACCTGAACGTCTGTCCCAGAAGCACCTTATTGAACATGAGATGAATGGAGTGACCTATGTTTCAATTCAGATTATACACATGCACAGCAAGTGTTATGCATGTTTCAGTGGCTGACCAAATAAGATAAGCCATAGCCCAACTGAGTAAATCCTTCCATGCCATGAGAAATCCCTGACATCACTGCACGTCTCATTTTCCAAAGAATTTTATGGGAATCAATAATAGCTAGCCCTGGTGTCTCTACCCATTCTGTTTATTGAATATGATTCATTTTGAGTGACCTTTACTTTTCTATAATAGTTCTTTATTTGTGACGTGCAGATTGCAAACAATCTAATCAGCCCTCTGGCTTTCGGTTATTAGTGTTCCATCTGCTTTATAATGTTACTGTAAAAACCAGCTATTCAAGGAGGCAAAAACGATTCAGTGACTGAATCTTTTCCTCTGGAAGAAAAATTTGTGTGGCATTAAGATTGCCAAATGACAATGTCTTCTTTTGGTTGTGTGTCTGTGCATGTGTATTTGACTGACTTAAGGTGTTTGTCATATTTCTTTCTTGGTACCTGAGAGTTCAGATGCCCTGGTTAATGTTAAAATTATGAACAAAAAGTTCCTAAAAAAACAAAGGAGGAATCATAATTTTAACAATAAGATGTTGTAAATAGTTTTGTTATGAACAATAAAGTGTTACAAAGTAGTATTATATCTTAGTATGAAGAAGATATGGATGAAGGGTTGAGGGCAGTGTGGGAGTATTAGTAAGAATTCTTGATTTTCCTTCCCAAGCCATGGCTCCTTGATTGTTTATTTTGTAGTCATGCTTCTTCAGTAATCTTGATTCCATGTCTTAGACCCTACTTTTACAAAAGGTGATGTTGATACTTGTTTGTATGCTGGTCTTGTCAAGTCTTGCAAACTTGAACTGATGTTGTGCTCATTTCTTGGATAGGTGCCGAAGATTGTTATGTTTTCAGAATCAGGCATATACTTGCTTTTATTCAGAGACTGCTTGAAAGAGCTTAGCCTTCTTGGAGTGATCGTGAGCTTGACCCGGCAGATATGGCTGGGTGGAACTTGAATTAAAGGAAGTAGACGTAGGTGACCATTAAGCAGGTTCTGGTCTATGGCCACCTTCTCAATGTGAAATAATGCTACAAATCCTCATTTCCATCTAGCAAAAAGCAGTGAATTTAAATTGAAGCTCAGTTTTCTAACTTGTTTTCATTCTTTGCACATTTCCTCATAACAGATTTGTGAGGCAATGATTTGCAAGTTCTTCAAAGGTAGTGTTTTGTATTTGGGATTTTCTTTTCCCTTTTAGGTTTGGAGCTGAGCTCTTTGATTTCAAGGAGGAAAGCTTGGGCAGGCTATGGCAGTGTAGTTCTCTCTGCTGGCAGCTGTTCCTAGAGTTATGGAATAATTGGGAAACATAGGGGGAATATATGGAAGCAAGATGAGATGAGAAAGAAGAGTGTGTTTGATCCCTGGGTGGGCATCTAAGAATGACAATGAGAAGGTCATCTTGGTCTCAGCCCTTCAAACTATAGATGAGTTCCTGGAGAGAATGTAGGGCTTCCAACCAAGGTCTCAGAGAGTTAAAGGCAACTCAGCCTCCTGCCCCCTTATCAACTGCCTTTTATACCACAGTATGGATGGATTCTCTTAAACCTCACAGACAAGACTAATTACAAGCAGCTAGTTGATCCTATAATTCACCGATTTGTCTGGTCTGGCTGTAAGATTAGAGAAAATTACACTCTTGATGCAGAGATAGAAAAACAGAGCAGTAGATAATGGGGTGAACATTTTGCTTTGCATGTGGTTATGCAGGGACATGCATGGACATGTATGTACGCATTGGCAGAGTGACGAAGAAAATGAACAAATCTGCCAATTTCCAGTTTCTCTCCTAAATTCTGCGTGAGTATTCTGTAGTCTTTCTATCCTGTGGCATTTTCTAGTATGAGTTTAAATTCATTGGATTAGATTCTATAGGACTAAATTTGGGGTTCTTGTTCCCCAAATCCATGGTTCATAGAATTATTTGCAGTTACAAGTGGGAAAGTATGCAGTGGTTAAGTCACTTACCCACTCTAGTCGGTTGCACTGCTGATTTACAGTGGTGACTTTCAGTAACACGTGTGGGTTATTGGCCACCTCTGTCCCTGACACACTCTTTTGGATTACTCATTGCTGCATTGCTTGAGAAAACCTGACCCTAGAAATACAAGTGGGTAAGTCATAGGTGTTATTTATATAACTTATACAAAATTTACATGTGACTAAAAAATTGACTCTAAATTTTAGTGATCCTTTTATTAACGAAAGGAATTTATCCAGCAATGAACATTATTCCCTAAATTAGAATTCAGAGGAGATGGCATAAGAATGAATCTGAACTTCTTCCCCTTATCCCTAGTCTGGAGTGTTGGTCTTTGTTTCTTTCTTTTATAAGTTGTGGGCTGTAGCCTCTAGTCTTCTTTTTATACACACTAAGTATGTGAGTGTCTTTCAGGATTGTCTCTTTGGGGTGTCCACAGGGAGGCAGGAAGGTCCAGATCCCAGGCCTGTTCAAGAGGTTTCTGTTCTTTCTTCCTAGACCCATCAACCCAGAATGAACAGAGGGTACCATTCCCAACCACCTCAGTGACTTATTCTGCCTCCTTTTCAGAAGATTTACCCATCATGGCATCCATGCATTTTAGAGAAAAGTTGTTCTCTCTAAATGATCACACTAATGAATTTGTAAGGGAAAATCTCCTTTGGGCATACCAAATAATTACACTCACATTTTTGTTTTAAATTTTGTTCATACTATATGCACCTGTTCCATTTATGTGTTACTTTGTTAATGAAATAGCATATTCTTCAGCTGAGTAATTTCCTGAAAATTGCTTGATTTTTATGTACTTAGAACTACTCAGCTAAAGGAGCTAAGGGTTAGGTCATCTTCATAACAGCTAAAATTTCTTGGTTTCACTCTATCTATCTATCTACCTATCATCTATCTATCTATCTATCTATCTATCTATCTATCTATCTATCTATCTACCTACCTACCTACCTATACATACCAGGGGTGCCAAAAAATGTGTACAATTGGACACTTTGGTCAATATTGCTCAAGCAATAGTTCACTGTAATCAGAAGTGTCTGGACGCTGGTAGTAACCACTTTGAGCACCTCTTGTGACTGCAGAAGTCAAACGTGACTTGTATTCATCTTCTGTTATCAGTATATATTGAGTATTAAATTTTAATAAGTTTTCCTTTCTTAAAATGTGTATACATTTTTTGCCACTCTCCATATATATATATATATATATATATATAATTGTATTATATAGTTAAAGGAAAATGTGAACATAAACTATCATTTTTGTTTTTAAGATGAGCAATATTAAGGCAAACTTGTATACTTGTGAGAATGATATAGAGAAAAGAAAAGGACAAGTGTAGGAGAGAAGACACTGAACAAGCCAAAAAACTACGAATTAGCACACAGTGGAAGGGTTGGAGCAGAGACAACTTCTCCATCTTAACAGTAGGAAAGGCGTATGTGGTGGGTACAATAACTTTGTGGATTTGAAAGATGAAGGGATAGGGGGTTCTTGTCTGTCAATGATAGATGAAGAGAGGGGATCAGCTGAGAGTAAGAAGGAAGAGAATGTTGGAAGTTTGAGGACAGAGAGGAAACTATGAAATAGATTGTCATCCCCAAAGAGTTAAAAAGTAAAAAATAAAATAAGGAAAGTGTAGACAAAGCATTTAGCAGAGTTGACTGCTCATTTGAGATCTGTGGTAATGAATTTAAGTTAATACAATGAAGTGGAATTGTGTAGGTTTATTTTATTTTATTATTATTTTTCCCCCAGCAATTTTAGCAGCTCAGTTATAGATGGTTAGTTAGGCTGAAGAAGTATTGATTGCCAGTGTGGTACAATGGTCGAAGAGAGCGGCCAGACAGGTGAAGATATTTGCAAGGAATTGATCATAAAGTTGGACCACAGATCTAAGCTGGGTATGGGGGACAGTGAGAACATAAAGTGGAAGGTGGATTGAGATCATAGGATAGTAAGATCCATGTGAGGTCAAAGAATCATTGGAAAGTGGGTGCTAAGTAAGTGTGATGGCAGAGTGGGTGTGAGGCTGGGAAGGATGGATGTCTATAGGTCCAATAGCCAAACTCATGTCAGGGAAAATCTTGAGAGCAAGGTTTTTGTTTAACAGACTGTGTTAGCATTTGAAAGATGATGGAAGTTTTTTTATTTGTTTGTTTATCAGCCTTTATTAAATTTGGGGTTAATATAATTCTTTTTAAAAGGCTAGCTGTTTTTTGATAGAGTTGTTGTTTTTTAATCTGTCCCTTTTTAAAATATTTGTTTTTTTACTGAATAAAATAAATCACAAGTAAAGGTGAGCGTTAATATTTAATTTTCTTCTGGAAACATATATATTTTAAAGTAAATCACATCCATTATGGAAAACACAGAAAGTTCAAAAAGCACTTTTAAAAATTCTATCCTACAGATAGATGGAAATGTCCTTCCTTTTTGGCATATTTTAAGATAGTTTCTATTACTTACTGTCTTGTCATTTTATTTTTAATGGCTGTAAGATATTCATATTCATTTTTTCAATATATAAAATTGTTATTGGTATTAGATATTAAAACCTTTTCACGTTTATGAGCTTCAGCAAAAGACTGTCTTAAGTGGTTGGTATACCAATTAAAGGGGCCGTGACCAGCCCTGTTAAGGAGTTACTGGGAACAGTGTTTTTATTTCAGCAAGTTCCAGTCTGGAATAAAGTACCATTATGGGGGCTTTAGATACCTTTTAGAAGGTAAAAGATTTTTTCCTTTGTATCCAGTTTTTACTTATCTTTTTCATCAAACTCTCTTATCACTAGAGCACCTGTGTCGATGCTCTTAGATGTTCTAAGTTGTAAAGGTACCTACAGGCTATCATTTTACTCATCCTATCTCCTAGGATCACTGATTTCACCAGGATATTAACATAAACATATTACAGAAGAAAACTTTAAATCATAAAAATTCTACTTGCTCCTTCACCTCCTCACCTCATAAGAATTAAAAGACTGCTATTTTAAGTTTTGGTGGCATAATACTTTGGTCTAGCTCATGAAATACAAATATTCGTGGTAGCCTAGTTTGAGAAAAATGGACAAAAGCTCTTCGTAACACACGTATTGTAGTTATATAATTCATTTTTTCCAATGTGGTCTAACATTTCACAGATCTAGAAGTGTGAAGGGCATGGTTACCAAAACAAATAGATGTGAACGGTGCTGTGTTATTAAATGTCATGCTTCTTGATTTGTTAGTCGTGTATTATCTCAAACAAAAATGGATTTTCCTACTCTTGTGCTTTCGTATTTTCTCAACTGGGCAGTCCACTAATAAAAGGTTTGAGGCATTCTTATTTTCCAGTGAAGAATGGAAATCTGAATTGCTTTTGGACCCTTTCACAATTATATGAATTAATATTGGGCATCAAAACTCTTATACATAGGAAAAAGATACAATTGAAATAGACTGGTGGCTTGATGGTTACTAGGGAAGAGATTGATACAACACAGCTGATGGTTTGTAAATGATGCTTAAAATTTAAGCAGAGAAAAGTGGTAAATTGTTGTACGCTTGGAAATGTTTTGTGTATACTGCTTTTCGTTTTCCTTTCATTAGGTTATACTTGCTTCTTGGTATTTTAAAAACACAGTATAAAGTATTTGGTTTTGATCTGTTTTCTGGAATTTAAGATGAAAAGGGAAACTCATCACATTTTTATTGGAATGGATTCAAGTTAGTTGTAGTCTTCAAAATTGGTATTTCTTCCCCTTTGGTGAGAACTAGCCTGGGTATTGTCATTATTTTATAAAACCATTTCATGGGTGCTGCTTTCACAAGGCAAGGTAAAATGCCAAATACAGATATTTCAGAAATGTTAGTTCAACAGGCCAGCATCAATGTGATACCCAGACCAATCTCGGCATATCACTAAGATGTTTATACTCTCTCCCAAAATGTGGTTAACTATGTGATTTTATGTGTGTTTTTGCTATTTTATTCATTGATCTTAAGTCCCCTTTCTGTGTAAATTCAAGGGAATTGCTCATTGAGTTCTATGTGCTTTGCATGTTTTAATGCCTGTCAAATACCATTTGAGGTACGTAAGATTGTTTTTATTCCCACTGTACTGATGAGAAAGTAGAGGCACAGAGGATTTCTATGACTTGCCCAGGATCATAGCTAACAAATGGCAGAGCCAGGATTCAAACTCTAGTTCTAGAGAGCATAATCATAAATCTACATGCCGTTATTTCCTTCAATTCCAAGATTCTGGGACCTGATGTTTTTCTTCTGCTACATATTATCATGGTGCACCCTATTCTTAAAGCTAAACGTTAATGTCATCTGTCTGTGCGACTTTGCAACTTTCTCACTGGGACCCCGACTGGGCCACTGAGCTTTGAAACATCTCTATTAACTGAGATACTACTGTGTTTATTTTTTATTTACTAGAAAAAGATTAGTAATTGCTATGTTTTGATCATTAGTAGATTGACATAAGGAACTTGTTTAGAGAATCTGCTGTTAACAAAGAAATCATAATGGCAATAGGCTCTTAAATGCCCTAAGCCAGTACTATTTTATGGGTGTGCCTTAAATATGAGAAATACGGGAAAGTGGAGGCAAAGAAATCTCTTTTCCTGACTTAGACCTTGCTTGACTTGTCTATTGTGTAATGTACCTAAGAATTTAAAAGTGAACTATTTAAGAATAGGCAGGGACTTGAAAAGTAAGGCTATGTTACCATTTGCACAATTCTTTTTGTGATGTAAGAGGACATAAAAGGAGATCATCAGACAGAAAGTTTGCCATTTCAGAAGTAAAATTTTAGAAGAAGCAGAGGAATTTCAAGGAATTTTGATGAGATCTCTCATTTGAGAGAAACCATGGACAGGCTTTCTGAACATCTGATGAAGTTAAAGACTTGGAGGGTGTCATGAATCTCCTTGACCTCTTCTGCCTTATAAAACCAAATAAATCCAAAGAGAAACAGCGAAATCATTTTGGAGAAGAAAGCAGAAGAATCAACGAGATGGCTGCCCTATTTGAAATTAACTCTTCCAAATGTAAGAATGAGATCAGTACCTAATAGTGAAAGATGCTAGTACTTCTTAGGATCTTTGATGGCTAAAAATCAGCAATATTAGTAAAGTTGAGTTTGTGAAAGTGGATTTCATGTATTTAAGAGCAAACTATCACTACAGCAATTGAATAGACAAAGGCATGCAAATCCAGCGGTACTGACTCTGGTTTAATGAAATTTGCTTCAAGGAAACACTGAGAGGCCATTCTAAGTAAGGTAGGGAACTAGGAGGAAACCCAATGGGATGAACAAAGAACTGCTTGAATAGCTGAAACTCGAACAAGAATGCAACAACAAAGTAGGGGATGGCAGAGGGCCAAGGAGGAGTACAAAGAAAGAGCAGCCCAGTAAAATCGGGGAACGCTCAAGCAGGAAATGAGAAACAACGTTCAAAGCTTGTCAAGGGAAATATTCTTTAAATACATCAGATGCAACAGGACAGGGAAAATGTTGTTTATCTTTTTAGGTAGAGGAGGGAGTTTGTTTTAAATGACAGCAATAGGTCAAGTTGTCTATTTCTTTCTTTTTCCCGTCCCCAACTACAATTCAAGCCATTGTTCTCAGTCTCCCTGGCCCATGTGGGGATTGAACCGGTGACCATGGTGTTAGGAACACAGGGATCCAACCACCTGAGCCACCCACCCACCCACCCACCCTTTCTTCCTTCCTTCCTTCCTTCCTTCCTTCCTTCCTTCCTTCCTTCCTTCCTTCCTTCCTTCCTTCCTTCCTTCCTTCCTTCCTTCCTTTCTTTCTTTTTGTTAAAGCATAACTTCTTTGGTTTAAAAGAGTCTGGTAGTATTGATTGGGTAATAGGGGACAAAGCAATGTTA
This sequence comes from Rhinolophus hipposideros, assembly GCF_964194185.1. Taxonomy (NCBI): domain Eukaryota; kingdom Metazoa; phylum Chordata; class Mammalia; order Chiroptera; family Rhinolophidae; genus Rhinolophus; species Rhinolophus hipposideros. Next base: position 13,026,033 of record NC_138047.1, on the reverse strand, counting down.
TTAGAAGAGCTAGTGAAAGGCTGTTTTAGTAGACTGCTTATATTAACATATGTAGGCACCAGTGGATATTGAAATAGAGTTTACCCTTGGTCAACGTGGGTTTGAACTGCATGGGTCCCTTATATGAGGATTTCTTTCAATAAATATTGTAAATCTGTTTTCTCTTATGGTTTTTGTTTTTCTTAATATTTTTTTATTTTTCAATTACAGTTGACATACAATACTGTATTAGTTTCACGTGTACAGTGAGTGAACAGACATTTATATAACTTATGAGGTGATCACCCTGATAAATCTGGTGCCCATCTGACACTATACATAGTTATTACAACATTATTGACTGTATTCCTTATGCTACCCTGTACATCCCCGTGACTATTTTGTAACTATCGATTTGCACTTCTTAATCCCTTCCCCTGTTATATTCATCCCGTCAACCCCTCTCCCATCTGGCCACCCTCAAAATATTCTCTGTACCTATGAGTTTGTTTCTGTTTGTTCATTTATTTTATTCTTTAGATTCCATATTAAGTAAAATTATATGGCATTTATCTTTCTCTCTCTTACTTACTCAGCATAATACCCTTGCCATTTGTTGTTTATGGCCGAGTAATATTCCATTGTATGTATGAGTCGTATGTACTGTCTCTTCTTCATCCATTCACCCACGTTGCCAACACCCAGGCTGCCTCCACATCTTGGCTATTGTAAATAATGCTACAATGAACATATGGATGCATATGTCTTTTGAATTAGTGTTTTCGGTTTCTTCAGATAAATACCCAGAAGTGGTTTTCCTGGGTCCTTTTTTGTCTCATGTTATAGCCTTTGTTTTAAAGTGTGTTTTGTCTTGTATAAGTAATGCTATCCCAACTTTTTAGTTGTTCGTTCCCATTTTCACGAAATGTCTTTTTCCATCACTTTACTTTTAGTCTGGGTGTATTTTTTGATCTGAAGTGAGTCTCTCGTAGGCACATATGTAAGGGTTTTGGTTTCTTATCCATTCAGCCACCCTATGTCTTTTGATTGGAGCATTTAATCCATTTATATTTAATTATTTTTTTTATTTTTTATTTTTTCCAAGCAAACCATGGAGCTTTTTTTTACATTCCCAGATGTGGTAGAGAGAATACAGTCAGACAAAAACAAAATTAAATACCCACTGCCCCTGACGGTCAATATTTAAGGAGTTTGGTATGATTTTAACAAGACATAAAGTAATTGTTGACAGATGTGTAGTTATTGCCATTTTATTATTCATAGTATTGATCTTTTTTTTTTCTTTTTCTTAAAGAAATTCCATTAACATTTCTTCTAATACTGATTTGATGGTGATGGATTCCTTTAACTTAGTCTTCTCTGGGAAGTTCTTTATAAAGCTAAATGATAGCTTTGCTGGGTAGAATAATCTTGGTTGTAGGTCCTTGCTTTTCATCACTTTAAGTATTTTGTGCCAATCCCCTGACCTGCAAAGTTTCTGTTGAGAAATCAGTTGATAGTCTTATGGAAGCTCCCTTGTAGGTAACTAATTGCTTTTGTCTTTGCTGCTTTTGAGTCTTTCTTTGTCTTTACCTTAGGCATTTTAATTATGATGTGTCTTGGTGTTGGCCTTTTTGAGTTCATCTTGTTTGGGACTCTGCACTTCCTGGGCTTGAATATCCATTATCTTTTCCAGGTTAGGGACGTTTTCTGTCATTATTTTTTTCAAGTAGGTTTTCAATTCCTTGCTCTCTCTTTTCTTCTGGCATCTGTATGATATGAATGTTGGTATACTTGATATTGTCCCAGAGGCCCCTTAAACTGTCCTCAGTTTTTTGGATTCTTTTTCCTTTTCCTGTTCTGATTGGGTGTTTTCTGCTACCTTATCGACTAAATTGCTGATTCAATCCTCTGTTACATCTATTCTACTGTTGATTTCCTCTAATGTATTTTTCATTTCAGTTATTGTATTCTTTATTTCTGACTGGTTATTTTTTATGTTTTTTATATCTCCATTTTTATGTTTCCCATCTCTTTGTTAAAGTTCTCTCTGAGGTCATTGAGCATCCTTATAACCAATGTTTCAATCTCTGTGTCTGGTATATTGCTTGTCTTCATTTTGTTTAATTCTTTTTCTGGAGCTTTGTTTTGTTCTTTCACTTGGGACATATTTCTTTGTCTTACCATTTTGGCTGCCTTACTGCATTTGTTTCTGTGTATTAGATACAGCTGCTATGTGTCCTGTTCTTAATAGAGTGGCCATATGTGGTAGGTGTCCTGTGGAACCCAGTGGCACAGTCTCGCTGGTCACCTGATCTGATGGCCTTGTGTGGGTTGTGTGTGCCCTCCTGTTGTAGTTGAGCCTTGGTTGCTATTTGCACATCAGTGAGAGAGACTGACCTTCAGGCTCATTGATTGTGAGCACTCACCATGACTACAGTGGAAGAGCTACTGTGCAGGAGCTGACCCTATGGAGCAGGATTTGCTTTATTAGGGCTCTGGTTCCTGGCCAGTCTGCCCTTTGGGTATGTCATTCATGGTGGTCGCCGGGTGGTGCTCTGGCCTGGTCTGAAGCTGACCAATGGGAGTGCCAGCCCCAGGGCCTCCTGGGAACGGCTTTGCCTCAGCCCAAGTTCAACCTCAGCCTGTGCTCTTTCCACGACCACCTGAAATGAGTCACTAAGTAATCCGTATATAGCAACCACCTGCACTGGGCTTGCCAATGCCTGGGAGAGGCTAAGTCTCAAACCAAGGCCAACTGCAGCCAATCCTGGGCTTGGGGCTGTTCAGCAAGAGGTATGGGACATGCCAAGGACAGATGCTGCTTGTCTGGGCTTTGAGAAATTTTACGGAAGTCCTCAGCATGAGCCAAGACAGGCCATTAGTATGGCGAACCCACTTGAAGCGGCTTGGGTTGGTCTACAATTTGGGTGGCACATGTTCTCAGGAATTCACCAGGGCAGGGTGAATGGTGGAGACTCAGATATGGTGTCTGCCTTCATCTGCAGGCTTGGTGGGGGGATGGCTCAACAAAGGAAAAATGGCTTCTGCCAGCACTTCTGTCTGTCAGAAAGCTTCCCCTCCACCCCTCACTCTGAGGCCAGACAATTCACTTCGTCCCCTTATGTCCCTGAAGCCTTTCAAGCTGCTGCCCTGGCTCCGGAGCTCAGAGCCAGTGAGTCCCTCAGCGAATACGTTCATGTGTGAACCCTTTAAGAGGAATGCTGGGGACTCCAGCCACCCTTTGTCTCATTCATCCACAATCCCCGCTGGTTTTGAAACAGTAGTTGTGGGGACTTCTCTTTCTGCCACTGGAACACTGGGCTGGGGAATCTGGTGTGAGGCTGGGACCCCTTGCTCCTCAGGTGGGACAGCTGAGATATGCTTCTGATTTTTAATGGTTACACACAGGTGTGGGACCAGCCCATTTCATGTCTCTGCCCCTCTTACCAGTCTCGAGGTGGCTTTTTCTGTATATCCTTAGTGTCGTGCCGGGGACCCTGCTCATTTGCCATTTGTCGTGCAGGGCGTCCGGCGGGGTCTCTGCTCCCGTTTCCCACATAAAAACGCAGGACACGGTGAGGCCAAAAAGGAACACCCACGGAGCCATAAGTAGGGGAGTCATATCACTATATTCTCACCGGCGGCATCCACCTCTCTGCAATCCGCTCTTGCTAGCCCCCATTTCTCTCTGCTAGCATAGCCACAGCAGTTATATTAGTGGCCAATGGCTTACGGGTTACAGCTGACGGCCAACTAGCCACAGCTGATGGCCATCCAATCACAGTTGATGGCCATTTACTACCCGAGACAGCACCTTTCTATGTGAGGCCGAGGGCCTGGAAACTGATTTTTGGGGCTTTGTCCCCACACTTAGTTGTAGGACTGTTCAGCGAGACTTCAGGTGATTTTCAATGATAATTCCTCTGTAGTGTAGTTGTAATTTTGATGTGGCCATGAGAGTAGGCAGACACAGAATTTACTCTGCCATCTTGATTGGAAATCTCATGATTTTCTTAATATCATTTTCTTTTTGCTAGCTTACTTTACAGTAAAATATAATATATAATACATAACATGCAACATACGTGTTAATGGATTGCTTATGTTATCACTTCCAGTGAACAGTAGGCTATTAGTAGTTAAGTTTTTGGGGAGTCGAAATTTATACCATGTACAAGGATTTTCAACTGCACAGGGGTGGACACCTCTAACACCCCCATTGTTCAAGTGTCAACTGTAGTTGTTTACAAAGATAGCCTCACAGAACACCCTTTGTAGAGAGACTATGGAGCTAGAAAAGGAGCAACATGTTATTTCTGTGTAACATGAAGGACAAATGACCTTGAAATGACAAATCTGAAAGTTTTTATGACCTGGAAGAAAAAAGGGGTAGAGGAGTAGTAGATACTGCAGAATCTACTTGGAAACACCTTGTAGGCTGAAAGGTAGCAGGTGTTTTGACAGAGGCAGTTTTGTCAGATTACCACAGTCTCTGTGATACAGTGGCAGCCCAGTAGGTTGAGGGAAAGTGGAAGAAGTGATCCAGTTTGATTTTAGGAAAGCTGATTATGTTCCTCCACCGGTCATACTTACATAACCTCAAGTAAGTAATTTTTACTCTTTGAGAGGCTACCTCATTGGAACACGTTGAAAATAATGTCCTTAGTGGAGTGGGTAGAAAGGGTCATAGCAAGAAATATTCTGAAATGATCAGTACTAGATCCAGTGCTTATTCAAATGTTCTGTAACCTGTGCAGGAAACACAGAAAATGGCCAGGTTGTCTGTGGTGATTGGCGGGAAGGAGGGGTTTAGGTCAGAACCATTGTGGCCATTTGGAGGCACGGTTGAAAACAAAGTAGCAGAAAGTGATGTCAAGGACAGAAGGGTAGAGCATAAGAGAACACACATTTTTATATGAAATGATCATGATCAATATTTGAATGCACACATCTGATAATGGTGTGTTTTCCCCCCCAAAGCCGTATTGAGATGATTTCTTTCTGAGCCCTCTAAGTTGGTCCAGCTGCCCTCTAAATAGAGTTAAGAGAAGGCTTTGTGGATATACTCATACAGCTCAAAAGCAACAGGACAACCTACAAGGTCAAGTAACAAAGTACTTTGTATTAATCAGGTCCTAGCCTTAAGCAGGTAAACAAGGATCTAGTCTTAGCTCTACACAAAAAGGAGCAGTTGGAGACATTGAAAAGAGTTATAACGATGGTTAATAGGTAGGGAAAATAAGACTTCCAGGCAAAAGAAAAGTTGAATTTAGTGTGGTAAAATGTAGAATGATAAGTTATTAATCTTACGTGTATGACTGACTCTTCAAAGCACATCTGTATTTCTTCTGATATCAGAGGGCAAAGACTTACCTGAATAAAGAATTTGGGATAGCTTTAAAAAAAGATAGTGTGGCCCTTATTAAATATGCAGATCAGGTAGTGAAGAAGGATGTATGCTACTTGCTGAGAGATCTTTACAATAATGAGTAATTATGTTTTTGGATGAGTTCATTTCATACACTTATTAAATGTTTGAGTTTGGACTTGAAGTAGGCAATAAAGAGATGTGCCCGCTGATCTCTGTCAACTGTATGTCAAAATTTGTATGTCAAAATTTGAAGGACTTGATCTTTTTTTTTAAATTAAAGTTTATTGGGGTGACAATTGTTAGTAAAATTACATAGATTTCAGGTGTATAATTCTGTATTACATCATCAATATATCACATTGTGTGTTCACCACCCAGAGTTAGTTCTCTTTCTATCACTATGTATTAGACCCCGTTTACCCTCTTCTAGAGACCCCATCCCCCCTTACCCTCTGGTAACCCCTAAACTATTGTCTCTGTCTATGAGTTTTTGTTCCTTCATTTGTTTGTCTTCTTCTTTTGTTGTTTTCAGTTTTATATACCATGTATCAGTAAAATCATATTGTTCTCTACTTTTTCTGTCTGACTTATTTCGCTCAGCATTATAATCTCAAGATCCATACATGTTGTCACAAATGGTACTATTTTATCTTTTCTTATCGCCAAATAGTATTCCATTGTGTATATGTACCACAATTTCTTTATCCATTCATCTATTGAAGGACATTTTGGTTGTTTCCATGTCTTGGCCACTGTAAATAAAGGTGCAGTGAACATTGGAGCACATATGTCTTTATGAATAAATGTTTTCAGATTTTTTGGGTAGATACCCAGGAGAGGGATTGCTGGGTCATATGGTAATTCTATTCGTAATTTTTTGAGGATCCTCCACACTGCCTTCCATAACAGCTGCACCAGTCTGCATTCCCACCAACAGTGTATGAGGGTTCCTTTTTCTCCACAGCCTCTCCAACACTTGTTACTATTTGTCTTGTTGATGATAGCCATTCTAACTGGGATGAGGTGATATCTCATTGTGGTTTTTATTTGCATTTCTCTGATGATTGGTGATGTTGAGCATTTTTTCATCTGTCTATTGGCCATTTGTCTGTCCTCTTTTGAGAAATGTCTCTTCAGGTTCTCTGCCCGTTTTTCAATTAATTGGGTTGTTTGTTTTTTTGTTGTTGAGTTGTATGAGTTCTTTGTATATTTTGGACATAAGCCCCTTATTGCAAGCACTGTTTGCAAAAATCTTCTCCCATTCAGTTGGTTGCCTCTTTATTTTGTCGATGGTTTCTTTTGCTGTGCAGAAGCTTTTTAGTTTGATATAGTCCCACTCATTTATTTTAGCTTTTACTTCCCTTGCCTTTGGAGTCAAATTCATAAAATGCTCTTTGAACCCAAGGTCCATAAGTTTAGTACCTATGTTTTCTTCTAAGCAGTTTGTTGTTTCAGGTCTTATGCTTAGGTCTTCGATCCATTTTGAATTAATTTTGGTACATGGTGACAGGTAGCAGTCCAGTTTCATTCTGTTGCACGTGGCTATCCAATTCTGCCAGCACCATTTATTGAAGAGGCTGTCTTTTCTCCATTGTATGTTTTTTGCTTCTTTGTCAAAAATTATCTGTGAAGGACTTGATCTTTTGTAAAAATGTTTTAATTGGCATTTTCCCTCTTCCTACCACAACTGTGCATTTAGTTCTTTTCTAATTACCATGTTATTCCTTTAGGATAGTGCTTATAAGTTTTTATTATATTTGCCTACTTAATTAACAGTCTCTTTGGTGCCTCTCAGCTCTGTAAATGGACCTTGTCTATCTTGTTCACCATTGCTTCCAGTTCCAATACATTATCTGGCACACGATTGTAATATTTGTAGACAGAATGATAATATTGAAAGAAGTATGACATAGAAGGTTGCAGGCTTAGAAGGTTGGCATTTTTGGAATGATTTATTGGAGGCTGGAATATCATTAAAGTGTATTCCCCAATCTTGAGTATTTTGTTGAAGTCCCACTATTGAAACTGTGTGTCATCTGAAGCAAAGAACCTCCTCTCCAATCACCTTTTAAAATGCAAATGCAATCCACCCCAAAACTTGTACATGAGTGTTCATAGAACATTATTCATATTGTTCATATTACCAAAAAGTAGAAATAACCCAAATGTCCATCAACTAGTGAACGGATAAAAAATAGGTAGTATATCAATATGATGGAATAATATTTGGCCATAAAAAGGAATGAAGTACTGATACATGCTACAACATGGTTATATTTTGAAAACATGCTACCGTGTTTTTCCGAAAATAAGACCTAACCAGAAAATAAGCCCTAACATGATTTTTCAGTATGACATCCACTGAACATAAGCCCTAATGCATCTTTTGGAGCAAACCTTAATATAAGACCCGGTCTTATTTTCGGGGAAACACGATACGTGAAAAAAAGCTAGTCACAGAAGGACCACATATACACAGAGGGTGCCAAAAAAATATATACACATTTTAAGAAAGAAAAAAAACTGTATTAAAATTGTAATACTCAGTATACTTATATACCAATAAGAAAAAATGAATACAAGTCATGTGTATACATTTTTTGGCACCCTCTGTATGATTCCATTTATATGAAATGTACAAAATAGGCAAACCCATAGAGCTAGAAAGTAGTCTGTTGGTTGCCTAGAGCAGAGGAAGTTAGGGGAGATGGGAAATGACTGCTAATAAGTATGGGGTTTCATTGTAGATGATAAAAATGTTCTAAAATTAACTGTCACAATGGTAGTACAACCCTGTGAATATACTAAAAGCCATTACATTGTACACTTTAAATGAATGCCTTCATGGGGGCACCTGATTCCATGGTGATGGGCCTCTAGCAAGAAAAAAAGCAGGACGAACATGGAGTTCAGACAGCATAAAATTCCACTTTTTTTAACTTTTATTTATTTTGAGTGTGTTTTTCCAAGACCCATCAGCTCCAAGTCAAGTAGTTGTTTCAATCTAGTTGTGGAGGGCACAGCTCATAGTGGCCCCTGTGGGGATCGAACCAACAATCTTGTTGTTAAGAGCACCACATTCTAAACAACTGAGCTAACCGGCTGCTCCTCCATTTCTTTTCTACTGTTAAGTTTTGCCTTTGGCTAACAGTATTTAAGAATTATACTTGGGAAACACCTTTTCTACAAAGAAGCATTGCAGAGTGTCGCTGTTTTCCCCGCAGAATGTATGCAGACCTCCTAAGTTTGCACTTAGCACAAAAGACCTTGCGTGTGGGTTTCAGTGTGTGTCTCATACTTCACAACAGCGATTTAAGTATCGTGATCGCATCCCATTCGGCCCTGTACTTATGCTTATTTACCCAGGATGTGGCTCGTGGTGGGAGGACCACAGATATTTGTTGTGCTATCTATATTAAAATATAAAGGTCTGGGGAGATTGTGTTTAAAGAAATGGTGGAGACTCTGTTATGACCTTAACATGACCTTAACATTTCATATAAAAATGTAATATTCTCTTATTCTCTACCCTTCTGTCCTTGACATCACCTTCTGCTTGCTTAGAAAATGCTTTTTAAAAAATTATTATTTACATATTTTAAAACTACAGTGAGACACACTTCTTCACACTCTTGCAGATAACTACTAGGAAGGAAAAAAGGGAGGGAGGGAGGGAGAAAGGACTTGTCAAGCATAATAGTGTTGGTGAGAATGTGGAAAAATTAGAACCCTTTTGCATTGCTGATGGGAATGTAAAATGGTGCAGGTGCTGTGGCAAATGGTATGGCAATAACCTCAAAAAATTAAACATAGAATTACCAGATGCTCTAGCAAATTTGCTTCCGGGACTCAAACCGTTTTCTGTGCGTCCATGTTTATTGTGGCATTATTCACAATAGTTAAAACGTGGGAGCAACCCAGTGTTCATTTCTGGCATGAACAAAATGTTGTGTATATACATACAATGGAATATTATTCCCTCTTAAAAAGGAAGGAAATTCTGACACACGCCACAACATGGATGAATCTTGAAGATATTAGGCTGAGTGAAATAAGCCAATCACAAAAGAGCAAATATTGCACGATTCCGCCTATGTGAGGTTTCTAGTGTGGTCCAGTTCATAGGGAGAGAAAGTAGAATGGTGGTTGCCAGGGACTAGGGGGTGGTGGGAATGGGGAGTTATTGTTTAATGGATACAGAATTTCATTTGGGAAAGATAGAAAGGGTGGTAGCGATGGTTACACAACATGTGAATGTACTTAATGCCAGAACTATATACTTAAAAATGGTTAAAATGGTAAATTCTGTGTTGTATATTTTTACCACCATAAAAATTATTTTAAAATTATTGTGTTCACTTACATGGGCAGAAGTCTGCCATAAAAGCCCCACGTCACCTGTTGCAGCGTTAAGTATCCTAAGTGTACGCATTGCCTCATCTTGATTCTTATTTTCAAGTCTTAATTTATTTTCATATTTTTATTATCAGTTTCAGGTGTACAAGACAACATAGTGATTAGACCCCTCACAAAGTGACAACCCCAACAAGTCTACTACCCATCTGACACCATACATAGCTGTTCCAATCCCATTGACTGTATTCTCTATGCTATACTTTATATCCTGTGAATATATATATGTGTATATATATATATGTATGTATATATATAAAATTTTGTATATATATATAATTGTAGTTAACATTCAATGTTATTTTATATTAGTTTCAGGTGTACAGTGCAGTGGTTAGACATGTATATAATTTATGATGTGATCCCCCCAATAAGTCTAGTACCCATCTGACACCATCACTTTGATTCTTTTATAGCTTTTACTTCAAGATTACTGAGTGAACCAAACAGTAATTGACAACATTTTCAACAGTGTTTAATACACTGTTGAAAGTCCTGGGAGTCATTAGTCATGATCTGGGGCAAACTCCATGAGATTTCATAGTGATTTGTTATTGTTATTTGTGTTCTAATAATGTTTCATACTAATGCATTTGATTTGGTAGTGTAAAAATATATTTACAAATAATATATTTTTGAAAGACTCTACTACAATTCATGAGATATTTCTTAGTAGAAACCAAACACTTCCTAGTAATGATGGAATACAATTTTGATGCTTGGAAAAGGGTCTGGAAAATTGATGGTATGTACGCATTATTTCTTCCAGGACCTATGGCTTAGCATCTTGGATTGGACTGCCCATGCATACCTCACTTCCTGGGAGCATGTCACATAGCAATTTGTTAATCGGCAGACAATGATTTTGCATTTGCCTTTTTCCTGGACTTTTTGCCAGTTTCAGCAATAGATGGAACATTGTAATCTCTCAAAATGTTTTCTAATTTAACTTAAGTGTGTTTGTAGTCTAGAAGGACCCCAGCAAATACCCAATCCTGCAGAAGAGTCTCAATGTCCTCCCCGCCTCACTCAATTCCCCCTTGAGTCTTTTGCCACCAGAATTCAGGAGTGTGGTTCATTTTCTAGGTTTTTGTATCAAGGCTTCCTTCAGGGTACCTGCCCAGGTTATTCTAGTGTCTGAAGTACAAGGCCTTCAGGATGGTTAACATCCCATTATGGGAGTTCTGGACCTTCACAGCCTTCTCAGCCCAAGTCCCCAGACCTGGTGGGTCACACCTAAGTGGCCCTGAAACAAATTACATCAACAACCCCTTCCTTCTAGAGGACTGACTGATACTCTTCAAGTCCTATCGACTGTGGACATGCTGAAAAGAACCTCATGAAATTATTCATGCTTTCAAGCTGGGCTGAATTTAATCCTTCAAAGAGAGGCAGCTGTCAAGTTTTTGAGATATTGAGCAGATATTACAATTTTGACCTTGATGCTCAAGATACTCCTTTGTATCTAACACAAAACTTGTTTGAAATGAGTTTGCTTTGCACAGAATACAAATTTATATATTTTTTTCTGATTCTAGAAGTAATGCATGTTTCTTTTAAAACATATCAATTTCAGGTATTTTAAATTTATTTCCTTTGTTCTTTTCTTGTGGCTATAAATTTAGACACAATTGGTTCCTATAGCACAGATGACTCTTAAGAAAGAGAAATTCCATCTTAACAAAATCATGTTGAAATTATCTTATAGAAGAACATATAGAAAAATATAACCTAATGTTTCTGGAATAAATTCCATTTACATAGAGAACGAACACTTTGAGTCAAAGTGACTCACATTTAGATCAAGGCTTATACCTGAATCAGCCTTTGTAAGCAGGCTTCCCTTACCTATAAACTGTAGTTACCATCTTATTCAGTGTTAATATGTGGATTGAGTAAAATATTACATATGTAAGAACCTGATAGGTATCTGGTGTACATAGTCACTTCTCAATAATCATCTCCCCCGTGCCTTCTTCTCTATCTTCCCTTAACCTCTTTTTCTTATGTATTATTTCTTGTTGTATATCTCTTTATTAGCAGAGAGAATATATTTACTGTGGATTTTAATCATTGCAATTCAGTCATTGAATATATTTTTCCTCCTTTTGGGCATTGTCACATGATTTTTGGCCATTCAAATAAATCCTCATTTATAATTCATTAGTTATTAATCTAATTTCAATCTAAAGAAAATTAGATTTCACAATGGAGGGAAATCCCATCCCATGTTTTTTAGTATATGTGCTGCCGAAGCGAGCACATCATCCCATCTTTTGTAAAGGATTTGCTTTCTTCCTATCAAAATAGCATGTTTGGAGCTTGGACTCAACCTTTCATGGACCTGTTGAATTAATAGATTCAGAAGCTGGTAACTTCAAAGGTGAAATGATAATCAGGAATTTTGATACTATTTGTTTAATAACTACTATGGGCCAGGAACTATAACTACTGTGGGCCAGGAACCAGGGCAGGTGCTTTACATATGTTTTCACATTTACTCTGCACAACTCTCCAATGGTATTATTATCACTATTTTACGGGAGAGGCAATTAAGGCCCGCAGGAATAGCTCACTCAGGATGGCACACTACGAAGGTTCTGGACCAGTGTTGCACCAGGATCTGTCTGTGACTTTTAGTATTTTCCACATTATAATTGCGTTTAGGGGTCATGGTTATGGGAAGTCATCTTTCTTTTTTTATTTTTTATTGGGGAATATTGGGGAACAGTATGTTTCTCCAGGGCCCATCAGCTCCAAGTAGTTGTCCTTCAATCTAGTTGTGGAGGGCACAGCTCAGCTCCAAGTCCAGTCGCCGTTTTCAATCTTTAGTTGAAGGGGGCGCATCTCACTATCCCATGGGGGAATTGAACCAGCAACCTTGTTGTTGAGAGCGCACGCTCTAACCTACTGAGCCACCCAGCCACCTCGGGGAGTCATCTTTTAACATATAGAACTTTAGTATCCCACCAAAGCCCAGGTCCCATCAAACCAATGTTAAATTCTGTCTCACATGACAGATTTTCTCCTTCCCTTTGACTCCATCTTCTCTCCCGATCTCCCTCACTTGCCACAAAAATCACAAAAATAGGTTCATTATCTAGAGTGTGTTAATAAATATAGCTCATTGCAAGGACTCATTGTGTCATCATGTCATGAAAGAAAAACTACTGCAGGCTGTGCAGTTCTACGTAGAAGGAAGGGAGAATCCCATGAGAATTGATGTTCAGGCCGTTTGGGTCAGATAGGAAGGAGGACTGCCTGGTTTGGCCTCTGTCCTGGTGGAGCATGGATCCAACACTGCCTTAATTACTTTTCTCTTCTAATGAGCACTGCTGCACATCCCTCCCAGCCCCCCTCTCTCCTGTCCCATCCCTGTAGCACCCATCCCAGGGCTGAGGCCAGGCAAGTCTTCCCAAGCAGACTGACTGTGCATTTATTCTTGGGAGCATTTTTTGGCCTGAAGCTGCCACCAAAAGAACTATCTGGACAGCTACCTTCTGTAGCTGACTATGTCACATTTAGTGGAATTTTCTTTTCCTTTGAGATATCTACCTCACAAGGAATCATATAATTCGCTTCGAAATTATTTTAAGTAAGCAGAAATACCTCAGAATCCCATCCGGCTTTCTAGTGGTGGAACTATTGAGGGCGAGGGAGAGGGAACACGCATGTGTCTGTAAATGTGTGTGACACATGTTATGTGGAGATAGTTCTATGTCGTGTCGTCCTAAGAAATACATAATCCTTTTCTCTAATTGCTTTGTTATACTTCCATGTAGATTTTGTGTTGTGCTCAACAGGCTGCCAAGTCCACATGGATTAGAGTTGCTTGTTATCCTTCCACTCCTATTAAAATAATCAACCATCACGGTGGAAAATCAAGAAATGCACTCTCCTAGACTAAAGTGGGGCCCTGTGCTCCAGCTTGCAAATGAACTCTGCTTTTTAAAATTTCTTTATAGAAGCACGCTGCTGTTATATGTAATAGAATTCCCGTTTTCATGATTTCTGCATGTTTGCAAAATCTTTATTATACCCTTGGTTGGAATGGCAATTAGGAAGTCAGTTGGAAGATTGTCATGCCAAGATGATTGCTTTTCCTTCACTGCTAAAACAGAGACCCAACAAAGATGTTTGTTAATTCCTATTTGGAGTTGAGTTTTCCTTTTGCTTTCCTTTTCAGTGTAGTAGTCTTAATGTTGATTTCATTACTTCTACTTCTAAATAAGCATAGCACATCCCCTACTAGAAACCAACAAACCTGGGAAAACTGTGAAATTGAATCAGGAAAACAAAGTGTATTTCCCTTCATAAACTCTATGTCATATCCTATGGGCCCTTTAATATTTTCTTTATGAGCTGAGGTTGTAGTGTAGATTTAGCCAACATGATTTTTAGAGAAAAAAATCCTGAAACTGGTATTCAGGAGATTTAGGATTTTTGACTCTGCCAGTTGCTAAGTGATGATATTAGATAAGACATTGAACTTTTGTCTAGTTCCAGTCTCTGAAATGTGGCCGGTGAACTGGATGGCCTCGAAGGTTTCTTTTAACATTAACATTCTGCAATTTTGAAAAAAGGTAGTTGTGTAGAGTAGAAATATCCTTATTGGTTTCTAAAAGATTGTCCTTCAGAATAATTGATGTTGTTTGAAAGGAATGCCAACATACCGATTTTGGACAAATAATTAAAATTTAAGGAAGTCTAGCAGTTCATTCTTACCAGCATGAAATTATGCTTTGAGGCATAACACCGTGGCCTTTTCACAGTCAGCTTGTTTTTGAGACGCACCATTCACTGTAGATATCAGAGTAGCCAGTGGGCTCTGTATACGAATGCATGCGAGGCCATGATGACAGAGAGCATCAACCACACACATCTGAAAAGTAGCCATAAATTAGATACGGAAAAAAAAAACAGTTAAGAAACAAATGATTGTTATTAAACCTAAGCATTTTAATTAGAGAGACAACCTCCTACCCTATGTACTTGACCAATTTCATAGAATACTATGACAACAGAAAATATGACAGTTGACAGCGGAAAGGACTAATTTTTTTAATTAAAATTTTTAAATTAAAAGTAATATATTACTTCCAATCATACATTAACCATTCATACACCCACAAAATTAAAAGCTTCTACCCCCCAGTTCTCAGTCCTTCTTTCTAAAAATAACCATTGTTAATAGTTTCTTGTTAGATCCTTTCCAAAACGGTGTATGCACATCCCAGAAGATATATACATAGCTTCAGTTTATATTTATATAAGTCAGCATAATGTACACTTGTTCTATACTTCTACCTTTATGGAACATCTTCAAGATGCCCCACATCAGGTCATACAAATACAACTCACTGTTTAATGACTGAATTGTTTACCGCTGTATGGTTTATCCATATTAAATGAGTGTCCTATGCTAATTAAATAATGATTTCTCTTGTTTCCATCTTTGTCAACCTGCAAAACCTGTATTTCAGTCATTGTTCTTTTTTAGGAAGGCAAAGCTGCATTGAACATTGTGTGTGTGTGTGTGTGTGTGTGTGTGTGTGTGTGTGTGTATAGATATATATATATAGATATATATGGGTTTTTTTCCCCTCTGGTTATTCTATACGGTAAATTTCTAAAAGTGGAATTGATCATTCAAAATGTTTACAAATTTTACCAGGAAGGTTGTACCAATTTAGATATCCCTGCAACATATAAGAATGCTATTTTCTCTATTGTTGCTACCCTGGATATCAAATTTTTGAAAATTTTCAAATCTAAGTAAATGAAAAAAGACACTCATTGTTATCAAATCTTTTTAAAATAAATAATGATAAGGTATATTTTTCTATTAATTAGTTGATTTTTTTTTGCATGTATAAGGTTACAGTTTGTGTTTTTGCCCATTTTATATTGGATGCTTACTCTTTTATTGTATTAACTTGCATGACTGTGTCATATATTAAGGAATTAACTTTCTATCAGATTTGTCACAAAACCTTTTCCACTGTATCTTTGGATTTTGTTTGTGGAGATACTTTTTCACTAGAAATTTAAAGTTTTCATGTAATCAAATTTAGAATCTCTCCTTTCATATTTCTCCCTATAGAGTCGTGTTTTTAGGAAAGCTTTTTCCATTCGAATATTATTATTAAAAAGTTGTTTGTGTTTTAGTGTAGTACATTTAGAGTTTAATTTTCTTAGGTTGTAATATTTGATCCATCTGAAGTTTGTTTTGAGGTAAGGAGTTTGATGGGGATCCAGCTTTATTTCATTTTCCAAGTGGCTAGTCACTGGTGCCACTACCACTGACTGAATAATTCATCTTTTCCCCACTGTCTGTGAGATACAAATTTCTGCTTATATTTGAGTTTGTTTCTGAGCTCTATGTTTGGTTCCATTGAACTGGTTTTTCCTTCTCTAATTCTAATATGTTTGAATTACTGTATTTTTAGATATGAGTCAAGCAAAGGGGACATTAGCCATTGTTCTGTTCAGTTCATACACACACTATTTTGAGGCTACTTAATGAAAGGGGCTCTGTTTTCTATTTTTCTCTCTTAACATCAGAACTAATTGTTCACAGTGACATTAAATCATCTAAAAATAATTAACTTTTGCCATTAAACTACAATTTAGAAGATTGAATGTGTGCCAAATTAAAAATAAATTAGATGATTTTTAAAATAGCATCTAAAAACATATATTTTAAAAATTTATCTGGAAATGTCACTTCTATGACAATGTTCCATAAATAAGACATTACAGGCATACCTTGGAGATATTGCAGGTTCAATTCCAGACCACCACAATGAAGCAAATATCACAATAAGGCCAGTCCTGTGAATTTTTTGTTTCTAGTGCATATAAAAGTAACGTTTATACTATACTGTAGTCTGTTAAATGTGCAATAGCATTATGTCTAAAAAATGCACATACCTTAATTTAAAAATACTTTATTACTAAAATTGTTATCACCTGAGCCTTCAGTGAGTCATAATCTTTTCATTGGTGGAGGGTCTTGCCTCAGTATTGATGGCTGCTGACTGAATAGGGCAGTGGTTGCTGAAGATTGGGGTGGCTGCGTCAATTCCTTAAACTAGGACAACATTCAAGTTTGCTACATCAATTGATCTTCCTTTCAGGAACAATTTCTCTGTATCATGAGATGCTGTTTGATAGCATTTTACCCACAGAAAATCTTTGAAAATTGGAATCAGTCTTCTTAAAACCTGCATCTACTTTATCAACTAAGTTTATCATATAATATTCTAAATAATACTATGTTGTTATTTCAACCATCTTCACAGTAAAATCCATCTCAAAAAAATTACTTTCTTTGCTCAACCATAAGAAGCAACTCCTCATCCATTAAAGTTTTATTATGAAGTTGCAGCAATTCAGTCTTCACTTCTAATTCTAGTTCTCTTACTATTTCTACTACATCTGCATTTGCTTCCTCCACTGACATCTTGAAACCCCTCAAAGTCATCCACAGGGTTGGAATCAGCTTCTTCCACAGTCCTGGCAATGTTGGTGTTTTGACCCCTTCCCATGAATCATGATTGTTCTTAATGGCATCTAAAATGGTGAATCTTTTCCAGAATGTTTTTAATTTACTTTGCCCAGATTCATCAAAGGAATCACCATTTATGTCAGCTATAGCCTTACAAAATGTATTTCTTAACTAATAAGATTTGAAATTCTGAATTACTTCTTGATCCATAGGTTGCAAAATGGATGTTGTGTTAGCAGGCGTGAAAACAACATTAAACTCGTTATGCGTCTCCATTAGAGCTCTTGGGTGACCAAGTGCAGTGTCAGTGAACAGTAATCTTTTGAAAGGAATCTTTTTCTGAGCAGTAGGTCTCAACAGTGGACTCAATATAGTCAGTAAACCATTTTGTAAATAGATGTGCTGTCATTCAAGCTTTATTGTTCTATTTATAGAGCACAGGCAGAGTAGATTTAGCATAATTCTTAAGGGCCCTAGGATTTTCAGAATGGTAAATGATCATTGGCTTCAACTTAAAGTTACCAGCTGCGTTAGTCCCTAACAAGAGAGTCAGCCTGTCCTTTGAAGCTTTGAAGCCAGACATTGACTTTTCCTCTCTAGCTATTGAAAGTCTTCGATGGCATCTTGTCCAGTGTAAGGCTATTTCCTGTACATTGAGAATCTATTGTTTAGTGTTGCCACTCTCATTAGTTATCTTAGCTAGGTCTTCCGGATCAACACATGCTGCTACACCTTGCACTTTTGTACTATGGAAATGGCTTTTCTCCTTAAATCTCATGAATCAGCCTCGTCCAGCTTCAAACTTTTCTTCTGCAGCTTCCTCACCTCTCTCAACATTTATACAATTGAAGAGTTAGGGCCTTGCTCTGTATTAGGCTTTGGCTTAAAGGGAATGTTGTGGCTGGTTTGATCTTCTATCCAGACCACTAAAACTTTCTCCATATCAGCAATAAGGTTGTTTCATTTTCTTATCATTTGTGTGTTCACTGGAGTAGCACTTTTACTTTCCTTCAAGAACTTTTCCTTTGCATCACAACCTGGCTAACTGTTTGGCTCAAAAGGCCTCGGTTTTTGGCTTCTCTCATGTTCAATATGCTCCCTTACCAACCTTAATCATTTCTAACTTTTGATTAAAAATGAGAGACATGTGACTCTTGCTTTCACTTGGACACTTAGAGGCTATTGTAGAATTATTAATTGGCCTAATTTTAATATTGTTGTATCTCAGGGAATAGGAAGGACTAGAAGAGGGAGAGAGAGAGGGAATGCTGGTTGATGGAGCAATCAAAACACACACAGGATAGTAATAATGAAAACGTTTGAAATATTGCAAGAATTACTTAAATGTGACACAGAAAGTGAGCAAATGCTGTTGGAAAAATGGCGCCAGTAGACTTGCTCCATGCAGGATTGCCATAAACCTTCCTTTTGTTAAAAAAAACAACAACAGTGCAATAAAGTAAAGTGCAGTGAAATGAGGTATAGGTATGCCTGTACTGTGTGTATTCACACACCCATTTGTAGATGAGCCAGAAAAGTATTAGTATTTCTTGTATTGCATCTTTTACTATGTGGCACATCAAATAGAGTTATGGGTTGCCCTGATCTGATTGATTTCATATAAAGGCCTTTGCTTTGGCAGCAGTTGGGACCTATTCATTCTCTGAGGTAAATCTTGCAGAGCAGGAAATTGAGGTTTTGGGGTAGATTCCAAGAGTCAGTTTTGATCTTATTGTGGGGAATGTGAAAACCTAAAGTCTTCTTCTAGTTAATAATGTGAATAGTGAAAGGATCTCCCCCCCCCCATTCTAATTAAGTATTTTCTAAAAGACATAGCTATTATTTTTTTATAATAGGAATGTAACGTTTCATTTTACACAGATCTGTGCTTAAACATGGTCAGAGAACAGTCTCTGCTTCAAAATCTCCTTATTTGTACATGTTCCAGTTCAAAAGAGAGACCTTACTATTTATGTGGAGAGAAAAAAAAAATGAGATTTCTTTCTATCTGTCTTCCATATATTTAATGGTAGGATTGTGTCTTGGATCGTATTTTGAGTTAAAACAGACTGTGCTTTCAATGAGTCGCTATAATTAATAACAGTATCAACTTTGCAGACTATCTCAGAGAATCGAATATCGACTTTCCAGGCGGTAGATCCATCTTAAACTGAACGGGCAGTTTGATTGCTTCTTTTTAATTGAAGAAACATAGGTGCTCATTAGTCCCAGACCCCAGTCAGAGAAGCAATATGGATGTGTGCAAAAAGATATGTATAATCTATTGTCTTCAAAAATGAAAAAGCTTTTTGCGGTCCAACCAGCTTGAGACGGCAAGCATAGTGATTTCATGAACTGTGTCTTCTTCCAATATATAAGAAGGGGCTGTGCAAAGCTCTGGCGCAGGGCACTTGAGGGACAGTTGTAGTGCTTGGTTCGAGTTCCCCTGAGCATTCGGTGTGGAGCCGTCCACATGGTATGAATACCGCAGTATCTGTCTACACATAGTACTCTCCCCAAATAAGAAGGGTAGCATAAACTAACTGCAGTCTGCCTCAGGGAGCCCATCCAAAGGGCATCCGTATCTAGTCCAGCGTTTGAGGTAAGAGCATGGTTAAATATCTCAAGGCATCAAAAGATTGGGAAAATACCAAAGGGACCATTAGGCGAAATGAAATATAGCTGAAATCTTCACTGAAACTTGATTGAATCCAGAGCCATTCCCCTCTGGAGAGGGCAATTAAAATAAGACTTAGTTTTGACTAAATACATAAGCAAGGACTTGCCCCCGCATCACAAATGATATACGGAGAATAATTTGCCATTTTAGCCTTCCTTATATATTTAGATACTTTGTAGAGAACCCAGACTAGGAGTTCTTTCTTGTTCACTTTTTCCCCTCTCTTATTGTATTTATCTATTTTGACTGTCAATAGTATTTTATTTTATTTTTTTAACTGTAGTAAAATGCACATAACAGAACATTTTTATCATCTTAACCATTTTTACGTGTACGATTCTGTAGGGCTAAGTATATTGACACTGTTATACAACTAATTTCCAGAACTTTTTCATCTTGCAAACTGAAACTCTATCCCCATTAAACAACAGCCCCCCAATTCCCCTTCCCCCAGGACTGGCAACCACCATTCTACTTTCCATCTCTATTAATTGACTATTGAAGTGTGCCACATAAGTGAAATCATATGGTATCTGTCTTTTTGTGACTGGCTTATTATTTCACTCAGCATAATGTCCTTAGGTTCCTCCATATTGTAGTATGTGTCAGAATTTCTTTTCTTTTGAAGGTTAAATAATATTTCATTGTGTGTATATACACCACATTTTGTTTGTCCATTTATTTGTCAATGGACACTTGGGTTTTGTGCATTTTGAATCAATAAAATATACACATGCTACATTAACCATGTGAATAGATCTCAACAAAATAGTTTTAGAATCTGAAGGTACTTCCTGGTTAGTTTTTTATGTTGTCAGAAACTGTGAGTTGGCTCAGTGAGTATCAAGGCACACATTAGTAGTCCAAACGGTTGCTTAAAAATAAGTTGCAGTCATTGATCACTAGTCTTGAAACCTCAAATCTCCCCTAGTTCAAGTTTAGGCAGCCACACGATCCATGACAGAAGCTAAAGGACAAAGGTGGCAGCCACTTGGTGAGAGATGTTTGCTTTCTTGAATTGATTTCCCTCTACCTAGCACCCGGAAAGATATGAGCATGTTCAAACCCCTGAGCTTGAGATGTGGGTTTATTTCCTCAAAGACATTGTACGTGATCTTTCTCACCAGACTCTCAAAGACTCCACTAGATAAACACTCTGAGGTCTGAAAAGTGGGTCTAAGGGGAGACATTTAGATTATTTTACTTCCTCTTACCCTGGAGTACTTCCCTTACTCAACACTTTCCTGACATTTCTCAGAGGAAGAAAGAAATGGAAACTGGGTCCATTTATTTTTTACATGCATGCCAGATTTGACCACTCTTGGCACTGGGTGAGTAGTAGATTAATGACTGGGGTTATGCCATGAAACAAGCCATAAGGCTTTATATTACAAATTTTGTTTTTAAAACATTTTGTTTTCATAGCTGGGAATTACTCTATTGGCATGGGTGGAGGGAGAATGAAAAAGCTATGGAGTAGGATAAAAGAGAGAATACTGATTTAAAAAACACACAAAGCACACACACTTATATTAAAAAAAATTAAACAAATTCCATGTCAGTTTTGTGAATTAATGCTTTCAGTTTTGATGTGAATAAACAAGATAATATCTCGATGCACGTACAATTTGCGTAGAATGTCTCACCTTAAGAAAACTGCAGTATAACAAAAAGGTAATTACTGACCCAATGAGCTTAGGGTATGATTATCCTTACCCTAAAAGGATTACCAATAAATTTACTTCTAAAATAGAAATTACTCTAGTTGATTTCAATATTCACATAATAGAATCAACTTATTTTACAGCTGTACATTAAATGGTAAAAAATTAATTGAAGATAAATTATAAATGAAAATGAAAGCATTCGTGTAATTCTAATATTTAACCAATTAAGAAATAAAAAATATATGTCTATTAAAATTTGACTTCTGTGCATGTTTTGGTGAACATACCTGCTCTGTAACCTGATATACATAAATAGAAGTGTGCAGTGGATGATGGCTTTAGAATAGTGTATCTAGCGTAGTATAGCAAATGGACACATTTTTGGCCCTGAATGTATTCTTACAGCAGATATTTCTTTCCTTTTTACTCTGTATTTATGGTATAATAAATCACTTAAACATGATTTTGTGTTTTTGTAAAAGTTACCTAAAGATTAATGAAAGTTACTAAATTTTTTTTAAAAAATTAGAAATTCCTGAGGTCTCGGAGGAAACGAAGAAATGTTACATACATATCAGGAAAGCTACCCTCTTGCACATCTCGTAGGATCTTGTAGATTATGGAAACCAGAAAAATCTAAGTTCAGATTTCTTATTCTCAAGAATAAGCAGGCTAAATTCTCATACCCATTCCCTCCCGTTCAGTGAAAAGCAATGATTTGGGGGAGAAATATGAGACCCCAGTAAAGAGTAGATACTGCTCTGATCCAGTTATTGGTCTCACAGTATAGACCTAAGCGTGCAAAACGAGCTGGTATCTGACGTTTTTTATAGGAGGTTGATTGTCAATGGATACATAATAACTTAGTGATTTTGTGAAGAGCGTGTAACCTTGGTCACATGAAGGAAAAACAATACACACTGGCTGTGTACTGTTTTCTGTAGTTCACAGCCAGTGTGTGCTACAGAAAACAACACCCCCCCACACACACACACCCCCACACACACCTGACAATCCTCTAACATCTGTGTGGATTCTAACAGATTTTTTGAAGAGAAATTGGAGAATGAGCACAGGGAAAGTGTCTGTTGAGTATGGACCATGTGCCAGGCATGGAAATTATCTCACTTACTCCTCACTGAAACTCTGGATCAGTTACATGGTTGTATTCCCATTTAACAGACAAAAAGACCAAGGCTCAGTCAAGCTAAGTTATTTAGTAGACAGTATATCTAGGACAGTGTTTCCAAGCCTATGCCGCCTGCTCCTGGCCAGTTTATTCTACCAGTCATTCTCATGTGGCGCCCTCTCATATATAATCTTACGTATAACCTCAGATCATGTATAACCTCATGGTATCTTCTCTACTTTGGATGGTGGAATTGTAAATGCTGGGATGTGCATGCCAATATCTATCTGAAAGCCATTAAGGAAAATGAGTCACCTGCTGGATGCATTGACCTTCTTTGTATTATGAGAGCTTCATGGAGAAATAAAGTACCCAATGATTTTTTTCTTAAAAAGAATTGAATCTCTCTCCTGAGTAGAAATTGTTGGCAAGTTGATGTGCAATCATGGTCAGCAGAAAAGAAATTTAAGCAATAATGAAAAGCGTGTGTACTCGGAATGCCTTTAGCCCAGAGCTGAAGAGCAGACCTTTGCTGAAAAGAGGTAGATTGGAGCATGAAAAGAATTCTGGTCCTGTAGGAAAAGACAGGTAACAGAAAATGAGATTAAAAGAAGGCATGATAGTAGTGGTTACTCTTCAACTCCGGGGAAGGTGATATAATTTGCTTTTGTTTAACCCACTACCCCCCAAATAATTTTTTTAAAGAAAGAGAATATTTTTGAGGTAACTCATTACCTTTTGGCTTTAGGCCCAGAAGCTTCAGAAGTTGAAAGTAATTTTATATGCTGCAGATGCTTCCTGGTTTGAAAACTGTGACCTGACTCCTAAACAATGATGACATCAATGCTGAAGGATAATATTCTTCCATTGCATGTAATTCCAGTAGCAGCCGTGGGATAGTCTTTGAAATTCAGGGGAAGAGAAGCAGTCTGATTTTGACTGTGAACTAACCAAGGAAAAGTTATTTAGTTTGATTTCTAGTGTATGTAACGATTTTTTAAATTGTGTTTTAGTTCTCAGGGAATTGTAGATAAACCTATCTTGCATGTTTATATTTTTAAAAGGTTTTTGTATTGATTACATACTTTTTAGGGTGTTTTCATTATCAGTTCAGACTACCCACGCCATAATACAACAGTGATTAAGAAAAACTCCTTCAGAGAAGAATCCAGGAAACTCTGCTTCCACTATTTAATATTTGACATCTCTGGAGGAACACAGTAAAGTCTTTTTACCCATTAGTAGTTGACCTTGAAATAGGATACATATTTCCTCTCTACTGTTAGTGTCAGTTTTATTCTAGTTAGCATGAGATTAAGTGATGGAACCATAAAAACTTCATAAAACAGATTTTGCCCAAATCCTGTCCACCTGCGTTCGTTGGAGCGACCTAACAGTACATACATGATTATTATGGTTGGTCATACATAATGGACTATGTATTTCAACTGTTACTTGTTGGAAGACTGAATAAGTGGCTTGTAAATAGATTTTTTGAATCTAACTCTTCAAATTTTTCTATTTGGCTTCCTTCCTTCCCCTCTAAGAGGAGGCTTTATGTTCTTCCCTGCCTTGGGCTGCATTCTTTTCTGGAGCTGCTGCCAGTCTCTATGACCATGCCCTTCCGGGCACAATCCCAGGTCAGCATTCACTCACGTCTTCATTTGGTCATTCAACAGTGTTGGTGGGTGTAGTTGTGCCTCCTCGTGGTGGGCAGGAGAGAGACACTAACAAAGTCTCAACCACAGTCTGAATCTGTTGCTCATTGAAAAATGTAGAAGGGGAGCTGGAGAGCCAGTGAGAGTCTAGGAGTTTTCCCCAGCTCGTGTCTAGGCAGAACTTGTGAAAAACAATGAAGTAAGGAATAGCTGCCTTTACTACAGTTATTTCATTTCTGTACCCCTTTTCCTACATCTTACCAAATCTCTTAAGAAAAGCTCTGCTAAACTTACTGATACTAAGTTGAACTGTCTGATAACTATCTGCTGTTGTACCTCTCCCAGTGGTGCCTGCACTTTCAAAAATGGCACCCAGAGACCCTGCTTGGCTCACCAAGGAGCTATGGATTTGCAGGGTTCAGCTGGTAGGTTGGTGAGGTGTTCCTGGAGTAGGACGGCTTCTTAGTTCCCAGGCAGTCACCCTCCACCCCCCACAACCCATCCACAAGCTACTACCCTGCCCACTCACAGGCCTCATCCTACCCTATGGTTCATGGACAAGAGTCTATACATGCTGGTGGCTGGTAACACAATGGGGAAGGACTTTGTTCTCCCGCCTCGGGGAATAAGACACCTCAGGGCCAGTAGTAGGCCTCTTGGACACACTCAGGACAGATCGCTTGCCCAGCTGGTCTGATTTTCCTCATCCCTGGGTGGCGAGTGCGAGCCATCTGCATGGCCGCTCTTTACACCCAGTGTAAGCCTGCCTCCCCCGCTACCCCACGGTCTGCTCCCCTAGAGGGGGAAAGAGATCAGTAGATGAATCCACAGCAGAGCCCACCATTGCTTTACGCCTTCACCATTAGTCTTTTCCGCTGACCTAAGAAATGTATTATGAATGGGGAGAAGGGGTGACTCACTGAGATAATCCTTTAAAGAGAAATTGAGCCCTTACAAAGGCTACCTTCTTTCCAGGGTTATACATGGAACAATCATGGGCCACATAAGATTTTTGCACTTGTTTGCAATTAATTACAAGGTATGTGTATATACTTTATGTGTAAACTTAAAAAACAAAAGCAGTGCTTTATCCTTCTCATAAACAGGCGCTGATCTGCCCATTGTAGAGTATGGTTGCCAGAGCACCGCCATGCCACTGAAAAAATATGTATATTTTTTAATGCCAGCCAAGTGCTCTATCTGTTTCAGCTGTCCATCACTCTGGATTGTAAAGCTCTTCAGTTACACCTCAAAATTAGCACTATATTAAGGAGGTCAGTGTCAAACTAGGAGTAGATGGAGAGTCAAGGTTATTCTTGCTTGGCAATTTGGCCTGGAAAGAGTGAGTTACTGTTCCCAGAAGCAAAGGAACTTTTGCTGTGTTTTAGTTGATGATAATACAAGTGGATTTATTAGCTTTGTGCAGGAAGTAGAAGGTCGTCATGGTACTTGGTAAATTATGAGACAGGCCAGGGCATCAAAAAGGGGGAGATTCCATATCAGACATCTCTGGCTAACAGTTGAAGTACCATGGAGCAAATAATTTGAAAATTCTGAGTGACCTTTTCAACTTCGTCCTAAACCATCTTGCCTGAGGTTACACACCAAAGGAGGGAATGTGGCTTTGCAGGGATTTGGGGTCAGGGGGGTGGGGTCAATTGGGTGGGGCCAATTTCTTGTGGGATTCTTCTAGGGAATGCAGGAGGGTGAATGGTGTTGAGGCCTCCGTGGGTATCACAAAGACCCCATATGCCTACACATCAGCCCCAGACCCACGGCAGCCCCCTTGCTCTTCCAGGTGGAAATGGAGAGAGAAATTCCGTGCAGGATGTGTTCAGACCAAGAGGAGCTCGCGTCTCAGTGATGTGGTTTCCTCTTTGCTCCCTGACTGCAGGTCCGCTGTCCTTCACTCCACTCCAAAGCTGCTGACCCAGACCTCCTTCAGAGGAGGGAGAAGGCCATTTTACCCCATGGTGTTAACATTCCAGTATGGCCTCTGCCCCATGTTCTAAGGGACAGGAGGCAGGTCAACCAGATGGAAATGCCTGAGAAATCAGTGTCACTCCAACACCCATTTGAAGCCTAATTATGGCAAAAAAACAAAAAAAACAAAAAACAACCCTTTACAATATAGCACTGTATTTTGTTTGTCAGTAGCAATTTGTTTTTCTTTCTCTCTCAAACATATTCCTCATTAGATTTGTTCCATCAGATATTTTCAACTTATTTCTGTGAAGTTTTGATGTGGCAAGGAAGTTCTCAATATTTTTATACACTTCTCTGGGAAGGGCAGTTGCTAATTCTTCTTAAATGTGTTTTTGAAAGCCTTTTAATGGCACCAGCACCCTAATGATCATCTGTGAACTGTGTTTGTACCCCAGCTCCCAAACTTCCATATTGACGATGACAAATGGAGCAGTAGGACTTTTAATTTGCTAAGGGGCTATTTTCTCTCTCAGCTTCTCAGTGAAGAGCCAGAGGCTGTTTGTGTTCTCAGAGACTGATTTCAAATTTTTGCTCCTGCTATTTCCAAGCAATTAACAAAGTCTGTTCAGAATTGAATTGTTATACGAGGTCTGGCAATTACTTTCCCGAACTCATCCTAGAAAAAGTACTACATACCTCATTGCTGAATATGACTATGGCCACCTTTGAAGTGCTCCCCTTGGGAAGCTATGCACCGATGCCAGGGCCTAGTCCACCTTTCAAAGCAATTTTGGAACTCTTTCTGGAATGGCAATCAGAGCTATTGTCGTATTACCCTTGATGTCCTGAATGTCATCAAAATGTCTTCTTTTCAGTATTTCCTTTATCTTCGGGTAAAGAAAGAAGTCATTGGGGGCCAGATCAGGTGAGTAGGGAGGGTGTTTCAATACAGTTATTTGTTTACTGGCTAAAAACTCCCTCACAGACAGTGCGGTGTGAGCTGGTGCATTGTCGTGATGCAAGAGCCATGAATTGTTGGTGAAAAAGTTCAGGTCATTTTCATCTTTTTCACGCAGCCTTTTCAGCACTTCCAAATAGTAAACTTGGTTAATGTTTGTCCAGTTAGTACAAATTCATAATGAATAATCCCTTTGATATCAAAAAATGTTAGCCACATCATTGCAACAGTTCATGAACTTAATTGTCGGACCTCGTATGCATACATTTGATTTTAATTTGTTGTAATTAGAGAGATGCATCTTAAGCTTCTTCAAGAACTACTAGAATCCAAACTTCTGATTCCAGAAGATTGAAATCTTTACTTATTTTATGTAAAAAATATTTCACTGGATATTAAAACTGACAACTAATAGTATTCACCCAGTTAGGGGAATGTATGAACTCTACTCCAGTAACTTCGAAAACATGCTAGAGAGATACAGCTCTCTCTCTCTCTCTCTCTCTCTCTCTCTCTCTCTCTCTCTCTCTCTCTCTCTCTCTTTTTTACTTTTTACTCTTCCAGAGATTATTTTCCTTAATCACAATGTTGAAAAATACTAATTTGTAATTAGCACCCCAGTTATATTTATTATAATGATGTTTGATCACACAAACCAGCCATTGATGATGTCTCAAGTTCCTTGTCTGTATAAATAACATCGACCCATCTTTGAATTTAAGAAATGACATCACTCTCTTATTTGATTGCTATTAGCAATAAAATGGGAAGGTCAAAGATAGTATTTCTATAAGACGGCACCTTTCTCCCAATAAAGTTTATCAGCTCTCACAATAATTTTTAGCCCCAAAAGTGTAGATGAATAGGCCAGAAGCTGGGAAATGAGGCCAGTGCCCAACCTTGAGTTCTCAGGTGATGTGGGATGGTTTGGCCAGGTGGGGTAGCGGAGCCCATTCCAGGGGCTCAGCACACCCAGGCAGCAGAGAACCGGAAATTAGCTTGAGGGACCAGGGGAGGTTGCAGCTCCATGGGCAAGTAGCCTCAGGGTCTTAGGACAGCAAGTCTCCAGGCCCAGGCTCCCAGCTGGGGAATGGGGAGGCTAACATCTGCCATCATGGTTTTCATTTGCTCATGAACTAAGGCCATGTGTTGAAGGTCTTCAATCCCTGCAGCTGAGTGGGCTGGGGTGGATATGGCCAGACTTCATCCTTTAGCAACAACGCATTTTACATAGGAACCGTTTTGTGTGGAGCATGCCTCAAGCTCCTTCTTCTTTCTAATAACACTACTGTTTACAGTGCTTTTGTCTGATTTACCTCGTTTGTGCTTCTTGGTGATCTTGTGAAAGGGGCAGTATGATTGTTGCCATTTTGCAGATGTAGGAAGTGAGTGTGGAAAGTGGTTTAATGGGCCCAATACAAAGCCTAATGTCAGGTTAAGTGCTTTATTCAAAGTAAAAGATCTCCTGAGCGCTGAACAAGGGTCTTGTACCCAGGTCTCTCTGACTTCAGATTCTTCCCACCTGCACTTGGAGCTTTGGAGAGGGAGCCTGTGGAGCTCTGACCCTACACGCTAAACCTTTCTCAGTAAGGACGTTGTGATGGGAGCTCTATGGTGTGACCTCAGTTAGGAGGCAGTATGTGTCTGGCACAGCCCAAAGCTAGGACTGACTGGTTTCAGTAAATGACCCCATTTCTTTACCTACCTTTCCTCCCTATTAAAATTCAATTATCCCCTCTCTCCTAAAATTTTTACCTTTAGTCAGGTCTCAAGTGCAAGAAGGCTGTTTATTAAAGCCCTGTCTGGTCAGATCATGGAGAGGAAAGGGTTAACTGACACCTACCCTCCCAGCAGAAGCATAATTCCCCTGCAGCAGCTTACCCACAGGCAGCTATTGGAGCAAGGTAGGAATATATTACAAAGCCTTTGTAATGATGAGGAAGAAATAGAAACCTGGATTTTGGAAGCTCATTTTTTCTTGAGGGGTTTGGAGTATTTTGTTTCGTGTTCCAGGGGAAGAAGATTTTGGTGAAAATTGAGAGAAACCCTGCCAAAAAGAAATTCCATATCAGATGGAGATTGTTCTCCTTTCAAGAAGGTGTGAGAGCAGCCAAGAAGCACTAAAACCCAGGGGAGCCAGGGTGATAGATTTTAAGGCTCTGCATGGAGCAGAGTGGTGGCCGGAGGGGAGTCGGAGGGGAGTCGGCAGGTTGGCTGGGGAGGAGGCTGATGGAAGTTAGCTACGGGCCGCCCGGGGCACATGTCTGAACTTAGACCCAACATGTAGCTGATGATCAAGAGATAATTCCTCAAATCAAGCAGGCTGCCAAAGCCAAGGCTCCCCCCAAACCAATCCCTCCTTCAGCCTTTCATTCATTCTAGAAGTGAAATCTGAGCACTGAAGAGATCCCTGCATTCCTGGTTTTCATATTTGGAGTGGCAGAGACAAGAAACAAGCAAATAAGCAAAATATGTAGTGTGTCAGGTGGTGTAAAGTGCTATGGAGGAATAATAAACAGCGTTCTCAAGGAACGGGTCATCTTGATGTCTATAGGCTACGCCTGACTGGGCAGTTCTGAGAATAGCTGCCACCCCTGTGGAGATGACCTGAGTTAACTCTTCCCAGACACTTTATAAACACCGAGCAGAGACATTTTCAAGTCAGTTCATTTGTTTCCTTCTTTGTTAAGTGAGAATGTGGAGGTTCAGGAAAGACCTTTGAGATCTGCTAGTGAGACATCAGCGGTCTTATATGAATGGCTATATAACTAACTAGTTAGCCAATGCATTTGTTTATCTTAATGCTGCCTTGTTATTTGCATGGAGCTACCTTTTTCAAATCTCTCATAGATCTATTGCATCATTTCAATCTCATACTTACTATAAGGTAAGAAGGGTAGATATTGAAAAACAGAACTGAAGATGAATGACCAGGGTTAATATTACAATGTTTAACAGCTGCTGTGATGCTACTGTCCACTGTTATGGCCCAGTGGCCGTAGACAGTGGTGTGGCTATGGAGAGAACTGGCTGAATGTCCACCCTCCGTATAGCAGGTTTTGCAGTCTGTCTTTTGCAGACAATAGTAACGTGTTAGAAATAACTGTGTAACCCAGCAACCCCACTGCTGTGAAAGCCAGCACTCTGTTGTATGCATAAGTAGACAAAGTATATTTGCTTTTGTTTTTTTAAAATAGGTCTCCTTACCTCCATTTGATTCAGGAGAACACAAGCAGGGAGAGTTTCAGATACTTCCCTTGGCCACAAACTGTCACAGGAGGTGTGGCAGTCCTAATGTTTGCTGGCCTCTTATTAAGTAACACACTGCGTTGTTTTATGCTAGATACTGGGTTTAGCATATTTTATAAGTTATCCCATTTTATACAACAAATTGTAGTAGAAACAATATGATTACTATTTTTATAATCATATTGATGAGGAACTGCACATGAAACACGACCAAGGCAGCATTTCCCAGGCAATGTGCTCAAGCTCCACAGATGTGTTGAAATTGGGGCTCAAGCCAAGTTCTATCTCATTCCAAAAGTTATACCCCCAGTCACCATCCTAAGTTCACTACAGGATTACTTAGTATTTGTAGGAAATTAGGAATTATTCAGATTTCTGCCCTGAACTCGTTTTGTTAGATGTTGCAGCCTTTTTTGTTTATTCCTAGAATTTCCCAGGCTTTAGCCTATATTTTAAAATTATTGTTACATCAATTATAAATCTTAGAATGGCTCACAAAGTCTCAAAAGGCTACCTAATTTTATTCTATTTTTAATATTTTGATAAATTTTAAGGAAAGGAGTTATAATACAATTGGGTTTCTCAATTGAGAATTTTTTTTTTTTTTTTGAGCCTCTAATAACCTGAAATTCCTTTGGTCCCCCAGGTATAGATAGAACTATGGGTCTAGGATAGAATTGCTTCTAAGCCTCCTTTTCCCAATATTTGTTTTTGTTGTGTTCTTTAGTTTTGCATCACAAGGAGTACTAATTTTTGTTTCTTTAATGGTAACTTGACTAAATCTGGTAGACATACAGAAATCAACTCTCTTCCTTCTATCACTTGTGTTAACTACACAAGCTTTGCAGTTTTCACAAACAGCCAAGTTATGTACACCCAAGTGTGTTTCTGCAAAGTACCCTGTGAGGAATCTTGTAGAGGAAGAAGATTGATTCAGAACAATTAATGTGGAGTGTCTTGTTTCCTAAATTTGGGATTTCAGGTGTTTCCTTCCTTCGTGCTAGACTGTATTGTTGCGTTGGGTAAATTCAAGGTGCCCCCTGGTGGTGGAACTGATGCATAATAAACGCTAGAAAAATGATGGCAAAATTACAAGTATAAAGAGGCTATGAATATGGATATGATCTTATTGTTCTTCCCATTTGTAAGGCTCTCAGATGGATAAAACCCCGTTTTCTCCTTTTGTTTTAAATTTATCTGTAGCTATTTATAGCATATTCAGGAAAAACAAGCACAAATAATTAGATGCCAAACCCCAGTGACTTTTAAAAATAATTTCTTACTTTTTTATAACTAAAGTAGAACATGTATATTCTAGAAATATTAGAAAAAACACATAAAGAGTAAAAGAATCATTTATGATCTCACAACCCACATTGATTAACATTTTGGTGTATATCCTTCTATTTTCTACTAGCCATAGACTGAAAAAAACCTAATACATGTCGTTTTTCATAACATGATTTTTTTTTACTTAATTATATGTGTGAATTTCATTCTGTTTTGTTGCAGAGTTGGCTCCTTCATTATTGTTACTGGTTGTTTAGTTTGGTTGGTTCTATTGTGTACATCCTTGTGGATTATTGTAGATTATTATTACTTTTTTAAAATTAGTTTCAGGTATACAAAGCAATGTAACAGTTTCAGGTATACAAAGCAATGTAACCCCTCACCAATTGATAAGCCTCGCCCCAATCTACTACTCCTCTGACATCGTATATAACTGTTACAATTCCATGGACTGTATTTCCCATGCTGTACTTTACATCCTGTGACTACACATATATGTATGTATGTATGTATGTACATGTGTATATAAATATACACACAAACATATATACTGGGGGTGCCAAAAATGTACACATTTTAAGAGATGTTACCCATGTATTACTTTTCAAAATTGAATTGAATTACGGTAGCAATGTGTAGTATGACATTCGCACAAAATATGGCGTTAAACAAATGAATGCTAGCATCATCCATTGTATTACAATTTTAATACAGTTTCTTCCTTTCTTAAAATGTGTATACGTTTTTTGGCTATATATATATATATATTTAATTATAGTTGACCTTCAATATTATTCTACTTCAGCTTCAGGTGTACAGTGCATTGGTCAGACATTTACACAGTCTATGAAGCGATCCCCCTGAAAAGTCCAGTGCCCATCTGGCACCTTACATAATCTTGTACAACATTATTGATTATATTCCCCATACTGTATTTCAGATCTCTGTGACTATATTGTGATTAACAATTTGTACTTTCTAATCCCTTCACCTTTTGCCCCATAGATTATTTTTTTAAAATTAATTGCTAGAAGTAGAATTCTGAATCAAAAGTGTTTGCAACATTTTAAGGCATTTTATATTTATTGTTTAGTTTTTTTGTTAAAGCAAAGCATGTTTTTGAGAATGCAGTATATTTTGTAAAGATTCAAGTTCCTAACATTTGCATTCTTAATCTGTGCCAGGAACTGCGCTGTTTTCATGTACTCAGCCTCATTTAATCCCCACAACAACCTTGTCAAGTAAATACTATTGTTGTCCTCACTTTACAGATAAGGAAAGTTAGGCTTAAAGAAATTAAATAGCTGTTATGTTACTTCAAAACCTGGGACAAGGTGGGCTTTCAGAAATGTGATAAAAAATTGCACTTTGCATTCCTTGGATCTTGAACTAAGTGGAATCTAATACTGATAATTCTCCATTGGTGAGATACAGAACAAGGACGTGGACAGTAAGAGAGGTGGAAAAAGAGGTAAACTTCCCTACACTTATAAACATGAATAAAAATCCAAGTTAAGGCTCTGTCGGTTAGTTTTTATGTTAAGAGAAGATGTGGTGGACAACGATGCTTACTGTATACGAGTAATTACAAATTCTAGGGGACTCAGTACAGACACCATTTTACCAGATCATGTAGTTTTTTCACGAATGCATTGTCGTTAACCACAGTTAGTCTTCAAGCTGGTGAAATTGCTCCCAAATAGTCAAAGGGCGGCTAGAGGTAAAGTGATGTCCGGAAATCTTCAGTTTCTGGAAAAAACCCAGAACTTTTTGAGGTTTTAAATTTTAGCAATCTCCAACATTCCTTATAGTTTGTTTCTCATTGTTAATCACTAGAGACCTACATTTCGCTTTTGCCACCTTCACTGATACCCTCTTTTCTATTGTTATATAATTATAGAAAACTCAGAAATAGGCATAGCAAATGAAAAAAAAATAAGTATCACTCATCATTCAATGTATGTCTGTTGATGGTGTTTGGTTCTCTCTGTGACATCTCTGCATTAGGCATTTACCCCACATTTGCTGTTTCTGATCAGCTCTGCTCAGGCTCAGCAACATTGTCTTTATTCTTCTTAAAGGAACTTGTGAACCCCTCTCTCTTCCTTTCATACTTAGCTTTTCAAAAGATCTTAAGTACCCTGCAATATAACAACAGCATCTGCAGTTTCTCTTTGCCTTTTTCTGCTTGTGATAGCCATTGGATTTATTAAGCGTGTTTGAAATAATCAAAGTGTCCTTCTGTTTAATTTTTATGGAATTATGATTTTTGACACTCCAGCTGTTTCCTTGAGGCAGTGAGTCTTGCATTTTCCTTTAATCTTAATGTAACCTCGTTATGTTGATAAAGTACTTGATTATCATTATAATTCTCTAGAGTGATTCGAAGACACTCAGCCCCTTTCCCACCCACTTATTTTTTAGGAACAATTTTCTATTTTATAGTCAAATCCATAAATCAGGCTTCTAAGTTCTACACACTTGATTTAACAGGAGTATGTGAGGAGCCTAAGAAAATCCAGGTTTGGGTTCGTTGTTTTTTCCCCCTGCTTTCTTACTCAGGAGCTCAACACCTATAGGGCTCAAAGTATTTTCCACGCAGACAGTGCCTGCTGAGAAGTGGAAAGGTTTTCTGTGAACTTAATTTTGTAATCCTGAGAAAATGTATCTGTCATTATAGAGGCTAACGCTCCAGTGGCCTCAGGTTCTGGAGCTCCTCTGTGGGGTCCATTGCATCTCCTGAGAAGCACTTTCTGCCTCACCTTTGCCTGTGTTCTTCCTGCTGCAATGCTGGGAAACTTCCTGCTTCTATTTCCTTGACCTCAGTCAGCGAAGGCAAGAAAAGATGCAATCAACCGAGTTGGGGTTTGCTCCAAAGTTTGAAGGCTTTGACCATCATGTGTTTCTCTTGCCCCTGCTTTCATGCATCTCAGATGATTCTTGCCTAAAACAACTGCTTTAGTGACCTCTCTTGTCCCCTTTGTCCAGGTATGGTATTCTTGTTACAGGTTCCTGTACTGAGAGTCGTCGCAGAGGGAGATTGGGTTTCTGCTCCTCCTGGCAGCCTTGTCGTCAGGGACCTCATCCCCTTCTTTCTCTCCATTCTGCCATCTCTGTGCAGGGGGATTCTCTGCCCTCAGCCCATTTCATTCCGCATCTCCTTATGATGGAAACTGATTTTTCTGTACTCTTTTTTCCCCCTTGTCTGTCTACAGCAGCTCTTCAAATCCATCATCCTGTTTTTATTTCGCACTTTTATCTATCCTGTGCCTATGGGGCTTTATTATTTGTGGTCTACTTTGGAATATTTCTTTCATAGTTGATGAAGCCTGTAAACTTTGGGGTAGGAGGATCAGAGGGCCCTACAGCAACCCTCACGTTTCTAGCTAGAATATATTCACCTTGAAACGGGCTTTTATGAGGTCAGTCTAGCTAATAGTTCTTCTAATGGTGTCACTCCCCTTTTCTCCTAAAAGTCCCTTCAAGTTCTTTTTCTTTTCTTTGTAACACCTAAATGCTTTCTGGGTAGAATATTTTAGAACAATTTTTGTCTGGAGACCTGCACTTTGGATTTTTGGCTTTTGGATGTAGTCATTTTTATTCAAATGTTCTTTTTCTTGTGGATATTTGTGTCTTATATATGTGAGACCAAATTCTAAATAATGTAAAATTATTCAGAAACACACACATTATATGTATACACACACACACACACATATATAAAATGGTTGTATGAATGATATTGTATAATTCAATTATGAGAGTATTTAGAGGTGCTCTATGTTAATCACCCTTTTGGATATATCTGTATGCGTGTGCAGTAACATGAAGTGAGCTGCCAAGCCATGTCACCTCACTGACTGACTTTTTCCTCCTTTTTTTTTTAAATTGTGGTAAAAAAAAAAAAGATGACATCAATGTTATCATTTAACTATTTTTACGTGTACAGTTTAGTGGTGATAAGTATATCCAATCTCCAGGACTCTTTTCATTTCTCTAAATTTAACTCTGCATTAAGCAATACCTCTCCAGTCCCCTCTACTCCCAGCCCCTGGCAACCACAGTTCTACTTTCTACCACCATAAACAGACTACTCGAGGTACCTCACATAAGTGGGCTCACGCAGTATTCATCCTTTTGTGACTGCCTATTTTAATTCTTATAATGTTCTCCATGTTGTAACTTGTCACAGGATTTCTTTTTAAGGATTATTTTTTTTAAAGGCTGAACAGTACTCTAGTATATACCGCATTTTCCTTATCCACTCATCTGTTGATGGACACTTGAGTTGTTTTCCACTTTCTGGCTGTTGTGAATAGTGCTGCTATGAATGTGGAAGTACGAATATCTCTTTGAGACCCTGCTTTCAATTCTTATTGGCTGATTTTTGGATGCAAGAGTAAGTCATTCTTCTTCCATGAGAATTATGGAAAATTTCCTTCTATGGAACACAAAAACATTTTTTCATTTTTTGTAATAAAGTTGTCCAAAAATTAGTCAGTGGATCAATGAGAATTGAAATATTTAAATGCTGACACAGTAAACATGGTAAACTGATAGCACACTCCAGCGTCAACCAGGTTTAGATGTCAGGATACGTTCCCTGAATTCTAATTCTGATCTTCTGTTCCTGTAAGTATTCACATTGGGTCTAGTCATGAAAAAGTCTTGTCATCCTGCGTGGCAATCACAGTACTTGTAGGCCCGTCTTTGTACAGCAGCCCAGTGGCCAGTGTCCCAGTGGCCAGTGCCAATCAAGTTGGCAGGCCAGGACTCACCATCAGACTGCATTGCCTAAGTAAGATATTTCATTCTGGCTCTGGTAACTCCCCTGCAGGCTTGGGACAACCTCAGGACAATAGGCCAATCAATGTGACATTCTCAAATAACAAGGTGAATTTAGATGGGCCTGTGGCAGCATATTTTAGGGAAAACTCATTGCCAATCAGGGTTAACTTTCAGCATTTCTCTTTAAAGCCTAAGGATGGGACTGCCACCATTCTTTCTTTCTTTGGAGAGAGAGGGGGTAATTGCTGTATTTTCATTATGAACAAATAGATGGTCCGTTTGGTCTCGTTCTTTTTCTCTTCCTGTTTTCACCGTTTCTCTTTTCTATTTTTTTTTTCTTTCTCTTTTTCTCCTGATACACAGGCTTTGCAGTGCATGCTGATCTCTCTTCAGGCAGAACTTGACATTCAAAGGTACTTGATGAAAATTGAATCATCTCAGCGAGTTAGTACTCTACCTTTTCTTTTTTCTGCATCGAATCGCATCTCACCTCCTGCCTTTTCACTCAGCTGTGTGTGGCATTCTAATCAGCCACTAAACAGAGTGCCTGTAACTTTTCCTGGTCTGCACCGAGTGCTGATTTAAACCTCTCAAAGCTAAATGCTTGCAGCATTCTGAAACACATACATTTTTTCTTAAAAAAATATGAAAGCTATTATTAAAATGAATACTAATTGCATGCTTGCATCAAAATATTTTATTTGCTTTCCACAAGTTGAGTTGTGGAATCAGCAGTAAAGCAACAAGTCAGAGTTCCTGGCACAGCCATCTGAAAAGTAGGGTTCTCTAACAGGAGACTCCATCCTCGCCAGCTTACTTGTGGCAGAATTGCTGTGGAAGTAAACCAGAAACCAGAAGCATTCTCACAATCGCAGCTTGTGTCTTACGATGGTTCCTTTGCTCATCTCCAGTACGTTCGATACTGGGTCCAGATCATGTTACTGCCATATAGCTTATTAGGTTGGTGCAAAAGTAGTTGCAGTTTAAAAGGATAAAAATAATTACAAAAACCACACTTACTTTTGCACCAACCTACTAATAAAATGATAGTAACAGACACATTTATATAGAATTTACTATGTGCCAGGCAGTGTTCTAAGTGCTTTATAAGCATTAACTTCTCACAGCAACCCCATGGTCCCCATTTTATAAATGATATGGTCTCCATTTTACAAATGAGGAAACTGAGGTACAGAGAAGTGAAGTAACTTGCCCAAGGCCACAAAGCTAGTAAGTAACAGATTTTGAATTTGACTGTAGGCACTCTAGCCCCAGAATCAACATATTTTTTTAACATACCAGGGGTGCCAAAAAAATGCATACAAGTGGACACTTTGGTCCGCATTGTTTAAGCAGTAGCTCGCTATAATCAGAGGTGTCTGGACGCTGATGGTCACCACTTTGAGCACCTCTTGTAATTGCAGAAGTCAAATGTGACTTGTATTCATCTTTTGTTATCGGTATATATTGAGTATTACAACTTCAGTAGTTTTTTTCCTTTCTTAAAATGTGTATACACTTTTTTTTTGGCACCCTCTGTATTTATTTCCTCACAATCCTCAATGTTCTGTATTTCCTAATAGATCACCTTAGAATATTAAAACTAGAAGGGAGTGGGCAGAGGTTCCAATACTTGGATGCCTGGCTTGGCATTTGATACCTGTGCCAACTGACCCTTTGGCACACAGCCACCCACATCCTTTGGGTCTCCCATACACGGACTGTTTCTGATTGTGTCCTGAGCATGCACGGGGCAGAACCTTTGGTTCGGTACCACGAGTCCTGACATACACTGTGCTTACGAAGGTGTCAGCAGGCTCGCTTGTCAAGAAAAGTGACCTCCTTCCCACAAAGTCAGTCTTCAGTGACCACACTGACCTTTTTGCCTTCCCTTTCTTATTAGTCAGTCTCTTTGATCTTTTTTTAGGGTAATGAGCTCACATTAGAAAACCCCTGCCCAAATAGATAGACATAGAAGTAAAAGTAGGGTAAGACATACTACAAAGAGTCATCGTCATACCCTACCTTCACCATCTCAGTTCTGAAGGTCCTGTTACCTCTCATTTTCCATGAGTTCTTAATCATTTTCACATTTCTATAGTCATGCAAAATAGAGACATCTTTATCGTGCCCCTGCACACACATTGTGCACTAAACAGAAATGCAGTTAGAAGAACGATACCATGGGGAGCTCTTCCCTATAACTGTATGCTGCCATTAGCTCTTTTTTCTACTGCCTGAACACAGAGATCTGACATTAGGATGTGCGATTTTCCATCATAACAAACACAGAGTTTGGGGTCCCCCTCCCTATATTTATTTTCTTATGCTTCAAGCAAATAAATTCTCAGTGCTGACTCTTCTTATGTTTTGATAGTAAATAAATTTGACAACAAATAATGGGGTATTGGAGAATTTTTTTTTTTACAGGACTTTATTGGGGAACAGTATGTATTTCCAGGACTTTTTTCCAAGTCAAGTTGTTGTCCTTTCAATCTGAGTTGTGGAGGTTGCCGTTCAGCTTCAAGTTGTTGTCCTTTCAGTCTTAGTTGTGGAAGGCGCAGCTCAGCTCCAGGTCCAGTTGCCGTTGCCAGTTGCAGGGGGCACAGCCCACCATCCTTTGTGGGAGTCGAACCTACAACCTTGTGGTTGAGAGGATGTGCTCCAACCAATTGAGCCATCCAGGAGCTCAGCGGCAGCTCAGCTCAAGGTGCCGTGTTCAATCTTAGTTGCAGGGGGCGCAGCCCACCATCCCTTGCGGGGCTCCAGGAATTGAACTGGCAACCTTGTGGTTGAGAGCCCACTGGCCCATGTGGGAATCGAACCAGCAGCCTTCGGAGTTAGGAGCAGGGAGCTCTAACCGCCTGAGCCACCTGGAGCATTTTTACAGGGTTTTTTTTTGTTGTTGTTTTTTTTAAGCATTTATACACAAGCTACGATTAGCACTATGTATTATTATTTTGTTAACACTGAGAATTTTTATTTTATATATATTGAGAGAACACTTTTCACTTAATTTCACGTAAACATTTATCAAATCGCTCTTGTGTTTCCATAATATAAATAGAATGAAATGGTGAAGTTGTTCCTCATACTTGAACATGATTTAGACTTGGAGAAGGAGGGGTATGAAAATTAAGGTTGGAAATTGAAGGGTCTCTTCCTCCCCTCTGGTAAGAGGAACTCTCAGCTTCTGCAGATGTCAAATTCTCTATTTTGAAGTTGTAAGTAACCAACTTCACAAGAGCAAGAAAAAGGCAAGGTTAAAAAGGGGGTGGGGAGTGGGAATTGGTCGGTATCCTCTCCTCGCACATAGACCCTCACAAGCCATGGGACACCTCCCTTCTCTCTTCTCCCCCCGACCCCCAGAACAGAGTAGGGAGCAGAGCCATCTAGAACCACCCTGTCGAGAGTGGTATCACATAAGAGGAGCTAAATGCTTCTCATCATTTAGAGTTGACAAATTCCTGTGCGGTTTTTTTACTTACCTCTCATCACAACTATTTCAAGGAGCTCTTCTTATTCTTTTATAAAAGTGAAAACTAAAGTTCAAAACCAAGCTTTTCTATGGGGCTGCACTGCCAGCGCGTGGCAGGATTGGTGTCTGCATTTTGTAAGAATAGTATGACCAAAAGAATAAAGTCCTCTTATTCTAAATTTTGTCTTCTTTCCGTCTCTCCAAACCTTGGTATTCTTTCCAATAGCAAGACTAAAGGAAAAAAAGTATCTTTAGCCTGAAAAGCCAGTCAGAACTTTCACAAGGTGATTTTTCATTGGAAAATCATTCCAGTGAAATTGGGAGTGTGGTGGTTGGTGGTGAGTGCATGTTTGGAAAGGTGAATTGAAAAGTAGCAACAAGCTCTGCTCCCAAGATGTCTGGAAAGGGTCTGGCCACAAGCACCCAAATACTTGGTGGCCTCTGGCACCAAGTATCCCTTCCAATCAGCTCCCTGTGGCCTTCCCTGTAGGGGTGGTGAGGACATCTTCAGACTTCCCGTGACAGGAGAGGGAGGAGGTCTTTGCTACCAGGGAAAACCGCTTTGGTTTCACAACAAGACAGTTAAGCTCTATAGAGGCACCACCCCTGGGCCTGCGGCCCCACGTCCTTTCCAAATGGAACTTAAGCCTGGGCTGCAGGGATGAGCTTCCTAATGCTTTTTGTCAGGAGGCCTTCGGAGGTGCATAGTTTGCACGATGTGTTATGTTGGTTGTATTTGACTTGAAATTTCAAAGCCTGCAAGCAGGTCCCTTTGCTTTCATCACTATAATAACAGCCGTCCTCATATGGACACCTTTTATCCTGAAGCCTTTTAAGTGCATTCCTG
Organism: Rhinolophus hipposideros; assembly: GCF_964194185.1. NCBI lineage: Eukaryota > Metazoa > Chordata > Mammalia > Chiroptera > Rhinolophidae > Rhinolophus > Rhinolophus hipposideros. The sequence goes on along the minus strand of NC_138047.1, from coordinate 12,985,087 downwards.
CTCTCTGAATGGCATGGGCAACTGCTGCTTTGCTCAGGCAGTGAGCACGGGTGGGAGCCAAAGCCTGTGAAACTGCTCCTTTGTTTGTAATGCACACCTTCTTGTTTCAAAAATAAACAGGCTGATTGATTGAGCCAAAACAGCTGGCAATAAAGAGACATCTACCTGAATGAAGGTGGATAAACTGAAAATCAAGAGGTGAAAGCTCACAGGAGAAGGAGACAAATTTATGAATGCAACTAACTATGATTGGCTTGAACATTAAATTGTCTTTGGCCTTTCCAATATGAATGGTCTTTTATATATATTTTACACACTTCTCATCATGGGACAAAGTAATACTTATTACTCTTCCATGGGCAAGATTATTTTCCTGTTTTAAATTCTAAAAGAAACATGGTTTGCTCATGCCTTCATGAAAGGGACAATGATTTACTGACATAATAGCCAGGGTCAACAAAAAAACAGCAGTATTCTTCATGTGGCCTTTTATTATGTATCAATTCCTTTAAGAGGAAAACAACACTAAATAACAATTGCAGGAATGTGTGTCTGAAACCGGTGGGGGCAGAGTTAACCAGATCCAGATTTGGAACTTGCTGATGGTGTAACTTTCTAACTTGACTGGAAGGGGTGTTAAATTGAGACGATGGTGAGCTAGGCCTTCCTATCTTTAAATAGCCTTTATCTCATTCTGGCTTTGGAGGAAAGTCAGAGAGCAGCCAATTCATAGTGTTATTTCAGAAGCAAGTCTATGCCATGTCACAGGTATGGCACCAGGTGGGCAGGTAACAGGATGACGACTAATCCTAGAAAAGGAAGAGGCCCCCTGCATGCTGACCTGGTGAGGGGCCCATGCCCTGTCTGCCGGGCAGACAGGTTTTATCTGCTCCTCCAGGTATAGCCAAACCTCTTAAAGAAAAGTTAAGAAGAAACGTTATTATCTACACACTATGAAGGAGTTCAAAAATTAGAAAATATTCGAGAGATTATCGAAAATGGTTAAAATTCCAAATTTACCTGGAGTCAAAATTTTAAGAGCCTTAAAATTAAGTTACTGTAATGGTGTCAGAATTACAGATGTGAGAGTCTGTCTCTTTAAAAGTTCAATTTATCTGCATGTCTGAAATTTATTTGATGGCTTTTGTCTCTTCTTTCTTAACTGTATCTTTTTTGAAATTTGAGGTCCATGCAAATCTGGATTCTTGCAAAATGTTGCATGGCATGGAAATGAAAATGTGTTTCTGTTCCTGGCTGTCCCCATGAATTCACATCCTCATCTATAATGACAAGTCCTTTTACCTGGAATCTAATCATATGAAATACACATGAGATGACAAGAAGCGGCTGAGTATTTTGAGGTCACCACAGACAAGGATCCTAACTTCCTTTCCCCTGATCCACTCTTTAAAGACATCTTGCTACTTAGTAATTCTCTGATGTGCCAAAGCAATATCGTCTTATTTTGGAGAAATAAAGAAAAAAGTATGTTATTCATAAAACTACCATGTAAAGAAAACCAATGCTAATATTTGGCATTGCTTCTGTTTCTTGAGTTATTAAAAGAAAAAGAATCCTTAAAAACATCTTGATTATGACTGCATAGTATTCCATAATATGACTACATTGTAATTTGTTAACCAGCCTTCTGAGTTGTTTCTAGATTTATTTATTCTATTAAAGATGTAATCTGTACAGATTTTTTCCCCTCACACTCTTATGCAGAAAGTATCACTTTTCTTAATATTTGCAAATCTAGTTAATCTGGCTTGTCTTCAGCAACATTTAAAAAACTTATTTTCATCACTTGGGGTCATAAAGAAATCCTTGGGAGCGTGTCTAGTCCAATAAAACTGTGTAAGGCCTCTGAGTCTCCTGGGACTCACTGAGTGGCTTCCCGTGTAGCCTGTTTGAAGGTGGGCTTGTGGGGCTCCCTGCGATGCCTCCTAAGCTTGGACATCCAGTGTCCGCCTCTCTAAGCATGCCGCACATGCTCCCCCACAGGGTCCTGCTAAGGACTCTTTACATGTCCTTGTAAATGGAATCCAGGTGCCCAGAATTTCAAGAGCACCATCACCACCAACCACCAAACCCGCCACCGCCATCAACCCCACCAAAACTAGCATCCTCTTCTTAGCCCCAGAAAGTCATTCACTCTCTCCCTGCTCAGTTAACAACTTCCCTTCTCTGCCATTCTGGAGGGCAACTCCAGATTCATTTTCCAAATGCCTTTATCTCCTAAACCCAATCTGAGGAAAGTGTCTTCAGGGTAGATGCTGCGGCTTAAAGACAATGTGAACAGCCCTTCTTCCTGGGAAGACCTTAGAACACAGAGACTTGGCAGTTTTCCTGGGAACTTGGGGAGAGGAGTAGATGTTCCATAATTTTGTTTGTCTGTTGCTGACAACTGTAAGGACAAGATAAATGAAGAATATCTCAAAAGATTAATCTAACACAGAAATAACTCGAACAAGAGTATCTCTGTGGTGTGGTGCTACTTTAAAAAATGAGCAAACATCCTTTTCCGCACTGTGATTTGTCCCTTGGCATGTGTAGGAGGGGCCTTTGCGTGGTGACAGTGGGTTGGCAGAGGGGTCCTGTTTGGCTCAGGCCAGTGCCTGCCTCGCCACATGGATGCCTGTAGCGGCTCTAGACGGGGAGGTAATGGGCAGTGACTACTTGGCATCACTGCCTTTTCATATTTCTGGTCTGATAATGAAGTAATACACACGAAGAAGGAAAATGTGGAAACAAAAGACACAGTTGTAGTTTGCTCAACTGCTGAATCGTCTGATTTTACTCCAGACCAAACATCTCTCTGTTTTCACAGGTGAAAATCATGAAAAAGGTCTGGGTATTCTTTGAGTGAAAGGAGGGAAGAAAGAGTTGAAATATTACCCTTGAAGAAACAGGGTTTAAGCTGAGTTTATCAAGGATAATTCATCAAAATAAATCTTAGAGAAAATGCTTGTGCTTTGTCCAAGCCGGAGAAGGGGAATATGAATGTTCAGAGCTAAACTTACGGCAGGAGAGACGTATGAGAATCTCGGATACACACAAGTGGAAGTTGGCCTTAAGGTGGTGGGGGTGGGGGGAGGGTGTGTCTGTGCAGATATGTCCTCTCATTGTCTTGCCCAGAAGTTCCTGGTTGCTAGGCAACCCGGCGTATATCCACAGATTGCTCACATGGAGTGCCTAGGTATACACTAAACGCTCAATGTGTGTGTTTATAACAATAGCAGGACCCTTTAGTGTTTGCACCAAATTTTCTATTAAAAACAACAGCTGATCTCTTCTCCAAGCTTTTAGTGCGGGTCTACCCCAAAGTTTCATAGTTGTACTACAACTAAGTGAAGTTCTCTCTTACATTTGTGTTGCAGCTCTGACATCCACCTGTTACTTTCTAGAGCTGTGGATGTCCTCAGGCTATTTCTCAGATGGGCCATTAGCCTAAGACTGGCACTGAGGGTTGTGTTTTTTCTGGCCATCAGTCACAGACGTTGTGGGAAGTGGCCAAGGAGCCATACGAAGACCAAGGCCTGTTGCTTCAGATCACACTTGGCTGTGGGTCCCAGGACTCACCTGAGAATGTAGGTGGTGGGCAGAAAAGGAGAGGCTCTCCTTTTCTGAGGCTGGTTCAGTGACCTGGGATGGGCTTATGTGAGGACGGGAGATAGGATGGAAGCCAGGTATGCCTTATGTGAGCCTTTGTGTTTCTTCCCATCCCCAGATCCTAAATCAGCTGAGGCCTCAGGCTTCAGAAACAAGGAGAACCAAGAAGGGAGAAAAGTGACAGCACAGCACGGTGGTTCAGGAAAGGACTCTGTCAGCAAATTTAGAAGCTTAGACCATTCATCGTTGACAATTGGAGGCTAGAGGTCGAGAAAACTAAAGTCTGGCATGATCCATTGTTTGTTAGCTTCTAACGTTTTGCTCTTGGAATCTTTCCTAAGCGTACCTAACAACTAAAAAGTTCTCTTAATTGAATTCAGAATTTAGACTAGTTTGGAGTTGCAAGCTTCACAAGTGCAAGCAATGGGGTGAAAGTGTCTGAATGTCATGATTAAATTAACTATGTCAGTTAATGAGTGTTAGGATAATGAGTCATTCCGAATACATTTCCATGTGGGATGCTTAATTATATTTCCGAATACTCTGTGGCAAATTGGATGTGGCATTAGGATGAAGTAAACCTTCAGTAAGGCAATTTGAGTTTTCTTCACAAAGTATAACGTAATCTGAAGCGAAGTGGGCTAACCAGACACCTCACTGTTCCCCATAGTTAACATATTACGTAAATCTACATTTGCAGCTTTCATTCTCTGGATCTCGGTATTTCACTTTCGAGTTTAAAGGGTCTGGAAAATGGAAATGAAAAAACTATCAATGCCTCTAGCTCTAACTTTTTTCTCTTTGGCTTTGGTATCCAAATACAACATTGCAAAGACTAAGAATAAATGTGATCCCCTGGTACAGCATAATGCTCTTAGTGAACATTTCAGCAAATATTTGTTCATGATGATAAAAACACAAGTACAGCAGTCTTAAAAATTAATGCTGTGCAACTATGTTGCATGACTTGAAGAATAAATGCAGAAACCTCGATCCTGGTGCTAGCTAGCTGCATATTTCTATAGAGCAAGAGCTATAGGGTGAATAATTGGAAGGAAATCTCAGCAAACTAAAGTTTTCTGGGTGACATGATTCTTCTTCTTCTGTGTGTGCTGTTATATCTTCAAGTTATGAAATTGTAGTCCTGAAAGGACTACCAACGAATTCAACCTCTGGTCTTAACAGATAAGAACGGTGACTTTGTGAGGTTATATATCGCTCAGTTTCTGTAGAAGCTGATCTAGCGCCAACATCTTCAGACTCCCGGTTAAATGACCTTACCACTGAGTGTCAGCCCCAGAATCCTACAGACTCGGTCCCAGTTCCTACACGTGCTAGAATCATTGTTTTCTCAATGGTCACCAGAATTTTGCGTTGCAATGAGGGTTAAATGAGATCACCACATGTCAATCAGCTAGCTCAGTGCAGCCGGCTCTCAGTTAGTTCCTTCCTCTCTTCCCTCACCTCGTCATTAAGCAGAGAATATTCCTGGAGAGAGAGTCTGCACATGCCGCAGATGAAGCAGTGAGGGACCTGCATGAAACCTGTGACCCTAGTGTCTCTTGGTGGTAGAAAGCCCTCTTTGTATAAGAAAAAACTAGAAAGGACAAGTGGGGTTCAGGTGGCCCAATTATACAGACCACCCCTTCCTGCATGACCCTAAAGTACTTCCTATTTGGATTTGTACGTTTGGGGTTGCTTGATTATTTGGGGGGAAACTCTAGAAGTGTGTGATGGAAACAGAGGGAGATTGGTTGCTCTCATGGGTTCCCATGAGGCACAGAAGGAAATCCAGCCTTCCAGACCCTTAAGTCCTACTCAGGTGGCTCAGAAAGCATTTCCATCACTCGGTGCTTCATGTATCTTCCCCAGTTTTAGGGACAGCTCTTCACTCAGCAGCTTAGGGTAGAAGCTCTAAATGCCACACTGTAGACAATGCATGACTGAGAAAAGGCTCCACTTGAGCCAGAATGGGAACAATAAATAACTCCTAACAGAAGGACTATTTTTTATTAGGCCAAATCTGAAATTAGGTGAGCATTCTATCTTCTCTTTTTTGGTGTTAAAATGTTTTTCCTTTTCTCATGGTAATAATGATACCATACACAGAATGATATTTTTAATAGACAGGGCATTTTTGGATGCCCCTAACTCTGAAAAAAAAAAAATCTTGGTAACCCTATATTGTACCCTCCTCCATAACTTTTTAAAACAACGTTTAATCTATGAAATATAAAATAATGGGAATTATTGCTATGGAGAATTTAGCTTTCTCCACGGTTATTACTAATATTATAAATGTGTGAACATCATAGCATCCTGGTCAGAGGAGTTGTTAAAATTGGTCTTTGTCAGTGATGGTTTCCTTGCAAGCACAGAGTCGTCTCAAACTAGTTTAAGAACAACAAAAACAAAAAAATGGAATTAATTAGAAGGAGTTAATTGGAAGGGCTTCACACTGCACTGGAATCAGAAACTGGGATACCCAAGGGCCCAGATAGCTCCAATTTTTTTTTTTTTTTAAATCCTTCAGGCTTTCCCATTGAGTTCCTGGGGGTCTCCATTGTCCTATGCAGCTCTGCTTTATTCTTTCTCTGTGCATTCTTAATCTGTTTCACGTTCCCTGTCCATTTCAGCTGCAGCTTCATATGACCTCACATTTCAAGTTCTCAATAGACACTGAATACCTCCTCTGTCCCAGGTTTGCATTTCCTGAAGAGAGAATAGGATTGGTCCAGCTAAGATCAAGTGACTTCTGCTTGGTCCAGTCAGCTGAGACTGGGCTGAGAGTGGTGACCATACATTTTATTGCTCAAACCAATGTGTTTGTTTGAGAGTGAAAGGGGTTACTGCTAATAATGACTCTAGAGCAACAGGTGCAAAGCAGGACTGTCCTGGGGAAGCTGCAATGTACGTTCATCCTGGATATGGAACATTGGGTTTCAGGGGCTTATTCATGTGGGCAGGGAGGAATTCCTTAGAGAAGGGGGACATTGTTGGGGGCAGGAACCCTTTCAAAGATGGCTAAATGTCAATTCAACAGATAAAAGTGGAACTTTTTCACGTGTGCAGTTACTGGAGAGAGTTGCAGGAGGCATAATCCTGCTACAAAGCTGCCTGTAGAAACAGATAAGCTGGTATTGGATGAGGTATCTGTTACTTAGTTCAGAGAGCAGAGAAAGAGGTCAGACTCTGTCCCTGAGCATGCACAGTGGACAAACTCTTAAGAGGCCAGTCGTCCCACCTTCTCTGTATGCCCCTTGAATGCGTGAAGACCTAAGAACATGGGAGTGTGACTTAGTTCGGGACATCCCTTAGCACTTCCTTCCCTGCCTTCTTTCTTCTCTCCCAGCTCACCCTTTAATGTCAGCAGTTATCCCCACAAACCCCTTCTTCACTCACAGTGACAGACCTCTTCGCTCTTCTTGTCCAAGTGCTAATTGTATATTATCCTTGGCCCCAAAATATACCTTACATGCATTATGAGCTCAAGAACAATATACAGCTCTTCCAACCTCTGGAGCCCAACACTGTGCTGAGTTCTGAGTCCCTGTTGCAAATCAAACGCTTTTTAACTTGTCACATATCAAATCACAGAATATCTGACACTAGTGTCAGAAATTTCCATTGTCTTTTTTCTGCACTAAATGATGTCTCAGCAGTGAGCTGGCATCTGAGGGTAGGGTACCGTGTGAGGAGATTGCTAATGTGCAATGATAGTTTGCAGTGAGGAAGTGAATGACATAAAAACAAGAGAAGCAATTTATATTTGGAACTGAGTAGCTGTGTACAGGAAGTTTAGAAAAAAAAGATTTAGCCCTTACATCTTTATTTTTATGCATAGTACCACCATGATGACTCTGAACAAGCAGTAGAAATTTACTTTTGATATTCTTCAAGGATTATTGCCTTTTGCAATGGAAAATGACCACTCATCTAATGTATTCTGTCTGCTGTAGGCAAAGATATCCAAACAGCCGAGGTTGTAAATAAAGCCATGTTACTTCAAGTAATATTATTTCTTGGTTATTTTGCTGAACAATGTCTTTTTTTAAAAAGGTCAGGGATGGGGATGAGGACATCTTAGCTTGACATTCTGAGCATAGTAACTAGGTTCATTGCTCAACATAACTATATGAATTTATGTAAATTTTGGTGAGCTGGGCAGTGATGTAGAGTTGATTTTTCCAGTCAAATAATACTCTTAAACAGTGCTAGAGCCAGCTGCCAATCTCTGTTACAGAAGCAGACTTCATGAGTAATAAATCCGGGAATAAACCACTTCAGGGGCTTTCACAGAAAACATTAACGCGAAGACACAATTTAGCTGTCCTTTCTGGCAGTGATATCAGCATGTAATCTGAGCTGAGAACTTACTATGGCACACCCAGGTTGGCCATGTCCCCGAAGCCACATCCCGGTGCAGGGGACTAGATTCTGACCTTACTCCTGTTTCTCCCTATGAAAAGGTCGTGAGAGGTGTAGCAAGGTGCAAGTGTCTAGATAATGCATTAGCGTTCCTGCTGAGAGGGATATCCTTGGACTTCTAGCAGGAAGGATGGGAAAGAAGCTGATCATCACACCTGAAAGTGTTCCCCTAGAGTACCACGCACATCTGGCCATCGCTGAAAGAGTTCTGGAGCTGAATCCTTGAGGCGGTTCCAGCTATATAATTCTCAGTGTCTCTTGTTATGAATTTCAAGACAACTACAGCATGAAACCTTTCAGCATGAAACCCTTTCAAGGATGGGGCCCTGTGTGACTGCACAGGCTGTACACCCATGAAGCTGGTCCTGCCTTGAGAGTAAAGTGCTTTGGTGCTTAACTTCAGAACGCATTGGCTTCCTTAGGAAGACTTAAAGGGAATGAAGGAATGCTAGCAGGGACACTGCCTCTGTGTGTGTGTGTGTGTGTGTGTGTGTGTGTGTGTGTGTGTATAAATATATAATTTCCTATATCCTACCATCAGCCCATTAGCACCTCTGCCATCTAAGTGAAAACTCACCTGATTATTTCAGATGTGTTTGCCTTCCGGAAGGTTCCTGGAATCATGTAATTCAAGTCAAGTGAGTGGTGCGAAAGGGGAAAGCTGAGACAATGCATTCATTCGGCCTAATCCCTGCAGTTTCACTGACTCCCTTTCTCTGAACTTCCACATGTATAATCTACAGCTTCTGCATAATAGCCAGAGTGATCTTCTAAAAGTGATCCTGCCTGAAGTACCTCAATGCTGTTCAGGTACCTTAGAGTCAAGTTGAGAATTCTCACCTTGACTCCAACCAAGACTGTGTGTGTTCTGGTCTCTGTTGGACCCCAGCCCCACCACACCTCCAGTGTTTGCCACTTCCTTCTGCCTCAGGGATTTTGCATATACTGTTCCCTTCACCTGGAATGGCTTTCCTGCTTTCCATCCCTCTCCTGTGGTTTGTCCCTTCCTCCCAACTTCCCTGTTTCTTGAGATTACAGTTTACATGCTTTTCCAACCCTCCGTCCCTATATACCTCCCACCACCACCACCACCATCTGGGTTCCACTCTCTTATTGCACTTTTAATTTGTCTTTAGTGTCGTCCCCTGACTAGACTATAAGCACCATGAAGTTGAGATCATGTCTGTTTTGTGCATAATTCTGTCCCCAGTTCCTAGCACAGTGCCTGGAACTTGGTGGGCGCTCAAAAAGGTGTCTGAAAGGATGAATGGATATAGCACACAGTTCATAGTTTACATCTAACTAAACAATATCTTGTGTTATTTGTTGTCCTTTAGTAATTTTACCGATTAGTTTTGAAACTTTTTGATATCAGGCAACATGTCTGTTTTTCTGCATCTCCAAAAGTGTTCAACTGGTAGTACATGGTCAAGGAATGTTACCTAAGAGATTGTGAGCATTTTATACACTCAGCTTCCTGCCATTACAATATAGACAACTAAGAGAGAAATTCAATTACATATTTTGTATGTGTGAGTTATTATAGATACTTTCTGCTGATTGGAGAGGTAATAACCAAAGCTAGACGATCTTAGTTATGGGATTTGTGCCTCTAAAGAAAAATTCAGCTGTAATGTAAATATCTCCCTCACCGTTCTGGTTGACTGATTTTGAAAATAGTCTTGACATGAGACTTTAGGGGACTGGTTGTGTTCAGTGTACTTTGGTGTAAGTGCATCATCCATTTAGGTAAACAGTCATGCGCCTCTTAATGACACGGATACGTGGGATTTGTCGTTAGGTGGTTTTTGTCATTGTGCGATCATCATAGAGTGTGCTTATACAAACCTAGAGGGTATGGCCTACTACACGCCTATGCTATTCTAATCTGGTGGGACCACTGTCATATATGCAGTCCGTCACTGACCAACACATCCTTACAGGGCACGTGGCTGTATATAAATGTGTACAATCCCATCTGTTGGGGTAACTGTTAGAATTTGTCTGGCAAAAGGAATTGATTTGTCATCATTCTTTCCTATAATGTGGCTTGTCCTCAACTCCTTATTCAAAATGGCATTTATGCAGTAGACGTCCAGTGATGAAAGTCTTAATGGAATACTCAGGGGCAATATGTTTTTTTTCCAGTAACTTTCACAACTGACACTTTGATCCACTTTGTTCTTTAGTTCTAAAGAACTAAAGGGTTCTAAAGCGTCTTTAGTTCTGAAGGGTCTTTAGTTCTCTCTATCCTGTCCTTCCTATAAGCTTCCCCTTGCTATATTGTTTGTTGCTTGGCAGACCTTGATAAATTGAAAATGTTTTCAGCATAATTAATAATAGTCTGTTTTCCCATTTTTAAATCCTTTTGCAGACAAGAAGCCCCAAACTGTCTCACAGTCCTCAACCTCCCAATTTGGGCGACCCAGTCGAGCATTTATCAGAGACCTCTGGTGATTCTTTGGAAGCCATGTCTGAGGGAGAAGCTCCAAGTCCTTTTTCCAGAGGCAGCCGGACTCGAGCAAGCCTTCCGGTGGTGAGGTCGACCAACCAGACGAAAGAAAGATCTCTGGGTGAGCCTCAAAAAGCAGTTTCTGATGCCCCTTTATTAGAGCATGTGTGTATTCTTGTATTTCTGAACACATACCCCTGCATCCAAATGTTAAGTTGATCTTGATGTGTAAAAACACAAGTACTGAGACACTTTGTTGATTGGACATCAAGCACAAAGACTTGCCTTCTAGGGAAGCAGCAAATCGAAGACGTCTTCTTGGCTGGGCCCTTTCAGACATGGCTGGGGTTAGCCACTCAAGCCAAGAGGCTAGCAGTGCTTGCCAGCTAAGCTCCTGGTATAGGGAATAGCAGAGGACAGACTGCAGAATGGCTGTCGTTTCTCAGGAACCCCTTCCCCGTCTCAGGAGTCTGGACAGTTGCATTATGAGCCTTGTGATATGGGTTTGCAGCAGCCCCATGCCACTGTCTGGCAGTCCAGGGGAGGGCCTGAATGGCTCCAGGAAGAAGAGGCACAGTGGGGCCCAAACCCCCATGACTGATAGTAAAAGCTATAAACTCAAGGCTGTTCATGCCACCACCACACGAAAGGAGGGAGGGGCTTGGTACACGGTTGGCACAGCTTTTCTTCTCAACAAGCTTTTAGGAAAAACAGGACGATTCTCTCTTTCTGCCTTACCACTTATCATTTGCTTTCTCTTATTGGATATTCACTTTCTGTCCTCTGCTTTTTTTTTTCCTGGCCCTTTAACAAAATGTACAGATTATGAAAACTTGGAACTCTTTGCCAATTGTGCCGGTGTTTCATATGCTTAACGTGTCATTACAAACACTTGGTACCTGTGTTTGCAGACAGATGGGGTCAGGAGAATGAGGGGACAGGAACAGGGTCAGTACAACAAAGGCTTCAGGGTCTGGTCCCTGCAGAAGACAGCTGAATGCCGCCCCACAAAACCTAGCAAATGCCTTGTTTGGAGAAAAAGAAAAGAGAAGAAAGGTGTGAGGTGGCATCTGATTTTACTTCTTCAGTTGCAGATGACAATGAGAACAGACACTGTCCTAAAAAAATAAAACAAAGAACCCAAACTCTATTATTATTTGCATTATCAATTTTTTACTCTAAATTTTGTATACTTCATCTTAGCTTAATAACCCAGGGTCCTTGTTTCACAAATGAGAGAAAGCCACAGAATATATATATATATATATATATATATATATATATATATATATATATATATATATATTTATTTATATATATAATATATATATAATAATATATATAATTTATATATATATATATTTTTTTTTTGAGGTCACATAATTAATTAAATGGTAGAAGCAGGAAGTCTAGGCCTCCAGTTCCTATTGCCTCATTTACAAATGAAGGCCCGGGGCACGCAGAGACGTGATACACTCCAAGGAGCAGACTCAGCCAGGACAGTGTCCGGATGACACAGATTGTCCCACTAGCACCAGGCTGGGGCTTTCCATCTGGATTATGGAGCTGGCTCTGCACTCACTTAAACCCACCAGCTCACCTTGAGGCAGAAGCCAGAGGAGCCAGCTAACAAATGGAATTCCTCCTTTGTGCTTTGCAGGAAATGAGTGAGGTTCAGGTCTCTGTAAAGACAGCCTGTGCTTTGCAAAATAAAAGGAAGATAAGAATAAATGCCTCTGTGCCTGTCCCCATACCTGGGGAATGTTGAGCCTGTGGAACAACGGGCCCTTTGTCTTGCAGGCTAGAACTTCCTGGGGCAGCCAAGTGCAGTTGGCAGTGCAGGTGGACACTGGCACCTCTCAGGAAGCAAGCGTCGGGGAGGAGAGGCTGCAGGAGCTCGCGGCACCTTGCCCTAGGAATTGCTGCGGGTGGCTGGTGTTTGCTCTTAGGGTGGCTGCCCTTTTGCAAAACACTCAGTTTCACTCCAAGCACACCTTGCTGGAAAGTTCTGGCGAGCACAGAGTCACAGCAGATTAAAAAGTGCATCCATATTCTTCCAACTGTATGAGGGGCTTTTGGCCTGTGATTTTTCACAACTCCTAGATAGAAACAAAGGAACACAGTGAAAGGAGAGGGATGAGAAGTGTGCCCCCGCGAGGGGGGAGCCGTGGTTCCAGAAAATGCACTGGCACTGGGGTAGCGGGATTGGTGCTGCCCTTGACCTCCACTTCATGGCGTGTTTCAGAATGTCCTCCCCGCTGCACCTGGCCTTGTGGAGTGATTCAATTGAGCCAGAATGGGAAATAAACAGGAAAGTATGAGTCAGGGAGAGTCTAAACACGGTGTCCCTGCCAGGGGCCTCATTCAGCTTTGTGTTCAGGAAAACCCCTGTGTGCCTGGCTTTATCAAACACTCAGACATGGTCTACTAGGAAGAGCAGGGTATCTTTTAGTATCTGTACATTGTCATTTTAACTTAATCCACATTTTAAGAACTCTTCCAAAGCCCTGTTGATCCTGTCTTTATTTAAAATTTTCGTAGTTTGTTCATCATAGATTTTTGCATTAATTGTGATTTTTAAAAATATTACAATTAAATTATTATTGATCTTGATTACTGACTATTTGGGGACCCCTTGAATTTTGCACCTGAAGAAAATGCCTCACTCTCCTCACCCCAGTGTTTGCCCCGCATGTCACTCTAAGAAGGCATACCACTGCTGTGGCCTGTCCCCACACAGCCTGGAAAGAGGCTGAGTAGGGAAAGCCCAGTTCCCAGGCTTTGCCTCTGCACATGCGCAGTGTGTCACTTGAGACCTTCCCCAGCTCAGGCAATGCAGGGGGGAGGCCTGTCCACCCTGAGGCTGGAGCCTGGCCTGGACAGATCCTCAATCCACTCCCACTCCCTGGAAGGGATGAAAAGTCCCCTCACTTTAGGCAGTCTGTGCCTAGAGATAAACCTGCCTGCTTAATTATTTTCCCACTTGACTGGTTCCTCCTTCCTATTAGTTTAGCATATCTAGGGAATGGGAGGAGTGCCGGGAGGCTGGGTGTTTTCACAGAGTCTGTAAGGAGACGTGGAGCAGAGGGAAAGGAGAGCCGCAAGGTGTGGTTTAGAGCAGAGAACTTAGACAGTGCTGGCGTCTATATAATACTCTCCCTCAGATGCTGTCCTCCATGTAAGATGTAAGCTTCTCACTTAGAGAGAGAGGCGTTCTTGGACTACAGGCCGGAGGAAACGGCAGCAGAGCACACGAGTCCTTCTGATGCTGAGGGCAAACTAGTCATTCTTGAGGTTTACCAAGCACAAAAGTCAAGAAACAAATGTGCTCAGCGGCTCTGATTTATAACATGACCAGGTTCCAATGATCTACACGTTTACTTCTACCGAGTGCTGGGTGCCCCAACCACTCCACCCAGCCGGAGCCCAAATGAAATTCTTCTTGGTAGAATTTATACCCTGTCTCCTTCCCTCTCTCTTTAGTGAAAATGGAGACAATTAGGAGAAAGGAAATCTACAAAATAAAGTACAAACCCCTTTGGGGTAGAATTTGGTTTTATAAATAATTTCCAGGAGAAACTGCCCTGCTGATATTAGGTCTGGGTCTCAATGCTGGGGTCGTTGCCTTTTAATTATCGCTGTCTTACAAATGCTTGTCTGGAATGCGACCAGACCATCAGCGGGGGCTGCAGTCTGGCTGCTCCACAGTCAGCCATGGGGAAAGAGTAGCCACAAAATGTTCCCACCCTTCTGTGTGCACTCAGGAATTTGAAAATAAAACTCATGTAAAAACAAGAAAGGCAGCGGCACTTCCTTCTCTCTGTAGCCAGATGCCTGTGTTGACCATATTCTGAATGGTTAGCTTGTCTTTTCATCATCTTAATGGGGTCTTTTGGATAAAGGTCCACTATTATCAATTTTCCCTTTTATGGATTATGCTTTTGGTGTCATGTAAGAACTCTTCATAAAATTCAAGGTTCTGAATAATAGCTCCTATTGTTTTTCTAAAAGTTTTATTGTTTTGTATTTTACACTTACGTCCCTGATCTATTTGGAGTTAATTTTTGTATAAGGTGTGAGACTTAGAAAAAGAGACCTCCCTTAATCACCAGCTCAGGGGCCAGAAGTATTGCCATTTCTGTAACAAATGTCTCTTAAAATCGCAGAGTCAACAAGCAAGAATGATTTTAAATGGCTTGGGAAAATGTTAGAGTAATTGGGGGAGAATTTTCCCCACACATGTGAATTGTTGAGTATCTGTGTGGCTGTTCTTTTATTCTAAGGTGGTAACAGTGATAGTGACCATTCCCGGGGGTGGGGGGATAGGGGTTTTTTGAGGAACAAAAGGTTCATGGTTGCTAGAATCTTCCCTCCTGTGCACAAAAGTGGGTAGGAGGTTGGAGCAAAGGATTGAGGAAGCCTCCATCTACCACGTGGAAAGCCAAGAAGGGTTATGAGCGAAGACTGTAAGACTCTTAATAGACCACTTGAGTGTGACGTTTATCCCTGGACAGTTAAAAAGAAATAACTTTCAGACAAATCAAAAGCAGTGTTGCTTTTATAGAGTAATTGAAACATTTATGAAATTTGTTTTTCTAAGCGCTAGTCGTGATTGAAATGTAATATTATTAAAAGCAAAAATCTACAGAAGAGGGTTTCCTAGCAGGTCAGTAGGCCTGGGGTGCATTCCTGACCTTTTCAGCCTGCTATCAAAGAAAGGTCAGAGTATTTTCTCTAGCATGGGAACTACGGGAATGGAGGTAGGTGGATATGGTGACTGGATGTCACAGTGCACTCCAGCCTCCTCCTGCTTTGTCTTCCTTTACTTCCAAGGCTGGAAAGCAGACTCATTCTGGAATAGCAAATGCACTGCTTTCCAGAAATAGGAACCAAGACATTCGTGGAGACTTTTGGGTTTTCTTCAGCATTATTTGCCAAGATCCAAGGGCATTGTCACTAGCTTAATGACATTGAGAATTGGGATGCCAGGCATCCATTTTTCTAGTACTGAGGGTGCAGATGTGGCCTGACCTTCCAATAGTACCTACCGACAGCTTCCTGCTCAAGACAGTATGGCTTTGGAGTCACAGCTGTGCAAGGTGGCAGGAAGCTTCCTCTTTGTCAAAAGAGTTCTGTGATGTCCCAGTTGTACAGTGAAAGCAGCCCGATGAATCTGCAAGCCATTGAGTAAATCTGTATTTGCGTAAACTAGCTCAGTTCTCTGCAACTGAGCCCTGACTGATACAAGGGATATGATTTACTGTATTTGTAGAAATTATAGCATTGCCTGGTGTGCATGTTTCAGAAAATATGACAAGTACCGTTAGGTACAGATGGATGACTTCTAGAGACTTGGCCATGAACTGGAGATGTGGTTTTCAAACTGTGTTCCTTAGAACTCTGGAGTTCTGTGGAGTTTTCTCTGTTATAAATATTGCAATTTCATATAATATTTCATATGAAAAATGAGCTATGCTAAAGTGCTAACACACACATGCACAGTAAAAACATTAAATAGACCAGGGGAATGGGAAAAGGAGACAGAGAGAGAGAGAGAGAGAGAGAGAGAGAGAGAGAGAGAGAGAAGAAAAGGAGGAGGAGAAGGACAAAAGGAAAAAGGAAAGAAGCAGGGGAGAAAATGAAGGAGGAAGGAAGTTACCAAAAATTTCCTCTGTACAACAGGAGTTCTTGAGGACTTTAATTTGGCTATATTAGGTGAGTCAAAAAGATTACCTCTTACCTTTCTAGCACTTAATGTGATGAATGAAAGGTAGTTTTTGTAAACTGAATCAATCTTTAAGAAAAGAAAAATGGATTTGGGGCTGGGAATTAACCACTGAAAGGAATATTTCAAGAAATCCTTGATATAGTGAAACAGTTGTTGTGATACAAGTAATCACCCCCAACTTTCCTGTATAAGCTTGGATTTTCATATGTATGTGATGTTTTCTGTGAGAAGGAGTATTCAAGTTTTATCCACATGGCTCTCAGTTCACCAGGAAGAAAGAATGTTCTTATAAAAGATTGTGTAGACTCCTGATGTGTTTGTGCTTACTTAAAACAAATAAAGTTAGTCAGATGTCTTTTGAAATCTCTTACTAGTAAATATTAAAATTCCTGGGATGAACCTCTAAAATGGATTCCTCGGACTTTGAAGAAATCGTTTAATTAATAAGGCACCTGAGGTGGTCAATGGCCTTTACCAATATCTCTAGGATTACTTTGCAGACAGGATGCAGGTAGGAAAAGCATCAACAGACGTAAATAGAAGATTTGTCTGATTTCAAAGGTCGGAGCCCTCCCTGAGTCACCATTATTTTGTAACATCGTCGTTGGGTAGGTGGGTAACAATGAGGAGTCTCGGAAGAAGACTTGGGTTCTGCTGTTTATCTTTCTTCCTTTACAGCTGGATATTGCTAAACCTGGATTTCAGGTCACCTTTCCATAAAGTTAACATAAAACATTTCAGTACTGCAGCTGGAGCTATGAGGTTAAATAACTGGTTATGGGTTTGTGGGGTTTAATTTCCAAAGCCATTTCAGAAAATCAATCTGCCAATAAGCCATTGTGAAATATTCCTTTCTCTCTCTGCCACAGCCATGGTACCCCAACCTAACCCAGACACCTAGATGATGTCTATGCTTTTTTACCGATGTAAACAAGACTCTTACTCAGTAAAGAACTTTTTATCAAGTTTCATAAGACAGCATGAAAGGAAGTTAGGCAAGTTTTATCTGTTATTTATACCTCTCTACATCCAAAATAGATTTGATGTGGCTTATTCAAAAACAATAAAAGTATGTAAGAGCCATTAAAATAAGAATTAATAGAAGTAGCAGTTGGGCACAATATGTGTGCCAGAAAAAATAAGATAGGGATAATTGCTGTAATTGCAGCCAAGACAAAAAAAAAAAAAAAAAAAAGAAGATAAAAGGAGAAATGTAATGAATCAAGTGGATTTCATTATTTAAGAAGGGGTTTATACCAGCTCATTAGGGGAAAAAAAATGTTTTAAAGCATTATAATCCAAGAACTCCTATATCTTAATGTTGACATTGTATTATGTAATAGACAGTTATATTTAACAGTTGTTTTATGAAAAGGTTTTTCACATAGCTACATCTTTAAGTAATACCTCAAAATCCAAGGGCATAGCATGAAGCCATATTGTTAGAAAGCATGTTTTCTGAACTCTGTAAATTTCTGATGGATCTAATCTGATACACAGAAAGAGTCGATATAGTCTTGATAATTGACCTGAACCTCAGATGGTTGGTTCTTGGCTGTTATTTGTCTCAGCAGGGTGGGTAACTTCAGATGGATAGGAAATTTTGAGGGGCAGGTCACTATAGGACGCTTAATGGCAAAAGAGAGTTAGAGAAGGAATCTCTCCCATGGTGACAAAATTCTAATTTTTAATATGTTCTAATAACACCAGCTGTTACTCTGTACTCTCTGCAGGAATAAGATTGGAAATATCTAGATTCAGATGACATACTTTAATATGCGTTGCTATGGTTTGGTTGGAATAAGAGACATGATCAAAATGTGCCTTAACTACTTATGGGAAAAGATTTAGTTTATCATTCTCTTATTTCACTTTGCTAGGAAAACTCTAAAATCTCTTGACTGTGTCTTGCTATTTTTTTGGTAAATGCAAGATTTATTGCACACTTAAAAGTTTTTTGCCAAGTTAATTTGTTAATCTTTTTTTTTAATTTGTTAATTCTTTAAAAATTGACTTTAAAATATAATTCTTTATGTCCATCTAATTATTTAAGAGTTCCCACACATTTTTTTGCACCAGCTTTAAAGGATAGTCTATGAAATAGTCAAAATATTAAGATGCAAGCCAGCTTTTTGTCATACACTCAAATAGAACTCCATCCTTGGTACTCCTCAAATAGAACTCCATCCTTGGTACTCATCCTAGAAGTGGCTTCCAGAAGGCTGCTTGCTGACATCTGGAAACGGAAATATTTGGCAGCTTCTTCTATTTCAGGAGGAGTGTAAGAACACAGGAAGGCACAGCACACATTCTGCATTGCTAGAGTGTAGACGTATGTCTTCTGAGGTAAAGGAGTTAGTGAAGGGTTCAGGTCACTTCTCGTCCAGATTTCTCAGGTTAGCCCTGTGATTTGAGATCGCACCTAAGCCACCTTGGGGTCAGGAAATGAGGTCCTGTCTGGACCACCAAGGATTCATTGCATCCAAAAGCTCCTTTTGAGCATGACAGAAGGCGGGCCCTGAAGGACCACCATGATGTTGGTGCCTCAGTTCTTGTCAGTCTGAGCCACTCTTGCAGCTGTCATTATTGGCTGACTTGTGTCCCCCAAACTCACAAATTGAAGTCTCCACACCCAGTACCTCAGAACGTGACTGTATTTAGAGATAAGGCTTTTAAAGAGGTACTTAAGGTTAAATGAGGTCATTCAGGTGGGCCTGAATCCAATATGCCTGGTGTCCTTATGTGAAGAGATTAGGACACAGAGGGAAGCTCATGTGAGGACACAAGGAGCAGATGGCCATCTATAAGCCACAAAGAAAGGCCTCAGAAGGTACCAACCATGCTGATACCTTGATCTCAGACTTCTAGACTTCGGAACTATGAGGAAATAAATTTCGGTGGTTTAAGAAGCCACTCAGTCTGTGGCACTTTGTTACGGCAGCCCTAGCAAACTAAAGTTCAGGACACTTCTTTCTCCTTCCTTTCTCATTTGAGGGGACAGTCGGGCTTATGGAATTTGTCACAAACTTAAAAGTGTTTCTTTAAGACAGCAAATTAAGTTCGTCAAGTTTTCTTTTTATTTTCACTTGGTTATATTCTAGCCTCTTCAACCTTCACAAGTGTATCGACTTGGTTTCTTCGCATTGCAAGGGGAAATTTAAAACCCCCTGGTCCAGATTCAGCTTCCATTACTGCCTCTCTGTGTGACATCTCCCAAGCCCCATCCGCAAATTTAGCAGGTGAAAGTTATTTGGCATCTAACTGATTTAACTGTATCCCATCAAGAAAAGGTCCTATTTTCTTCATGCTAGGTTTGAGTTCTCAAAAGTTTGGTAATGTCATTAAAAATGATATTATATCCCAATAAGATTTCACTTTCAGAATTTTTCCAAAGTGTTAATTGGCTTTCAGACAACTCCGGCTAACTGTCTCCCAGTAATATAAAACTAAATGTGATAAAAATAAATCCTTCATTTTTTTCCCCCCACAAGTTTTACCCACTTCTCTTTTTTCCCCCCTCCATTCATCTATGTATGTATTTAAGAATCTATTCAGTTTCTGGCACTGTTAACAGTGCCTTGGTGAGTTATTTAAAAAATATATTAAATCTGTTTCTGGGGTTTAAGGAATTTTCAGTATAACTAAAGGCACATGGTAACCATGTAAGGACTTTAAAATATATATAAATCAAAGACTCCAGAGCAGCTATGCGTACGCCCAGCCCTGTTGGCCTCTGGCAGTTCCAACAGTCTCCCCCTCAGGAACTGGGCCCACGCTGCTCTCTCTGCTTGGATTCAAACCCCTATTCCCGCCTGCCCCCCCCCCCCATGTCTGCATGGCCTCATCCTTACTTAATGCTGACCTCCAGTGCTCAAGTGGCACTCATCGAGAGCCCTCCACAGAGTGACATAGCACCCACGCTGCCAGTCTCTAGCAAGTTCCCCTGCTGCATTCTTTCTCATGACACTTGTCACTTAGGGTGGTTGTTCTCCAACTTTAGCAGAGAACCTGTCCACGTGCAGATTTCCAGCTCAGTATATCTGGGGTGGGACCTGAGAATTTGCATCTTGCACAAGTTCCCAGATGATGGTGATGCTGCTGGTCTGGGGTTCACTGATTTTAGGGGTGGATTGTGCTTGAGGGAAAATTTGAAGTGTCATTACAATGTAGTACCACATGAGGGCGTGTTCATCAGCCCCCAGTAGGGCATGGAAGGTAGTCATACTTTGACAGGAAAATGGGAGGCCTTAAATGCCTGCCCTTCATCATGTCCTTGCATGAGAGTATTTAATCCCAGGACACGTGTCTAGGAGGGCCCTCACTACACACGCGGGAATATGCACATTTCCCTCAGTGAGCTGTAGAGCCGTCCTGCTCACCTATGTCTGTCTCTCCTACTCTGTGCTGTTCTTACTTTTGATCCCTGTTTGATCTCTAACCACTTTAATCTGCCACCTCACTCCCCAGCTTGACACACTTAGAAATGTAGGCAGACTCAACAATGAAAAGGTGGCTGACCTTTTCATGACTTCACACCTCTTTGCACACACATCTCAATTTCCCCAGTTCAGGGAGTTTCCCCACCAGTATCCTGCTCTTGTCTGCCTCAGGGAACTCAGGCCCCAACCATGGTCAGTTAGCACCCAGATGTTGATGTTGCTCCTGGTGTTGAAAACACAGAGGCCCTGCAGCTGAAGAATTTCCTGGGGAGGAAAGTTCCCTTGGGACAAGATGCCTTGTGCTTTGATTCAGTAATTGGTTTTGCATGATTCTAGAGTTATGCGCTTTCCTATGCTTCCATGTGCCTTCATAAGAAGAGCCAAATAATGTAGGAACGTTTTTAAGAGTAAAAAAGTTCAATTTAACAAATGCATATTAAATACCTACAATGTATGTGGTGCTGTAGCAGGTGAAGAAAGAAAATCGTTCTTTTAACAGATACTGAGTTCCTACGAAAGCACTCTTGGGTGCCATCAAAACAAGAGTCACAACCCTCTGATCTTCTGGAGCTTCCATTCTGTTGGGGTGGCAGATTATACACAAATAAAATATAGAATAGGTGATATACGTGCAATGGAGAAAAATTAAGTAAGGGGAACGGTACAGAAATGAAGGTAGGTGAGTTGCCATTTTAAAAGGGTGAAGAGCACACTGTGACATTTAAGGCATACCTGGGGCTTGTGAAGACATACGCCACACAGATAGCTAGAAGAGGAGAATCCCAGGCAGAGGGAACAGCCAGTGCAAAGGCTTGGAGCAAGAGCATGCCTGGAGCCTTCAGGGAACAGCAGGGAGACCACTGTGATGGGAGCTGCACAGAAACAGGAGCAGGAATGAGGTTGGAGGTGCAATGGGACTGAATAACGCAGGTTTTAACTGGCACGTCGCAGCGGCAGTGGTGGCATGGCAGAGTTAGGAGCGGTGTCATCACTTCAGGTATGAAGATTATATTCTGGTCGCTGCGTTTGGCATAGACGAAAGGGAGACTAAAGGGGCAGGGGCAGAAGTCGGGAGGCCAGCTAGCAGTCTTGTGATGGTCTAGGGAGACAAAGGTCATTAGCAGTGGAGGTGGTTTGCAATCTGTTTTGAAATTAGAGTAAGATGGGCCCCCGCCTTCCCAGGAGTTTGTCTTCTGATGGAGGAGGCATATGTGTATATTTGAAAGCATGAATGCAAATGTCGTCACAGTAAATATTATTCACTAGGCACTCTGTCTAGGCCAGATATGCAGCACCTAACATGCTGAAGCAGCAAAGCCAAGATTGGAACCCTGGCAGTCCCATGTGCGTAATGACTGCTCTGTACTGAACAGAGAAAGAAAGTAGAGAAAGAAAGTAATTCCAATTTGGATAATTGGAAGGTTTTTAATGAGATGTAGCATTTGAATTGGATTTTGAGGGATGAATAGAAGTTTGACAGTTTGAAAAGGGGCAGATCTTTTACGAGGGCAGACCAGAAGAATAGCTACTATAAACTGATCTCTGACCTCCTCCAGCTGGTCTGGAACCCCAGTGGTGTACTTCTCTCTACAGCAGTTATTCATCCTTATTCAGTGCCAATCATACCTGGAGGTACAGTGCCCTCTCCCCATCAAAAAATAAGGTACATTGAGTGCAACAGAAGCAGCCAGTGGAGTGATTAGGACCACCTCATCTGGACTCCATTATTGACCTGCTGTGTGACTTTGGGCAAGTTATTCTGTCTCTAAGCCCCTTTCTTAGTTACCTCTCTCATAGAATAATTGTAAAGAACAATGGAGATCATATAGGTACTGTTTTTAATATGGTGTCTAGTACATAATACATACTCTATCAATTAACTGATATTCACAGGGATCACCTGAGTTATAAATTAAAATGTCAATTAAATGATGCTTTCAAAGATAAAACATTATGGATTTCATTTAGAAATATTTACACCAGAACAGTTAAAATCAAAACGTTTCCTGTTTCAGACTTAATAGCTTCTAACTTACTCTATTTGCCTGCAGAGTTACTGCAGATCACCTCAACTTTCCACTAAATCCAAATAAATGCCCCTGCCCTTGCCCCCCCCCTTTTAAAGATTTTATTGGGGAAGCGGAACAGGACTTTATTGGGGAACAGTGTGTACTTCCAGGATTTTTTCCAAGACAAGTTGTTGTCCTCTCAGTCTTAGTTGTGAAGGGTGCCATTCAGCTTCAAGTTGTTGTTTTTTCCGTCTTAGTTGTGGAGGGTGCAGCTCAGGTCCAGTTTCTGTTGCTAGTTGCAGGGGGCGCTGCCCACCATCCCTTTCAGGAGTTGAACAGGCAACCTTGTGGTTGAGAGGACACGTTCCAACCAACTGAGCCATCTGGGAGCTCAAAAGCAGCTCAGCTCAAGGTGCCATGTTCAATCTTAGTTTCAGAGAACACAGCCCACCATCCCTTGTGGGAGTCAAGAACCGGCAGCCTTGTGGTTGAGAGCCCACTAGCCCATGTGGGAATCAAACCGGCAGCCTTCGGCATTAGGAGCACGGAGCTCCAACCACCTGAGCCACCGGGCCAGCCCTCATCTTTGCCCTTTTACAATATATTTTATTCACTAAGTTTATAAGCTATTTTACAGTGATCACATTTTAGTCTGGCTGATTTCTGATAGTCTTCACTTTCATTAGTCACATGCCTTTAAATTACATTGTAGACTACGTGGTTTCTGGGAATTCCCGTGTAAGGTAACTAGCCTCATCCATGACATTCCCCCTCAATCTGACTGTTAGACATTGTCTCTAAATTTTAACACCCCTCCACATTCCATTGTTTTTCTGGATCCATATCTTTCAAGTCCTCTGTTCATCAGCTCTGTGAGTGTGACCCAGGCAGCCCAGCAGGGGATAGATCTGGTGTTAAGGTGAATGTGGTTAATGTTTCAGAAAATGTAGAAGTTATGCTTCTAGGGAAGAATGATCTTAGGGAGATTTCCAGCACTATGGTAGAGTAAAGGAGCTTAGAATGCCAACAGTCACCTCCTTACTACAAACACATAGAAATGCAGATGAAACGTATTCACAAAATATTCATACATGGCCACGTTAGAGAGAAAGGAAAGAATATCTCCAGGTTCCAGAAGTAAAGAAGGGTATCAAAGTAGAAGTGACATTTCTACTAAATGTTTCAGAATATTTCAGAAGTGGGTATTGGTCCCAGGCCGTGGGGCTAGGACCCTGATACTTAACATGGCAACAGGAAAATGGACTGCAAAATTGCCTAGAGGTTCACATAGCTGGTCGTTTAATAAAATTGGATACAGACAGGGAATACCTTACTCACAGCTGAGGAAAGCAGCAAAGAAGTTTGGATAAAGGGAGCACAACAGGTTCTGCTCTGGCTCCTAAAGCTTCTGCCAGCAGTAATATTTCAGTGAAAAGAAGTCACAAGGCCATGCTCAACTTCAAAGGTAACAAGGAAGTGCAAGCCTAGAGAAGGACTAGAATATTCTAGAGACAACCATACTATGCCTATACATTTACATAGAAATTATCTGGACCACCAACACCCCCTGGAGCAGGTTATTCAACTGAAGAAAGAAATAATGAACTAGAATGTACATCTTAGGAAATCTCATAATCTGAGGAGAGATTTAAAAAGTAAGTAAAACATGAAAGGGCAATTCAGAGACATGATAAAATGACCAAGACCACTTATGTCCATTGGAATTCCAGAAGACAACACTAGAAATAATTGGGGAAAGACAATAGTGGAAGATATAATGAATGAAACTTTTTCTAGAATTGAAGACAGACCTGAGCCTTAAGATTGAAACACAGCACAAAATCCCAAGAAAATTTAAAAATAATATCCGCACAGAGGCCCACCTTGGGGAAACTTCAAAACATCAAATATCAAAAGAAAATCTTATAAGGTTCCAGAGGAAAAAGACAACTTGTCCAGAAAGAAAAGAAAACTTAACAACAGTATACTGTTATAAGCTAAGAAGGAAGAAAACAATAAAATAATATCTTCAAAATTCTGGGGGAGAAAACTCACTTTCAACTAATATTTCTCTAACCCACACAATTATTACTTAAGAGTAAGGGCAAAAAAAAAGACATTTTCAGATAAACAAGATTAAGAATATTTAGCATTCGCAGACTCTGGCTGGAAGAACTAGTAGCATATGTTATTTCACACAAAAGTCCTCAGCAAAATATAGCAAATCAAATTCAACAATGTATGAAATGAGGAATACATCATAACCAAGTTATTTATTCCAGGTATGCAAGGCTGGTTCAATATTTGAAATCAAATCAACGCAATCTACCATATAAACCTGCTCAAGAAGAAAAACCATATGATCATATCAATTGACACATAAAAAGCATTTGAAAAACATTGAGTTACCCATTCAACGATGTAAACCCCCCTTCAAAAACAAAACAAACAAAAGACCTCGCAGCAAACTAGGAATAGAGGGGAGATTTCTCACTTCATAGAGTATTCACAGAAAACTTACAGCCAACATTACATTTAATGGTTCTCTGTAGTCGCACAACAGCCAGCCAACTGTCCCTCCATGTCTTTCCTTAAGGAAAGAAGAGTCTGTGAGACTGTGCCTTTCTGGAACTCTGTTCCATCCTTGTGCTTACACCTTATGTCTCTCTGTCTGGTCCCCAAAAGATGGTTTGCAGCCAAAGACGGGTAAGGTATCTCACGGGAGATACAACCTAAGCCAGGCGGAACCGAGTGGGGACCCCCAATGAGCTGCCTTAGACAAATATGGGAAGGGGCCTTGCCTCTCCTTCCCCCTGCTTGGGAAAGTCTGTTGCCGGCTCTGGCTTTTCCCTCATAGCTGTTTGTTAGAGAAATAATGAGGAGAACAAAGATCAGTTATCTCTACAGAGTTGTTACTATATGAGAGACTTGACATTGAGAAGCTACATACCTTAGGTAAGATATCATGGGACCTTGTACTTCGGCTGTTTGAAGGTTAAAATAATTGGCTTGGGATGTTTCTATAACGTGATAAGTGAGTCTCACAGACCGTGCCAAAAAACACTGCTACTCCCTTGCATACTCATCAATAAAAGCCTCCAGTCGGCTTTATTCGGGGCTCCAGCCCTCTGAGACTGAGAGACCCCTGGCCTTCGGAGAGATTTAACTGCATTAAGTCTCTGTTTCTTTCTTAAAAAACTTAACCCAAACCACCCCTTCTCGCACCCTCACTGCCCTTGTTGCGCAGGACGCGACAGTTCTCTCTAAGATTGGGAACAAGGCAAGAATGTCCAGTCTTACCACTCTTATTCACATGATTCTGGAAGTTCTAGCTGGTGCAATAGACAGGAAAAATAAAATAAAAATCATGCCATTTGTAAAGGAAGAAAGGAAATTTTCTGTTTCCAGATGACATTATCTGCATAGAAAAATCCCAAAGAAAGTAACAACAACAAAAAACTCTTCATAGAAGTTATAAGTTAGTTCAGCAAGGTCGCAGGATACAAGACCAACACACAAAACCAATTGCATTTCTACATACTAACAGTGAGAAACTGAAAGCTATAATAAAAACAAAACAAAACAATACCATATTACTACAAAGAACATGAAATGCTTAGGTATAATACTAGCAGATCATGTTAGGATCTGTGTGCTGAAAATTACAATATGCTGATGAAAGAAATCAAGGACCTAATAATAATTGAAGATACATACTGTATTCATAGATTGGAAAACTCAGCAAAGCAAAGATGTCACTTCTCCCCAAATTGATCTATAGGTTTAAAGCAATTCCTTTTGAAACCACAGCAAGGTTGCTTATTCTAAAATTTATATAAAAAAGCAAAGGAAATAGAATAGCCAAAATAATTTTCACAAAGAAGAATAAAGTAGGAGGAATCTACCTGATTTTAAGACCTATTATAGAGCTGTAGTAATCAAGACCGTGTGGCCTGGGCAGAGGGAGAGACACAGAGATCTATGACACAAAATAGATTCTGGAAAGACACCCATACAGTTATGCCCAATGGAGTTTTACAAAATTGCCAAAGCAATTCAATGAAAGAGAGGTAATTTTTTTCTTTTTCTTTTTCTTTTTCTTTTTTTTTTTTGCCACCTTTACACACAGCTCTGGAGATCTGCATACACCATCCCTCCCTACTAAGAACTTCTTGTTCTTAGTCTGAGGAACTCCTACCAATCTTCCCACATCTTTTCCTGACACCCCAGGTATACAGCCCTTCACACATACTGTTGTTAACACACACAACGATAATCATCCACTTCTTAAACCAGGGCCAGGGCCCTGTTTCATTCTTGTTTACAGCTCCAGACATTCACGGTACTTAGCACATGATGGGTGTTTGTTGAATGAATGAGTGACATGAATTTGTCAATTTTGTGACATCTTTCCTTCCTCTTGGTTCCAGCTTTTTCAACAAATGATACTGGAGTGTCACTTGTTGGACATCCATCGACAAAAACAGAACTTGACCCTAAGTCTCACACCTTATAAAAAAAAATTCACTCAAAATAGCTCATGGACTTAAATGAATAATAACAAACTAAAACTTTCAGAAAAACAATAGGATATATTATTCAAGGCCTTGAGCTTTGTGAACAGTTCAAAAGCATATCCATAAAAGGAAAAGTTGATAAAATGGACCTCATCTAAGAAAAAGTAACCTATGAAGAGGATGAAAAAAACAAGCTACAGTCTGGGAGAAAATTATTTGTAGTCACAAAACCAACAATAACAAAGTATCTAGACTAGATAAAGAGCTCGCAAAACTCAATAGTAAAAAATCAAACAATTGAATGAGAAAACGGACAAAATACAAGAACATTTCACTGAAGTGGATGTACAGATAACAAATAAGCACATAAAAATGTAGTCATCATTAGCCTTTTAGAAAACGCAGATTTAACCACAATGAGATATCGCTACCCACATGTCAGAGTGGGTCAGATAAAAATATTGATAATCCCAAATGCTGACAAAGATGCGGAGAAATTGGGTCACTCATACATTGCTGATGAGAATGTAAAACAGTGCGGCCACTTTGGAAAATAGTTTTACAGTTTATTTTAAAACTAAATACAATGGTCTTACCATATGACTCAACAGTTGCGCTCTTTGGCATTTATCTCAGGAAATTGAAAACTTATATTCACCAAGAAACTTGTACATGAACGTTCACAGCTGCTTTGTTTGTAATAGCCAAAAGCTGGAAACTCCCCAAATGTCCTTCAGTGGGGGAATTGTTAAACAAAATGTAGTCCATCCATGCCATGGAATGCCACTGCAATGAAAAGGGACAAACTACTGATACACAAACAACTTAGATGTACCTAAAGGGAATTGTGCAGAGTGAAAACAAAAGCACCAATATCTAAAAATACTATTCCATTTATATAAAACACTAATAAAATAAAGTTAAAGAAATAGAGAACAGATTAGTAGTTGCCAGGGGTTACATGGAGGGTGGGTTTGACTACAAAGGGGTGGCCTGAGGGAGCCTTGTTATGATGGTACAATTACATATCGTGATTGGGTAGTAGTTACACAGCATTAAATTTCATAGAATTGTGCGTGCGCACATGAATGCATGTATAAATCTGTGGGTTGTATCAATTTCAGTGACCTGGTTTTGTTATTGTGTATAATTATACAAACTGTCAACATTGGTAGAAGTGGGTGAATGGTGCATGGGACCTCCCTGTACATTTCTTTGCAACTCTCTGTGAATCTATAATTCAAAATAAAAAGTTAAAAAATATGTTTTACTAAGAAGTACATGTAATAACCTAGGAGAAAGAAGTGGAGTATGTGAAGTAATATGAGAAAATTAATTGGTAAGCATGTTTTTCGGAAAATCTAAATAAGCATCAGTCATAATGAATCATTTAACGGAGTTAAAAGCAAGATAAAATTAAAATATCAAATGGAAGAAAAAACAAAAAAGACCAGCGAGGGTGACCAGAATAAAGGCATTCTAAAATTCTCCCATTGCCCATGTGTTTGAAATATCTTTTTGATAAACGGGTAGAATTGTTTCTAAACCAACCACTGTCATTTTAATTTATATGAAAGTCATATACTGAGCATCTGCTCTGTGTCTGGAAATCTGCTGACATCACTAATTCCTATCACAATGCTGAAAGAAGGTGGTTTTATCGCCTTTGCATTGAGGAGAAAACGGGCCAAATGGGGGTGAATAACATACGAAGGGTCACAGCAGTAAGTGGCGAAGACAAGATTTGAACCAAGGACTCTGATACTTAAGCTTATGTTCTTGTAACTCTACTGTGTCTCCTCTTAGGCATAATGAATGTTGAGATAAATTCATTTTCTAAGTGGAATGCCTGTGGCGTTTGGAAAATGAAATATTTTTACCTTTTATGGAATGAAATCCGAATCATCTCCAAACTATGAGCAAAACAGAAAGTTTTTGTATCTACCCTTTGCACTTGATTTCATTGCCCAGAGGGCAAAACGTACTGCAAAACAGGCTTTCATAGCTTCCCTTTTCCTTAATTAGCTCTGAACTGTTATTGTGAAGCTGTGTGTAGCAGGAGCCCATCAGTCAACTAGTTGTGTTACCTGGAAGAATGAAGAGCATCAATCAACATTCAAATTTCGTGTTTACCCAGTAAAGCAGTGAGCATAGAAATAAAATTTTTGGTCTTATCCCGTGTGGATGAGAAAAGGGAGGTGATATTTTTGAAGATCAAAAAATCACAAGACTGAACTTCAAGATTGAACTACTGGTTGACTTCTCATTTGTAAAGCTTGTTTCTGTTTCTCCTGCTTTCAAAATGATCTTGAAGCCCAAGTATGTTAAGATACATTCTCTCACACACATATTCACAGAGCATGCAGAACACACACACACTCACACACACACACACACACACACACACACACACTTACTGGGTCCCTAGGAAAGAGGTGTTAGGGCTTAGTTGCTCATTTCTGTTGACAGGTTGGAATAAAAGACACCTGAAGATACGTCTCTGATCCATCCAGCTTTCTCTCCTTTTAACCTGGAACAAATGACTAAAACTCTGCACTTTTGTAAGATTGAAAATGAGTACTTTTATCTTGCTTGAAACATTATGCCACTGAAGTTTCTATTTACTGGCTCATAAAAGATTTTATGCCTCATCTGTTGTACTTAGGATGACTATAGCAAATATTCTAGAAAAGGATTTGAAATGTGTTGCCTCCTGAAGTTAGACTTATCATCAGGTGTATTGAATAATCCAAGTTTCCTTAATGTGCACAGATTTCTACACTGGCAGGAAGTAGGGAAGTACACCCAAACAGAGCATTAAGAAAAGTGTCGCCGCAAACTCTACAAAAATGTATGATTGCCCACTCCTTTGTGTGCACAGTTCCGAATGTGTTTACCCAGCTTTCACAATAGTTTCATCTGATGATACAACAAAAGCACCTGTCACTCACTGGCTGAGCTCACAACCTTCTGTAAAAACATCAGGAACATTCTGATCCCGCTGTTACCATCTCAGCTCTGTCGTGGAATAACTTGGAGACCTCTTATTCCCAGACCTCAATTTCCTCATCCATAAAATCCTGACTCATTACCCAGGACATCTGAGAAGAAGACTGGTATTAGAGAAACGATGATGAAAAGCAGGCTGTCTTCCAGAAAGTCTTAGTGACAATAAAATACGGGACCATTGATTCATTTTGTACCCTTAATAATAAGAAGATAGCTACTCTTTTAACAAGGAAAAACCCAAAGGAAAGTACCAAAAAGAAAAAATTTGCCAACAGTTAGGCAATCGGGCCATAATGGTCTGAATTCTTCATGCCCAGCCCCATTTTTGAGTTAATGTTTTTCTGAAGAGTCATCTTCATTCACTACAAGCCTTAACAGTACTCACCATTAATTACGAAGAGTGGCCAGGTAAAAAGTGGCTCCACTGAAATTCGGTTATCTTGTTCCTGACAAAAGATTAAAAAAAGTTGTTTCTGAAATTTTTGTTTGAAACCCTTTGTTTTCAATAAATGGTCACTATAACGTTTGTTTCTCAATTTTTTGACTGGTTCAGGTTCACTTGGATCAAAAAAGGTGTTATTTATTTTACACAATAACCTGGAGAAGTCATATAGCATACAGTTAAAGCCATAGACTCTGAAACCTGACTGCCTGGTCGGGATTACATCTTAGCTCCATCATCTATCACTATGTAACACTAGTCAAGTTTCTGAACTTCCCTTTGCCTCAATTTCCCCATCTGTAAGTGGGTATAAAAGTAGGATCTACTTCACAGTGTTGTGAGAATTCAGTTAGTTGATTTATGTTAATTGCTCAGTGAATACCTGAACCATAGGAAGCACTTCATACGTTGGAGCATTATTTTTAAGCATTTTGTAAAACCGCTGTGGGAAAATAAATCATGAGTTAACAGCCCACTACCAAAATGTATCTAGAACCTGACCGCTTCTTATCCCCTCCACTTGTGGTTCACCACCACCTCTTGCTAGGACCATTGCAGTGGCCTCCTAACTGGTTCCCTTGCTTCCCCTTTTGCCACCAACAGTCTCCAAAGAGCAGCCTGAATTGTCATTCCAGCCCCTAAGTCACATCACACCAGTCGTCTGTTCCATGCACTGCATGGCCCATCATCTCAAAGTACAAGGCAGAGGTACAAGCCCATCTGCAGTCTGGCCTCATCTCGCTCCTCTACTCCAGCGACTGGCACCTTGATAGTTCCTTTAACAGCTTAGCTTATTGCTGCCCCAAATCTTTATACTTTCTGTTCCCTTTTCCTGAAACCTTCTCCTGGACATCTGTGAGAAGGATGGCTTCTGTTTCATTCAATCGTTATTCAAATGTCATCTTACCTGAGCAGGCTTCTCTGGCCACTCTTTTGAAATACCTTTTCCTTTCCTGTTAGGTTTACCCTAGCCTGCTTTATTTCCTTACAGTGGACTATCTATCACCTGACATAGTATATGCTCTTTTGTTCACTGCCATCCATGTCTCTCCCCGACTAGCATGAAAGGGCTATGAGAGCAGGTATTTTATTGCATTCCTCGCTGTTTCACACGTTCCCAGTATGGTGCCTACATAGTAGATACTCAGTAACTATGTGTGGAAGAAATTAATGACCTGGAGTAGATAATATAGTCGTTTATATTTGATTGTCAAAGCACTTTTACACACACTTTTATTGAATTCCACAAAGTAGGACTCACTGAGGGGCAAAGGTTTTTTCTTGCACTTACACCTATAAAGAATGGGTCAGGTCCCAAAAAGATTTCTATAGTGATGGAAAGCAGATCATTATCTTCATTTTGGTGATAGTTTCAGGGGTATATGCATATATCAAAACTTATCAAATGTGTACGTTTTAAATGTGTGCAATTTATTGTATGTTATTTTTATCCCAATCAAGCTGTTTTGAAGGGGGAAAAAAGGTACCTTTCCTGAAGTCACACCACATTTTTCTGGCAAAGTTTGACTAGAGCCCACGTCAGTGGTCTCCTGGCATGTTCTGCGTGATTCTGACATCACCGACCAAAAGGATGAATGAGGCTTGGGGATTTAACAGTAACAACCCCCAATTTACAATAACATTTATGCCCACGTATTCTTCTGTGTTGAAAAGGGAACTTTGATTTTACAGTAGGGAAGTGTTCTCTAGCACTTATGTAAGGTCCCATCCCTTAAATTAAGTGAAGACCAAACAGCCTAAAGGAATTGGATAGTATTTGAGAAATTGCCGGTTTATAGAACTTTCAGATGAGCAAATTGAGAGAAATGAATGATTTGGCCAAGGTCTCTAGAACAGCAGCTTTGGCACAGGAATCAGAAACTGGATAACCCTGAATTTTGTTCTTCAGACTAAAAGCCACGTTTCTCTTCTTTCCTACCCTTTTACCAAAGGTACCGAAAATATCCAATTGTCAAGTTCTTTGGGCATGTTTTCTTTTCCTCTCTTGTGAATGAGACATTCTTATTGTCTTCTGGCACATATAGAACTCACTGTTGCGCTGTTTTATTTTGTTTTGTTTTCTTTTTAACTTACCATGTTAGAGAGGCACCACTTATTGAAAGCAATATAAATAGAACTGAAGTCAGCAAAATATCAGCAAGATGTACATGTCAGATTAAGTTAAGGCTGAAATTCTACCTATTGTGGTCAGATGGGCCATACTTTAATCAATAATTCTGTTCCTGTCAAAGCAATTGCTCTCAAGTTGACTGGTATTTTTCCATTCAGTCAGGCACATTTTAAATTTTTTTCCTGCTGTGTACGGCTGAGTACCAACTTAGGGCTCACTGACATAGAGAAACACAAAGAGAGGTCGGCCTAATTCTCAAGTAGACAGAATAGAACAAATGCACAAGTATTTTGTAATGCAAGGAAAGCATCCTGTTTTTGAGATCCTTAAGATTAGTTGTTGTTGTTGTGAATTTGTTTTTTGGTTGTGAGTCTTTGCCTTTTAACTTTAAACTTACTGGTTTATCCCCTTTATTGCAGTTACATTCCCAAGACCCTTGGTCATATAATTTATAATTGTAATTTTAAGTGCATTTCGATACTAACTACAAAAGGATGTGTTTGATGAATTCTTTTATGATATTAAAACTTACTTCTTGGTTTATCTATTATGAGAAATTGTATGTGTGCATATTATGTGTGTGTATATACGTACATGCATATATAAAATATATATGATATATACATACGCAAATATAATTTTCTTAAGTTGGGACACCATTTTCCATTATACTTCCACTCCTAAGTGAGGCAGAGAGAAAGGAAACAATGGAAAATTAAAGTTCCACCACGATTTTCTTTTTTTCCGTTTGCATCACACCTCAACATCTGAACAGACACTAGTATGTTTCCTTGAGCTTAGCTGTGAAGATTGAAAATTTTTAGTTTTTCTTTGGAATTTGGAGACTAGATAGTATCAGTAGGAAGTTGCTAATGAAAATGGATACTTTAATTTCTAGCCAAGCATACCACAAAGATCACAGATGTCACCTCCTACTTGTGCACAGAATATGCCTTATAAAACAAGAGAAGTCATTGCTGAGGGTGGGTTAGTAACATCTGCATAGGAACGAGCTCTTGCTGGATTGCCGTGTATCACTGTGACCAAAAGTTGTTTGTGTCTGCAGAATTCTAAAAGAAAGATCCTGTGCGATTTTTATGTTTGTTTCAATTTTCCATTAAGATTGTAGCAATACCACAAAAATCTTTGGTAAAAAGAAAAGAAATCTGATTCTTCTAAAAATATTTCTGTATTTCTGACGGCTTTTGAGCGGCGTCTCATCTGACTTGTTTGTCAGTCTTCAGCAATCATTTGGAACTGTTTTGAGACCGGATTACTCAGTGCTTTAGCTTAAGCTCCCCAGGGTTGACCAAATCCCCTCAAGTTACTCTTGCTTTATGACAAAATGACATGAAAGAGTTGTCTGCAAGCACTGTCTCCATCTCCTCTCCTGTGGTTTTTTTGTTTTTAAGATTTTTATTGGGGAAAGGGAACAGGACTTTATTGGGGAACAGTGTGTACTTCTAGGACTTTTTTCCAGGTCAATTGTTGTCCTTTCAGTCTTAGTTGTGGAGGGCGCAGCTCAGCTCCAGGTCCAGTTGCCGTTGCTAGTTGAAGGGGGCAGAGCCCACCATCCCTTGCGGGACTTGAGGAATTGAACTGGCAACCTTGTGGTTGAGAGCCCACTGGCCCATGTGGGAATCGAACCGGCAGCCTTCGGAGTTAGGAGCATGGAGCTCTGACCGCCTGAGCCACTGGGCCGGCCCCTGTAGTTTCTTTAACCTGTCCATTCAGACCTTCAGTCCCACCATTCCATAGAAACAACTCTGGTCCAGGTCACCAGTGACCTCCACATGTTAATCAGCCCTAATTGTACTTGACCTGCCAGCCCTTGACTCACTAGACAACTTCCTGTCCTAAAGACATGTACTTCTCTTGGCTTCTTGGTCACCTTCTCATTTGTTGGTTCCTTCTCATTTTCTCACCCCTAAACATTGGCTTCAGCCCCCAGACCTCATCTGTTCTTAACTATACCAGCACCCCAGGTGATCTAATCTAGTCCCATGGCGCAAAAGATCACCTATATGATTATATTCGTCAGCATGGGCTGCCATAACAAAATACCATAGACTTGGTAGCTCAAACAACGGAAATTTAATTCCTCATAATTCTGGAGGCTGGAAGTCCAAGATCAGGATGCCGGCACAATCAGGTTCTGGTGAGGCCTCTCTTCCTGGCTCGCAGATGGCTGCCTTCTCACTGTGGCCTCACATGGCCTTCCTTGGTGTGTACTCATGAAGAGAGAAAGAGAGCAGGCTCTCTGATATCTCTTCTTATAAAGGCATTAATCCCATCCTGAGGACCCCACCCTCATGACCTCATCTAAACCTAACCACTTTCCAGACGCACCACCTCCAAATACCGTCACATTGGGAATTAGGGTTTCAGCATATTAATCAGGCATGGGCACACATTCAGTCCATAATAATCATGATGACCCCTCTGGCTGGGACCTCCTCTGAAGTTTAGATTGACATCTCACATTACCTACTTGATATCTTTAATAGGCCCCAAAAATGAACTTCTAATTCTCCCCAACAAAATCTGCTCCTCCCAATGTCTTCCCCATCTCAGCCAATTGCAACCCCAGTTGCTCATGCCAAAACCATGCCATTCTTCTTGACTCTTTTGATCTCATTTCATATCCAATCTGTCAGGAAATCCTATCACTCTACTTTCAAAATATATCCAGAAATCTAACCATTTCTAGCACTCTGCCCAGAAACAACCCACCATAATCTCTCTCCTGGATTATCTTTAGGTTCCTGTGGCCTGCTGAGTTTAGACCTTGTCCCCTAGGATCACTTCTTAACAAAGCAATCCGGGTAAATAAATCTCAGCTAGTCACACCGTGGCTCATCTCCCTCTGTTGTCTTCCCCGCTCATCGCAAGTACAAGAACCTACACAGTCTGACCACTTGCTGACTTTCTAATCTCATCTCACCCCAGTCACCATCTCACTAATTTTCCTCCAAACACACTAGCCCTTACTGTTCCTGGACCACACCAGGAATGCTCCTGCCTCAAGAAAACTCTCCACTCCCTGCGCCTGGATTGTTCCTCCCTCAGATATCTTCACGCCTTGCTCCCACACTTCTTTCAGTGTCTTATCAGCAGGACATCCAACACTGAATAAAATTGCAATCCACCCACGCCCACCCCATGCTGTTTCCCCCACACCCTACTTTATTTTGCTCCCCAGTATTTGGCACACTCACACTCTTGTGTCTATGAGTTTATTGTCTATTGTACATCAGTAGAAGCTAAGATCGCTGAGCTTACCATTGTATCCCCAGCTTTTTGAAGACTGTGTGGAACAGGCAGGTACTCAAGCATTTCTAGAATGAATGAAAACCGTCTATAATGGTACCAGTTCTGTATATACGAAAGCAGTGCTGCTGCTCTGTAAATCTAAAACAGCCCAGAGTTTCATCAACATTTCTCTTTCTAAAGCTTTCATTTAAGGATCAAAATAACAATTCAACTGGCTTTGCTTTTAGTTGTTTGAATTTGTATAAGCACACTGTGTAGGTTGAATTACTTGTCCTGTGAAAAAGGGACTTAGTCTATTCTCCCTTGTATCATGCTCGTTATGAAGCACAATGTGTAGGAGTTGGATTGCTCTTATAGAAGGTAAAGCCGAGAGAAGGCACCGATGCCTGTAAGTGACAGTAATTTCTGTGGGGTCTTGTTTCTCCAGGTTTCTTCCAGCCCAGGGTAGCTGCCCAACTTGTTCAATGTATGCTGAGGGCACCCAAGACAACAACTGGACTTGATTTGTGCCTTAGCTAATAAAGCAGGTAGAGATACTACAGTGGTTATGGCTTCTTCCCCAGTGCTTTTTGTAGGAACACTAGCAATTGTCATTTTGATCTTGAGGAAGTTCGAGGAAGTGTCTTACCTATGAAAATCGTGAGAAAGGGAGAAAGGTTATTTGTGGCGAATCTGGATGCAGGAGTTGTCTTCTACAGGTAGTGAGAAAGGAGACCTGGGGCCCTGGATCTTAGCAGGGGCAGTTGTCATTGGGATCTCTCTCCACCCATCACTCCCAAAGCTGCTCTAGCCACCCTCAGACATTTCTTCTTTACTGTGATCGTGTGGCTGAGAATAGTATTCTTGAAAGCCAGCCCTGAAATTTGAAAGGGGAATGGGGAGGAGGCAGAAACTAGGTATGATGTTTCTTAAATGCTGCTTCAGAAAGTACCAGAGGGGAACAGAAGGTAAGGGTCCAATAGAAAGCTTTTCTGGGCCTTTTGAGGGCAGATTGGAAAGTTTGGCTTGTGGAGCCCAGCCCTGGACATGTAAGTCGTGGGAACTAGCGCCCCAGAGCCAGCCCTTCCTTAGACTCCCTATGCGTTGGGGGCTGGGCAGTTTGGGGGATAGACTGTGGCTTGATCGCCTGTTAGTCTCCTGCTCCTGGAATTCCTCTGGCAGCCACTCTCTGTTCTTTCCCACTTGCTCTTAAAGCAAGAAATGGCATGCAAGGAGATGCCTTACAAAAATTAAATAAGCCTTACAAGAACGTTGTAAAAGCCCCCTTTTCCACAAGGCGAGTGCCACCAAGTGACCTAGCCCAGAACAGGGGACCAACAGATTGGTCTCACCCACTCTTCTCTTTTCTGTCCTGCTCACTCACCCTTACACATCTGTGATCCTTAGAGAATTGGGGCACTTCTCAATGCCATCTCTCTGATTCTCCTAGACAATAGCTGTCTCGGGGACCCCTTTATTCTCTTCTGGCCAGAGCTGAAAGAAGAACATTCCTGTTTTCTCCACAGGGGCAGGGTGTGTAGAGGGGCAAAGACAGGAGCCACGTAGGAGGCTTCCAGAAGCTCCACACCCTCTGGCATGGGCCCGAGAACACAGGAAGAGCGATTCTGGAGCAGCAGGGAAGACACAGGGAGTGGGAGTGGGCAGGAAGCCAGAGACAAGTCTCCGAGGGACTCACTGTGCTTCGTGCTCTGTCACTGCCCACTTCAGGCTGGAGTCCGGCCGGATTTGCCTGGGAGTGTCCACTTGGCAGCTGTGACCTGCCATGGCAGAGGGAACTTTTATAACAGCCCCAGAAAAGTCTATGGAAAGCTCCAAGGAATCAGGTAGTGAACAAATAATGGAATAATTAGCACATAATCGTAATAGGAGAACTTGAAAGTTTAAGTAGTACCAAAGGCAGTACACCAGTATATGAAATGTAGAGACTCTAAAAGCAGCACAGCATGACTCAGCCTTTCCCACTAACATAAAACCAAAAATAAAGTAACCAAATCTCTGGAGAAGTAGCAGACACTCAGGTATCTGCCTCCATTAGGACGACTCAAAATCCAGGCATGAAATCGTTTGTTGATGGAGTGGACATGACACCAGCTTAAGTACAGAGGTGAAGAGGGTTCTATTCCTGGCTTTCGATGCTCATGTTCGGAAAACAGTCCTCATCTTTCTGTGTCACACACAAGCATACCTGGGACAAGAGTACAGAGGCTCATCCACTGTCTGTCTAAATGTTTTTAAAGCTATAAATCAAGCTGACAAACTATTAGAAAAAATATGTTCAATCCTCATCATTTGACAAATACACATTTAGAAAATGACCTAGAAAGCCAGTTTTGATTCTAGAATTCTTAAAACTTCTCACAGAATTCTGTGCTGGGTCATGAGGTGAAGAATGGCCTACCCCACCCCCACCCTGCAGCAGCCATTCCCCCTCCTTCTACCTCTGGCTCCCTTCATGTGGGACACACAGGTGATTGCCCAACCCACAGGGGCAAGCATCCGCCACATGCCTTACACACAGTGTGACTTGATCACCCCTCAATACTTGGGGTGCAGGCACTGGTGTTGGGGGCTGGGGCTCTAAAGTATAGTGCCTGGAAGGGGACCCATTGAGGGCTGGGGCTCTAAAGTATAGTGCCTGGAAGGGGACCCATTGAGGGCTGGGGCTCTAAAGTATAGTGCCTGGAAGGGGACTCCTCCTCCATCACACAATTTGACCCTTATTCCGTCAGGATTATACACATGCACTTTCATCAAATCAAACAACAAACGTTAAGAGAAGCTGATCATTCTTGTGAGAGCTGGCATTGGATGGATTAGGGTAGTTTATGTTTTTGGGTCACATAGGAGATACAGCAAGTCTATTTCTTCAGAGCTTTGAAATGAAGGCCAGTGAGATATGAATTCCTCTAACTGCCTACATCCTCTTTCTCACCACTCTGGAAAAAGTTCTGAGCCTCCCCCTCAGACAGCCTAAGAAGAAGTTGAGAAAAAGCAGCCCAGAAGAGGAACAGCTGGTCAGCGCGTGCCTCACCCTCCCAATTGGCCACGTTTCCCTCTATGATCTTCTCTTTTGGGGAACAGAAAAACAACGAGTAAAATCGGAGTGTTTCTGAAATATCCCTGAGTGGCTGCCTATGGCCAGAGTACAATCCTTCAATTGAGGCATTCCTCTCTCGGGCCCTGTGACTTACGTGGGTGCCCGTTGTTTGCAGACTGATGGTCATTTCCCGCCAAAATATTTTCTTGAGTGGCTAGAGTGGATGCATTCCATGAGAGTTGCAGATGGGGCCTAGAATTGCTGGGAACGGGAGCCCCTGAAGAAGGCACAGTATAGAGGAAGGAGGCCAATTGTGACCCCAGGAATGGCTGCGAGAGAGGGCAAGACGTGGGAAGAAGTGTACCAGTGTGCAAGGCTCTTTGGGGTCCAACTATCCCATGTCTACTACTTTTTAAACATGAGCTTGAAAAAGTAGGGCATCTGTCCTATGACATGGAATCCCACAGACATGGGTCTACTGACACTTGTTTACAATGTTTATCATCAGGGATGGCTTTTTTTTTTTTTGTCATTAGCATGACTCATGGTGTAAAGGTTTAGAGAAGCACCACGGTTCCCATGTACCCTGAAAGTTTCCTCTGGAAAGTCTTAATGATACTGAGGTTTGTTTACCAGAGGAGAAAAGAGGTTTATCCTATGGACACCTGCCTGTGTCTTGCTCCACAAACTTGAGAGATTGTATCTTTTCAAGCAGAGTAATTTTCATATAGTAATAGAAAATAAAAAATTCTGAACAATAAAGTTCATAACACTGTGTATTGGTGTGTGTTTTAAAGTCTCCATGTTGATTACATAAAAACTAACATTTCATACTGAAAACTTGTAAAGATGTAATCGTTCATTCATAATAATTACTGGTTATTATTATGTAAATACTAATAATTTAGCAGAGAAGAAAATAAATTTCAGATTAACTCAGATGGTTTCTCACTGATGTCTATAATTTCTGTGCCTAAATCTACTAATTGGTGTGATTGAAGAAAATGCAGGATGTATAATCTCCTAGTGCTGGTGGTTAGAGACTTTTTTGATTTATAGCCAGAAGCTTTCTGATACTTTGAAAACAAACATTGCAAACTGTAGAAGTTGCATTTTTCATGCCCCTAAAAGGTCAATTAATTTTTTTCCTGAAAACATGATAATTGTACTTTTATACTTTTGTTCTTCTATTTAAGAAAATCTTATTCTTCCTTTTGTGGTCTTTACTCTTTGCTTTCTATTATAGAATTTCTACACCCATTCTTTTATCAAAAGCCAAGGAAAACTTACAAAGTTTCGTAACTACACCCAGGGTTAAGCTCCTGGGTTAGATCTGGGTGCTGTGTGGAAGGGAGGTTATTTAGACAGCATTATTGTAGCATTTTTTTTCTTTAAAAAAATGATTTATTCTTTAATTTTTTGAATGGAAAAAGTACAAAAGGCATAACAATATAGTTAAAAGTACTGAAATTAAACAGATATTTGCATCTGTTTAACACCTGAAAAGCAGCATAGCACAATGGTTAAGATTATTAGCCGGTGAGTCACTCAAATTACTTCTCTTTGCCTCAATGTTCCTCATCTGTAAAATGGGGATAAGTATAGCAATCAGCTCATAAAGAAGATTAACTGAGTTAATATTTGGAAAGGGTTTAGATCAGTGCCTGGCACATAGTACATGTCAAATTTTAAAAAGAAAATTATGTTTCTATAATTGCTTCCGGCAGCTTAGATTTTTAAAAAAATCAAATGTTGTAAAACCTCATCTCTTTTCCTTCTCCTCCTTTTTTCCCAGAGCTAGCCACATGCTGAACTTGGAGGGTATAATTGCCATGCAAAGTTGGTGTTTCTACTATATTTGTTGTATTCGTGAATAATGTATTACTATCTTGTGTGTTGTAAAACTTTACATAAATAGGATCATACTGCACGCATTCTTTTGTAACTTTCTGTGTTCACCGAACTTCAGTGTTTGAGTTTTATCCATGTTGATAGATGTTTTTCTACTTCATTGTAACTGCTGTTTACTATTCCATTATGTGAACAAACCACTGAGAGCAAATCAAGGAGAAATGGTGCTGCAGTGAGCACCCTGGAACAACTGCCCACACAGAAGCTTTTTATCTATGATGGATAATTTAAAAGAAGTAGCCAGGTTATGAGATGCACATCTTCAGCTTTATCAGGTGTCCCAAAGTGATTGTACAAATTTTATACTTCTACCAGCAATGAATAACAGCTTCCATTTGCCCATGGTCTTGCCAATACTTGAGGTTATTAGATTTATTGATTTTTTTTTTAACCTGTTTGATGGGTATAAAATAGTATGTCATTGCTGCCATGTTAATTTAAATAATTAACCCAGTGAGGTTGGGCATTATAATGTTTATTGACTGCTGGGGTTTCTTCCTCTATGAGTTGCCTATTTATGTCCATTTTTGTTTATTCATTATTGCCCATTTTTCTGGTTTCTTTTTGATGTATAAGTGTTCTTTGTTCTGAATACGAATCCTTGGTAGAGCATGCAAGTTGTAAATATCTCCTCACAAACTGTGGTTTTCCTTCTTTACTTTGTTTACGATGTCTTTTGCAGTACAAAATATTCATTTTAATATAGTGTAATTAAGCAATATTTTTTTCCATGCTTTATGATTTTTGTTTCTTTTAAAAGCATTTACCTGTCCGAACATGCTAAGAGACAACACTATGTTTTGTTTTGCTTTTAAGTTTCATAGTTTAGCAACTCCCATGTAGATCTTTAGCCCATCAGGAATTTATTTTACTTATGATGTAAGGAAAGAATATACGAGTATATATATAGTTTACTTTTTCCATATGGAGAATGAATTTTCCTGACACTTTTTATTGAGCAGTCATTTCTCTAAGGATTTGTCCCACCACTTCTGTCATATATCAAGCTTTCAAAAAACCCGTGTTTTTTTCTAGGCTCTCTATTTTGTTCCATGGTCCTATTTGTTCTATCTCTTTGCCTAACCCACACTGTTTTAATACTGTTGGTATTTGGGATCACAAGTACTCCCTCTTACTGTTGTTCTTCAAAGTTGCCATATTGTTGTGATAAGTGGTACATTTTTATTAAACTATATTCTCTAATTTTTCTACTATTTGGGGTTACTGGTGATTCTGTATATTGATTTTATGTCCTTTAGTCATATTGAATCCTTATTAGTTCTCATAGTGGGACTGTAGATTTCCTTGGGTTCTCTGTTATGTCATCAGAGAATAATCACTGTTTTGATTATCCCAATACATATGCCTTTTTTTCTTCTTGTATTAACTGTGCTAACCAGGACTTCAGATGCAATGACAGCAAACATTCCGAGTAGAAGGAGAATGCTTCCAAGGTTTTATCATTAAGCATTATGCTTATTTGAGAGTTTTGATGGATTCCTTTCATTAAGTTGAGAAAGTTCTCTTTAATTAAGTTGTTGGTTTCTTTTAAAATTATGAATGTGTTTTGGGTTTTTCATGACAGTTTTCTGATACTCTCAAGATTATTGTATAATAGGTTAGTGCAAAAGTAATTGCGGTTTAAAAGGTTAAAAATAATTGCAAAAACCGCAATTACTTTTGCACCGACCTAATAGTTTCTA
The DNA here is from genome assembly GCF_964194185.1 of Rhinolophus hipposideros. Classification (NCBI taxonomy): domain Eukaryota; kingdom Metazoa; phylum Chordata; class Mammalia; order Chiroptera; family Rhinolophidae; genus Rhinolophus; species Rhinolophus hipposideros. Next base: position 12,942,396 of record NC_138047.1, on the reverse strand, counting down.
TTATTATTAACAGAATGTATTGGGACTAGACTTTCAAGTGTTAAATCATTCTTGCATTCCTGAGAAACTATTGTTTCATACATTGCTAGATTTGCTTTACTAATACTTTAGTTAGGGTTTTGCATTTAAATTGGAAGTTTGTCCTTTTTCTAATTTTCTAGTATTCAGCCTTATAAAATGAGTTCATATTGCAATGCTTAAGTTCACCTTAAGTGTAACAAGAAATCAATTACAGGTGTAGTATACCCACAATTAGTTATAGTGTTTCTCACAGTATTGTCTTATATTTCTGCCTTAATTGTAGAGAACCTTTAAGACTGAATTATTGACTTGTTGTTGCTGCAAGTTCTAAAGTGAATTTGTAGTATAGCTTCTTGATAGACAAGTTTCTAATTATCCTATCCACATAAAAGGGATGAATAGCCTCACAGCACCAGAAATCAGCATCTTTGACATTCACGTCTTCAACACAGCTTGAATTCCAGACGTCATCAACAGATTCTTGAAGGCATTTTTTTTCTTTTTTTCTTCCTTTTTAGGGAAATGCCTTGGGATGCTCACTTCAATGGTATTATCATTTCACTTGTTACAACCAAGGTTCAGACTACAACAAACAAAGTAACTTTCATAATGAATTTTAATTTTCTAACTTTGTGTCCTGATTTTTAAAGAGGTCCCTTAAAACTGTATATGCTTCAGGCCCCACAAATCCTAGATGCATCACTGCCATCAAGATGATTAGTTTTTAAAAGAAATCTAGTCCCTTCCTGTTTTATAACATACTTTGTCATTTAACAAAATATAGATATCTTTTTTCTCCTTGCCATATTCTTTTAGAATTCCTTTTAAAGACAGTGTAGTGTTCCAATGAATAGGTTTATTCACTAGGGGATTAAATGAATCCCCTAATGTTGAATTCCCCCTTTGCCTCCCCCATATTATCCTTATATATGATGCTTTATTGAACATCCTAGTAAGTACATCTTTGTGCAAAATGTGTAGGAGTAGAATTACTGGCTCAAACCATATGTATATTTGGGGAATTTTTGACACATATTGACAAATAGTCCTTTGGAGACGTGTTATCAATTTACTTTCCCAACAATGGTATGTGAGAGAAGTCATTTTCCCAATCCTTGTCAGCACCGTATATTTTATTGTAAAAACATTTGCCAGTTTCATAGGTGTAAAAAGCTATCTTATTATTTTAATATTTGTTTTTCTTATTAATTTGAAAACTGTTTTCATCAGAAAGTACTATAAAAGCGCTTTATGTTTTCAAGACATTAACCTTTTGCCATAGTTGTAATGCAAATATTGATTTGCATAATCTTACATTGGATTTGGAGAAACTGAGGAATTTAGGTCATTTGAACTTGTCACCATCGTCTGCCTATGGAAAATGCCATTTAGGGGAAGTTGTAGAACCGCAAGCATGTATCATATTAACTTGGCTGCATTACAGGGAGAATTGAATTCATTTCAACAGAAAGGTATGTACCTAACACTCTGCTATGTATTACCATCTGATGAATACAACTGATCATAATGCAGAGTTAAAAGCCATGCTTGCAGTTTCAGTAAAACACAATGTAAGCACATATGTGAGAAGAATTAATTCCTTAAATCTTAATAGAAAAGTGATGGAGGAGTGGTTGGGGAAGATCTCTCAGAGGAGGTAATGTGGGTGCCAAGCAATCAAATGGTGGGAAAGTCACTGAGCCAGTACCACGTGTGGAGCATGGCTATGCATGGTAAGTTCACAGAGCAGCAAGAGGTCCAGTACAACTACGGTGCTCTAGGAATGAGGCGTGATGTGGGATAATAAAGGCAGATACAACAGCTTGAGGTCTGTATTAGTCCGTTCGCACTGCTGTAACAATAACCATAGATGGGTGTCTTAAACAACATATTTCTCACAGTTCCGGAGGCTGGGAAATTTAACATCAAGGTGATGGGAGATCTGGTGTCTGGGAGAGCCCACTTCCTGGGTTTGCAGATGACCGCCTTCTGGTTGTATCCCACATGGCAGGAAGAGAGAGACAGAGACAGAGAGAGCCCTCTGTGTCTCTTCTCATAAGTGCACTAATTCCATCACAAAAGCTCCACTGTGATGACCTAATTACCTCCTAGGGACCCATCTCCAAATACGATCACATTGGGGATTCAGGTTTTAACATTTTGGAGAAACAAAAAAATATTCAGTCCATAGCAAGGTCACACTGTGAAAATCCTTGCGTGCCATATTAAGATAAAGAATGTTTTAGAAGATGTCCCACATTTTGGAACTGATTCTGAGATTCAAAAATTATGAGGCTGTGTGACACAAGTGTGACCTGCCAGGTGCACTTTGATTTTTGCAAAATTGTGACCAAGAATTTTTGGTGAAAAATGCACATTGCCTCTGCAGAGCCAATGAGATGAAAGAACCCTTGAGTGTTGAGGGTCTCAGAGGGGTCCAGTGTTGTGAGTTTCATTTTAACACTTTTGCTTTCAGAGCTCTGTGCATTCCCCACTCCTCCCAGCATGTGTATGGTTTCTAACCATGTGTCCGCATTTGTTTCAGTTGACTTGAAGACAGGATCTTTTTTCCGAGTTGCCCCCATCATGACTCAACATCTTCAAGCAGATTGTCAGGCTAAAGTGTGAAGACAGCTAAGATCATCCTGAGAGTAAGGTTGGAGGAGATTGATGTGGCTAAATACAGAAATTCAGAGTCGTATGCTTCAAGGGAGAGACCCATGGTGCTAACCTAAAAATAAAAGGCTTCTCAAGTGAAAAGCAAACATGCATTTATTTGAGATCAAAAAGAATAGCTATTCTGGAATCATTAATTCAGGCAGAAGCCCAAATAGTGTTCCAATTAGGAGACAAAAGCAACGGGTATTTATGAGAAAGGGAAGGGAAATGATGGCATCAATAGAAGGAAGGCATTTGCATTGGTGCAGATAACAACATAGTGATGTTAATCCTAAACAATGTTTTTAATTTTCAGTCCAGTAGTCATCAGTCCGGTAGTCATAATAACTACTTTCTTGTTATCTTTGCAAACAGTTCTTTGGGACACAATGTTGCCCTAGGTCCAGTCCAAAGGTTATTTCGCCTTGTTTTTAACATTCCAAGGTTGGAGGTATAAGACATGTGAGGCAGTTCCTCTGGCCTGGTAGCTCTGGCTCCATTTTAAAGTTTATATTATTGTTTACAGTGGGTTCTGTGGATGGATGGAAGGGATCTACAACTTAGTTAAGCCATTTACTAGCTGTAGCTGTAGGTAAGTTACAGGGCACCTTCAGAGCTTCCTTTTCCCTATCTGTGAAATGGGGCCATAATACTGACCTGGCAAAAGATGCTGTGCTGATTCAGTGAAATACAGTAAATCCTCACTTAACGTCGTTCATAGGTTATGCAACTTTAAGTGAAATGACATATAATGAAACCAATTTTACCTAGGCTAATTGATATAAACAAGAGTTAAGTTCCCAGGGTATCTCATCAATGTTATAAGGAAACGCCGTTATAAGGACCTGCTATACATGCATGCTGTTTCTGACACATAGCAGACATCACACAAATGCATTTCCCTGTCCTCTTCCCTTCTTAATAAAAAGGGAATTTATGATCCAAAGCCCTACAGACTTCCTCTGTGAATCTGGAGCAGCCAGCACGAACTCAGAGGTAGGGAAGTATGCCAGAATATTCCATCACTGTGCCAATAAAACGCCATCGTATATTAAGAGAATTCCTTCTGAGTTTAAGCATTTCAAAATACCTTTCCTGAATTGAGAAAGCAAACGGAATCAAGTGTAAAAAGACTATTCGCTGTTTGTAAAAGCATTTTTCCCATCTCTTCCGCATTTTCATGGTCTGTAACTGGGCTTGTGTACCCAGCTGGCAGCTGCGCCAGCCAGACCCTGAGGTAACCTTAGTTTAGGCCTGATTTTTTTTTTTCCACTCAGAGCCTACAAATTCTATTTCAAGCACACACACGTACAGAATGCAGATGTGGGAATGAAAACCAGGCTCTTCGGGGGAGTGAGGATCTGATAGTTGACGTTAGTGAGCCCATAAGTGGTCCACCGGCCGCGGCCTCGCCTAGTCATGGCTGGGACGCAGACCTCAAGAGTGGTTTTGGCCTTTGGATATGGCATTAGGAATCACATGAGACACTCGCCACATGTCCTGTTTGGGGCAAAAAACATTGCATGATCTGGAATCAGACAGGCTTGAAAGCTTTTTTCTGTACACTGAACAATGTGTAATGGCATGGGTATTCTGGAAAACTAGCTCTATGAGGAAGCTAAGGATCAAAACTGGTGGACGGAGAGGGGAACGTGAGCTGCTTATGCTCAATGCAAAAGGACTGCTCCAATCAAGGAAACAGCCCTCCAGAATGTAGTTAGTTCTAATGTGTATATAAAGCAGGAACAAGATTACCAGGCTGTTTACACCACGTAGCCAAAGCTCTTATAGTTCAGCTAAACCCCAAAAGAATATTCTTTTTGGATGACGAATAAAATCATTCATTCAACTAATATTTATTGGAACCTACTAGTATGTAACAGGTCATATCACAGGTGCTAAGGTGAACAACAACAAAAACGTTTTTAAAAATCCCTGACTTCATGAAGCTTACATTTTAGAGGGAGAGACTGACAATAAACAATAACAATAATTAAAATATGAATTATACCGTATAGTAAAAAATGCTGAGGAACAGAAATGAAGCAAGGATGGGAGTATGAAATATGAGGGAGAATGGGAACTAAAATAATGGATAAGGCAGTCAGGAAAGGCCTTGCTCAGAAACTGACTTTAACAAACACCTGATTGATGGTTTGGATGGATATAAATCTAGACTGAAAGGAGTTTCTCCCAGATTTTTGAGGCTGTTTCTCCATTGTCTTTGGTTTCTGGGTTGCTGTTGAGAAAGCTAATGCCTTTCTGACTCCTGACCCTTCCTTTGTGACTTTTCTCCCCAACCTCTTGGAGCTCATAGGAACCTCTGTTTCGCTTGCCATCTGGAATGTTTCAGTGACAAGCCTGAGTGTTTTGAGCATTTCATGAACATTTTCAATCTCCAATCAGATCTTTCAGTTTTGGGGGAGAATACTTTTTTATAATACTTTTTGTAAAACTTCTCTGTTTTTCCTAGTCTCTTTTTACCCAAATCTCCATTGTTAGGTATCCGGATGCTCTGCAGTAATTCTGTTTTTCTTACTGGTTTTCACCCTCTTCCCATGCCTTAGTCTTTTTACTCCACTTTCTAAGATTTTATCAACTTTGTATTCTTCACTGAATTTTTAATTTCTGCTTTCATGGTTCCCAAAGCTCACTCTTGCTCTCCAAATATTCCCTTTTTCTTGGGTTGTCTCATGTCTTCTGAGGTTCTGTTGTCGGTTTATTTTGGTTTTTTCTTTCACGTTAGAGGCTTTTATGAAATGTCTGTTAACCCTGGGTAGTCTGCTAATGTGTAAGCGAGGCACAGATGTACTAACGGGAAGCTTTTATAGATGGGCCAGGCAGCTTGACAATGGGGTGACCAGACAGAACCTGAACAATCAGTTACCCTCAAAAATCGGTCGGTTTCTTCTCATAGGCCAGTCAGCTTTCCGAGGGCTTCCTCCAGGTTCCTGACTGAGATACCAGCTCCTTGCCACCAGGGCTCGGTAAGCAGAATCTAGCGTGTTGGTTCAACCTCTTTAGTCTTCTTCTGTGGATACAGGGAGTCGCTTGGCCGAATGGAATAGAAAGGGAGATGTGGGCAGGTTGCGGTGCCACGAAAAAAAAAGAAAGAAAGAAAGTTCAGTCAGGCCTCATGTTTTTCACTCACTCTGCATTCCTGCCTTCAAAGGGCTTAGTGCCTCATTTCCTGCACTTCCCTGGCTCTGTATGTTTTATGTGGAGTTGTCTCCTGGAAGATGTAGGTGGCAGCTTTCTCTTGTCTGCTATTGTTTCCTCTCTCATTCCTCTCATTCTTTAATTTATGCTTTTTTTATTCCTCATTGTCATTTATTGGAATTTCAGGAGAAGTTAGAGATAAATTTACTACACACACTGCCATATTTAACCAGAAGTCGTATTGTATTCTCTTTTAAGTCTCTCCTGCCAAAGATTACTCTAATGGTAGTAATCCCTCCTCAGTAGATTCTCACAAGAAACAAGATTCAAATTAAATGTCAGGATCTCCGATACCCTGTTTTAGTTATTTATTTCTGAATAACAAATGACCCTAAACATAGTGACTTAAAACAACGACAATTATTTATTTGCGTATGATTCTGCAGTTTGGGAAGGGCTTGGAGGGGCAGCTCTGTTCCATGTGACATCAGCTGGGACAGTTCATCTGGGGATGACGATTGTCCTACCAAGATGGGTCACACTCATGACTGGCAAGTAGTCCTGGTTGTGGAATGGGTGCTTACTAGGGGGCATCAGTCAGGGCTCCCATTATTCTCCACGTGGCCTCCCCATTTTGTTTGGTTGGACTCCTCAGAAACTTGATCTGTGAAGGAGAATCCAAGGCCACATTCATCAACAGGACACGCTCTAGTGTGTAAGCACTTACCAAGCTTCCATTTTGTATCACGCCTGCTAATGGCCCACTGGCCCAAGCATGTCACATGACAAAGCCCAGATTCAATCTGGGAAGAAACGACAGTCCACAGGAACATGAATACTGGGAGGCATGACTCAGAGGTCCTGCTGGAACTCTGAAATTCTATGATTCTGTACTTGTGTTTTTATTTGTAATTCTTTGACTTGTAATTCTTTCTGAGACATTGGGGTGCCAGGCTCTTTTCTTGTAGGTAGGGTCATATGATATAAATATTCAATAAATATGTATTAGACCACAGCAATGATGTAGCATCACCACTTAAAATGTTTCTGAGTGGGTGACAACCAAGATGACACAGTAGGTAAACGCTGTGTTTACCTACTGTCACAACCACATCAAAATTCCAACCAATCTACAAAACAACCATTATTGAGAATCACCTAAAATCAAGCTGAACTGAAGCCTTTCAACTAAGGACTTGCAGAAGAAGCCACCTCCAGACTTATAGGAGGCTCAGAGACGCGGAATGGGCTGGTCCCACACCAGTGTGTGACCATTAAAGATCCGGAGGGCTATTTCAGCTGTGGGGGTCCCTCCGCATACCCTAAACAAGCAAGAGATACCAGCCCCACACCAGCCCAGGTTTCCAGTGCCGGGGAGAGGATGTCCCTATAATTTTTGGTTGTGAACAACAGCGGAGATTGTGACTCAGTGAGACAGTGCAGCTGCACTCACAGGCGCTCCCCTTAAAGCAATTGTTCGCGGACTTACCCATCAGTGGAATCACTCACTCTGAGCTCCAACGCTGGGGCAGCATCTGGAAAAGTGGCAAGGAGAAATGGTGGGGAATTAGATTGTCTGACTTGGGACGAGGGCTGGAGAGGAGGCTTTCTCCTGGACAGAGGACCTGGCAGAGGCCATTGTTTCTTTGTTGAGCCCTCCCTTTTCCCCTGCATGTGAACACGGGTGGTGGCCATTTCTGAGTCTCCACAGTTAGTTTGCCCCACACTGGCGATTTAAGACCTGGCTCTGCCCAACTTTTAGGCACACCCACGCCGCTTCCAGGGCTTTTTCATCCAGACCGCCTGCCTTGGCTCAAGCTGCAGACCTTCCTAGACTCTCAAAGGTTCATGGAACCCAGACAAGCAGCATCTGGCTTGAGCGTATCCTGTTCCTCTGGCTGAGCAGCCCTAATCTGGCACTAGTGGCAGCCGGCCATGGTTTGCAGTTTGGCCTCTCAAGGCGCTTGCACGCACAGCTCGGGCGGCAGACGTCTGCGGATTTCTTTCTGGCTCCTGCTAGGTGGCTCTGGGAGAGGCATGCTGTGGCTGAAGTAGACCTAAGCGGGCTCCCTCCAAGGTGGTCCTGGGGCTGGCGCCCCAGAAGCCTGCTTCAAAATGAGCTGGAGCATCACCTAGCAGTCTCCAAGTATGACAAACCCAAGGGGCTGATTGGGCAGGCAGCAGAGCCCTGCTGAGGCAGCTCCTGTTCTGTAGGATCAGCCCCTGCACAACAATTCTTCCACTGTAGTCAAGGCCAGGCCTTACAATCAGTGAGCTCAAGGGTCAGTCCCTCCCATTGATGTGCAGTTATCAACCAAGGCTCGGCTACAACAGGAGGGCACACAAAACCCACACAAGGGACACACTTGGAGCACATGGCTCAGGTGACCAGAAAGACTGCTACTGAACCCCACAGCACACCTACTACATAAGGCCACTCTACTAAGACCGGAAGATATAGCAGCCCTACCTAATACATAGAAACAAACACAGGGAGGCAGCCAAAATGGGGAGACAAAGAAACATGTCCCAAATGAAAGAACAGAACAAAGCTCCAGAAAAAAAATTAAGCGAAACAGAGATAAGCAATCTATCAGACACAGAGTTCCACGCACTAGTTATAAGAATGCTCAGTGATCTCATAAAAATGGAGATGGAAACCATAAAAAAGAGCCAGTCAGAAATAAAGGGTACAATAATGAAAATGAAGACTATATTACAGGGAATCAACAGTGGATTAGATGAAGCAGAGGATCCAACCAGCGATGTAGAAGATAAAGTAGCAGAAAACACCCAACCAAAATACCAAAAAGAAAAAAGAATCCAAAAATATCGAGGAGAATTTAAGGGGCCTCCGGGACAACATCTAGCATACTGACATTCACATTATAGGGATACCAGAAGGAGAAGAGAGAGAGCAAGGAATTTAAAATTATTTATCACAATTAAAATGCCAAAGGTTAAAGACAAAGAGAGAATCTTAAGAGCAGCGAGAGAAAAGCAGTTAGTGACCTACAAGGGAGCCCCCATAAAACTGTCAGCTGATTTCTCAACAGAAACTTTGCAGGCCAGAAGGGATTGGCAGGAAATATTCCAAATTATGAAAACCAACGACATGCAACCAAGATTGGTCCTCACAGCAAGGCTGTCATTTAGAATTGAAGGACAGATAAGGAGCTGTCCAGACAAGAAAAAGCTGAAGGAGTTCCTCACCACCAAGCCAGCATTACAAGGATTCTTAGAGGGACTTCTTTAAGATGGGAGGGTGGTTAAGGATGTGTGAAAGGGAAAGGGATTAAGAAGTACAAACTGGGTGTTATACAGTAGTCATGGAGGTGTAGGTTAGAGCATAAGGAATATAGTCAACAATTTTGTAATAACTAGGTACGATACCAGATAGGTACTAGATCTGTCAGGGTGATAGATGTGAATGGGGTTGGGGTCGGGGGGAAAAAGGTGAAGGCATTAAGAAGTACAGTATGGGGAATATAATCAACAATGTCGTAAAGATCGTGTAAAGTGCCAGATGGGATCACGTCGGATCACGTCATAGACTGTGTAGACGCCTGACCAATGTGCTATACACCTGAAGCCGATGTAGAATAACATTGTATTTCAACTATAATTAAATATATAGATATATATAGTCATGCGATGTGGAGTACAACATAGGGAAGAGAGTCGATGGTATTGTAAGAACTATATAAGATGTCAGGGGTAGTAGCTGAGGGGTGGGTTATCACGTTATGAGGGGTTTAAATGTCTAACTATTACATTGCTTTGTACACTGGAAAGTAATAAAAAATGTTTCTGAGTGGATTATGAAAACTTAAATTACATATCTTATACATGGTTATAATGAATGTGTTTTCAGTTAATGAAAGACATGGTGGGGAAATCACCCAATGAATGGGGTCAAATTCCTAAATATACCTTTCAAGGGAATAAAGTATTGGCTTTTGCTTTAGGCTACCAGAGGTTGGCTTCTTGTCTGTTTGGTTTTTTTAAAAAAGTTGAAAATTAGCCTCTTTAACACCTGTCTGGACTCCAAAGGATAAAAGCGGGTACTTGTAAAATAAGCAGAGAGTACATTCCTTGGAAATTCCAAACATAACATCTCTTGTCACATGCTTTCCAAGCTGGTCCTGAACATCCTCGCACGTGGCAGGACAGACGTGGCTTTGCTTGTGCTGAGTGTCCTCTCAGTCTTGGTCTGTGGTTGATCACTGTGTTCATTTTGTGTGCAGGAGTTCTCTATCTCCAGTACGGAGATGAAACCAAGCAGCTCAGGATGCCGAATGAAATCACAAGTGCGGACACCATCCGTGCTCTCTTCGTAAGTGCCTTCCCACAGCAGCTCACCATGAAAATGCTGGAGTCGCCCAGTGTCGCCATTTATATCAAAGATGAAAGCAGAAATGTCTATTATGAATTAAATGATGTGAGGTGAGTAGCTAACGCCATGTGTCTGTGTCCACCACGGTGCATTTGGCATTGCTCCACTGTGTACTGAGTCCTGACCTCTCCAGGTCCCGGTGAGGAAAGCATTGCTATTATCCTGACCGACAGGCTTATCTCTTCCAGGTGTGAATTCATTGTCTGGTTTTGTACAATTCACATACAAGGTGTGGTTTTACAAAGATGAAGACAGACTTCTCCCACATCGATCTTCGCATGTTACATCTGAAAAGAACATAGGAAATGATTTAGTCGACTGTTCATCTAAGAGTTATGGAAATTAAGGGCCAGATGGAGAGACACAATCTGTATCAGAAGAGTTGAAGGCACTACTTATGACTGGAACTTGCCTAACTCCTCCTCAAGTGTTCTTTCCCTCATAGCCAGAGCCTTTTAGGTCATTCTTTACATGAACAAGGTAGAATAAGAGCCGTGGGCTGTTATTGTTCATAAGAAAAGAGGCTGAGAAGTATTCTCTCTTTCCATTTGATTCTTAAATAGTTGGCCTTTACCAAAGGATCTCACTTTCCAAGTGGGCTTTTTCCAGGGCCCCCAGTAGGACATACTGTAAAGCAAGGCTAAATGGACTCCTGCTATTGCAGGTGGTATGGAAATGAAAGCATCTTTATCGACCGTAGTGGTATTGTGTATAGAGCAGAAGAGACCCCATCTGATCTGTTCCAACCAAACAGCCTGAGAAATAGGACTTAAATCAATACCAAGAAGCAGTTGCTAGTGTAGCCTGTAAACATTTCAGAACTTAAAAAAACTGTTTAGTGACTAATCCAGCCTTTCCATTTTATGGAACCGGATACTCAGATGCATAAAAGTTAACAGACTTATTCAAGATCACACAGCCAGTTCATTAACCAGCCAAACCCCAAACCTGACTCTCCACATTCTTGGTCAAGAATTTTTCATTCCCTCAGAATGTTCCCTCCTGAACTCATCTGGGCCACAACTTGGATTTCTGGGTCCTTGCCCTATGCGGATAGCAGGCTGGCCTGTTTCTTCTTTATGGAATTAGTGGAAACCACTTTTTTAAAATTATGCTGCTAGTGCATAACGTAAACTGATAAATATCTAACAATGATCACAAATGACATATTTCAGCATGTGCCAAGGTGTGTGAGTAATTTAGGGCTTTCAAAGTTTGACACCTGCCCTAAGGTGGGTGCTACATCTGTTGCATGACCTTCCTGCTTTTTAAAAACATGTTTAAATATTCATGGTTATCAGAAAATTCGGATTTGTTTTTTGGAATAAATTATTAATCAGACTGTCACCAAAAAAAAAAAATATGTGAAGTTACAAAGCATAAACTTAAACATGAAGTAATCGCGTTGTATTTAAAGAGTATGTTTGCAGTAACATAATCCTATGTGGTGTTTTTACATGGACATGGCATTTTTACAAGTCTTCTTGAATTTCTGCCTTTTGCAGTTAGAGGAATTGAGGGATACGGTAACAATAAATAAGCATGAAAGTAGGCAAAGCCACTTTTGATTATGTAGCTCAAGGCTGATGAGGTTATTATGAATAATTGCCCTCCACTGTCTCACAGCCCGTGCAAGAATTTGTATATTATAATGAGTCACAATATTCTAGAGCCTAGCCCAAGCTTCAAATGATTACTACTACTTCCGTTATGCATTCTTTGGTAGTGTCCTTATGTAGTTACAAATAGAGATGGGAGGGAGGACAAAGACGAAAAGGTCCCCAAACATCCCACTAAGATGAGCCTCTTTAATGCAGTTTGGGTGTTATAGATGAAAGCAGTGCTTGAGAGAAACAATCACTTTTAACATTGATCACTTTTCATTTAATATTTGTGAAACTGATGGTCTCATTGACCCTTACTCTGCAGTACTATGTACTGACAGCCGATTATTTTTTTTAAAAATCTCATTTAAAATGTTTAAGTAGGAAGTCATTGATTTACAAATTTGTCTAGCATTTTACTTTTCAGTGTTTTGATTTACATATACAAATGGGTCTAAAAAATTTAAGTGGAGAATATTTTTATTTGGTGGTGAGTATAATGTGTATGTTAGATAATCACATGTATGTCTCTCACAAAGAATTATTCTATTTCTTTTATGCATAATATGGCTCCATTATATTTTATTTGAATGGTTGAGTAAATTCCCACCATCACCATTAAATAGAACTTCCCTTCTTCCCCAAAAAGAGTATCGTGTGGATTTTAACTGAAGACAGTGGCTTTCATCTAAACCCAGAGACAAATTTCATTTCACACCTTTCAGTGTTTTTTGAAGAGAGAGTGTATTTGTTAAATGTTTGGCTGTTTCATCATTGTGTTGGGTTCCCCATATTTTCCTTAGAGAAATGCCACAGAGAGTTCAGGTTGAAATGCTGTGGTAAATGTTGCCATAGTAAATGCAATCTGAACCTTTACTGTTGGTTCACCTTGGACGAACATGTTTCTAAATTAATCATGAACCCACCTCATGTATTTTAAATACCTTTAGAATCACACACCAAAATTTTTTTCATGGTTCAAGTATGGTTTTCAGTTTCTTCACATCGTCACTGTGACTTTTCCGCCAAGCCACAGGGTGAGTTCCTTTAGTAAATCCTCACATTCTTACCTTCTGTGAACTCCCCCCTTTCACCTAGTCCTTTCTAATAACAAGGACTGCACACTCCTCCCTAAGTCGACTTCTAATGAGCTGCTTGAAATCTGGAGCAATCGTGCAAGCTTGGACTAGTCATTGCTTCAAAGCAATTACTGACGGGTATTTAAAAGAGGGAAGCAAGACTAGTCCAAGAATCCTCCACTTCTTTTAAAAACAAAAACATAGCCCAATAATCCCAGTGATTGCAATCAGCCCACAAAACGTGTGGCTGCACCTGGAGGAAAGGAATGCGTCTTCCTGTACACATTTCCCTGAGCTCACCACACCACACCCCACTGGCATTGGAAGGAATCACAGAAGCACAGGGGCTAGGCTGTAAGTACCTTGGGTGGCCCTTCTGCTGATGAAAGCTGAATATGCAAGGAGAAGGACGTCGTAGACATGCATATGCTCTTTAATAATTTTAAGGTAGGCATTGAGCAAGATGTGTTCTTTGCTCTGGTACGACTGACTCCCCGTCTCTAAATGCTGGGTTCAGAAAGAGAGACAGATAAGTGGAAGCATTTACCTGCTGCTGCTACTTCTAAATACCCTGCGCGTCCAGTAATTCAACTTGTATGTATAAAAGTATTTTTTTAAAAACTCACTATGGGAGGGAAAAAAGATACTGTAAAGATACTAGTTTTGATCTTTGCGGTATTTTTTTTTTCTGGACTGCAAATAAGTGTTTTCTCCCTTGCTGAAACTGTTTGAAGGGGGGATAAAAGCATTCTTCGTTTGTGTGCATTATGAGATAAGCAGAAAACCAGGTGTTCGGGTAAAGTAAGCAATTAAATATTTAAATATTAACCAAATCTCTTTGAACATATTGTAGATATTAGAGCTTTATTGTTTCTTGAAGTGTTATCTTTCCTTGCTCAGAATCATGAAAGAAAGTTCATGCCATCCGATATCTATGGGTGGAGAACTCCACAGAAAGAATAATACTTTCCTGAAAAACAAAACCAAAAAAAAGAAGGAAAAGAAAATCTGAAGTCGTTTTTCTTCTTTTCCTTATTTATTTTTTGCCTATTCTATGGTAAAATAACTTTTTGTCTGGTTGATTGTGGACAATAGCTGGGTTGTCAGCTGCTGTCTTTTCCCTATTCTTCTGGGCAGACAAACAAAATGGCCCAATAAGGCTCCTTTCCTCTGCCATAGTTATTGATGTTTTTGATTCTAGGAACATTCAGGACAGATCCCTCCTCAAAGTGTACAACAAGGATCCCGCACATGCATTCAATCACATGCCGAAAACTGTGAATGGAGACATGAGGGTAAGTGTTCCTGTTCTATTTTTTATCTTATTTCAGTGGGTCAAACCATCCTTCCTGCTGTGTGTCAAACCATCCTCATCTAATCACATCCCACCACCAGATTTCCGGGTTCCCACTGCTCATCTCATCTGATGGCTCATTATTTGTTTCTTGGTAGAGAAATCCGATTTCCTGGTTATTTGGGGCAAAGGGATTGAAATAGGGCCTCACACATCCTCATTCATCTCTAAGTTTGAAGTTTAGTTTTGTCCTTACTCCAAGGGAATCCTGAAAAACCTTTGCATAAAAGAGTCCTTGGTCCATAGTACTATTAACTTCATCAGAGGATCTCTTGCTATTTTTTCCTCTAATTAAAACAAAGCTAGCTAAAAAGTAACAATGAAAAAACAAAAGCAAAAATCAAGTATAATTGCATGTAAAATTTATTAAAGTTCTTACACCAGCTATTCCAAGCCCTAATGCTCTAATTATTCACCTTCTAATTTAGGACTGTTTATTGTTGCACTGTATTAAATATTATCAAATCTTACCTGAATTGTATTGAAGGCGTAGGACAAAAACCTGCATGATTTGGGAGCTAATTTTCTCTAGATTTAGATCATTTCAGGAGATTATCCAAACATTCAAAGCACACAGGGATGTTCTGAAGAAAAAATCTGCAGGATGTTCTGCAGATTAAACTGAGAAGGAAGATTTTTAAAATCACATTAATGCAGGTCCACTAGAAAGGCATTGCACTTCTAACAATAGTGCTACATTCCTCTGCAGGAAAAAATGAGAGAAAACAAAGTAAGATTAGCTTCGCCAGCTGTACCTCCCCCCTCCACACACACACACAAATTTAGAAGGTGTTATACTAGTTTATATTATCCTTTCTGAGGATTAGCACTGGGCTGGATGCTGGAGTTTAACTAGAAAAAGTAAACGAGTAGGTTTTATTGCCAAAGAAACCCAGGCACTCTCTGTCTTGGAGTTGGAATTCCTGAGGTGAAGCCGTCTCCACTTCCTGATAGTGTGTATTCGTTTTCCATTGCTGCTGTAACAAATTATTACACACTCAGAGGTTTAAAATGACATAGATTTACTATTTTACCATTTGAGAGGTCAGAAGTCCAATATAGGTGGACTAAAATCAAGGCGTCATCTGCAGAACGTTGACATTTGCTTTCCTTTCTGGAAGCTCTAGAATGTGTTCTCTCTTTTCCAGCTTCTAGAGGCCACCCACATTCCTCAGCTTGCAGCCCTCTTCCTCCATCTTCCAACCCAGCAAAATAGCATCTCTTTGGCCCTGATTCCATCATCACATCTCTAACTCTCCCTCTTCCACTGTTAAGGACACTTATAAATACATTGGACCTAACCCATACTCCAGAATAGTCTCTCTATTTTAAGGTCAGCTGATTAACTACCTTAATCTCCCTTTCCCACATAGTCATGGGTTCCAGGATCTCGGAAGTGGATATCATCTACCTCACAGGGTATCAGAGTTTAGGACCAAAAGGCCAGGAGTCCGAATAGAAAGTGCTGGAAGGATTTCTGTGTAATTCTGGCCTGGAATATGAGTGATGACATTGTGGGATCAGAGCCTACACTTCTGGAGGAAAAGGCCTCTTACAGATTCAACTCCTGCTTTTTCATGTCAGAGATGATGTGTGATTTGAAATGAAAGCTATGTTGCTACTTCAGACAATCTAGGATTTTGAAGTTTATTTTTAGCCAGTTACACTCCAAATGTAAACCAGCACCCTGTGAAGACAGATCGAGTCATGCTAATCATAAAGCATGGACTGAACGTTATAGAATCCTTTGCCTTTTCTACTTTGTTACTCTCTTTCACATTGACGCTCTTAAGAGTCTTTGCTCCCTTGGAAATCTTTATGTTTGATATGTCTAGCCTTTGAACTGGAGTTCCATGGTGCTCGGCATTCTGTTTCTCTTACATGGAGCCCACACAGGGGTCCCAGAATCGCCTCTGAAAATCTTGTTTACGGCTGGGGAGGACACCTGTTTTAACTCTTAAGCAGATGTGATACCTACATAAGAGACCAGCAGTGAGCATGGAGAGAATCAAATATTAACCATATGGACAAAGCCTATTAGAATTCAGAACTTTTGCTGTGGGTTTCAGTAAAGTTGTTCTGTTTTTCCTTTAGACAAGACCCTCACAATCACTGTCTATATTGCCCACGCCCTACTTTAAGACTGCATTTTTTGTGTGAGAAAATTAACTGTTATCTCCAGATGAGGAGACAACAAATGTTCACCATCCAACCCGCAGAAAAGCTTTTAGGTGTCCGTGAAGATGACTTAGGAATACGAAATAGAACACAGTTTGAAAACCAAGTAGGTGTGATCGTGCCTGTAGTTTGTAACTTGGCCCCATCACAGGTTCCAGAAGTTAAAAGACATGGAATTCCTTCAGCCTCACCTTTTGGCTCTAAAGGTTGGAATTCTCTCTCCTTCCTGGATGTCGCTGCCTTGCCTTTAAAGGCAAGAAAGCTTTGTTGAGCCCTGTCTGGAGCACAGCTGCATAACCCCACTGCTCACGGTGAAGAACAGAAATAAAGAACAAGGATGAATTGTAGTAGACTAAACCAAGCTTCACGGGGCATTTAGGGGCGCTTCCATCCTCCCGTATGTTTGCAATGTGCGTGTGGCCGTGAAGGAATTTGATGATAACTGTTCAGATGCGTCAGTTATGCCGCCCTATGCCTGGTGTCATTCACCTTCCCTCACCAGCCTCCAGAGGCAACCTGGGACAGACCTCCAGCTGCCAATACATTACCCAAACCCATGCATATCATGAAAACCATCGGTTGCACCAAGCAGAGATGCAACAACAGCAAGGCCAGAACTTTGCAGGGGCCTCTGTAACTTTCCTTATACAATCAATTTAATATCTTGCCTGTGAAAGGAAAGAAAGTGTAAGACTCTAAGCTAAAACAGTCAGTTCTCCTGAGCAGTGTTACGATGGCAGTGGTATCACTCAGGGAACATGTTAGACTAAAAAGCATTAACTCTGAGGTTGTGGGCACGCACAGAATATATGGTTGGTGGGGAAGGTTTGTGTCTAATTTTTTTCATTTAGCTTCTAGCTGACCATTCTTGAGGATAGTCTATCTAATGAGACTTGTGGTTCTCTGCTGGAGCTGAGCATACCCGTCTTCTGATTTTTTTCCCATTGCCTAACTTTTGTTTCGTTACATTAGATAGTTTTGATAATTCAGTTTCCAAGAAACTGAGCTCACCATGGGGAGCCAGCCTTTTGCAAAAATTATATAGGTACTCATGGGTTTGTAATTCATAAATGTACAACTCAAAGACGAGCCATTCCATTCCACAGTTCTCAAAGGGTATCACCGGTGACTTCCTATTCCCCAAACCCAGTGGCTTTTTCAGTTCTCAGGTTTTTCGACCTTCTCGTGTGCTTTATTCCCATTATTCAGTTCTCTCCCTCTTGTATGTCTTTAATTTTCACTTGTATATAGACAGCTTCCAGATTTTGATTTAGAACACACTCCCCAGAATTGTCCCTGCATCGTAAATGACTTCCTAATACCTAAATCAGTCACTGCCCTCCCAGACCTCTCCTATGAGAGCTCTGCATTTGACACCGATGAGCGGTCTGATTCGAAACCTTGATTTCCATTCTCTGCCATTTCTAAATTCCTTGCCGACATTCAAACATACCTCAGCCTCTTTTATTCACTAACTCTTCTTCCTTATGCCCCCTAAATGGTCGTCAGTGTGTTCAGGCAGGCCTCCCCAGTCTGGACATGTGTGTTTTTTTATTACATGTACCTTGTCACTTGTGATTTTTTATTCTACTTCTGATTGAACCATTATATCAAAATAGATGATCCTATAAACTGTATCTCTAGCTCTGCCATTTCCCAAGAGTTCAAGACCCAAGTGTTCAACTTCCAAGTGGTTATCTCCCCATGGATAGTCTTCCAGTGTTTCTAGTGTATCCTGTTGAAGAAAAAAAGTCTTAATTTTTTGTTTTCCTTCCAAGCACTTTTCCTCCATGTTTTTCTATCTTTGTGAAGGATCGAGTGAATGATTGTGTTGGTGAGTGTGTATGTGTGCATGCATGTGTGTGTGTGTTTTGAGGGGTGGAGAGCAGAGGTTTAAAAAGTTGAGTTTTCAGTGATTTAGTGGCTAACCTCCTGTTTCCCAGCACATCCCACCAATCACCAGAGCCCTTCTACTGTGCAGGGCCTGGTCCAGATGACCCTGCTGCCGTGGCCTGTACACTATTATAATAGCTAACTTTTTTGAGCATTTACTAACCACTTTTCTGAGTAATTTCATTTAATCCTCAAGACAAGACATTGAGGCAGGTATTGGAATAAACATTCATGTTCAGAGCTCAGGAAACAGTTGCTTAGGTATGTTAAGAAATTTGCCCAAGGCCACGCACTAGAGCAAGGCGGAACTGAGGTTTGAACTGACGCAACTGGGCTCCACATCTCAAGCTCCTGATAATACTGCCCTAATGCTACAGGCGCAACGTTCATTATTTTTCTCTTGGTTAGTTACGCAGCAGCTTTTAGCAGTCTCCTCAACTCTGCTTCCCAAGTCATCTCCCTAAGCCCAACTTCCCATTGTCCAAAGACTAGCCCAGGCCAAAGTTGAGAATCATCTCCACCCCAACACCCAAGCAGAGCTGCCTCACAGTTCTTACTCCAAGTATCTGAAATGTACTCTCCTGCCCCACATATCTGCTTTTCAAAATGTCACCCATCTAACATACTACAGGACAATTGCTCAATTCTATCTACAAATTGGTGGCATGAAAAAAGGGTAGGAGAGGGCACTATTATGTTTCTCTGTCTCTTCTATGCTATAGCAACAAAATGCCACATGTGCACCATGTTTGAATTCTGGTTAGAACAAACCAATTGTAAAAGACATCTTTGAAACTATTTGGGAAATTTGAACATGTGTTAGGAATC
Source organism: Rhinolophus hipposideros (assembly GCF_964194185.1). Taxonomy (NCBI): domain Eukaryota; kingdom Metazoa; phylum Chordata; class Mammalia; order Chiroptera; family Rhinolophidae; genus Rhinolophus; species Rhinolophus hipposideros. Next base: position 12,923,226 of record NC_138047.1, on the reverse strand, counting down.
AGATGATATTAAGGATAACCGGTAATTCTGTTGGGTATAATGATGGATTGGTGGTTGTGTTTATAAAAATGAGACATACTATTTACAGGCTAAATGGCACGATGAATGAGATTTGCCTTAAAATACTCCAGCAAAGCAAACCAAAAAGGTAAAAATAGATGAAACAAAATTGGTAAAATGTTGGAAAATGTCAAAGCTGGATGATGGCAGTTTGTTTTATTATTTTCTCTGCTTTTTTTTTAATTGTTGAAAATTTCTATAATAAAATGTAAGAAAAGAAACACTTGCTTTTAGAGGCCATATAAAAGACCGCCTACTCCATGAAGTTTTCTCTAATGCTCTGTCAGAATTAATCTTTCCCTTTTAGGGGGCATTTTGCACATTCTCTTGGTGTTATAATCGTTTAGATGCATGTTCATCTCATCCACAAGACTGTAAGTTATCCAAAGACACAAACATTTCCGTATTTGTCTTAGTATCCATCCGAAAGCCAGTTGTGGTGTCTTACCCATGGTGCAAGTAAACACTTATTCAACACAATATTTTGAGTACTATTAATGATTGTGTTACAAATGCTGTATTATTCATTTTCTGTCATTAATGAGAACCCACTATAAAAGTATCTCTCTGTTCTCATCACCAGAAATAGTTGTTCTTTTCCTGGTTTATTTTTATCGTATGAACTCTCTGAATCTTGTAAGTGATCATTTTCCCTCTTTGTGTTGCTACTCTAAGGCTTAGAATTAAATTTGTGGCCCACGCACAGCAAGCGTACAGGCGTTTGACGACATGTATTTTGTGTGTTGGCTTTGTTCCTGGCCTCTTTTTTTAATTTTCTACTTTCATCTTCTTTTTGTCATACATTTCACTTTGTCTTTTGGGGAGGGCAAAACTGGAATAATTTATGTGAACTCTATTAATTTCTTTGTGGAATCAGATATTCATTCTATACCATTGTTTTTCTGGGTGTAGGATAATAGACCTTTCTGTGCCTACATAGTACACAATGTGTTAAGTTCTTTATATGTTATTTAAATTAGTCAACAACTCTGCACAGTAGGTATGCTGACTCCATTTTACATGTGACACAACTGATGCCAGTAAATGTCAGACATCGGATTTGAGCCCAATTCTTTCTGACCCTTGCTGAGCCCAATTCTTTGCCTCCCCTTCTTCATATTTCCATTTAAATTTTGCAAGTTTTGAAATGATGCTTCTAGTAAGATTTTACAACACATGAAATATCATTTTTAAATATTTATTTCACTAAATTCTATTATGTGTATTTCATGGCATCTTTTATATTTGACTTCATCTATTCTATTCTCTTCTGACTAGGTTAAAAAGATATGTCACTAAATAGGAAGGGAAGAAGGAAGGAAGGAAAGAAGAAAGGAAGGAAGGAAGGAAGGAAGGAAGGAAGGAAGGAAGGAAGCAAAGAAGGAAAGAAGGAAGGAAGGAAGGAAGGAAGGAAGGAAGGAAGGAAGGAAGGAAGGAAAGAAAGAAAGAAAAAAGAAGTATGTGCCCATTTAGTATATATCGGGGGTGCCAAAAAAATGTATATACATGACTTGTATTCATCTTTTCTTATCGGTATGTATTGAGTATTACAATTTTATTTATTTATTTATTTAAACAGGACATTATTGGGGAACAGTGTGTACTTCCAGGACTTTTTTCCAAGTCAAATTGTTGTCCTTTCAGTCTTAGCTGTGGAGGGCGAAGCTCAGCTCCAGGTCCAGTTGCCGTTGCTAGTTGCAGGGGTGCAGAGACCACCATCCCTTGCGGGACTTGAGGAATCAAACTGGCAACCTTGTGGTTGAGAGCCCACTGGCCTTTGGGGTTAGGAGCACGGAGCTCCAATCGCTTGAGCCACCGGGCCAGCCCGAATATTACAATTTTAATGCAGTGTTTTCCTTTCTTAAAATGTGTATGCATTTTTTTTTTTTTTTGGCACCCTCTGTATATCTGATGTGGCCATGCCATAGAGCTCTTTTTCCCACAGGAAGTGTTCTGGTTGAGAAGGGTTAGGGAACTGGGGGTACTGGGGGCAGGGGTGGCTGTGAAATAATCCTATAAGAATGGAAGAGAAGAGAATCCCATAAAATGGAAGTTTCTGAAATGGAAATTCTAGCTAATTTTCCTTTCATTCATTCAAGGTCGTTCTTGACCCAACCACTGCGGTATTCCCTGCCCTCACATAATGACAGTGGCATTACTAACTAACATTCATGATATACTTACTCTGTGCCAGGTACCATGCTGAGCATTTTGAAAAATGAGAATTTTGCTCATTTGATTTTCAAAACAACCCAGTGTGAGAGGAGTTCTTATTATCCCCGTTTCTGACATGGGAGCTAAGGATCAGGTTGGTTAGGGAACTTGCTCAGAGACACACAGCGTGTCAGAAGTGGAGCTGGATTCAGAGCCAGACAGGCCATTCCAGAACTGGCCTTCCTACTCATTCCAGTGGTCACTACTGTCCTTTCCCACTACTGAAGCATCAGTGTCCGTGGGCCATCCTGTTTTGAAGACCTAACTCAAAAGCCACTCTCTTTATCTAGCCTCCTGTTCCTCCTCTCTTCTCCAAGCCTCATTCGCCACTGTGTCTCGTCTGGCTTCCCCACAACTTCACCTCTTCACCCTCCTCTCTTAGTCCGCTCACCTTTTCCTTCTTGCATTATAGTTATTGCTGTACACATCCTAAGTTCCTTTTTAAATTCTAAGCTGCTTAGGGGCAAAGTCCCTCTGTTTCCCTTGGACAATGTCCTGCTCTGAGAAAATTCTCACTAAATGTCTGAATGAAAAGGGAGCCCACTTCAGCACTCTCCGTGTTACAAATTTTCAATTAATGCCTTCTCTTACTACCATGTTTCCCCCAAAATAAGACTGAGTCTAATGTTAATTTTTGCTCCAAAAGATACTTTAGGACTTATGTTCAGGGGATGTCATCCTGAAAAATCATGCTAGGACTTATTTTCCGGTTAGGTCTTATTTTCGGAGAAATAAACGGTAAGATCAGTACAATGATTTGTAAATGGAAACGTCTGAGGTTTACAACACGTTCCATAGTTTATCCCAGGAGTAGTTCCTGACCAAAATAAGAATGTCTATCTGTCCTAACAAAATTCTCTATCAATATTTTACAGCAGTGACTAGCCCTAAAGATTAATATAAGAATAACGGATTTGTCAGATTAAAATAAGTGATTGTCAGAAATGCACACATATCTGCATTTTATTTTCAGGAGTTAAATTCCCCTGTGGTATAAAGTAAGCTAATCTTCAGATAACCAATTCAATAAGACACATTTTACTTTACTTATAACTAAGTAGGACAAATCTTGCTTTTAGATTGAATTAGTAATCAGTATTTCAAATACCTCCAAACTTACAAAGTAGGAGTGATGATTTTAGAGCAGTTACCTGACTCCTTTATTGTGAAGTTTCATTGATTCACTCACCCAGCGGTTATGCCTTGAATCACTTTTCTGCTTCACACTCGTACGCCAGATTCTGAAGATACATAGTTGACCTTTGAACAACACTTGGGTTTGAACTGTGTGGGTCCTCTTATATGTAGGGTTTTTTTCATTAAATGAGTACAGTACTGTGAATGCATTTTTTCTTCCTTATGACTCTTAATGACATTTTCTTTAGCTCACTTTGTTGTAAGAATACAGTATATAATACACATAACATACAAAAAAGAATGTGTTGATTGACAATTTATGTTATTAGAAGGCCTCCAGGCTAACAGTAGGTTATTAGTAGTTAAGTTTTGGGGTAGTCAAAAGCTAAACACGGATTTTTGACTGCTAGGGGTAGGGGGCATTGGTCAGAGTCCCTAAACCTCGCATCATTGAAGGGTAAACTGTAATAGAGACCGAGTATGGTAACTGCCCTCACAGATCTTACAATCCAGTAGATCAGAAAGTCCATAATCAATACTGATACAGACGTCTATAATTTTCACATTAGTTCCAGGCTATGTGAAATCCTTGTCTTCATTCTGTTATTTGCTTGAGTTAACACTATGGAACTCACTTATGCGCGATGTATGTCATTATGCCCCTTTTATGCCATCTCTTTCTGACAGGCAAAAGATGTTTCTATTGGAATGGGTAAGGGGTTACTCTTATTGAAATGATTAGCTAGGCAAACATATTTTGATACAGTGGCAATCCAGAGCAAGGTAGATATTTTCTTCCTCCCTTGCTGCTTCCAGTTATACTTTATTTTGAAGAAGCAAAAAAAGGTAATATATGCACATCTGATATGCAGCTTCCAAGTGATACAAATCTCATCTTTCCTGCTGTGTGGCTGCTTGGTTTTCCTTGCACTTTTATTTTCCTTTTTGTCATTGAGAGGTTATGACAACATGAGCCATATTGTATTTATAAACATCACGTGTTTCCTTGATATGGCTTGCAGTTTCTGCCAGACGGAACACATGGAAGAAACATTTCTCGTTAGCTCAGCATTGGTTTTAGTTGTGCCGATTTCCGGGACAGGAAAAATGCCTTCCTACTCAGATTTAACTTTCATAGAGTAGAAACAAAACCTCTGAATGTCCGTGAAATAGTTTTAACAAGGGTGGATACTGCTCCTTTAAACCACATATTTTGACTAAAAGCTTCCTTCTGTAAAAAAAAAAAAAAAAAAAAAACCGAAGCCTTGCAATTCAGTCACCATAAAGACAGGCAGAGCTGGAAGCATTGGAGAGATGGATGGTTTCAAGGTCTCTGCAAGTCTAGAAAGTTTCTCCTAGAAGAGAAAGATTTACGGAAGATGTAAGGTAAGAACTGTGCCTTGTAACCAAATATAATTTTCAGATTTTTTTTTTGTCATGCTGTGGCACATTTACGTTGAATTGAGTCAGGTCTTCTGCATTCAAGTTCGATTCAATGAGGAATTAAAATTCTAGGTTTTTATTTTAACTTCAGACATACTGCTTAGAAGGATACTTCTTTGTTATTGGCGTTAGCCTGTTCTTAAAAATCCATTTAAATTACATTGGGCTGCCTCCAATGTATAAACCTGGTGATCTAGTTTCTGTTTAACCTTATAATTTAGAAAAGGATTTAAAGTGTCAATATTGTTTGCTAGTACAGATCTCATTGATGTATGTGTTTTGTGACAATTTTCAGTGTTTTCATGAAGATGTTGACTTGCATTTAGTTTCTGAGACAAATGTAGAAAATTTGAAGGTGTGGTACAAATGGGGGTGGGGAGGTTAGTGTGTGTCCTTCAACATTCTAGGGAAAATTATTCGTTGGTTTTTCCTTGTGAAAAAATACTTTAAATTTTAAAATAAAAGTAGCTCTTTGATCTTGATTTTGACAGTTTTTAAAAAGAAATATCCATTTAAGCTTTATGAATAACATTTAAAACTTCTACAGTTTGACACAGCAAATATAATTCCATCCAGTTTAATGATTGCCTGAAAAGAGTCTTTGGCAGAAATTATGTTTACTTCAGATAACTATTCTGTCTTATTCTTGCACTAGTTCAGTCATTTATTTCTTTTAAAAGAATTTAATAAGAGCAATGTTCTATTAAATCAATCTGTTTCCTTTTAAAGGTATAATACATATGTGCATGGATCTGCTTATCCATAACTCTGTGGATAGCTTTATCCTGATTTATAGATGAGCAAATATGCATGAGAAGTTGCTATCCAATGTGGTCTAAACAATACATATCGTTTCATTTGGTCATCATAGTAACCCTATGGCGTTAGGTACTGTCATAACTGACTTAAGTTTTTGGAAAACTGGACCGAGAGAGATTAAGTAACAAGATCGCATACTAGTAAGTAGTAAAGCTGGGATCCAAACCCAGGCTGTCTCTATAGTCCTTGTTTGAAAATCCTACACTGCACAGACTTACCAGAAGCAAAGTGCTCCAAGTCTGGAGTCACGTACAGATGATTTATCTAGAGAGTAATAATAACAAATAAGTAACTTATTTGTCTTCAAGATACATTATTTTGAACAATGTTGGATTTTTTAATTTTTATTTATTTTTATTTTTTTATTTTTTATTTATTTATTTTTTTAGCTCTGTAGCTTACAAAACCTAGTACAGATTGGTTGTTCTTCAGGGACCTGGTTATAATTTACTTGGGATGAACTGAAAACAATGAACCTCAGATAGGGTGGGGATAGCAAAAAGCACTGTGGATAAATGACTCTTTCCTCCTCACTGCTTTCTTCTTTGCTTCATGTGCTGCGTCAATAATAAAAACCATTTTCATAGGATAGGGCAGGGAGCTTATACGTGAGTTTGATTCAGAAGTGAGAAAGTGTCTTTGAATGGGGATTGCCTACATGTGCCTGCCTGCTGCTCTTTTAGGCTTCTAAAAGGAAGCGGACAGGAAGAATGTTAAAAAAATGAGGGTGGAGGGTTCTGGAGCCAGGAGAAGTGGCTGGGTCTGTTGCTCCCCTGCTGAAGACTGAGACATCCACTCTGCCACAGAAACTTCCTGGTGACTTGTGATGTGAAGTGATGCCAGCAGCATCCACAGAGCATGCAGCTGCTTCAGAATCAAGGCAACTTGCTTCCAACCCTATTTCTGCATAAAATCTGGGTCTGGATAAGCAACCAACACAACTGAAAGTCGCCTGGAGCAGGACCTTCCTCCTCCCTCTGGTGTGAGCTCCCCAGAGCTCTGTGTCTTGCTGAAGCTGTCAGGAGAGGTTTATGCCACACCCTCTGTCCTTTGATATCCCAGCCATATCCCTTTGCATAACTCTTATAAATATAGATGTTAGCAGAAATTGCCTTTGACTGGGAGCATATGTCCTGGTATTTTCAGATTGATCCCCTGCACCTACCTGTTGTTTTCTTCCTCGGGTTTTGCTTTTGTGTCCTCTGTGGGTTCCCATCAGGGCAGCCCGGAATCTCAGAGCTTGTTTCTTATTACATCAGCACAGGCTCCCCGGGGTCCAAGATCCTACCCTGTACAAAGCACCACGTGACCATTCTTTTCTTCATGCCTTTTCTAAAATGTGTCAGGTAAGCAGGTATGACTTTTATATAAATTTGGGGGTAATGCACACATTCATTCATAAAGAGGAAAAAAATGTTTCTAAGATACGTATCACCTGCTGGGAAACCATTGCCTCTCTGCCCTGCTTTTTTCCCATGGGGTCAGTGATCCCTTTGCTTGCGTGTGATTTGCAGGAGTGATACTCTGTCTTCTGAGGAACTAGAGCTGGCTACTGTAGACTTGTGACTGAGGAAATATATCTGACCTGCATCAGTGGCACCCTGAAGAAACAGGCCTGGCTTATTTGGAATGACAGGGTTTTACATGTAGAAAAGTCTTACGCACCATCTCTTATAACCCTTCCACTTGTCAGTTGTGGTTAAGACCACAAAATAAGGAAGTTAAAAAAATAGGGCTGGAGCCCAGGTCCACGAGCCCCTCATACCAACCTTCTGTCCATCTGCAGTGCTCCCCTGCTTCTGTTCTCACCCTCTGGGGCTCACAAGATTTATTTTCTATTTTTTTCACATCTCTGATTAGATTTATTCATGAATTTTAACAAATTTTTAAAAGATTTGTATTAAAATGTAGTAACATACAATATTATATTAGTTTCAGTTGTATAACATAGGTATTCAATATTTATATATCTAAAGAAGTGATCACCATGATAAATCTAGCAACGATCTGGAACCACACCACGCTATCACAGTGTTATTGACTATATTTCCTATGCTGTACTTTACATCCCCATGACTTACTTGTTTTATACCTGGATATTTGGACCTTATGCCACTTCACCATTTTTTCCCCTTTTTTAATTTTTCAATTACAGTTGGCATTCAATATTATTTTGTATTAATTTCAGGTGTACAGCATAGTGGTTAGACATTTTATAATTTAAGAAGTGATCCCCTTGACTAGTCTAGTACCCACCTGGCCCTAGGCATAGTTATTACCATATTACTAACTATATTCCTCATGCTTTACTTTACATCCCCATGATTATTTTGTAACTACCAATTTGTATTTCTTAATCCCTTCACCTTTTTCACACTGCCTCCCAAACCCCTCCCATCTATCCCCCACTAAATGTAGTACCCATCTACACCCTACATAGTTATTACACTATTACTGACTGTGTTCCTGTGCTACACCCTACAGCCCCATGACTACTATGTAACAACCACTTTGTACTTCTTAATCCCTTCCCCTTTTATCACCTCCCACCCCACCCCCGCTCCTCCCATCTGGCAACCATCAAAATGTTCCCTGTATGTATGAGTTTGTTTCTGTTCATTTATTTTGTTCTTTAGATTCTACTTATATGTGAAATCATATGACATTTGTCTTTTGCTGTCTGACTTACTACACTCAGCACAATACATTCTGTGTCCATCCATGTTGTTGTTACCTCTCCTTTATCCACTCAGGGACACCCAGGCTGCCTTCATATCTTAGCCATGTAAATAATGCTGCAATAAACATATGGAGGCACACATCCCCTTGAAGTAACGTTTTGGATTTCTTCAGATAAATACTCAGAAGTGGGATTACTGGATACTTCAATGTCTCTTGTTTTAAAGTCTATTTGGTGTGGTATAAGTATTGCTGCCCCAGCTTTTTTTTTTTTTTTTTTTTTTGTCAGTTTCATGAAATATCTTTTTCCATCCCTTTACTTTTAGTCTGTATGTGTCTTTTGATCTGAAGTGAGTCTCTTGTCGAAAGCATATGTAAGGGTCTTGTTTTCTTATCCATTCAGACACCCCCTGTCTTTTGATTAGAACATTTATACCATTTACATTTAAAGTAATTGCTGATAGATATGTAGTTCTTGCCATTTTATTATTCGTATATTTGATCATTTTCTTTTTCTTCTCCTTAAAGACATCCTTCTAACATTTCTTGTAATACTGGTTTGGTGGTGATGAACTCCTTTAGCTTTTTCTTGTCTGGGAACCTCTATCTGACCTTCGATTCTAAACAATAGCTTTGCTGGGTAGAGTTGTAACTTGGTTGTAAGTTCTATCTTTTCACCACTTAAATTATTTCATGCCAATCCCATCTGGCCTGCAAAGTTTCTGTTGAGAAATCAGCTGATAGTTTTTTAGAAGCTTCCTTGTAGGTCACTAACTGCTTTTCTCTTGCTGCTTTTAAGATTCTTTCTTTTTAACCTGTAACATTTTAATCATGATGTCTCTTGGTGTTGGCCTCTTTGGGTTCATCTTGATTAGAACTCGCTGTTCTTCCTGGGCTTGTATGTCTATTTCCTTTGCCAAGTTAGAGAAGTTTTCAGTCATTATTTCTTCAAATAGGTTTCAAATTCCTTGCTCTCTCTCTTCTCCTCCTGGTACCCCTATGATGCGAATGTTGATACACTTGGTGTTGTTCCAGAGACCCCTTAATCTCCTCATATTTTTGGATTCTTTTTTCTTTTTGCTGTTCTGATTGGGTGTTTTCTGCTACCTTATCTTCTACATCGCTGGTTGTATCCTCTGCTTCATCTAATTAATCTACTGTTGATTCCCTGTAATGTAGTCTTCATTTCCGTTATTGTATTCTTTATTTCTGACTGGTTCTTTTTCATGTTTTTTATCTCCATTTTTATGTTTCCTATCTCTTTGTTGAAGTTCTCCCTGAGATCACTGAGCATGCTTATAATCAGTGTTTCCAACTCTGTGTCTGGTAGATTACTTGTCTCCCTTTTGTTTAGTTGTTTTTCTGGAGCTCTGTTCTGTTCTTTCATTTGGGACATGTTTTCTTTTTGTTTTCCCCCTATTTTTGCTATCTTACTGTGTTCGTTTCTGTGTCTTATGTAGGTCTGCTATGTCTCTCTAATATGGCTAAGGCCTATTAGAGCGGCCTTATGTAGTAGGTGTCCTGTGGGGCCCAGTGACACAAGTCTTCCAGGTCACCAGAGCCTGGTGCTCCAGGTGTGTCCCTTGTGTGGGTTATGTGTACCCTCCTGTTGTAGTTGAGCCTTGGTTGCTGTTTGCAAGTCAATGGGAGAGACTGACCTTCAGATTTATGGGTTGTGAGGACTGGCTGTGACTACAGTGGAGGAGCTGTGATGCAGGGGCTGATCCTATGGAGCAGGATTCCCTTTAGTGGGACTCTGGTGCCTGCCCAGTCTGCCATTTGGGTGTGTTGTCCTTGGAGACAGTCGGGTGATGCTCTGGCTTGGTCTGAAGATGGCCACCAGGTGTGTCAGCCCTGGGGCCTCCTGTGAAGGGAGGACCCACTGCAAACCAAGTTCAGCTGCAGCCTGTGCCCTGCTGGGGGTCGCTGGCCTAAGCCACAAAGCAATCCACATATGGCCACCATTCACTCTGACTTTGGAGGTGCCTGAAGAGGCCAAGCCACGAACCAAGGCCGGCTGTCACTAGTGCCGGGGTTAGGCTGCTCAGCCAGAGTTGCAGGACATGCCGAAGCCAGATGCTGCTTATTTGGGTTTTGTGAACTCTTGAGAGATTTTTTAGGAAATCCTGCAGCATGAGTCAAGACAGGCTATTTGTATGGGAAAGCACTGGATGCAAGTTAGATGGGTCTGAAATTTGGGTGGGACGGGGTCTCCAGGAATCACCTGAGGCAGGGCAAATGAATGATGTTAGGCAGGTAGATGGAGACTCAGATATGGCGGCTGCCTATGTCTGTACGCCACGGGAGGTGAGGGGGGTGGAGGAGAGGGCTCCACAATGGAACAGTGGCTTCCACCAGGTCCTCTGTCTGGGAGAGAGCTGCTTCTCCAGCCCTGGGCTGAGGAGCCTGGTGTGGGGGCAGGGAGTCCTTGCTCCTCTGCAGCCAAGAGATTCCTCCCAACTTATAATGTCACATACGGTGTGGGACCAGTCCATTCTATGTCTCTTCCCCTCATATCAGTCCTGAGGTTGTTTCTTCTGTGTGTTTTTAGTTGTAGGGCTCCTGCTCAGCTAGACTGAAGGTGATTCTCCATGATGGTTGTTCTGTAGTTTAGTTGTAATTTTGATGTGGTCGTGAGAGGAGGTGAGCACAGCGTTTACCTACTCCACCTTCTTGACTGGAAATCACAAGATTTGTTTTCTTGAGTAATTTAGGCAAACACTGTATATTTGACTTCTTTAGCCATCCATAGTTGTATTTGAGCATAGCCAGGTTTCACTTACTGTCCAGATAGTAGCACAATACCTTTGTGTGGCCAGAGCTCATTAATTCGAAATGCATGGGCATAGACCAAAACTAAATGGATTTTGAACTAACCAGATTTAGATTACACAATATTTCATTGAAGGAGAATGAGCCATCAAGTCAACTGAGAAACATCAGCTGGTTCAAATTATGAGATACTTTGAATGAAACAATATTGCCTTAAGTGGGTTTTATATAGTGTTATAGTGTTATTTTCAGAAGTCAGCCTCTTTGCTAAAGCAAATGGCTCCTACCGTAATTCTATTTGAAACTTTAATGTACCATTACTCGAACTACTTCCAAAGGTGTTTTTCACTTGGAGCCGGTGATTTTAGGTGACACATAGAGAAACAGGTTTTTTTGTTTTTGTTTTAAAGATTTTATTGGGGTAGGGGACCAGGACTTTATTGGGGAACAGTGTGTACTTCCAGGACTTTTTGTCTAAGTCAAGTTGTTGTCCTTTCAATCTTAGTTGTGGAGGGTGCCATTCAGCTTCAAGTTGTTGTCCTTTCAGTCTTAGTTGTGGAGGGCGCAGCTCAGCTCCAGGTCCAGTTGCCGTTGCTAGTTGCAGGAGGGCACAGCCCACCATCCCTTGCAGGAGTCGAACCGGCAACCTTGTGGTTGAGACGCACCCAACCTTGACGCACTCCAACCAACTGAGCCATCCTAAACTCAGCGGCAGCTCAGCTCAAAGTGCCGTGTTCAATTTTAGTTGCAGGGGCCACAGCCCACCATCTCTTGCGGGACTCGAGGAATTGAACTGGCAACCTTGTGGTTGAGAGCCCACTGGCCCATGTGGGAATCGAACGGGCAGCCTTGGGAGTTAGGAGCATGGAGCTCTAACTGCCTGAGCCACCAAGCGGGCCCTGAGAAACAGGTTTTTAAATTTTAATAATTATATAATGTTGTTTTAATGAGTATTGGAAAGCTAAGTAAGGCAAAGAACTTCAGAGTTAATGAATATTATTGCTTTGTCACAAGTAAGTAAAAAAAAAAATCCATTTAAAATTGACTTAAAGGAAAACATTAAGTGAGTGCATTAAATAGTGCATTTGGTGTGAGGATATGGCCAAAATGGTGACAATGTCTTGTTATTGAATAAAGTGTAGAAACAAAGGCTTGAAGAAAAGACCAAGTTGGGTGTTTGGGGAGGGGACAGGGTAAAACGTCATTAAAGATCATACAGTTGAAATAATGAACCATTTTGATGTCAGAATCAAATAGAATTCTTGCTTAAGAGTTCCTAAGACCTTGTCATTTGGCACAAAAGAAGAGCTGTTGACTCAATAATTTTTGTGTAGATGTATTTATTTAAGGCCTTTTCAGGTAAAAGTTGTGAATACCCAGTGTATCATTTAAGGTAGAGGACCCCTTCTCATTGTCCATGCAGCACTAACTCACTCCATATTCCTGAAATACAGAAAATACGTTTCATTAAGTTGGCTTATCGACACATGTACTTGATTTCTTTTTATTTTTCTCTTTTCCTGTGAAATCAAAGGTCGTGCTTTCCCTTGTTCTGATTTAACTCTTTGAACCTGTTCCTTTTCATTTGCCCTTGACATAGTAGGAAGAGCTGCCAAAGAGAAACCCACGCAACAATAAGAAATCATAACAATGTCAGTGATGAGGTAATTCAGAAATAACAGCGGCCTGATCTACAGGGCTTTTCTGAAACAGTCCTCTAAAGTGTCACATGTCACAGTCATGTTCTGATCGCTTCACCTAGGATGGATGAGTATCTAGTGTCGTTCCTTGCACTCATTTCCAAAGAGGAAGGGAACTGAATAGAACATTCTGTAGATGGTTGACCCATTGCAGTAGGGACTGAGAGAACATTCTAGGTACATATCCACAAAGTGGATACTATGTTTGCTTGCTTTTAAAAGCAAATCTAAAAATATATATTTCTTAGCAGCTGTGTAACTGCAAAACAGAAAAAAAAATCTGCTCCACTCCAGAGCAAATTACTCACTAGATATCTCCAGGGTTCAAATCTTAATGCTTCAGAAATTTACTGCAGATTTTACTGTATATATTTAGACCAAGGAGCCTATTAGCTTGCGATCTGGGAGAACCTCCGCATTCTCATGAAAATGAGAAATGTGCCACTGTTGGCAACCTAAGGCTATAATTATGTTAATCTGACCATTTTAAGACTGAAATATGTTGTTTTAAAATGTGTCTGTATTTTTATTATTCATAACAATGATCTGAAGAAATTTAGTGAAATGCTAATACGTTTTTATTCAGTATCACTTGGTGACTAGAGCATAAAAATGAGTCAGGTGGTATTTTGATCTCTTTAATTTTGGCAGAGAATTTTTATCTACAGAATTGTACTCATATACACAGTACATCTTAATATAAAAACTACCAAAGCACATTTTTATGTTTTAAAGTAGTTACAGTGAATATATGTGCAAGGCTGTCTTGACATATATGTTCAATAACAAAATATTTCTGCATTTTCATTAAATCACCACACTGCTATATCCCCCCCCAAAAAAAAAGCTAAAAAATATTTTTGAGCAATACAACAATATACATCTTTTTCTATCAAGAACTAACCTAAAGTACACACATCATTGTTTTTAATACAAATGTGAGACAGGATTAGAATGGACAATATTGTTAAAATTCTGAGAGCATTCAGAAACTTGTCTTTAGCTAAAATAATTGGTTTTGCCTGCTCTTCACCGACCAAAACCTGTATTCTTGCCACAAGCTCAGGATGACAGGGGTTCTCTTTTTATTCCTGAAGAGAGGTGATAAGATGGAAAGGGAAGAAGATGTACGTAATCACTCATCTCATAATTTTTGTAAATAATTGATATTTGAACGTACTTGTCATAGCAGTATAGAGTGGATGGGAAGTCTTATCTAGCCTGATATGGGTTCACAATTGCCAGTTCATCTGGGAATGAGAATGAGGAAAATCACCTTCTTGAAGTTGAGCCTAAGGCATATAATTGGACTTCTTTCTCAAGGATGATGATTTGGGCTATAACACACTGTAGTGTTTTTACGTTGGCTGCATTCAGCATCTCCATTCTTTCTTGAGCTCTTTGAGCTCAAAAAGAGAATGTGTCATTCTCTTCATCTTCATGAGAACATATTAAAGTAGGTATTGTCCATTTTATTCGTTTTGCTCTCATAAGTCATTGAGTGAGCCCACCAATGTTAGTTGGCAATTTTAATAGTAACACACGTTGGTCACACTTTTCTCCATGCAAGTTCGTATGAGAATAATTGAGCTCCTGTGATGCCCACAGCACCAGGAGAGTATGTACAAAAGGTGTTTCTGAACCTACTTAGCAGCAGAACCAGAACTTTAGAAAAGCTCAGTGGCAGGACTACAGTCACAGCCAGGAGCCCACAGCCTACGAGATCGTCAGGAGGAGAACCCACGCCTTTCTATTCATGCTCTAGGGCTGGTTCCAGCACACCCTACTGCCTTCCTTGGACATCATGGTGGGGAGGAGTACTGATGGAAGAGAATGATTAAACCTTTTTGACAAATTGGAAACTAATTTGTAGACTTCAGCGCATTAAAGGAAAACTCCAGAGTTGATATTCCGTAGAATCAATCCCTTGTCTTGATGCCCTAATTTTAAGAAACGCCTTTTGTCTCTATTGACCCATATCTTCCTGTCCTCTCTGGGAGAAATTTTGCCCCACTGTTGCTTTTCAATGAGGTGAAGAAAAATAAGAGAAAAGATAGTACAAAGAAGAAGAAAAAAGACTGGAGGCTGGGTTGGGCAGTGGGGGAAAATGAGCTACTTTGGGGTCAGCCTGCAGCTTGTTTCTCTTTGAAGTGAGTTGAAAGCACTTGCTGCTGATCATGAATTTCCAAAGGCTCCGCAGTTTGCAGAGCATTTTCGTCACATGTGTGGCAGGGGATTCTCTCCTGTCAGGGGCGATGTTTATGGGGAGCAACTAGACTGTGTCTGCCCCTTGCCAATGTGCGCATTTTGTCATATGGGGTGTTGATTTCTTTACATGGACTCACTGGGCCAGTAGCTATGTTTTGTTTCTCAGGAGCTCTACAGTTTCAGGAATGCTCAAAGGCCTGGCCGTTTGTCGTTGGGATGCTGGGGAGCAAATCTTGTCTCTGAGGAGGAGGCTTCTGACAGTGTTGGAACCTGTGGGGAAGCAGTGACTGGCTGATGAGTGGCTGCACAACCTCAGCTGTCTGTGCAGGGCAGGGCATGGCATGGCATTGCAGGGCAAGGGCAGAGAAGCTTGCCAAACCCAGCCCCGGGGCATGCATGACTCCCAAACTGGTTGTCTTTGAGGCTGTTATTTATCCAAATAAGGAGAAGCTGTGGTTATGCTGACCATCTCAGATTTCCGAGTCATGTCCACTGGCTGAATGGCTGGCTGACTGACGTGATATTTGAACTGAAAACACAAAGGTATTCCTTTGAAATGGAGCGCTCTTGTGGGGCTCATGGATATCCTGGAGTTATCGTTTGGAAGGTGGTTTCTCCCCACATTTGTAGATAACAGTAATATGGTCTGGTCTACTTTACTCTTCTCTTGTACCTCTTGGAACATTCAATACAGATGACTTTGTTCAGGTATTTCTGGACCTGGCTTTAGACGGAAATAATACTGATCTTAGTGATCCTTGAACCACTGCCTTCCTTTGAAAAGTGTTCAAAGAAGGCCGGGCCTCTACACTGACCTCTTAACATTAGAGTGCAAGATGATTCTGGCACACCATAGATCCCGGCCCTGTTCTTTGACTTTGGGTAGGTCACTTGAAGTCTCTGCGCCCCAATTTCTTCATCTGTAAAATGGGGATTATAATGTTTCATGGATGAAAATGAGCTGGAAATTAAATGAGGGAATTCTAAAAAGCATTTGGTAAATAGGAAGTTTCGAAAAATATTCGTGTTCTCTCCCCATTTCCATCTTATCCTGGTGGATTTAGTTGAAAATGTTTGCAGGTAAAGAAATTCTAGGTAATTATGATTGCCACCCAAACTTTAATAATGTCAGTTTTCTGAAGTAGGAATTAACCAAGCCCACAGCAGAATGGAGATTTTTAAAAAATGTTTTTCAATTATAGTTCACATCCAATATTATGTTAGTTTCAGGTATACAGCACAGTGGTTAGACATTTATATAACTTGTGAAGTGATTCCCCTGTTAAGTCTGGTACCCACCTGACACCATACTTAGTTATTACAATATTATTGATTATATTCCATATGCCGTACTTTACATCCCCGTGAGTGTTTGGTAACTGCCAACTTACACTTCTTCATCCCTTCACCTTGTTTACCCAGCACCTCACCCCCACTCCGATCTGACAACCATCAGTTTGTTCTCTGTTTCTATGAGTCTATTTTTGTGTTGTTTGTTTGTTTTGATTTCTAGATTCCACAAATATATGAAATCGTACGGTTTTTCTCTTTCTCTGTCTGACTTATTTCCTTAGCATAATACCCTCTATATTGTGACACCCATATTGTCACAAATGGTTAGGTTTCACTCTTTTTTGGCTGGGTAATATTCCGTTGTATAAAAGTACCACCTCATCTTTATCCAGTCATCTATTGATTGACATTGAGGTTGCTCCCTTGTCTTGGCTATTGTAAATAATGCTGCAACGAACATAGGGGTGCATATATCTTTTTGAATTAGTGTTTTGGATTTATTTGGATAAATACCCAGGCATGGAATTGCTTGGTCATAAGGTATTTCTATTTTAATTTTTTTAGGGAACTCCATGCTGTTTTCCATAGCGGCTGCACCAATGTGCAATCCCACCAACAGTGCTTTAGGGTTCCCGTTCTTCTACATCCTTGCCCACACATGGTGTTTCTTGATGTGTTGATGATAGCCATAGTAGAACGGAGACTTTAATGTGAGCTGACGACTTCCCTCTAGTCCCTAGAAAAATGGTTCTTAATGAGTGGTCCTCAGACCAGCAAATTAGCATCTCCTGGGGACTTGTTATAAATACAGATCTTCAGGCCCTACCCAGACCTGCTAAATCAGACACTCTCGAAGTGGCGCTCATGAATCTGTGTTTAAGCAAGCCTTCTAGGTGATTGTGACGTATGCTGAAGTAGAAGAACCACTACCCTAGAGTAACTTGCTGGTTGGCTCAGAGGTCAACCTATTTTCCCAGGGCACTCGGCACTTCCCCACCTCTTGTCTCTGACCGCGCCTTGCTTCCTGCATGGAATACCTAAGAAAGGAAACTCTTTCTTATCTATTGAACTTCTGCTCATAATTTATGGACTCATTTAAATCTCACCTATTCAGAGAAGTGTTCCTCCACTATCCCAGCCAGAAGAATCTTATTCTTCTATAGATTCCAAGAGTGTTAGTCTGTTGCACTCATTTGATACTGGCCAAAGTTATTCTTGTTTTGTCTTATTTTGAATATTCATTGCTTCCTACTAGGATGTGAGTTCTTCAAAGGCAGGAATTGTGTCCTACACATCCTTGTTCCCTCGTCTGTGTTCGTCCTGGGCTTTGCACACATAGTGGCTACTCGATACATATTTTGTGGACCCACAGAATTTTGCAGTTGGAACTGGCCTTGGAGAACATCTAGATCAGACTTCTTGTTTATAGTTAAAAACCAAATGTTAACACCTGGACCAGAGTACAGTTTCCATGATTCCCTGTTTTGTGTTCACTTCACCATGTTGCACTGACTGTGAAGAGACCCTCAATGAGGGCATTCAGGGCCGCTGGTCTGCTCCAAATTTAGCAGGTACTTTTGTGCTCTCTGCACAGATTCCAACCAAACCCAAGGAAAACAGATGAGTTTTCAAAGTTATATTCTTTTCATTTATAAACCTGGAACCTTTTAGAGCCTTTCATAACTAGTAAGAACTGAGCAAGTTAATGAGCCTATATAATTATGTAACAAATGGCATCTATTCCCAGTCTTGTATGAGAGCATTTTCCCAATTCACTGATTCAGTATACCTGGAATACCCATGGAACTTCTTTTGGCTTTGAAAGGTGCTATGAAGAGGAGAGCAAGTGGCTCTTCTGAACCCAGGAAGAGTTGGCCCAAGGGCTGCTTTGATCTGGATCTCCATCGTTGTTTTTTTCATGTTTATTTTGAGGGAAAATTGATCTTGGTGGATTTATTGAATTATTGTCCTTCAATATTATCCTCTGGGGCTCTTCCCTCACAAAACCCATTCTGGTTTTTAAACGTTAGCTAATATTGTTCAGCCAAAGAGCAAAATAATGGCACAACTAAAAAAAAAAGAAAAAAAGAAAAAAAATGCTTTCATCAGAAGCCATCCATAAAATTCCCTTTAAAATTGCCTCTGCTGACATAGGTCACCTTGTGCTGTGTGTTTGTTGTATTACTTGGTAATGGAACCAGCACATGTCCTACTCTGATCGATATAAACACAAAGCAGAATGCAAGCAATGGGATGATTCTAGAAGAAGGGCCACTATTATAACCCAGGTCTACAGAGTTGATTCCAGAAAAGTTGTGAGGAAAGGAGGAGATGTGCAGGGAGGACAGGAAGCCGGCCTGAAAGGGTTAAACCTACCAAGAACACTTGATGTTAAGAAGCTGAGGCTACTTAAAGCGTGAGAAAGGGGTTGATGAGAGGAACCAACGGAAGTCTTGAGATTTGAGTAGCTACATTGTGAGAGGACAGTGACAGACCAAGAATAAAAGATCATTTGTTTTCCAACTTGGCAAACTACTATGCATCAGTTTGTTTACCACCATTTTCTCAAACTGTCTCTGAAAAATATCTATCCTTCAAGCTGTGGTTGTGGCGCATAAGATTCTATATAGATCATCAATTGGTTGTTTGCGTTTAGCTCCGTGAGTGTATGTTACATCATCAAACTAATACATATTTTTAAATTCCTACACTGTTGTGATTATCCTAAAGCTCTAATGTTGTACCAACGTTTTTCACTTAAAACATAGTCAACATGATCGGTTTCCCATTGAAAGGTAAGAGGGACACAGGGCACAATGGCAGAGATGTAATGCCTCTGTCAGTGTTTTAGCATCTGAGAGGTCGCAGGAATGTCACCCAGTGGCCGGATTGGGGCCATAGTGGTAAGGAGTGGTAATCAGATAAGGCCCAGATATTTTATCTCATAAGTCATCTGGTGTCTGGGACTAATGAAAACATCTATGTGTGTCTATACATATATGTGTGTGTATAACACTATATGTGTATATACTCACATAGTGATGTAATGGTGTCTATACAGTGGTAATTAGTGATCCATAAAATATATATAAGTATATAAGCATAATATATAATACATGTATTAGTTAAATAGAATGTATTATTAATTATATAACTAAAATAACTGATTTTGATGCAAGAAGATAACAACCTACTAGTAAGTCTAGAGAGTAATTAAGTCCTACGCCCACTCGTATGTCCCAGTTATTCTTTCCTTTGCTGTGAAAATTTCAACCTGTGAGCGAAGCAAACAAGGTATTTTTCACAGTTTGCCATGTTGCACACAGAAGGTCAAAACTCAAACAAACAAATGGCCAGTAACCTTGGAAGACAAGGCCTTGGGAGCATGATTCCTCTCAGAGCAGGTCCCGGTGTCCTGGAGGACATGGAACTTCATACTTAAACAGCAAAGGAAGCAGTGACTCAGTGGCCAGGCTAAAGATGGGCACGCTTGCTACTTCACTACTTAGTAGCCTTGAGAAGTTGGCAAACGTTCTCAACTCCTAACACTTCCATTTCCTACCTATTCAAATGGGGATAGTATCCCCTGACTTGTGTGTTTCTGAGGCCCATGAAATGAAATCACACCTGAAAAGTGAGTAAACTGCAAACTGCTGGATGATTGTGTGTGTGTGAGTGTGTGTGTGTGTGTGTGTGTGTGTGTGTCCATCTAAATGCCTTTGTAGAATAAGAAGTGTTATAAAGCAGTAAAGCAACATATTACATATTGCACAATGTATGTTGACAAGTTTCAATAGGAGTTTGGAGAACTGTCATAAAAAGAAAAAGTCTAAGGAACTGAAAAGTAACGACCAGTCTAGAAACATTGAAGGGAATCTTGTATAAAAGAACAGTGTCCGTCTCAGAAATGGGTAGATGTCAGAGATGGAGATAAATAATGAGGAGGAGTTATTAACACCATCTGTTGCATGTGGTAGAAAAAAGATATCATTTTACAAACTGTAACTATTTTAGGGACAAAAGGAGGTTGTCCTTGGCCTGGATAACACAGGAATATCCCAGCAGAAGATTGAGTATCAGTGAGAGAAGAACATTTTTCTTTTATCTGTCCTGCAGCTCCACACTGATTACAGCTTGGAAGTTAAATGATTTACTTAACTTCTTGACTCTGTTCCAGATTGAGATCTTTAATCACCATTGGGCACAGTACTAAGTCAGCCGGGTCTGGTACTGGAGGGCTCAGCGGAGTTCCCCGTGTCAAACTATTTAATTATCTTAAATATAGGGATAAGCTAAACACTGACTGGACGATCTCTTTCCTGAGAATTAAATAATTTTGGCAACAGCCTGCCTGTCTCATGTCTCAGAGACATTCCATTTATGATCAAATGAAATATTAATAGATTTACTAAGACCTCACAAATGGTCATCTTTCCAATTTTAACGATGTAAACAAGATGAACTTGAAAATTTTTTTAACATCGCAATCACTTCCCTTCACAATAACACCTTCATGTTTATAAGCCCATTTCAGATTTTGTTTTAGCATGTGTAATTTCTTTAAACCAGTAAAAAAATGAGTAAGAAAGGGGAAATAGGAATAAATTTCTCAAGATTCTTAGCCTTACGAGAGCCTAAGAAATCATTTCCTGTTGAGGTAATGATGAATATTTACTAGCATGTCCTTTCTCAATGGTAATGCAAAAGAAATAAATGGCTTCAACTTTGCTAAAGTGCCAGCCAGTGAAAGGAAGAGGGAGAATGAAGAGCAGGGCACTGTACAGTGCTGGGAAGAGCAGGTTCACCAAAGACGGCCAGGCTGAGAAGGATCCGCGGAAGTAAGGAAACCTGAGCGTGATGTGTTAGGGGTTGGGTTGTGGTGAGTTCGCCTGAAAGAGCCGTTCTTTGGAGCGCACACGTCACTCAGGGGGAGCCTGGTCCTGTGTGGCACCAGGACATTGCTTAGGAAACCTGCTTATCTGGGTCCTCAGGCAGCACGTAGGATACCGAACGCCTCTTCTCTCTCAGGTGAGCTGCATGCTTCTTGCTAGAGAGCATTTAACTCATCCTGATTCACCTCAGGATTGGGCCAGCTTTCAAACTGCTCTGGTAATGACGGAGCCACACGTGTCCTCTCCGGACGGTGCCCTGGAGCATTTTGAAAGTGAAAGGAAATTGCTCTGCACCCACCTGACAGGAAGGAAGAGATGAGAAAGGTAAACGAGACCTTCTCTCACCTTGCACCCACCGACTGACGTGGTGACAAACAGAGTCAACAGAAGCCACCCGTCTCTAAAATTTAGCTGACCTGGACTAAGGTGTTGAGCGTGGTGTGATCACTTAGCCCAACAGCCGTGAGTGCTGAGCACTTTCGTTTTCTGGGGAGGGGACCATGACCCAGGCACTTCACGTTCGCTCACTCTTATAGGCAGTCCTGCACGTATAAACAGTGGGTAAATGAGGACAAGAGCCCTGATGGTCAGGATGTCTTACACCGTAAAGCAGGGTCTTTGGGGATGTGGTAGAGGTGGAATCGTGGCTTAATCGGACAAGGGAGACCAGCCCTGGCCTCCCCCTTCCTGGAAAGCACACGTTTGATTGAAGAAACAAAACCTGCCAAATGTCTACCAGATGCGTCCGGGGCTGATAGAATGTGCTTCCCATACTCTGGTGAAAAATAACAAACTCCTGCTGATTAGATTAAAAATCAAAACAAGGGTTTTCGCATTCCTTCTTCTCTTTTCCGACCTCTTAGGTGGCATCTGTTACAACCACTTCATCCAAATATTGTTTCTAATGAGACATCTTAGGAGGGTGGCGATGTCATGTGCTCCGTTTTCTCCCTCCTTTAACAACCACAAAGCGTCCTGGTGGCAATAAACAGTTTTTTGAGGAAGCCTGCAATGCTGACTGAAATTGAACTTGAGAGACGTCATGGAATTCTTTTGGTCAGCAAGAGCAACCTCTAAAAGCCTTGAAATGTTTGAAAAATGCACAGGCTGCACAGAGTGTGGTCATGGGGTGTGGTCTGAGGCCAGTGCAGCTTCCAGCCCAGCGTGTTGAGTGACTTTTCAGTGGATTCCCACTAGGATAGCTTTCCATTCCACTCAGTCCCCGAGGGGTTCAGCAAGCGTGGCAGTGACTAAACAGAACCTACCTGCAAGCTAAGGAAATGCTTTCTTTCTCCCTCATCTTTTGTTAGCAATGTGTTAATACCTGTTTTCCACTGAGCACTGCACAAGCCACTTCTTGTTGGGAACACACACTGTTCACCTGGAAGAGAATAGCTGCCTTGACGGGTTGCCCACGGGCGTCTCTGAAGAAGCACCCTGGACTTCTCTTGTCTCATTGAGAGTGGGGCAGAAAGACTCTGGTTTCCTTTCTCAAATCCCCTCTCTGCTTAAGTATTGGCGGGTCCTCTCTGTCATTCCCTCTACTTTCAGGTATGTGTTCCAGAATGATTGCAGTTGCTTACCTGGCACTGCGTAGGACTGATTAATGGCTGCTACCCCAAGGGCAGCATGGTAAAACCAGGCTGGTTAGTGAATAGACACACAGCCTCCCAACTCATGTTTTCTCTCCGGTGTTATAAACCAGGAGAAGAGGCTCACGTTTCCTTCACTTACCCATCCACAGACTTCAGAAGTGTGGCAGCAGAGTGGGTGTGGGGTGCTGGTCTACGTAGGTTTTCCTAGCAGTACCCTCCCTCCACAGAACACAGATCTGAGAGTTGGTCCTGGGGGTAATGAGCATGTTGGGTTTTCTGATGGTTTCTTTGTTGGTGGCTGGTTTTAATGATCCTGTTTGCCTTGGTAAATCTATTTTGTAATATTTCCTTCATTGTTAATCCATTTGCCTAGTGCTCTCAGAGTTCGTTCGTTGGTGTGTGTTTTCCGTGTAAGCAATTGTTAAAGGACTGAGTCACCGTGCAGTAGCCTGTGGTTGGATATGGGCTGAGGTTATTCAGTGACTAATTTCCATGGGGAGGAGAAAGTGGCTTATCATAGGGAGGACGACTTTTTATCCATGCCTGCCTGTGGCAGCTTCGCTCAGAAGACCGGGTAGAACAAAATGGTCTTTGCTGGCTGTGAACACTCAAGCTGGGGAACGTTTCACGATCTGTGTCCTTTGTGACTTCTTCTCTGAAGAGAAAACTGTCTAAAATATCCAAATGTGAAACTGAGGATTTACATGAAGCCAGCAAACAAAGGAATCGCGTAATTGGGAACTGAGCCAATGTTCTTTCTCACGGCGTTAGTTATACAGGTGATTTCCTTAAGAAAAAGTAAGTGGCTTTAATTCTTTGAGGGTAAAAGAGTCTCATAAGAATTCTTTTCATTTTTGTCCTGTTACGTCATTGTGTGGTTTGATTGAGTGGGATGTTTACAAATTCTAGACTTGGAAGGGTGGGGTTTGAAATACAATAAACTGTACATAATATTCCCTTTCTGCAAAGATACATATATTTTAAATACTCCGCAACGAGCTATGATTACATGAGACAGTTTCCCAAAATGATTTGAAATAAACAATTTTATGCTGGATATTTTTCCAGAAGCAATTTAAAGCTTTTGCCCCTATATTCAAGAAACTCATCCTCCATTCAGGAAAGTTCTCCATGAGTAATATTTGATTTAATTTACGGTGTTTGGGGAAAATAAAATATAGAGATATGTTAGGATTTCTAACTCACACTTTAGACAATTCATTTAAAACAGCCTCAGATTTTTTTCTGGTCTTCAGGAAGTTCGTGCCAAAGAGCTCAGGCTCTTTGAGCTGCAAGCTGTGGGCAGTGGCAACTGCCTCAACTGGGGCTGTGGTGCTGAGCTCTGGAAGAACTATGCTCTTTACAGGAACTGGAAGGACTCAGCCCTGAGACAGAGGTGGTTTGGGCAGCAATGCAAAGAGGGAGAGACCATGCCCAACAGAGCAGAGGAACGATAGAGAACACTTTTGTTTCTACGCTGCCAATGTACGGATGCGGAGAAAAGGACATTTGCTTTGTCTGGGCCGAGGTGCAGGCAAAGATATACCTGAGTTGTGCTCTGGGAAGGTGTGAAAAGAACCTTTACTTTTGTGTTTAGGTCATCTCTTCCTTGATGTAAAATGAAATTCTTTGAAGCACACATAAAAACATTATTGTTGAAATTTTCTGGGGCAAGAGTCAAGGATATAACGTATCCAGATACATTTAACTTACTAAGAGACATGAGAAGTTTGGTGGCACCAGAGAGATTCGTGGGAAAATAAGGGATTCAGGTACATTAAGGTGAATAGCAACTGTGTATGTGTGTGTGTGTGTGTGTGTGTGTTGCTTATTTATTTTACCTTTAAAGTTTAATATAATTTTGTTCTAAATAGTCTGATTTTTGAGTACTAGTGCAGAAAAATCCAGTATGTACTTCATGCCATTTCTTTATTCATTAGCCAAAAAACAGTTAAAAAATAAAATTGTGTAGGTCCCTGATTATAGAAAGATATCTCCACAGAAAAAACACTAACATAAAAGGCTGGGATTTTTGTTTTTAACTATGAATTATGAAACCTTAATCATCATTCTGGTTCAGTTAGTCAGACATTGAGTATCTCCTGGAGTATATAAAGTCTGCTTTATAACTCAGTCTTGGAAAGTCAGTCATAGCTTGGCAGACCAACATAAGAATTCTGCCAAAGGCTTCCAACCTCTAGGTCACCTGTACTGATGGAGACATTCAACCTTAGGTTACCTGTTCTGTCATAGCTGAATGCTTGTAATCACCTCCACTGTGGAGAACTCGGGTGGACAGTGATTCCTTCAGTGGCCCTGTTGGAGGATGGCAAGATTATTTTGAAGTGGACAAGGCAGTGGTGATATACACAGCATTACCTTCAAGTTCAGGATGCTGATTTCTTCTGGCTGGGATCCATCTATCTTGGCTGAGGTCCCATTCTGGTTGGTTGGTTGGTACCCATGTGATTCTGGCCACTGGATGTTAAATGTCTTGACTAATCACCCACATTCCCCATATGAATACACAGCATATCAGAATTATTATTAATTAATTGTTATATTTCTTTCTGAATTCATCTACACATGACACCAAGAAAGTCAAATGAGACTACTTTCCAACAAAATTTTGTTTTGCGTGTTTCATTTAAAAAATTAGTTAAATAATGTACCTAACCATTTCTTTTCATATCACCAAACGTGTTTTTAAAACACCTATGCAGGAAAAAGTAAATAAAAAATAAAAATACCCATGCAGGCACCCTGTTGTTTTAAAAGAAATTTACTCAACTTTTCATGAATTAAAATTAGTTTTACATTTTCCTTTCATTAATTTTATCCTTCTAGAGAGTTCTGTACTCCTCAGCATCTTGAGATTTCTTTTTACTCTTGCCGGAAAAGGCAGGGTAGTGTGTGCTGTGTGTTAAATGGGGTCAGGATCCCCCAAATCAAGATGTATTCTGAAGCCAGTTAAAGAAGGAAAAGAAAAGGGGTAGTGACTAACCCAGTTCGAATTTTTATTCATCCTTATAATGTGCTCTAGACGTTTGAGGCCTCCTCTTTAATTTTTGGAATTAATAATGACAATAGTACCTACCATTTATTGTGCCTGAGTCACCTTGAACACGTGCTTCGCTTTATACAGTGTCATGTTTCGATCCATATGATAAATTCATCTTTACATCCGTTTCGGTTGATTATTGCATGGTGTGGTCTGATTACGTGGGGAATTTGGCCAGATACACCCTGCAGGATGAGCCATTCCCTTGTATTTTATGACCTGTGAAGGCCTGCTTTGCTCACCACTGAGCCAGACCATTCTTTTCATTGAGCCCTGCCTTGTGGAAAACAGGGTAGGAGAGGCATTTATAGGAGATCCGTGTTGATCTGCTGTCAAACTTCCGTCACATGGCTGCTCCATCCACTCTGGAATGAGAACTGGGTACATTATTATCACACAGTGATAATATCACGCCTTGGTCTAAGGGCCTGAGCACCTGAGTCATGAGGGTGTCAAGAGAGTGAGCAGAGAGAGACCGGGCCGGGCTGGGCCAAGGGGAGCAGATGCACCTTGGGCCCAGCCTTGAGCCTCAGCCTCAGTTTGGGTCCACAAGGGCTGGGAAATGGGGAGAGAGTCCCCGTGGTGAAGCAACAGCTTGAGGATATCACAAGTTTGGTTTAGAGGGGGAGAACAGAGGACCTGTTGTGGTGGGAGGGGTGGGAGGGTAGTGGAGATAAAATTGTTATTATGAGTGAGGAGCCTGCATGCTTTGGGGTTCCCAGAAGCAGCCGGGAAGCAGCCGGCCCCCTAAGGGGGCTGAGGAGCCAATTCAGTGGTGCTCACATAAGGTACCCTCAAAGGGCTCCTTATGGTTGCTACAAATTTGCACCTTGCTTGCATTTTTTATTGGTCAATCCACCATAATATGTAAAACTCCTGAGTCAGGGATTCTGCACTTTAGGGCTTTTCAGAGACACAATAAGGAAGCTGGGCTTTGTTGGTTCTTTCCCTGAATTCTCATCTAGGAGCTGTATGCAAGAATGGACCCTCTCCAGGGTGGGAATTGGCGGCTTATTAGAGCAGTGTCCTAAAATAACGCCTGGTTCTTAGCAACTACTTGGTAAATGTTGTTTACTAAATGAATGAATTTATAAGATAAGGAATTAGTATGTATTCATGCATTGGGCTCTGTTTCATTTTCAACCTTCTTCTGTTGCCTCTACTTTTTCTTCTCTCCCCCCATCACCCACACTATGGGTCTCTCAGCTGCTCCTGTTGGTTCTTGTCCATTTGAGCCCACCTCCTCTCTCCTCATCCCCCCACCTACCCCCTAACCATTTAGCCCTTCTGGCCTGTCACATCTCCCAGAAGTCTGGATGGGAGTGTGGGCTCCTGTGACAGCACAAATAGAACCTGAAGAGTGGATTTGAGAGGTGCCAAACCTGTCTGTCCCTTCCCTCCTAATTCCCCATTTGGAGAATCTCAGTGAGCATCACCCTCTTGGGCTTTGACCAAAACAAAAAGGATCATATACCCATATCCTAAAATAATTTGTGTTTTTCATTCTGCCCCTTGCTAAACAGAGCAGTTCATATGCAAAGTAGTTTCCCCTTTCCCCATTAACGTGGTTCCTTTTTTATTGAGATATAATTGACGTATATCATTATTTTAGTTTCAGATGGACGTAATGATTCTCTATACCATGAAATGATCACCACACTAAGCCTAATTACCGTCCATCACCATACATCTTTCTTTCTTGTGATGAGAACTTTAAAAAGCTACTCTCTTAGCAAATACACAGCAAATACGCTGTCTTTCAAATACACAGCACAGCATCGTTAACTGTAGTCACCATGCTGTACATTACACCCCCATGACTTAATGTTATTTGTTATTGTTATAACTGCAAGTTACATCTTTTGACCACCTTCACCCACCACCCACCTCCTGCCTCTGGCAAGCAGGGTCTGCGATTCTTCAGTCATTGATTCTTTAGTCATTGTTTCTTCTAAAGGGAGTCCCCACTCTCCTGAACTGATGGTAGTGACACAGGCCGGAAGTCACTGCTGCCTGGACAGGAGGTGCCACCTCTGGATGGCTGACTCCAGCAGGTTCCTTGTCATCACGTGGCAGCCCCAGGGCCTGTCGTGTTAGGATTGTTTCTCCCCACCATGCCTGGATTCCCTCCCCTCTTCTCTCCCCTGCCCTCTACACTATGAGTTTTGCCTCTAGTTGCACTCTTATCTCCTGGATCATTATTTCCTCTCAACCTCTCCGAGCTGGTTTTCTTTCAGTTCAAGTATGGAGATGGTGAACAGTTCAAGTATAGAGATGGTGAACTTTCTGTTGGAAAGTGAAAATTTCCCCATGCATCTTCTTTCTCGCTGGCCATGTCCCTAGATTGTACCAGCTTGGGAAGATGGGAAAGATGGTTACTGTTTTTTTAGGTTAATACTGGAAAATGTGTCCTGGACAAGTTTTAGAAAACTCAATTTTAGCACTTGTAATGCCTTAGACACACATTTATTGTCTCTAAGAAGCTATGACCTCAACATTTAAACTACTGTTTCCCCTCAAACCCCACCATGTTGTGTGGTATAGCAAGTACATTTGTTTCCTGTGGCTGCTGTAACAAATCATCACAAATTTAGTAACTTAAAACACCACAAATACAGCATCTTACAGTTGTGGAGAGCCAAAGTTCAGGATGGGTTTCACAGGCCAATGTCAAGGTGTTGGCAGCACCACACTTCCTCTAGGAAAAAATCCATTCCCTCGCCTTTTCCAGCTCCTAGACACTGTCTGTGTTCCCTGGTTCCTGGCCCTCTCCTCCATCTTCAAAGGCCGTAGCACAGTGTCTCTCTCTGGCCCTGCTTCTGTCATCATGTCTCCTTCCCTGACGCTGACCTCCTGCCTTTTTCTTGCACATATCACAGGGATTAGCGTGTGGACTCTTGAAGAGGCCATTATTCAGACAGGCCCCCTCACACTGTCACATTGAGACCTCTAAAAGCATGACTATCAGAATAGATTTTTTAATTCCTTGTTTCATTTTCAGATGCAGAGAGAAATTATTTATGCAAGAGGAGATGGCCCAGGAGCCTCCCGACCTGGATCTACAGCTCATCCACCCCATGTCATTCCAAATTCTCCACCCTCCACTCCTGTGCCCCATTCCATGCCTCCATCCCCATCCAGAATTCCTTATGGGGGCACCCGCCCAATGGTTGTTCCTGGCAACGCCACCCTTCCCAGGGACAGACTCTCTAGCCTGCCAGTGTCCAGATCCATCTCACCCAGCCCAAGCGCCATTTTGGAAAGAAGAGATGTAAAGCCAGATGAAGACATGAGTGGCAAGAACATTGCAATGTACCGCAATGAGGGTTTCTATGCTGATCCTTACCTGTATCATGAGGGACGGATGAGCATAGCCTCTTCTCACGGGGGGCACCCACTGGATGTCCCTGATCACATCATTGCATATCACCGCACGGCGATTCGGTCAGCGAGTGCTTACTGCAGCCCTTCTTTGCAAGCAGAAATGCATATGGAGCAGTCACTGTACAGACAGAAGTCAAGGAAATATCCAGATAGCCACTTGCCTACTCTGGGCTCCAAAACGCCCCCTGCCTCTCCTCACCGAGTCAGTGACATGAGAATGGTAGACATGCACGCACACCATAATGCCCACGGGCCCCCTCACACCCTGCAGCCAGACCGGGCCTCGCCTAGCCGCCAGGCCTTCAAAAAGGAGCCGGGCACCTTGGTGTATATTGAAAAGCCACGGACCACTCCAGGATTATCCGGCATTGTGGATCTTGGCCCTCCTTTAGTGGAGAAGCAAATGTTTGCTTACAGCACCGCTACGATACCCAAAGACAGAGAGACCAGGTAAGGTGGTGAGGGTGGCCAAGGGTGGTGTGTTGTTGGGGGATGCTTTTCAGAGGTCAAACCAAGAGAATAGATGTTGGCTGAGCACCAGCCTCAGCCCGCGTGCCCTGCGATGCTGCAGAGGGCACAGACTAGGATTAAAGGCCATCCTTGTTCACAGTTTCGAAATCAGTGGATGTCAAGTGAGGCAGACCCATGGCCAAGCTGAAGGAGGGTAGACACACCACGAGTGGTCAGTGCAGACCTCCCGAATGTTGGTCAAACTGTGTCATCATTCGTGTACATCTGAATAATTCGGAAGAAAATTGTGATTAGCAGAAACCATTCAGACAAACTGACCTGCCACTGAAAAGGAGTGAGTGGTTCAAGTTTTAACTGTGTGAAATGACAATTTGTGTTTTTCCTTGTGCAATGAAATTTTTTCTTATCTGGTTTGGAGAAATGGAAATAATATGTTACTGGCTGTCATCTATGATGATAAAGCAGGAGTTTGCATAAAATAGGATGGTTTAGATTTAATACTCATTCCGGAGTAGTACTGAGATCAACAAAAACGTTCTAGTGAATGATACACTCGCGCATTTTAATTTCTTTTTTAGAATACATATTCGCATTATTTATCAGTCCAGAAGCTTTCTACTACATCTTAAAAACCCTCCAAAGTTCACATAGTAATAGAAAAGCTAATTTTGATCGAGGGCCTGAGAATTGGTTAAAGGAAGTCAACATAATTATTTTAATCATAAAAATCTGTCAAAGAAATTGAGTCCCAAAGCGGTTAAGCCTTTTAGCGGTTGTCCTATGCATTCAAAAAGGGTGCGAAAAACAAGATCCAGATATTTACTCAGTACCTTACAATAACCAGTGGTCCCTGCTCTTCACTAAAAGTAGTAAAATCACTATTACATAACCATATAAAAAGGAGGCCAAAATTGTGAATGGAATGTAAATTGTCTATCTTACTTTCTCAAACACAAATCAGAAAGTCCTGTCCTTATTAGCAGAATTTTACCGTGAAAGGGCTGTCTCTCCTTATCTGTTCAGTCACAGCAGAAAGATTCCAGGAGGTTGGAAAGAGAATGAACACGGAAGTTTGGAGATCATCAATGCACTAACAAATTCTAATCCTCTCGCTCAACTTAAAAAAAACAAACAAGCAAACCCATCCACAGTGATTGGCTTAATTATGTAGGACTGAGAAAAGGGACACTTCTTGTGACCACGGACGTTCAGCTGAGGAGTGTGGAATAAACACTGAGGCTTATTGGAACAGTGAATGTCACAACAACAGGGACATCTTCCAAGATATGCCTTGAGGCTCAGAAGCTTGTGCACTGTGCTTTGAAAAAACGGTAACAGCGTCCTTTGTGGTGGGCCGTGGGGGGCTGGTCAGGAAATGTGAGTCACTGAGAGGATGGGACCTGGAGTCCTAAGAAGTTAGTACAGGAAACAATAAAAACTATCCAACACCAGGATATAAAATGTTGAGAGCCAGAGTCCATCCTACCCACCACTCCCACCCACCCTCGTGTTGACCCCACCTTGTGGGTAGAAGGGGACTGAGAACTTGATTCTTCTGTGGATCATCTTAAGCTGTTTCCACCTTGCTGGGCTGTCGGCACTTTTTGGCCAATGATGGTGTCCGACTTCTTCCCCAGCACCTAGTTCAGTGTCGTACATGCATTTACCACACGTGTATAACTTAATGAACATCACTGAACCCAGGTTTTTACAGGATTTGGTTATGGAAGGGTAAAAAAGGAAGGAACCCTCTGCTGATATGTGGAAACTTCTCTGTATTAGATCAAAAGCTTGAAGAACTTTAGCCGTAAGTAGCCTTGGTATTCCTTCTGGGCCTCGGCTTCCTCTTTAGATTTCTATGTCACCAAGGCTCAGAAAGGTTCTGTGGATTTCTGTTTTACATGTTACAAACCCTTTTTAGAAAATCCAAATTATCTTATTTCTAGAATACTAAGTATTAGAAAAATTGACTAAAAAGATCAGTGCTCACCTAAAATACACTGTCATTATCACTACCATTTTCTGACTTAAGATTGTAGTTATGAATATAATTTTACACTTTTGCTTGTTTTCATTCCCTGAAATGTGAAAGAGCAGAGGAAGAATTTTGTCTCACATCTCAGCCAGGTATTCCTCACCTGTTAATCAGCTTATCTCTCCAAAGGGTGGAATTGGAATGCTTGTATATACATGAGCAGGCTAGAATCCCTTCTCCTGTAATCCCCTCCCCCCACACACACACAAACAGTTCAACATTTAGAGTCCCTATTTGTGAAACACCTAAACATCCCCATTAACTCAACCCAGGCACATGACAAAAAATAAGTATAGAATGATTCGCTAGTAAAAAGAACTTGAGTCTGGAAATTTTTGCTGTAAGTACTACCATTATAAGAAGAAGAACACTGATGGTAGCTATGATTTATTGAGAACCTTTTATAGGCCAAATACTGTGTTAAGTAGTTTTCATACATCCTAGGATGTAATCGTCATGAAGACCCAGTGAAGTATGTTCTAGCATCATCCCGATTTTACAGGGTAGAAACTGAGCTCAGAGAGGTTAAGTAACTTACCCAAGGTCACAAAGCCAGTAAATGGCATAGAATGTCCAAGTCCGTTAAAGAATTCATACTTTTTACCACTGTACAATATTCTGCCTGGAGAGTGAGAACTATGATGCCCAAGTTCACCCAGCAAAGACATGAATTCAGGTGTGAATTCTGAGCATTTCAACCAGGATTTTTCAAAAATTGTTCCGACACTAAATGCTAAATAACTGTTCCTAAAGGATATTTACAATCATAAACATGATAGAATTTGCATAATTATGCTACTAAATATATACATGCCATTTAAATATAACTGCCCTAGCTAATACATTAGTGCAATTATGCAGAAATAGGGAAAGCATGAAGAAAACATTCTTGTTAAATGTTATTTTCAAAAAATAAATGTGAGTACTATGTCAAAGAAAAAATTTAAAAACAAGTACACGAAAAACAATTACTGAAACACAAAACTATAGTCCATTGTTTCACATATACCATGATGTTATTTTAGATACATTTAATCTGTGTAAGTATTTTTAAAGAGTCATCAACCCCTAAAAGTCTAACTTCACGAGTACAGGGTCCTATAAAGTGCCAAACCAATGTCTGTTGCAGTTTCATGATATTAAAAAGCAAATAAATCTGAGAGTACTTTTTACATAAAACTCTCAAGTGAAATTTTACATCTCAGATATGAACCTACAAAAACACAAGAGGGGGACTGAGAAATCTGTAGCGATGTTCTCTTCTGGGTACGACTGGGTTCAGATGCTGTTCAGAAGAGCACTTCTGTGAAAGAGCCCACATAATTTTAGCAGGATGTTTGAAATCAGAGAAAAATCCTTTCCTATCTGCACTCAGGAAATTTCCGATGGTAGCTTTTTTTTTTTAGTTCGTTTATTTTTTTGAGAGAACGTGATTTTATAACAGCTCCATTGACTTGAAAATGAGTTAATTTCATCTTGATTCTTATATTTAGTCATGTGCCTTGATTTAATGAATATGACTTTTTTTTTTCTTATAAAAGTGTTTCCACAAAGCATCTAGTGATGACAAATTATGTATAAAAGATCTAGGGGAAAGTACTGTATATAGAAGAACATATATAATGGTAGGGCTCTCCTCCCAAAATGGCCATGGACTTTGGGGTACGGGAGCAGATTACAACTGCTTTGACCTTCAGAATAGCAATTCTCATGTCTGACCTTCTAGAAAGGAAAGAAAATGCCCTTGAATGATGAGATGGCTTTACCCAGATGAATTCCCTTCAGCTGGGTCTCCAAGAAGAGAGTGGGTCCCTGTGGCTGTGAGGGAGTGCCGAGGGGGACGACACGTGACAGAAGACTTAGTGCACAAAGCTCTGTCTTCCCTGGGCTATAAAATTACTTCATTAAATAGCATCATTATTTCTATTCATGGCACATAAAACAGCCCTTAAGAACTGTAAAGTTCTAGGGCATTTATGTTTTGCTATTTTCTATTTATGGTTTGGATCATATAATGTGAAATATCTGTTATTGACATAACACTCAAAATTCAACGACGCTCATTGCAAAGCGATGATAGCTCTCCTTCCAAATATATAACAGATTCCTCCTAATGTAATCTTTTTCAAAACGTGGTACACTTGAATTAAGATCATATTTTACAGTTCTGTACCTACAGTAGCTAAATTCAACAAACTAGTCAAGAATCCACTGGGGAGCAAATTCTTGCCCTGTCTGGGCATGTATATCTGGAGAAAGAGAAACCACGTGAGATCCTGGTGTGATTTCTAAGACACCACAGCTTTAGAGAAACAAAATCCGTTGTCTTGAGCCATTCAAAAGAAGGAGAAAGAAAAATTCTGTGTCTAGGAGGAAGCCTGCATGTTAACTGGTAGCTTGTATCTGTTCTTAATCATTTTACATCACTTTCTCATTTTATGAGGATTAAATGTTACTGTGTTGGTAGCTTTGAGGAGTGGGATTCATTCTTGGTTTAGCAGTTGATTGAGTGGAAGTCTAAATTCAAGTTTATGTCATTTAAACATTTAGACAGACTTCTGAAGATTTTCTAAGCTATGCTTCATCCTGCTAGAGAGGTGATCCTGAATGACTGAAATAGAATGACTGATTTTTTTTCCTTTCCCTGCATGTGTAGTCAAAAGTGAGCCACATCAGAGATATCCTAAGTAGTTAGACTTTGCAGCTTTCTATAGCAAGATTTCTTAACTTCTTCACTTTTGATATTTGGGGCTCATTGATTTGTTGGTGGGTCCTCTGCATTATAGGATGATTCGCAGCATCTCCAGTTTCTACCCACTAGGAGCCAGTAGCAAACTACCGTCCCCCCAGCCCACCCCTGTCATAACAGTCAAAAATGTCTCCAGATATTGTCAAACACCCCTGGTTGCGAGCACTACTCTAAAGGAAATTTGGACTTTTTCTACTTGATGCAGTGGAGAAATGAAAGAATGCCTCGTACTTCAGGAGTGTAAATTGTGACATTCGTAAAACGTGGATCTTGAAAATTTTTAAAATTCTGTCCTTTACCTTCCGGTAAAGAAATTTTGTTATTGTTATGACTTGCTATTTTTACCTGCAGTTCAATCAAACCATTAACAGCCATTTATTGAGCGGCAGTAATGTGCAGTGTTTATGAATGTGTACTCCAAAGCTCCCAGGTTGCCTGGGTTCAAATCCCACTTCCAACACTTGTTAGCAGGTGAGACCGTTGAGAAATTCCTGAATCTTGCCCTGCTTCCATTTGGTCATGTGTGATACAGGGATAATAATAACACCAGCCTTAGATGGAAGAACACGTTACTGTGAAGTGCCTTGTGCTGTACCTGCCGTAATAGTAAGAGCTCAAGAATTTTTACCTGGAGCAAAGTGCTCTACTAAATGCTACTAAACAGAGAGATTGGTACAGAGCTGGCTAGGACAAAGGATTGTGCCTGAAGAAGCAGGGAGACAAATTTTTGAATATAATACCAAGAAGAACATAAAGCAGGGGAGGGGGCGATAGGAGAGAATAAAATTAACTGTGAACAGAGAATTGAATTGTCTGGGCTTCAAGACCCAAACTAGAATGTTTAGAATATCAAAATCACTTTTAAATCCATTTCAGGAGAGTGGTCAGGGTTGCACATCTTGGATCCAGGAGCAGAAAGACAATCCAGGATCAGGGCGTCCTTTTAAAAGTACACTCGAGCTATGTGACTGAGGATAAAGACACCTAACCAGGTGGTCGTTGACATTGGTAGGTTATCTGTTTTGATGCCTAATAGTGCCTGACTGATTCAGCTCTTGCCTCAATTGCTTTTTCATGTAGCTCTAATTATAGATCAATAAATGTTTATTGAGCGCCTCTTACGTGCATAGCTGTGAGCTGGATGCTTTGCAGGACACAGACCTCGATGTGGTCCTCGCCTCACAAGGCACATAAACTGTGAAGACAGTCATAAAACGTTAAAAGTGTGATATAAATATATAAGCTCGGCCACAGTTAAGTACAGGAAGCTTCTGAGCTATGAGTGCCTACTAAATAACTGTTTTGCAGGCACAGCTGCAAGAATAGGATTTCATTCATGGACGATGCTCAGGGATGCTCTTCTTCTCCCCTAGACGGTGGCATCTCCTTGTGAAGCAGGGAGAAGGGAGGAGGCCAGGCCAAGTCACTGAGGGGGAAAGTGGCTCTCCCTGAGTCTGGAGGTTCTTTCAGAAGGAGATCTGTTCCTGACATCTTAAAGTCCAGCTGGAAAGTCGGGACACATTTTCCTTGAAAACAATGAGGAACAATGATAGAACTAATAATACATTATAGGTTAAAGAGGCTTCTGTCGGCCAGCTGGAAAACCAGCCACCATTTATTCCAATTTCTAAGCAATGAAAGTACAAGTAAACTTTTAATTACAAGCCTGCCATAATTTGGGGACTGCTTGTACATAATTAATTCCAAACAACGGATACAGACAATTGCTCTGAATTCAGACAAGGGGGTGCTTTCCTGAACTTAAGCGGGTCGAGGAGCTTTCGTGAGCATGTTGAGATGCAGTAGAACTTAAGAGATATATAATGCAGGGGAAAGCATCACTTGGGATGACTGATCCCAAGTATCACATAAAGATCACTGATCTTTATCCAAAATTTGCTATGTTTCTACCATATGGTGCCTGTAAATATGACATCTGGATATGATGTTTTGCCAATCTCAGAAATCAAGTAAGTGCCAATAAGTTGAATTATTACTTCAGTCACAGGAATACAAACTTCATGGTAAAGTAATATTTGTTAGTCTCCCTTAAGTTCTGAGTTCAGGCAACAGCTGTCTGATAGAAATGATCTATGACCAACAGACAAATTATGAAGATAGCCCTTCTCTGACACAAGGAACATTCTATCAAAAATACCCGTGGCATGACTGTGTTCCTTTAAACCAGTTTTCAGAAGGAAAAGACATCATCTGTCACTAATTAGATGAAATTTACATGTGCCCTTGTATCTCCCCTGAATATTCATGATGTACTGTCTATCAGATGTCTTAGGTCTGAAACCAGAAGCTAAAGCAAAGGAACCTAACTACTGTGAAATTCAGATAACCCCCTTTCCTTGCCAACTGGAACCTCTTCCTTCAAAGGGAAGAGGAATAAACGCTTAGGTGCAGGTTCAGCCTCCTTGACAGACATCGATTTAATGCAGACTCACAGTGGCTGGGACCCAGCCTGAGGGCGCAGCAGCTGGATAATCGTGAGCTCTCATGACGTCCAGGCAACATTTTGGTCTCTCTTGTGATTAGTTGTCCTTCTGTCTGGTGGAGATCACAGAAATTACACTTGTTTGAATTTTGCACTTTATTTTTCATGAATGAAGTGATTCGAAAATATCGTCAGATCTAAGCATGGGTTGGCACTTTCAAGGATTGCAGGTCTTTAAAAGTCTGCATTGCCCACAACACTCTTGTAGGGCCAGCTAGTATTGCCAGGAAATACCTCCTCTTCCTCCCTGTCCATCTTCAGAGCTGAAGGGATCTTAGAGATCACTCTCCTAATCTGTGACTTTACAGAAGGAGAAACAGACAGTTAGGAGACTTCCCAAAGGTCCAACGACTGGAGCCACTCTAGTTCAATGATAGTTTTACTATCATGCTGTCTCGATATAGCTTTGTCTTTGTAATAAAGGCAGCGTATCCTAACTCTGACAGGAAGCACAGGTATCTAAACAGACAAAATAAAAAAAACACACGAGCAATGCCAAGTATAGGAAGTGGTTTCCTTCTTTTTCCTTAAGAGTCATTATCACATTTCTTTTGAGTCCACGCTGAGATTTTGCAGATCAAAAGCAGGGGGAACGGGGGGCATAGTTCCACACTCCCCTAGGACCACTTAAGAGACTGTCTCTCCATAGCTTCTGACACCATCTCTCATTGGAAGGTAAATTACAGTCCCATGTTCAGGTCGCCAGAACCTGAACAAACAGCTATTCATACTGGTTTGTACTTGTACAAAAAATGAGCTGTCACTTCCAGCACATAAGTATTAAAAATTAGCCTCAGGAAAGAGAAAGAGAATGCCAAGTAGGTGTTTTCAGAAAGTAAGGTGTAGGCTTGCCCTGCAGAAGAAAGGCTCTCATCACCCCGGAAGTGGAGGGCCTCACCCCAGATGGTGAGTCACTATGTGGGCAGCTCAGCGCGCCTTGGATGTGGGGTCTCTGCAGGTGAACTGGCTGTTAGGGGAACCCTGCCTCCCTTGCCCTTAGCATCCTTTGCTGAGAGGGACTGCAAACATGACCCCTTAAGGGTTCTGTGCAGTTTAAATGAAAATGGGTATAAAATTCTTTTGTGAACTGGAAAGTTCTCTATAAATAAGAGCCTTTATTGACTTAAAACCGTGAAGACATCATCCCTTGCAGAAAGGAGCAACAGTGTGCTGGCCATTTGGATCTGAGACATCGTGTCCTCATGCCTGACTTGGAACAGTATTCTGGTCCCTGCCAGAAAGTAGGTTGTGACACAGAGCAAAGGCTACCTGGCGCGTTCTCAGGCACATTTGCTGTGCTGGGCAGAACGCTGTCAGACGACGGAAGTCGGTGACTGCACATTGGGAGGACAGACCTGGGCATGGGTGAGCTTTGCCCAGCCTGCAGGCTCTAACAAGCCTTTTTTTTTCCTCCCCCTTTTTCCTTCAGTCAAGATCACTGAACCAGAGTGGAAAGAAAACTACAGGGCCTAAATAAGTTCCCTCCAACTAGAAAATTGTGTGATTGTAGAATTCTAAGTCTGGTAGGATTTCAGACGTGGTATTCTCTGGGTGTGGGGCATGAGAAGAGGTGCTTCTATTTAACAAGGGGTGGGCACCTCAGAGGCCATTTCCTCTGTGTGTGGAGAGTTCATTTAGCCTTTGACACGCCCTGTCACGAGCTCCACTCCACTTAATACTGGCTTCCTGTGTTTGAACTTGGGACTTTCCTACCTCCGAGACTTTGCATTTATTCTTCCTCTGCCTTGTGTACTCCTGCAGCAGACGGCTGCCTGACTGGCTCCTCACTAGTGTCAGGGCTTCACTTAAATGCAATTAGCTCAGTGAGGCTTTTTCCCGGTTGACCATCATATTTGAAGTTGCAATACCTATACACATACAGACACACAGGGATATAATTAAGTCAATAACATATGCATATTTATATGTAAGTATATATTTTTATATTTACATATGTATATTTCTCTACTTATTTAATTTGTTGTACCATTACTCTCACCCCCTAAAATGTGAGTTCCATGAGGGTAAGCCCTTTGTTTTATTCACAGCGAGGGCTCTGTCACCTGCAACTGTGCCTGGCACACGGTCAATGCCAGAAAAATATTTGCTGAATAAATGAAGTTGAAGGGATAAAAGGAAACCTCCCACATTCATAACATGTTGCAAATTATACAGTGCCTGCACATATAAGTTCTTGCTTGCCCTCATTCCCCACATTTCTGTAGGATGATAGCCCTTATGGGACAGGGAAGGCAGCTGTTACCCTAGTTTGATGGTTGAGGAAACTGAGATTCAGAGACATGGAGTGATTTATGAGTGGAGATTCGTATTGCTGCAGAAAAACGGCAAGGACCGAGAAACTCAAGCGGCACACAGAGATCAGGGAGAACACAGTTTTATTATACCGGCGGGCTCAGTGAGATCCTTCCCAAAAGACTGAGCCCCTAGCAAGGTTTTGAGCAGGTTTTTATGGGTTGGGGACTTCCTAGAGTGGGGAAGGGGTAGGTGTCATCTGGTGATTGGCTCAAGGTATGCCTTGGAGGGGGTTATGCGGAAGTGGGCTAGGGCTTAGGCTGGGGACTTCTCCCTCTGCTGGGGCCATCATTTTAGCTCAGTTCCACGTGGCAGGAAACCATTTTAAGGTCAGTTTCCCCATCAGTATCTTTCCTTGGATGTCTGTTGGTCAGCTCGAACTCAACATGTCCAAAAATGAACACCTACTGTGCTTCCCCAGAAATAAGACCTAGCTGGACAATCAACTCTAATGCGTCTTTTGGAGCAAAAATTAATATAAGACCCGGTATTATATTATATTATATATTATATTAAGACCCAGTCTTGTAGTATAGTAAAATATTATAGTATAATAAAATAAGACCAGGTCTTACATTAATTTTTGCTCCAAAAGACGCATTAGAGCTGATTGTCTGGCTAGGTCTT
This sequence comes from Rhinolophus hipposideros, assembly GCF_964194185.1. Lineage (NCBI taxonomy): Eukaryota > Metazoa > Chordata > Mammalia > Chiroptera > Rhinolophidae > Rhinolophus > Rhinolophus hipposideros. The sequence continues at coordinate 12,883,271 of NC_138047.1, read as the reverse complement.
ATTTCTGGGGAAACAGGGTATCTTTTCATCTCAGGGATGACAACTTCGTTCATCCATTACTTAGGTCAAATTCCTTGATGTCATCGTGATTGCTGGCTCCTACAGTCCACGTTTGGACAACCAGAGAATGATGTTTTATATCCAGAGATTTCCTAACTCCAGGCATTGCTCTTGACCTCACTCCGCCACTCTGGTGCAAGCCACCACCACTCTCACCTAATCTGCTACACTGGCCGATCGCATGGACTCCCCACCCTGTCCCTGCCCACCTCTGGAATCAGAGCATAAATCAGGGTTAATTTCTGGTTCAGTGTTTTGTTTCCATTAAATTGTATTAGACTAATGCCTCTGTTTTTGCCTAAAGCTCTCCTTACTTAGAACACTCTGTTCTACTCTCTTCTTCCTCTTCTCCCTTTGACTAAATCCTATCATTTTCTTCAGCTTCATTCTCATGTCTTCTCTCAGGAGCAGTTGCTCTTCCCCTGCTCTGTCTCCTTCACCCATGAGCATTTGACCACTAAGAGCACACCCACCCCACAGAATCCAGCCAACTGTGTCCACTGAGCTGTGTCACCTGAAGTCTGGGGCCAAGAAGAAAGACTCTGGCAACAGTCACCCCCAGGGCTGTCACAGTGTTCACACTCAGCAGGGATTGGTGAATTGAAATTACGGGTAATCGAATGTCACTAAGACATTTAGGGTAAACAGCATCAGTTATAATATGCGAAGAACTGTTTATTACAGGGAGTACCATCATTCCACAGTAGTTCCCTTCATATCATATTATAAACATTCGTTCTCTCAATGCATTGGTAAATTTATGAAGAAAGTTTAGAAATGGCTTTTTTCCCCAGATTCCCGTAAATGGGGCACCAATTTTGCCTATTGCTTTGCAGTTGTCATTCAATGTGTGTATCTTCATGGGTCATAAGTGAAATACAGAGCATTCCACATGAATACCTTTGCTTTGGTCATCATCTCTTTCCTGACTTGGGGGAAACCTGGTTGCCTGACGAGAGGATTCCACACTCTGCCTCCTTGAAGTGCCACCAAGAGGAAGTGATGGGGGAAATAGAGGGAGGGACACAAAGGAGCCATTTCTTCCCATTTATTTCCCTCCTCCATCAGTCAGAAAGCGAAGTCAGCCCGGCATAGGATCAGCAAGGCTGAGAGGCCAGACGCGAAAGAATCCAGTCAGGACAGGAGAGAGAATGTGTGTGGTCCACCCGGGGCTGGGGGGGAACAGGAAAATTAAAAGAAATTCGCAGAGTCTTGATGACTGGAGATGAATGAAAGAGGTAAGGATGTAAGATGCAGGTAAGGAGCTGGTTTGTGTCAATAAGAGAATCGAAGACAACCAAAGATTGCTACCTTAAAGGAGACTTGGGAGTTTCGGATCTATGTAATAAAACTATACCAAGTAAGAATTTAAGGTCAGTGTATGTCTGTTCAGAAGAGTTTGAGGATGTATAATGCCACACTTTTAAAAGGGTATCAGCACGGATACTGAGGCTGTAAATGATGATGGACTGGGGTGTGACAGACAGGAGGCCCCAGGCTGAAGTTCCCCAAGGATGTGAGGGAATTTTCTAGATGCTGGCAGGAAACTCGTGTGTGTTACGTGCTATTGAGTCAGCGCTGTCTCCTGGCAACCGTATGAATGAGTGATGCCCAGTGTCCCATCCTCAGCAGCCCTGCTCAGCTCTCGTAGACTCCATGCCTGTGGCTTCCGTTATGGAGCCAGTTCATCTCACGTCTGATCTTCCTCTTGCGCTGCTGCCTTCTACTGTTCCCAGCATTATTGTCCTTTCCAAAGAATCCTACCTCCTCATGACGTGTCCGAAGTAGAACAGCTTCAGTTTTGTCATTTTTGCCTCCAGTGATGTTTCAGGCTTACTTTGCTCTAGGACCCACTTGTTCATCTTCCTGGTGGTCCCCGGCATCCGCAGAGCTCTCCTCCAACACCGTATTTCAAATGAATTAATCTTTTTCCTTCAGCCCTCTTCACTGTCCTTTCACATCTGTACATAGTAATTGGGAATATGGGGGTGTGGATGATGTGAGGCCTGGTCTCTAATGGCACTAGGAAACTGACAGATGAGTAATTCAGAACTCAGAAGCAGGAGATGTTGAGAGGTTGGATAGTCAATGGAGTGGAGCGGCGATAGGGAACAGAGAACATACACAATCTTCTCCATGAGCAGAGGGGAAGAGGAGGGACAGCAGCCTTCAAGGTCGGGGTTATGAACAATATTTCTTAATGACCCTTTGTGTACCAAGTCCTCAGCTAAGGACTGCAAATGTAAGAAAAAGTGAAAGACATGGTCGTTACCCCTGAGGAGTGTGCCATGGTAGAGGGACAATATTAATGCATACAAAGTACTTGAGCCCCTTTTCAGTCACCACCAACTCCGTCATTGTTTCCTCAATAAATCTGGATATTTCAATGAGAAGTTACATTTGTGGGGAGTTTTTGGAAGGATGTTTTTAGTTACACCGTTCTTTCACCAACAGGTTAAAGTCGGGCAGAAATAGAAAGTTTGGTGCTCAGAGTCCTATTTGAAGCTTTACCACAAATTGAGATAATTTGAACTCCAGTGTTCTCTTGAAATCATCTGAAAACAGTGTCTTTAATTACTTTCTGTTTTTTTTCCTTCATACCCTAGAGTCAGGGCATAAGCAAACAAGGGCATAGCCTAACTTTAAGACTGTTCACTATTCAGTTCTGGAAAATGCCTTTGGCACTTCCAAGACTAAAGAGTTTTAGTTCACATAGATTGAGTTCACATAGATTTTTTTCCCCTGGGACAGGGTGGGGAGTGGGAGTGGGAGAGTGACTTTGTGAAAGGAAGATACTGCTTAATGAAGATACTTTATTCACTGCTGTGTCCACAGCAGCTTGAGCCTCGCCTAACAGATGAAATGCTCAAAAGTGTTTGTTGATGACCCATTTATCACTTTCTGGTGGGGGGAGAGAGATGACGGAGAATGAGCAGGCACCGAAAAAAATCACAAACTATTAGAACTCGAATTGAGCTGAGGGACCACCTAGTAAGGACTCTCAGAACGCCAGCCCTGGTTACTACGGTTGTTACTGACTATCCCGAACCACTGGGTAAGTGGTGGGGACGGTGGATGTCTCTGACTGGGGGCCTAACCAATCCTATCAGCTCTGATGGCTGGTTTCAGTCAGCTCCCCAGCATTGGATATTTAAAAACATAGCCTTGTTGTCACAAATGTTCCTATATCATCTTTTCTTACCGCTGAATAGTATTCCATTGTGTATATATACCACAACTTCTTTATCCATTCATCTATCAAAGGACATTTTGGTTGTTTCCATGTCTTGGCCACCGTAAACAAAGCTGCAATGAACATTGGACAACACGTTGAGAGTATGATGCTAAGCGAAATAAGTCAGACAGAAAAAGCAGAGAACCATATGATTTCACTGATATGTGGTATATAAACCAAAAACAACAAAAGAACAAGACAAACAAATGAGAAACAAAAACTCATAGACACAGACAATAGTTTAGTGGTTACCAGAGGGTAAGGAGGGTGGGGGTGGGAGATGAGGGTAAGGGGGATCAAATATATGGTGATGGAAGGAGAACTGACTCTGGGTGGTGAACACCTAATGGGATTTATAGATGATGTAATACAGAATTGTATACCTGAAATTATGTAATTTTACTAACAATTGTCACCCCAATAAATTAAAAAAACACCAACATAGCCTGAGGGCTTTATTATAGCAGAATTACCAGTCTTATACTTGTTATGGCCTTGACTTGTTTCTTAATAGCCATTAATTTATGCAGATAGACAATGATAAGGATTTAATTCAGGTTTAATGAGGCCTCGGTCAGTAAAAGACAAGTCCCACAGGCAAAAAACTGTTGAAGGTGAAAACTTGAATCAAAAAATCTGTATAAATGGAATTAGTGGCTGAAAATATTTCCCCTAAATGGGCATTTTTTTTCCTTCTCTGAACTGTGAAGACAGAGAGAGCAGAGCATGAGCAGTCTTCACAGATGAGCTTGCAGGAAAGCTGGTTGTAGCAGCAGGGATTTATATACTGGGATCAGCACCCTCCCGGGATTGAACTGGAATTTTTATTAATAATATGCTTGGGCTCTGAGAAGATTCATTTAGCCAAGCTGACTTATGCCACTAAATGACTAGTTAACCATATATACTAATCACGTAAATATGGTTTATGGAATGATAGAAAATGGTTTATGAAATCACTTTTAAAACCATCTTTTCAACAGTAATTAGAACAGTCCTGTAACACCTTGAACCAAGTGATATTGGCAAGAATTAGCTTAAGTGTCTTTAATATTCTAATGATTATCATACAAAATTGCCCCTGTGATAAAATGACAGGGTCGTATATAATTATTCCTCTTTCACTATATTTCTCTTTCTCATTAAAATGTACTTCATAATATTTCATCATGTGTAAGTTTCCAGTTGCTGTAATTTAGTTAAACCATAAAATTGTTTCCAGATTACCAACCATGAAATGGAAAGACAATCCTTATTTATGAATTTATAAATCAGATAATCTCCCTCAAATGAATCCTGAAACCAGAAATACTTTGACGATTAAATAGGAGGCAAATCGTTTTCTCATAATGTGTCAAAGAGTTGTATATTCATAAGGCGGTTTGGGCCACGATGGTGGAACACGCATGTGCAATCAGTGGCTTGGTGCTCAGTCACGCACAGGCCCCACTGTTTCCTGGGCAGTGGGAGAGAACTGCTCCCCTCGAACATCAAGCTCAAGTGTCCCGAACTCTCAAGTCTCTGAGAGATCACGTTTCCTTCCTGGTGGCCCCACCGGTGACATAGCCCAGAGGAGGCCACTCGGGGAGCATTCACTACCTTCACAGATACAAAAAGAAGAACCCAGGGTGTGGATGCCTGGACTGAATATAGGGCCTTTCCTCCAGAGCATCCAGACTCTCACCCCAGGCCATGGTGCACTGTCAGTATCATCCCTGAGATGTGAGGAGAGTGGGGTGCTATTTGGGGGGATGTCTTTCTCTGTATCCTAAAAACATTGTCTGGGGGGAGCGTGGCAAGAAGCCAAGTACCCGCCCAGTCAAGGGAAATGCCAGGGGTGGGTATGCCACCCTATGGACGCCCATGTGGAGACGACCCAACCTGTGCTGTGACATTGTGCAATTGTAACCACAGTGAGGATTCAGTTGCAGATCAATGTCCTAAATTTGGAATGATCCAGGTGCTTTGTTTTGGTTTTTCATGTGCTACCGCTCTTTTGTTAGACCAGCTGTTGAAAGCTGTGGACCAGAGAGAGATCAGAAGGAACACTGATTTAGCCCTAATCAGGATTGTGCCTAAGCCAGTGTTGGACCCCTTCTGCCCTTTCTCTCCTATCAGATTCTCACTTACTCTCTACAGTTGTAGACGTACCTGTTTCTTACATTTATAGTAGTACTGTCATCTGTGTGTGGTTAGGTTGTCACCATGCCTTCCTATCCGACACTCTAGCTTCACGCTAAGTGACCCCTAAGCTGCTCCCTAACCAAAGCTGTCTTGACCCTAAAAGTGTCACACTGCTTTTTTTTTTTTTTAAGAAGTCCTTTGCATTTGCCTAACCGTGAATAAGAGCAGTAAACTGGTATATCTCTAGGTAGCTCTGACTATACCTTGACTCTAGGTTATGAGTTTGACTTCCAGCAGTACTGAGGGAAGAACAGGGCACTGGACAACTTCCACGCAGTACTCAGCATGTCCCTGTGGAAGTCACGCATTTCCCAAGCGCCCATGTGTGTGAATGACCAGTCACCAATCCATCGTTTCTGAGATGCCATTGCGACTTGGGTCTGATAAACTTGGGATTTTCACTGGGTATTTACTAACTCACTTTCTTGAGTGGAATTTCTTACGAATTTTTCTCTTTGGCACATGCACTCTTTTATGGTAGAAAGGTGGCCAGGAGCACAGGTGTAAATGAAAATGCTTTGCAGCTCAGAGGTTTAGCATTCACGGCCATGCCTGGAAGCATTTGCAAAGTCACTTCATAAAGATGGAGATGTATTTCTACTCTCTCTGCTTAAGGTTTCTCCTTCCCACACTATTAGAGCAAAGAGATCATACTATTAATGCTTAAACTGTTTCTTTTGTCCTTAGTGGGTTTACAACCATTAACTATCCAGACATATGACTTACATCTAATAAACTCAGTATTGTGACAAAACCATCCATTTTAAACTTATGAAAATGCATGGAATTCTGAAATCAGAAGCCCAATCTTTCATATGGAACTAAGGGTTATATTCCAAAGGCAAAACACAGGCCCCAAAAGTTGTGTATGGACAAAATTACCCTTGAAAATCTTCTTGATTTCCATGAAGTTCAAGATACAGAAATAGCGTCTCTCAATAAGTCCAAGTTAACCAGTTACTTTTTTCCAGAGAAAGAGCAGGCTGCCATGATTTTTTCCCATTGGGTACCAGATAAAGTAGTCAGCACGTATGTAAAAGCCACAATGTATGAATATGCTGTTTGAAGCACAGGAATCACCATTGCTCACACTCTGTGAGGTCTGTGGACTGAGACCTGCCGTGAACAGTGGGGTCACTTCTCTATCTCAAGCTCACGCTAAGACACCTGCTCATGGGGTGCTATGGCAGACGAGGTGCTCACAACCCTTCAAACTGCCCTCACTCCCTTTATTGTTTTAAGCTACCAAATAAGCGTTGCTGAATTCACAGGCCATGACATATGTGATGCCCTCTGCACTGAGTCAGTAGAGGAAGGCCACTTTGTTGTGATGTTGTTTGTATAACATGTTGAAAATAATGGTTATAGTTCTGTGAAACTGCCATTGCCTGAGGCATAGCGATGTGAGCCTACTTCAAAAGCCAGGGGAATTGTGATGAAGAATTAGAAAGCCCTGAACAGAGAGGTAGAGTATCTGTGCACAGTAAATAATTGGACGGATTTTTCATTTCTTTCTTTTTTTTTTTTTTAAATTGGGGAATATTGGGGAACAGTGTGTTTTTCCAGGACCCATCAGCTCCAAGTCAAGTCATTGTTTTCAGTCTGGTTGTGGAGGGCACAGCTCACTGGCCCACGTGGGAATTGAACTGGCAACCTTGGTGTTACGAGCACTGCGCTCAAACCACTGAACCAACTGGCTGCCCCTCATTCATTTCTTGACGTGACCAATTTGTTACGGATGTTTGTTTCCTGTTTGATCCAATAAAAGCCCCGGATTAAAATGCCTATGAGGTTAGATTGAGCACCATTCACCCCCAAGTCAGACATTGATTTCAATCATATTTTTCCATGGTCTTAAGAGACATTCATTTGCATTGCTCTCAAATGATAAACAAGTTTTATTCCATACAGAATGAGCATCGTCATTTACACCAAAACCAGCCAGCAGCCCCCGCCCCCAGCTGAGGAGTACAGGTTACTGTGTTTCCCGGAAAATAAGACCTAGCCGGACCATCAGCTCTAATGCGTCTTTTGGAGCAAAAATTAACATAAGACCCGGTCTTATTTTACTATTATAGAAGACTGGGTAATAATATGATATGATACGATGATATGATATGATATATGATGTAAATACCGGGTCTTATATTAAATTTTGCTCCAAAAGATGCGTTAGAGCTGATTGTCCGGCTAGGTCTTATTTTTGGAGAAACACTCTAGAACTCTATGCCGCCAGGCCACAGCTGGCCATGGACAGCACTGGTGCCAGAGGTAAAATTGCACAAGCAGGACAGAAAATCTCAAAGACACTACGTGCAAACAGAATTATTTCCAAGGGAGATGCTTTTCAGTTTTCCAGGACGGCCTCTGCTGACCTATGTTAATACTAAACTCTGATCATTGACTCTTCAGTTCAGTGGGGATTTGCAGGTCCTTCACGTTCCCAGAGCCTGCGTGAGGTGCACTTGGATGGCCTACTAGGTGATACCTTCTCTAGCCCTCAGGTGAGCACTCACCTGAACAAACCTGAAAGTCAATAAAGCTTTAACAAACAATTCTCTTGTTTTACAGAGAGAGGATGCAAGCCATGGAGAAACAGATTGCCAGTTTAACTGGCCTTGTTCAGTCTGCGCTTTTTAAAGGGCCCATTACAAGTTATAGCAAAGATGCATCTAGGTAAAAAAAAGGAAGTAAACCAATTGAAAATAATTCAATCTGTTTCTCTTTAATCATTAAGATAATTCATTCATTCAAATCCGTTTTCTTGTAATCATTTCAAGGCTGAAAATAATCACATCTCTCTGAATCATAGTCTGTTTGTTCGTTTTTTTTTCCCTTCTGGTAATTCTTGGTCGAAGGTAACCCTTTGGCCCAAAAAGGTAATGGGCTTCCCAGTGCATGTAGCTTCATGGACCACTGTGCAGTGCTTGCAGCCACCAGCCACACGTGTCCACTGCCGCAGTCATCTGAAAGTCATGAGTGCCCATCAGCTGTATCCCACCAGCAGTGTCAGATCACATCTGGGAAGCCTTTTCCATCCCAGCCAATCGTGGTGCTGATGCTGAAATCGCCTCCTTGCTTGATACCATCACTACCTGCTGCTAATTGCTTAGAATAATGAATGGAGGTGGGGGGAGGCATTTAGGGAACTATATGGCTGACTCTCTTTTTCTTTTATTCAGTGAGAAAGTGATGAAATCTACAGCCAATAAGAACCACACGGACAGTGCAGGTAAGTGTTGTTTGGAGCTCCAGGCGGCCTGAGGCTGCCGTTGATGAGCTCTGGTTGTTTCAGAAATATTTAATCTTCCCCTAGGTCACCTGTTTGGTGTGGGGCTTCCCGGATAATGCCCCGTACCATCACAACTTCCCTGCTCCCTTTAGCCTTTAATCATTTATTTACTATTCATTCATTTATCCATTGATGTGGATACCATACAACAAATATATATGCACCTGTACTTGACAAGGAGAGTGGGCGTGATTCAGACACAGCTGCCTGCCGAGAATTCCTTATCCTGTAAGGAAATGGATATGGAACAAGTGTGTTGAGTGGTAAGAAAAAGTGCAGGATGAATGTTTAACTGACAGGTCTAACCTAGACCAAGGACATTTCCCTGGGGAAGAGACACAAACTGAAAGTCCTGAAAGATAAAGAGGACTTAGGTAAGTGAAGGGGAAGAGGAAGAACTGCCCCGGTGAGGGAAAAGAATGTGCGAATGCCATGGTAGGGAATTTAGATAATGTTCTCAGTGCAAAGTGAAGCCATTGGAAGGTTCTACCATGGGGAAGGACCTCAGCCGGCTGCAGTATGGGAGTGAGTGACAAGGGACGAGAGCTGACGGAGCCACCAGTGGTCAAGGTGGGAGAAGAAGGTATCCTTGGACCAGGGCCTGCTTTCTTTAAAAGACTTTTTATTAAAATATAGCTAATATACAATATTATATTAATTCCGGGTGTACATCATAGTCATTCAACAGTACCCACCTAGCTCTATACAATGCACGGCCTGCTTTTTAAATGCCAACATTCCCCCAATTATATTCCCAGGGGAGTTGACTAGTGTCCAAGTATATTTAATGTACGTCTTATGCTGCAGGCTCAAGCAAGCCTCTCTCAAAAATAGAAGGTCTTTCTTCCCCCTGGGTAAAAAATAAAAAAAATCATTACCAGGGACATGTTCAGCTACTGAATTACACAGGAAGCATGTGGCAAGTTGGATGAAACCTCTAATTTGGGGAAGCCACAGAGTGTTGTTATGCTGCATGGTCGAATGGACAGAATTTGCGACTTCAGTAGAGACCCTTGTTAGTCCTGGTGTCCCACTAGCTAAGTATAGGGAATTCAGCTGTAAAGCCAGGAGAGCTGGTCTTCCAGCACTCCCAGTCCTTATGGGGTTTGTTAGTTTACTTAAAAATCAATCAGTGACCTTGGTGGCAGCCAGAGAATTATTTCACGGAAATTGCTAAACTTGTTTTCAGAGCAAGTGCCGGTTTGTTTTGGAGATATTTATTCATTCATTTGTATTCTGATCTATTATAAACTTTTAAAAAAAAACCTATTGAACTTGTAGAAAGAGAGAGTGGAATGGTGGTTACCAGGGGCTGGGGGGTGGGGGAATGGGCTAACGTTGGTCAAAAAGTACAAACTTCCAGTTAGAAGATGAGTAAGTTGGGGGAATCTAATGTACAGCATGGTGACTATAGGTTATAATACTGAACTGTATACTTGAAAGTTGCTAAGAAAGTAGGTCTTAAATATTCTCACCTCAAAAAAGGAAATGGTAATTATGTGATATGACGGATGTGTTAGCTAACACTACCGTGGTGATCATATTGCAATATGTAGGTGTATCAAATGAACATGTTGTACACCTTAGCGTGCACAGTGGTATATCTGTTATGTCTCAGTAAAGTTGCAGGGACCAGAAGGAAAGTACTGAGCACCAAAACTTTCCATTCCTCTGTTAGTAAGTCTAGCAATGATTAGCATTGGACATCATTGTTCTAAACAATATGTACATGCTGTTTTCTGTTCCCCTTTTATTCCTTTTCATTTCTGGTGACATCATCATCATGGGAAACATTTAGTGAGTGTTTCCTATGTGCCAGGTACTATTGTAGGTGCTTTCATGCATGAACTCATTAACTCCTGACGTGTCCTCATGGGACAGGATAATAATCGTTACTCCTATATTCCAGACACAAAGACTAGACGCACTTCCACACGTGTGACACACATGATCCACTCACTTGTCCTTTTTTTTTCATTCTTTTGTATTTAAGTGCCCCAGTCCCTTTAAAGATATATAGGTTTTTTTCATTTATGTGTTTTGAAAAATTTTGTAAATGTCTCTTTTGGAGCACGGGGGAAGGAGCAGGTGTAATTTCCTTGCGATGTGTTTCCCCAAGTGGAATCAGTATGTCCAAAGGGACAAACAGTGGAGTATCTCTGGTTACACGCTGCCAGTTTTCTCTTCCGAAAGGCTGAACCAATTTGCAATGCCACCAGCAACAGGCATGTATGTATGTGTGTTTGCTCCCCCGTGTCTCTGCTGAGTTTGGTCTTTCTCATTTTATTTAATGTGTCAGGGCTAGATGTGGTCTATAGGGCTTTTGTTGCCATAGCAGCCTTGTACAGTGTACAATATATATTAATTCTTCCAGAATCCTAGGAAGTAAGCTATAAGACAAGAAGTATTAGGCCTGTTCTGTAGACAAGTACACGGACTAATACAGAAGTCAAAGAGTTCATTTGGCCAATGATAAATGAAACAGGGAAACCCAGACTTCCTGTTACTTTAGGAATATTTGGTTTACTGTGGATGTAAGAGAACAGAAGGAACCTCCCATTTTGAAGGCATACTATGTGTTTTATACTGTGTATTATATCATTTGACACATATAACCCTGTAAGGAAGATATTAGCTACACAGCTAGTAAGAGTCACAGCCAGTTTGGCCAACCCCATGTTTTTTTCCATCACAATAAGACACATTCAATTCCATCAAATTTGCATTTAATAAGATTCATATTAAGGTATACTCTACTGTAGCAAATGATCTGAGTGACTTGGTAGGAGAAAGGGGAGGCCATTGCCTGGAAAGGGTGAAGGTCACAGAAAGGAGCAAGGTTCTGAACACAAAGTACACGGTGACACCCCTTACTCTGTCAGGCATGATGAGAACAGAATGCAACACGCCCCATGTGGGTGTGGAGAGCAGATCCTACGTCCTGTGAATCTAATCTGAAGGGGAACTCGTTTACCACTCAGGGTCCCCACCCACCAGATCCAGCTCCATTCGTAGATTTTGAAGTTCCTGCCTGTAGATCTCAGCATGCTGCTGCCACCCCCCAGCCTTCAGCACCTCCTGACACTCCAGGTGAGAAGGGGAGGCTGACAGAGGCTCCTCCTGCCCACTCTGCATAGAGAAATAATTACCACAGCTGACTGCAGCGTGGTGGGGTAGGGGGGCCTCCTCTGTGCCAGACACCAGCCTAAGCGGTGTACACATGCTTATTCCATTATCTCACACAATAACCCTTATATCCATTTTACAAATGAGGAAACTGACTGGGAGAGAGGTTAAATTACTTAGCCAAGGTCACACGACTAGGAAATGGATACTGAAAATGATTTCCAGGTTTCTGGTTTAAATAATTGCATGGATAATAGTGCCACAGACTAAAAAGAAGCCTATAATTTGTACTCATTTATCTGTGTATTCTTTATTTACTACTTTCTGCTAATTTTCTGTTGGGTTGTTGGTGTTTTAGGATTGATTAGTAAATAACTTTTTGAATAGTAAAAAGGTTGTCTTGCCTTTCCTATATGTCTTTCATATATGAGAATTTTTGTGGAGTGGAGAAGTTTAATTTTCATTTCACCAGGCTTATTAATCTATTTTTCCCTCTGTGGTTTCTGGACTTCCTGTAATAATGAGGAAGACATTCCTAATTCAACGAGGAAAAAAATTATTCATATTTTCTTATGTAATTTTTATCTTTATTAATATTTTGATCTATGATTCATGTGTTCATCTAAGTACAACTTAGATGAACAACTAAGGTGTGTCAGGCATCATACCTTAGTGAACAAAATAGACAAAAATGCCAGCATTTATAGAATGATGTTTGATTCATTTAGCTATTCTTTTAATATACTCAATTTGCTATGATACTGTTAATTATTTTAGCATTGGATTAATAGTTGACTATATGAAATTTCCTTTGATGAAAGGAATGAGGTAGGAATCCATCTTTGTTATGTTTTTCTTCATAGGATTTAGCTATTTATCTCAACTAAGAATTTTTACTATTTGTTTTCCAGTATCACTCTATGAAAAACTAAATACTTGTAGATACTTGGGTTTATTTCTAGATTCCATTCTGAACATTGATTGGTTGTGTTTGTTCCTGAACCAGTGTTACAATTTTAAAATTACTATAGCTTTATAATAAATTTTGATTTTTGAAGGGACTCATTTCCCTTTGAATAAAAATAAAAATAAAAACAAGCCTATAGAGACAGAAAGAGGTCTGGGGAATATGAGTAGAAATAATGATCTGACCTACTTGTAGAAAAGTCCTGTAGTGAGGTGAAGGTATTTGTATGTGGATCTGAAGAGAATTGTATGCTGAAGAGAATTGTATGCTGGAGACAAAGATAGGGGAGATGTTGGCAGGTGGTGGTGGTGGTGGAAGTGACTTCCTTAGAAAATATGTCCAGTGAGAGGGGAAGCAGGCCCAGGACAGAACAGGCCAGGATTTAAAAGTTTGGCCAAGCAAGAAATTAGAAAAGAGATTAACCAAGTTGGAGCAGCAGAGAGGTAAGAAGACAAGGGGCAGGAAAGTTTCAAATTAACTCAAAAGGACAGAAGTAACTGACAAAGCCCAGTGTCACACCAAGGAGATGTCACGTCAGCCCAGCATCAGTTGGGTGAGCAACTGACCATTGGCCACCGTATAAAGAGCTATTTCAGTGAAGGTAGAGTTAGAAACAAATTTTAGTTACAATAAAAGAAGCTACGGATGAAGAAATTTTTAGAAATGAGTATAGATTCCATAAAGAAATTTGGTTGTGAAAGATGTTTTGTAAAACCAGTCATCGGCATTCAACGCTAAGAGATGGTAGGTAGACGGAAGCCTGTCCTCCATGCAGAAGTTTGGTGAGGTGCTCTGGTGCCCTCAGAGTGTAAGGAGAAGGAGCTAATCAATTAAGGAGGAATGTGTGCCTTCATTTGGCTGAGAAATTAGCAGAATGGTTCTTATTACAAACGGGAGGTAGGCAGGTCTCTAGCCCAGTGTCATTTTTGTTGGAGAAATGCCTATTAGTTGTTTTTGTACAAATGATATTGTTTGGTGGCTATGTGTGTGTGCATGTGTGTGTATACATGTATACCACATGCCTGTGCGTATGAGTCATGATAAAGTAACTTGACCAATTCTAAAAGAAAAACTTCCCATTTATTGTGATTCCCTCAGAATACCTGATCTTGAAGATGCTATGTTAATTCTGACATGATGTTGTTTTCGGAAATGTTACTGGATGTCCTTTTACTGAAGACCTTCCCAGTTGGTGAATATTCTTTGGAACAATTGCAGAAATGGCAAATCTTGCTTTTTTGAGGGTGATTTTGATTTGAGGGGGTTGAACTGCCAAAAGTCACTCAGAGCCGTGGTGATGATGGGAGTGACCATTTAGGCTCATAAAAAATACAGTGGTACCTTGGTTTTTGAACATAATCCACGAGCTCTTAAACATTCGAAAATAGCCGACAGCTAGGCCACCAGGATCTTGCACTCAGGGGAAGCTGTGTGACATATAAACTTCTGAGTCGTGTTCGAAAACCAAAGCATTTACTTCCGGTTTGTGGCATTCATAAACCAAAATGTTTGTCAACAGAGATGTTCAAAAATCGAGGTACTACTGTAGTAAAAAGCTCATTGTCTGCTTCGCTAGCATTCCTTTAGAAATCCTTAAAAATGCTTTCTGGTCTGCTCCCTGGACTTCCCCCACCGGACCATGAGAGGCCTGGGAGACTGATTCTATCCAGGTGAGGACTTGGTGTGCCATCCGTTGGTGTTGCTGAGGCCAAGCATTAAGAGGACTATTGTGAGGCTCTCCTGCTCTCCCTGGCATGCCACCTATAGCCCTGGCAGCAGCCTGTGTGGCTTGCCAGGCTGCGTGCCCTGGGAAAGGAAAGGTTCCCATGGTTGCTGAGTCAAGATGGAAAGACAGGCCACTGTGCTGTAACCACTCCACAGTATTCAAAGCAACGACAGGGTCTGTCATGTAAGGCCAGTCTGACGTATTGCATCCTTCCATTTTGTCCTGTACAAGAAAGACAGCCCCTTCAGGGGGTGGGGGTTGGGGGGGGGGGAGAGAGAGAGAGAGAGAGAGAGAGAGAAAAAGAGAGAGAGAGAGAGGAGAGGCTTCTACTCTGGGGGCCTGTTCTATACAATCACATTGTCCCAAAAAGGAAACAGTACTTTCTTTTGAGTCCTATACCATGCTCATCCTGTAAGAGAGCTCCTTGAGATCCTTTCTGAGTCATTTTTAAAGCAAACTTCTTCAAATCAGGCCCTTCCCAGATGGACTTAGAAAATATTTGAGGCTTATCTAAGTCGGACTCGAGACGCCAAACTTTATGGCAGCTAGAAAACTATTTAGGAAGAGTTTCTTTCTGCTGCCTTTTTGATTCCTCTCCTAACAAATTTTCACATCACATCTGATTTTCTCACTAAAGATGTGGGCAGAGGTCCTGCTTCTTTTGGTCTGGAAACCTGAAAGGATTCAGGAGCGTATTCAGTTCTTACTGGTTTCCCCTTGGTGATCGGCCGAATCTCTGCCCAGAATTAAGTACATTTCTTGGGATACATCTGCCTGCAAGAAATAGTCATGGAAGCATTCTGTGTTAGGTCCCAGAATTTTAAAATTGTTTTTCTGCTATAAAATTATAGATATTCACTATGCAGATTTAAAAATACAAAAAGCAGTATAAAAAGTGTAAAACTCATGGAATACCACCAGCTGGAGATACAGTTAATACTTTGTTCTAGTATATACATCTATTCTCTGTGCAAACCTGTACATTTAAAGATAGATAGACAGACAGACAGACAGACAGACAGAGGCAAAAAGCTAGCTGTGTTACATACTGCACTGATCTGCCTTCCAATGGCACTAAACTTCTCGAAGATTTTTACAGACCACACGTTATAATACTGCATGAAGTTTCCATAATTTATTTAAACTCAATTCCTTGTTTTTGCCATTTAGATGACGACATAATTTTTTTCTTTTTTTAATTCACAATGAAGGAAGTGGGCATTTTTAGTTACCAGTCATCTGTATTGGGATGGGACTTAGCTTAGACTCTCCTTTCTGGCATTCTTAGGTTCTTTGCTGATCTCTTCTCATAGGAGCTCCCCATGTGTCTGGCGGGAAGACAATGAGCACCCTGGAGTCCTCAGGGCCGACGAGCCAGCCCCTGACTGCCGGCCCCTCGGCCATCCACATGAGCCTGATGGATATGAGGCGCAGTGTGGCTGAACTCCGGCTCCAGCTCCAGCAGATGCGACAGCTCCAGGTACAGACTGTGTTCCTTGGGGGCGATGTTTTCTGTCTTAGTTGCCCAAAGTCAGCTTTCTCCTTGTCCTACATCCCTAGTCCCACAGCACCTTCCAGGGTTCTTTCCACCATCTTTTCTGTGAATTGAACACCTGAATAGAACCAGAGAGGCATGGTTTTCGCTCTCACACATATAGTCTTGGTCTAGAGCTTTCCACTGCGACTGTGGCCCATGTATAACCACTTTTTTAAAGCTATGCACACTTTCACACATGAAAAACAGCACTAAACATCTATTTTTCGGAGGACGGCTAAAAGCAGAGAAGCCCCATGGAACATTCTAACAGCCAGTTAAGACTTCCTGCCTAGTGTTTCAGCGCCTTGCTTTTCCCCAATAGGCAGGCACAACGGTACGACAGTCAGCTAAGCTTTTCTTTGCAAGGAACTATGATATATTTAGAAATACGAGTTTAAACTAGATTAATTCATAAGGAAAAGAAGCCACCACGGGTGATTTGTTGAGAAAAAACAGCTGAAATTTATCTGGACGGTGTGTTCCATAATGTTTTCCGTACCCTTTTCCATTGCTAAGGAATGTATGAACTATATGGGACTCAAAGGAGAGGGAAAATGACGCTTCGTTTCACAAATCCTGTTGAGCAAATCCCACACATCTGACGTACTGAGGTTGCCGGGGCGATGCCTCTCTCCGTGATATATGTCTGTTTCGTGTGTCAACTTCACACTCCTGCCTTAGATGGGAGGTTGATCATGGAGGATATAGAGCTGGCTTAGACTAAACGCAGGCAGCCTCCCTGACTTTGAGAAGCTCATAGTTTAAACATCGGTCAAAGGCAAACCAGCTCAGGAGCCTGGAGCAGCCGCCCAGGTGTGGCATGCTCAGTAGCCCGTGGGGTCCGATAAGGAGAGGGCTTCAAACCACAGCTTCTCTCTCTCCAGCTCGCAGACACATGAGCCCCACATTTTTCACCACCTAATTAAGCTAAGACGATGATTTCCCCTCGCCCTCTTCCTACCAGAGAATAAACAGAAAAGCAGCTGGCCTGAGACCTGCCCAGAAGCCCCGTCATAGCCTGTGAGGGCTGATGGGCCAGACCACACGGCTGGCTCAGTGCTCAGGTCTCCAAGGCTACTCTGTTTCTCAGGCAACGTCCCAGACACCGTGGGCCTCCCATGCAAATTCATTTAAATCCTCCTCTGAAACATGTCCTCTGTGAATGAAATTCCCCATCCTCTGCCTTCTCTTCTCCTTGCTTTGCAATTTTAAAGACATTTTGCAATGAAATGAAGTATATGGATTGGGCTGAGGGTCTGTGCTAGGGGGACAAAGTCCAACGCCAGCTGTGTCCGGGCGGTAACTTAACAAGTGAAGTGGAGGAGGGACAGTGGCAAGGTGGCCCCTCCACACGACAGTCACCACTCCGTTCCAGCCAGCTCTTAACCTAATGGAATCAGAGTCAGCGTTCCTTGATGTTTCAACATTTCAAGAGAATCGGGAAATACAGGTTTTATATGAAATATCTGTATTCTAAAAATGTCGGAAAATAATTAAAAACCAATTATTTAGTAATCTGCAAGGCAAATGACACATGTGCAGGCCAGAGAGGGTCTGTCTTCTCCCGGGTTCTTCACGGTTTCTGGAGGGCAAGCCCCTTCTCACACTGCAGCTGCCTTGTAGTACCTCCTGCTGGCCATGGGGAAAGTGTCTCTCCTCACAAGAAAAGAAATCCCTGAATGTATCATTTTATGGGTAGTACTTACTATTTTCAAAAGGGAGCATTTGTTGGTTTGGTGGCAGGGGTGGAACTGTGGCAAACCTGACTCCAACGTTGTGACAGGCGGGGCCGTGGTATCGCCCTGTTGGTGCCTGGCATTGTTTGGTCCGCTGACTGGCTGGGAGGGGTCTCCCACAACCTGCCACTCCTTCCAACCCTTGAACTGTGCTGTCTCCATCGCAGAAACATAGCTTCTCAAACAAAGAAGCTCTCCAGTCAAGGTCTAGGAGTGCTCTCTTAACCACACAGGTTTCTTTATTGCCCAGAACTGCTCAGCGTTTCTGGCTGTGGGGCGTAAAGAACAGAGAGCAGATGTGCTCTTGAGCTCAGAAGTGTGTGCAGTTCTAAAGAGCAGACACATGGGGAAAGATAAGTACTTTGTTTGCTAACCTGTCTGCTGTTGCTTCTACTTCAGTCTTTGTATTCTATGTCTCTGTCAGCTTTCCTCCCCATCAAGCCTCTGTCTTTTCAGTCAGGGGAGTCTATTTAAGACAAAAACAGTTTAGACTAATTAAGCCATCTCAGCACCAGTTGTCCTCCAGCATATGTATTGTATATACTCCAAAAGTGAAGTGCAACCCCAAAGTGATTATAAGTCCAATTATGGCACTATCATTAGAGATATATGAAACTCTGTAGCGTAGTCTCAAAAGGGCAAAAATTGAATTAGAAATTCAAATGTTCTTTGAACTGTGTTATATAAAATAGTGAAACTGAATGAAATCCTTTGTGCTTGGCAGCCAGCTCCAGTAATTAGATAATTAAATCAGTGGAAAATCCTAGACTGGAGAGCATATCCTATTTAAGCATTTTATTTTCAGAAATGATGGATTATTCTCAGGGAAAAAAATTTGATACGGACACAGTGGGTGTGTAGATTTCAACAGGACAAAAAGAATGTCAAGGGAGGCAAATGGAACCTAAGCAGAAGGTCAAGAAAACCGTTAAAACTCTGCTCATGTCATGCCCTGCTTTCCCCTTTCACATTATCAATCTAACAGTATGGTCCTTAATCCTGGCTACCCAGTAGAATCACCTGAGGCCTTTAACAAAAATATCGATACCCGAATACCACTGCCAGAGTCTGACTTCATTGGTGTGGACCAGAGGCCAGGCACTGGTGATTCTAGAATACTCCCGAGTGAGATTCTAGAATGTTCCAGGCACTGGTGATCGTAGAGTATTCCAGGGTAATAACCGCTCTCAGGTATTATGAATGCTCAGTTCATTGAGATACCTCTTTGAAATGCTGAGTTCTCAGTCACTGGGTGAAGCAAAAACAAATGGAGTATCCACCACCCTGTAAATGTGAAAGACACACCCCTTGACTTTAAAGCCCTGGCTTTAAACAATGCCCCTCATTCCCAGTGATAATCATATGTGTTCTCTACTTAGTTACAAATGGATACAAGAGATATGTGGAACTTGATTTTGTTATGTTCCCTTTCCCAGGTAACAGTTGGGTCTGCCATTAGCTGGCAGCAATGGTAAAGAGAACAGGTGAAGGTCTTGTACCTAACAAATGTTCCCTTCAAAAGATGATTATCTTTATTTATTACCTTTTCTGGTATGATTTAGAAAAAAAAATGGTGAGCTACATCTTTTTTCCCAAAATGCCACAGTGCGTGGATTTTAAGGTAATCCCATATCCACAGAAGTGACGTCAGTTCTGCCGCTCACTGTAAGCTGAGGGGAGAGACGAGCTTCTGGAAGAGACAGTACAAGTTCTGTGGGGGCCAGGTGAAACTTGGCTAAAGAGAGAAGGATGCAGCCTTCTCTAATTCCCACAATTTTTTTTTCTCGGTCCCTATCTCCTTATTCTGCTTCCTGATAAATAAAAAATGGGGTTATTTTGAACTCAGTGTTCCATTTTTAAGACTACTGAGAATTTACTATGTCTTCCTATGAGAGGAGGAAGGTAAAACATCAACATAAAAAAGAAGCATAGCAGTACACAGAGTCGTTGTATTTGAAATGATATAGTTCCGTATAGTTATCTTAAGGTGTCTTTTTATAAGATAGTGCCTCACAGAAACTTGCCAGAGTCTCATTTATCTTCTGACATCCACAGTAATGGTGTGGGACTGTGTATCTCTGAGAAAAGCACACGAGGTTGGCCCTTGCTGAGCAGACCTATTTTCTCCCACCAGTCATGCATGATAAATGGAACTAGTATGAGAGTTGACAATTAGGCTGCCATACAATATGCCAGTTCCTAGTCAAACCTTCACACGGAGGCCAGCTAAGATGGGGAGACTTTTTCCAGATAACATGTGGTTGTGACCAGGTGCCCTTTCGTTTGTTCCCTACAGCCTGGGGAACTTATCTAGGTGGTCAGGAGTCGTTCTGGGGTCTGGCTATCATCACGAAACTTCCGAATGTGTGGTATAACCACTGTTCAGTGTCACTGCGAGGCAGGAAAAACAGCTCAGCTATACTATTGATTAGTTCAACTATACTGTTGGAAAGACTGATAGTCTTAGATTTCACCTACGAAATCAAGATTGAGGATGTGAGGCATATGTCTATTTTGAGGTGGATGAAATTAGGTTTAAACAGTTTCCTAGTTTCTAGATGAAATTAATATGGATAACTTATTTGGTACAATTAAATTTTTAATAGCCAAGAACATTAATTCTGTTGAATTATTTTTATAAAAATATCAAGGTATGGCATTTACAATAAACTTACGTTTCCAGCAATGAGGGGGTTACTGCAACTATACTTGCCTTCAAACTGTTCACAACTAGAAAACTGAAAAACAAATAAATGTATGAAACAACTATTTCTAAATATTGGACAGACAACACAGGATTGTGATCCTTAGGAGAATGGAAACAAAGGATCTGTACCTACAGTTGACTCAGCTTTCTGCCTGGGAACCCTTTTCAGATTATGACGTTGAAAGGCATACCCAGAGCACAGCAACAACCATCTTAGTTGAGGAGATAAGATCAAAAGTTTAGAGAGCTGAAGCAACTAGAATTCGTGGACTGGAGTGCCAAATAAAAGAAAGCTCTGTGAAAAAAGAACTATATAAATCCATGGGTCTGTTATTCAATAAGCCAAGTGTGTAGCATGAAAGACCACTAAGCCAGGCCAAAAAAAAAAAAAGGGGAGGCTGTAAGATAAAAAATTCCCAGAGCTCACACAGGGCTTGGGAGATGTTCATATTTTGACAAGCTAAAGAGCCCTTATTGGCCACGTGAGACATTAGTAGTGATCAGAGAAGAGCCATGCTTCAGTCTTAGGACTAAACTAGCCCCTGAATAAAAAATACCCTAGGTTTACCATAATAAAGAATGAAATCAAACCTCTGAAAAACAAAAATGATCCACAACTAACGGAACCAACTGCCAGAGAAAGCCCAACATTTATAAAGGAAAACAACAAAATCCAGAACTGTATGTCCAGCATCCAATCACAAATTACTAGATATGTGATGATGCTGAGAAATGTGACCCATAACCTCAAAGACAAAGTCCATCGTGGAAATCAACCAGAAACGACAGGGATAATGAGATCAGCAGGACTTTAAAATGGCTGTTATAATTATTCCCAAAGATTTAGAGGAAGACATGGACACAATAAGAGAAGAAATGGAAGATATGAAAAATGTCTAAGTGGAACTTTGAAGAACTGAATATACAATTTCTGACTAGACTTAATGGATCAATCACTGCCAAAACAAAATATCAGTCAATGTGAAAATAAAAATAGAAACTGTCCAAACTGAAGTATATAGAGAAAACAGACTGAAGAAAATGAACCAAAACTTAGTGGTTTGTGAAACAATGTTAAGTAGTCAAGGGGAAAGAGAAAAACATTAGAAGAAATGATGGCTGAAATTTTTCCAAATCTAAAGAAAGCTGTAAATCCACAGACCAAAAAAAGCTCAATAAACCCCAAGAATGATAAGCATTAATGAAACCGCACGAATGAAACCTCACCAAAGTACAACTTGCTAAAAACCAGGAGTAAATAGAAAAATCTTAAATTCAGCCAGAAAGAGGAAAAAAGATACACTATGTACAGGGAAACAATGATAAGAACCAACACTGACTTCTCAGCAGAGACAAAAGTTAAGTCAGAAGAGAATGGATGACATCTTTAAAGTATTGAAAGGAGAACTCTTTCAGAAAATAGAAGACACTTCCCAACTCATTTCATGAAGCTAGGAGCAAAATCAGTCAGATATTACAAGGGGGAAAAAAAACACAGATCAATATCTCTCAAGAAAATATGTGTAACAAAATCCTTAACAAAATGGAAGCAGTTGAATCCAGCAATATATAAAAAAGATAATACGTTATATTTGGTTTTATCCCAGGAATGCAAGATTGTTTTATTATGAAAAAAAGATTGTTTTATTATGAAAAACAAAATAAGTCAATGTTTTTGACCTTATTAGCAGAATAAAGGTGAAAAATCATATCATTTCAATAAGTGAAGAAAAACATTTGACAAAATTCAACACCGATGATAAAAATACTCAGCAGTTGAGGAGAAGGAAATTTCTTTAACCTGATGAGGAATGTCTGAAAAACCTATGGAACCTATAATTAATGGTAAAACACTAAGCACTTTCCCTATAATCAAGAACAAGGCCAAGGAACTCTGTTTTCACTTCTATTGAACAGTGTACTGAAGATCCTAGTATGTGCAATAAGCCTAGGGAAAAAAAAAAGGAAAAGGCATGCATTTTGGAAAGTAAAAACTGTAATTAGCTTTACTCAGAAATGCCATGATTGTATGCATGTAAAATCAAAAAGAATATTTTCAAAATGCTGTCAAAAATAAGCAAATTTTAGCAAAATCACGAGAATCAAATCAATAAGTAAAAATGTAAAAATTTTCGTATATACAATGTGCTAAATCACACAATGGATGTATCCGTAACAATGGAATACCGCTCAGCATTAAAATGAATGAACTACGAAAACACTCAACAACATGGCTGGATCTCAAAAACAATATACTTAAGGAAATAAGCTAGACACAAAAGATTATATATTGTATAATTCCTTTTATATGACATTCTAGAACAGGAAGAACTTAATCTATAGGGACAGAAAGCAGATTGGTGGTTTCCTTGCTCTGGGGGTTGGGGAGTTGATTGGAATCATGGAGGAATTTTCTAGAGTGATTAAAAGTGTTGTCTATCTTTTTAACACTTTGGCGGTTACTTTGGTGTATACGTTTGTCAAAACTCATTGACCTTTACCCTTAAAATCGGTATACAGGTGGTTCAAATTACAATTTTTCAGTTTTGCATGGTGTGAAAGCAGTTCACATTCAGTAGAAACCGTACTTCTAATGTTGAGTTTTGGTCTTTTCTGTGTTAGCCATATTCGGTAGAACACTCTCTTGTGAGGCTGGGCAGCTCCCTGCCAACCGCACCATCACGAGTGTAAACAACCGGTACTCTACAGTAGAAAACCATGTTAGATGATTTTGCCCAACCGCAGGCTAATGACTGTAAGTATTCAGAGCACACTTATGGTAGGCTGGGCTAAGCTATGCTGTTCGGTAGCTTAGGTGTATTAAATGCATTTTCAGCTTATGGTATTTTCAACTTATGCTGGGTGTATGGGAACAAAACTCTATCCGTAAGTCAAGGAGCATCTGTATTTTACTGTTTGTAAATACCTTCATAGAGTTTTTCAAGTTAATTGAAAATGTAGGTATCACTGCTAAGCAAAAATAAACGTAATGATTTGAAGTGCTGATGACTAATTTATGTAAAGCACTTAGAGAGCTGGTGTTGATCCTGCATCCTGCATTCAGCACCTTTTGGCACACTGCTGGGGTGAAGTCCTGGAGACAATGGCAGGAACGCCAGGAGGTGCGTGGGGGTGGGGGCCAGAACAGGACTAGAGGAAAGTGGAAAGAGAACCTGTGCCCATGTTTATTCCTTCATGATTAGCTCATGGTAGTCCCGTGCCAACCAATGTGCTACAGAAAATCCCCTGGAGTCCCTCTAGCTGCCTCCGGTAAGCCCCTCTTTCTGGGAAGGAGGATCACACAGCTTGGAACTCTGGGCAAGTCTCTCCCCTACCATCCTCTTTGAGTAGAATAATTTGAATGGGATCTGACCATGTTACCAGTTAAATAATTTGAATATTACATACAATTGTGTTCTTCTGACATGTCTGTAGGCTTCTCAGAAACATTATTCTGAGAGTCATTCACATAGCAAATATGTGTTAGGGACCTACTGTGTGCCAGAAACTGTGCTTGTGCCTGGAAATAAAACAGACATGTTCCCTGACCCTCTCTCTGGCACCCTACCCAGCAGATGGTGGTGGGAAAATTACTGGGTTGAATTTAAAAGACCGAGTTCTCACCCTGATCCTGCCCAGCAGTTGGCCAGTGGCTGTGAACAAGTCACCTAACCTCGCAGGACTTCACTTTTCCCATCTTTCAAATTTCAACTTTAAGAATTTTAAATAGTCCAGCAATAATTTCCAGCTTGATAGACATTGCTACTGTCCACTGCTGACTGGGCTGTAACTTTATTGGAGCTTGTCTGTGAGGTGTACGCAAGAGGACAAGGTGCAGAGGACTGTGCCACACAGCTCATGTCATGGTGACAGCATCTATCCATTCAAGCGCCCTTTTCTTAGATCACGGTGTGCATCAGAATCATCTGAGTAGTTTAAAAAATTCTCAGTGCCGAGGCTGGACCCCAGACCATTTAAATAAAAATCTCTCAGGGGCAGACCCAGGCATCAGTCACTTTTAGACACATTAATCATCTACTTATTTGTCCTTATATACCTGTTACCATTTATCACTCTGCCCCCCAAAGGAAATAGCTCTGTGGGACTTGACATATGGCATTGAATTTGAGTATACCATTTTGATAGCAAGTAGTGTTACTATGCGTATTTAACAACCACTGCAGTCAGAGCGAGGCAGGACATTAGAGCTGAACCCAAAGCATATCTGAGCTCACGAGTTACCCCATATGTCTATCATTTAGAAAGAGTTTTAGATTCTCCATTGTCTGTTATTACCAACATTGCTGCTTAACTCAATTCATGCATTCAACCAATATTTATTAAATGCCTGCTAGTGTGTCCTGGAGACTGTATGGAGAGCAGAAATTAACCAGGTAGAGGGAATAGCATGTGCAAAGTCCCTGTGGCAAAAGGAGTTTGGCCAGTCAGAACAGAAAGAACGTTCACATGGCTGGAGCAGAGAGAGTGCCAGCTACATGCAGTGGGAGCGCACTGGCGATGTGGGAAAGGCCCATCCCACCCCACGCAGAGTGGGCAGAGCTGTGCTGCAGAGAGCATGAAAGGAAGGCACCCTCTGGGCATTGTCTCCAAACCTAGTGACTTTCAGCAATATACTGACTATCTGGTTTCAAGACCACAATAAAAAGACATTAGCAAAAGCCGTATGAGAGCATGATCATGAGTCATATAGAGGAGGTAACCCAAGAATAGCACATTTTTATTTGGTTTCCTCCCAGACAGAACTACCGGCCCTGCCCTGGGGTTATGCTCCCAGATAACAGTAGCCGGTATGTACTGAGAGCTAGGGTTGTGCCAGGCACTATTGTAAGCACTTTATTGCCTCATTGACTCTCCATTACCAGCCTCTGAGATATGAACTATTACTACTACTTTATAGTGGATAGACACAGAGAGATGATTAATAGCTTGGCTACCTCACACTGCTGCTAAGTGGTGCAACTAGAAATGGAACCCAGGCAGGCTCTTTCTGGATGGCCAGCTGATCACGGTGCTGTGCTGATATGGGAACAGGAAGGTGACTCTGCTTGTAGCTCCTGTTGAAATGCCTTATCTTTATTCGGAGAAAATGGAAGCCATGATGAGGTTTCAAGCCGGTGGTAACATGGCCATAGGTCATTATCAGCCTGCACAGATAATGGACCATTGACAAAGACATCACTACTCTTATGAGGTGGTACACAGTGGTTGTAGGATAGTTTGCAAAAGCAGAAAACAAAAGGGAACAATAACAGCTAGTTGAAATTTCAGGGGGACTTTAGGTGTAATGTAAGAGGCATAATATAATTACTGTTTCTGAGGCTGATTGAATGAATTCACTTGATGTATGTGCTGTTGAAAATTGTTCTGCCCTTGGGAAACACTTAATGCCTTCTTGGAAGCAGGACTCAAGTGTTTGACTAGATTCTTGTGAAACCTGAATGCAAACTCACACATCCTATGCTCTCTGGGATGGGAAACAAGAGTGCTCTGGAAAGGGTATGGAATTTGTGATCTTATGTATGCAAACAGCCTATGGATAATCCAGGGAAATGAGTAAACTGCCGAGAGCCTTGGGTTTACCTGGAATCATTATCGTTACCACCGTCAACATCAAGTTCGGTGTTTTAATGGTCTGTGATTGCATGGTATTTGGTGCATGGGCCCATGGGCCCATATAAACAAGAGGGACACAGATTCTCTTTTAACTGATATGCCGAAATAGTCCACAGTCAAATCAACACTTGTTGAGTACCTATTCTGTACCAAGAAGTATCTCATTTAATCCTCAGAATAGCCTTGCCAAGGAAGGGAATCCCCATCTTCAGAGATAAGGAAATGGAGACCAAGACAGTCTAGGTAGCATGTCTTGCAGTAGCCAGGGAGAAGGTTGAGGGTTTGATCCAAAATCCACTTGGCTCCAAAGCTGATGCTCTTGGCTGCTCCCTATGAAAACATGTCAGTGAGAGTCTATGCCCATTGTCCATGCTGCATTGACCAGAGTAAAGAAAGAATCGTGTCTTTTGCAGACACAGACATGAAAGTCTGCCTGTCAGTTGGCTGCTAAAACTCAGATGTTGGCTGAGGAAGCAATATTATATACAGTCTTTGCTCCATTCCCTTTTTCACTGTAATGAAGTTTCAGCTGCAGGCTGTTTATCCAAACCCACTTCTGAGGACTGCCAGGCACTCAGTCACCATAATGTCAGTCAGGCAGAGCCCGTTGAGGCTGATTTCTTTTGTTCAACAGCTGCAGAACCAGGAGCTTCTGAGGGCAATGATGAAGAAGGCTGAGCTGGAAATCAATGGCAAAGTGATGGATACGATGAAGAGACTGGAAGATCCTGTACAACGACAGCGCACCCTGGTGGAGCAAGAGAGACAAAAATACCTGCGCGAAGAGGAGAAGATCGTCAAGAAGTTATGGTGAGTGCCAGTCTCTTGTTGCGTGTTTTGCTATTTGACCAGAAAAGGAAACCTGTCTTTGCCAGAGAGGAGGCCTCCCTAGATGGTGTTCACTCCCTCTCTCCTTATTGAGCACCTTCTGGGTGCAAGTTAAGTTCTGCTTGTTTGGGGTATCCTTGGACACTGTGCACCCCTCCGTCCAGACTCAAGAAATTCAACACTCCTCAGGTGACTGAGGTAGTCCCTTTAAAAGTTGGAGCATTACACCTTCTTGTAGGGCTCAGTAACACATAAAATTAAAAGGAGCAAATGGCAAAACCCAATGATAAATGGGAAGTCTGCATTTAATCTCAATAAATTCAAACTAATAGCCTAAATAACACAGCACTAAAATTATCTTCCTGTTATTCAACTGTAGTTAAAATCGCAAAAGAAGAATTTAAATGTAAAGTACGTCTGATCCAGAATGAAAGATGCTTCCTTGAGCATTACCAGTCTTCTATGAGGTTCTTATTGAAAGCATTTATCAAGTCCCTCTATTGAAATGAGCAGAATTTTATTACTCCCCAGTCATTAGGGCAAGCACATCTTTTATGTTAATGTATGTTTTGTTACGCAACGGAGATTTATCATGGAAATATTTCACCTTTTAGTATAACGAATTGTAATTTTTGTGGGATCTTCGAATGTTAGTATTTCTCTTGTTTCTTGGAAAGCTCAAACCTTCCACACTGGGATTGTAAGGGGGCAGCTGTCAAATTCTTTTCATGACCAGAATCACCAGAAGTCTCCATGATGGAAAGCACCTACACTTTATCTCCTATTCGAAATTTGAGCTGTAGCTTATATTACCTCAGGTGTCAATCCAGTGTGTCTGATTAAAGTTAGAATGTCCCTCCCAGTAGCAGTCTAGAGAAAAAAAATTGAGTTATTAGTTTCCTAAAAAAATTAAATTTGACCACTATACAACATCTTTAAATGTTTTATTTAGTGCTTGTATTTATAGACAGTTAATCACCCACCATGAGTCAATAAAGCTGTTATTTGTCTACTGAATATTCCCCTTCTGAGCTCATTCCTATACTGGGCTGCTCATCTCAGAGTAGTGTAGAAATTAAAGACAACTTTTCTAGTCAAGAAGCAAGACTTATCTATTGGTTATTAGCTAACCAATAACACAATTCTTAAAGAAGGAAATTTACTTTTTCATAATTTAATTGAAAAATTTATAAAATAGTATTAAAAGTCTATACATTTTTAAAGAAATTTTTGAGAAGACTCTTGAGACCTAGTTTTAGACAACTGGGCTGTCACAAAAATGTTTTAACACGAATAAGATGTTCACAGGGCACCTGAAGAGCTTCAGTCTGGCAAAGCAGAATATATGAGTATGTGTATAGCACAAAACAGGTGATTTACGGGTGCCTAGTGAACCTACATGACACAGAGATTGCTTTGGGCTTCAGAGATCAGAGAAACTTAACCTGAAATAAGTTATTTTTTTCACATGTCCCCAGGTTAAGCACAGTACCATGCACATTGTAGGGCCTCAAAACACGTTTGCTAAACTTAACTGAGATGGCCTTGAAGACAGGTGGGATTTCATCTATGGAAGCTAGACAGGGGGGCGTCCCAGGCAGAAGAACCCTGCAACCCAACAAATCTTGGTACTACAAAGGCACAGGATAACCTTGGAGAAATGGGGTAGTCCAGTTTGGGCAGAGAGTTAGGTGCAAGATACCAATCATGTTTTATATATTTGGGTTGCGCCATTCCTCTTTGAATGTGCCTGCCTAGATCTTAGACCATATTTGAGCTCTGCGTGGCTGTTTTATGTCTGCGTTTACCGAGATTAAAAGACCATGTAACAGAAATCTGGATTTCTGGCTTTTAGTGAAAATTCCTGGGTCCAACCCCAGATTCAGAATTTCTCTGGATGGACCTTAGGACTGTGCTTTTTACAAACCTTCAGGGGAGATTCTGAATCATCTTCACATTTGAGAGATACTGTTGGCCCAATGAGGAGGTCACTGAAGGTTTCTGATTAAGGAGGTAGAAAAGTCAGAGCTCTCTTTCAATTAGGTCCTTCTGGCCACCAGGACTACTGGTTGAGGGGAAAGAGATTGGTGCCTAGGAAACCATATTGGGCTCAACTATAACAGTCCAGACAAAAAGTCAGTAAGGCCTGAATAACAGCAGTAGAAATAGGAATGGGAAAAGAAATCAAATGCAAAATGGACCAATTGAATGGATCAAGTGGTGAGAAAGAGCAGGTTACAAAAGATAGCTGGAAGTTTCAACTCTGGAACATTAGGAAAATGATTCTCTCTCTCCTTCCCATCTCTTCTTTCTGTCCCCTTCGCCCTCCCACTCTCTCTTTCCTGCCCCTTCACTCTTCCTGCCTCTTTCCTTACTCATACACACACACACACACACACACACACACACACACACACACACAGAGGAAAATAAGTTCCCTTGGGGACTATGTTAGGATAAGTTACTGGTGAGCCATTCAGATGGCAGAGAAATAAAATTTGGGTCCAGAACTATAGTTAGAAATTGGATCAAGATAATTTCTCTTGGTGGCCTTCTACATGGAAATAATATTTGGGCTTCTACAAACAGTCAAGTGAAATATATTTCAAGAAATTAATGGTTCCTTTTAACCAAGGTAGAATGAAAAGTGACTTCAACGAAGAGAATGGATTGACCTATAAACCATAACATCTGTGAACATTTGACATTCTTTTGAGCAGAAGTTACATCTCAAAAGTCACATCAATTACTATAATATTAAAATTTTATTTTTAGCATTCATTTTAGCTCCATTGTCTCTTTTACATTTTGAATGATTTATCTAAATGCTTTATCTGTAATAGAAACATATGAAGAGAAGTAACATTGTTGTGTACAATAATATCAGTACACATTTGTGTATGTTCCGTGCTCAACAAAGGGAAACCTGTGACATTTAAGGGTCTACTATGCACAGGATTACGAAATCCAGGAGTCATATTGTACAGAAGAGATTAAAACAGAATTTTAGGCTGACCGACTTTGGGTCAGATGATAGCTCCTTCAAGTATTAATTACAGCTTGGCCAGCTTGAGGGTTGCTAATGGAACCATGATAATATTTGGGTCTTAGCTCTTCCAGCAAAGCTTAGAAGGACTGGACAGTGTGTCCAGTCTACATATTGAAAAAAAAAATTCTGTTTGGTTATGAAATGGGAAAGAATTTTTCCACACAAAGGTACCATGTGTAGAATTCTTATGAGAGTTGGCATACACTCTCTCCACCTTAGGGATACAGGAGCTATAGGAAGAGTACAGTGGGTTCACATAACACCAAGTGCCTTTCCATAGTTGGTGAATGTGGACAATGAGCAGATGGGGCTTTCCATTTTGGTCCGAAGTTGCATCGTTTCATCTGAAGGGGTCATAGGCAGTTTTGGTCCATTTTCCATAACAGAAGGAAAGACATCAGCAAAACTTTCATTCCACTGCTTGGAGTTGGATGAATTTGTTGTTTGTCCTGTGGTCCTTGTTGAACATATGTGACATCCTGCCTGAATCCCTCCTGCAGCTGCTATGCCATCCATAGCTTCATCCACTTGCCCAGTGGGAAGAGCCTTGGGGCACCATCTTTTTGCAGATACACTGCCTTCCTATTCGCCTCCTGCTGCCTGCTCCACAGACTCCCAGCTCCAGCAGTGGAATAAACTGTTCACTTACTGCCACCTACTGGATCTTCATCTGTCAACGTTTTCTTCCGCCCCATTTAAAAAGGGTTTTTCTATTGGATTTATAGACAAACTAAAATGATACAAACGTGTTTAGGATGGGGTTATTAATATGCACAGGAAACAGGATATTGTTTGTTTGTTTGTTTGTTTGTTTGTATTTGAAGTGGAAAACCTTTATTTAGTTCTATTGGAACTGGCAGTACCTTAAGTGTGTGTGTGTGTGTGTGTGTGTGTGTGTGTGTGTGTAAATCAGATCGGTGATCCTTTCTTCTCTTTGTAACTTGAAAAGGAAAGTCAATACTTATGGATGGGACAATCAGTATAAACCAGAGATTTAGTCAGGGGCGAGTTTGCTCCCCACCCATCCCCCAGGGACATTTAATAATGCCTGAAGACATTAGTTTTTTGTCACAATGTGGGGGGAAAGTGCTACTGTCATCGAGTGCATAGAAACCAGGGGTGCTGCTAAACATCCTACAATGCACCGGATAAGCCCCCACTAAAAAAATTAGCTGGTCCAAAACATCAAGTGCTAAGGTTGAGAAGCCAGATCTGGGTTGCTCATTTTGTTCCACTACAGCATTTTCTCTCTCTCTCTCCCTTTCTCTCTCTCCTCTCTGTCTCTCTGTCTCTCTGTCTCTCTCTCTCTCTCTCTCTCTCTCTCTCCCCCCCCCTCTCTCCTTCCCACCCTACCTTCCTTCCCTCCATCTTTCCCTCTCTCATCTGTCATATCACAAAGTACACACACCCCTCCCCTGGTTGGCATCAGCACCACTGAAAATGAAGAGTGCGTCCTTTGTCTTCCCTCTGGCCAACGTGGGCGTCCTCATGGACATGCCCTGGGGAAAGGTCCTTGCACCTGCCTGACCACTCAGCAGAATATTTTAAGCCAAACCAAGTGACGCCTCTAAGAGGTGCTCCCACTATCCCAGTGGAAGTGGGAGGGGCTGGGCCACAAGAACAGTGGGAGGTCCAGATGAGCCCTTTGCTGCTGCACCTGTGCTTTCTGAGGACCTGTGTTCACTCCCATCTATGGTCTTCTTGCTCCCCCAGTGAGCTGGAAGACTTTGTGGAAGACTTGAAGAAGGACTCTGCATCGGCTGGCCGCGTGGTTACGCTAAAGGATGTGGAAGACGGGGCTTTCCTCCTGCGACAAGTGGGAGAAGCCGTAGCTTCCCTGAAAGGTGAGCTCCCTGAAGGGAAAAGTCTGAAACGTGTTTCGCAGGGGGATTAAAAATCTGCCCAACAGTGAGGGCTTCATGCATTCCTTCATTTAATCACACAAGCATGTATTCATCGAACACCTACATGTGTCAGGCACTGTTCTGAGCAGTCGGGACCCATCACTGAACAAAACAGGCAAATGTCGTTGACTTCTTGGAGCTTATGTTGTAGTGGTACTGTAAGATTTAGGACTAAATGAAACTAATAACAGTGTCACCTCACTGGGCTCTGTGCCAAATTCATTAAAGACAACCCCAAGCAACAGTTGACCTTATTCCAAATATAAAGACAGGAAATGAGGGTGAGAGTCGCTCTGCCCTTACCTGAGGTCACTTTGAACCCGTCTCTGTCTGACACGTGTCCGGCCCTGAAGATGTGGGAGCCATGGAACGCGCTGTGGCCGGTGAACCCTATGCGCTCAACGCTCTCCTGTGTCGGGTGCGGGATGGGGGCTGGCCCTTCTGGCTTCTTTTCCTACGACTCACCCAACTGCTCTTGGCCTGCAGGAGAATTTCCAACCTTACAAAACAAGATGCGAGCCATCCTGCGCATAGAAGTAGAAGCCGTGCGGTTTCTGAAGGAGGAGCCGCACCGGCTGGACAGCCTCCTGCAGAGAGTGCGGGGCATGACGGACATCCTGACCATGTTGCGGAGGTGACGGCTTCCCGTGGGACGCAGAGTAGGGGGCAGTGTGCTGCCACGGTCGGGGGTCTACGTTCTGGACTCACAGGCTTCCTCCATGCCGCCGGGACCTTCTCCATCGCTGTGGCATATCACATCTCATTTCCCGGGTCCCGAGGAGGCCGCGGCTCCCCCCCACCTTGACTTCTATGGTGATGTGGCTTGTGGTTCTGATTCTTCAGCACAGACTTGCTGCATTTGGCACATGCTAGGGCTTCAAATTTACTAGGAAACACAGTGAACGTTTTCTGAAAATCATTTGAAGGTCGTTCTTTTCAATAACATTTCGAAGTTTAAAGAATGGATCAAAATATATTATTAGCGTCCTTTACTTGAAGGCATAGATGACTTCAGTTAGGAGAAAATGAGTGGAAATAAATAAAGCCTTTCTTGACTTACCTACTGAAAGAGTATCTGAGACATTGTTGGTCCCACCTAGAAAAGATAAATGAACACCTTTGGGTGGCACAGCCCAAACTACCCTTACCTGTCCATAAAAAAGGGGTCATAGTGGAGGAAAGACTAAAAGAAATCACTGACTCATCCATGACTTTCACTGAAAAGAAAATTCTTGAACTCCATACCCATGTAAAAAGCGCTGAAACATATGCCTGCAGGATTGTGTTGCCAGAAGCACCTTTATAAATGACATGACATAGCATATATACTCTGTCTTTGGGTGACAATTCTATCTCTTCTCAACACAATCATAACAACAGCTTATACCTTGAGCACTTTCTGTGTATCAGGCACTGACCTAAGCTTCTGTAAGTATAAGCTCATTGGGTCCTAATCAAAACCCTATAGGGCAGGCATTGTTTTTCACATTGTATAGAGAGAATCTGAGATTGGGGGAGGTTCACTGAAGGTCAGAGGAGCGGGTGGGATATGTACTGATAGTTTGACTCCAGACATCACAGTTGGTTCTGATCTCACAGCCCGGCAGTCAGTAGTAACATTTGGACATTCTACCTGTTCCAGCCCTGGTGTTGGATGTTAAAAATACAATAATAAAGACAAATAGGACCTCTGCCCTTATAAAACTTCTTCTCTCACGTGGGAAATGACACAATTACCAAAAATAAACTATTTCCCAACAGTGGAAGTCCCTGAGTTTCCAGTTTAATAGAACTAGGAAATTGCAGAGGCATTACCCTTCAGATCTTGGACCAGATTTGAGAGCAGGTCACAAACTGAAGTAACATATGAGACAGTTTCTTGGAACAATTTTAATCACTAACTATAATCATTTGATCAGATTTATGAGAAAAATATATTAAATGTGCAGCTGACTTTTAGATGAATTATTAACCATAAGAGCAAGTGAGATTTTTCTAGTAACAGTGACCTCAGGAAAGAGCCTCTTTTGAGATGAAAACACTACAGACCAGCTGTTTCATCGCCTGCGTACATTCCAGGATGCCTAAGGAATTTTGATTCAAACAATAGCCTCCTACAGAGATCACGCTGAGTACTCGAAGAAATTGTATCTGGGTTACATTTCCTCTTAGGTTCACTCATTTTAAATTGCTAGAGTGAACTTTTTCTTGCAGGAGGATAAAAATCTGTTAAAAGAATTCTTCATTAAGCTCTTACCTAATGTGGTAACCCATCCGCAAAGCCTAAAACAAACCACCCTTGTTAAGTGGAAATAGATAGCAAGCTGGCAGATAGCACTGTTCCATTCTCCCTTCTCTTCCCTGAAAAACAATTAAAAGAAAATTTGAGAGCCGGCAAAGAGTGATAAAGCTCAGTATTTGTCTTATCTCCAGGGAATGCAAGTTCTAAAAAAAAGATAGGATTGTGTGTTTTGAATGTTATAGGACTTTTTGTCCCATACATGCTCAGTGGCAAGAATGAGAGAGAAAGCCAGTTAAGTAACTTGAAAAATAAAAGCTACTTTAGTTGCCATCAGGCTGCCTATCACCAGCCTTTGTACTACTCACTTTTTATTGGTATCTTTTGTGTGTAACGTGCTGTACTCGGCACTGTGGGACACAATGAAGACAGTAGGAATATGCGTGCCCCACCACCACCATCACCACCACCAAGAACATGCATATATCCTGACACCGTGGCAGAGAAGATAAAGCAGGTGACATTCACAGTTCAGAGCAATTTAGCGGCCTGGGAAGATGCTGAAATATTTTTGTGCGTGTTGAATTAGACGTGCTAACCAGGCACTTAGAAATGTGGACTGAAGTTCAAGAGTCAGAGGGGTGTTCTTGCATAACTGGGAGGGAGGGAAGTAGGGAGGGAGAGAGGGAGACAGGAAGGGAAGAGAGTTTTAGAATTGGAAGTCGCCTTCCTGAAGGTGATTACTGAAAATGGAAGCGATGGCTATGATAGAATGAGAGAGAAAGGAGGGAACGGATCTTTGGGGTAGGTAATGAAGAGATGGGGTAGGTAAAGTAAACAGCGAAAGAAATGGAGAACTGAGTAGCAGAGGAGAGTCATAGAATATAATGTTTTTTTCCAAATCAAAAAGCATTTTAATTAAGAAGGGAAGGAGGGACTAATCGAAAATTATAGGGCAGGTACCATGTTTCACATTGTCTTACATATAACTTTACATTGATCCTCACAACCACCCCTGAGGAAGGTACTGCAAGGCATTATTACCATTGTCATCGTCATCATCATTATAACATTCTATAGAGAAGTATCTGAGACTGAAAAAGGTGATGTTCCTGACATTGTATCAGTAGAACATGGTAGAACTGATATTTAGACACAGGTCTGTCTGACCCCAAAGACCATGTCTTTTCCACTGCACCATGAATAGAGATAGAAAAATATCATCAAACGACCCCAGAATGCAGAGGAGGATGAGGACTAACCCAGCTGTTCGATTTGGAGTCACTGTTGACCTTGCAGAAAGCTTGGTCAAGTCCCGGTGGAGAAGCCAGGCCGCACTTGGCTGAGTTATAGGAAGAGCAAGCGGAAGGAATTAGAATATAGACTACCCTTCAAGATGTTTGGCAATGAAAAGAAGAGAGTATGGAGAGTTTAGGAAGCTTTTGGGGTTAGAACTGGGCATGTGTGAGCTCTCCAGGCTGGGAGCAGGTGGAGGAGGTATTGTTAGAAATACCTATGTGATCATTTCACACCACCACCACCAGCACCCAAATACGACAGAATTGCATCAGGGAGGGCACAACAGTGCCAGTGGAGAGAAAAATTGAGCGTCTCCTGAGGAAAGGACTGAGAAAGCAGCTGCCAGAGATAACTAGGAGGTGATTCAAGAGCTTTGGGAAGTTGCCCTGGAAACCCTCAACCCTGAGCTGCTACTCTGAGTTTTAGAATGTTTTCATTTTGCTACAGAATCTTGCCTGGCTTTAGGGTGACACAGCATTTCAGTGTACCATGATAGTAAAACGAAAGTTACCTGTTTGCATACTTAATGCTACTATGCATGCTTTCTCCTAGACACGTCACGGATGGGCTCTTGAAAGGGGCAGATGCAGCCCAGGCTGCACAGTATGTCGCTATGGAAAAGGCCACAGCCGCCGAAGTCCTGAAGAGCCAGGAGGAGGCATCCCACTCCTCAGGCCAGCCCGGCCAGTGCACAGGAGTCCCGCGAGACGTGAAGTCGAAAGTGGTGCCCCTGACAGTTCACCATGCCCAGAGCTCTCCTGTGGTCATCCAGCCCTCCCAGCTCTCCTCCACCCTCCTGAACCCCGCCCAGCGCTTGCCGGGGGGCACTGGTCCACACCCGGCCAGCCCTCCAGCTGTCCCCCAGGACGTGACCTCAGCTCTGCAGTCCCCACAGACGCCCCTGAATGGTTCCGCCACGCAGAGCTTCTTCATCGAGGAAATCCACAGTGTGAGCACCAAGAATAGGGCGGCGTCGATTGAGGTAGAGTCCTCCTTCCACTTCTCGTAAGCCCATCAAGGACTGTAACACACGGTCCTTTCCCTCAAAGAGTTTACAGTCTGCTTGTAGAGACAATTCACAGATGTGTCAGTTATATTTTTATCAAAAAAAAATGCATGTATATGAAAGGTAGACTTTAAAAAAATAAACTATGACTGGGTTTCAATGGCCAGATTAGGAGAAAGGTCATCAGATTTCAGAAAAGGATGACGCACCTAAGCTAGATGAAGCAGAGGAGGTGGGATGCTGGTAACTGTTTAGCAACAGGCTCTGGTGGGAAAAGCCCTGATTTGTAATATTTGCCAGTGTCTGTAGGGTAAAGACTCCCAGCATGACTGATGTCCAGTTACAGCATGACGTCACTGAAGATGCAGTTGGGGAGATGTGAGAATTCAGCTGTCCTGAGACAGTGGGAGCTGGCGCAAGCATACCACTGGTGAATGCAGGCCTGGGGAGGGTTTGCCACTGACCTTGAAAAGTAAGAGAATCTGGGTAAGCAGAGGAGGTTGGTGAGAGCATTCTAGAATAAAGAAATGCTAGAGCAAAGGCTGGCACCATGAGGAAGTCTGTTTAACTGGAACAAGAAAGACTAGATCAGGCTGGCAAAACAGGCCTGATTTGGGAGAGCTTGAAAACCAGCCCCAGATGTGTGAAGTTCATTGTGTAGATATGGGAGGAATGCTGCAGCTTGGACCAGTGATTAAAGAAAAAGGCATCTTCAGAATATTAATCTGGACACAGTATACAGAATTGGCTGAGGTGGTGGGTCTAGAATTAAGGGTGCTGGATGGAAAGTTATTACAGTAGTCTCAGGATGAAAAGCAGAGGCAGTCCAGATGAAAAGAGAAAGCTAGGTCTTAAGGTCACATAGCATAGAGAGAAGACATGCTATGTTTTTAAATATTCTTTTTTATTAAGAGCTGGTATCAGCGCTCAAGCAGCACATTTTGCTTCCCTTGCTTTCTCCTTCCTCCTTTCCTTACCTGCAATGTTTCCTCCACTCATGATTGTATCCCCAGCAACCTGTTCCTAACCTTTCCTGCCTCTCTTGCAAGTCAGCAGTAGATAACCCAGGTTTCAAGAGGAGATGACCTCTTAAAACTGCTAAGGCTGCTGCCATGGCAACCGGGCCTCTGACCACTGGGTAGCTGTTCTCTGCTCCACAGTCAGGGACTGAGCCCCTGATCCCAGTCAGCTGATTAAAAGTGCTGTCATAGGACGGGGTGGAACTGTGATTGGCAGACGATGATCCATCACGTCATCCCTATGGGATGGGGCAGAGAACTGAAAACACGTTTCCACCAAGGATGAGTGGGTCTGCCACTTTAAACATCCCCATGTTTAAAAGATGTCAGTGGGACAACTCTTTTTTTTTTATTATTTTTTTTTATTTTTATTTTTTTTTATTAGTTTCAGGTGTACAAGACAAGGTAATACTTAGACGTTTATCATTTATATCCCTCACACTGTGAACCCCCCTTCCCCCATCCATTATCCCTCTGACCTCACACCGAGCCATCACATTATATATATAAAATTATAGTTGGCATTCATTAATGTTTAGCTTCTGGTGTACAATGCCATGGTCAGGCATCCACATTATTTCTGAGGTGGTCTCCCAAATAGGATGCATGTCCATCGGATACCCAACAAAATCTTTACAGCATTATTGAATAAGTTCCCCAAATTAATTTTCAGAAAACCCTGAGGCCATCTTGTGGTTACCAGCTGCTTCCTAATACCTTCACCTTTCCCCTTATCCCCAACCCCCCCCCCACCCATCTAACAACTCTCGGTTTTGTCTTTGTGTCCTCAAAACTGTCTCTGATCAGTTCATTCACATGTTCTTTTCTTTAGATTCCGCATATAAGTGAGATCATATGGTACTTGTCTTTCTCTTTCTGACTTATTTCACTTAACATAATGTTCTCTAGGTCCATCCATGTTGTTGCAAATGATAAGATTTCTTTCTTCTTTATGGCTGCGTAATACTCCATTGTATAAATGTACCACAGCTTCTTAATCCAGTCATCTACTGATGGGCATTTCGGTTGTTTCCATATCTTGGCTATTGTGTAAAGTGCTGCAATAAACATAGGAGTACGTACTGATTTTTGAATTGGAGTTTTGGATTTCTCTGGGTAGATGCCTAGGAGTGGAATTGCTGGATCATAGGGTAGTTCCATTTTCAGATTCCTGAGATACCTCCATACTGTTTTCCATAGTGGCTGCACTAATCTGCAATCCCACCAACAGTGCACTAGCGAAGGACAACTCTTTTATTTAACAAATATCTACTGAGAACCTACTGGGCATTTTGGGTTCTCATTGTTATGTGTATATTTTCAGTTATGAGTCATTTCCGACACTGCCCCAATCCACAGTAAGGAGGCCTGAGACTTTCTGCCAACAAGCATCACGGAGTCCCACTACGTACCAGGCCCTCATAGGTTCTGGGGCAGGCAGTGAACAAGTCCGTGCCCTCGAGAAACGTACCTGTTATAGGGAAAGACAGAGAATAAGTACAGAGAGTGTCAAAAAAATGTATACACATTGTAAGAAAGGAAAAAACTGTATTAATTGTAATACTCAATATATTACTGATAACAAAAGATGAATACAAGTCACGTTTGACTTCTGCAATTACAGAAATGCTCAAAGTGGTTACCATCAGCATCCAGACACTTCTGATTATGACAAACTATTGATTGAGCATAGATAACATCTCTTAAAAATGTGTATAAATTTTTTTTGGAACCTCTGGTAAAGCCAGGTGATGATCAATGCTAGGAAGAAAAACTAAAGGAGGGTAAGGATGGTGACTCCGGTGGCTGTTATTTATATAGAGTGAATCTGGGGCAAATCCTTCACCTCAGTGGGCCCGTGTTCTCATGTGTAAAAGTGTGGATTCAGTGACCTCCTGGATCATTTCCAATTCTTACATTACGGGGTTTCACTAATGCTGGTGTTCATGTCCCCTCTGCCTTCTTGGAATGACCCATGTGCCGTCTCAGAATCACAGGCAAATGTTGTTGTTTTTTAAAAAAAAAGTACAAATATTTAAAAATACATTTTATATATTTCTCCTTGTTGTAGAACTTGATGGAACTTAGCGGTTATGTAAATAACCGCCCCCCCTCCATTTTCTAAGTAAGAAAATGTGGCCCAGTGGCCATACAACAAGTCTTCGATAGAAGAAGACCTAAGACATAGGACTTTTTCTTCCTAGGGAGTGTGCTGGTGTTCATTTCTGTTGGTGTGAACATCTCTACAATGAAAACTCAATTTAGAAAACAAAAACTTGGTTCTGCCTACTTACCTTAGAGAACGTGTCCCTGTGTCCCTTTTTATTTGTCACGTAGCAGTATGTCTTAAGTGCTCAGTCGTCGTTTAGTGAATGGACTTGGGTTTCTGAGCTTTTTTTCCTCTGGGAATGACTACTATCCCGTGGACTTAAATGCAGCCCATATAGCTATAGAGACAGCACCAGGGTCGGGCTTGCCTGATGTGCAAAGTGTCCCTCAGCGCAGAACCCGGAACGTTACTGTACCAACACTTTAACTGTGTTACACCTCTTCCCGCCAAACAGGAAATCTCTAAACGATGAATTAGCTTTTTCCTCTGCGTCTTAAACTTCCTTCACTTTGTTGTTTTCCTTCAGAAAGCAGAAAAAAAGTGGGAAGAGAAAAGACAAAATCTGGACCACTATAATGGCAAAGAGTTTGAGAAGCTCCTAGAAGAAGCTCAGGCCAATATCATGAAGTCAATACCAAACCTGGAGATGCCACCAGCCTCGGGCCCACAGCCAAAGGGCGATCCTCTGGTGGATAAGCTAGAACTTTCAGGTAAGGTACTGAGAGAGCTGTGTACCTAGCTGTCGTCGGTGTGTGTGAGGCCACCCACTTAAGCACACGCTGGCCAAAGAAACCTATCTCTCACTAATTAAAAACCTTATACAATTGAAAAATTGCAAGAACAAATCCCTCAGGTATCCCTAGAGCCTCATTACCACTTTTTAACTATCACTGTAGTAGGGGAACTGTTCTGTGTTACGGTATCTGAACAATGCCCAATAAGGAAAAATTGAGATTCACAGCTTTTCCTATGAATTTATGACACTTCCCAGCACCAGCTGGAAGAATATGAAGCGTGCATTGAAAGCGAGAGCTTTTCATACACTACAGAAAGAAAATGCCAGCTCTTAGGAACTCCCAGAGGGGATATTAGATCACAAGGTGAAATTGTATTCCTAAGTCAAAATTATTGAACTGCATATTTAACCAATGAAACTATGGAAGTTAAGCATCCACATGTCAATAAATAACATAAGATAACTTAACAAACTCAGCCTACTCAACCTCGAACCAATTACAGTCCTTGTGCCTTATGCTGATATTAAAATTATGTACAGTGACATCATTTTACTAGCGGCCCAATGTCTCTGAGAGTCACATTCAATGAAGCCTTGTCCAGCAACTACAGTTAATTTGAAAAGAAATGGCCATCTTGACTTGCATGTCAAGGAACATGAAAGTGGATACAATTTATAACCAGTATAACCACTATAACACGTTTCGTTCCACAAAGTTGCTCTAAAACTCCACTCCCTGAAACTCTCCCCCTGAGACTGTGCTGAAAGATGTTTTTCCCCTCATTCCCCCCCTGACAGCTGTGAGAGGGCCTGTCTGGGGCCCCTTGGAGGTCAGGGGCCAAGACCTGGGGTGAGAAGGGTCCTGGGGGGCAGCTGTTTTCTCACAAAGACCTCTTCCCTCTGGAGTGCCCGTGGATAAAATGATCTACCTCATTACATTGCTATGGGGCCTAATTCAGCTCTCCCCATGATTAATTTTGTCCTGT
The DNA here is from genome assembly GCF_964194185.1 of Rhinolophus hipposideros. Taxonomy (NCBI): domain Eukaryota; kingdom Metazoa; phylum Chordata; class Mammalia; order Chiroptera; family Rhinolophidae; genus Rhinolophus; species Rhinolophus hipposideros. The sequence continues at coordinate 12,841,891 of NC_138047.1, read as the reverse complement.
AGTCCTTTGATGTTTTAGAATTACAAATAAATTATAAATTTAGAAATATGAATAAGCTTGTTATTGTTCCTTCTCATGACTGTCCAATAGAAAAAAAGTAGCAATACATTTTGTTAACCTCTTTTGGGATTTTCAGTCTTTCAGATTTAAAAAATTTGCATAAATTAGTTTTTAAATTACTCCCCAAAGTATTTTCACTCAGTTAAAATGTTCTTATTGTTGTTGTTGTTGTTGCTGTTCTTTTTTTCTTTTTGAATACATGGCGTGGTTTCTTGTCAGAAAGTGTTCAGTAATGTATAGGCCACTAGAAATGTGTAAGAGTATCTATCATCCATTATCTGTAAATGTTAGTTTCTATTATTTTTATTTATTTTTCATGGATGTTATTGTTTTTATTTTTGTTTATTAATGAGGTAAAAGTCTAAGCATGGGGTTTTTAAAAATCATTTATATTTCCTTTTATATGAATTGTCTGAGTGCTTAGATAATGGGGAAGGATGGATACCTCCCCAAAATTATCAACAGCTTTTCGAAAATTTTAGGAATTGTGGCCTCAGTCAATGTTAAAACAAAAATATTCACAAAGACATATTTAAAAAACACCAAGGAAAACTTTATGCAAGACTATTGCAGTGGGGGAGAGAAACTGAACTCAGTTCTGAATACAATGAGGTAGGGAAATTCTTGCCAAATTTAGCTATCAAGGGTGGGCAGTGTAGAACTTATCAGATATCAAGAATGGAGGATTCTTGCTCAACTAGATTCTTTGCTAAAATGGGGCTCAGCAGATAAAGGTCAAGGCCTACAGTTCAGAGGAGCCTGACTAAAGTTGGTTAAAGTGGGAGTCTGTCATCAGACATGAGAGGAGGGACCAAACCCCATCAGCCTGTGCCAGTCCCTAGAGGGACCCAAAGTGGAGGTGGCCATCCTGAGGCCAGATTGCTGGCTTAGGAACCAGCCCCATGGCCCTATTCTGCTAGAGCCCTGTAACCCAGTGCCCTCAGGACAGAAACTGGTGACTACAAATCATCACTGGCATGGCACCCTGATGATTTACCCAAGTCTTTATCACACCTTTAAATGGAATTCCTCAAGCGTCTCCTCTAAACAACTCTGTCTCCGCTGCTCAGAAAAGACAAACATACTCCTGGGAGGTCAGGCCATGTCCCTAGAGAGAGTTGGGACAAAGCCCAGCTGGAGGCCCTGACCCTGAATTTCTGGTTCTACTACTTTAGTGAGCTGGTGGGTAGAGTATTTGCAAAGGGCGGAAGAGAAGAAGGTTGATAAGGGCAGGAATAAGGCTGTTTGTTTGAGTTTTGATTAAGCAATGCCTTTTTCTGAGCATTCTTCTAGAGAAAGCTGGGAAGATATCTATCTACATTTCCTAACCTGTAGTGTCAATGCTAATTTAAAATTCTCTCATTTCTGCGTTTTCTGTCTCCTTTCCTTTTTCCAACCATATAACCATGACCAAAAAATCCACTTTCTCCCTGACTTTGTTCTCTGTTTCCATCTGCCTCCCACTGTCCCTCTGGCCCTTTCTTGGCGAGATTCTACTCTAACATCCCTTCTGCTAAAGCTGTTTTTCAAACTGGGGGGATGAAGGCTTTGGAGGCCAGGCAGAGGGCTCTGGCTTTGCCTTTATGTTCTGGTCTTTTATCTTTCCAAGTAATGCTCAGCTTTTTTTGTTTAATAACAGCTAATACTTACATAACATTTACAATGAGCCAATAATCACTGTTCTAAGTGCTTTATGTATATATTAAGCCATTCATTCCTCAAGAACAGCAGTGGAGAAAATATTGGTATAATACCCATTTAACAGATGAAAAAACCAAGGCAGAGAGTGGTTAATCAACTCATGCAGGGTCTTTCTGGGATTTCAAGCCTATTGGACTTCAGGATCTATACCATTAATTGTTACACTATGGAGAGAATAGAGAAATTTTTAAGTCAGATTGCTTGAGTTTATAGAAATACACTGGACTTTCCGGACGTCATCTTGAAAAGAGATTATTATGCAATGGCGCATTGTTTTCCAGAAGACTCACCAAATTCAGAACAGGACTTGGACAAGCTGGGGGGTAAGTCCCCACCTCCTCCTCCGCCACCTCCTCGAAGGAGCTACCTGCCAGGATCGGGGCTCACCACTACCAGGTCCGGCGATGTGGTCTACACCAGCAGGAAGGAAAACACCACCACTAAGGTCTGATGGGTTAAGCCCCAGTAAACTGGTCTCTGGGTTCAGATGATAGCCTTAGACAGGGTCATCTTTATTCTCGTTTAGAACATAAAAAGGAGTGAGGCAAGAATCGAATACACTAGATCATTAGGAAGCACCACAGATGGGAAATCGTCAGCTAGTGTTACTGGACTAGACTCAGCACCATGAGTTTTAGCCTTACTTGACTTCTAGCTGCAACAATATGAAATGCAATTCACAAGCTACTGCCCCAGCAGGGCACCATGAGATTGAAAATGGGGGTGGGAGTGGGATAGGAGCGGGAAGCAAAAGAAAGACCATCTTTCAAAGGTTACTGGGATTAGCCATCCGTTATGGGAGTCTATACCAAAAGATGTTCAATGGGCTTTAGCTTCCATTTAATTGGCAAGTTTTGTCTTTTTATGTCCAAGGTAAACATTCAAGTTTCAAAGAGAGGTAGTATGGGAGAGCTTTTCTTAAAGGCACGGAATGTTGAGGAGTTACAATTTTATTATAATTCTTCAATCCATTCACTAAAATGGTAGCTTGCATAAACAAAAACCCAAACTGAATGCAAGTGGACAAAATAGCCTCGATTTGGAGAGCTAGAAAGCCAGTGTACTGGGCAGTGAGGGACCATGTGTTCTTATGATCTCTCCCTCTTTTTGTCGGTCCCTGGGGGTGTTAAACCAACATCTGTGACTTGACTCTTCCATAGGCAAGCAGTGAAGATGCTGGACCAAGTCCACAAGCTAGAGCCACAAAATGTCCATCAGAGGAGCCTGCTTCAGCTTGGACCCCATCACCACCACCTGTCACTACCTGCTCTGCAAAGGACGAGGAAGAAGAAGAAGAAGGAGATAAAATAATGGCAGAACTCCAGGTGTGTGGATGAGGTGACTGACCGTGTCTCCCTGCCCTTCCCCTTAGGGACTCTCCGGCTACGTCTCTCACAGATCCATTAGCTAGAGAGCTGGAAAAGAACCCCATGGACCTGGGCCCTGCAAGCACATGGCCTCCACTTTTCCCAGATGGCACTGAACTAGGCTCTCAGAGCACCTTAAGGGTGTGTGTGTAAGGAACAACCATTTCACATAACAACTCAGGAAGTTTATACAAAAATCAGAGGCAAGCTTTTCTAGCTCTGGCTGGTAGGATTTACTTTTCTTTCTTTCAATTTGAATAGTGTCTGCTTCATGTCAAAAAGAATTAAAAGAAGATTAGAAATACCAGCCATCATCTTGTCTCGATAAAGACTGACTAAGGCCCCCTTCGGGATGGGGGGGTCCCGTTATTTGGTTTTAATACTTAGAATGGCTGACCTTGAGTCGTGTGGCCTCCTGTACTCCCTACCCGGTTCCCATTCAATATCAATATTGTCTTGGCCAATATTCGGAAAAGCTAAATAATTGTGTTTCCCATTTTCCTTGGCTTATTTGAGAAATGATTATTTTTAGATTTTTATTTTTTAACTAATTGCCACAGTCCACCCATAGAGTTTAAGGGTGGGGTGCAGGGGCTATACCTAAAACTGATCCCACAATTCAAATCATGGGTGTGAATCTGCCCTAGGTGTACGTAGTAAGAACTTGGCTGATCAAAGACATATACATAATCCCTAGACCATAGAGTACTAGACCTAGACCTAGTTCATAGAGTACTTCATTTTGACCCATGCTTATTATAGGATTTTTTTTTTTTTTCCCTTCAGATGGTCACACCGCAACCTTCTTAGGGCTCAAAAGCATGTTGTCTCTTCATCAGTGTGCCCATGGTTTTGTGCAGGCCAAAGGATCTGCATTCTTCATTTGGAATAGGGAGAACTTTCAAACCATGTCATTCCTACTACTGCTGTCCTACTCTGCTTTCCGTGGTAATACCTGCCAGAGTGGAGCTGCTTGGATATTATTGGGAACACAGGGCTGCCGGTTCATGGTCACGTGCATGAGCCTTTTGAGCCTGATTTAAACTCACAGCCTGGCCTGGCACATCCCCTCCACCAGTCAGATTATTTATAGGGTTGTTGTTTTTTTTTTTTTTAAAGATTTTATTGAGGAAGGGGAACAGGACTTTATTGGGGGAACAGTGTGTACTTCCAAGACTTTTTTTCCAAGTCAAGTTGTTGTCCTTTCAACCTTAGTTGTGGAGGGCGCCATTCAGCTTCAAGTTGTTGTCCTTTCAGTCTTAGTTGTGGAGGGCGCAGTTCAGCTCCAGGTCCAGTTGCGGTTGCTAGTTGCAGGGGGCACAGCCCACCATCCCTTGTGGGAGTCGAACCTGCAACCTTGTGGTTGAGAGGACACGCTCCAACCAACTGAGCCATCCGGGAGCTCAGCGGCAGCTCAGCTCAAGGTGCCATGTTTAATCTTAGTTGCAGGGGGCGCTGCCCACCATCCCTTGCGGGACTCGAGGAATTGAACTGGCAACCTTGTGGTTGAGAGCCCACTGGCCCATGTGGGAATCGAACCGGCTGCCTTCGGAGTTAAGAGTATGGAGCTCTAACCGCCTGAGCCACCGTGCCGGCCCCTATAGGTTTTTAGAATGGTTGGAGAATTGCATTCGTAAGAATCATAGATTTATAAAGTTAGTAACTCATAAAACAGTTGAGAGCGTGGAGTCATCCATCACTCAGTTACGCAATGAGGACCTTCTGGCTAGTGACACTGCATGTCAAAGCTACTTATTACCTGGGGGTTGGTGTTGTGCTAAGATGTATAGGCACCTCCTGAGGTCACTCGTTGGAGCATCTGTCCCCACATTATGGTGTGAATTGATCATGGGCTCTGCCCCCTCACTATCTTTGCCAGCCTGAGTGGATTGTCATGAGCGCTACATAATTTTAGATCTGTGCAAGGTGAAATAATTACTAATAAGCAAAGAAGTAGAGCCTTTTAGTGAATAATCCTGCACTAGCCCTCCAGGAGAAGTAATGTATTTGTTCCAGGCATTTAGAGCCATCCCTTGAGAATATATCCCTCCATTGAAGTCTAAATATCTTTGATGCTATCTTTGAAAGCTTTACAAAAGCGGTCCTATCTGGCTTCTTGTTGTCTTATTGGTGGTTAGATAATAGTGGTGAATGAAGTGCTCTAACCCTAACTTAACCAAACCCCATTTGCCCTCCTTCTGCAGTAGAGAGCCAACCTGCTGCATCAGAAAGTCGGCCAGTGGCCAGTGGCCAGACTGGTTCCTTTGTCCCCTCAGGCTCTAGAGTCAGAAACCCCAGAGGCAAGACAAGGAGCAGCTGCAGCCCCTGAGTGTGACTGTGGAACACCTTTTCTGTTTCGTGTCACCGGGCATCAGAAGAAAGCACAGGCTCCAAAGCATAGGGTCTGACAGCCCATAGAGTTGGCCGGGGGTCTTAGTGGGTGGGGCCCTGGGCATCTCCAGGGCCAGCTAGGCCTGGGGGGGCTGAGGGACAGCGAGGAGGACCCCCATGCGGCAGGAGCAGGGAGCCTGCAGAGACGTGGAAAAAGCAGGCCGGGGCAGGTCCCAGCATTGGCTTCGTTCCCATTTTAGGACCAGTGCTGAAATGTTCACTTGCGAAGGGCATGGGTTATTCTTTCCGGCTGCAGAGTTATTTCCAAATGACAATATTTGACATCAAGAAAATAGGAGAGAATGATTTGAGATGGTTCACTTTAATAAGTGGTTTTTAAATTCTGGCTGCACATTAGGATTACACAGGGAGTTGTTTTTAAAAAGTCCTACAGCCCAGAGATTCTGACTTAAATATTTTCTTGGTGAGCCCTGAGTTTGTTTTTTTTTAAACTAGGCAGTATGTTGAAAACCCAATTTCAAGAACTTGGGTGCTTGGGTTACTATCTGTGCTGCTCTCACCATCATACTGTCACTCCTTTCTGCCCTGTGGACACAGCCCGTGTTTCTTCTGAGGACGGGTCTTCCTGACTCAGAGTCGGTGTGGGCTCCTATGCCTACGCTTGTTAGTTTTCAGAGGCAAGTCGGGCCCAGGCAGCCCTGAGGCCACTCATAATCTAAGGAGACTCCCTTCACTCTAAGTGAGCCTCGGAACACCTCAGAGCATGGGAGTACCTGTTACTATTTCAGACAATGAATTGGTAAGGATTCCTTTTATTTTAACGTTTAAAGGTTTGTAACATCTTGTGCCCTTTTTTCTATTATGTCAATTTTAAAAATGGAACATAACGGTAAAAAAAAATAACGAAAAAAAAGGACGACCTTCTTGTTTTGTTTTAATTCATTTATACATTCAATATTTTTGAAAGATCAAAACAAGAAGCCCTACCAAGCACAAATCAGGTTCACCCTGGACAGGAAGAAAGGGTGTTCTTTTCAAGGGCTGTGTTCTTTTACCTGGTGTGGCCTCAAAATCAGAATGCCTCAGCCCCGGGCTCTGCCCCCTCACCAGCTTTGCCAGCCTGAGTGAAGCCAAACGGGGAGCAGATTTTCAAGGCGCTCCTCCCTGGCCCTGGTGTGACCTGCATACGGGACCTGGCTGGGGTCTCCACGCCTCTGGAGTGGTCCCTGCCTGTCCCCTCCCTCCTCCTCGCTACCCTTGAATTCCTGTTAACTTCAGTATTTTAATTCCTTAGGCATTCCAGAAGTGTTCCTTTATGGATGTAAATTCAAACAGTCACGCTGAGCCATCCCGGGCAGACAGTCACGTTAAAGATACTAGGCCGGGGGCCACAGTCCCACCCAAGGAGAAGAAGGTAACGTGGCAGTTACACATTTGCCACGCGGTCGGACAGCCCTTCTTTCCTTGCTCTGACACTAACACCGCTTCTGCACTTGTCCTTCTGCACCCTCTCTTTTTTCCTCTCGCCCTTCTTTTTCTTTTCTTTTTTTTTCTTTTTAACTAATGGCGACACAGCTTTACATTTACATCAGAGATACCCAGCCGAGGTTTCCTGTGCACTGAGGAAAATAGTATGTGCAGAATTTAGGCATTATCTTCACAAACTAAAGAATATACCACTTTCAACATGTTCTAGAATGACTCTTTAAGAAAAAAAAAAACTATGCAACCAAGTATGTAGCACTTTTCCTAACTTTTAACATGTCTGCTTTACCAAAAACATAAAAAATAGGTGAAAGCCTTAGATTCCAGGAAGAAAACTCAGGGCAGAGCTGCATATCTGCCACCACGCACAGTTGGTCCCTCATAGGGCCATACACGTATGTATTCACACGGGTGTTCAAGATGCCAAACAGATTTTCTTCAGTATTACACATTCTCAAAATGTACCTTCCAAGAGAGTAACTTTGGCATAGTTTTAGTGCTGATATACTTTGTGGCATTTGAATGGCCTCAGAACAGATGTCCAGTCTCTGAAACAAAGTTCCATGTCATTATGAAGTACTTCAGAGAAAGGATATGAGCCTGAACGTTTCAGCTTCAACATGCTGATACGATTTTTGGCTGTAGAGCCATCTTCTCTGAATGAAGCCTCTGTCTAAATTTCAGGATAAAAAGCTTATCATGACCAATTCAAGTCCTAACATTTTTCAGCAGGAACTTACATTTCAGAATTCAAAGACTCTAGCTCCCTTAAATAAAGTCCAACGTAGTTGCCACAGTATAGTCCCATTGCTACTCCACACGCGTCCATCAGTCCAGCTCAGCGGGGGAGCTAGAGGATCACAGCATGGGAGGTTGTTCTAACAGCACCGGCCAGGAGATGCTCTCCTGAGGCTTACAGCTCCCAGCTGGGTGGCCCTGCCAAGGAGGCTGACCTGTTCCTCCCTGGCTCCCAGCCACCAGAGAGCCCTTAGTGAAATGCGTCTGCCACATGATTGACATGTGAAACCGCTAACCAGGCGACACCGGATCTCTCGGTGCGCCAGGCGAGATGATGAAATTATCGTTGATAAATTTTTCTCATGAAGAAAACCTGCTGCTAATTTGACTTGAAGCCATGATATCACATTGGAAATACATTGCTTTTCCAATCTCTGGGATTTCCTTATGTGGCCTGATTAAACCTGCTCATGGCATATCTGAGTTAAATGACATACGTGGGCCAATGTGACTGTTTCTGTCCAAATCTTTGGGAACTGGGAACTTCTCAAGTATCCCTCTGGAGAGAATCATTGTCTCGTTGCAGAATTTTGCTCATTGACTCAAAAGTTGCATGTGATTTCTTGCCCTGTGATTAGAAATCCATATGCTACCCATCTCATCTCAATCAAGGGTCCATCGGACAGGTAATAAACAGCAGGTCTGTACTGAATACCCAGCACTGTGTGTAATCACAGTGCTTTTCTGGATAATTACCATAATTTGCTGTGTATAATGAGCTCCCCTGTATAATGTGCACTCACATTTTTGGCCCCAAATTTCAGGGGGGAAAATCTTCTGTTTTAATTTTCCAATAATTTTTGTAACAATATCAGCTAGGTTGCTAGCTCCCGCCTAAAGTGTACGAAGAGCAATGTCGCGCTGCTCACCCTGTGGTAAGCGAGTCGGCCTCACCTGTCTTATCAAGTCAGAGTCACTTACTCTGTGGACAACAATACGTCGCTCTTCGTTTCATTTCGTTGAATCGTCGGCTGAAATTGCTTTCCTTGCATGGTTGTCGTAAGTTCAACAAAAGCAATTATTGTATTCCAGGATACTATTTTGCATACAGATATCATTAGTGATTTCTAGAGTTATGCTTTTCATAAATAAAAGAAGTAAAAACATTTATGTAGATACAGAAGTAGTACTACCCATGTATAATGCACATCCTTAGTTTTCCCTTACAAATTTGGGCAAAAAAAGTGCACATTCTACACGGCAAAATACAGTATACTCAGTAAATTGGTCTCCTTCATAATATCACTATAAGACTTGTATATGAGTATCACATACGATATGGGTATTAGACTTTTCCCCACATTTTTGTCATTATTAATCTCTTCCTGGGCTATTCCTTTTCTATAAACCAAATGTTTTCTTAAAATGTTTCCCATTCCATCATGAAGCATTAGCCTAGTACTTGACTTTTATGCAATTTTCCTATTACTGTGTCTCTAATTTTGGTCTATTGTCCATATGCATATTAAGCTTACGTCACCAGTTGTCTTAACCATCCAGATCTTGGGGCCTATACACAGATATTAATAAGGTTTAATTACCTTTCATGAAGTCTTGACTATCTAAGAAATCATTGTGAGATATTACATGATAGTTGTAACCAAGTTACCCTTAATTAAGTTCATGCACTTGCTTTGATACATTCATTCCTTTTTCTAGCCCAGTGACAAAAATGGCAGGTCATGTCATACCTAAACCTGACATCTTTATCTTAGCAATTTTCCATCGGGGTATTCCTGCTACTAGGCCTGTTTTAAAATACATATCTCACACAGTGACATTTGAAATACTTGACGATGGGTATGGCATGGGCCCTGACCAATTAGAAGAGATGCCAGGTCTACCCCACCCCCGGTAAATGGGGCCAGCAGAACGATGGCTGTACAGGTGTCTTCTTTTGCCTGTACATGTGTAAATGCCAGCTCCTTCTCTGATTCAGGGGTAAATTCTCACTCAAGTCCTAGCATGCTGGCTCCAAACTGGGAATTGAAACCTCAGGCTCAAACGGCATTTACTTTTCTTCTTAAAACCTTTTACTTGGTGTGTTAGTTGTTTAACTATCTATATTTAAAATCCCACAAAAGCTCTTATGTTGTTCGTCTATAGCAGCTGAATCATGACACTTGTTTGGGGGCCTCACGGGGGTGAGGGGAAGTTAAACAGGTGGTGTTTGGTGGCTAATGCACTTCACATCTCGTGTGATCTTTCCATGTGATTAATAATGACTGTGTTATTTGTGTGTTTTTTCTTGAATGTGCAGCAACATTCTTTCCGTTTTTAACTGGCGGTAGGATTGCTCTGGATGGACTGTGGCAGGGCTTAGGTTATTGTGTTTTGTTATGTTGTCATCACTTTAACCAAACCGCCTTCTTGGGATTGTGTCCCATCCTGCTAGAGTCACCTCTTCCTCTTGGGCTTCCGCAGCAAGAAGAAATGACAGCAGAGCCTTGGAAATGACAAGGCATGTCTAGTGTCTAATGTCTAGTGTTGCGGCAGCGCCCCCAGCGAATAATACAGAGAAAGGTCGTACCTCCTGGTGGAACCTTCTCCATTCCTGGTCCCCACTGCTGGGCTCTTACATTCTGAATCTCTGTGAGAGCCTCAGAAATGTATCTTTGCTCTGCAGTAGAGGCCATACAGAATAAAATCTGAATCATGATGTCACAGTCACCCTTCTAGCCTCAAACATCTGCTTTATAAATGTTTAGATGATATTTGGCAGCATTAACACACTGAATTTGGATTTGATCGTCATGGTTATTACTGTGTACCCTGAAAATAAGACTGAGTCTTATATTAATTTTTGCTCCAAAAGATGCATTAGGGCTTATGTTCAGGGGATGTCGTCCTGAAAAATCATGGTGGGGTTTATTTTCCAGTTAGGTCTTATTTTCGGGGAAACACGGCATTAGTTTGAAGCCTACTTTAACAGTTTCTTTAGCAAGTTCAACTATAGACTGCAAGTATATTTCAATCTTTCATTTGACCAGGGAAAAAGAATCTTGGGTGTTTTGTTTTGTTTTGTTTTGTTTTGTTTTGTTTTGTTTTGTTTTGTTTTGTTTTGTCATCTCAACGTACCATACCCAACCAATGCAGATGTCCTCATAGGATACTTTCCATAAAAACAAAACAAAAACAGATAGGATTGAAATAACTGGCTGGAAGGGACATGAAAAATCTCTTGGTCTCATTCTTCAGTTTATAAGCAAACAAACGAGGCCCAGAGAAGTGAAATGACCTGCCTAAAGTCGCACAGGTAGATGGAAGGTCTGGGTTAGAGTCAGAATCTTCTGCTTGCTGAAATATTGTGCTTTCTACAATGCCACACCATTCTTCTGGTTTTAGGTTCTGCTAAGCCCACTGTAGGGTGTTGCAAAGAGGACATGTTCATACAGAATCGGTCCCTTTATTAACTGCACCCCCACCCCCTAAAATTTGAAATTCTTGACTATTTTGTTAATTAAGACTTTCATCTTGTGCAAACACAGAGCATTTTTGGAAGCTGGCGAACAAAGCAGCCCCAGCTAAACAGCTGTAGGCTTTGGACTGGTGTGTAACAAATATGCTTGGCCTGCATGTTGTGGAAGTGTAATTAAAGGAACAATTTAGGTATAATCCACGTTGGGGGGATGTGGTTTTGTGGAGTAACATGTCCTACACTATTCTACCAGAACTTGGAATTTTTCCATGAAGACGTACGGAAATCTGATGTTGAATATGAAAATGGCCCCCAAATGGAATCCCAAAAGGTGAGTTCACCAGATCTGTGTCCCAACTGATAGCATGCAGATTAATTACCTTCCTTTGTAGATCCGTTTCTGATTAACGTGTGATTTCCCTTCTCCACTCTCCCTCTCAGGTTACCGCAGGGACGCTAACACCTAGTGACCATCCTAAGTGGGAAAGAGGAATGGAGAATAGTATTTCTGATGCATCAAGAGCATCAGAATATAAAACTGACGTCTTAATGAAGGAAAATTCCATATCCAATAAGAGTTTACTTAGAGACAATAGAAACTATTCCCAGAAAAATGTGTCTAAGGCCAGTTCCAGTTTCTCTGGCATTAGTTCATCGGAAGATGAAATAAGTAAAGGGCCTAAAAGCTCAGGATTACAGTACCCTGTATCTGCCACTGAGAATCAGAAAATGAATTATGGAAAGACAAAAGAGACGAGTCAACAAGGACGAGAAAATACAGATAAGGGTCACCTTCCCTCTCCCACTAGATCAGCTGAATTGAATATTTGTGATGTCAAAATTCAGGATCAAGAATTTCCAGTGACAGACTTGGGCCCAGTCGTGCTAAGACCCAAGGGGCCTCGGCATGCTCATGAGGGCAGAGAATCAACCCCAAGTTCTCCCACGGAGGAAAATGCACCCACAGACAACATTGCCTTCATGATTACCAGAACCGCCGTCCAGGTGCTCTCCAGTGGGGAGGTCCGCGACATAGTGAGCAAAAAGGGAGAAGATGTACAGACGGTGAATATTGATGCCAAAAAAGAGATGACTTCCCAACAAGAGGGAACTGAAAACGAAGAGCCAGTCGTGTGCCTCGACAAGAAACCGGTCATTATTATTTTCGACGAACCCATGGACATCCGATCTGCATATAAGAGACTTTCAACCATTTTTGAGGAGTGCGATGAGGAATTGGAGCGAATGATGACCGAGGAAAAGATAGAGGAGGAGGAAGAGGAGGAAAATGGAGATGCTGTCCTCAAGAATAACACTTCCCCAAAGTTTCATAAGCTTGCCTCAGGCAGCCCCAGGTCAGGACTGCAGGCTACGCGCCAGTTACAGCCACACTTTTTCTCCGCAGAGAACAAAGGACCAGGAGGACAGGAAAGGAATAAAACCGAGTTGACCAAGTGCCGCCAAGCAGATTCGCCGAGTCCAGAAAGCAAGTGTGACGTGACAGATGACCAATATGAAAACCCCAAGAAAAAGTTTAAGTTCAGATTCCCTAAAAAGCAACTCGCTGCCCTCACTCAAGCAATTCGTACAGGAACCAAAACAGGGAAGAAGACTTTGCAGGTGGTGGTCTACGAAGAGGAGGAAGAGGATGGCACTTTGAAGCAGCACAAAGAAGCCACGCGATTCGAAATTACTAGATCTTCTCAACCTGAAGACACCCCCCAAAATATGCTCAAGAGACAAGAGCAGTCCAGTCCAGAGAACACATCTCTCAGTTCAAGAACTGACGAAATTAGGAAAAATACCTACAGAACGTTGGACAGTCTGGAACAGACCATCAAACAGCTTGAAAATACCATCAGTGAAATGAGTCCAAAAGCCCTAGTTGATACCTCATGTTCTTCCAACAGAGATTGTGTTGCAAGCTCATCCCACATACCCCGGGAGGCCTCTCCCCGATCCTTGCTAGTTTTGGAAGAAGCTCCCACTGTCCTAGAATCCCCCTCATCAATACCTTCAGCTTCACGTAAGGTATCTTGGTCTGATGGAAAAGAAAAGACCCAGCTGCTTTCTTAAATCTGCCATAATCACCATTAGCAAAAGGTGTCTTGTGATTTACTTGCTTTCTTTCAGGTGGCTTGTTTTTTTTGTCTGTTCGCCATGGTACCTTTCTCTCACACTTTCTCCCTCCCCTTCCAAACAACAACTAGGTGTCTAACAGCTAATTGATTCTGTTTTTACCTCTGTTGCTGATTGGTGTTGGGTAACCGCAAGGATGCTGGGGCATCTATTTGCCATTGAAATGATTGCTCTGATCTTCACATTAAAATCCGTTTGATCAGTAGTGGAGCTGTTTTTCCTGTTTGATTCTTGGAATTAACCCCAGCGGTGTCTTCTGATGTCCGTCTCCTAGATCTGTCCTGCATGTAGGTCTGTGGCTTCTCACGTTGAGCTTCTCTGCACTAGGTGGGGCAGCCTCAGTGATAACCCACTCACCGGCTGCTCCTTCTCTTCCCCTCCCTCTGTTCCTTCCCACAGGGCTCCAGTGGGACCCCACAGACAAGCAGGATGCCAGTCCCCATGAGCTCCAAGAACAGACCCGGAAGCCTGGACAAACCCGGCAAGCAGACCAAACTGCAGGACCCCCGCCAATATCGTCAGGTAGTTTTACCTTAAACCCAATTTTGGATGGACGCTCTTAGGGTTAAGAAGCAAGTCACTGACTTAGTTTATACCAAATACTATGTTTTCTTTGTAAGCTATGGTTTACGTAGGCGTCCTGGATCTGGGGGCATGAAGAAAGTCTAAAAACCTTTGTTGAACTTTCCACCACGCTTTTGCATGCTCGCAATAAAACATCTTTTACTTTGTGACTCCAAAGTTTAACCTTTAACACAAGCTGCCAGAGCAGTTGGCTTTACTTTGGTGAATGTAGCGGTTCAGCAGAGCACCTTGGGAAACCAAGCCAGACAGACCTGTTGTCGAACTGTCCTGAAAGTCACCCCTACTAACGTATATGTCGATTGCATTGCATTAGAGGCACAATAACTCCCCATCACAATGCCCAACCCCCACCCCAATAATAATAACCCACCCAGACGCATGGCTGACCCAGCACCCAGAAGTGGTCTTTCTTTTTTCCTGTTCTGCACATCCTCTGCTCTGTACTTTGGTGGTTTCTGCCAGGTCCAGTACAGCACAACAAGACTTAGCTCAGGCCTTGAACTTGTTTGGTTTGGTTTAGTGTCTTTTATTTATTGTTTCTCAGAAGGGCTGTGTTGCCAGACCCTATGGAATGATCGTGTTACCAGCTTCCTGACAAACTCTCCCGCCATCTTTATTTGCAGGCTAATGGAAGTGCTAAGAAAGCTGGTGGGGACTGTAAGCCTACTTTCCCCTCCTTACCTGCTTCTAAGATTCCAGCCCTTTCTCCCAGCTCTGGGAAAAGCGGTTCTGTGCCCTCTTCTAGTGGTGACAGCTCTAACTTCCCCAATCCAACTGCTTCTAAACCATCAGTTACTTCTAACCCTCTCAGCCCCCAAACAGGACGATCTGCTCCCTCTGCCTCCCTGATCCCCTCTGTCTCTAATGGCTCCTTAAAGTTTCAGAGCCCCACTCATCCAGGGAAAGGTCACCATCTTTCCTTCTCACTGCAGACTCCAAACGGCCGAGCAGCCCCTCCTTCCTGCTCCTCCTCCCCACCCTCCCCTGCCTCCCCCACTTTACTGAGTCAAGGTGCCAAGAGCATCAGGACCATCCATACTCCTAGCCTCACCAGCTACAAGGCGCAGAATGGAAGTTCAAGCAAAGCCGCCCCTTCCACAGCCAAGGAAGCCTCTTAAAAGCCAAATCTTATTAGGTTCAAGTTGGAGTTACATTTAAAAATTTAAAAAAGAAAAAAAATATGTTAGCAGTCTTCGACAACTGTTTTCACGAGAGAATGTAACATATTGCTGTATTGTTTGAGGCTTAATGCTAAGTATGTGCTAAATACTGGATTAATAGATTTCAGTAAAACTTATTTGTTTTTTACTTTGTTGCTGTTGTAATTACATAGTGTTAACTGTCTATATCCAATCCCTGTTAAATGAAGTAAGCATGTGTTACCGAAAGAGAGAGTATGAGGAGAGAGAAGGGTATGTGTGAGACAGGAAAAACAAAATGTATTCAGCATGTAAAACATGTATGATTCCAGAATTTTAGTATGTTTTGTATAAAAATATTTTTCATTACGGAGACTAGAAGTGAACAGAGAAATACACAAGTGTGACTATACAAATTGTAAAACAGATACTATAATATTTCCTTTTATTTTAGTGTTATTTAGCTTTATTACAGATTTCTATTTTTGTCAAAATTTCATGGTTTCTTTCGAGATCTTTTTTGCCAGAACATTTTGATACTATAGCATTGTACATTTGAAAGTAGTGTGCTAGACAACAAGCCTATGAACTTCAAGCCAACGCAGGCATATGTAGAAGGCAAGTTATCAAACCAATTGCACTGCCATGAAAATTATGTATAATAATTTGCCAGGCCAAGCAAGCTAGTGTTCCTTTTCTTTTTCTTTTCTTTTCTTTTTCTTTTCTTTTCCTTTTTTTTTTTTTTACCATATTGGGATTCTCTAGTAGTTTTCTTTGCAGTATCTAACCCCTTTCTTTGTTTTCTGAGACCTGGTAACCCACATTATTACATTGTGGATTTTAAAATGTACACTTCTGTACGGTTCTGTAAACTGATAAACTTTTGTAAATATATAAATAGACATAAAAATACTGTATGTGACAGCACACAGAGTAGTTTTCCCACACCAAAGTTAATTTTTATGCATGCTTTAAAAACATATATTGGGATGGGCAGAAATGGGACTATCCATACCTTTTTAAAAAGCAACAAGTTTGCACAGCTAGAGTGTTTTTGTAAATAAATGTATTTGTATAACACAGTCATGTAATATACAGAACTATAAGCAGAGACTTTGCAAAACTAAATAAAGGGCTGCATGCTTATTATTTTTTGTACCTTGTCACTATAGCTACTTCCTAGTCAAAGGACAAAACAACTGGTTTGGGCTTTGAGGGCATTATAAATAACATGTAACCAGCCACAAACTGGTTTTCTGAAAGCTCTATTTCTCTGAAAACTCTGGGGTGACTCAATGAGTTCTCGATTAATTCAATGCAAGCATTGTGCCTTCCAATGTAAACTGCTGACTCTATGTGGCATCGAGGTTTGGCTAACAGCAAACCTGGGTACAGAGTTTCCACCCTCATTTGCCAGAGAGGGCTCTACCTACTTTCTCTTTCCTGTTTAAATTTCCAGTAGAAGTAAAGCAGAAATAAAATGTCTTTATCACTAGGAATTTTTTTTTCGAGTTCTCAATTTAAAAACAAAATACTATTGGTCTAGCTAACATTATACTCTGTTTTCCTTTAAAAAATAGGGATAAAAGTTTGTGAAAAATAATACCAAGCGTATGAATTTACTTCAAGAACAATCTCAGGAACCCGTTAATCCTTATTTTTTGCCTCCACAACATTTAACTTGGTGGTTTGTTTTAAAATACAAATATTCTTATTACTTTAGCACCTGGTTGTTAGTGTTTGCAATCTTCAGGCTTATTGAGCTGGCATGCTTTCACCAGAAATATTTTATCACATCTCCACTCATTATAGTAATCACGTTTCCCGTAGTGCTCAGAAAAGCCATTATCTTACATCTTTAGGTATAAAAGGCTCCAGCGTTTCAATCAGGTCTCACCATCGACTCAATAACTCCATACATATAATGAGCTAATTCATACCAGTTTGTTGGCTCCTGTGTATGGACAGGCTGAGACTTCTGGGTAAGCAGCTAACCAACAGATTGTGGCTCACGTTTTCACTTTAACTTCAGACTTCCCAGCGCTCTGGCAGGACATACAGGTGATGGTCAATTTCAGCCAATATAATAAAGGAAAGAATGTGCTCACCAGGTAAGGGAAAACTCAATATAGCCCCTGCCCAAGACCCAGCAAAGTACAGTTTGCCTCCTCAGGAAATTGGAGGGAAGACCCTACTAATTGGAGGAACTGAACCAGGTGTGCACACCTGCCTATGACAACACTTAACAAAAAGCCACCTCACTTTCTTTAACATCTAAGGTGGGTGATGTTAGATAGTATGGGCTGCTGGATTTTCAGACTTCATTAAGGACTCTTAACAGATTCTCACTACAGTATCTTTTAAAGTCACCATTAAACTTATCATTGCATCTGAAAAAGATTCTCAGAAGTAAGCCAGGGGTCTTCTCAGATTTATTCAACAGTCTGTAATTGGTGCTACCTGCTGGTTATGCAGCCTTGAGCTTGCCTCGGTTTTCTCAGCAGTTAGTGGAGACCAATAATGGAACCTTCCTCATATGACTGATGGAGGATTAAATGAGATGTATAGAACATCCCTAAGACAGAGCCTAAGACATATATCAAGCATGCCATAAAGGTGCGTTAGGACTGTCGTCATCATTCTCACTGCTGTGGTGATGACCCTTAAGAAGCTTCCAGTCTAGTGGGAAGGGGGTGGCACAAACACAGGTGGGTAGGGGAGTCAGATAAGGGCAGTCGTTTCACGGAGGTGACGGTGGTGGCCCTTGCAGGTGTAATACAGAACTTTTCATAGTGTTAACAGCATTGAAGCAGCTGCTTTTCTTTTAATGCTGCTTGGAACTGGAATTCTTTCCAAAGTAAAACTTTTACTTGGAACAAAGCCAGAGCCCTAGAACCACGGCTACAGAAGGATGGTCCTTTTATGAGGTTGCTGTTTTCAGGCATGGGAGAAGTTGTACCCAAATCACCTCAACCCAGACCCCTATGGTGGTGAGAGGGGTAGCCGGTGCCCATCTCTGAGCCAGTGCCAGGGGCAAGACCCATGAGGAAAAGTATCTACGTTCACTGGGTACTGAGAGCAGGTTTGCCGACTCTCCCCATCCCCCAACCAGATTCATGGCAAACCCAGGCCACTTCCCAACTGTCTCTCCTATAATTGAAACTAGCTTCCTCTCCTCTCCGTGGTTCTGGAAACACAAAGGCATTTGACAGCAACCAGGAGTCTTTTTGGAGGGAGCAGAGAAATGAAGACTGCTTCTACCGAATATTCAAAAGGTAATTTTGCAAAAGTAATGAGGTGACCTTCTCCAGGCCACCGTGCACAGTCTGATCTACACTCCTGAGGAGATAAGATCCAAAAAATCGATAAGTGATCACAAGAGCACTTTCGAGGAGAGAATCCCAGGCCCTGCCAGAGCTCTTGGCCATCCAATTCCAGAGCCACCTCAGAGACAAAGGCTCACCCTGGTAGCCAGGAGGCAAGGGCATCACCGGCTTCTACTCCCACCACGTCCTGCAATGGCTCCCTCCTCCACGAATGCCTCCATTGCTAACACACACTGCACATTTTTCAGTCCCCACCTTTGGCTCTCTTTAAAGGCTTTATCTACTAAGATTTTATATTAAACAAATGAGATTGAGTCCCCTTTCTATTGACAAAGGGCAGTAGGGACCAATCTTGCACCTTTACCAGTCAACACACCTCTGCAGGGGGTAGGAACACAGATAATCCCAAACGTTGGTGAGGGCAGTCCTGCCATTCTTTCTGGCAAAGGCAGTAGTAGACAGATCAGACCAAAAATTATAGACATATTAGAGATCTAAGTGTCACGCAGGGTCTCTGGTCCTGCTCCCCACACAAGAACGCAGGATATGGTGAGGCCAAAAAGGAACACCCACGGAGTCATAGATAGGGGAGTCATACCACTATATTCTCGCTGGCAGCTGGGTTGGAGATAAAGGAAGCAGAAGACACGCAATCCGCCATCCGCTTCTCTGCCAACCAACCCACCTGCTGGTGTAGCCACGGCAGTTATGTCAGTGGCTAATGGCTAACTGGTAATCGCTGATGGCCAACAAGTTATAGCTAATAACCGAGCCAGCACCGTTCCATGTGAGGCCGAGAGCGTGGAAACCGCTCTCCTGGCTCTGTCCCCACACTATGCTTCTTTAGATTTACAAGCAAGGCAAAGGGTTGTCTCTGACCTGTCCTGTGTCCTTTCTGGGTGTCTCCCCCTTTCTGAGTTTGTTCTCTGCACTATGAGCACAGCGTGTGAGTCTGCGGCCTCAGTGCCTCTTTCCTCCACATCCCTGGTCTCCACTCAGCCAGGAAAGTGTCTTGCAGGCATGGTTCCTCCTCTTTCTGAAGCACAGGGCCATGTCCACCACCTGTACCTTGAAAAGTGCTTTTTGTCCTGACATCAGCTCCCGTAACCAAGACACGAGGGTGTATGTTACTCACAAGAAAGAGTTCACTCACCTGGAAATGGAATCAGGGAAGGAAACTTTCAGGAATAAATAGATCATTGTATGGTGATTATAATCAACATTCTTCATTTCCCCAAATGAACAGAGTCACACACCTTACATAACCCGGACAAAGAATGTCCTTTCACTGAGTGACCCCAGAGAGATCATGACCTCCTGCCTTTCTGCCCTTTCTGTCTAAAATTCCTCAAAAGAGGAGCTCCTGAGGCAAAACAGGCGTCCCGTCCTGCGGGATCTGGCTGCTACCTGCCCGTGGTCTTAACTCAGACCACCTGCCCATGGCTCCTTCTGCCCATCCGAAGCCACAAGTTGCTCCTTCTGCCTGGAATAGTCTCTCCAAAAAGCCTGGACCGGGACCTTTGCTATGAGCACCATCTCCATAGCACTTAGGGGAGTCTGAAGTATACGGTGGGATGAGGTGGCCAATAAAAATAAATACAGGAATTAATGTCTGTACATACACCCAGAGGGACCCATGGCAGGATCTGCTAAAAACCATGGACAGTACTCTTCTGTGCAGACACAGGCTGTTGGAGGGTGGATGTGGGGCTCATACTGTTCCTAATATGTCATCCAGAGCTAAAAAAATTGACTCCCTGAATTAGGACTACAGCATTTTAGGAACAACTGTTCACTTGCTGCCACCTGGTGGTCATTTCTGAAACTTCCTCTAGGAGACTTGCAAACCCAGCGCCTCACCAAATCTTTCAACTTCCGTATCTCCGTTTTGCTACAGCTGTAAAAATGTACAACCCACCAGCAGCATGCAGCCGTGGCCCTGGATGAAAGTGTGAGGAAAGTGGCATTTGTTCTCAGGTCAAGGCTTCCTTTTCAGAATTACTACCTCCCATCATTTATTTTTTTTTTCTTTTTAAATTGGGGAAGGGGTACAGGACTTTATTGGGGAACAACAGTGTGTACTTCCAGGCTTTTTCCAAGTCAAGTTGTTGTTCTTTCAATTTTAGTTGTGGAGGGTGTCGTTCAGCTTCAAGTTGTCCTTTCAGTCTTAGTTGTGGAGGGCGCAGCTCAGCTCCAGGTCCAGTTGCTAAGTTGCAAGGGGCGCAGCCCACCATCCCTTGTAGGAGTCGAACAGACAACCTTGTGGTTGAGAGGATGCGCTCCAACCGAGTCATCCGGGAGCTCAGCGGTAGCTCAGCTCAAGGTGCTGTGTTCAATCTTAGTTGCAGGGGGCGGAGCCCACCATCCCTTCCGGGAGTCGAGGAGTTGAATTGGCAACCTTGTGGTTGAGAGCCCGCGCTCCAACCAACTGAGCCATCGGGGAGGCAGCTCCCCTCAAGGTGCCATGTTCAATTTTAATTGCAGGGGGCGGAGCCCACCATCCCTTGCGGGACTTGAGGAGTTGAACCAGCAACCTTGTGGTTGAGAGCCCACTGGCCCATTTGAGAATCGAACCGGCAGCCTTCGGAGTTAGGAGCATAGAGCTCTAACTGCCTGAGCCACCGGGCCGGCCCCATCATTTCTATTTGGGGGGGAAGTGATGATACACTAAGGCACTAGAAAATTAATGTTTACTTCCAAGCAAGCACTTTAGAGCCCTAAGAAGAGAGCAACGCTTAATCAGCGGGTTGAGCATCCAGTGATAGAATTCCAAGTGTCAGAGGGCAGAACTGTATGGACTGAATGCTCGTGTCCACTTTCCATGTTAACACCCTTCTCCCAATGTGATGGTATTTGGAAGTGGGGCCTTTGGGAGATAAAGAAGATAAGAGGAGACCGTGACATTGAGGCCCTCATGCTAAGAGGAGACAGACACCTGAGAATGTGGTGCTTGCAAGCCCGGAAGAGAGTGCTCACCAGAACCTGATCTCAGACTTATAGCCCCGTAATGCAGGGTTTCAGCTCCCGCTCCCCACACAAGAATGCAGGATATGGTGAGGCCAAAAAGGAACAACAACGGAACCATGGATAGGGGAGTCATAGCACTATATTCTCAATGGCAGCTGGTTGAGACACAAAAGCAAACATCCACCAGTACCCCAACAAGGGATCTTCCTGCACCCCAGTCTCACTGGCTGCCGGGCAAGACACAGGAAGTAGGATCAACATGATCTTCAATCCACAATCTGCTTGCTAACCACACTTGCTAGCCATAAGTTGTGCTTGCTAACGTAGCCACAGCAGTTATATTAGTGGCCAATGGTTCACTGGTTACAGCTGATGGCCATCGATTACCTGAGCCAGCACCTTTCTATGTGAGGTCGAGAGCCTGGAAACTGCTCTCTGGGACTCCGTCCCTACAAGCCCCCAGAACTGTGAGAAATAAATGTCTGTTGTGCAAGCCCCCAGTGTGTGGTATTTATTATGGCAGTCCGAGCTGGTAAGAACTGAGGTGGAATCCCGTGGGTACTAAATCCCTATGGGTATGAATTCAAGTCCCTTTGAGGCAGCCCTCTCTCTGGTCACCATGAATTTCCCATTGTTCCATGTCTACTTGGCATTTCTGGAGAGCGTATAGCCATCCACAGCAGGGATGAAGGAGCTAGAAGCTGTAAACATGTAGGTAGACAGGAAGCCACGAGGGGCCCTGACTCAGCCAAGCTCACCAAAGCAACGGTTCAAGTGCCAAGCCACACGACCCCTGCTCTACACCTGTGCACTTCACTCAACGAGGAATTTATATGTATCCTGGTTACAGTTTCACCTGTTAGAGTCAACAGATCATTCCAGGTGCATTGAATTAAAATCCAAATCCTTTACTAGGGCCTGCAGGGCTCTGCCATGTGGCTCCTTTCAATACCTCCCAAGTGGCCTTCTCATACTCTGCAGAAACTTTTTGCCTGTGAGTGAATGCAAAGACATTACCTGTGTGCATCAATAACTCTCAGCTTGTGGGTAACCCTGAAATGTCCCCCAACGTCATATTAGAATGTGGGAGAGGTATATGGAATTTTCATCTGCAACAAAGGGCCGTGTGTTACCAAAAAAGGTGGAGAGATTCTGTTCTGGCATCTTTTTGAAGTGCTGCTATCAGTACTTCCATGTCCAGACTCAGCTGCCGGCACTGCGTGAGACACGGGGCCGTTCAGAATCTGAACTGTTCTCTGTTCTTCTCCATCGACTTCCCCGATGGAGGAGCTGATCCATCTCCTGGCGACTATTAGCTTTATCTCAGTGGTTCTCAACCAGAAGTGATTCTGCCCCCAACGTGTATTTAGTAATATCTGGAGACACTTTTGGCTCTCACAACTGGGAGGAGTGGGGGTGCTACTGATGCAGTGGGTAGGGTGCTGTTAAACACCCTACATTTCACAGGACAGTCCCTACAACAGAGAATGACCCAGCCCACGTGTCAGCAGTGCCCAGAGGCCCTGGGGTTGTATCACATTTCCTATGCAAAAGCCATTCCCTGTGACAGAGAATGGCCTCCAGGGCGAAGGAAGCAAAAGGTGCTCCTGGACCCCACACACCAGGAACCTCCTCGAGCTCTAGCTCCTCTGCTCCCTCTTTTTGCCACCACAAACTTTTGCCCTTTTCAAACTTTTGCCCTTTCATGTTTATTTTCACATAAGTTTCCCTGTTACAAATAAGGATTTGAAGGGAGAGAGAAGGCCACGTAAATTCCCTCGGATATCTATCGCAGGGTAAAAGTCCTGTCCTCTCACAGCCGCTCAGAATGGGAACAATGATGAGAACCTGTGGTCTCAAGCGTGACTACCCCTGAACATCAGCTGTGGAGCTCGGAAAAACTCACAGGCTGGGGAGCGGGCGGGCCATTTGTGTGCTGGAAAAGCTCACCAGGTCTCAGCCAGGTGAGCTGAGGTAACGAGGACAGCGCTACCTCAAAGGTTCACCATGTGGCACCGCACCTTCTCCCTGACTCTCAGCAGCTACGTGGGGACAAAGAGGGAGTTAACCGGAACCTCTGTGGCTCCCTCACCAACCCAGGGCATTACCTGACTTGTTCTTCTGAGTCTGCGGCTGGGGTCTCGGGGTTAACCTGAGAACATTCCTGTAGCAGCAGGGCACTGAGCAATGGGTGAGTGGCCTCCCGGTGGTGCTGGAGCTGCAGATAGGAGGGAGCCAGGAGGAGGGGAGGGAGGAAAGAAGCAGACATGCCTGGAGAAGCGGATAAGTCTGGTTAGAGAAGCCCTGGAGCCCCCGGAGAAGAGGCGGCTATGCGTGGGCCTGAGTCCCAGGTGCTGCCTCCATTCCAGGCGGCTTTCCAGTCCCGGGGCCAGCTCTGAGACACCACCACCTCTTTTTTCTGGGGGTGGCCAAGGGGTTCCTGCTTGTGAGTAGAACATGCTGTATCCCGACATGCTCTAAGGGGCCTCACATAGGGAGTCCTGCCAGACGGGTCCACAATGAAAAATCACACGTGTAAGCTCCTGGGTGTGATTTCCAGAGGCCCTGTTCCCTGAAAAGTGAGGGTGTCATCCTTTCCCACAGTGACTTGAGATCGTGAGATCTTTCAGCCCTCGAAAAATAAAGTACCCCCCAAATGTGGTCAGAAACCCAAAATAAAAAAACTGTACTCTGGGGACAGGGGCAGTTAGGAAAACCTCCCAGAGAGGCTGTCATCTGAGGCTTGATGGCTTATTTGAACCTGCCTGTCATTTGAACCTTAATGTGCAAGCAGGAAGTAATGAGGCAAAGAGGTTGTCGTGCGGGGTCTCAGCTCCCGCTCCCCACATAAGAACGCAGGACATGCTGAGGCCAAAAAGGAACACCCACGGAGGCATAGGTAGGGGAGCCAAACCACTATATTCTCACTGGCTGCTGGGCTGGAGACACAGGAAGCAGGAGCCACATGATCCGCAACGTACAGTCTGCTTCTCTACCAACCAACCAATCCCACTTGCTAACTGCAATCTGCTGCTAGCTCAGCCACGGCAGTTATATTAGTGGCCAATGGCTCACTGGTTATAGCTGACGGCCAACTAGCCACAGCTGTTGGCCATCTGATCACACTTGATGGCCATTTACTACCCGAGCCAGCACCTTTCTATGT
The DNA here is from genome assembly GCF_964194185.1 of Rhinolophus hipposideros. NCBI lineage: Eukaryota > Metazoa > Chordata > Mammalia > Chiroptera > Rhinolophidae > Rhinolophus > Rhinolophus hipposideros. Next base: position 12,817,388 of record NC_138047.1, on the reverse strand, counting down.
GAGGCCGAGAGCCTGGAAACTGCACCCCTGGCTCTGTCCCCAGAGGTGGATAAAGCATCAAGCGCAAATGATGCTACGTGTGTGGCTACAAGGTACCAAGCAGCCCCCGCCTTGGGAGCTAACCTGGAGAGGACTGTGTGGGAGCACAGGGAGCGGCCTGTGGGCTGCAAGGGGAGATGGCTCCTGAACCCTGGGTTCAAGGGTTTTGTCTAAGGGGTTTGGACCACTTTAACCAGCCCCTCGTTATCCTGGCCCTCGGTCCTCAAGGAGGCCACAGCCACCTTAAATCACCTTGAGGATTTGAAAGTGTGACTTGCCTGAAGTGCCACCACATCTACTGTGTGCCTCGTTATGGGGCAATTGTATGAGGCCCCAGCAAAACTCAATCCCTTTCCTCAAAGAACTCAAAATCCAGCAGAAAGGAGGGACAGCAGAAAGGTGGTGTTGGTAGAGGTGCTGGGGCAGGTGGGAGCCCAGCACAGGATGGCCTGGTCCTCACCCACCCACAGGGGAAGAGGACAAATGACGTTTCACACAGAGAAGTGAGGCCAGGACAAACGGCATTTGGCTGGGCAAGTGGCTTAGGGAAGCAGCAGAGGCGACCGTAAAGCAGGTTGGAAAGCAAAATGAGAAGGGCTTTGCCCACTAAGAAGCAAAGATAGTAATTTTCTTTGTAGGCAAAAGGAATGTATTTATGGATTTTAGGCAGAAAGGTGACACGATTTGCGTCTTGAAAACCATTTTAGAAGGGGGTAGGGAATGGGGAAAGGGAGGTAGAGGCTCAGAGTTGAGAGGGCTCATGAGCAGGAGCTTCGCAGAAGCTGAAGGACAGATCACCGAGGCTGGCAACTCACTCCATCTGGTGCCTAATTGGATGTGTGGGACTGTGTTTCCACCTGGCCCAGAGTCTCACTTCTCCTGCCCCTTCATTCCCACTCTGCCTTCTGCAAAATTAAAATACCCTGCTTGCCCACGGATGACTTTCAGAAGAAGAAAATCTCTGAGTTCCATAGACATTGGCTGCCGCGTATGAAGCCAAGCACATTGTCTTCATTCTGTTGCCATAGCAATACCAGATGCTTCTGGCAAGACGGTGGCCCTGTGAAAAACTGATATTAAAAAACCAAAAATTGGTTTTTTAACTGGAGACCAAATTTTTAAAAATTAACTCAATTATTGTCTCTAGTTCAGTCACACCAAAGCCAGAGGGAGGACGGACCTCCCGGAGAACGTCTTGACACTCCCAGCTTTCTCAAGGAACCGCTATTGTGAGTTCAGCCACACCAGCTACCACCTCTGGGCTCTAACTGCCCCCTGTCAGTCAGGGCCAGAACTGTCTGGCCTTATTTGCTTCCAAAGAGAATGCCACCCCATTGTGCCCCCCCCACCCCCATGCGGTTGTTGTGGCAAGAAGAGCTCAGTTTCCATAGATCAAGAGGGGATGGCATGCAGCCCAGGTGACAAGCTGCATTCACAGGAGGTCAGCCCCAGGCCAACCTCAGGCTCAGGCTGCCCTCCCTCACTCGGAGATGGCCATTGAAGCATCAGGGAATGGAAGTGGCTTTCTGTCAGGCTATGTTCCTGCCACAAATTAGGAAAGACCAGGCCTTGCTTTGAGTGACCCCATCAGCTTATTTCTCCCCAAAGTTTTCCTCATATCCTTCCAGTGGGAACCAGGTCAGGAAAGTGGTGCCTGAGGGGAGATTGTCATTCCAGGGATAAGGTGAGGGGGACAGACACACAGGGTGATGTGATGAGGGTGAGTATTGTTCTGAATTCAGGAAGAGCAGCAGCAACGTCAGTGATGGCTACCAGAAGCTGAGAAGCACCAGACTCAAGAGACGTTGCGTTAAGAAAGAAGCAAGGCAACATCTGCAGAGCCAGAGCGTCATCAATGAGAAAGCTTCGAGGAAACAGAGAAACTGTCCTAGAATGTGGCGACTGAACAAGAGCTCTGGGCTCACTTCCAATCTTTGCAGAGCTGGTATATTCCGTTTTGATTTTAAGAAAAGAAATTGTGTGCACCAAACTATCGTGTGGATTTCAAATAGGAATTGAGCTTGGCAGTGTTGTTTAGTTTGAAAATTTCAAATAGGTATTTTATCTCCCTAGGCAATGATTTTTGTTAGCAGAAAGTAGAACAAATCAATTATTTTTCTGAAGGGAGTTTTATTTCTCAGAGCCGAATTTACTTTCCTATGAAAACTGAGACTGCTTATGAAAATGGCCTAGAGTTGGTAATTAAAATCATGTTGAAATTACATACGTAACAGAGATTAAAAGTGTCTAAACAATCAAAAGTTGTGTTCTGTGGTTCCTCTATATTTTCTTCTTGATACACTTCACCCAGTAAATTCTCACTTTAGAAAATCCTCATATGTAGAGAAAAACCTCTGATATACCACAATCAAAATTCTCATATGACTTGATTTTATTAGGATACATAACATTGACCTGTGTTTTCCTTTAGTTTTGTGCTCTTTTTATAAAGGGGCAGAAATCTCTATATTCTGTAAGTCCTAAAATTCTGTTACTAAAACGAAAACTGGAACCACTGGAGTCAGTCTGATGGTCTGACCTGGTGGGAAACCATTTGTCATTCTTGGCTCCATAATCGTGGATGGATGACTGAATCTCTCTGCCTCAGTTTCCTCATCTGCAAGAAAGGGATATAATACTTCTGTCTCATCTAGAACTAGGTTCAGCTGCATGTGGCAGAAAACCCAAAATAATAATGGCTTAAACCAGAGAGAAGTCTACCCCTCTCCCCTGTCCAGGCCCCGACGGGAGGGCCCACAGCTGTTGTGGCAATCTACTGTGTCACGTACACAGGCTCCACTGTGCAAGGCTCCCATTTCCAGGTGACCTCATGGCTCAGGAGGGCTTCTGGAGCTCCAGGCTCCATCAGGAAAAAGAGGAAAGCACATAAAAATCCATGTCCCTCCCTTTGAGGACAGCTGCTGGAAGTTGCATAAACGACTTCTAGACGGTGGGCAAGAACTTAGTCACATGGCCCCCCCTCGCTGGGAGATGTGCACTCTGTATGAGGAGATACTGGGCAATAAGCAGGACTCTGTGCCACAATCCATCTCACTGGGCAACTGGGAGAATTCAGTGTGTGGATTCATGGCAGACACTAAGAACAGGGCCTGCCTGGCACATCGTCTCTGCCCACTTCACGTGAGCTGTTATCACCACACAGGGAGTGGTGGGGAGAGGCAGTTTGGCAGTGAGGAAACATACTTCTCAAAAGAACTTCCTCTTCAACTGTCCTTTTCTATTTTTTCTTATCCCTGATAAGATCCTGGGATTGGGGCTGGGGAGAGGAGCCAAAGGTTTGTACCTTCTTCATTCAAGAACATCTAATTCACTGTAGCAGTGAGCGTGGTCCCTTGAGGCTTAAAGCAAAGACTGCAGTAGCCACGTGCAGTGGGCCCAGGCAGGTGCGGGACGCAGGCCTGTGGGGCCCGGGAGAGCCGGAAGCACACGCCGTCCCATGAAGGGTGGCCGTGATCCTACCACTGCTCTGCGGGAATGTGGGACTTGTGGGATAAGTGATGCCAGACCTTCGTTTAAAAAAAAAATCTGGATTTTTATGTGACAGCTCTTTCTGCACACCTTGAACACTCATCTTATGGCCACAGGCAAGTTGTCTAAGAGTCCTTGAGATGAACAAAATTAGGTAAGGGACAGGCTGGAAAACGCAACAAATGTGCTCCTGAAATGTTACAAGGCAAGGTTACGTAGGGAGGGACACAGAGGGCAGAGCTGACCAAGGGTGCCTGGCGTGGTCCTGCTTCTGCAGCCCCTTGTTAGCAGGATAAGGAGCCCAAGGAAGTTTGAATGCTTCATCTACAACTTTACGATTCAAGAGTTTAGTTTGGGCGGCCGGGTGGCTCAGTTGGTTAGAGCGCAGTGCTCACAACACCCAGGTCTCTGGTTTGAGTCCCACATGGGCCAGTGAGCTGCGCCCTCCACAACTAGACTGAAAACAATGTCTTGACTTGGAACTGAGCTGCGCTCCCCACAACTAGATTGAATGACTTGACATCCTGGAAAAACACACTGTTCCCCAATATCCCCCAATAATATTAATAAAAAAGAATGCAAACAAAAACATTTCTAAGCAAACATAAACCAAGTGACTTCATTAGCCAACCCACACTAAAAGACATTATTAGAGTTCTTCGGGAAGCAGGAAAAAGACCCCAGATAAGAGAATGAAGAGCAGTAGAAATACTGTGTTTCCCCGAAAATAAGACCTAGCCAAACCATCAGCAATTTGACTTGGAGCTGATGGGTCCTAGAAAAACACACTGTTCCCCAATATCCCCCAATAAAAAATTTTAAGATATTAAAAAAAAAAATCTGTTAGAAGTAAAAAATTGGAATGTTAAAAAAATCAACACAGGCTAAGGGAAATTTCAATAGGTTTCTTCAAGTCAGTCACTTTGGCCAAAATGAATAGAGATAATGAACAAGTTAAAAAACTTAAGCTCTCTGTCTGCTTAAAAAATGAAACGAGGGAGACTGACTTGTGTGTGTGTGAACAACATAGTCTGAAAAATGTAAATGCTTGTTGCCCAGGTTAACAGGTTTTGATTTCTTGGTGTCTGAGATTAACCACAGAAGAGTAAAATATTATAAAGTCACCTGGCTTCACAGGGGCCCTAGCTGGTTTTAATTATTGAGAGATTTTTATTCTATGATTCTTTTTTTTTTTTAATCATTTATACTCTATTTTTTTTTTATTAGTTTCAGGTGTACAAGACAAGGTAATACTTAGACGTTCATCATTTATATCCCTCACACTGTGAACCCCCCTCCCCCCATCCACTATCCCTCCAACCTCACACTGAACCATCACATTATATATATAAAATTATAGTTGGCATTCATTAATGTTTAGCTTCTGGTGTACAATGCCATGATCAGGTATCCACAGTATCCCTGAGGTGGTCTCCCAAATAGAACGCATGTCCATCGGATACCCAACAAAATCTTTACAACATTATTGAATACCTTCCCCAAATTAATTTTCAAAAAAACCCTGAGGCCATCTTGTGGTTACCAGCTGCTTCCAAATCCCTTCACCTTTCCCCTTATCCCCAACCCCCCCCCCCCACCCATCTAACAACTCTTGGTTTTTCCTTTGTGTCCCCAAAACTGTTTCTGATTAGTTCATTCACATAGTCTTTTCTTTAGATTCCATATATAAGTGAGATCATATGGTACTTGTCTTTCTCTTTCTGACTTATTTCACTCAACATAATGTTCTCTAGATCCATCCATGTTGCTGCAAATGATAAGATTTCTTTCTTCTTTATGGCTGCGTAATACTCCATTGTATAAATGTACCACAGCTTCTTAATCCAGTCATCTACCGATGGGCATTTCGGTTGTTTCCATATCTTGGCTATTGTGTAAACATTCTATGATTCTTAAAATAAGGGCTCCTCTAAGAAAACTCCCCAGAGGCTCCTGTGTGACTTTATGAGCTACCAGGAATCAAATATTGACTTTCAAAGCCAGAGACTGAGTGGGCAACATAATGCCTGATTCCTCCTCCCCGAACTCTTTGAAAAGCAACCTTTGTGCAGTCTCAAAAAGAAAACAAAGAATATCATTTTGGTATACTGAACTATGTACACCATGACAATTGTTTATGTTTTTGGCACAAAGATAATACAGATGAAATTTCAAATCTATTATTCTGATTTGTATGAAGAAAAACTGTAACATGAAAAAAACATCATAAGCAAGAGTCAGTAGAATACCGATGAAAGAATCAGACCTGATAAAATTGAAGCCATGGCAATTATAGGATCCAAAATACAATGACAGCAAACAAATGTAACAATACCTATGAGATACGGATTATTATCTCCTTCATGCTACATATGAAGAAACTGAGACACAGTTTGTAAATGGCAGAGCCTAAATTTGGCACCAGGCAGTTTGGTTCTAGAATTCATACCCAAATAAATGTTTAGTACCTTATAGAAATAAAAGAAGGCATAAACAAAAAAGATCTCAAAACACTCGCTGCACAGATGAGCCCACAGATTAGACACAGCTGAAAGTAAAATTATGGGCTAGAAAGTAGCCCCCAAACAACTGACCCAGATGCAGCACAGGGGGAAAGGGAGACAAAAAATATGAACAGAAGGTGAGGAACATGGAGGGAAGAGTGAGTTTATTCAACACAAATGTAATAGGCGCTCCTGATGGAGATAATAGAGCAAAAGCAGAGAGTGAACATTGAGAAGTGACTGAAAAATGATACAGAACTGATAAAAAATGCCAAGTCTCAGTTTTAGAAAACCAAAGAAATTCTAAGCAGGATAATAAAAAGAAATCCATGCCTAGACACATTGTAGCAAAGCTTCAAAACACCAAAGACCGAAAGACTACCCTCAGTTCGTCCCAGAGTGAAGATAACAGGTCATCTTCACAGACCTAGGCAGACTCCCGGTTCACAGCAGCACCGAAAGCCGAGAGAGGATGGATCAGTCATCTCCATGATGTTGAGGGAAAACGTTGCTGTCAACCTCTGTGTGTCCAGTAAAATAATCTTTCCAGAGTGAAGGGAAAATAATGACATTTAAAGATAAATAAATGCTAGGAATGTTTTTCTCCAACTGACTCACTAAAGGATTTCAGGTAGCATGATTCCAGAAGGTCAGCCCGGAGTGCAAGAAGGAACAGTGATATGAAAACAGTGAGTGAGCAAATCTAACATTGACATTGTCTAAAACTACAATAATAATGTCCACTTCATGGAGTAAAATAAGAATTCTGGAAAACAATGGTAGATAAGTTGGGAGAGGACAACTCGAATTAAAGTATGCTTAGATCTTTGTATGTCTTCAGAGGAAGGTACTGAAGCTACTGATTAACTTTAAATTATTTCATATGCATATCACAGTTTCCGGGGTATATAGTAAAAGGATGTAAATTAGAGGAAAATCAAAAGAGAAAAATATCCATTACTCCAAATTAAGGTAAGGATGAAAAAGAAAAATAAAACACGAAAAAGGCAACTCAAAAGATGACAGAACAGCAATCAATAAGCACTGTCAATGTAAAAAGACTAATCATGAAAGTTAAATGACATAGTTGTCAGACTAATGTATAAACAAGAAAAAGGAAAGGAAATGCAGCTATATGCTATTTATAAGAACAACCTTAATATGGAGAGAGATGTAGGTTAAATATAAAAAAATAGAAAAACATAGCAAGCAAATACAAACCAAAACTCATGTAGCTATATTAACATAAGACAAGAATACAAAGTAGGCTTTAAATAAAAGATGAAAAGAATCACAGAATATGATGAAAGTTTAAGCATTGTGTAATCATAAGTGTCTCATAAGGGAGAAGTAGGAGCTACAGAAATTCTAAACTTGTAAGACAGATTCAAAAATTCTCCAAAAGCAAAACAAGAACGATAAAACAACAAGAAAATGACAAATCCATCATCCCACTGGAAACCATCCTTAGTAACTGATAGACTCCCCCAAATCAGGAGGGTGTAGATTTGAAAATCTCAGTGGACAAAGAGTGGCGTGTACCTTGCAGCTGCAGAGTACTTACTTATCTTTTCCAAACACACATACACCATTCATCAAAGAACTAGGATCATAGAAACACATACATACTCTACCACAATGCAATTAAGTTTAGGAAAATTTACAAAAACCTAGAAAAAAACCTGTATCTTTGGGAAATTTAAAACATAGTTTTAAACAACCCAGGTGTCAAAAAGAAATTATAATGGAAATTTTAAAATACTTAGCAATGAAACTTGTTTGATATAGCTGTACCATTTAGGGAGAAATGTACACCCTTCAATGAAGACTGAAAATGAGTTAAGCTCCTTAGCCTAAGCATTCAACCTGAGAAATTTAAAAAAATAGAATCCCCGAATTGAAAGAAAAAAATCTAAAGATATTGTGTTGAATTACAAAATTCATGTGGTATCCCATAGGACCTAGAACAGCCTGGATAAGAAGAATCAGGAAGGGAAATTTTCCTACCAAGCTTTATAAAGCATCCGTCAGTCAGGGCCAACAGACTACGTGGGCCAACGGACTAGAATAGTGAGCTCCACAGACCCACACACAAACGGGAGTGTGAGATACGGGCGAGCGGGCCTTGCATATCAGCAGGGAAACAGGGCACCAGTCAATACGTGGTATTGGGGCCACGGGATTGAAAAATATAGGTCTTCACCTCACAGCATGCAGAAAACTTAAGGCCACATGGATCGTCACCCTTTACTTTCAAAAATGTACATTTTTGGACCAAAAATTATACAATGACCCTATGTATAACCATATGTTTCCTAAATCTAGGCTTTCAGTAAGATCCTTTATTCAACATGTTCCTGCCATGCTCCTTCCACTGTTATTTGGAATACATGGGTGGTAAACCAAACACAACCTTGGCTCTTGTAGGGTTTACAGTCTTGTAGATAATTAACATACGAGGTGTGACAATTAAGTTCACAAACTTGTTGCAACAATGCTGCTAACCTTTTTTGATTACCAGAGGGACTACTCATTACGAATTTGTACTAACTGGACAGTTAACCAAGTGTACCATTTGGAAGTGCTAAAAAGGCTACGTGAAAAAGATGAAAACAACCTAAACTTTTCGCCAATTCATGGCTCTTGCATCACGACAATGCACCAGCTCACACGGCACTGTCTGTGAGGGAGTTTTTAGCCAGTAAACAAATAACTGTATTGGAACACCCTCCCTATTCAGTTGATGTGGCTCCCAGTGACTTCTTTCTTTACCCGAAGATAAAGGAAATATTGAAAGGAAGATATTTTGATGACACTCAGGACATCAAGGGTAATACGATGACAGCTCTGATGTCCATTCCAGAAAGAGTTCCAGAATTGCTTTGAAGGGTGGACTAGGTGCTGGCGTCGGTGCATAGCTTCCCAAGGGGAGCACTTCAAAGGAGACCATAGTGATATTCAGCAGTGAGGTAGGCAGCACTTTTTCTAAGATGAGTTTGCGAACTTAATTATCTGACCTCGTATTTGGCACTTCCTAGATATCATGTACTTCTCAGCCGTAACATTAATCCATTCAGTCCTTGATACATGCTAGTTATTATTTGTAAGTAGCAGAGCTATGACTTGATTTCAGTCTGTCGGCCCTCGGAACCCCTGCTACTACTCTATCGCCCCTTCATCCCTAATGTCTTGGTGAAGAGTGTGCTGTGCAATGTTTCTCCTTAAATGAACAAGTGTAATGATGCTAAGACATCCATTGTGTGTGATGAATTAACTTCTTCCCATGACTTTATAATGGACATGCACATCCAACCTTGGGAGAATTGAGTAGAGCTACTCAAATCACTTTTCTGTGTTGTGCAATTCAGATGAGAAATCCTGGTGGAGAAAGGCTGCTCAGATGATCTTTAAGGGGCCAGAGTGCTGAAGAAAAGTACTACTCAGTTGAAACCCTATTCTCATGCTGCCCATTAAGTTATTGTAATACCTGTTGCCGTAGCAGTAATAGCGGTCAGAAATCAAGCTTCTTAAGCACGGAGCACATAAGACCTAGTCAAGTTCTTGGGCCCTGCCTCCTCATGCGTGGTGCATTTAAGGTTAATGTATACTAGAAACAAGCATGTCATTAGAATATAGTATTTTAAATACCTCTGGTCGCCCACAGCTGTGGTAGGTTGAATGGCCTCTGAAGATCCAGTCCTAATCCCTAAACGCTACAACCTGGGAATGTCAACTCAGTTCATTTCTGAAGAGCTAAAGTGGGTTAGAATTCTCTTCCTCATATGGAGATAAAGCCCACCTCCCTGCTAACTCTTGTCCACTCTTTCATGTTAAGCAATTTGAATGCTTAAAGTGGAAAATATAAGATTTGGGATACACGGTAAATATCTTCAAATATCTGTTGGGTAGTTTGGTAGAAAAAGTAGGTTGGTTTCACTAACCATTGATTTCAATATATAAATTTAAAAATCCATTATGAAATTATGAACATGATTATAAGATTACCCAAATCTCTGTATTTACATAGTACACTCAAGAACTGAGGCATCGTGGGCGGCCGGATGGTGCAGTTGGTTAGAGCGCGAGCTCTCAACAAGGTTGCTGTTTCAACTCCCACATGGGATGGTGGGCTGTGCCCGCTGCAACTAAAGAATGAAAATGGCAATTGGGCTTGGAGCTGAGCTGGCCCTCCACAACTAGATTGAAGGACAACTACTTGGAGCTGATGGGCCCTGGAGAAACACACTGTTCCCCCATATTCCCCAATAAAAAATAAAATAACTGAGGCATTGTAATTTTACCTACTGGGAAAATTTATCCACACACCCCCAAACCTTATGCTAACTAATCAATGTGAAATGCAGCACATAGCACTTGTGCACCCTGGTTTTTGGTTTAATTCTGCTGGATTTTCGTAACCATCATCTCTATTCTATTCTTAAAAAGGTTTCAGGGCATCTTGTTTTCTGTCTTTAAGAAAGCATCTTTAGAAACTTCACAATTTGACCATTAATGTATCTCTATCTCCATCTCCCCATATTTTCCGATTGGAAGGTTTGAGCTCGTTTTACAAAGTCTACATCCTCTCCTTGGCTGGAGAGAACTAAGCTTTCCCGTTTCCGTATGTCCTTTTACTTTTCTAAGTTACTGTTTTAGCTCTTGTTCTATCATTCATAGCAGGGATGCTGGGAGGCCCCGGCAGCGGTTTTCCCCCTGGGTGCAGCCCGACTCCCTGCTTCCGTTCTGAGCCACAGCTAGACAGCCTGTAGGACAAGCAGCTCCCATTGTTCCTTCTGGCATGACCCAGACTGCCAAGGCATTCCTGCTGGGCCTATCGTTTCTTCACCTTGCAACCAAGTGGCAAGTAGGGACATTTTGCTTGTTGTCTTACTCAAGAATTCCTGGATCTGCAGTTTCGTAGCCAAAACCTCAGCAGTAACTACCAGGGAGGAGAGGGAAGCTGTCATCCTACCACACATCACTCACAAAATAAATCCCAGATTCATAAACCCCTAAAAGTGAAAACCACCTGTTAAAGGTCTTAGAAAACAAATACAGCTTATACCTGTGGATATGGAAGTATTTAAGGGGGACTCAAAATGCACATATAAAAGCTGGTAACTGATTAAATTAAAAAACCCACACCCTTAAAACCTATACGATGAAATACTTTAAACAGTTTAAAGACCACCCAATGAAGGAAGGTATTTGAAATCCACACTATAGGCAAAAAATTAGTAGGGATCTCTGAGAGAAAGTCAACAGAAAACAAAATTCTTGACTAATAATGTTAAGAAATGAAAAACAGTGAGGTGCCATCTCATACTCATTAGTTTTGTTGTAAAAACAAAATTTAAAACCCCCAAAATATCTAGTGTTCAAGAGGATACAAAGAAATGAAAAAATTCATACACTGCTGATGGAGTCTAAATGGGTACAACTTCGGGAATTAATCTGACATAACCTAGTCAGATTGAAAATGTGTATGTGTGAGGAACTATATGCAAAGAAACCACTCCAATAACCATGACCATCCCCAAGAAAATGGAAAAAAGAGAAAAATGAGAAAATAAAATAAACATGAGAGACAAAAGTGAGAAAATATTGCTACATGTATCAATATAGATCCCAAAGAGAAACATGGAGTGAAAAAAAGCAAGTTCGATAGATAGTATACATATGTAAATAAAAAATATAACACTGTAATAATTATGGCTATACATATAATAAAAGTAAAATGTGGACTGGATGGATATACTGTGATGTCTATGGGGAGAGAGGGAAGGGAATAGGAGTAAAAAGGGTAACAAAGTGGAGTAGAAACTTAACCAGAAATATTTATTTTGTTAAATAACATCTGATGTAAATATGACAAAATGCTAATGTTTGCAAACCTTGGGTGATGTAAACAGTGTCATATTATTCCTGTTTTCAATTTTTACTACATTTTTTAAAAGAAAGAAATGTTACCACAGTAAGAGGGTTCTAACAGAAGAATTGGAATGGTGAGCTGAAATTACTTTAGGATCATCTGTTCTAACGCACTTGTTTTTACAGATGGGGAAACTGAGGCCCAGAGAAGTAAAGTCGCTTGCGCAAAGTCCCACAACGGGTTAGTGGCCAGATCATGGCTATAGCCTGGTCCTTTGAACACCTAGTGCAACATGCCAAGCAGATCTGAAGTGAGGCTTAAAGAATATGACCTTGTGAAAAAATCAAGAAGTAGCGACTTTAAACATCTCATGTAATATTTTCATCTGCCACCTTTCTCAGGAACAGGACCTGCATCTCAGCAAGCACTTCACAAGTGTGTCACTGAGTGAACCCAACACAAATGCTGGTTCCTTCTTTCAACAAGAAGCAGTATAAGCTACTTTTAAAATGCGACTAAACAAACCTTAAAATATTTTAATTGAGAAGTAGGAACAAAACTGAGACACAACTGCTGCGGGATAGGCTATTATATTTTTACTAAAGTGAGACCAGAAAAACAGACTCAAGCAGTTTGAATGACTGTAAATTGCTGAATTATGCCCGTGACAACAGATTACTTAAGCAGTGCTATGTGGCTATCTGGGTGCTTTTAGAAAACACATTGCTCCTACAATTTATTAGAAAACGAGTTGTTTTAATATTTACGTATATCAGTACATATTTCTCTTTTGTTAGAACAAACATTTTCCTGGAATCTCCAGTGACAAGTGTCAAAATTCCCCGTCTTAGACATTTTTAAATCTGTCTGACATTCTTGTAGGTGAAAAAGCCTATTTATAATGATCCGAATTTAGGGGACATTTCCAACATAAATGGAATAGCTCATAGCAAACGATCACTCCTACAGAGAATAATTAGAAAAGCTGGATAAAATACATACAATCAACCAATCAAGAAACAAACAAACTGGAGAGCCCTTAAGGCAGCTAAGACAAGGAGCCAAAATTACAGTCATGCATCAGGAGAGGGGGTCTACTAAGAAGCAGGCTTTTATCAGTTCTGGGCTGGGGAGTGGGACGTAAATAAATAAACAAGCACAGGGGTGCAGGATGCCAAGTCAGCTGAGACTTGTGGAAACAAATCCCTGAAAACTCTAGTAAGAAAACACAATAGTGTGTGGTTTTCCCTTTGAGGTATCTGCCAAATTCTTACATCATTCAGGGCAGAAGGCTAAGCTGAAAGCTGGTTGAAATACAGATTGGTGCTTCTGGTAGTCCCCAAGGACTGAGGCGACAGGCAATGGAGATCAGGACACGCCAAGGAGAGGCCTTAAAAAATACTGTAGACTGTCAGTTCCGATCTCTGGCAAGTCACGCCTTAGGAGAGGGGCGGAACCAGAGACAGACCTAGCCTGACAAAGACTGCGGTTCTGACTCAACCAGCTCTGACTTTGCCTGCAAATACAGAGTGACCCAGACAGACGTCTTCACAGTAGCAATAATACCTGCAGCTAACTTTTCAATAGTAACATGGAAACCAGAAGAAAACAGTGACATTTTCAATGAAAGAAAACCCTAGCTTTCTATAGGAAGTAAACATATTCTTCGAAAAAAGAATGCAGGGGCGGCCAGATGGCTCATTTGTTTAGAACATGAGCTCTTAGCAATAAGGTTGCTGGTTCGATTCCCACACGAGCCAGTGAATTGCGTCCTGCAAAACTAGATTAAAAACAACAGCTTGAGCTTGGAGCTGAGCCACCGATGGGCAACCGGTTGACTCAGTGGTTAGAGTACGGTGCTCATAACACCAAAGTCGCCGGTTCAAGTCCCACATGGGCCAGTGGGAGACAACGACTTGAGCTTGGAGATGAGCTGCCAGTGGGAGGCCGGTTGTTCAGTGGTTGGAGCGTGGTGCTCATAACACCAAGGTTACTGGTTCGAGTCCCACGTGGGCCAGTGAGCTGTGCCCTCCACAACTAGACTGAAAACAACAACCTGACTTGGAGCTGAGCTGTGCTCCCCACAACTAGATTGAAAAACAACAACTTGACATCCTGGAAAAACACACTGTTCCCCAATATCCCCCAATAATAATTAAAAAAAAAAAAAAAGAATGCAAAACAAAAACATTTCCAAGCAAACATAAACCAAGTGAATTCATTAGCCAACCCACACTGAAAGACATAATTAGAGTTCTTCAGGAAGCAGGAAAAAGACCCCAGATAAAAGAATGAAGAGCAGTAAAAATACCGTGTTTCCCCGAAAATAAGACCTACCCAAACCATCAGCTCTACTGAATCTTTTGGAGCAAAATTTAATGTAGGACCTGGTATTGTATTATATTATACCTGGTCTTATATAAGACCCACTCATGTTTTAATATAATAGTTTATTTTTAAAAATATATTTAATTTTTGCTCCAAAAGATGTATTAGAGCTGATGGTCTGGCTAGGTCTTATTTTTGGAAAACATGGTAGTAACTGTTGGTAAATGCAGGTGAATATTCAACTGTATAAAACAAAAACAATGCCTTACAAGGTGTATATATATATATATATATAAACAACGATAAACATGTTGAAAGTAGTAAATGTCCGAATTTAAATTAGAGTCAATTAGAGTCTATTAAGTGAAGGACATCACTAAAAGAATAAAATAAATAAATAGCATGCTCATAGGAAGGGAAAGTAGTATAACGAAAATAATTGATTAATCCAAGAGGTAAGAGGAAAAGGTATATAAATCTAGTGGGACAAATGAAAAAACAAACATTAAGAGATGGCAGAGGTGAATCCAAACATATCAGTAACACATTAAATGTAACTGGATTACATATTCCAATTAGAAGACAACGATTACCAGACTACATTTTTAAAAACCATATGCTGCTACAAGAGCTAAAACCTGAAAAATAGAAACACAAAAGCTTGAAAGTAGAAGGGTGAAAAGGATTTATTATGCTAACACTTACCAAAAGTAACTAACACAGCTACACTGATATCATATAAAACAAACTTAGCTAGTGATAACGAAAATCATTTCATAATGATAAAAGTGTCAATCCACCAAGAAGGTAAAACAATTCTAAGTTTATGTCCACCTAAGAAACTAACTTCAAAATACGTAAGAAAAATTGACAGAAATAACAGATCTATAAATCTACAATCATAACACAAGACTTTATCACTGCTCAGGAACCAGTTAAGAGCCAAGTAAGAAACCAGTAAGAACAAAGATCTGAAAAACATGATTAGGAAACCTGACCTAATCAATGTAATAAAGCACCCAATAATGACAAAATACAGGTTCTCTTATGCTGGTTTATGATGAACATCTCAATTAATTTCAAACAACTGAAATCTATCAAGTATGTTTAATGATCATGGGGAATTATGATAGAAATCAATTTTTTAACAAGATAACTAGAAAGCATCCAAATGTTTGGAAATTAAGCAACATACACCTAAATAACTCATAGGTTAAAGAAAAAAATCGCAGTGGAAATTAGAAAACAAGAAAGGCTGAAAATCAATGATCTAAGCAAATAGAAATGATCAAAGGAAATAGAAAATAATAAATATAAGAGCAGAAATGAATAAAATCTTGAGCCTTGAATCTAATTTTATTTTTATATGTAAGTATTTTTGATACTTTCAGTAATACACTGACTTTTCCAGGAACACATCTACCATGTAAACTAAGAAAAGAATGTACTTTATTTTGTACAGAATTTTACCACGAATCATACATCATTTAAAAAAATCACATCACCAACAAAACAATTTATGGTACATGAGGTAATTGCATTGTTAGTGACTATATATTGGTGCAAACATCTACTTCACATATTGAAATATTTATTCTATTATAATTTTCCTTTAATTTCTTTTCTATTATAAGAATTATATTCTATATTACATATTGAATATACAGCAAGTTACATATGTAGATATACAGATATATTATCTATGAATTTCATTTCAAAATAGAAAGAAATTACAAAGTAATTTTTATAGAAAGAGAATATGGGGTCTGACAGGGTTGACAACCAGTGGATTTGATGATTTTTTTAAGGCCCTCCGAGTCTCAACATTCTGAGATTTTAAGTACCCATTGTTTTAAACAATAGCTGTTGACATATTTTGTAAGTAGGCACTATGTTTGGAACAGTACCTTATTTAAATCTAATAACCCCTACAAATAGTTACTATTGTCAGTGTTTATGAGGGAATAAATTCAGAGAAGTTAAATAATTTGTCTAAGTTTACATATCTAGAATGTATCGAGTTGGTGTGATTTCCAAATTCAGGTTCTTTTCACTCAGCCATCTCCAAGAAAAGGTATAAACATACACTGCACATTAGCCTTGCCCCCAACTCTTGGTTTCAGTTATTGTAGCCAACTGAGGTCTGAAACTATTAAATAGAAAATTCCAAAAATAGACAATGCATAAGTTTTGCACTGCTCACCATTGTGAGTATGGGGATGAAATCTTGTGCCATTCTCTGTTCCACCGGGATGTGAATCATGCCTTTGTCCAGTGTCCCCACCCTATAGCCGCTCCCGCCCGTTGGTCACTTAGTAGCCCTTTCGGTTATCAGATCGACTATATCAGTATCACAGTGCTGGTGGTCAAGTCGCCCTTATTTGACTTAATAATGGCCCCAAAGCACAAGAGTAGTGATGCTGGATATTCAGATATACCACAGAGAAGCCGTAAAGTGCTTCCTTTAAGGAAACAGTAAACATTCTCGACCTAGTAAGGAACGAAAAAAATCATATGCTGATATTGCTAAGATCTGTTAAGAACGAATCTTCCATCCATGAACTTGTGAAGAAGGAAAAAGAAATTCACGCTAGTTTTGCTGTTGCACCTCAAACTGCAAAAGTGACGGCCACACTGTGATTAAATGCTTAGTTGAGATGGAAAAGGCATTAAATTTGTGGGTGGAAGACGTGCACAGAAAAGGTGTTCCGACTGATGGCAACGTGTTCAGCCAGAAGGCACTGAGACTATACGAAGACTTCAGCAAGGGACCCCCTGAAACAGAGACACCAAGCCGTTTACTGCATGGAAGAGATGGTTACAGATGCAGGAGTAGGTTTGTACCGAGATATAAAAATTACTGGAGAGGCTGCGTCTGCCGATGAAGGAGCTGCTGCCAATTTTGCGACAGTTGAGGAAGTTGATTAGGGTTTGTTCTCCACTGCAGGTCTTGGAACGTTTCCTCCTCGGAAAAGGGGAGACTACTGTATCCCTTTAGCTAGAAAAGTTAAATATTATCTGTGTACAGGAGTATGGGTAGGCCAATGTAAACATGTGCAAGAGATCCCCGTCAGCCAAAGCAAAAGAGAGGAGATAGAATATATAGAGTAGGTAAGTTTTGAAAGTCAGGACCAATTAAGGCAGTTATAAACGGATGACATTTAAAAATATATTAGAATAAGTTTGAAGCCATGCAAATTTCACCAAAACAATTTTTATTTCCAGTGTTTAATTGGGTATGCGCACAGGCATGACATGGGTTTGGATTCATTAAGTCCTCATGCAGAATTATATTCTTCTTGATAAAGAAGCCAGTTTCATCCAGGTCACTATCTATACACCTATGTTACAACATTTATATCAAATCTGGTATCTGAAGAAAAGATACACATGTAATAGGTTCATTTATTTAAGTTACGTATTTTACAGAAAGATTAAAAATTCAAGTCACACAAAACTCAAAAACTGTATTAAAAGTTTGAATATAAAACTCAGAGATCCACCTGGAATGACTAAAGAATGGAAATTCCATATCCACCTGTGTTAAAACTGGTAAATGTAATGAAATTTGTTACCAATAAAACACATTCATTTATTCAATGCAAGTTATCTAATTTTAACAATATGGCACCCTAAAAACCAAATGGATTTTTATGATGAGGCACTTTTGTTAGTGATGAAACCAAAAGAACACATTTGCTGTACACTAATGCCAGCTATTTTCTTCAGTAATCTTGGGTATACACTATGTAGTAAGTTGCAACAAATACCTTACTCATTTGTATACAACTATCCAATATATTTTTAAATATATATATATGTATATATATATATGTATATACATATATACACACACACACACACACACACACATATATATACATATATATATGTATATATATGTTCTTCTGGCTGTAGTAATGCACTGTAAAGCTATTTCACAGTGCAAAATGATGAAACCAGCCCAAATGAAGGCTGCATAATAACAATTCTGGTACAAGAAAATATTTACAGAGTTACCGGAACGTGTAACAGTAGCCTTTTATTTGCTATAGTGGACATACCTCCAGTTTAAAGACAGGGTTGAAGCTGTGCTTTACTGCCTGGGGATTCAGGCAGTTTATGAGGTTGCAGAACTCGCATTTTGGCTCATGTTCTGGAAGCTTTCTCCATTTATTTGGTCAGGTGACTGTGGTGGTTTGGAAAGAAGAGGCCTGTTACCTGAAGCCAAGGTACTGGGAGAACTGCCTGCATCCGACTGAAAAGACCCAGGTGTGTCCATCGTGGAAATTTCTAATGTGCTAGTACTCTGTGGTTGGGTGTCTCCCATTTCTCCTCGAAGGTCAGATGTACTGGTGCGGAAGCGTTCCCTTGCAAGCCAGTCTAAGATTGACAGGTCCTGGGCTGAGCATTTTGGCTTTAACCGGTTCACAGCTGAAAGTTCAGATTCTCTCTCCCCACTCTGCTCGTGCGCTTTCCAAAAATTCAAAACACTGATTTCAGTAGCATCTCTATGCCCTCCGAGTGTATGCCGACGTTTGATGTTTTTCCTTTTAGCAGTCTCAGCATTCGTTTTTTGATTTCCTACTCCAAACATGTCATCTGCCGGAGCTCTGGGTCTCAGTTTTAACCGATCTGCTATTTTCATTTTCCAAGTGGGTTCCTGTTTTTCTGCTTCACTTCTGGTTGGTGTTAGTAAACTCCCTGTTGATTTTCCTTTTTTCATAACATCAAACACTTTAGTTATTGAAGGTGTTTCTTTCTCATTCTTGGCATCTCCTAGACTTCCACTGTCTGACTTGAATCTGGCAGATTTTTTCCTGGATAGTGTATCACATTCAATCAGTTTATGTGAACTGAAGAGCTGTCTACGGCTATCTAAACTGGGGGTTAAACTTCCCTCAGTGCAACTTACTTCACTCCCTTCTGAATTTCTCCGGCTCGTCTTAGTAACTTCTTGTAGTTTTCCGCGGAAAAGCCTCTCTGAAGTCAAAGCGGTGGGAAACACAGGGAAATCACTCTCGCTGTCTGTTTCCACAGGCCGTCCCTCACTGATCAGTTCGCTTCTCTCATCATCAGCTTCGTCTCCCTTACTTTCTGCGACGGACTGCACCTCAGGGCTGAGTCGGCTGGAGTCGAGGCTGGTCACGTATGTAGCAGATGAGGTGGTTGAATAATCTGAGGTGATGGTGCTGACAGTGGCCAGAAACTCACCGTGTTTCGTTTCTGGACTAGTGCTTTTCTTAGTGGAAAACCTTGCCAGAGAAGCCTGTGAAGAAGTGCTGAGCAAAGTGCCGGAGTCCGACCCTGTCTCCTCCAAATGGGAGGGCTTCTGTGTCACCAGGGACCGGGGGCTCTCTCTCAGGATGGAGAAGCGGCCGCTCAGAGTTGGTGACTTGTTATGTTTTGAACTGTGTGGGGGTGAAGGCTCTTCAGATGGCATTCTCTCCTTTCGTAGCAATGTCTTTTCATCTTTTGCTGTACTACTGTCTTTCTTAGCATTGTTTTCTTTGGAAATGATGATCCTTTGTTTTCGGCTCAATGTCTCACTCTCTGTTTTGGATTCTTCTTTAGTATCACTGTGACATTGTTCTGCATTTTCTTTCTTAAAAAACACAGTGTCCAATTCGTCTTCTGAGCTGCTAGGTTGTGCTTTTTCTTTTGGCTTCTTCCTCTTGCGACTAGCGGCTGCAAAGATGGAGGACACAAGCAGTTCCCTGCTATACTGATCTTTTCCAGATCCCCAAGAACCCTGAGAAGCAATCAGAAATGAGACTTTGAATGTAAGATTATTGAGTACGTTTTCTGAAAAGGTTTTCCCCCAAATATTTCTTACTGAATTACATTTACTAAAGCTCTAGAAGCACCAACAGAATGTAGTTCTTTTTTTTTATATCTCCTTTTAAGATAAATTTTGATCTATCTATACATAAAGATAATTTAAGATAAATTTTACTTTTTGTTTAATTAGTCCCATTTCTTTCCTGGTGGTATGTATCGTCAAGTCATACAGCGGTTATGTATCTGCCAAGTCACAGCTCATATACATCTATCTTTGAAAGAAATATTTTGTGCTTCATGCCATCTAGCTCTCCTATTAACTTCCCCGTATGCGCTGACTTTCCCTCTTTCTGTAATGCTCAGACATTCTTCATTCTTCAGGATATGGAACACAGGTTAATATTCCAACATAGTTGGATATAGTATTCTGACACAGGTTACTAAAATCTTACGAGTGACTTCAATTTTCTAATTATAGGCACCATATGATACAGCTACTGTGCCCAATCAGCTCATTAAGGTCTGCCATTCAGCCAGGCTGAATTCAGGGACTTGCCTGAGGTAAATCAGGTTGGTAATGTCTTCGGTTATCGCAAGGGAACAACACAATCAGAAAACTCGAATAACATAGGGTCAGTTACAGATCTTTTCGTCCTTACCATAGGATCACGGTGCATTGCTATTGGGAAAGCTGTGGTGCAGGCTACTGGCTTTGTTGGCTATGCACAATAGGCTCTTTTTTTAAAAAAACATTTTTTTTTTATTAATTTCAGGTGCACAAAACAATGTAATAGTTAGACATTTTCATAATTACGTATGTAATGGTTAGTCACATTTAAACACATTCTGTACGGGTAAATGATTGTGACAGGGCTCTGAATTTAGAGACCTGACGCTTCTTCCTCTAGTGTTCCTTCCTCTGGGTTGCTGTGTTCGACACAGAGCAAGTGATTCACTTTTAAATATCTCAATTTCATTAAATGTGATGAAATTATATTATCATTACGACACCTTAGGGTTCTTTCTAAAATTCTATGATTCTGTGATCATATATGTGTTAGGGCAAATGACTGACTAATTATTTTACAACTGAGAAATTGTTACAAAGAGTTATACCATTTGGATATCCATTATATTACAGGCATGGGATAAACTCCACCATAATTAAGATGAAGAGATGGCTATAACAAACAACAGGTTTAGAAATATGCATCTAGGAAAAGAGAAGGAGGGAACTTCAAACAGATCAGAAATCGAAATCTAAAATCTTATCTTCTGGAAAAAAAAAAGATGGAAAACTGTTCTACAGAAATCTAACGAGACATGAAAACTAAATGCAAGGAGTGATCCTTGACTGCATCCTGTATAGAAAATAAAAACAAACAGAAAACATTATTGGGACAATTGGGGAAATTTGTATAAAAATTGTACATTAGAAATAATAATGTATTATACTCACATTCGCTACATATGCTAATTATACTGTGATTCTGTGATTCTATAGAATGCCCTTGTTCTTAGGAGACATGTGCTGAAGTATTTAGAGATAAAGTGTTACCATGTCTAAATGTAACTGTCAAATGACTCAGAAAAAAAAATCTGTATCAAGATTTACCAACTGAGGAATCTAGGGTAAAAGTTTTGGGTGCTATTATTCCAGTAACATTTTTGTAGGTTTAAAATTATTCAAAATAAACAGGGCAAAAAAAAAAGATAAAGGTAAAAATCACAGTATAAGTGATAGTGAATGATATTGTATGAGGACATAATATGATTAAAATATTTTGTAACATTTCTTCAAGAATTATAATTTAATCATATATCATCCCATTATGACATTTAAACACGACATGTATTCATGTCTCATTTCCAAATAGAACTTGTTTTAAGAAATGTATTAACGATTCTAGTTGCTACTGTCTCAACAGAACAAAGCTGGGACAAATTGAATTAATAAAAACCTTTCTAAGAACTGTAAGAACTTCCTAAAACCTATTCAACAAATTGTGTAATTTGATGGTGTTGTCAGTAGAACACAAATTACGCTAAAAATTCTTGATTATAAAAACAAAACTAGCATTTTTCTGAAATAATATGTATTTTCTATAAAAATATATAATAATAACAAGTCTGTTACTACTGAAATATTTACAGAAATAATGATGTGATGTTTGGGATTTGCCTCAAAATCGTCCCAGAAGGAAAGTGGGTGGAGTGCAGATGAAACAAGCTTGGCCATGTGTTAATTGTAGAGAATGGATAGAGGAGGCATGGGGGCTCATTATACTCTTCTCTCTACTTTTGTACATATTAGAAATTTTTCACATTAAAGAATGAGGAAAGGAAGCCTACTTTGCATTATGCTAAATTATGCGGAGAGAAACCCAACATTCCAATTCATAATCCAGTATTCTTCTCTCATATTCTATTTTAAGAATTAATGTTTCCCTTGAGAAGACTTTGGTCTTCCCTTAGTTCAGCCCAGTTGGACTTCAGGGACTTGCCTGAGGTAAATCAGGGTGGTAATGTCTTCGGTTATCTCAAGGGAACAACAAAATCAGAACATTCAAATAAGTTAAGGTCAGTGAAAGATCATTGTATATTGATGTAAAAGAAGTCATGTGCATACCAATCATAATAATTAGCCCAAAAGCAATATCCGTCCTAAAATATTTCAGAATTGTATGAAACAATTTACCTTAGATTTCGTTGAGTCGCTAGTAGCTGAATCTGTGAGAAGTTAAATAAAACATGGTCAGTATTAGTCAATCTTTACCTCTTTCAACAAATATTGCAAAACTTATGAAAAAGACAGGCACAGAACAAAATGGGAAAGCAAAACTCAAACAAAACAATAGAACACAGTGGATAGTCAGAGCTCACAAAGATGCAAGCTGCACCACAGAAAGCCACCGCCATGAAAGGATGCTGTGAATTGTAGGCAGAATCAGCTCAATGATAGGAATGGCAAAGGAGCCCTGTACTAAACAAAACAGAAATACTAATGTTTATTCAATTTTCTAAATATGAAATCTAGCAATAAAGAAGCTTGAAGACCCTTTTAAGAATTGTGCTATGTACCACATCCTGTATCTGAAACTGATACACAATGTAGGACTTTTAAGACTATTGGCTGCCTTAGCTACAAATTGAGACACTCAGTGTATTGATGTTGATTTTTGTCAGACTGTCAAACTTAAATTTTATAAGCATATACTGTATGTATACGGATGCGTTAGGATAACCCTGTTTCCAGGTCACCTTGGCTTTATATTAAACAATGCTGATCTTTGTGCTTTAGACCCCAGTTTCATATCTGTGCAGTCAGGGATCCTTTTGACTAGTTTGGTTAAACTGCCACCAGTTTTGTAATTCTCTATTAACAAAAGCTATTATGGAAATGGAGAAATGGAGACCATCATTTTACTGTCTGGCAAAAACTCAGATTATACAATTACAAAGAGGGTAGGAAGGGGCTAGCACTATTCCAGATAATCCCAATTTTGAAATTTTCTCTTTCAACTTGAGGGAAATTGATTTTCAAAATGGATGAGCTGAGCCCCGTGCCACGCCCCTTTTTAACACATGGCTAAATGCTTTATGACTTTAAGAACTCGTAGACCGTACCATGCTATTTCTCCTCACGGTCTGCTTCAGAAATAACAAGAAACAGCAGAAAAACTTTTAAGAAAGTAGTATTGATCTGTTTACAATAATCTTACGAGAAAATTTACACCACAGATCAACAACGTTTGCATTTACAAGAATCGGGGACTCCTGCAGACCAGGCAGCTACAGTGTGGGCAACAATCCTCCTTCTTCCTACAGTTCCAGCTGTCCATCAGGGACACCACAGAATCCACTAGCGACATTACCGTGTGATAGACTCCTCCCACTTCGCCTGTTCAACATCAGTATAGATTTGCCTGTGTCAGTTAGTGCTGAAAAAACCCTTTAGGACTAGAACAAGAACTAGAGACAAAGGGAGAACATTGTGTAAAACAACATGCTAGATCAGTGCAAAAGTTTGGCAGGAGAAAATTTTCATTCAAAGAGCCTACAAGAACTAAAACTTCACCGAACATCAGGGTGGCAAGAGGAAACAGAAGAAAACGTCAGAGATTGACTTTTACTGTGACATCTATAGTGACAAATAATATACTGTATTTATGAAAACGGTGCCCATTAGCAGTTCAACATAGTTTTAACTTGCCGCTTTTAAACAGAACATCTAGCTCAAGAAGAACTACTTATACAGTTTAGATCATACTTTCTGCCATCACAGCAACCACATATTCAGTAGCATATATCTGTTTTACCTTGTGATGACTATTACATGGAAACTGTGAATTTAAAAAAAAGAAAAAGAAAAAGAACAAAACAGTGGTTCGCATGCTCATTTCCCTCATATTTCCATTCTGACAAGCATTACAACTCCATGCACTGTCCAGGGCATTATAGTCACTGGAAGATAGTAAGATCAATCAGAAAAGGAAGATTACATTTTTTATTCGTAGAAAGGAAAAAAAGAAGAAAAGGAACAAAATCATAGCGAACTTTTACTTATGATTGATTTGCTTTTTCCTGTTATTACCAATTTAGCTCTTAGCCTATAGACCAGTACTGCCCAGGCAAGAGTTACCTGATACGTCTCCCGGGGACGCGCCTGTCCTTCCAATGTTGGTGAGTAAATGATCTATGTTTGGCACTGGCTGTGAGTCCACTGTGTGTTCCTCCTGCACTGTTGTCTATGGTTAACAAACAAAGATCTCTTCATCATCTCTTCAAAGATACCTTCTTTAAAATTCAAACAACACTTAATAAAAGACACATTACTGAGTGGAACACATGGGCTTAATTTTTTACCTTTACATGTAATTAACTACAAAACGACCATCATACTTGTATTTTCATTAGATCAGAAACCGAGGCGCTATAGACCTGCTCCCAGGGTGCAAAGCAGATAAGAGCATACAAAGCAGGAAGGTGATATTGTTGTAGCATCAGGATCTCACGTCCCAAATGAAAATAACAGAGTACAAATGCTGACGGACAATACTTACAAGAGGTTCTTCAGCACCTTCTTCTGTGAAAAACCAGTCATGCTAAAATTTGAAATAAAAAAGGTGAAAGGAGAAATTAAATAACCTCTTAAGCACAACAATATTTTGGAACAGAGCATTTTCTTAGGAAAAAATATGATAACCATATTCTGCCCTACCAAATATCAACCGCTCAAGAAAGTTTTCTTGATGAGGCGAAGCCTGGACTTACATGCTGGATAAGCGTCTCTACGATCTTGTACTGGTCTGGCATGTGCGTGACCATGTGAGTCATATTATCTTCAGATGTTCTTACAAGAGTTGGGCCAAACACTATTGCTAGGTTTCTTGGTTCCATCTGAAATAAAGGATGATATGGGAAAATATCAGAATTTTTCTTACGAATGTAGACTTAAATGTTCATTGTATGTTTGGCATTTTATTTCTGAAAGGTTCTTTTGATGAACCTTGTTCAAAGAATAATGTTTGATGTGTGTGAAAAAAATAATGCTTCCTGGTTAGGATTTCCATAAACTAATCTACACATAATGTCTTTTTCCTGCTTTAATGACAAGGTACAATGCTAAATTGGCATTCATTTTTTCCAAGTCTTTGATCGCTACATAAAAATTTCCAAATTTGCCCCAGTAGTATATGAAAATCCCTAATATGGAAAAACCTAATGTCTGGAAATATTCCTTTTGACCAATTATTACTTCAACTGAAACATCTGAAGCTCTTCGCTTATCCTGTGCCAATCTGAATGCCTCAGTGTTACATGCTTATATTCATAACCATGTTATCTGTATTCCTTGTTCAATAATACAATTATCAAAGGTGTGGATCTTTTGTTTTCCTTTTATATTTCTTATAGTGTCTGGTGTAATGTTTTGAACTTAAGATTTGATTAAAATGTTAAATAACTTTAACCAACCATGAAAATATACCAGGGGGTTAAAAATGACCACAGGACTCAAAAGGCCAAACAAGGGCGGCCAGATGGCTCAGTTAGTTAGAGCTCAAGCTCTTAACAACAGGGTTGCTGATTCTATTCCCACATGGGCCAGTGAGCTGCGCCCTCCACAACTAGATTGAAGACAACAAGCTTTAATTAGATAGAAGCCACTGAGGGCTGAGCTGCTGGAGGGGTAGCCGGATGGCTCAGTTGGTTACAGAGCAAGCTCTGAACAACAGGGTTGCCAGTTCAATTCCCGAATGGGATGGTGGGCTGTGCGCCCTGCAACTAAGATTGAAAACGGTGAATGGACTTAAAGCTGAGCTGCGCCCTCCACAACTAGATTGAAGGACAATGACTTGGAGCTGATGGGCATTGGAAAAACACACTGTTCCTCAACATTTAAAAAAAAAAAAAAAAAAGGTCATACTGAAAAAAAAAATACTATTCAGGGACCCACACTAGTGTTCTATTCTGTGAGAGGTATGACACACACACACACACCTTTCAGATATTGCGCAAAGTGGAAAACCCAAAGATCTCCAATTCTGAAGCAATTGTTACGCAACCAATATGTTAGCTACCATAATACATACATTATTAGGCTACACTGACCACAGAGAAATAAGGAGAAATCTGTGAATGAAGTCAGTATTTTCATAGAAAGTTCACTCAGTGGAAAAAAATATGACTGCAGGAAGGGTTTACTTAAACTGGGCATAAAAGACATGTTTCTCATTTTGCGTCTAGAAGGTGTAGTCGTCTCATTCTCTGTTCTGTTAAAAGTAGTTGGAAAAATAGAAGTCTAGCATCTCAAAGGTCTTATGTAAAATTTTAAAGAGATTATTGTCTCTGATTTCATTTAAGTTTTTAAACTAATGATAACATGATTATTTTATATATAGTAATATTTATTATGTGAGTATACAGTTTAACTGGCGCCTCTATAAAACTAGTTACATAAGAGTCCACAGTTTATTCATTAATTACTTAAAACAAATTCTGTATTCTTTAAAGGATGTTCCACGAAGTGTAGTCAAATAAGTTGGGGAATGAAATGCCTCAGCTCCTACCTAGTCAAGACTCATAGTGTTAAGTAATATATTAAAGATTCTAAAAAATTCTGCAATTAAGAAATCTGTTAAATCTTGTTAAATTCAGTGCTTTCTAAACTAATTAGATCATCAAACACTATTTTCCCAGTAACTCCTACTAACATCCAGCTAAACTAGTGAATATTTTGGGAAATGATGGAATAATTAGAAAATATTTCAGTTTTAATTATATTAAGAACGTTTTGGCTCCTACTGCATGAACTGAAAACAGTACATTCAACATTCAACTAATATACGTTTCTCTCTCTCTCTCTCTCTCTCTCTCTCTCTCTCTCTCTCTCTCCCTCCCTCCCTCCCTCCCTCCCTCCCTCTCTCCCTCCCTCTCTTCTCATCACTATTGAGGAAACTGAGCATCTGAAGGAAATTATAACACAGCTTATAATCTTTGTAATCTTCTCAATTGCCAGGTAACGGGTTGACACTGATCTCACAATCCAGCCTTACTACAACTGTGAGCAACAGTCTTCCAGAACATGCACAGCCACTAAACTGACCTAAATGAATACATTTTTCTCTACCTGAAGCAAACATCACCCTTGGAAAAAGAAATGACAGCAGTATTCCTGAGCTTGAAGTATTGTTTTTTTTTTTTTCTCCAGAAACCAAAATGATTCTAAGTATTTTTAAGAAGTAATGCCTGAGAGTCAATAAATCATTACTTGCAACCTCTAATGACATAATGGATTTCGACAACAATCACCGATCACTGACGAAAATCATGAAAAGTTAAGATTACAACGTGTGGACCTTCTTTGGATACTGCTTTAAACAAACTATAAAGACAAGGTCCACACATTATTCAGAAAAACCTGAACATGATCTGAGCATTAGAAAATATTAAGGAATAAAAATTTTGGTGTTTTTGATAAAAGTAATGTGATAGTATTAAAACAAACAAACAAAAAAGGTCTATCTGCTCAATAGAAAACAAGAAATTGTTACTTTTCACTGTATACTGTTTGGTACATTTTGACTGTTGTATTGTGCAAACGTTGTGTATTCAAAATGTTGATATACAGCTGAAAAATAAGTCAAATACCTGGCCTTTTCATTTTTCTTGCTGGATACATATGAAAGGAAATGTCTGTTTAAAATGGTGACAATTGATATTTTGGGATCCTTTACTTGCAAGACTGATCTTTAGAGGGACTGATCAGCAGACACGATGTCTGGTAGAGCTTTTGTTGAATTTTAACCCTATTTTTGGCTACTTGGCAGGAAGCAATCCACTGGAAGTACATCTCTCTGGTATTCACTTCACATACCTTATTTTTTTCTGAATTTTCTGCCACTGTCTTCAGATGAGCCGAAAGAAACTTCAGTGTTTCATAATGATGCTCGGGCAAATCATGAATCTGAAACATATTATTTTCATGATGGATTAAGATGCTGAATCTTAGGTGTATTTCCAACAATATAAAATAATACCTACTAGTCTTTTTAACGTTTTCAGACGATCTAAAGGATCTTCTTTACGATTGGCTTCAATAAAGTCGGCATATTTATCTGACAACAGTAAGAACAACAAAACAAATTCAGCTTAAATTGCTTAGATGAGTGGGAATCTAGTTTTCTTTTAAGGTTCAATTTCAAACCACAATAAAAAAAAAATGTAGTTAAGACCACAAATAGTCTTTGACATGTAAGTCTCTAAAATTCCTATGGTTTTTAATGATTCTCCAAGCATTATCACCAAATAAAATTCCCTAAAATGTGAGTTCTCTGAGGGTACCAAACTATATTTATACACTGTCCATTTTTCTCCTCCCCACCCCCAACATATAGTATGGTGTTATATGAGTCAAATATTTGGCTTGACTGAAAAACTGTTTTTCTACTTATTGTACCTTATTAGGTCTGAAGACTTCTGACTGAGAACAATAATAATGTATTTTTAACTTGACTGCAAAAGTGAATTAACTGGATAATATATATTTTACTGAGCCTAAACAATTTTTTATAAACTCTATATTTCATTAATATTTACCAGGAGTAAAAAAATCCAAATGACAAAAAATAGCACATAATTATGCCTTACATATAAATAAGAACTAAACAAAATCTCCTGTTTCCTTTGACAAAAATATTTTCTCCTGGTTCAATTTCATATTCTATGGTTTTTCCAACAACGTAATTTTAAACTGTTCTATCTAGTATCTTTTGTGGGAGTTAACTCACCATTTGTGAAGAGAGGTTCAGGGAGTTTTCTGAAGAAGGATTTTAGTAAACTGCTTATCACATTCAAATCTCGCCATTTCTAGGTGTGCAAAATAGAAATACAGTAGTTTCGTAGTCAATATCGCCAAGAAAAAAACAACACAGATCAGTTACCCAAATGGAAAGAAACGACTTACATCGTCTTGTATGTCAATGTCAGCCATCCCCTTGTTGAGCTCCTCTTGCATACTTGAGATGGCGGCATTATTTCCAGGAACTCTATAAATACCTGTATACTCAAGACCTCTTTCTTCAACTAATTTGCAACATATGTCAACTATTAGTGGAATATACTGCAAAACAAGAAATAAACATTTTATTTAATACAGCGCCAATGTTTATACTTAGTAGATGTACACCGTAGCTAAAAGGCCCTTTTCTCCAAAACGAAATATATAAATTGCTGTTATTTGATACAGAGAAAATAAAGAATATAGACAGTGCAGAACTGAGAACTGATAAAACCAGCAAGAGATATATGAGACAGTGGGGAGAGAAAAATAGGTCGAGACAGAAAGGGAAGGGTCCACAGGGAGATAACAGTCAGTCTGAAGAGGAAACAAGAGCAAGTAAGGAGAATGTGAGAACAGTTCAGTTAAATAAAGGGGAATAAAGTCAAAAAAAGAAGAGGGGGCAAAAATAACATCAATAAACTCATGATAGGAATCCTAACATAGTTGTTGTATACACACACACACACACACACACACACAAAAGCACATTTATTATATTTTCTTAATCAGGTCTTCGTTCTCATTCTCATTTAAAATGCTAAAAGCAGAAACACACATGATTTGAAAATAAATTCTTACTGACCATTTCAGATAAATACATAATGGCTGAATATTTATTCTATTTCAGGGTCAACAGATTAGAATAAAAAACATTATAGATAAAATTACTCAACACATCCTTACAGGTCAGAAATGCTTAGGGAAACTAAGGTCAAGAGGAAAACGCTCAATAAATTGACAGATACTCTCTGCTACCTGAAAAGCTGCGTAAGTAGGTCCTATTATGACTACAACTGAATTAACATCTAGGAAATCCGGCCGGCTGGTATCTCCTACCCGATTCGTATGAGCTGGTGGGCAATCATCCAGTCTGACCCCGAATGTCCCTGTAGCAGTAGGTTTTTTCTCAAATGTCTTTCTCATAATACTTGGAATGCCTTTTCTCCATGTGCCTTTGTCTTTGGGGGGACTGGTATCATCTTTTGATTGTTATTCAAAATGAAATGATGTAAGAAAGAAAATGGAAACAAGAGAGTTTAAATCATGACTTTAAAAATCCTTTATCAAACATTTTTATAAATCAGAGTGCTATACTATAAATAATGGATCCTATTATTTATCAAAAATATTGTATTACTTTCTCTTCCCAATATAACGCTCCTTTTAACCTTCCATATAATTTAGTGAGTATCAATTATGCTTCTTTACCCTTTTAAAATCTGTACCAGGATTTTCTCTAAAACAGTCAAGAAAATAGAATCAATGTGACAGCTTCATAGTGAGACTTTTGCAAAAAAGGAAACAATTTATCTCCAAATGACAGTACCTGGATCGTCTGCATTAATCCAATTTCTAGTGTCTTTAGTATAGGTATATGAGCTGTACTTTCCTTCACTTTGTGTCTTGGACCCCACCTTAAAAGAGAAGGCCCCATTGGCCTAGACCAGGCCCACGGTGGTCTTTGAGCTGGCTCACACTGGGCTGAGGTCAGCAAAAATGGTACAGAAAAATGTGAAAATACCTTTCAAATCCCAATTTCAAGTCATTTTATTTGTCCAATTTATCTGAGAACACCACATCAGTACCTTTACTGAGAAGCCTCCTTTCTGACTCTTCCTTCGGAGAGTGTGGACTTTGCGTCTTTGGCTCGGATTTAGCACCAAGCAAAGTCTGCCGGATGCTGAGACTCTGACGAGGTGTTTTTGGCAACTGTTCTGCTTTGCTGCTGAAAGAAATGAGTGTTTCTTAACAATTTGTATTTTACATCCAAATTAACTTATAGACATGATGGGATTCTCACCTCATCAGACTGTTATACTCTTTTATTCTTCGACTAATTAGATCCCTGTTAGTAACTCCAGTGTCCTAGAGAATAAATAGAAGGTTAAATCAGAAAGTCAATTCTAAGAAAAAAGTGGTATCCCTCCTTGTTTGGGCTCTCTATTGTCTTATTTTGCTTATTCAATACAGACACTATACTCTCAGTGGAGTTGTTCTAAACCTCTGTTCAACATCACCACCCACCATCACTACATGACAAATGTTCTAAGTGCCTCCCTCACTGCTGAGAGTTTTCTATTTATTTTCTGTACCACTACATCTAGAATAGTACCAGTGAACAGCAAGTGTTCAAACTTATTGACCTGTCATTTTTAATCAATGACTGGGAAGTAGAGAGCCAGTTTTTTTCTCTCACTAATACCAGAAAGAATGATCATTTCAAAATAATACCATTGGATAAAAGGTGAAAAAATATTGCCAGAATTTGTTAATAATTAACTTGTAGAAATAGAGAGTTAAGGGTCAATTAGTGTCGAAATTGACAGGTCATTAGAAGAGAAAAGCTCAAAATTGTTTTTTTTTTAACCTCAACAGGCTAACTTTTATAATATGCGATTTGGTAAACTCAGTGTTCACCATGGACTGATGATTTTTTTCTGTTGATTCCAATTGTACGTTGACATGTGTCTTCAACATTTTTTTTTCACTTGTCTCATTTTGATTATAATGAGCATTACAATTTACAAAAAAATACAGGCTTTAGAATCACAATCTTGAATTCAAATAAACTCTTCCCACTACCAGCAGAGAAATCATATGGTTAAGATATAGAATAAGATTGCCTGGTTTAATTCTAGTCCTGACGCTTATCAGCTATGTGATCTTAGGGAAATTACTTAACCTCTCTTAGTCACATAGTTTCCTCGTTAGTGAAATGGAGATGATGATAATAATAGGACACATTCATATGGTTGCTGAGATTAATTCATGTAAAATGCTTAAAAGCATGTCTGCCATATGTTACAGACTCAGTGAATTATTACTTTCTTATCTATAAAACAAGGGAAAAAATACCTGTGTCTTTACATTAGATGATAATGGCTGACATTAAGTAAATGTTTATTATCTACCAGGCAGTATGCTGCATTCTTCATATGTACTATCTCATTCAGTCCTTAAAACAGTCCTATGTTTCAAGGATGAAATCATCTGAAGGAATTTTAACAAGGACACTACAGCTGAACAGAATGCCTAGCACAGAGCAGGTGCTTCTTAAATAAGAGCTCCCAGGAACTGTTACTTAAAGCTGCAATCTACATTCAAGTTCTTATTCTCCCTGTTTCTTTGAGAAAATTCAGGTCTGATGCTCTCTTTATAACGGTAGTTGTAGAACAAAGATGGCATTGGTAAGATCTGGTGTTAATTTTTAACCACAAACAAGGTAGGGTGTAAACTACCAGAGGAAAAAAACAGACATTTTTCCTATGACATAAGTTTTCATAATTTGAATTGGATACAGTAAACTAAATTAGAGAAGATAATTAGCATAACCTTACAGCTAACATAGGTGTTCCTGCATACTGCAGGAAAACTAAGAAAAAAGAAAGTTATGCTTTTTTTGTCCTAACAATGGGCACAAAAAATGAAAACAATGTGTAAGAAAAACTGTGTTAATAACATGAGAAAAGGTACTCTCGAGTAAAAGCTAGACTTAATCATTGCTGAATTCTTGCCCTAAAATTTATAGTTACATATACTTAAAAAAAACCACCTTTACTTCTGAAATTCCTCCTGTAAAAATGTCTTGATGGTTGTGAATCAGAAACTCTCTAAGTCCCTAAACATTACTCCCTATTAAAAACAGGCTTATATGATCATGGCATTGTACATCAGAAGCTAAACATTAATGAATGCCAACTATAATTTTATATATATAATGTGATGGTTCAGTGTGAGGTCGGAGGGATAGTGGATGGGGGGAGGGGGGTTCACAGTATGAGGGATATAAATGATGAACGTCTAAGTATTACCTTGTTTTGTACACCTGAAACTAATAAATAAATTGATTAATTAAAAAAAAATAATAATAAAAATAAAAAATAAAAAATAAAAAATAAAAAAAAATAAAAATAAAAACAGGCTTATAATATGATTTCTCATAATGCCAGTTTTCTTAGAAACCACTTACCGTATTACAATAGGTTGTATTATATTCTTACCTGCATAATTCCATTAACAAAAATGATCATATCAGTATCTCTTTGCATTTACATAGTAATTTGTTTTGATAAGTATTTCACTATAACTTAAGCCATACAACAGTCCTCTCGTTGTGATAAGGAGTCACACCTGGAATTATTTAGTCATAAAGGAAATGACCTGGACTAGGAACCTAGTTCTCCCGACTTGTTATTCATTGCTTCCAAAAAGGTATGCAGAATACATCAATAATCTATTTTTCTAGTTCAGTAATGGTGATTTTTCAATAAATAAAAATAATATAAAATGGGTAAAGTTGAGCTTTCTTTTCAATCAACTACTTTTAAGTGAAAATAGCATACTATAATTTTTCAAAATGTGTTCAATCCTTTCGGTCTTCTGAAAGAAAAGAAGAAAATTGCTGTGAACCTGTCCGATTCTATCAACATCATTCTGAACACACACCTCCTCATTGAGGGTGCTACTCTCCTGGATGGTCTTGATCCATGCTAACATATCGTCTCTGTCTTCTGCCTGAAAGAGGCATTCACAGTCTGATGTGGTAAGTCGGAACACATTTTTCCTCTTGGTCTCACTGTACGAGATGTCTATTAAGCAAGCATTAACACTGATGGGTTGTTCTTCTTCAGATGGAGTCATCTGTTCTCGTTTATCTTTGTACAAGTAAAGAGAATGGCCCCGAAGTACCACATACATCTGCTTCCAAGGCCGAATGCTTCCGCCAACTCGCTAGAAAACAAGAAACAGTTCAGGAATACTTAATATTTGGCTAAGTCTTAGTGACAGAGTAAACACATTAATTAAGCAACACTGCTAATATGCATAAATGTATACGAAATGTAGCAGGTGTCTGATTTACATCACTGTATACTTATTAGGAGCGGAAACCAGGTTAGGCAATGTATTCATACCAAAATCAAGGGTAGTGAAATCTTTAATTTGGTTGGGAAAATAAAATAAACAAAGTAATTTAGATAAAACAAGTATAGCAAAATGTATTTTAACAATTGGTAAAGGAAAAGAAAGGAAAGAAAAAAGTTAGCCAGAAAAATATTTTGAGTGAAAGTCAGGCTTAACACAAGTCATAGATCATGCAAATGACAAACACTGCGTAAGGAAATCCCAAAACAATCTGTACGAGTAATGAATTAAGTTAACAAAACTGATTAACTTTACATGAAATCAAGCAACAATTGCCACATCCAAGACGAGTTTTCTTAAAAAATTTAAACTCTTTGACTGTATTAAATTTTACTTCTAAGTAAGCCACCTAAAATATTGTAGGAAATTTTATGGCAAAATTTTCATTGTATTGGTCTCCTTTAATGAAGCATATATTGATATTGTGACATTCATTTATAGAAATCAATACTTACAAAATAAAGGGAAACAAAGAAATGATAAATGCAACTTGAAAAAATAAACTGGAAAAAGTTAAATAAATTTTTTTTAATTATTAATATGGATAAGTGCCACTCCTTAAAAGATTACTCTGTGTTAATCTATGGCTAATAAGCTACTTAATAATAAAAGCAGTTTCTTCTTAAATACTTCCATTTCTCATTTACATTAACAAAATATAAGCCAATATATTCCATATGTAGTTGATGCACACAATGAAAAAAGTATAAAATTTAATCAGTGATTAGAATTTTTTTTAAAAATAACTTTATTCACGGAGAAAAAGGTATTTATCAGTGAGGTTTTCCACTCTTTATTCTGGATCTTTTGCCATTTTATGTATATAGACTTTATGCTTTATTTTTTAGGGCCTGCATTTCATTCGCTCCCAGTAGCGCAGAAAACATACTACCTTGCCCTTATCAGTGACAAGTGGTCGGAAATGGAGCCACCCCTCCTTGGCAGCATCACTGAAAACCTCTGAGGAAGAATCTTTTCTGGATCCAGAGTCTTCTGATGACTTTTGGCTGTCTGTGATCTACAAAAAAGGCCAAGAAAACACAGTAAAACATCAGCTTTTTCCTTTATAAATATTTGCATGTTGAAATTGCTTTGCTGAAAACAGTTTTTTATTTAATATTCCAATGAGGGGCTTTTTAAAAAAAATCCTAACTTTATCAATTACATTAGAAAAGTTTCTGGTCTTGTTAAAAAAATATGTGAACTAACCAACACCATTTTTCTTAAAAGTCATCTGAAGGAATTTTTAATCATTAAAAAAACAATAAAAATAGTATAATTTTCCTGCTCTCAAGAGATCGCATTTTAATGCAAAAAAGACAAAGAAGAACAAAAAATAAAAAACAAGGAAATGATAAGATTGTGATTAGTGTCATTTCAAGAATGAAAACAGTGAGATGCAATAATGAATGACTGAGCAGTAGCTATAAATTGGTGGTGTTGAGGCAAGATCTCTCTCAGGAAGGAACATTTAAGTTTAAAACTGGAGGAAAATTTTTAAAAAGAGCCAACCATGAAAGGCGAGGGGAAGAAAAGTTCAGGGAGCACATATAGCTAATGAATGTATATTCATCATCTGCATTTTAAATGTTAACTATTCAATTTGAGTAAGAGAAATAGCTAATTACCGATTGTTTAGGTCACGTAGGAAGTATAAAGGAAGACATTACATGATGAATCAGGGAGTGACATGATCTAATTCCTCAGGTCAAAGGTCACTCTGCTTGCTACATGGAAAATGGATTTTAAAGGAACAACCATGGAAAGAGGTGTTACTGACGGGATTCAGGTGGGGATGGATAACAGCTTGGACTAAGGTAACATAAGTGAATTCAGGGAGGAATGTAAAGATTCAGGAGGTAGAGGTGACAGAATTTAATATGGGGGAGGGTGATAAAGAAGAAACAAGGCTAATTCCTAGATTTATGGCTTGAACAACAGGGTGGATAGAAATGGACTTAGTGAGACGGAAAAAACTGAGGGATAAACAAGTTTGGAGGTGACTGAGACCTTTTTGGCACGTGAACCTTGATTGCTCACTAAAAATCCAAATGGAGATGACATATAGGCAGTAGTCTACTGAACTGAGGTTTGGAGAATAGGTCAAGGCCAGCAATGTAAACTACGGGAGGCCTCTGTGTAAGCATCAAAGAAATCAAGCTAGAGAGAAAACAGAGGTCAGAACCAGCTCTAGACATTCCATCATTTTAAATATTAGACAGAGAAACCAGCAGAAGAAAAGGTTTCAGGAAAGGAGTAGGAAATTGTGTTGGATACTACTGGAAGGACAAATAAGTTAAAAATCTAAGTAACCAGTAGTTTGGGAACCTGGATATCCCTGGTAACCCTGGCAGGAGCAGGGTCACTTTTGATATGTGTGGGTTAAGAAAGAGATGATGTGAGCAAGTGGAAACTGTGGACTTTTTCTGTTCAGGGAGTTTTGCTGTAAAAAGTGGAAAGTAAGAGTAACAATAGGGGAAATATGGATTCAGAGAAGGTCTTTAGAACATGCTTATACAGTAGAATGTTCTTATGTATGATGGTGAATGAGTGAGCCACTAGAAAGAGTGATTTTGCAGAAGAGAGGGGTCTTGAGAAAGTGAGAAATAACTGAACCCAAAGAAGAAATGTGGGTGTTGGTTTTTAGTAAGATACTGCTCCAAGTACAAAGATATTTAAGACAAGCGTAAAGAAGGCAAAAAGTGTGGGTATAATTGAAGGTATCTAATATTTTTGGAGAAGGTAAAATAAGGAAATTCCTGGCTAACAGTTTTTTTATTTTTCCAATGAGGTCTGAGGGAAGGGTAGATAGGAAAGGATAGAGTAGGCTGTAGGAGGGAGGGCAATTATTATAAATAATAATGTTGAGGATAGAAAACCAAACCTACAATAAAATATAGAAGGATTACTGACGGAGCAGTTCCATTTTTGGCCATAAACTGATAAAGTGGGAAAAACCAGCATAATGTGTGTACAGTAATATATACTTGATGAATATGTTTAGAAATTAGGAAAGAACACTTTATATATAACATTTTCGAAAATGTCTTCGAAACTTACAAAATAAAAGATTATGACATTTATAAAATGTCTCTAATGGATAAAAGAAATAATTCTCTATGAAGAGCTAAAGGAAACTAAAGTAAATAGAAACGTTTATCATTTGCTGATATTTTAAAAATACTGAATACCAACCTTGATTCCCTTCAGGCTAGATATGTGTTGAAAGGACCTGTTGAAAAAGGAGTACAGAAATATTTTCAGTGGTGCATAAAATACCTCAAAAGACTGAATATTACAACTAACTTTCATTAATGAGCTGACATTTCATCATTACATGTTAAATGTTCACCGTTCAATGCAAATGAGAAAAACAGCTAATTTTATAAGTACTTTCTTTAACTTTTGATACAATGATAGAAGCTTTCTTAGCTGATCTGGTACATTAAAACTGTTTCTGCATAATGTGTGAGATTTTTCTTATCCTTTTTTTTTTTTTTTTTAAGATCTAGGAAAAGCTATTCAACTCAGGCTAACCATTAGGCTTTCTATCATTAGGTAACCATAGTTGCAATGGAGGATTTCCACAGTGTTAATAATGATTGATAAGTAGGTGCCATCAACACTCAGATGCAGAGAGAACAGCATGGCTACACTCATTCAGCTGTAGACACTTGAAAGGGTAAATGCAGCAGAGGAGTCGAGGCTACTCATGGCCGACCACCCTACCCTCCAACCACTTTCTGGGTAGTTACAATAAGAACAACAGTTGGCACTGAAAAGACTTAGGGCTCCACAAGTCAGGTTCACATTAGTTATTCAAAATCGTTTAACTTTAGAGAACAAAGTTGTTTTTTGTTGTTTTTTTTTAAATACCCAATTCATTTAAGGAACTTGAGATTTTAATACGTGACTGAAGATGACACTGTCCTCTCCTTTCAGAAACGACCCCAAACAACAATGAAACCAGAAACAAACATATGAACTAAATCTCCAATAATATCAGGAGACATCTATAATTCTGAACTACAATATATGAAAAAAGGTGGATAAATGCAGTGAAGTAAAAAATGGATAAAGGAAGAGAGGACACCACTGGTGGCATCTCTACCAAAACTGCAGTGCACTGTTCTCTGAGAGATCAAACCGACCTTTCCTGGTTTGGAACAATGGCAAATAAGGTGTTTTTGCTGGTGACAGGAGCCTCATTTATCACCATGTATAGGAGAGGTGAAAACGAAAGAGAAAACATACTGTCCTGCCATCTTTGCAGTAAGCAATGTGTAGAGCGAAATAGACTCTGAAATATGGCAACTACTTATATCTTTCAGTGAGGGAGAAGTAAATGTTAAAAGAGCTCACAAATCCATTCCTGCCTGCCTCATTAGAAAAATTCCTACTAGCCTGGACCTCTGCCCAGGCCACACTCACACAAATTTCCCTCAAATAGCTGGTCTAGGAAGAACTAATTTGATTGGAACACAGGTAACCATCATATGGAAGCCTCAGAGAATCTATACAATACCCTAATAAAAAAGACACTGGTCTTTGACATATGGTTCAATATCATAAAGATGTCCACATTCTCTAAATTAAACATTATGTCAATGAAAATATCCACAGGAATTTAAGAACTAAAAAATTGATTTTAAAGTTCAAATAGTAAAACAAACAAAAATAGCCAGAATTTGGAACAAAGTAATGAGGTATACTATCCCAAACATATAGTAATAAAAACATTATAAAACCACCACAGGGCTGGCCCGGTGGCTCAGGGGGTTGGAGCTCCATGCTCCTAGCTCCGAGGGCTGCCGGTTCGATTCCCACATGGGCCAGAGGGCTCTCGACCACAAGGTTGCCAGTTCAGCACCTCGAGTCCCGTGAGGGATGGTGGGCAGCACCCCCTGTAACTAAAATTGAGCACAGCACCTTGGGCTGAGCTGCCACTGAGCTCCCGGATGGCTCAGTTGGTTAGAGCACATCCTCTCAACCACAAGGTTGCCAGTTTTGACTCCTGCGGGGGATGGTGGGCTGCGCCCCCTGCAACTAGCAACGGCAACTGGACCTGGAGCTGAGCTGCGCCCTCCACAACTAAGACTGAAAGGAGAACAACTTGAAGCTGAATGGCACCCCCCACAACTAAGATTGAAAGGACAACAACTTGACTTGGAAAGAAGTCCTGGAAGTACACACTGTTCCCCAATAAAGTCCTGTTTCCCTACCCCAATAAAATCTTAACACAAAAACAAACAAAAAACACACCATAATTAACAGAATCTGGTATACATGAATAAACAGATAAATAAATGGAACAGAATCTTAAAACAAAACTAAATACATATAATAATTTAGTATATAATAAAGATAAAATATCAGTTGGAAAGTATAATATTCAACAGATGCCTTTGTGACAACTGAGAGACACCAGAAAACATAAAGTTGGCTCTTTAGAATAAAATAAATCCTAGATGAAGCAAAGCTGTAAATATACAAAAAAGAAAAGAAAAGAAAAGAAAAGAAAAGAAAAGAAAAGAAAAGAAAAGAAAAGAAAAGAAAAGAAAAGAAAAAAGGAATAACATATAAACTTGAGAAGTAAACATGGGAGAATTTTGTTATAATTCTGGAGGAAAAACTTTTTCAAACTCAAAATCCAAAGACCATTTAAAAAATTCCTACATTTGACACAAAAATTAAATGTTTACAATTTTTGCATGGTTAAAAAAAATTAAGAAAACCAAATGAAAAATATCGGACTGTTATAAGACTTGCAACATTTATTTCAGAAAAGGCTAGTTTCCTTTATATAAAGAACCGCCAGAAGTCAATAAGAAAAACAAGTAGGAAAATGGGCAAGAATATGAAAAAGCAGTTCACAGAAAAAGAAATATAAATATCTCTTAAACATATATGAAGTGATGTTCAATTAATAAGAAAATTTTCAAATTAAAACTACAGTAAGGTACCATTAGATTTACAAAGTAATCAAAAGGTGAATAACATGCTGTGTTGGTGAGGGAACAGTAGAGACTTCTGAATACTATTGGGGGGGATATGATTTGGTATAATCTTTGTGGAGAGCAACTGACAATGGATATTAAAACACAACATACACATAACTCCTTGATGTAACAATCCTTTGCCCAACCATATTCACTCACTTACATGCCAAATGAACTATGTACAACTATAGTCACTGAAATATTGTTTGTGGTAGCATAAGATTTGACCAATCTAAATGTCTATTAATAGAATATAGAACACTAGTTAAATATATTACGGTGCAATTATTCAATGGAAAATTAAATAACCATGAAAAAGAATGAGACAAGAATATATGCATGTAATGATCTTCCAGATCAGAGTGTACAGCATCTATCATGAGTTTATAAAAATAATTAGAACACATACACATAAGCACATGTAAACTGTGTATGTGGTTATATACTTACAATAACTCTGGAAATAAACAACAGAAAACAGTAACATAGTTGTGTCTAAAAGTATAATAGAACTGGGTGGCTGGAGGCCTAGAGGGGGAGCGATTATTTCATTCATATATATATATAGATATAAATATAGCCCAAAAAATGTATACACATTTTAAGAAAGGAAAAAATTTTATTATTTTAATACTCAATATATACCAATAACAAGTCACGACTGACTTCTGCAATTACAAGAGATGCTCAAAGTAGTTACCATCAGCGTTCAGATACTTCTGATGACGGCAAACTACTGCTGAGCATATATAACATCTCTTAAAATGTGTATACATTTTTTTGGCACCGCCGGTGTGTGTGTGTGTGTGTGTGTGTGTGTGTGTGTGTGTGTGTGTACATATATATACATATATTTGTATTATGTTTTTCCGCATTACTCATTTTTAAGTATTACTTTAAAAATTCAATTAATATATTATCAAGTAACAATTTTGACTTTATTTGCATTTCGAATGTCACAAAGTTATAATATATAAAATATGTCATTAAACTCATTATATTCAAAGCCATACTGAACACCCACCAATAAATGTTTAAAATAACACACTTGAGACATACAATTTTGCATCTTCTCTGTAATCATCCAGGCCCTCATCATACGATTTTGATCTTTCTGTCTTTGAGGTGGGCTGGGCATCCAGGCTGGGGGGTCCAACCGATTCTGGAATTAAAATCCAACACTTAAACATTTGTGAGTAGTTTACAGATTCTTTTAATGGTGAAAAGATCATAGTGTTCTAAATGGAAAATGGAGAATGAGAGGTGATTTACACAACCACTCACTGAAACGTACCCTGGTCGTGGGAGAGCTGACGCCGAATTAAAGGAGCTGAAGTTGTGAGGCTGAGAGGGACGGTTGCTATGGAGGGTGCCTGAGAGGTAGAGGCTGAGATGACAGCAGAAGCTGGGATATGCGAAATATCATGATCAATGCTAGGGCTGGTTGGTTCATCTATTAGATAAAATAAAAATATTGAAATGTTGAATGACCTAATTGTTATTAATAATAACAACAGCAGAACAAATAATCAATCATCATTATTAAAAGAACCAGAAAAAGATTTTAACACTTAACCACTATAGTACTAATACATGACGTATTCAGCCTGTTAAAAATCTACTTACACAGTTATTACACTAGTAAGTCTAAGAATATGATATAAGAAACGAGATGAGTTGCCTTTTTCGCTTCTTCTACCAATACCTTCACTGATACTCAACATAGCAAAGTTTATCGGTATTCAGAATCTAAACCTACAAAACCAGAACAATCATACATCATCCTAAAATAATTATTTTCCAAATTTTAAATGTATTGCACATCATCATTTCAGGCAGCTAAGCAAGGTGATTGGTTGAGGCTCAACATTCAAAGTATCAATTCCTAAAACCTCACCTCTTTCCCTCACCCCCACACTCAAGTGTAACTTCAATTTTTGTACAAAAAAAAGAAAGTACAGTTTATAGCTGCCAGAAGAAGTTACACATTATCAAGGCCACTGCTGTGGATGGAATGTTTCTGCCCCCCGCAATCTTATATGTTAAAACCTAATCCCTAATGTGATGGTGTTTGTGATGGGAAAGGTGAGATCTTTGAGACATAATTAGGCTCCACACCCATGAATGGGATTAGTGCCCTTAAAGAGTGCACGGGAAACTCCCTTGTTCCCTCCACCATGTGAAGACACAAAGTCTACGAACCAGGAAGCAGGTCCTCCCCAGATACTGAGTCTGCTGGGGCATTGATCTTAAACTTCCAAACGCCCAGAACTGTGAGAAATAAGTTTCTATTGTTTAAGCCACCCAGTCTGTGGTATTTTTGTTACATAGTCTGATATCAGAGTTCTCGCTCTATAAGTATAAATTATATTTGTTTTCTAAATTGGTGAACAATAGCTCTGTTCAAAATTCTTACTCTTGTAAAAACATCAGTGGTTTAAATTCTAATATTTTAGGCCAAGAGAATGTAATTTAATAGGACACTAGAACCATAAACCTTAATATTAAATGCCCTGAGCCTTAGAAAGTCATAATGAAACCCTTTAAAGAATACAATATAATGATGAAATACAGGGTTTTGCTTCCTTGCTTTAAAAGGTCAAATATTTTAATTCTGACCAAATTCTAAGAATGCTCTATCATCTTAATGATCAGCATTTTAATCAAGAAAACTAATAATGGTACAAAACTATAACATTTCCATTTTATGGCTAAAATCAGTAAATTCTGACTACCTTAATGTTTTTACAATATTCTTTAAAAGCAGCTTTGTACAATTTAGCAATAGAAAACATTTTGAAAATTTCTGTATGAATCAATTTTACTAAGTCCATGACAATTTAATATCAGATGTCAATAAGAATGCAATCCTTCTTTTTCCAAAAGCAAGGAGGTGACTGATGTTTTTAAAATAATTAAGGATAAAAATTTAATTTTACTGCAGATTGTAGTATTCTTTAAAACTGCAATTACTATTTAAATTACCACAATCAACAAAGTTTTTTTT
Source organism: Rhinolophus hipposideros (assembly GCF_964194185.1). Classification (NCBI taxonomy): domain Eukaryota; kingdom Metazoa; phylum Chordata; class Mammalia; order Chiroptera; family Rhinolophidae; genus Rhinolophus; species Rhinolophus hipposideros. Next base: position 12,773,884 of record NC_138047.1, on the reverse strand, counting down.
TTTTCAAATGATACGTTTGTATAAAGTAAGTTGGTCTATGGAAACTGTTAGTCCACAATTCTGATACGGATTCGTGAATATCGATATGCATGGAAAGATATTGTATTCTTTAGGGATTACCTCGCTTACGTAGTATTGTAATTGTTTAAAAGAGATTTCTGTAGTGAAAACATTCACTGGAGTGGTCAGCTGAGATCGATCGCATAAATCCATATAGGTGAAAAATGCAGAAAGGCATTTTGAAAACCCAGGATGATGCTCCTGTACAACAATGTTTCTCAAAACAGAGCAACCATCCCTCTAAGCATATGTGCTTATCACGTGTCAAAGAATGTCCACAAGGGGCTGTGAGAAAATCTTTCAAGAGAATCAATTTTATGCTTTGCAAAGTAATGTAAAACATTTTTATATTTATTTACACAAAATCAAATATCAAAGAATGAAATGCAAATGGTACATGGATCGAGCATTAAACAAAACTTCAAAAACAATTATTTTTATGACTCTGGACTTCCTGGAGGTATGCATTCAATCTCTTTTGACTCACTATGAGGTGTGATCACAAAATATGGTGAATGTTTAAATAAAAAAATTATTACAGTAAAAGACACACTGCCATTAATCACCCTCAAAATACTCCCCTCGTTTCGAATGCTCTTATCCCATTGTTCTTGCCACTTTCTGAAGCAGTTCTGCAAGTCCTCTTTTGTGTCTTTAGTTGCGCTGTTGTGGCTGCCATGATGTCCTGAATCATTTCGACTTTGGGGAAGAGCCAGAAGTCACATGGTGCCAGATCTGGTGAATAAGGTGAATGTGGACACACCATAATGCTTTTATTTGACAGAAATTGTCATATGTCAGAAGAGATGTGTGACACGGAGCATTATCATGATGGAGGATGATTTATGGCACACTTTACAACACACCTTCTCTCACCCATGGCTCACACCAGACTGACTGCACTGAACAAGCTGAAACTTGTCTCACACTGTTACTCAAGATTGACGCACCACTTCTCGTGTTGAAGATCCCTGCCTTTCCATTGGATGGCACTCGGCAGCAGCTTTCACTGTATTTTGTGATCACAATGGTAAGGCTCCATGTCACACATCACTTCTGGTATATGGCAATTTCTGTCAAATAAAAACATTATGGTGTGTCCTCATCAACCTTATTCACCTGTGCGTGCAACTTCTGGCTCTTTCCCAAAGTCAAAATGACCATGAAAGGTAAATGTTTTGAATCAATTCAGGACTTTGACGTAGCAACAACAGCACAATTAAAGACACTCACGAAAGAGGACTTCCAGAACTGCCTCCACAAGTGGCAAGAACGATGAGTAAGTGTGTGATAAGCAAGGGAAAGAATTTTGAGGGGGGTTAATGGCAATGTGTCTTTTACTATGATAATTTATTTTGAAATTAAACATTAACCGTATTTTTTATATCACACCTCATCATATATTTAATGAAATGCTGAAAATTCCTTTATCGATTGGTTATTTATATACTTAACAACAATCACTAGAGCAGACTAATACATATTTTTTGGACTTCAAGGTTACAGAATAGGATTTTTAATCAAAGAGCTGAAAAAGCTTTTCACAGTAAAAAGGCAAATAGTATTATGCAAAAGTATACTTTTCATATTATGTTCTAAAAATTAATACTAAAACTAATTTTTTTTCCATGTCTTTATTTTAAACAGCATTCAATTTTATAAAAGCTATGAAAGTGCTGTAAAAATCTAGGAAGCACTGCTGTTGTTCAACCTCAGGGCCTAGACATTTTTAAGAATGCTTATATCCATGCACAACATTCACATATAGAAACACAGCGAAATAAATCCTATGTTCCTATTTCAGTTTTTTTATTCTACCCTATTCCACTGGTGCTGTAAAATTGCCATATCACAGTAATTGTATGCTATATATTAAGATTCTAGGAGGCACACGGGAAATCAATGGACTATATAAACATTTCTATGCTGGGTGACTTTTAAAAGTCATGGCTCATAAAACAGAAGATATTCACTAGGAACTATGAAGGAAACTCTAATCAGTACCTAAAGTAGAATCTGATCAGAACTAATCAGTGAGCATTTTAATTTTTAATGAAGAAAATGGTTTATTTTAATCATTTTTCTAACTCTATGTGTATATAGAACTATACAGATTTTTATTTTATATTTAAGACAAAGCACTCTTTAATAATATAATTGACATTTTTTACTTATTCCTGTATTTATTAGTAAGAAATATTAATAGATATAACTAGCACATTTTTTATTACTCCAATATAATCTGAGTATATTATTCTTTAAAAAAATTTTTTTTTTAATAATTTTATTTATTTTTTTAAGGAGGTTGCAGCTCACAGTGGCCCATGTGGGAATCGAACCGGCAACCTTGGTGTTATTAGCACCATATTCTAACCAGCTGAGCTAACCGGCCACCCCTATCATTCTTATTAAGTAGGAAGAAAATATTATGCCATTATTCTGGTAAGATGTCACAGGCCTATGAAATATAGCCATAGGCTATTGGGCTTTTTATGTTTTTTTTTTTTAAATCATAAAGTAATCATTAGTCCTCAGTTACTTTCTATGAAATATTTAGATGATGTATAAAGTTCTACCTACAGTAAAGTTCTATTATTCTCTGAGCTTGGCTTTAAGGGAATAGATATGAATATAAGTATAGTTTAGGCTGAGATTCCCCACAATGTGTACAACTTGAATATATAATATTTATAAAAAATGTAAGTTATGTAGAACTTTTTTTTAAAGCTGATTCTGGTAGTATCACCTGACAGTCCAATAACTCAACAGCTTTAAAAAGTTCCTCGAGAAAAGAAAAACTCCTACTAAATATTACTCAAAGAGAAGAACATTATATTGTAAAATAATGGAGAACTTTTCAAGAACCTGTGGGGCAACAGAGTAAGCATACGGGCCTTGGCCTCAAAGAAAGGTCCCTACATCACACACCACCAGGGGGTACTCTTCACAATGCATTCTATATAAATGGTGCCCTCTGGAGTTTTGCTCTGTAATGTGGCTGAATCAGGGAAGCCCAGAGTTCGTGCCTCTACCGCTTATTAACTGTGTGACTTTAGTGAAGTTATTTACCGTGTTTCCCCAAAAATAAGACCTTAAAATTCTCATTTATTAAAAGAAGATAACACTAAGGACATATGTGATAATCCTGTTAGCAGATTACGTTGTAGAGCTGCATTGTAATATGATAACTTCTTTTTCCATTCATTTGCTATACATTTAATCATATCTCAAAATTATCATTAACCTATTGTTTCAACACATATTTCTGGAGCGCCTTCTATATTAAGAACACAGAAGTGAACAAAAGATCTAAAATCCTGGTCGTCTTGTAGCTTATGTTTCAGTTCTGCAGAGAAACGTGTAACAAACAAAAACCACAAAACATGTCAAGTGGAAACAAGTGATATGAAGATCAAGTAGCTTAAGGGGATAGACACTGTCAGGTTCTGTGTAAGTGTGGGGAGTAACTATTTTAGATAGGCAGAGACCCATGCTGTGAGAGAGTCTTGTGAATATCTGTGGCATGTGTTCCAGGGCCAGGAACAGGCAGTGCCAGGGCCCCGAGGCTGCACATGTTTGCCGCGTCCCAGGACTGCAAGGCTGGTGTGGCTGAAGCAGGGAAGGCAGGAGATGGGGGTCACAGAGGTGGAGTGGTGTTGGAAGGCAGACCACAGAGGGCCTTGCAGGCCACCAAAGGACTTGGGATTCTATTCTGGGTAACACAGAAAGTAAACAGAGGCTTCTGGGCAGAGGAGTGACAGGATCTGATGGACATTTTAAAATATCACACTGGCTGCTTAGTGGAGAATATACCTGGGGTGTGTGGGAACAGACTAAAGACTCGGTAAACCCGACAGATGTTCTAGATCAGCAAACACCCTTGTAACACAGGTAATTTTTCCAAATCCATGCCAGGAGCTATTCTAAGACAAAGTAATTTGACAATGAAGAGGTCCTTTCTTTCAGCCCAAGTTAAATTTACAAAGAAATAAGCTTTTGAAAGTAAAAAGCATTGTTTAAATAAAAGGTTGATTGCTAATTATCAAAATAGTTCCGCCTGGCTTTTGATTCAGTTACATCATCAACTAGGTACAATTTGGTTTGCTGAATCCTTTGGCCCCAGATGGTGGGAATTTGTCTCATTGAAATAAAAATAAAAAGTAGATACTGAATACATAAAGTCTTAAACAGAAAAAAAGGAAAAGGAGGTTAAAAGCTTATGGCTCTGGTTTTAGCACAACTTAGGAAATTCAGAAGAAATGGTTTAAAAATCACAGAGTAAAATTTCTGTGCCTGTTGAACTAGAAATAATACTTGGCAAAAAAGATGTATGAGATATTTGACATATCAGCCAATGACTGTACACGAGCTCACCTATGAATGGGATGGAAGCCAGGGAGTCCCCGGGTGGACTGGTACTGGAGGCCTTCCTTTCCTCAATCCTTTTTATATGGACCTCTCGGCGCGCGTCGTTGGGCAGCCAGCAGGTCGTGTCTGACCCAGTCTCGTGGTCATTTACTGCCAAGATGTAAGACTGATGCCTTAAAGGCTGTGGTGTCTGGCGACCAGACGGAGGTTTTTCTCTTAGGACGACAGTTTCTTTATTATCTAAAGCATCTGATGGCTGAATTTCAGCCTCTTGTAAATTTAATTCTTGATTCCTTTGAGTGACAGGTAAATCTACATCTGACATGCCAGAGTTCTCACTCATCGGAGGCACAGACTTAGCAGAAGCTCCCGGCAAACAGGGGGTTTTCCCAGTCTCCACTTGGTGATCGGGGGTACTTTCAGTTCTTAACCAGGTCTGCTGATTCAACAGACTGTTCTGATGCAAGTGATTTACTGGTCTTTGGTCTTTGATAGAAACAAATGAGTTCTGGCTAAATGGTGGTTTTGTGATATGCGTAGAAGGCGCTTTCAGAGAATTACTTCTGACTTTCACAAGAGGTGACCTGTCTTGTGAAATTCCTTGAGGCGGTGACATTCCACAGGTAGTTTGAAAATTTCTGTTTGGTGGCAGTGTTTTTAGGTCTGGTGGAATTTTTTTAAAGTGAGACACGGATCCCAGTCCTCTGCCACTCATTCGCCTAGTATCTGAATGAACACTCGGAGCCACAGTAAAATTTGAACCTCGAAAAGATTTATGGATTTCTTGCTGCCTAGGTCTTTCATGAATACCTCGTCTGTCATCCTGTTCAGTAAATCCACTCCACTTATAGGTCTGTTTTCGTTCTCCATTTGAATCCGGTATTTGACTTTCAGAAACGACGTTTCCTAAGGCTTCACCCTGTCCCTCGATATAATCCCATGAGCGAGTTCTGTGATTGCTAAAACTGACGGGCGGGGCTGTGAGCGCTCCTTGCGATGCACTGCGTGGACAATACTTCATTAGCACAGAGTCCTCCAGCCTCTCTTGGGACACACTGCGCTGTCGGATCTGAACAGACTGGGGCACGCGGTCATGCGAGGTGCTGCGTCGTCGTACCTGCAAAGTCGTGCGGTTGGGTACCACCTGGTTATAATCTGTTGTGCTCTGTGACGCTGCTCTTAAACTATCTAATCTTTCCTGAATCGTCCGACAACCCATGTGCAATCGTCTGTTATCAATGTACTCCTTGTAAGTTTTATAGTTTTTCCAGTCTATGTGCTGATGGGAATTTGGAGAATAATGATTAACAGATACGGGGGGAGAATCCACAGCTTGAGGTCTACTGCCTGAGATCCCTTCTGCATGTCCACTGTAATTGCCAGATTTGAGTAACATCCTGGAAGGTTCCAACGGTCTGGAGCCTGTAGGCTGATGAAGTAGATGGGCAGTGGGGACGGATGACGATGGTGACGTGGTTCTTGACACTGTTTTCAAAGAGGGCTGCTCATTTACGCCATACCTCACTTCTTCCGTTCTGTGTGAAGGAATGGTATGGTTGTTTCTATTAGTTAACAAATCTACAACCTTCTCAGAAGGTACAATGACAGTCCTCACACTCTCATTGCAAACACACACTGCTGTGTTGGACTTTGCAACATCTGTTGGTGATGGAGGCACTTGTATTTCCATTCTGTAGGCCCTGCCAGGTTGGGTCAGCACAGGCGCACTGGTTTGCTGTTTGCTCGATGATGAGTCTGGAGGAGACACTTCGAGGGGCTGTGCCATGGCTGAAGGGGTAGACGGCAGCCAGGGGTAGCAAATTGGTGGAGGTTCAGGGATGTTGCGGGCATTGCCACTGTAGGCTTCATTGCCTTTCAGGTAGGCATCCTGAGAGTACGCCTACGTAGAAATGAGAGAAAAGTGTCGTTACAATTCATGAAAAGAACAACAATGCCCATTCTGGCAATGCACTGTTATTTTACTGTGCCCTGCCTTGCTCCTGACTGACATTCACTAACGCATGCATGCAAGCAGCATAAGGGTGCTCAACACATTTAGAAAAGGGGCTAATCGCTCAGAAATCAAATAAACTGAATGTGCAACAAATAGAAATCACAATTGCCTTTTTCCACAAAGGATCTGAAACACACCAAAATTTTTCCCCAACAAATTAGATGTAGCCAGGTTGCTTCTAAAATTTTCCCCATTCAAATTTTACAATTTTTCAGCAGTCGACAGGTTAAATGGCTGCCTGATAAATCTCAGCAAAAGAAGATCTGATCTTTTGCCAAAATGAAAGAGAAAATATTTAAAATCGTAATCAAACATGTTTTTAAGCACTATTGCTATCATAAATTAGATATCTTGTCAATTAATGATTACTGAATCCCCCAAAATAATCTATGTTGATAAATTAGGTCTTTCAACAGCCAAGCTAAGTATTTAGATATTTAAATTCAGAGAGGAATAGGCATATTTAAGAAAGTAAGCACATATATTAAAGGCATAAAAATGTGAAAAAGGTAATTTATCTTTCTGTACATCATTTATATTTTTAAGCTAATGCAAAATTATATTGTACAAATTTATTTGGTCTCTTTTACTCATCATAAGGAGACATTTCTCTGTTACTAACAGGCATGCAGCTCAAATTATTTTTTATCAACTATTTGTGAAATTATCTAGCAGTATTTTTAAGAACTTAAGAAAAACTGAAATTCAACACAGTCTACAAAACAGAGCTAATGGATACAACTCAGGGCTGTTAAGCACCTGAGGCAGGTGTGGTATCATATTCCATATCCTCCCCTAATCCAAACAAGCTTAATTCAAGACTATCATCATATCCTGTCTTTGCATTAGACAGCTTGCAAGCTCAAGCACTGCCACAAACATAACATCACAGCAAAGTGTTAGGGAAAGAGAGAGGGTGAGATGCTTAAAACACATACAGATGCAGAAAATATGTTTTAACATCAGTTATGTACAGGATACAAAAAAACATAAAATTAAAAAATAAAGAAAACCATATATCACAAACACATTCTGCAAATTAGTAAGATTAACACTGTGGAGGGATTTCTCTAAGCAAACTCACAGTTTTAATCGACTGGCTTATTACAAATCTTTAACAAACATGACTTAAAAAGCAAGGAAATGGCTTCTGTTCATCTCTTACCAGAGCTGTGACATCCTTTGTAAATTGTAGCTAGCAGAAAATAGGAAAACATAGTAGAAGCTGCTTACTGATATAAAGACAGAATCATGTTGTCATATTGATGCTGGAAACAGCGGGCTAAAAATACATCTAATACTGATTTCTCTGGAAGGTACCAAGAGAGGTAAAGGGCAGTGAAGCACAAAGAATAACTTCAGTACCCTTCGCAGAATCTTTTTCTCAGGCTTTTATCTAGTTCTTATTTGATTTGTCTACCACTCTTGAAAGCAAAATACGTCTGGTGACATGCATTCCTAACAGATATTTTCTTCGCTATGCACTGCTGTCTGAGATCGTGCTACAAAGCTTCCCTTCCACAAGAGCAACAATGATGTCTCTCATTTCCCCTGAGCTTCTTCCCTCTCTGCTTCCAGATGACGAAACGAATGCTCTATTATGCATTTAAAATAGTACAACCTCCTCCTTCCCCTGTAAATCAGAGCATAACCACAAGCTGTTAGCTGACTGCAGCTGCCTTTACACTATGATTTGGGGGGGAAAGAATGACTTATTAAATAGGTTTCACTAAAAAAATTAAGATATTTCAACATTGTTACCTTTTGTCCTGCTTTATGAATATATGAAAATAACTACTGAACAGACAAAAATATTTCTTCCAGAGTAATTCTTTTTATAATGAATATTATCAAACATAGATTGCAGTGAAAAATTAAAGCCAAGTAGACAAAAGAAAACATGCAAGCCACAATATTTTTAATGCATGAATACAGTCAATCAAAATATATATTTTGGGTATGTGAATTGACATGGCAAACCTATCTTTTTACTGCTGATTATATTCACACCAATCCTTTTCCATGACATGAAAACCGTGTCTGGATGAGCGACCTCTCTGATACAGTATTTTCCACACCGTGTTTGTGCAATTTTATTAGGTATCACCTGAAATGGGGTGGAGGGGAGTGTGCTCTGTGGTCAATGATGCAGGGAAAGGTTGGTTGGGAAGTTTTTTGACTTCTCAAGACCTCTACTACATTAATGTACATTGTAAAACTAAAAAGGGAAATTACAAATTTGTTTGGCTATGGAACCCATTTTTTCCAGGGGTTTTAACATGATTAGAATTTCTGTTAGGAAAAGCTGTTCTAGAACTAATAATTTAAAGATACCTCCTTTATTCAAATTTGGGGAAGAAATTATCTTTCAATAATAGAACTATTCAACTATTAAATAGTTGAAAAAACACTTCACATACTTCAGACATCTCTAAGATTCCTATATAGCAACGCTAAACACTAAATAGTCTATACTCATGGGTCCCCACTTCTAGGTCAAGTTATGGCAAGGGGTCCTTAAGTACATCCACATGCACCATACATTAACAGAGAACAGAACAGATTTCTTACATATACAGAACTATTGTCTAATGTACGCAGATATAGTTGCAATGAATAAAATGTGAATTCATTCAAGAGCATTACTGAACTTCCTCACATATTCTCTTTTCATGAACACTAAAAATGCTTGTTCATCTATCTATCTATCTATCTATCTATCTATCTATCTAAAAGTTTCCCCATTCGCATCAAGTTTGGGAACCAATACCATTCAACTACTAGCTGTGGGGGAAATCAGCAGTGCCCTAAGGCCACTATAGCTTATTGTGTGTTCCAGGTAGGCCATGGACATACCTGGGGATAATTCTGGAACCTCTGTGGGTATTCTGAGAGGTATGGCACAGACACAAATTGGCTTCAGAAAAAATTTAGGGAAGTATATTACAATAGACAGTATGCATTTTAAGGAATTGTCTCTTCCCATGATGCCTGTACGTATTCCACTAGAAAACTACCAACCTACTAAGGAATGCTTTAGAATCCTTCAAGGAGGAGAGTATCCATCAGGGATTGGGCAAACACTGGGTAGATCATCTAGAACAGGGGTGTCCAAACTGCAGCCCGCGGGCCAACTGCAGCCCGCGATCCATTTTTTATTGGCCCGCAGCAAATTCCAAAAATATATTTAGTTTACTTAAATAAACCAGGTGAGGCAATACGTACTTCACCTCGAGTGAGTGGCCCGGCTGTTTGTGTATTTTACTGCATATGGTCCTTGGTGAAAAACGTTGAAAAAAGTTTGGACACCCCTGATCTAGAATGAATCACAATATTCAACACTTTGAATGTGAACATGGAACCCCTTCATGAGGTTTTATATTCTGGGAACAGAACTGAAAACTCTGTAATTTGCTCATTGCTGTGACCGTGGCATGCTTGCCCTGGAGTGCGTGGTCATAAAGTACCCAGTCTTACTGAGGCATTGTGGTCTGACATACCAGTGTTTTAATAAATAAAAATTTATCATTTAATATTTATTATTTAATATTAACAATCTGGATCTTGAATGTATGTATCATGGCTAACAGTAACTAAATAATCCTAAAATAATCTTTCATTTCAGTTTTAGCCGAGTTGTGTCAAAATCACTATTATCATGCCTATGACACTTATACTGTCTAGTAAATGGTAAAAACAAACAACAAAACAAAAAAACCCTGCAGAATACATAAGCTGGTAAGGTTAAAATTCCTGCCTACCATGTCACCTTAGCAGGCTGACTTGTTAATTGAACGCTATTACCTATGATATAAGCGAAAATAACTACATGTTTGTCTATACAGTAAAATACATGCCAACCATGCCACAGCGGGGCACGGGAAAAAGGGATGGTGTGATATTTTATAACTTTCCAAATTACTCAAAACTTTTCTAACAAGCATGTACTATTCTTATCATTATTTAAAAACATATTTTTAAAAAGAACAAACTGGCCAAATATGAAAAAATACCCTCAGAATTCCTACTCCTACTTTCCTTACATTTTAGGTGGGACCACCCTGATCCACACTTAACAAATGGATATATAATTTTCAATAGAATATTCTACTGATTATGAAACACATTAAGTGATCATTTTGAAAGTAATTCTAATACACCTAAAAGAAAAACTTGTGTTAAACTACATTTCTCAATTTATAGCTCATCTTCATGGAGTGACGTGTTACTAGAGCACTAGACTCAGAGATGTGTTAGAATAACAGCTCGTAACTAATCAGCAGAGTGGCTGTGCTAAGCCATGCTACCGTTATCTGCTCAGGGGAGTTACCCATGGCAGTAGATGACTGGTTTAGGTTAGAGGACAGGTTTTAGACTTTGGCCTGCCTGGGTTCAAATCTTAGTGCCATCACTTTCTTCCCCGTTAAACTAGAAAAGGTGTTTGCCTTGCTATGTTTAACCCAGACCAGCACCAAGTAGGCTCAGAATGCCGTGGGCATACAATAGATACACCCAAAAATCTCCACATCTATCAGAACTCACAACTTAAAATTTAATTTTGAGTCCATGAGGCATCCACTGAAAACAATGCCCAGACTGAGTTTTATCATCAGTCCATTCAAGAATGTATTTTCAAGCATCGCTTGTTTGGGTGATTTGATGAGGGGTGGCTACTTCATTCATATATAGACTTTTGAGAATAACAAAACAAAACCATTTTGTTGTTTTGAAAATGAAACAGGAAATGCTTTTTATTTTGCAATACCTTACAAATATGAACCTAAGATATTACAGTCTAAAATATCATTATAAAATACTGTCAAAGTGACTAAAATGAGTGTAATACACTCATATTGGTAGTTAGAAAATATATGTCGATTTAAAACATGAGGCTGCCAAGTACAGAAGTACTTTGACCAGCATTAATGAATTATTCTTAATTTTACTTCATGGTTTTCAATATTCTATGACTGTCATTTATAAATTATGGAATTTATTATTATATACCTGTCTTTATATGAGTCAAGTTTTAAACCAAATTAGATTTTGTATGCCACTCCTCAAAGGTGAGCTGAGCACCTCCAGAATAATTTGGTCCATACATCACTTCAGGAACAAAATTCCATGGATGCCCAATCCTGCTGGAGCCCAGACAAACTTATGTAGCTCTGATAGGTTTTCCCTTGGGGAAGTAACTGTTACAGTGGCTGTAAAAATGTCCACGTTTACTTTTTCTTTACAGTGAACATTCAGCCTCACAGGGACACATACATCTTTAAAAGGATATATTTTGGGTAACAGATTTAAAACCAACACAGTATTTCTGAAGTCTCCTTACAGAACATTTTAGTCCTAGACTCTATTAGAGAGAAGTATTTCTACATATGGTTTTTTAAATGCCAGGGTCTCTTTGTGTTTTATAACAGCTTTAAAAAAACAACAAATGACACTTGTAGATATTCCACCTAAAAATAATTATACAGAAAAGAAGTTGCCACATCCTAACATCCTTTAGGGAACAATGCAAAGTGTGCATTAATTATACATAACTCCTTTGATTTCCTAACGAATCATAGTACATCAAAATGTGAATGAAGGCTCGGTTTAAAAGTGAGGTTTTATTTTATCATTATGGGTATGAGCTTTTAATTTCCTATAATTAAAATAATTCAAATATCATGTTTAAAATGAATTTTCAGTTACAATATACTAGAACCCTTTACTGATGATGACCCTGGAAGTTCTGTGTGCACGAGTCCCTCTATGGAACCAATTTTCCCATGTTTGCAACACTTTGTGTTTTACCTTTACTTTAAATGGATTTGTCTGAAATACAATATAACAAGACAGACTTATTAACCTAATTTCCACTGATCACATCATTAGAAAATTATCCCTTCCACTGCTGCTGCCCTTCATCAACTACACAACAGGTTACGACGGGAATTCTGTGCTCACTTCCTTCCCTAGGCTTTTAGTACAATGCCAGCCATTCTGTGAAACGAGTAGTGTTCAAAACAGCATCCAACCAGTGCCTTCACTTTGACAAGGAAAGCGCCTACTGAAGATGAGAGAGAAGTTCTGTTTTGGAAGTGCACTATGTCTTTGAGTCATCAGATTGCAAGGAGGGTTCAAGGTAAAGCTTTCCCCACCACCTGTGGATCGTCTCCTAGTCCTTTGTACAAGTGGAGACTACAGGAAGCCTCCATTTCTCATCTGGTGACTTCCATAGCCTTTGATGGCTACGAGGTCTGATAATTAAGTTCGCGAACTTGTTGCAACGATGTTGCTAACCTTTTTTGATATCAGAGGGATTGTCCATTATGAATTTGAACCAACTGGACAAACAGTTAACCAAATTTACTATTTGGAAATGCTGAAAAGGCTGCGTGAAAAAGACGATCTGAAAAAGGACAACCAAGATGGTGCAGTAGGTAAATGCTGTGTTTACCTTCTCTCACAACCACACCAAATTACAACTAATCTACAAAACAACCATTATCGAGAACCGCCTAAAATCAAGCTGAACTGAAGCCTTTCAACTAAGGACTTGCAGAAGAAGCCACCTCCAGACCGGTAGGAGGGGCAGAGACGCGGAACAGGCTGGTCCCACACCAGTGTGTGACCATTAAACATTAGGAGGGCTATTTCGGCTGTGGGGTGTGCCCTCATCCCCTAGAGATCCCAGTCCCACCCCAGCCCAGGGTTCCAGTGCCGAGGAGAGAAGTTACTATCATTTCTGGTTGTGAAAACCAGAGGAGACTATAACTGAGTGAGACAGTGTGGCTGTACTCACAGGTGCTCCTCTTAAAGAAACTGCGCACGGACTTACCCACCAGTGGAATCACTCACTCTGAGCTCCAGCGCTGGGGCAGCAGCTCGAGAGGTGGCAGGGACAAATGATGGGGAGTTGGGTTGTCTGGCTTGGTTCCCGGGCTGGAGAGGCAGCTTTCTACTGAACAGGGGAACTGGCGGAAGCCATTGTTTCATTGTTGAGCCCTCCCACTTCCCAAAGCATGAACACAGGTGAGTCTCTGCCATTCATTCACCACGCCCTGGCAATTTGAGACCCAGCCCTGCCCAATTTTCAGGCACACCCAGGCCACTTCCAGTGGCTTTATTGTGCAGACAGCCTACCTTGGCTCAAGCTGCAGACTTTCCTAGGGTCTCTCAAAGGTTCGCGGCACCCAAACAAGCATATCTGGCTTGAGCATGTCCTGTACCTCTGGCTGAGCAGCCCTAAGCCAGCACTAGTGGCAGCTGGCCTTGGTTCGAGGCTTGGCTTCTCAAGGTGCATCCAAGCACAGCACGGAGGCAGACATCTGCAGATTTCTTTGTGGCTCCTGCCGGGTGGCTCTGGGCGGGGCACATGCTGTGTCTGAACTAGACCTACAGCAGATCCCCTCCAACTATAGCCACCTTCTAAACGAGCTAGAGCACACCTAGCTGCTTCCAAGTACAACACACCCAAGGAGCAGATTATCCTGCTGAAGCAGATCCTGCTCCATAGGGTCAGCACCTGAACCACAACTCTTCCACTGCAGTCAAGGCCAGTCCTCACAACCAGTGAGACCAAGGGTCAGTCCCTCCTATTGATGTGCAATTATCAACCAAGTCTCAACTACAAGAGGAGGGCACACACAACCCACACAAAGAACACACCTGGAGAGCATGGTTCAGGTGACCAGAAAGACTGTGCCACTGAACCCCACAGCATACCTACTACATAAGGCCACTCTACTAAAACTGGAAGACATACTAGCCCAACCTAATACATAGAAACAAACAGGGAGGCAGGCAAAATAGGGAGACAAAGAAACAGGTCCCAAATGAAAGAACAAATGAAAGAACAGAACAAAGCTGTAGAAAAATTTCTAAGTGAAAAAGATATAAGCAATCTATCAGACGAAGAGTTCCAAACACTGGTTATAAGAATGCTCAGTGATCTCAGGGAGAACTTCAACAGAGATCGGAGTATAAAATTGGAGATGGAAACCATGAAAAAGAAACAATCAGAAATAAAGGACACAATAACGGAAATGAAAAACATATTACAGGGAATCAACAGTAGACTAGATGAAGCAGAGAGTCCAACCAGCGAAGATAAGGTAGCAGAAAACACCCAACCAGAACAACAAAAATAAAAGAATCCAAAAAATTGAGGAGATTAAGGGGTCTCCAGGACAATATCAAGCGTACCAACATTCACATTATAGGGGTATCAGAAGAAGAAAGCAAGGAACTGAAAACCTTTTTGAAGAAATAATGACAGAAAATTTCCCTAACCTGGTGAAGGAAATAGACATACACACCCAGGAAGTGCAGCGAATCCCAAACAAGATAAACCCAAAGAGGCCAACACAAAGACATATCATAATTAACATGCCAAAAGATAAAGACAAAGAGAGAAATCTTAAAAGCAGCAAGAGAAAAGCAGTTAGTTACCTACAAGGGAGCCCCCAGAAGACTGGCAGCTGATTTCTCAACAGAAACTTTGCAGGTAAGAAGGGAGTGGCAGGAAATATTTCAAGTGATGAAAAGCAATGACATACAACCAAGATTAGTCTACCCAGCAAAGCTATCATTTAGAATTGAAGAACAGATAAGGACATCTTCCCAGACAAGAAAAAGATGAAGGCGTTCATCACCACCATACCAGTATTATAAGGAATCTTAGAGGGACTTCTTTAATATGGGAGGGAGGTTAAGAATGGGTGAAAGGGGAAGAGATTAAGAAGGACAAATTGGGTGTTACACAGTAGTCATAGGGAAGTAGGGTATAGCATGAGGAATATAGTCAATAATATTGTAATAACTAGACATGGTGCCAGATAGTTACTAGATCTATCAGAGTGATAGATGGGAATGGGGTTGGGGTCAGGGTGAAAAGGTGAAGGTATTAAGAAGTACAAATTGGTAGTTAATACAGTATGAAGAATATAATCAACAATGTTGTAAAGATCATGTAAGCTGCCAGATGGGCACTGGATTTATCAGGAGGATCACGTCATAGACCGTGTCCAATGCGCTAGACACCTGAAGCTAAAGTAGAATAATACTGAATGTCAACTACAACTAAATATATAGGTATATATTGTCACAGAATGTGGAGTACAACATAGGGAAGATAGTCAATGGTATTGTAACAGCTATGTAAGTTGTCAGAGGGGTAGTAGTTTGGAGGGTGGGTTACCACTTTATGAGGGGTTTAAATGTCTAACTATTATGTTGCTTTGTACGCCTGAAACTAATAAAAAATAAATTAAAAAAAAAAAAGTTGGAGGACCTGAACTTTTCACTAACAATTCATGGCTCTTGCATCACGGCAATGTACCAGCTCACACGAAACTGTCTGTGAGGGAGTTTTTAGCCAGTAAATAAATGACTGTATTGGAACAACCCCCCTACCCACCTGATCTGGCCCCCAATGACTTCTTTCTTTACCCGAAGAGAAAGGAAATATTGAAAGGAAGACATTTTGATGACATTCAGGACATGAAGGGTAATACAACCACAGCTTTCATGGTCATTCCAGAAAAAGAGTTCCAAAATTGCTTTGAAGGGTAGATTAGGCACTGGCATTGGTGCATAGCTTTCTAAGGGGAGTACTTCGAAGGTGACCATAGTGATATTCAGCAATGAGGTATGTTTTCTATGATAAGTTCGCAAACTTAATTGTCTGACCTCATATGTGTGCTACTCTCTCACTCTGCTGCATCACCAGGGTGGGAACTCTACCACTGGCTCTATGTGTCCAGGACAATTACATGCATAGCTGTGCCTTCCTTGCTGAGCACCCCCAAACCCAACAGAACTTAAGGTGGGCCATCCCAAAGAAAATCAACATTCCTTGAAAACACAAGGCTGAGCTCAATGGATTTCAGTTAATCATATTTTACATGTCAGTGAATAAGTTGGATCATTAAGATCAGCTTTAGTGACTTTTTTTTTTCCAATGTTGCAGAAGATTATTTGGAATATTGTTGAGCTAAGTTCAAATTAATGCCTTATAAATGAAAAACATTACCATTTCCATTCCCACCACAAAGATTCCATAAGTTCCCTATTTTTCTTGAATAAGAAAAAACCAACTATCCACTAAAAGAAATAAAATTAAAAAAAACAAAAACAAAAATAAACTTCAGTGGCCACTGCCATTTCCTCGGTGTAACTTTTAGCTTTCAGTGTGTAACTTAAACAGTTAAGCTCATGCTGTTTTATTCTACTAAACTGAATAGTTAATTGAGGAAAATTATTAGTTTCTTAAATGAAATTTATGTATTTTATCATTTTTTTTCTTTTAGCAATCTTTAAGCTTAATAAAGGAGGTAAGTATTCCATTCAATTTATTTTCTTTCTAAAAATGAGAAAAATATTTTAGACTAAATGCTAAAGTTTTCAACAATATAGTTTTATTTCTTCTCTAAGACCCTAATGTATTTTTCCCTTATGTTGTAGACTCCATTCATTGTGAGTATTACTAACAGAATGAACTGATACTGTTAACAAAACTGCTTGGTAAGTTAATTTACAAACAGTTATACCTATTGAAAAATTAAGAAATGACTTTCATAAAATTTCTCATATTTAGATTCTAATTCCTGGGGATACATGTTTGCACCCTGAAGTTTGGCTTTTGGTCAAATGACTTCCTAGAAAGTAACACTGGGGCAAACTCTAGGAATTTTATTCCAAATGACAATAAGAGTTCACTATGTAATCCATAAAACATTCTCATGTCACTTAATTGCAAAAAATTGACAATGGTCTGGTGTTGTTTTTTTTTTAAAACGTGGGGAATTCTAGACTCTGCTAAGTGAACCAGAGGGCTTGGGTTTTTTTTTTCCTCAGGACTTCTAAAAATTCAATCCACCTCCATCTTTAAAGGATTTTGATTAACACTCATGATTAACAAACAACTCATATTTGAATAAATAAAACTTACCACTTGGAGAATGTCTTCATCTTTTGGCATAACACTAAGTTCCAATGTTGTATCACTGAAATCGAACATAGATATACTATTTTAGGGGAGGTGTAAGTGTATAAGAAAGACATAAAGGAAAAACAGTTAACGCAGAAGTATTTAAGTTGCTTGAGAGTTTAATTTTTATTTTTTTAAGTCTTTACTTTTCAAATCCAAAACATTAAAATGAAAACAAGGCATATGGCGCAATTTATATATATGTATATATGTATATAAAAAATATATATATATATATATTTTAAGAAAGGAACTGTATTAAAACTGTAGTACTCAATATATACAAACTGATAACAAAAGATGAATACAAGTCACATTTGACTTCTGCAATTACAAGAGGTGCTCAAAGTGGTTACCATCAGCATCCAGACACTTCTGATTACGGTGAACTACTCCTTGAGCAAAGTTGACCAAAGTGTCCACTTGTATACATTTTTTTGGCACCCCTGGTGTGTGTGTGTGTGTGTGTGTGTGTGTGTGTGTGTGTGTGTGTGTGTGTGTACGAAAGAGGGCATGCTGCCATATGTTTGAGTTATTCATAATCAGTCAAGTCTTCTTTATAATTTAGAAACATAAGTTAATTTAGAAACAAAGTATATTACTTATATTAAATAGTTCTAAAACATAACTCAATCAGTATAAAATTAGTTATTATTTTACTTGAACAAAATACAACTTTTTACCACATACTCTCACTATTTATCAAGTTAAAAGTACATTAACATAAAAATAACCGAAGAACTCCCAAATTTAACATTTTGAGCAATATTAAACTTCCTAATTTTGAAATATGCCCTCTTGGCTTCATAGGTGAAGGAAATCAGAGTTCACCATCGCAAGTATTGATATGACTCCTTATTTTAAAAAGCTATACAGCATTTCAACTACTCTTATTTGCTTTCTTCTCTATGATTTAATTTTAGAGCCTTTACAGGAAGAGTTCACAGTCTCATTTTATTTTGGTACTGTAAATTTCCTGTTTGAAATGACAGAGAAGTTTCTCTAGGTTAAAAATGTTCAAAGGGGTAAGTTTTACTGAATCCTGTGATCCGGAATTACGTTTCGCTAAGGCAAGGATAGTGGGGCTGTCCCAACAAGTGTTTCAATATCTAACCTAACAATGTCAAATAGACTTTTCCCCCCCAATACAATCAAGAGATTAAGAATCAATCAAACAACAACAAAAAAAAGAAAAAAAATCTACTAGTTTACTGTTGTCTCTTTTTGATTGATTTGAACCCTATTTTGGGGCCTATAAATGCAGAAAGAATAGAAAACCAATAAGAACCACAGGTTCACATAAATTTAACTAGTAAAATATGTAAGTACGTGTATTTCAATATTTAGAGTTGGTAGAAAATACTGATGCTTAGAAAAATTCTGCAAGGATACATTTTTGTACATTAATACACTGCAGAATCTCAGTGGCTTTGTGCTGCCTTATCCATTTGCAGACAAAAGGAACACAATTTTTTAAAAGAAAATATCATGAAAATATATATATATATATATATATATATATATTTTTTTTTTAGTATTTCTCTATTTTTTAAACTGCTTTACTGGTTGAAAAATTAAGACTGTCAAAGTGTTCATTACTCTGAAAGACAAGCTGCACCAATAACAAAAATTTTAATATAGATTTTTAGGAAAACCAAAAGAAAAAAAGCTATGGTTACTTGGAAAATAATATTTTTAAAGAAGAGATGTTAACAAACATACTAAAAACATCCTTACATTACAGGGTAGAAAAACATATTGGTAGATTTACAATGATCTAAATTATTTTAAGGAAACGAAAATCTGGAAGGATCCCCTCACTGCCTCCACAGAGGCTTAAAATGTTTCACCAGTCCCTAAGTCCCGGATACTTTAAGATCAATTAGTGTCACTGTAAGGAACACCTAGAATCCAACAGAGAGGCTAGATTTAAGATTTGCTTTCTCTAAGAATGTCATTAAATATTAAAACAGCAAGAATCCTCTGAGATCAGTAAATCATGATCACATCACCTAATTGTAAAAATTACAATGCATGAGGGCATTAGTGTAAATAACAGATTATGGCATAAGCTGCTTTAGACATAGAGGAGCTTGATAAAAATCTTCAGAAAATAAAAAACTTCAATTACAGATAGGTGGCTATGGCTAATATAATACTATAGATAATCTAAAAGGTACTATATTTGAATTTGGAAAGAACCTCCTACAATATTGATGACCTGGAAATCGGACCACAGATTCATGCTTACTCTTGACAGAAATTCAATATGGTAACCTCTTTGGCTTTTAATTTATTTGTAATTTTTATAAATTTTCTAGGTGTGTGGTAGAGAGGAAGAGAGTAGCACTAAATTATCTTTGAGGTTCCATAGACAGTCACTCTATAAATATTTATTTACCGTTACAACTCAAAATTCCATCATTCCGTACAACGCAGGCAGACGAATGGATTAAAAGAGAATACCTTGCTGGCTTGGTTAAAACAAATGAATAAATTTGACCCAAGAATATTATTCATTAAACTTTTAAAAGATAACTTATCTTAGTAAGAGCTTTTAAAATCATGTATGCATTTGTTTATATATTTATCATAAGCAAATTAACATTTGATTGTCCATTCAAATAAAAGTGGGAAACGTACAGAAAAATCTAAAATGTGTGCCTCTGAAATGCTAAAGGATTTTAATCAAAAAATCTGATAAATGTGCCAAAGCAAAGCCACCAACCAAGCAAAGCCACCAACTCAGGAGTGTCTTCTTGGCAACTCTCAAATGCGTTATCCACTTTAAGACAAAATTCCACATCCCACATCACATCAATTCCCTCCAGGAATGCAATTTTGTATTAAATCTACTTGCCCCAATGACTTACAAAACCCATCTTTGGCCAAAATTAATCATATTTCAAGGATCTTACCTGTTCTGAATTAAAGCAATTACTTGGGAATAGGTCTTTCCAATAACACTTTCTCCATTGACTTTTATAATTCGGTCACCTTCAAAGAGGATTAAAAAAAAAAAAAAAAAAACGAAAATCATGAAGAATTCCTATAGAAAGTCACTTCTGAATGAATACTTTTGAAATAATGTCTTGAGTAAGGTACTTATTTTTAATGTACCCTTGCTCGTTATTTTTCAGTTTCTTTTATAAAAATGAATCTAGGAGGGAGATTAGAAGGTGATAGGCGATATATTCTAGGAAATGCAATTCTATATGTACATTGACATATACATTATACACATTAATAATGATACAGAAATTAGGGTTAAGCATGATGAAGTTTAACTATGATGAAAACGATAATTAAGGTACATAATAAATTAACAATACATCCTAATAAAACTTAGCAATGACACTCACTACTAACATTTGATAACATCTATAGCTGAAAAGAAAACATATTTCTAGCTAAAAAAGACAGCATTTTATTCAAAAGGAAATAATAGTTTTTCACTAATTCCCATTTTTAATTATTCCATGTTTAAAAACAAAAGAGTAACTATTTTAGAGTGTGCATTACTCTAAACGAAACTGCTACTTATTTTTATTAAAATCACAAAATAGTTTAGAATAAACACTGATCAGACTATATCCCCTGACATCTGCTGATGAGGGTGAGCTTGTACTGCATTGGGACTTAAGCTACTCTTTGTGGTGCAAATTAATTCACTTCTGGAAGATCAGGCACTCTCAGAAATTGGAGATCCAAGAAGATTACTTCAATTATGTCAATAAATATCTTCAGCATTTTGTTATTTTGTTATCTTTTGTCAAAATAAAATGTATGCAAAATATTCTTTAAAAAAGAGCCTCCAAGAATCCATTATCTGAGTGGTAACCAAAAGTGCCCAGAATTTATAGTAAATATTAAATGATTTCTGTTCAAACCCATCCATTTGGATATCAAGAAACATATAACCAATTAAGTCTCAAAAACAGTAATAGATGTGGAGAAAAAAGAATAAACATACACAAGGATAGGAAAAAATAAGAAGAATGAAGTAAGAAGGGAATTAAAAGGTATTATTTAAAGAAGAATATCAGCACCTGTGCATAATCCAGCTTCGAAAGCAGGTCCTCCTTCTTTAACCTGCTTGACAAATATGGTATCCATTGGTTCCAAGCGGTTTCTTTGTTTTCCTGTGGAAGAAAAAAAACCAAGGCACAATTTTACTTCTCTATATTTTATTAAAATACCAAAATGTAAAATGATATTTAATGGAGACCAGTTAAGCAAAGATTTTTAATGAAATGTTAAATTCATGTCTTGAATTTGGATGCTAACATCATAATTTAGCGATTTTCATTAATTCAAACATTTATTTTGCTTCTTCTATAATATAACAACCACAACCATCAGAATAGTTTCCATTTACTGGGTACATTCGGTATGTAAATTACTACACTAAGTACTATACATTGCTGAGAGCAATTTCCATGGCAAGTAAGTATCACAACCACCATTGCATAAAAAAAGGAAACTGGGGCTCAGAGAGATGAACTAAATCCTCCACGGTCAAATAGCTAGGTTACACAGATGGTCCTCACTCGAGCGCTTTTTAACCTGCTTTGCTAAGCTTTGAGTTATAAAGATGACTAAGACGCAGTCCTTCCTCTTCAGGGATTCTGGCAGGAGAGACATACAAAGAATGGCACCATAGTATAAAAAAACACTCAGACACAAATACAACACACAGTCCTGTTGACAAAGAGCACATGATGACCTCTGTAAATCAAATATTTCACATATTGTTGTCCATGGATCATCTGCTGTAACATCTAAGATGCTTAAATAAAAACCAGTATATCGGAGTCCGATCAGAAATCTGCTTTGTCCACAAGTTTCCCTATAGACACTAACATTTGAGAGCAGCTAACCGTTTCAGTAAAATAGAAAGATTCGCAGATGAAATGATTAAGCTAAGTGATAAGGGCTGTGGCGGGACAAAGAGGTAGACAGTGGTTCCCAAAGTGTGATCCCCGGACCAGCATTAGTATCACCAGGGAATGTGTTAGAAATGCAAATCTGTGGGCTCCACCCTAGCTCTACTGAAACTCTGAGGTGACTGTGATATGCACACTCCAGTTTGAGAACTGCAGCTCAGACCCTTAAAGAAGATTATAACTGAGAAAAGAAGGGCTATACATTAATGGAGTAATATAATAATATTTGGTAAATAGCAATGCTGAGCAGAAAATGATCGCGTGTCAAATATAAAGAATTCATCATTATTGCCATATAAAACTGCATCTTTTTCATGGTGTATCACTAAGGAGGCGAAAAAGAAGTTTCCTAGTAAAGGAGTATCTATCAGCAGCTCCCCTACATGTTTAGCTGTTTACTCTAAAAGAAGTCTTCCTGATTAGTGAATGGCTAACTCAACCACTAAAAAAGCAACAGGACATAGGGGAAATGGCTTGTGTTTTAGAAGCCAGAAACAGGGATTCAAATTCTTGCTTTACACTTGTTAGTCCAGTTGCAATTAAGTAAACTATCAAGAAGTTATTACTTCTCTTCTATAATAACAATAATTATTTCTACATCACTGAAGGGTTTCTACAAAGACTAAATGAGATAACATGTGAAAATACTCAGCATAGCGTGCAACTTGAGTAATTCTTAGTAAATGTGTATTTCCCCTCCTCTTTGCATATGTTTAAATGGGGATGTGTCATATTTTTGTTTTCAAGAATTAAAATTTGGAAAGGTCATAAAAACACTTGTAAAATACCTCTTATTTAATTTTAAATACTTTAACTCTATAGTAAATATATATTAGATATTTCCCCACAGCAACTTGATACAGCCTTCTCTCTACATTTAGATGAGATGTAAATCTTATGACTCCTTTTGTCACTTTTGATTAGCTGTGACAGCTATGACAGACAGCCACACTGCTTTCCCCAGGAGATTTAGGAGGAAAAAGAAACAAATTTGTTAAATCCCTACTACATAGAATAATGTCCTAATTCTTAAGAGACATTTACTAAAGTACTTAGGGACTAATTATAATAATATTTGCAACTTAATTTTCAAATGGTTTGGAAAAAAAATAGATACCCTCACACTCATACACACATATGGATAAAAAAAACCATAGCAACATGTTAATTGTTGAATAAATAAAAAAAAGCATACAGATATTTCCTGTACTTTGAAAATTATAATAAAAAGGTGGGGGAACTTTTCTACATATGCCAGGCTTTATTTCTCTTTATAGAAGTTATCACTCACTACCTAAAATTGCATATTCATTTGCTTACATGTTTTGTGCACGTCTCTCCCACTAAAACGAAGAGCAGGGATTTTTGTCGTGTTCCCTGAAATCCATAGCACCTAAAACAATGCCTGGCACAGAGCAGACATTCAGTAAGTAATTATTCAATGAATGAACAATTTATTATCTAGTTTAATTCTCACAACAAGCCTTCAAGATAGGCATTATGATCCTAATATTACCACTGTACTGAGGAAGAAACAGAGACTAATTTGCAAGGAGGCAGAGAAGGGATTTGAACCCAGGTCTAAATCCATGCTGCTTGAGAAGGAATTAACTACTTATTCATTTGTCACGCCTTATTAAATACAAACAGACAGTACACTTACAGTTACTTTGAAAGAATGCAACTACTTAATTCCAATCAAGTTGGTAATCAGTCTAGACCTTTCTATGGCCACCTCACCATTTACAACAGTTGGCATTTGGAAAACCATTTATTTTCCCTCAGTTTAGAGACTTGAGGGTTTAATAAGTTTTGTTGTATCAAGTCATGGCTTTCATGGAATGATTTATATGATAAAAGAGGAGAAACATTTTTCTTATTAATGTCTTCCAATCTACCGTGTCCCAAAGGTAATTATATCATACTTATATTTAAAAATACAAAATATAAATGGCCATTAATGAATTCTACAAAACAATAAAAAGTTGGCTGAGTAGCAATATAGTGACTTTTGAAAATTCTGATAGTAAATTTCACTTATACAGAATAGATGCGTCCAAAATAACTGGGTTTTAATTTCTATGAGGAAAATACTAATTTTGCAATGACTGCCTTTGCAAAAACATGACACTTCCCAATTGACAAATCTCTCAATACGCCATGCCTGAAAGCATGAGTAGACTAAAAGAAATATGGAATAGGCTAAAATAGAGGCCTGTCCTATAGCAAGCCCTATAACATCTGCCAGGAGTTGTACTTTTGATTCTTGTTGTTTCTGGGCTTTCCTTTCTGGACTTTACCCAAAATTCCGACTTTGCTATTACTACCTCGATATTATCCAATATCTAAAAATAGAAATTTTTAGAAATAGGAAAATTTCCCATAGGTACCCCTTAACCCCAGGCAGGATCACTAAGAAATATATTTCTCTTCAATTTCCATATTCCTTGACTCTAAGTCTTGAGTTAAACACTTGGCTCATTCCTTTTAAGTGTCTTCTTTTAAATATCTGCTACCTGTACTTCTGCTGGAACTAGAAATCAGTGGTATCAAATTGAAAATGTGTGTTATTCAGTCTCTTGTGTCTTCAGCTTTTGCAAGTCAGTTTCTAGATATGCAAAACTTATTACAGCCCGATGCTGAATCCTGGCAATTTACCAGGAAAAATGCTGACCTCTCTGATCATTTGGCAGAGCCAGATGGTTTCCCTGGCAATTCTTAGCAAAAGCCTCTTTCAATTATACATCTGCATTTTATAATTTTAATAATATTTTTGAGAATACATAGGACGTATTTCAAAGAACTGTTAAATACCTTCATTCATTGACCGTACCAAAAGAAAAGGAAACTGTTTCTTTTTAACACATACATGTAATTAAATCTGTCTACATTTGATAAAGGGAAGTAAAAATACAATGATCAAGATTACATGGACAAGAATGGCTAACTTGAACAAGTACAGAAAAGATTCCATTTTACTCTACTTAATATACAATTATTAAAGACTTAAAGAAGACATAAAAAGTATATATGAATTTATTTGAAGCTGAATATTACATTTTGAAGTCAGAAAACGTACATACTTTTACATTATGGTAAACATAATCAGTTGGGAGAAAAAATAACGAATAAAACAAAACAATATAACATAGGTAGTAACTGCCATTCAAATACTGGATGAATATCCAAGTGGACATGATGTTTATTCTCCATATCCAGTGTAATTCAGTAGTTAAGAGATTGGGTGCTATGACCACATTACATGATTTAAAATTCCAGCTCTACCATTTATTTTCCAAGTAGGATTTCCAGATTTTGCAATGTTTTGGTACATAGTTCTACTAAAAATTATTAGTTGTCTATCAGAAATTCAAATATAATCAGGCCTCCTGTATTTTATCTAGCAACCCTATCTCCAAGTGATTTTAGACAAATGATTTATTTATTCCTACCTAGCAAGGTTATTGGGACGATTAAAAGAGATAATCCATTAAAATGCTTACATAATACATAATAAAAATAGGAATTTAATAAATGCTCCTTATTACTATGCCAATCTGATGACAAACCTTCTGAAGGTTTACATACATATCAGGGAAGACCAAGGTCAAACTTAACTGTCATCTTATGGGGAAGTCGAGGAATCTGGACCAAAGGAAAAAAGAACACTAAAGAAAAGAAGGTAGAAAAGTAAGAGAGACTACTAAAAAATTTCCAGTAACTGACAGGAACCACACACCTATCTTCAAAGAAACGGGCATCTAAAACCAGAAGGCTACATCTCTAAGCCTGAGGATTTTATCAGTTAGAAGGATGATTTAAATTTCTGATGACCCTCTTTGGAGAATGCTAAAGTCAAAATCACTTGCAACATTTAAATTATTTCAAAATTTAAAATATTAAGTACATAAAGCATACAGATGAAAGCAAATAGGTTACTTGAAGAAGTAACAGAATTTGAGCTGTGCCAATTCTGAAAGGTATATTCTGAAAGGTATATTTTCCCCTATATTTTATGTTTGCCTGAAATATTTCGTAACTAGTTTTTATTGATGAATGTGCCAAAAATGTGCCAAAAAGGGCCCTGTACTGAAGATCCACAGAAACATAAATAAGCCTAGGTCAGGAAATCCTATGGTTCTGGGGACAAAAGAAATGTATTTCTTAACAGACTGAAAAAATATATACTTTATACGAAGAAACACTATCCCATATTTTTGCCAAAGCAAAGCAATAGAAAATAATGACTATCACTGAGATTAAGCTTTTTTCCCTCTTCTCTCTCAAGAGTTCTCAAACATGTTATTAAATTATTTTTTTAATGGAACCAAATTAATTCTACTCTTATAATGAGTTATTTTTTAAGTATTCTTTTTGTAAATATATATATATATATATTTTTTTTCTACACAAGAGAAGTCCAATGAAATTAAAGTAAGCTTCAATGTAAAAGTTATAAAAGCTTTGGAAAAAGTAAATTCTCCACAGAGGAAGAAAGCTGAAGAAGCACATCACATAATAGAATATTAAAGCTCCAGGCATTAATTGTTTTTTAAAAATCAATTAAATAGCTTATTGAAATTAGTATCTATTTTCAGACCAAAAATAATTGAAACCATAATGCAGACTGAAACAGATATCAAAGTTAAGTCTGAATGATGAGAAATTATCTTTACTTCTCTTCAATGATTAATAGATTGCCACAGGAAAATGAATTTATTGAGCAAAAGTTAGCAATTATGGATCCACTAAGGTAAAAAACAAGCAGAAGGAGTAATACACACCAAATTGAGGCTTCTGTTTACCTCTGGGGGAAGAGAATAGGGAAAAACGGTATAAGAGGATCTTAATTATACTTACAATCATTTATGTCACGGGAGGTGTGGGGGGGAAGATGCTGAAATGTTTAAAGGACAAAAAGAGATGGCAAATATTTGAAAGGTATATTTTCCCCTATATTTTATGTTTGCCTGAAATATTTCGTAACTAGTTTTTATTGATGAAAACAGGCTTCTAATTTTTAGTTTGGGGTTTGAGTTTGCTGATGACACACAAAATTATCTTAGGAGCCTAATGGAAACACATTGCCTAATATCAAAAATCCATGTATGATACATTCATCCCACATAGTAAATAATTAAGCAGAGTTCAATTCAAGAAGACAAATATGACAGATTATTAGGTACTTTTTTTCCCTTTGGAAAGGGCAGAAGCACTAAGTTAAAAATACACATATATGTGCCAGCTTATTAAATCTAGGTTTCCCCCAAATTTCTATTCAAGATGCTTTCACTTGTAGAGCGATGGCTAGTACTTTAAAATTATATCTCCCAAGTCTCCAGTCTTCAGGTACAATAATTATCACAAGCTTCGGACCCAAAATTCCAATAATCTCTGGACACTCATTAGATTGAGACCTGTGAGGTTTCAATCACATTATATCTGATTTTCAAGTAACATCAAATGGAAAAAAATAAAATATGAAAATCTGTTAAATAGAAAAAGCAGACCATGTTCTAACTTAATCACGATAAACTATCTTTCACCCCATACCCATCTACTTCTTTTTTTTTTTTACTTTTTATTGTGGAAAATGTCCTGCATGCACAAAAGCAGAGAAAACAGCAAAATAAGCCCTCATGAATGCAACTTAAATAATCATGAAAAATTTGTCACCTTGTTTAATTTACACTATTCTTTTGTGCCTAAAAAAATTTTTTTAAAGGTATTTTCTTTTTTCTTTTTCTTTAATTTATTTTAAGTGTGTTTTCCCAGGACCCATCAGCTCCAAGATCAAGTAGTTGTTTCAATTTAGTTGTGGAGGGCGCAGCTCACAGTGGCCCCTGTGGGGACCGAATTGGCAACCTTGTTAAGAGCCCTGCGCTCTAACCAACCAAGCTAACCGGCCGCCCCACCCCCCAAAAAAATTTTTTAAAGCAAATCCCAGATAGCATGTCTATTCATTTATAAATACTTTAAATACTTCAGTATGCATCATTAAAAAGTAATAACTTTACGTTTTCTGAAAGATAACAAAATCCTTCCATGATTCTCCAGAGTATGTAGTATTCAGCACAAGGCAGATAACATAAACTGACAACAAACCCAATCTTTCTAAATGCTGCCTTAAGGTTTAATGTTATTAAGAAAACATAGTGTGTCATGTCATAGAGACGACAGCACCAATAGCCATGCAATACGTTTAGAAAGGTTTCACGTGCCAAATCACATTGAAACCCTGAATTAAGTTCCCAGTGGACTGCTCAGCCTAGTCAATGAGTTCATACATGCGAGAGAACATAACCTGCGTGAAAATCTCCAGTAGAACAGTGCCTGGCATACAGTGGAATCTCAATAAGTACTTACTGCTGACTGGTTCAAATGACAGCCCTGGAAAATGCCAACAGTAAAATTGTCCCTAATCAACTCGGAGATTTGTTTCCGGAACAAAGCCATTGTTCTGCAACTGATCTGTACAATATCCTTCAAATAGGAAAACGGAAATGCTGCCACGTAATGGTAATTTGAGGGCAATACCACTAGGTGTCAGACATGAATCGAATTGTCTGGCAAGATCAACTACCTCTGCAAGAAAGCCTCTGGAAGGGTGTTATTCATTTAGCAAATATTTACTAAGTTCTGACCATGTGCCAGGTACCGATTATCCTAAAATGAACAAAACAGTCCCAGGGTCCTCCTTCAGGAGTACTTGCAGTTTTTCTCTCTCTAAAGTTCCAGGAATTTCACAAACTATGTATCATGCCTAGATTCATAGCCCTGCTATTCCTGTTGTGCTAGATTTTCATTTCTCTGCAAATCCATAAAACTGTTACAGTGCTCTAAGCACCATCTCTGATTTCACTTCACAATCCCTCCATCCCTTAACCCACTCACCTTGCTCCTAGACTCTACCAAGACCTTCCATTCCCTTTGGCCTTCTCTATTCTCAAAGACCATCCATCTCTTTCCAGAAAAATCACTCTCTTTCTAAGGTTACCCATGGATCAATATTTCAACAAAATTCACCCAACAACCTCAACTTCCTTTTCCCCTTGACCTTTCAAAGCATTCAAATTGCCAATCTGCAACTGTGGAGAATTCTAACCATATGCCACCTGCTCTTGTTGTTGGGCTGCTATTTCTGCTGAATAAAACTGCATAAGCCATTGATATACAGATTCTCAGACACTCCCCACTGAAGTCTCTTGCTTGTATTTTAATTCCCATTCCCTCAAGGTTGCTGTTACAAAAGTCTAACAACCTCCTTGAACTTGCTATGCCATTCTAACTTCCTCACACTATTTGAATAAACTTGTCTCTTCAGTATTCATACTTCACTCTATCTCAATTGCTGTAGCCTCAGGTTTTTTTTTTTTTTAAATTGCCCGTCCTTACTTTCTTTTGCCCTATCTCAGGTAAGGATTTAGTTACCAGCTGTCTTCAGGACCTCGCTCTCCTAACTGATCTCGTCTCATGTGTAAAGCCTCAGTCAATCTCTATTCTTCTCTCCAGATCCCAAAGACATACACGTTCCCACAACTTAAAGGACAAAACTTCTCTCTATCCTTCTACATAGCTATCATCTCTCTTTCTCTGTCCCTTCATTTTCATACTTCTCCCACGAATAGCCTGTACTCACTTATCCTCATTTCTTCCATTCTAATTCAGGGTTTCTCAGACACCAACAAAACGGCTCACTCACCCCACTCCATCCTCACTGAGGTTCACTGCTTTATGTTTCAACCCACTAATATTTGGTTTCCTCATCCCTTCTGTCCACTCTAACGAAACTGTTTTTTCTCAGTAACTTTACCAATTTGCTATTTATCAAGTCCGGTCCAACAGTATCTTTTCCGCCCCCATCATAATGAATTCTCTACGGCAAATGACAAGTCATCCACTTCCCCTTAAAATTATCACCTCAAAATTAGCAAGTCCCCAACTCCTCCTGGGTGTCCTCCTACTTTCCAAAACTTATTCTCAGATTTCCTTTCTGATTCTCCTTTCTCGAACCATCTCTTAGATATCATGTTCCCTAGAGTCCTATATTTATCCTATACATCTTCATGCTCTCTGTATATGGTTTCATGTATGCCTAGGACTTCATTATAACATACATAAATAATGATGACTTCCAGACCTATTTTCAACCCCCACCTCTCTCTAGGAGCTCCATATTTAAATTTTTCCACTAAGTACTAAATATTCTACAGGCATCGGAAATGCAACTTATCCCAAACTAAACTCATATCCCCAGAGGAAGGGGGTGGATATGTTTCCTCTCCAGTATCCCTCAATTAATGGCACGTCCAGCTACCCACTCATTCATGCCAGAAAAGCTAAGCATAATCCTCCGCAAGCCATCCTTAACTGGTGACATATGATCCATCCCCAAGTCCTACCTCCAAATCTGGGCAAACATAACTTTGAAACATTGCTGAAATCTGTTCTGGAATGCTGCTTTTCCTTCTTCCTCATAAAGTCCTATCCAATGTCAATAGCAGGCCCCTTCCCTGGTGGTTACGACGATTCCCTCTGTGCTAAGACCCTGCGACACCTGGACACACCTCTATCTTTGCACTTCTGTAAGTATTTTGCACTTTCATCTTCCACCACAGTGGGAGCTTGTTGAAGCCAGAGCCTGTATCATAGATATTTATTAAAGCACACATGCCAGGAACTGTTCTGGGTTTTAATTTAAAAAGTAATAAACAAAATAAAGTTCCTGCTCTACATTCCAACTGCAGCAGGAAAGTGTTCAACAGAAAGAAGGGGTATAAAAGACGGTGATAAATGCTACAGCGATTAATAAGCAGAGTGAGAAGGAAGGCAGAATGAAAGGCAGGGCTGTAACACTATTTTGATGAAATGGTCAGGGAAGTCCTCTCTAACAGATGACATTTGAACAACTATCTAAAGGAAATGAGGTCACAGGCCATATTGCTCCCTTCCCAGCAATCAGTTTAGTGAATGGCTCATGGTAGTGACTCAACAAATATTTGCTACGTGAATGAATAAATAACAGGAAATATACTTCTAGACTCAGTGTATTTTGCATTTGTATGCAAACATTTCTATTCTTGTTTTACACCAAAAACAAAAAGTTAAACTTCAAAAGAAGGGACCATAACTATTGCAATTAACTTTTTATTACCTGGAACTATGAATCACACATTTTGAATGTAGACAAGTTAGAGAGCAATGGGGGGCGAGGGAGGGGAAGGGGGGGTCATCCAGCTAGGAGGTTTCTGTGTCAAGGTCTTAAGTTAAGGAGCAGCTAAGAAAAGGTAACTAGTCTCTCTTCCTTCCCTATATCCCAACTGCTATATCCTGACCATTTCATCAAAATAGTATTACAACACCAACAAAAAATCACCTAATTACAGGGTCACCTAATTACAGGGTCACCTCTGGAACAACATTTCTTATAGAGCAGTTATTTCCAGAAGATGGTCGAACATTAATATTCCAACCACGTACTTTCCTTGACTTTTTCACTTTTACAGCCCTTTCTGTTCAGTATCTCTACTTAGCTCTCTGAAATCTTTGATTTTATATTTCTTAAAGGTTTTAGAATGCTTAAAGGTATTTTTTTAAATCACAGCCTATTTTCCTAACAAAGTAATTTCATGCAATGTGTCTTTTAAAGTCTTAAATCTAACTATAGAAACATCATTTCTGACAATGCCAACTTTAATCCAACCAAATTCCTTTCACTTTAGATTATTGTAAATATGGTTTCCTGGGACTTTTTAGGTGAAGAAAATGTTTTTGTTTCCCCTCTCATCTAACTTGACCACCTTACCAGTTTATTTTACTAAACGGATGCTCAAATTCCTACTGAAGTCCAGAATCACCATTTTTGTTATTGCTGTTCCAGATCACACACTTAGCAGCTCTATGAAATAAGACTTCTAAATTTATTTAAAAAGTGTCACTGACACCTTGTGTTAGAAGGTGCTGATGGGAGAAAAATGAAACAAAAGGAGGAAGGCAGCAGGGAATAGATTGTCCCTGATGCAGAGGTTCAGATACTAACACACTAACTTTTGCAGCTTTGGGAACAACAGTCATTTTGGAATAGGGCCAAGTTAAGGAGGCGGTACCTCCCTTCATTCAATACATTTACTCAACAAATATTTGAGCTCCTACTGTGTACCAAGTACTTACTAGGCACTGGAAATTCAATAATAAAAGACAGTTTCCAACCTTAATGAGTTCTGTTCTTAAAGTACCACATAAATACATATTTTCCATAAACATAATAAACAGTGAGTATGTAGGAAAATTTTACTTTGCACATTCTAATGACCAGTTTTGGATAAGACGTATAATCACTCCCTTACTTCTGTTTTTCCATATCAGATTGGTGTTGCTGCCACCACCTCCCAGAAATGGGTATTTTAGGAAGCAAAAAGTCTCTACTTGTTTACGTAGCATGAACAATCACTCAGATTAACTGTCTCTAAAATATGAGTAGGGATTTTCCAGTAGAGAATTAGGGAAAGGGTTTATCTGCATCTTTCATTCATTGTGAAACATCAAACAATCCACTCCATCTTATATAAAGTATCCTTTCAAACATGTGAAAACAACTATCACTTTCCCCCCAAGCATCTCTTTTACAAGCAAAAGTTTCAAGTTCTTTCAATCTTTTCCAAAAATACACATCATAATTTCAAAATTTACATAATATTCTTGCCATCACTGTCCTTTATATCTGAGGTTCCTCAGTGTTTTAACCATGTCCTACTTAATCAGAAGACCCTGGCGCTCATCTTTCCCATGTTTTCACACCTGTCTAATGGAAAAGAACAACATAAGTATATTGAAGTTAATGTGCTACTAGCAACATACAGAATCACTTATCATCTCTGCGTGCATATATGTGTGAGTATGTGTATATAAATGTATGTGTGTATGTATATAAGCTTATACATTCTTACATTAGGAAACACTGCCCATAATAGCAAACTACAAATAACTTGGCGATTTTTTTTAACTTGGTGATTTTACTATAACTATTGATATAACTATTGATAGATTATTTAAAGGTATTTTATTTTACTTATTTATTTTTAATTAAAGTTTATTGGGCTGACAGATTATTTAAAGGTATTTTAATAAGACAAATACATGAGCAGCAAATCATCCAATAAAGTATCAACGTACTGGGAAATTGAGCAAGTATAAAGGAATGCTTAATTTATGTTTGAAACATAGTGCATACACATATACTCCTAGCTACTAGAAAATTACACCCCAAAAGACTGTTAAGATCAATAACATAACATATGTCCAGGCTAGTGAACATGAGCTTCCATTTTAAGGGCTTCTCACCAAGCAGGTAGAAGAAAAGCCCAGTCCTGTCCAGTCAGGAATCTGTTAGGAGACTCTTCCCACACTGAAGAGTAAGGTAACTAGAAATATTGCTCCCAGCAATCCAGACACTATATTGGTACTATGCAAAGTGTGTGTGGGGGGGGTGGGGAATCAATCTCTGAGACATGGTTAGAAGCCACACTTTACATAAGATAGGTAGTCCAAATCAAGTGATAGCCTGGCCTCTGGATAAAAACAAATACCAATCCATCTGAAGAACAGCTTTTTCATCTTAGATCTCAAAGAATTTCCAGTAATAATTTGTGAAGGTCAACAAACACAAAATTGTCAAACATACACAGCAAAGAACCTACTCTGAGCTCACACAGAAAGCACAGAAAAGAGAAACAAACCCACAAAGACTCCTGATAATGAAATTACCAGATAGATTATAAAACAACTCTGATTACCATGTTTGAAGAAATTTGAAAAATAAGCCTAAAATTGTAAAGTGAGAGTTATAGGAAGTGATTGAGCATGTAGAACCCTAAAGAACTTCTAATAATCAAAATTTTAAAAAACAGTTAACAAGAAAACTATTGGAATATATTGAAGAAATTATCTAGAATGCAGCTAAAAATACAGAGAATTTAGGAGCCATGAGGGATAGAGTAAAAAAAAAAAAAATCTAAACTATGTTTAAATGAGACCCCAGAAGAATTAAAGAGAGCACTGAGATACAGAAGGTCACATAACACTGTTTCCTCGAATACAAGATCTAGCCGGACCATCAGCTCTAAGGAGGCTTTTGGAGCAAAAATTAATATACGACCTGGTATTATATTATAGTATATAAGACCCGGTCTTATATTAAAATAATTTTTAATTATTTTAGAGCTGATGGTCCGCCTAGGTCTTATTTTCGGGGAAACACGGTATGTGAGGAGACAGACACTGGATGAAAATTTTCTAGAACTGGTGACAGACATCCATCCACAGACACAAGAAGCTCAATGAATTCCAAACTAAAAAAATAAAAATAAATTCTCACCTATACTCATCATATGAAATGGCCAAACACCAAAGATATAAAGAAAATCTTAACAGATATTTTCCGAGTTTGCCTTCAAAGAACCAATAAATCAAAATATGACTTCTTACTAACAAGAAGCCAAAAGAGAGTGAAATGTTATCTTCAATCTGCTGAAAGAAAATGTCAACCTAGAATTCCTGTAGTAACAACAATATCTTTTAAAAATGAAGGCAAATCAAAGACCTTTCAGGAAAAAAACAAAACGGAAAGAACTACAACACAACGTAAAGGTGACATGTAGATAGGAGGGAGACAAGTAGAGTTAACATGTTCTGAGATCCTTACATTGTTTCAGAGGTGAATAAAATATTAATTAACATGACTTTAATAAACTTGTAGATTATAATTTCTAGAAAAACCATTAAAGGAATGGCAATACCTTATTTAATCTCAAAAAGAGAAAAAAGAACTATAGGAAATTCAAAATAAAATAAACAGAAATTTCAAAATAAATCAGGAGTATAAACAATAAATATATAATTAATATTAAATTTAAATAGACAAAAATTTCCAAATCTAACTATGGGATTACAGAAAATATATGTGAATACTGTATCTGACAGTGGCCTAGTATCCAGAATATTTAAAGAACAGTTACAACTAAAAAATAAAAAGACAAACAATTAAAAAAATGGGCAAGGGACTTAAATAGACGTGTCTGCAAAGAAAATACACAAATGACCAACAGCACATGAAAAGCTACTCAACATCCTTAGTTAGTAAGGAAATGGCAAGCAAAACCATGATGACATACCACTTCATACTCCCTAGGTTGGCTATAATACAGAAATGAAAAATAACAGGCACTGGTGAGAATGTGGAGAAACTGGAACCATCAAACATTACTCGTGGGAATGTAAAACTGTGCAGTTGCTGTGGAAAACAGTTTGACAACTCCTTAAAATGTTAAACATATAATTAGCATATAACGCAGCAATTCCACTCCCAAAGACTTGGAAACAGGGACTTGTATACACATGTTCATAGCAGCACTAATTACAACAGCCAAAAGGTGGAAAAACCCAAATGTCCATCAATGGATGAACGGATAAGCACTGTGGTACATACATGCAATGGAATATTATTCAGCCATAAAAAGAAATAAAAGTACTGATACATGGCACCCACAGACAAACCTCAAAAGCATTACACTAATTGGAAGAAACCATACAAAAAAGGTTACTATTGTATGAGTCCATTTATATGAAATATCCACAATAGGCAAGTCCGGAGGGACCAAACACAGATTGGTGGTCGCCAAGGACTCAGGGGAGGGGAGCATAGCAAATGACTGCTTACTGATACTGGTTTCCTTTGGGGGTGATGAGAATGTTATGGAACCAGACAGATGGTAGCTGCACAACATTTCACCTTATGTCCTTTAATTCTGTACTAAATACCACTGAACTCTTCCCTTTAAAACGGTGAATTTTATGTGAAGATTTCACCACTAAAAGAAATGTTTCTGAGATGGATCCATGATGCTCTGTGTATTATACTTCAGGGCTACACCACAATTTAGTTATCTATTCATATGCTGATGAATACTTAGGTCGAATCTAGTGTTTACTTATTATGAATAAAGCAGCTAGGAACATGCCTATACAAATATTTTTCCAGTAAATGTTTCATTTATCTTTGGTAAATACCTAGGAGTGCCCTTATCATTTCATAAAAATAAGTAAAAGATAATACCAAAACAAGTTATATCAGTCATAAGGTGCATAAGGCATCAAAAATATAACTGAATAAGGGCTGTGGGATGGCTCAGTTGTTTACAGCGAGAGCTCTGAACAGCAGGGTTGCCAGTTTGATTCTCACATGGGCCAGTGAGCTACTAGATTGAAGACAAGGTGCTGCAGCTGAGCTTCCGGAGGGGCAACCGGATGGCTCAGTTGGTTGGATGGCTCAGTTGGTTAGAGCGCAAACTCTCAACAAGATTGCCCATTCAATTCCCGCATGGGATGGTGGGCTGCGCCCCCTGCAAAGATTGAAAACGGCAACTGGACTTGGAGCTGAGCTGCGCCCTCCACAACTAGATTGAAGGACAACAGCTTGGAGCTGATGGGCCCTGGAGAAACACACTGTTCCCCAATATTCCCCAATTAAAAAATTATATATATATATATAAATAATATATATAACTTTATATATTATTATATGTAAATAATATATATAAATATATATATATAACTGAATCAAAGATGGAAATCAACTGCAAATATTAAAACAATGATGCTTTATCCTTAAGCTCTACAGACTTAAGCCAATAGAACATGTTGAATTACAAAGATAAAGAAGAAAATGAAAGAACAAGTATGAAATGCTAATACTACGTTAGCCAAAATTGTATCTGAAAATTGAACTGGGGAATCTTTTAATACGCCTTCCTTTCAAGAAAACAGAACCCTATTTCTCACTCATTTTCAAGAATGAATTGAAGAGTAAAGAACTTTCTGAGAAGCCGTGGTAGAAACGGAGAGGAAACTCTGGAACCAACTGCCTGAGCTTGTTGTCCAACACTGCCACTTGCTAGTTATGCAAATACTTCATGCCTCAGTTTTCTCATCTACAAAATAGAAGTGATAATAACAGCCACCTCAGAAAGTTGTTGTGAGGAAAGCTGTTGTTCATCAGTGAATCCATGAAACACCGTATAACAAACACTGCTCGGCACACTGTAAGCCAGCTGCCACTGCCACCCCCGTTATCATCATTACCGTAGTCGTCATCATCATCCTTACGTCTTAAAATATCTTCAAACAATTTCAGACACCTGTGGTTATCCTACTGAACAGTACTAAAAGCTAATAAAAATATGCAACTAATTAGAATATTTACCTAACTACCAGGGAAACTCAAACAGCTTACACTGTAAATACAGTTAAAAATGGATCCTGAGGGGTTTAATTAATTCAAAGACATCAGAAGAGATCCATGGAGCTCAGTTAGTAACGCTACACTTTAGAAATAATGAAACATGCTTCTGACACCTTATTACCACATCATAGACTTTAGACCTGCCAATAATAAGAATATCTTCCTACAACAAATTTTCGGGTCCTTATTTTAGTGTTATACTAACTTGAGGAAATAGGTTTTCAATCTGTTAATGAAAATTAACTGCATAAAGTACATCCAATTTTCTCAGCTTTACAGAATTTAACTTTTCATTATAATGAAGAATATTTGAGCTCTAAACATAGTGGTTAGTGTACACCTGCTATAAAATGATGAAATGGCCCAATTAGATTTCTCTCTCAGGAATTTGAAAGCATTGTAATGAGAGAGAAGGGAAAAAAAGAGACCATAAGGGTTGTACCTTGTACAGGTCAGCTCTTGAGAAAAATCATGTATAATCAAAATTAACTGTGAAAGTCACTTAAATCATACTATGAATACCAGAATCTGAGTCTCTGGAAGATCAAAAGCCAAGATTTTTTTGCTGTTGTTACTCTTTGCATTTAGTAGCTTTCTAGGTCTCAATTCTAATGTCTCTGGCTCTGTAGGTATCTTTATAGCTCTTGACTTTGAATTTGGAGATGCCCTGTTGGTTTTTAGAATTAACACATCTTTCCTGATGTGGCCTGAGGTTTCTATTTCTTGC
This sequence comes from Rhinolophus hipposideros, assembly GCF_964194185.1. NCBI lineage: Eukaryota > Metazoa > Chordata > Mammalia > Chiroptera > Rhinolophidae > Rhinolophus > Rhinolophus hipposideros. Next base: position 12,735,490 of record NC_138047.1, on the reverse strand, counting down.
CACTAAAAAAGCTTTGGTTATTAGAAATCTCTGGGGCAACCAGTTCGGGACCCGCCTCGTTCCAAGAGCTGCGACTCTTTACTCTTTACTTTTAATAGACTATCCTTTTTTACCAAAAAAGAAAAAAAAAGAAAGAAAACTCGAAAGTAGGCTACAGCACTGTCAAATTTTGCAATGACAAAATGCAAATTTTTACTACTGAAAAAATTTATAGAATTCTCAGTCACTTTTTTGTCTACTATTAACATGCTTGAATATAAATTTTAAAGCCAAAGTGGAAATTCAACAGTTATTTAAGCACCTAATAAAATGACATAACATTTTAGAACCCTGGAAATGTCCCTACAACTAAACTGAGAGAGAAGTTTTACTCATGGAAGAAGAAATAATAGTAATTAAAAACTTTATTCTTATTCTTATTTTGATTATGAATTATTTTCTCCAGATATTTAAGGGACACCAGGATGTCAACCATCTACCAATTATCCATAAGCAACTATTACCACCAAAAACTATTTTTCTACCTTAATGGGCTTCTTGTAAATGTTACTTGCATCCCAGTACAGAACACTAACCAACAAAAAAGCAAAATAAATTTTAGTATATGTGCTGCTGAAGCGAGCACAAGAAAAATAAATTTTAAAATGTAAAAGAGTATACACATATAGGATACAAGAAACATAATAGATGGAAAAGTTGGGTAAGAAGAATAATCAGAAAATTAAATGGCAAAGAGATTCCACTCTATTGCCAAAAGGAAAGAATACCAAAACAAAACCTTTCAACTGTTTCACAGAATTGTTGGCATTATAACAGGATCTCTTAGGAGTTTGAATAAAATTCTGGCAATTATTTTCTCCCCAGCGGCTCTAGGCTTTGACTCGGATCATTACACTGGAGGGTGGAATTCTATTTCATTAAGACAAAATTCACATAAAAGGATTTTGCAATCTCAATACATTCGAAAATAAGTTTTAAAAAGGAAGTAAGACTATAAATAAAAATCGTAACACTTAGCTGAATTAAAATAATATATGCAGTCTGTCTCTAAATAGGTTGCATTCTAAAGACTGACCTATAAAGAATTGTTCAGCAGTCAGATGTTTCTTCACACAGAATATGCTCTGGTGGCTGATCAGTTTACTTGGAATGGTATTACGAGCATTGTACTTAAGCTAACCAGGCCTCTGTGGACTAGCGTGCGACCCCCACTACCAGCTGGGCCGACAAGAGGAAAACCTGGTCCTGGAAGCAAAGGCAGGCAGAGTGCTAATAAGTCCTTAAACTCCTTGGTCTTTCCCAGTCCGCTGCTGGCCAGGTACTCAGAATGGAGGCACAAGTAATGGTTGCTCCTGTAAGACGTTCAGGGCCTCTAAACTTGGGATATCCCTGACTTTCATGTGACTTCTTTGTCCGTAGGTATTCACAAATACGGATCAAGTTTCCTTGTTTTTAACTTTCTTAAGGCAGAGAAATGTTAGAGTTAATTCCATAACATTCTAAATATGGCCTATATTTATCTACTAATTCTTGACCTTACATAAGTCAAACTATTTTTAAAAAGATATAACTGGAATGCTCCAATCAAAAGATAGGGTGGCTGAATGGATAACAAGACCCTTACATGTGCCTCCAACAAGGGACTCACTTCAGATCGAAAGGCACACAGAGACTGAAACTAAAGGGATTGGAAAAAGATATTTCATGAGAATGGAAAGGAACAAACAAACAAAAAGCGGAGGGAGCAATGCTTATACCTGATAAAACAGACTTTAAAACAAAGGCTATAAGAAGAAGGACCCAGTGATCCCACTTCTGGGTATTTATCTGAAGAAACCCAAAACGCTACTTCAAGGGGACATGAGCATCCGTATGTTCATTGCAGCAGTGTTTACAATGGCTAAGATGTGGGGCAGCCTGGGTGTCTGTCAATGAACAAATGGATAGAGGAGGTGGTTCATATATACAGTGGAATATTGCTCATCCATGGAAGGGAATGAGTTCTTGCCATCTGTGGCGGCATGGATGGACCTGGAAGGTACTGTGCTGAGTGGAGTGTCAGACAGAGAAACACAGATGCAATGTGATTTCACTTATCTGTGGAATCTAAAAAGCGAAATAAGCAAAACAGAAGTATACTCATAGATATAGAGAACATTTTGATAGTTGCCAGATGAGAGTGGGGTTGGGCGTGAGTGAGAAAGGGAAAGGGATTAAGAAATACAAATTGGTTGTTACAAAGTAGTTATGATGATGTAGGGTATAGCATAAGGAATATAGTCAATAATACTGTAATAACTATGTATGGTGTCGGATGGGTACTAGATTTATTGGGGTGATAGATCGGAGGGGTTGGGGAGCATGGTGGAAAAGGTGAAGGAATTAAGAAGTACAAATTAGTAGTTTCAAAATAGTCATGGGAATGTAAAGTAAAGCATAGGGAATATAGTCAGTAATATGGTAATAGCTATGTATAGTGCCAGGAGGATACTAGTCTAGTCAGGGGGATCACTCCTTCAATTATATAAATGTCTAACCATATGCTGTACACCTGAAATTAACATAAAATAATATTGTCAAAATAAAGTGTAAAAAAAGACATAACTATTTTTAAAACAAATTAAAGAAATGAAGGAGACTTAAAAATAAGTCAACAAAAGTTAAGATGGCAGAGTTTAAAAAAGATGGACTTTAGAGTCAGACACCTGATTTCAAGACACACACCTCTGTCACTTAGCTGTGTGATTTTGGGCAATATTTTACATCTTTTTCATCTCTTCTGCAAAAGGGGGATATTTTCTCACATCACACAGCATCTCAGTGAGGATAACAAAGAATAATAGCATATATTATGATGCCTGGTATAGATTAAGTCCTCAATCATATGATAATTTCTACCACTCTCTAATAAAATAAAAAACCAAGCAATTCTCCTCCCAAGTATATTATAAAACAATGTTTTTAGGTATTTTCATGCCTTTCATATTCTTCTTAAGAAAAAAATGTGTGGTTGTTCTGGACTTTATAAGTGTCTTACTTTGATGAACCTTGCTGCACAGCTTGAATTTGTATTTTTCTTATTTTAAAACCTTAATTTTGATGTATCTATTTTAATTCTTCTATTATTCTTTAAAATTTCTGTTAACCTAGTTTATAATTATTGTCTCCCATAGTCTATTAGGTTCCTAATGTTAACTTTTTATTACATTTCAATTATTTACATTCTTTGTTGACTTTTTCTTTTAGCTATTTTTCCTTCTAGTGGTTATTATATTGACTCCATATTTTCTTAAAATGTAACCTTTCCCTTACTTATGATTATTCCTTCATTAACAACATGAATGCCGGTAGAACAGCCAGATTAATTTAACCTCAAACTATAGCGGTAACTCCATTCAGATAGAAATTGAGTTGCAAGAGAAAATAATCATAAGAGATCACTGGATACGTGGTTTTGAATATCCATTCTTCTAAATAGTCTGAATACTGTCACTGTATCAAGCCAGACTCTCAAGAGCTATACAGGTGGACCACACTGTATTAGGGTCTATCACTGTAACCAAGGGTTTCTCAACAGCGGCACCATTCACATTTTGGGTTGAATAACTCTTTGTTGTGGGGTGCTGTCCTGTGCACTGTAGGATGCCCAGCGGCATCTCTGGCCTCTACCTGCTAATGCCAGTAGCACAGTACCCTGCCCCCAACTGTGACAACCAAATATGTCTACAGATGTTGCCAAGTGTCCCCTGGGGAGCAAAACTGTCCCCAGTTGAGAAGCTCTTTATACTGAATTGAACCATGGGGTTTTGAGATCAGTTTATATTAAGAGATTTGTTAAATAACAGCTATACGAAGAATGGTATTAAGGATATTATCTATTGTATTACTCTTTACTCTTTGTTTTCCACTTTGAGGGCAATTGGAGAAATTTGTTTCTGACTTTAGTGTAAACAGGATGTTGTTTTTTTATGAATAGTGTGAATCCTTAACTAATCATATTTTCATTATTTCTTCTGGCCACTGGAAAAGCTCAAAAGCAAATTTACAGCCTATCTTTGATAACAGTGTAGAATCTACAGCACCCATTTATGTGTACTAAATCTCCCGAATGTCAGTTTAATTCATTTTTCTTTGACCATGAACTTTTGAACCTTATTTTTCATCTTACCGTGATACATGTAATTCTGCCTGTGGAGACAATCTTTTTTTGAATGAGATTAGGTATAAATTAATAAATAAAATAGGTTTTAAACTGTAATATTCCCCGGTAGATCACAGGCTTCAGTCTCACTCTATCATGCCTCTCCAAATCTCCTTGGGTTAAACCTGGATCTTCTAGCTTTCCCTTACAAATGTTTTGAGTCTATTCTTTCCAGTCAAAGCATATAACTAAATCCATTCACTCAGTGAGCTATCTCAGATATATAATCATCTGTGTAAAGTTTTCTATGTCCTTCTACATTTATTAGAAGTATATTTCTACCCCTAGAGACCATCACACGACGGGGGTGAAATTCATCAGCACATCAATCTGTAGGATGGCAGGGACAGACAGGAGCCACATCCTCTTTTCTCTTGCTGATGCTAATTTTGAAGCTTTCCTTTTCCCCACTAATGCCTATTTATAATCCATGCCACGGAACATTTGGAATTCATCCTTAACTCTGGTGCATGACAGATGGTGACGCAGGAGTGCCCCATCTTGCACCACAGTGACAACTATGAAGGGTTCTACCTGGCCCTATGTTGTCAGATTACTTTTGATAGTGCTGAAAGGGACCCTGTCCACTCATTTTAACCCTTAAGATAACCATTCCAAGACCTCAAATGAGATATGGGTATTACAAAGGTTCATCAGCAAGTGAATGGATAAACAGTCGGTGGTATCTCATACAAGAGAAAACTACTCAGCGTAAAAGACAGTACTGTTAGTTCCTATACACACAAAATGGTGACTCTCAAAAACATTACACCAAGGAAAGGCCCACAGGAGGACATATTCCATTCCTAAGAAATTCTAGAAGAATCCTAACTAATCTATCATTTGTGATTGCCTTGGACCAGGGAAGGGCTGACAGGAGAAAGGCACCAGGGAACTTTATGGAATGACAGAGGTTCTTTTTGATGTCATATCTTGACTGGAATGGTGATTTCACGATTTATGCATTATCAAAATAATATACACTTAAAATAAGTGCAAATGTATTCTTGCTAAAAATGTATAACTTCAAACTAATGATGAGAAAACATCAGACAAACCCAAATTGAAGGACATTCTATACAATAACTGATGAGTACTCTTTAAAAGTATCAAGGGCATGAAACATAGGAAAGAAGAAGCATTGTCACAGACTAGGGGAGACTAAAGGGACATGAAAACTGAACGCAATGAGAAATCCTGGAACAGGAAAAGAACGCTAGTAGAAAAACTGGAAAAATCCAAATAAAGTCTGTAGTTTAGGTAATAGTATCATACCAAAGCTAATTTCTTAGTGTTGTTAATTGTACCGTGGTTATGTAAGTTTTCAACATTAGGGGAAGTTGAATGAAGGATATACAAAAACTCTCTGTACTGTTTTGGTAACTTTTTAAAAAGTCTAAAATTATCTAAAAATAAAAGTTTTTAAAATGGGTGCATTTTATTGTGTGTAAATTTTAACTCATTAAAATTCATGTAAAATTAAAACAAAAAAATGGGAGTCATTAAGAACTAACCTTATGATTCTCCTTTTAAGCAAATTAAATGTAATGTTTAAATCCAACAGTAAGACTAACTATAAGAACCAAAACTCTCTACTTTCCAATATTTGAGTCAATAAATTGAGTAGATAAAACATACAGCATTTCTTACCTAAAAGAACCACTAAATTTAAAAGACTACTAATTGAATAAAAATCTCAGAATTACTTTCCTCAGAATCATGTATCCCCCCCATAAACACTAATATATAATTAACAATAAAATCATCACCATCTTCAAATTATGATAGAGTGAATTCATAAAATTTTGAAATCTACAGTAAAAATATTTAATTTCTATGACTCTCATATCTAAGAACTGTTATATACAAGGTCAGACAATTAAGTTCATGAACTTGTTGCAGGATGTTGCTAACCTGTTTTGATATCAGAGGGATTATTCATGATGAATTTGTACCATCTGGACAGTTAACCAAGTTTACTATTTGCAAGTGCTAAAAAGGCTGCATGAAAAAGTTAAATGAAAACGACCTGACCTTTTCGCCAACAATTCATTGCTCTTACATCAGACAATGCACCAGCTCACACCGCACTGTCTGTGAGGGAGTTTTGAGCCAGTAAACAAATAACTGTATTGGAACACCCTCCCTACTCACCTGATCTGGCCCCCAATGACTTCTTTCTTTACCCAAAGATAAAGGAAATATTAGGAGAAAGACATTTTGATGACATTCAGGACATCAAGGGTAATACGACAACAGCTCTGATGGCCATTCCATAAAAAGAGTTCCAAAATTGCTTTGAAGGGTGGACTAGGTGCTGGCATCGGTGCATAGCTTCCCAAGGGGAGTACTTAGAAGGTGATCGTAGTGATATTCAACAATGAGGTATGTAGCACTTTTTCTAGGATGAGTTCACGAACTTAATTGTCAGGCCTTGTATTTGGGTTCTAAAAGCTATACCATCTCATTTAATATTAAAGAACAGAAAGACATAAATAGGAAAAGAATTCAGAGAAAAATTAAAACTTTTAGAGCCTACCTCCTTTGTTGCCATTTTCTTCATCCTACAAAATAAAAAAAACCGTATATCCATATATGAATACATATTTATAAACCATAGTGAAATCACAGCAAGGCTCAGTCCAATTCAAATTGCCCTCCCCAGAACATGCCAACAACAATCTCATTAACAGTGTCTCTTGCCAGGGGCTGAAACCTTCATAAACAGTGATGGGAAGTCTGTGAGCGAAGCCAATTTCAAGGGAGGACATAGGGAGTTCAGTTTTCAATACTGAGTGTGAGATGTCTGATAGAGATACCCAACTGGAGGCTATCAAAGTAGGCATCTGGAGAGACGAACCTAGAACTTGGGAGAGAGGGCCAGGCCAGTCATCACTTACTGTACTCTAACAAAATGTGCCTTTAGGGGTTGCTACAGGACCCAGAACTGTCTTTATATGAATTGACTAGCTCCAAATTGCTACCTATTTAACGTCTTGTATTCTATTTTGAGGTTTATCTATTTGGTTGCTTTTCACTGTTATCAGGCTATCCTGCTCCCGTGCTATCCACCTTTGGCTGGGAAATTAGAAAAGCAACTTTGAAAAGCATGTATAAAAATATATTTATTCAAATTATTTCTTGAGCCCCTATCATACAAAAGCTACAATGTACTAGAAAGAAAAAAAGACATTTAATGAAGAAGAGCTGATAATTTATTATATAACTTTTGACCTTTATTTTGGCTGTCTCATATATATAGTTTTTTGTTTGTTTTTTTCTGGGTATAAGCTCAGTTCTGATACTGGTAAGGTTGCCAGCTAAGTGACATAATAAATACCTTGTTGTATTAATTTCACATTTTCTAAAAGCTATGTAATATTATTATTTTTTTAAATCCTTCAAAGTGAATGGACAGAATTTCATAATTAAAAAGGAAAAGATTTCAATATACATTTGTCATGTAAAACTCACAAGACCGAGGCCTATGTGCAAAAACATCTGTGTTAAATAACAGCATTAACAGCTAAAGTTTACTGAGCAATTACTCAGTTAATTCCCGTAATAAGTGTTTTACATGTATTATGTCATTTAATCAACACAACAACCTGTGAGAAAGGTGTCTGTTAGGTGATTTATCCGAGGTCACAGAGCTGACAAGGGGCAGAGGTAGAACTCAAACCTAGGTTATTTTGACTCTTAATGACTAGGCTGTTAACAAAATTATATGGTGGTACTAACATTTCTAGAAATATTTTCCAATAATAAAAATACTGCATTTTTAACCTGTGTGTGGTAAAATTACCTTATGAAAATTGTACTATCTATATATTCATCATGCCCCAAAGCCTTTGTTCAAAACAAAACAAAAAGACAAATATAAATTCAGTCTTAATATATAATTAAAGGACTCTTAAATTATCAAATATTTTCATTTTCACATGTACCTCATACACAAGTAATACTATTTTAGATATTTTAAGATAAAGTAGATTATTAGGGAATCCGGTTCAGCAGTTTTATGGACATTTCAGGAAACCCAAACTGGTAAATTTTAATTCCAAAGGTAACAATTATTCATAATTCTTAAAAACTACTGAGCACTTGAAAAAGCTTATCCTTTAAAACATTTTACTGGAAAGATATAATAAAAAGAAGTGTGTGGTCTCCAGCAGCAATTTCACACTGTTTTAAAAGACCACCTTAGAGTTATAGAAATTTAGAATTAGAAAGGGTTTTCTAATCTTCTAGTTCAATTCCCTCTAATTAAAATGGAAATCTAGAAGCCAAGGGAAGTCAAGTGGCTTGGCCCAGATCTCACAACTCTTCAAAATATCATGATTTCCATCGCACTGTTGTATAAATAGTGAAGCCCTGGACATTCATGCTGGCAAGTGAAAATCTTAGTTCCATGACTTATTATGTGACTCAGATCAGTTCCCACATCTGTTATACAGGCTAATAATGAAGTGAGCTAATGCTCGTAAAGAACAGTGAAGAACACAGAGCTGCCATTATAATTATTCCACGCTTCCCTTTATCAGACCATGTTACTATATAATGAAGCATAATTAATGTAATTCATTCTGGTGAGAAGCTGTTTTGAGATCGACTTGCCATCATATGACATACCTGAAAGGTAAGTATCATTTTAATCCCAATAACTTTTTATAACCATCAGAATAGTTTAGCAGACTAATTCCTCTGCATTTTCTGCCCCCAAAAAACTTTCTTTCTAGATAGTAGAAAAACAACTCCTATTAGGATGAAATTTGGAACTAAAAGTCCCAGCAAAATAGATTTGAGTATGACCTTTCAGAGAAGATTAAAATTTTTGTTCTAGAAGGTAGAAAAACATCTAAAAGAATATAATAACAATGAAAATATAACACTTCTAAGATAGGAAGAAGGCAGGAGAGGAGGGTTAAGGGGAAAACAAGAAGGAGATAGAATAGCCTTGTGGGGTTTTTTTGAGTTACTTTAATTACTTCTCTTACCTTATATGAAAATTGAATTGCAGACTCTGGGGGATAAACAATAAAATGCCTTAATGTAAAACCAAAGCCTTGAGATGTTCTTTTCAACATAACTGTTTTGGGACCTGGCCAGGAGAATGTTTCATCTTCGGATGGTGATACAGTTTCACTTTGTTCTTTTCCATCTTTACTTTTTGATACCTAAAACAAAAAGATGTTTAAATGTTAACTACTAACACCATATATTAATATTTCCTCACTTAGAAAAAATTACACATAAAAAATGTAATACTTGAGTGCAGATATGATCTTAATGGAGGAAAAATACCATATTCTGATACATGAACTATATGAATTAGAACAAATCATGCAGATCATCAAAAACTCATATTTTTCTAGAAAGAAATGCTATGAAAAGGCAATCAGAAGAAGAAAAAACTCTTGGAAGTTAGAAATATACTGGCTAAAATTTTAAATGCAACAGAAGGAATGAAAAATAACACCAAGAAAATCTTATAGAGCACTAAAGACTAAGAAACAGAAACAATGAAAGAAGAGATGTGAATCTCTTATCAAGTAAGAACACTAAGATTGTTATCAGATAGTGCAACAGCAACAAAGGATATTAGAATAGATAACGCCTTCAAGTTCTAAACACAAATTCAATATCCACATCGATAATCCTTCCACTATCCTGGCCTTACACTTCTTTGATCTCTTTTCCTGCACTCTTGGCTTCTATCTGGTCATGACTGAAAACCATTTACAATCTCAAATCAAGGATTCCATTCTCCACCCCTTTCATTACCCCAGCCCTTACGATTCTTCGATCTGAGCTGACCCTACCACTTTTCCTTGTCCCTCACCACTCCATGTCCGTACTTCCATATCAAGCCCACCTCAATTCACTCCTTTACCCTTCTCTCACTTCCTCAAAGTCATCTGACAAAACCTAACCCTGGATAAACCAACATGGCCTACTCAGGGCCTGCACCTAGAGAGCCCAACACAGGTGGAAAAAAACAAAAACTAGGCTGACTGTTTTCACTCTAAGTTCACTTTCTGTAAGTGAACTTAGACAACTAACCTCAAGACAGCGTTTAGTGGTGTCTGTCAATGATAATTCTCTCCAGCCCATTCATCCCACGTGACTAATTTATCCTTTCTCCCCGAGCCTCACTTGTAGCTGATGACCCTGCTTTCTACTACATCGAAGAAACACAAGCAATATCTGAGAACACGTTTCCCCCCCTCCTTGCAGCTGTGCCCATGTTCTCTGGCCTTCCCTCTCGTTACAATGCCTGCACTGCCCATCCTTCTAAGGCCCCACCACTTCTGTGCGAGATTCCATTGCCTCTCACTGTTCAAAGATACAATTCCAGCAATTCTCCACTCTTTTGCGACATCTATTTTCTCTTAACGATATAATTCCTAACAGCATATACACATTTCATAAGTTCTTTAATCTGAAAACAACAAAAACCCCTTCTCTTGATCACATACTCCTCTCCAGCTACCACCTTGTTGTCAGCCTGTCTTCAGTACGAAATTTCCTGAAAGTTGTCTACAGTTTACAGTTGCTATCTGCAATTCTGTCCCTCCTATTTTTTCTTGAATCCCCTTAAATTGGGCTTCTGCCTTCATAACTCCTTGAAACTGCTTTTGGGAACATCACAAAGGGCCTCCACATGGCTAAATCGAACAGTCAAGTCTCAGTTTTCATCATACGTGATTTATAAGTTGGCACAGGGACCAGTCACTTCCTCCTTGAAAAGTTTTCTCCACTTGATTTCCCACACTGATTTTCCTTCTACCTCACAGGCTCCTTCTTCTCAGTCTCCTTTGCTACGTCTTCATCTACTAAACTTCTGAACTCGGGAGTATCTAGCGCTCAGCCTCTACTCTGTCTTTTGGTGATTTCTTCAATCTCATTCATTAAATACCATCTATATACAGATGTCTCACCAATTTTCACCTCTAGCCCAGACATCTCCCCAATCTAAGAAGTATCTCAAACTTAACATGTCTGCATTACTGCTAAGATTTTTGTATTAAATGACAACCCCAAGTCCATCCTAGTAATTTTGAAATGTAACCTTCATCAAATGGCAAAAAACAAGGCTTGGCCTCGTTACATTTTTAATTATATTCCACTAGTGAATCTATCCATTCCTCCACAAAGATTTGCTTCACATGAAGGTGTTAAAATTTTAAAATGCTCTTGAAAGCAATTTTTTCTTGATAAAAATATAGTGCAAGACAAAGGAAGTAAATTCAAGAGACTTCTAAACCCTAGATATTTTTATTATATAGTCAATATTTATTACTAGTTAGCTATTCATCAATTTCATTTTCTTTTCTTTCTAGGAAGACAGCTAGATAGTATCATTCATCCACCAGCCAAACCTGCAGTAGAGGAGGCTGTGGATGAGTTCTAATCAATGGAATGTGAATGAAAATAATATGTGTACACAAAAATCAACAGCATTTCTACATACTAACAATAAGTAACTGGAAATTGAAAAAACGTTTTAAATATATACCATTTAAAATGGTATATACCATTTTAAATATATATGCCATTTTAAATATATACCATTTAGTGATAAATCTGGCAAAAGATTTGCAAGACCTGTAAATGGCAAGTCCAAAATACTGCTGAGAGATTTAAAGAATATCTAGTAATAAATAAATGGAGAGACATACCATGTTCATGGTTCAGAAGTCTCAGTACTATTACAATCTCAACTTTCCCCAAATTGATCTGTAGATTCAATGAAAGTCCCACCAAAATCCTAGATTTTTGTGTAGCAATTGGCAAGCTCTTTTTAAACTTCACTTTAAAATGAAAAGGACCTAAATAGCGAAATAACTTTGAAAAAGAACAAAATTGGAATACTTACACTACAAGACTTTAAGACTTATTATGAAACTACAGTAATTAAGACCCTGAAACCATCTATAGAGACTCTACATTTGGAACTAATTTATCATAAATGCATTTCAGTTTATCTCCCATTCTAGGATTTGGAGATTTGAGGTGGGGGGTTGAGGGGGAGAGGTTAACACTAAATATCAACATGCATGACTCAAGCTAAGTCTCAAGTAATTGCAAAAGTGATCGTGATAGAACTTCTAGGATAAAGGTTATTAATCTAGGCTTAATTACCCAAACAGCTCTATGTAGTGACTGGACCCTCCTTTTGTGATCCAAATGAGAGGATCATTTTACACATACATGTGTGCAAGTTCTCCAGGTGTGCGCGCGCTCTCTCTCTCGCCCCCCCCTCACACCCCCCGCCCCCATTCATTCAGTAAATAAATATTTATGGAGCACCTACTATGTACTCAGCACAGTTCCACACAGTGGGGATAAAAACTAAATGAAATACACACAGTTTAGTGTTTCTTCTTAGAGCTAATTATAGATTTACATGCAATTGTAAAAAATAATACAGAAGACATCATGTAATCTTTATGCAGTTTGCCTCCACAATAACATCCTGGAGAACTATAATACAATAACTAGGATACTGACGTAGATACAACCCACCCAAGTTGCTGCATGTACCATTTCTTTTTTCATTGCTAAATAGTATTCCATGGTATAAATACACCACAGTTTGTTTAAAAGACATCTGAGTTGTTTCCAGTTTGGGACTCTTATGAATAAATGTGTTATAAACATTCACATACAGAATTTTATGTGAAAATAATTTCCATTTCTCTGGGATAAATGTCCAAGAGCGCAATTGCTGGGTTGTACTCGTATAGTAATTGCAAATTTAGTTTTGTAAGTAACTGCCAAGCTTTTTCCAGAAGATTTTTACAATTTTACATTCCTACCAGCAACGTACAGCTGATCCACGCAGTTTCTCCGTATCCTTGACGGTATTTGGCGCTGTCATTATTTTTTATTTCAGCCATTGTGACAGGTGTGTCGTGATACCTCATTGTGATAATAATTTGCATTTCCCTAAATGGCTAACGATGAACATCTTCTCATGTGCTTACTGGACATCTCATTATATAATTTTAAAGCAGAAAGAACCTTTAAGATTTCATTAAGGTAAGTGAACCCTTTCATGTTACACATGAGGAAAGTGAGACCCAGAGTAGTTAAGTGATTTATCCAAGATTACTGCTAGCTAGTATCAGGGAAGGAACTAATATCATGGTTTCCTGAATCTGAAACTAGAATAGTTGCATTTTTCATCATCTCCTCTATTCTGCAGTTTGCGTAGATCCTTTCCCCCAATCGTTCTTTGATCTATTTATAGTTTTAAAGTTTATTTTTCTGCGGGACGCTAATTTTAGCACTTTAAAAATTTTTACCTGTATTAAATTTACTTCTAATGTACTATTATTATGTTTTAGCCTCAGTACTCCCAAATATATTAAGCTCCTTTTCTTTATCTTTGAATCATATAGAAAACTCTTTTGAATCATGGTTTCGCACTTCAAGTTTCTAAATTGAGCCGGCTATGTCCTGTTCTACTGAGTTCTTTACAAAAATGGAGAAGAGGGGATGAAGAGCAAGCAATTTCTGTTCTGCTTCCTGCAAACTAAGACTTTTGAATGCAACATAGCTCAGCTCAGTTGTCTCCATTGTTCCATCCTCCTAAGAGCATCACACTGAATCCTCTCTTCCCTACAGGAAAGAAGGGAGGGTAATTCTTCTTTCAACATAGAAAGCGAAGATGAAAAGACATACACTTACGTGCCTTTTTCACTCCTTCTTCTAGTTACCCATAGAGCTTTAGATCTGCTGGATTGATACCAAAGGCACACAGGGAGAAATGCAGCTGTCCCAGACTTCTCTACTTGAGAAGACCCCTAAGACCCACCTCTCTACACACGTCTCATCTCCCCACCATGAGTACCAATTCATGTACCAACAGCATCAGAGTGCAAGAAGCCAAGAAGTGACTGGGACAATAGCAGTTAAATTCCTGTGACTAAGAACTGTCATTTGATCCCCCTACAAGACTTCATAACAAGGTCACTTGATTGAATAATGACTCAAGGTTGAAAGAAACCAAAATAAAGGATAAAAAATAGCTCCATCAAAACTAGATAAAACAACTAGACAAAGCAACCTAAAAGACGAGTAAGAGAATCTACAAGAGGAAAACATTAACCACATAACAAATAAAGGCAATAAAAACCTCACAGAAGAGAATGCACACTGGCATGAGGGAAACTTTGGGGATAAAATAAAGTTCTCAAAGTAGATTGTGATGAAAGCTCCACAACTGTATAAATTTACTACAAACCACTCCAATGCACACTCACAATGAGTTAGTTTTATGGTATGTAAATTATAGTTCAATGAAGATGTTTTTAAAAAAACTCACATAGGTAAAAAGTACAAAGTCTAAAGGTTAGCCAGAGGTGAAAGACACAGGCTGTCACTTAAGTAAACTTAAGAGTTAGAAAGAAAAAAAAAATGCCTGTATACATAATATATAACCCCTAAGATATCTTTTCTAATTATTATATTTGTACTTTAAGCAGGATGGGGATGGCTTCTAGTATATTCCAGAAATCATTCATGATGAAGCATAAGAAAGGATTATATCGTGTTCAGCCTGAAAGATTCAAAGTTTGATTCCATCATATACCTCCTGTATTTCCCTGAAAATAAGACCTAGCCAGACAATCAGCTCTAATATATCTTTTGGAGCAAAAATTAATATAAGACCCAGTCTTACTTTACTATAATATAAGACTGGGTCCTATATTAATTTTTGCTCCAAAAGATGCATTAGAGCTGATTGGCTAGGTCTTATTTTCAGGGAAACACGGTAAGATTATTAGTCCTACTCCTATGGATTCTTTGAAAATATTTTGTTACATAATATTTGTTATATACTATTAGTAGTGCCATTGCTTAAAATAAGGTTTCTGCCTTATTTCAGGGCCAGACCTTCTCATGGTGATACAACACCTTTTAAGATGTCCTTTCCTGAGAAAACACAACACAGAATTAGAATGTGTGATAGTTTTAACTATCAGCTGGCAGGATGTTTTTTCTTTTATGACCCAGGGAGACTGCGGCATGCAGAGTGGGAAGAGCAAGGGCTCTGGAGCCAGACTACCTGGGGCTCAGTCTTTGATACCAGCTGTGAACCCCAAGGGGGCAAGTCCCTCAACATATCTCTGCCTCACTTCGTCATCTTCACTGTGAGGAGGAGAATAATGGCACCTACTTCGTATGTTTCCTAGGAAGGTTAAATTAGTGCAAGTTTATCAAGTTTTTAAAACAGTACAGCGCACACAGTAAGCACTACGTAAAAATTAAATTAAAAAACACAGAGGTCACCGATATATAAAGACTTATTTCAAAAATGTATTATGATAACATTTTTTGGATCAGAAGAACAGTATATAAAATACAGTTTTGTATGAGGGGAAAAACCAAATCATGAGTATCCATAAAACTTTTTACTAGATTTTTAGGTACACTACTAGTCTCAATGAGAAATGGGCTCACAGTCCTTGAGTGATTTGTCAAAAACACAGCTAGTAAATGCCAGAGCTAGCCTACTCTTTCTGCTCTATGCCATAAGAAGAAACGGAGTAATAATATGGCTTTAAAACATTCAGATATTGCTTATCTTTAAACTACTTTCTCCATAGTCCTAATGCCACAGAGAATCATATAGCAAATTATTTCTC
This sequence comes from Rhinolophus hipposideros, assembly GCF_964194185.1. Lineage (NCBI taxonomy): Eukaryota > Metazoa > Chordata > Mammalia > Chiroptera > Rhinolophidae > Rhinolophus > Rhinolophus hipposideros. The sequence continues at coordinate 12,719,632 of NC_138047.1, read as the reverse complement.
ATATATTAGGGTTTTTTAATGGGACATTTCTCTGAAAAATATTTCAACACAACTGGAAATCTGATGTTTTTAATTAAGGGATTTTTTTGTTTATTTGTTTAAATTTCAGCTGAGCTAGAAGACTCTTGAAAAAAAGTTTTTTTATATACTGAGTATTCCTGGAAACTATTGACTTGCAGCTTCGCTTTCTGGAGTCTCTTTGTAAATATTTTTGGGTTGTTTTGTTTGTTTTGTTTGTTTGTTTGTTTTTGGCTCCTCAAGTTGATAACAATTGGAACCAATTTGATACTGAATACCTAGATGTATCTAGATATATTTTTCTGAGAATTAATTCTGGTTTTCAATGCTATTTTAATATTTAACATATGAAAGATGATGACCAAAGAAATTCTAACACTCTCAGACTTGAAGGTGAAAAATCTAGATGACTTCAGTCCAAAGTATTTCAAATTAACTGCAAAAATATGACTAATAAATTTTAGTTTATTATTTATTTGGACATTCATTTATAACATCTTTCATCTAAGTTGACTGTTGATATGGGTCTTTCTGCTGCTGATGTCTACTTTTTACGTATTTTCTGGTAAAGAAGCTCTATTACAAGATTATATAAGAGTTATTTTCAGAAGCTACTTATTTTCTGATATGAATAAAATCTTGTTTACTCTGAATCAGAGAACAGATTGTATTTTTAGGCTAAAAACAATTATCTCACTACCCTTTGGGCAGACAGGGATCTCCAAATTAAGAGTCAAGCTTACATTTCCATTTGTTCTAGTTAAAACTGAAAATTTGCTTATGCAGACACAAGCAATACTGAGCATGTATGCAGGCTAGAGAAGATATAAGTAGAGAACATCAGACCCACATCATGTGGTCATTCCGTTTTTGGTTTTTTTTTGAGCACTGTAATCATCTAGAATATCAGCGACTCACCTCATTAAACATATATACAAATAAATTTTCCAGATCTAAGTAAATTTTGGATTATCAATGACACTACATTGACAGTTGTTAATAGTTGACTCAATTTCATTAGCCTACACTATTGAGACTGTATAATTTCAGAGAATTTTATAGCTAGAAGGAAACTTGGAGATAGTATTCAACTTGGTCAATCACCATTTTATAGAATAAAATACTGAGTCTCTGAGAGGTTAAGTACCTTGACAAAAGGTACACAATTATTGGTCACCCAAACTATTCATCAGGGTAGACCACACGAGAGGTCAGGAGCAAATGGAAAAACAATTCATAACAGAGGCTGAAATTGTTTTACATACATGCAAAAATATGTCTCTATATATCAGCGAGGGTGAAGGTACCCCATACCAGACATGAATTATTCACTTACTCACTAGCACTCAATGAATGCAGACTACCACAGTATGGTATTTCCAGAGCCAGGGCATTCTGCTACATAGATAAGCTTTGTCCTCCAAGAAACTGCACCCAGTGAACGGGGAACATGGGGAACTTAAAGGGAGACACATGAAACATACTTAGAATTACTGAATCTTAGAGGAGATTCTTCTTTTTTTCCTTACCTTTGGTTGGAAAAAAGCTTAAAACAAAAATTCAATGTACATAATATCAAATATACAGAGCTGCTCCGTTTGGGGAGAGAGGCAGGGGAGTTTGTATAGGAAGCTATTCCATTCTGCTAGCTCCTCTGAAACTCTAGGGAGATTGTTAAGGAGCTTAACAATGAGAAATATAGTTCAACCAATTTATTTAACAAACACAGAAACTGAGGCCCAGAGAGGCTAGCCAATGGTCTCATAGCTAATTAGTTAGTTACACAGCATGGATTGGAACCTATGCTTTCAGTCTCCTGATCCTGGAACTTTTCCACTAACAGGTTGTCTCAGCAATTTGGGGACAAGAGCTAATGAGTAATGAACCATTCTTTTCCCTTTTATAATTTATATTTCTTAGATATACATGTTCATTAAACACAAGTTAGAAAATAAAGCTAAGCAAAAAGAAAGTAACTTATAATAATATACCTACTATTCCCCCTCTAGAGAAAACTGATGTCAATACTTTGGTATATATTCTTCTAGACTTTTTCATATGTAAACATGTACAAATACACACTTTAAAAAGTGCTCTTCTAACCTACTTATTTTTATTTACTATGTTATGAATGTCTTTCCATGTTAATATAATATATAGTGACACACTAAAGACTGCATCACATTTTGTCCTATGAATAAATCACATTTCATTTATTCACTCTTCCTTTTGTCATTTAGATTTAGGTACATACACTGCTCCTTAAGCTTTTTTATACTACTGGTATTATTATTATTATTACTACTACTACTACAACTACTACTACAACTACTACCACCACCTTGTAGGTCAATCTCTGTGAAAAATCATGAGTAGTTCATTAGGAGAAATTTCCCAAAATGGAGCTGCTGGTCAAATAGTTATTTTTTTTCCAGTTTTATATACAAAAATTCAAAGGACCACCTATAAAATGGGGACCAAGTCACAACCCACTGACAGCACATAAGATTGCTATATCCATACTCTAGCCAGCAATGGGAAGTTATTTTTCAATCTTTGCAAATATGCTAAGATGAAAAATGGTTCTTAATGTTTTCAGTTTTTGTTTCTTTATTAGTAGTCAGGTTAAACAACTTCGCATGTAACATCCAATTCTTAAAGACGTATAATATAAGTAACATAGAAAGGAATATACAGATAGTCTCCAGTTTAAGATTGAATTAAGAACATGTTGTCACTGGAATTCAGAACACAATTCTCAAACAAAATTATAAATGAGCGCTGACAGAAATATCTTGAAACACAGTAGCAGAAACCAAAGCAAATTTCTGGGAACTGGAAAGAAAACTTAAAATACAAGGAACTCAGAACTGACCAACTAGGAAAGCAGCCCCCAGATCTCAAAGAACAGACAACGAGCACCTCCCACCCCAGGAAGGAGGAGTCAAACCGTGTTACATTCAGATTAGTCCGAGCACCAAGCTGCAGCCTGACTCGAAAGTGGAGACACCACGAGAGCCAGTCCAGCTCCAGCAAAGACAAATGACATCAAGTGAGATAGAGACATCTGCAGTCCCTGGGGGGGGGACAGGGCTTGGACACGAAGCAACTCGGCTGCCATCCAACTTCTAATGTGGTAATGTACCCTCTGCTTATGCCCTTGCAAATGAATCACTGTCTCTAGGTTGAACTTAATTATGTTTCATTTATTTCAAAACCCCAGCTAAGTAAAAATTCCAATGCAGGAGGTTCTTATTTTATAATTTGTTCGTGAAAAATTATGATTAAATATCAAAAAGTATTTTATACACATTTTAGAAGCATTGTGGAGCTTACTATTTAAAGGAACCCTGGGATAAAACCTTTTGGAAAACAATAAATTATTTCAATTACTCCATAATTTATGCCTTATAATATAATTGCCTTTCAACATAATGTATTTCTGGAAACTACATTATAAAACAGATCATTTTAATAGGTATTTTACATAGAAAAAATACTTTAACTGGCTAAAAATTAGAAATGATTAAAAATATATCAAAAATATGTAACAATTAGAAACCTCTAAAACCATTGACAAGTGCACACTGTTACGATTTTTATAAGCATAAATACACCAGCTGCATATTATACAAGGAGAATCTAAAAGTATTATAAAGTATGAACAATACTCATAAAAAATGTAAATCCAACATGCCATAAATTTTACTAAAAATTTATAAGTTAAAAATAAGAAATATTAATCATTCCGATTAGCCTGAACAGCCGAAGGAAATTATATACAGAGGCTGCCAAAACAATGTACACACATTTTAAGAAAGGAAAAAACTATTAAAATTGTAATACTCAATATATACCAATAACAAAAGATGAACACAAGTCACGTTTGACTTCTGCAATGACAAGAGATGCTCAAAGTGGTTACCATCAGTGTCTAGACACTTCTGATTACAGCCAACGAATGCTTGAGCAACGCTGACCAAAGTGTCCACTTGTATACATTTTTTGGCACCCCCGGTAGTTAAAGGAGGGCTTTTACACTCCTTCAGCCTCTGGTGCTTTGGTTGTAGTACAGGTGCTTATGGTTATGCTGGATGCCACAGGGCATTTCTTTAAATACAGGATTTTGTTGATGATACTGATTTTGCTGTTGTAGAAGTAATTCAAATTCTGATTCAGTAATTATAATTTCCACAGGAAGAAACAAGTCTATCTTCTTATAAACTAGGCCCTTTTTTTTGAAAATCAATTTTTCTATGTCCATTTTAATTAAGCTAAAATGACCATTCCATTCACTCTCTGGATCTTCCATCTTTAAAAATCATTATATTCAAGCAGATACTGTCAATGCAGAAAATATTTCACAAGTAGTTCTTAAGAACTTCTGAAAAATGAAGACCTGGGATTCATACTAACTTGCTTTGGTTATTCAAAGAGACTACTGAAGGAAACCGAAAATTAGATGACATTATTCCTATTTTAGGAATTTTTAACACTGTACTCCAAGCAATTAAGTAATTCATCCAAGTTCTTACAGCTAGTGAATGATGGGCAAAAGATCTGAACAGATGCTTTACTAAGGAGGAAAAGCAAATGGCCAACAAGTGTAAGAAAAGATGTCCAGCCTCACAGGCATCAAGCAAATGCAAATTAAAACCATACTGTGACACTATGACACACACACCAAAATGGCTACAAACATTTTTTAATTGGAAATCAATTATTGGCAAGGATGCAGAGTAACAAGAATTTTCAAATCCTGCTGATGGGGTGTAAACTGGTACAACCACTTTGAGTAACTGCTTCGTAGTATCTGCTAAAATTTGGCCGTAAAATGTGCCAAATCTTGTGTCCAGTAACTCCACTCCTAGGTATATACTCAACAGAAATCCACACGTATAAAGCCATGTGCAAAATGTTCACAGCAGCATTATTTGTAATGGCCAAAAGTTAGAAACAAGTCAAACATCCATCAAGAGTAGAATGGATAAACAGTGGTAGAGTCATACAATGAACTCCCACAAATGAATCCTTAAAAATTTACAGCTAATGCAACAATGTGGATGAATTTCAAAGATGACACTAAGTGAAAAAGATCACACGCAAAAGAGTAAGTACAATGTGATGATATTTATGATACAATTCAAAACAGGCAGACCAATGCATGGTGATTATCTTTAAAGGAGAGAAACATGACTTCAGGGGGCATAATAGAGGCTACTAAGGAGCTGTTAATATTCTGTATCTTGATCAGAACAATCATCCATAGGTGTGTGCACTTTGTAAAATTCACCAAGCTACATGTTTATGATTTATGTACGTTATATATCGCTATATTTCTATTTTAAATATTTACATTTGTCATGTTTATTGAAACATGAATTTGATTACGGCATTATCATGCTAGAAACCCTGCAATAGGCTTCCCATCACAGTGGGAAGAAAATCCAAAACCTTTCTCTTACAGACCCTCCCTGACCTGATCCTGGGCAGGACACTGACCTAACTCCCTTTCTCCTCTCCTCCTGATCACAGGTTCCTCACACACAAACCTCCTGGCTGCCTCCAACCCAGCTCTTTCCCATGTTAGGGGCTTTACCTCTGTAATTCCCTCTACCCGGCGTGCCGATCTTTGTACGGCTTGCTTCCTTAATTCATTCGGTAATCTTCTTAAACATCATCTACTCAGAGGTGACTTCTAAGGGGCTTTTCCTGACCACCTAATCTAAAGTAGTCTCCCCTCACTCCATCCTTCTTTATTTTTCCTCACAGCACTTATCACAATCTGAAATGACATTATGTTTGCTTATTTATGTATTGTCTGAGCCCCCTACCCATTAAAATGTGGGGACCATAAGAGCAGGGACTTTGTTTTGGTCACGCCAAACAGCAGCACAAAGCAGGTACATAAAAAGTTGTATTGAATGCTTAGAAAATCAGTATTTTCTTTTCCTGTAAAGGACATTTTATAGTTGCAATTATGTATTTGTGTTTCTGTAATATCTGTCTCTCCCACCTGATAACCTCCAGGAGCATAATATACATGCTCACCACTTTACAGCCAATACACAGCACAGTAGCTAGGCAAACACCAGGTGCCGAATAAGTATTGGTGAAATCAAACGATGTACATCAACCCAATTGAAACTTCATTGTTTCCAAGCTTTCTACAAATATGCATTGTAATTCCCTAGTCAGGATCTAAACATCAGGATTACTGCCTGAATTAAGCTCCTTTCATCTCCAGGCCCTAAAAAGCACCATTTCCCCTCACCAGTCTGGGTAGCCCCAGAATCATCAATTTAACATGGTATTTTGACTGATCTCCATTATTTATGACAAGCTTAACAGAAATTCCTACTCTCTCCTATGCAGAAAGAGTTAACGTAACAGGCCAAAGACTACTATCCTTAGAAAGGCCTGCTGACAAGGTGGGTCCTTGGTTGGCATCTGGGACCTTGGATTTCTGGAGGGTTCTCACCATTCCCTAAGGGATCAGTGGTTCACGGTGCCTAAACTGTATGCAAACAATGTGGTTTATGCTGAACACCTGTTTTCCTTCTGGGACTCTGGAATTTTGATACATGCTGGAAAGAAGGTGTTTATGTGACCAGCCCCCTGTAAAAACCTTGTCTCGAATGAGCTTCGCTAGTAGGCAGCGTTACACATGTTGTCACAATTGGTTGCTGGAGGAATTAAGTGTATGTTCTGTGTCCACTGGGAGAGGACACGTTTCATAGGCAATACCTAGCACAACAGCCAGGCATGGTTTTGGTTCTGAGCTTTATCCCATATGCCTTTTTCCTTTGCTGATTCTTCGTATCCTTTTGCTGGAATGAACCACGGTTGTGAGTACTTGTGAATACTACTATATGCTGAATCCTGTACGTCCTCTCAGCAAATCACTGGGCCAGGGGGTCGTTTGGAAGAATCCTCAACACATCTCCCAATTCTGAAATGGATTATAATCAATCACCACTGTAGGAAAACAAAAGAAGAAAGAGAACAGTGATCCCCGCCTTCTGGTATTCATGCCGATGTGCAATCTCCTTGTGTGGGCTGGGCCTGGTGATTTGCTTCTCATGAATGGAATTTGGCAAATGTGATGGGATGTCACTTCCAAGACTATTACAAAAGACTGTGACGTCTGTCTTGTCCAGTCTTTCTCTGGCTTTTCTCCCTTGCTACTTCTTATGAAACAAACTACCCGCTGTGAGCTGTCCTCTGGAGAGGCCCAGGTGAGAATAACATAGGGTGGCCTCCAGCAAAGACCTGAGGCCTTCAGCCCAACAGCCCGTAAGGAGCAGAATCCCACAGGAAGCAGGTCCTCCCCCAGGCAAACCCTGAGATGACTGCAGCCCTGGGTGACCACAGAGTGTCAGGTTGTGTGAGTGACACTGAGCCAGAGGATCCAGTGAAGCCACACCTGGATTTCTCACTGACAGAATATTATTCACCCATTAAAAAGAATGGACTCTTGCCCTTGCCAACAACATAGATGGATGGACCTTGAGGGCATTATTTTAAATGAAATAAGTAAGATAGAGAAAGACAAATAGTGTATGATCTCACTTATATATGGAATCTAAAACAACAACAAAAAACCCAAGCTCATAGATACAGAAAACAGACTGGTGGTTGCCAGAGGTGGGGAGAGAGGGGAGAGAAGCAAAATAGGTGAAAGGAGTCAAAAGGTACAAACTTGCAGTGATAAAATAAGTAAGTTCTAGGAATGTAATCTACAGCATGGTGACTACAGTTAATAACACTGTACTGGACATTTCAAAGTTAAGATAGTAAATCTTGAAAGTTCTCTTGACAAGGAAAAAATTCTGTAACTATGGTGACAAATGTTAATTACACTTATTGTGGCGATCATTTTGTAACTTATACAAATATCTAATCATATTGTACACCTGAAACTAATATAATTTTGTATGTCAATTATATCAATTAAAAAACCTATTTCAACATTCAAGCCTGCTCACATAGGCTTACTGTTTAGAATCACAATGCTTATACAACACGGTTACCAACTCACAATACAGTCATACACATGTGTCTCGGCGATGCTAAAGGTTTCGGTATCAGAACAAAGGAAGAGCTAAGACAGTGACTCATCAACTAATCTACATTTCAAAACGCACCTAAAACTCACCAATAGTCATTGCAAAACCTAATTCTCCCTCTTTCTGTTTTCTTAGCCTGCTTGTCAACCTTTTATCTCTCTTTCAATACCGTGTATGTCATTCCAGACATTCCTATCCCTTTTTTTCCCCTTTGCCTACTCCTTTTTCGGCTTACTTCTTTCTACTACACCTTAAGTTGGCCATTAATTGGAAATATACACTTTTTTAAAAAATCATTTACTCTACATTCTTAATGCAGCTTTGGAATGACTAATTTTAAAAGCTGATGAATTGAATCCCGTACCATATCCTTCAGTCCACTACGGGCGGTAAAGACACAGACTCCATACACTGACTCCCTGGGTTGGCGACCTGCTCTGCAGTTTGTTAGCTATATGGTCCTGATCATAACCCCTTGTTTCATCTGTTTGTCCATAAAACAGGAATGTGAAAATAATATCATCTTGTTAAAAAAACTAAAGGTTAAATATGTGAAGTGTCTAACACACAGAAGGTATTCACTTAATGTTACCTATCTTTATCTCTCACAAAATATTGAGCTCAAGCTCCCTGTGACATTTTGCAACATTTTAACGGCTTGTTGTTATGTGTCTATCCCAGAGCGTAGGCGTGTGTTTTTGTTTTCCTCTTCCTAAAGCTGTAATTCTGAAGCTACAGGAGGTCTGACAATTAAGTTTGGGAACTTGTTGCAACAATGTTGCTAACCTTTTTTGATATCAGAGGGATTACTCATTAAAAATTTGTACCAACTGGACAAACAGTTAACCAAGTTGACTATTTGGAAGTGCTGAAAAGGCTGCGAGAAAAAGTTAGATGACCTGAACTTTTCGCCAACAATTCACGGCTCTTGCATCACAACAATGCACCAGCTCACACAGCACTGTCTGTGAGGGGGTTTTTAGCCAGTAAACAGATAACTGCATTGGAACACCCTCCCTACTCACCTGATCTGGCCCCCAATGACTTCTGTCTCCACCCGAAGATAAAGGAAATATTAAAAGGAAGACATTTTCAGGACATCAAGGGTAATACGATGACAGCTCTGATGGCCATTCCAGAAAAAGAGTTCCAAAATTGCTTTGAAGGGTGGACTAGCCCCTGGCATCAGTGCATAGCTTCCGAAGGGGAGCACTTCGAAGGTGACCATAGTGACATTCAGCAATGAGGTATGTAGCACTTTTTCTAGGATGAGTTCGCGAACTTTATTGTCAGACCTCATCGGTCAACAGCTCCCAAATATTACTGGTGAAATGAGGACGTGGCTCCTTGGATTTCCCCTAACAATGATTAAGAAGCCTCTGTCCTTTCATTCCCAGCCCCCGTTTCACCTGCTGACTCTACCTGTGGAAAACGAGCCACCTGTGCATTTTGGCCATGTTGGCTGTACCCTCGCACACACTCTTTGTTTCTGCTAATCCCAGGTGCACCCGGCCTACCAGCCAGTTTCTCCCACGCCACTTCTAGCACCTCCAGTGCAAGGCCAAGTATGGCAGTGAGCAGCAAGTCACTGAGAAGAGATGAAAGGACCCCTCAATGCTACAGGGACGATTTCCTGGGGGTCAAGCCAAGAAAAAAGTCAATTTACATTCATGCTTAGCAAGGCAAAACCCTCAGCGTTTTTAACCTGACGTCCTTTTTATGCTCAGGTACTCTGTATTAATGGGTCTCTTTATCCAGTGATTTAAAAAAGAAAGAAAGGAGCGTGTAACTATTTAGATTTTTTTATAAATGTCATTATTTAAATAACCTAAGAAGTGATAACACCATAGTACTGTGCCATTTGCCTTAATTTTTAAAGGAAGATACAATGTAAACATTTAAAGAAAAAGAGTTATATAATGCATCTCTAAAAATAAGAAACACCTTTAATGCTCTTTCCATCATTTAAGGCAGAGCTTTAATGTACATGAGAATCAGCTAAGGAACTTGTTAAAATGAAAATTCTGATGTCCTAAGTCTGGGGTGGGACGTAAAAGTACATTTTTTACAAGCTTCTGAGCCACGTAGATTCTGCTCATCTGTAGACCACACTTAGCATAGTAGGAATTTAAGATACTTTAAGTGTCAAAAGGCATATTCCCAATTTCCCAACTTATCAACTCAAAGCCTCCTTCTACCACTGTTAGAAGCAGGGGCAGGTTTTAACAGATCCAAGGAACAAAGTGAGCCCTAGGCTCACAACTGTTTCTTACCAATAAAGGAAAGAGAGCAGCTACAAGGGGGAAGCAATAAAACAGCTCTTTGCAGCCTCTTTCTTTCTTCCATTTGGCTTCCCCAGTGAAGAGAGGGAGAATTGTCACCTGAGTATGGTTATCTCCTGGTTTACAGTCTCAGGAATGCAATCTAGGATTCCTCTGGCTTTTCCTCCACAAAACAGACTTACACAGAATGACTATTTCTGTTAAATTATAAAGTTTCCAGTCATTTTTAAAAGGCGAAAGATTTATATGATCTGAAGAGAAACCAGAGTATCAAGTCATTTTTACATCTTCTTTCAAGGAAAAAAAAAAAGTAACTTCTTTAATGGTATGATTCTTTTTCCCTTCGTAACATTTTATACAAATTTGAACAGAACAATTCATTGAGAAGGGGACATGTGAAGCATTTCAGTAAGAGGGAACGGTAAGTGCAAAGGCCCTGGGACTGAAAAAGCAAGGGGTCCAGTGCCCTTAGAAAAGAAAGAGTAGGGAAAATGTATGTGGAAACAAGGTCATGGACATGATGAAGGAAGGGAAACAAATCACATAAGGGCCCTTGGCTTTTAAGCTCAGGGCAGGGACAATCTTTGCAGAGCACTGAGTAATATACTTCCATGTTTAACAGGGTCAGACTGGCTGCAGAGCTACGAAAGAAACTGTAGCCTGTATACAAATATATACAAAGGATAACGCCAGGACTGCCCATGCTGGCACTCGCAGTATTCCTTCTGAGCTTTCTATGTATATGGTTGTGGAATATCAATTGTCACTGCATATGAGGAAAATCAAGAACTGTATTATGGGATATATCATATCTATGAAAACTTAAGGCCCAACTTCTTGTATCTGACCACCATCACCAAACATTCAGCCCCTGGTTCTAAATACTGATTAGAACATTTGAAATTTATCATACATTAAGGTGGAAAAAAAAGAGGGGGGGAACAGTCCTCTCTTCCTAATGGTATTGTGGCAGTACAATATATAGTTATTACAATCAATAAACTTTAAAACTTTATTCATTTCTCACAAAGTCCAAGAACACTCTCTAAGATTCTCTTAATTAACATAAAAATGTATTTTGTAAAAGTTATGCTTTAAAAATATCACTCTGCCCCAATAATTTCACTTCTGAGATTGAATCCTATGAAAATAATCCTAATCAGGAAAACAATTTTAACCACAAAGATCTTCACCATATTTGATTTTTAACAGCAAAAGAACTAGAAGCAATTTAACTGTTCAACAGATAAATGATTATATATATTGATAATGTATATAAAATATGAAATATACTATGATACATGTTATATCTATATCCTATAGCTGGAATATTAAACAGCCATTAAACATAATGTCACAACATGGCAAAATGTGCATAATATGATTATACCTTGTATAATACACACACAGGGGAAAAACAATGTGCACAGGAAAAAACCTCAGAGTAGAAACATCAAAATATTAATAGGAACTGTATTTGAATGACCGAACTAGGTCAATCAATTTTAATTTATATTTTCCAATTTTTACAAGTAACCACGCATTTTATCTACAATTTAAAAAATTAAGTTAATGGAACCCCTTTATTCCCGTCTTTGTATTTCCAACATAAATCTCATATAACATCACCTCTATGTACACCATAAACTAGAATATATTAATAATAGCAAGCATGTATAAAGCACTTATGCCAAGCACTGGGTTAAATGCTGTAGCCAGGTTATTTCATCTAACCTTCACAACAACCCATGACGTAGGTATACTAGAGATGAGTGCGCCGAGGTGAGTGAGAAAAGTTGGGGTCACCACAGAGCCAGGGACAGAGCTGGCCATGAGCACTCTTAACCGCAACACCCTCCTGCCTCCCTACACTAGTACAGAAATATTTACTAATAATAAAACCTTGATGAGAATTCTCTAGCAGTATGCCGAAAAAGTGCCAACTATGGCACAATCCTATCTCTAGCATATCATTTCCTTGTCTCTCTCTTCCTTCTGCTTCCCTCACTCCTCATCCTGCCTTTTCACTTCCTGCTCTTGTTTCTCTCCCACACTTCTTCCCTACCTGTACCACAAACTTCCCAGGGGCATCCAACAGCAACTGTGGTGCTGCTTAGCATCAACAGTAATACTCGAACAAAACCAAGTGCTACCCCAAGTCTCTCTGTAAGTCAGAAGTTACACACTGGAAGCCTAGAGCCCCATCTGGCCACAGATGTGTTTGGCTTCGATCTCAGTACTCTGAAAAACTTGAATTAGTCACCGGCATTTAAAAAGTAGGATAAATTCACATAAAAATGCAAATTTTTAGTTTCTCCAGAAAACGAAATGACTTGACAACGGTCAGTCCAACGTGGCAACACTGTCCTGAGGCAGCATCTCCAGGGAGCCAGTCTCCACCAGCCTCTGTTGTCTAATACCTGACTCTCTTCAACTCTCGTCACTCTTTTATGGAACCTGCCTCGCCCGAAAGCACTGAGTTTGTGACCTCCACCAAATCCTTTAAGTGATGGCATAAAAACCACAGGAGATGGAAGTCACGTGCCATTTTTAATGAATGCTAAGTTCTGCAAGCTCTTCTTCTGAGACATGTCAGCAATGAAATGACTTATGACTAGATCTAAACCACAGGGAAAGCAGTAACGGCAATCCTGCCAGACCCCAGACCAACCTTCTCCAAAGGAACTTTCTACTGCTGGCTGACCGGATCAACCCTTCCCCAGATTCTGCTGCAACCCAATTATTCTTTTGGGATTCATCAGAATGAAGAAGTCTTCGCAAGGTCCAGGACCTCAACTTGAAAGTTTTCTGATGATGAGACTAGCTAACAAATTTAGTAATAGCTGCAAACTGTTTACTAAACACTAACATTTTTTTTTTTTGGAATTTCAGCTTTAGTAGACTCCTGATATTATGAATTTTACATGTAAGATAATTGCAGTATCTCTCTTCTTTTATTCTCTAAGTAGCCATTTGAAATCCATATTTTTATGGTAATGTAAATCCATTAGGGAGAGAACTAGAAAGTGCATTGAGGGATCAATCTTATGCTGGAAGAAATATAGATTAAATGACCTTCTCCATCTCTAATTTCTCTGATACATTAGTGTACTGTGCCCAACGTAAACTATGAAAATGTCTTTTCACCATTCCAAAATAGAGAAAATAGGACATAAAGAAAAGTACTGGAGACCCAAAAGTCCCATTTGGAAGTAAGTTCATCTTTCATAAACATCTGTTCTTGCCATGGTTATGGGAGAACTGAGAAATAAACGGTGGTGTGTGTGTGCGTATGGGGGGGAGGGGTTAATACATTTATCATTTATTGCTTTCAATATTTTAAATTTAGCTTTTCTTCTAAATTTCAAGCAGTAATACAGAACTTTTTTAAATAAGGAAGATGAATACCCACAAAGGGGTTAATAACCCTACAAGGTAAATAATTCATAGTTTTTAAAGATTCACTGATAACTGAAATAGAAAGCTCTCATGCAGGTTTCTATCTATTCTGTAACAGAAGCCATTATGCTGAATATGTACAATATTATTTATGACTTACAAAAGCAGTCTATACCTGATAACAGCCATGTTGATCAAGGCTGAAGGAAAAAATAGTTTTTACTTCTTAAGGAATAAAACTTAAAAGCAAATAACTATCATAAAAATATACATCCAGCAAATTTTCTCTCGCAAAATAACTTCTCTCAAAAGACTGTCTAGTAATCGAGTAAATTCAAAAGAGAACTTCCACTTAATCCTATAGTGAAGAAATCAAGAACCACATTTCATTCAACATGAAAAACGAGCTTTTGGAAAGGAACTCATTCCAAAATCTTGCCTACCTTCGTATAAACACAGTAAAAGAGTCCAAAAATATATAAATTTCCCTTATCTTACAATTTTATTGCTTGGATTTTTCTTAGTTTCCCCCATCCCCCACCACGTCAAGCTTTACAAATAAAGTCTCATCAGTGCAGCTTAACCGTTAACTTAATCCCTTCCGAGAAATTCAGATCATCAGAGCTGATATTTCATATTAAACACGTATTTCAATAAAAACAGTCTAAAAGATTACTTTTTCACTCTTACAGGAAGACACTTATTTCGTACCCAGCATTATCACCGATTTTTTTTTTTTTGCTCTGTACATTATAGCAGCTTTGAATTAAAAAGCAAAAACGTATACATATGTATCACACAAACCTGACCACTCCAGGCACAATACAGATTGCACAGTAAACCCCAGTTGTGGTTGATCATACAGTCTAACATCCTGAACTGGGCCATGACTCGGACAGCGCAGCCTGCGCGTCTTCTCTGACTCAGCTTTTGTCAGCACCGGGCGCCCTTACAGAGCTCTGCAGTGATGGATCCGCAAATAGGATCCTGCCCTCCCTTTCCTGTCTAAGCAGCAGCAGCTAACAGGCAGGCCTACGTCGTCTTCCTAAACACGGGCACGCTTATATTACTAGATCATGGACGGAAAGACTTTTCACAAAAGCCTTATCCTATATTTATTCTTATTTGGTTTTTAAAGACGATTGCTTTTTCCTTCTCTCTGGGTATCATAAGCTAGCGTGTACGCCTTCAGGGAAAACACCACTTGGGCAGGTGGTATACGAAACCAATCGTGCCAACCGTTCCCACAACAAACAGCTCCCAGACGTCTGTGACCCTTACGCTGCACTCAATCCAAAGGCCACTGACCTCTCTCAGTCCTTTCTCAGTCTCCTACATCTCACACTGCTGAAGGCTCCCTCAACATCTCTCCTCCTGGGGACCCTTTCACCACGCTCCTGGCTTCCTTCCTACTTCTCGAACCATCCCTCCTTTGCAAGAGGCAGGGTAGCAAAGTGAAAAAGCCCAGACCTTCATAAGACAGACTTCACTTCCTCAACCGCGAGCTACCAGATGTCTGACAGGGAGCTAAGGGCTTAACTTCTGAGCTTCCACTCGTTCATTTGTAAAATGGGAATAATAGCACCTGCTCTCATGGGGTTTTTAGTACAAAATAAAATAACATATGCAATAGGTTTAAAGCAGGGTCTCGCAGACACCTAAAAATGATTATTAATATTCTTCAGATGGGCTTCCCTTCCTGCATAAATTAGAATTCTACCTCTCGTTTCTTATGCCATCCCTGGATGATTTTCCAGACCCATGATTTTAATTAGGAATTACTTCCAAACCTTTCTTCGGCCTCACCCTTTCCCTCAAGCACCAAGGTGCATGTCTAGACTCTTGCCAAACACACACACCTATGTATCTTATACTACACGTCCAAAACTCACGTCTTTACCTTCCCTCTCACAACACGCACCAGTTCTGTAAACCCGCAAAGGACAGCACCACTCACCCCCTTGGTCACCCAACCAGAAATCAGAGCTTCTGAGACTCCCTCTGCCTTACCTCTCACATCCGGTTACCAAATCCTGTCACTTCAACTGAAATGTATACTGAAGCCGTCTCTTTTCTATCCCCACTGTCACTGCCTAACCTGACGGGGTCTTCCCATCAGCTTTCTCCTGGACCACCACAAGGGCCTCCATGTGGTCTCCCCAACATCCTCACTCCTTTCTGGAATCTACCGGAGAAGTCTGAAACCACAGGCTAACTGTATGACCACCCTGCCTAAATCCTTTCCTTGTTCCTTTCAGCCTGCTGCAGTTTCCCGAAGTATGTACCTACTTACTCTACAGGATACAGAATATGAATTAGTTAAGTGAAAAAAGTCTTCAATGGCAAAATAAGTCTGCAAACATCCAGGTTAAACAAAGATAACTAAAGTTACAAGTTTGCTCAGAGTCTAAATATGAAGGTGAGATTCAAAAGCCTCAAAATCTGAAAACTGAGCCTCCTGGAAAACTTGTTCTAACTAGTCCTTCTTGAAATCTTTAGCTGGTTTGTCTTCCTCTATCTGTCCCTTAACTGGTGGTATTCCCTGAGGTTCCCGGACCTTGGCCCTCTTCTCGCCTCACCTCCCTCAATGAGCTCATCTATTCCCAAAACAACAATTGTAGTAGATGTCAGCTTAATTGACTACTGCCTAAATGACTTGCCAGACAAACCAAAATTCTCAATTCCTGCTGTGTGAATGCTGGCTGATCCCATAGCAAGCTCAGCTCTTGTGTCTGGAAAGGTATTCCCTAGCCATATACGTCTGCTCCCACCAAGTGAGCCTCAGGATTAACACTGTCAGTTTATTTTTGCACAAATCTCATTATGTCAGGTTTATTTGTGTTGTTCTTATCTAACTTAGGTAATATGGAAACTGATGAACTATGAGTAAAAATGTAAATTGTTATTTCTGTGAAAACATGAATGCTTTGAAAAGACTCAATAAAGGCTGTTGCTCACTTCTATGTTTTTCCTTTCCATGGTCTTCTGGTCTTACACCTTTTTCTCCAGTGAGATATTAGAAGTTCTCTCTAGCTATAGCCATTAGGCATATTCAGAAACTGCCAAAACATTCTTCTTTTTACCTGGTTACATCCTACCTGATTTAGCTAAACAGTCTTCCCAGGAGGACTTTCCTTGATCCCTACACTAGGTGAGCTCTGCCTGCTGACTGTTTTCTGCTCCTCTAATGTCCCTCGCACTCTACTATAATCCAACCCACTTCTCATTATCCATATATATCCATAAACGCAGGGACCAGACCACATCTGTTGTATCCTAAGTGTCTGGCACTTCGAAGGTGCTCCACAAATGTTTGTTGAATGAGTTCATAAATGTGGAAGGTCAATTCTATTAATAAGTGAGATAGGAATCTTTGGCACGAAAAGCATCAAACTTGAATCATTTAAGATAGAGTAACTTTTATCTTGGGGACCAAGAGGTTATTATCACCAGTTGTGAGCAAACACAAACTGCTTCCTTCCTCGAATGAACCCACTAAGCTGTTAGGGCAGATGGAATTCTAGCAAAATCCCTAAATACCTACGCTGACACTATCTATTCTACCGCCACCTCCAGATTCTGAATAATTCTGGGAGAGGAGAGGGAAGGGTTTCAGGCATCTGATTTTCAAAACTTCCCACGTGATTCTGATAGACCTTCCTTACTATTATAGTTAAGACCCACTAAACAAAAGTTCATACCAAAAAAAATCAAAAAAACTTGAAACTAAAGACACAACTACAATCAAGTTTTTATAAATCATTGCTAAACAGTGTGTAATTTAATAATAATACTGGAACAATACTTATTTCCTACTTTAGCTTATTATACTATGGTTAAGATGTTTACATTAGGGAATTTTGGATGAAGGATATAAGGTATTTGTACTATTTTACAACATTTCTGTGAATCTAAAGTCATTTCAAAATAAAAAGTTAGTATGAAAAGGACTATAAACAATTACAACCCAGTAGCAATGAACATCCAGATGTGATCCTGAAGTATCATTCACCACTAAAAGAAAACACGGGTTCTTGGAGAAATGGCTGAGCCCAGTTCTTGGGCAGGTACATAAAAGATGAGTAAGAAAATCATACTGGACAGTAAGGAAGCTACCAAAGACCATTAGGCTCACGTCTAAAGAACCAGGGTGAAAACTTAAAAGCCTACCATTAGTCAAAAATGGGACAACTGGAGCTACATTAAGAATTGAAACATACAACAGATGTTTACATCTATCAGTTAATACTACTGAACAGATAAATACACACACACATAATATATAGGTCACTTTTTAAACTGATTCATTTCCATAAATAAAGGTAAAGAATTAAGCAAAAAAATAAAATAAAATAATCATAAAGTGTCACATGATTACTAGATTTATCCCTCAATATGCACAGTTTACATTTCCAAAACATTGGGTCGTACATATCTATAATCCCATATTGACATTTCTGAATTTCAAACAGGTCTGAAAGTCCAAACAGTTTTTTGGTAACTCGTTGATGGTAAAACCTGACCTGCCCAGAGCTGACATGAAGCTATTTTTAAGTCTCTGTTTATTCCCCAAAGTATAAATACTCATGCATTTTACAGCAGAAATTACTCTGATAGCTGGGTGCTGTCGCAGAACCTGCATCATCTTCCATTTCTAAAATCTGAAAACGTTTGAAATCTGAAAAACCCAAGAATTTTGGCTAATGGATTATAGATCTACACAAACAACATAGGAAACAAGGGTAACTCAGACAGCAGGAGTCCAAAAGAAAAGAAAGAATGGGGGAAGGAGCGCACAGGAAGCAAGACCGGCTCCCCTGGGAACAGGAACTTCTTTTCTATCTAGGGTCACTAAGGTCAGAGAATGCTTTACAAGCAGGTAAAATTTGAGTCAGACATTGAAAGAAGTATGGGATTTACGTAAATGACAAGACAGGCATTTCAGCCAAAATGGACATGAACAAACATGAAAACATTTCAGACTTCAAGCATTTTCAGGGGGAAATGGATCTGCCATTTGCCTTGAATAAATGCTTCCTGCTGGAGAGTGAGTCATCATATGGAAGAAGTATGTGTACTTGAAACCCTGTTACAGTTATTCGGCTTTACATGAACTGCAGGCTTTCATCAGAAAAACATTTAAAAACATGATCGACCTACCATTCTAGAGAAATAGTAAGCAGAAACTTAGGACACCTATAGAAAGTTATCTTCCAAACCTTAGCCTTAAAGACCAACTCTCAAGACAGCAAACTCAGCCTATGGCTTTTGCTCACGAATGGAATACACTGAAGCAATAGATTTCACAGTCATTCGCACACCACAAATTGACACTTGAAAGACATCAAGTTTCCTAGTTTGCCAAAAGATACAATACAGAGTTGATACAATTTTCAAGCTGTCAATTAATTTGCCATTGAAGTGTTTACCACATAGGTAATCGAACACAACTATTTCCATCTACGTGAAACCAGTAAATCTAACTCAAAGAAAAGATTTTCTCCCTGGAGTTTATTTTCTTCCTTCTGTTAAAGGTATTATGGTCAAGTTAATACTCTCTCTATTAAAATACTATCTTCCACTTCTGGCTGTGTAACCTTGGTTAATTAGCTCTCTGTACCTCAGTTTCCACATCTTTAAAATGGATATAATAATAGGACATACCTCAGGGGGTTGCTGTGAGGATGAAATGAGGATTAGTCAAATGGTTCAATGTTCTCTCTTAAAACATAAAAATTGATCTAAAATCTACTTTATCTCACTGTACATTTCCAGGAAACAGACATTATAGCCTACCACTTACAAGTAGTATATTAAGATTAAATAACTTAAGGCTAGTAAATATCAATAACATAAATAGCTAAAGAATAACAGGAATAAAGAATATGAAAAGGCTGTGACATTCAAAACTAGAGACAAACAGATACATATTGCATGCTAGAAATCAACGGAGGACTAAATCACTTTTTTTCTGATTTATATATTTTCAGGCAAAAAAGTACAAACTATACAGCTCTTCAATCACCATATCACCCTATGCAAAGGCAGAGAAAATCTTATATGGAAAGTGATTTGTAGATGAACAAGCGTTTACTTTTAACATGACTTTTCTTCCTTTACTTTGGCGGTTTTCGGTCTCAGTCATTCCCTCACACTCGGCCTTGGCCACACTACTCCCTGTGCCTGACACACGCTGCCACCTGATTCAGAGACTTCTACATGTCCTTTAAGATTCCACTCAAGGCTTGTTCCTCTCCTTATTATTAAGTGCACGGTTCTTTATATATTCTGGAAGCAAGCCCTTGGTCAGATATATGTTTTGCAAATATTTTTCTTCCCATCTATAGGGTGACTTTTCACTTTCTTAACTGTGTTTTACAAAGAGCAGACATTTTTAATTTTGATAAGTCCAAATTATTGTGTTGTTGTTGTGTTCTTTTCTGGCTAGAGCTTTTTGTGTCCTGTCTCAGAAATCTTGGTCCAGCCCAAAGCCATGCACATTTTGTTGTTGACTAGAAGTTTTAATGTCTTAGCTTTTGCATTTACTTCAGTGATCCATCTGTGGCTATCTTTTCTGTGAGATATATACTCGTATCTCTCAAGTCTCCATTCTCTTCTATTATTTTATATATCTGTCATTATATCAATTCTATACCGTCGTGATTTTTGTAGCTTTTGGGCAAAAATTATAAAATAACAGTATGGGTTCTCCAAACTCCAAACTTCATTCTTTTTCCAAATTGTTTTGGCTACTCTATGCCCTTTGCATTTCCATATAAATTTTAGAATCAGCTTATCTATTTCTAACAAAAAAAAATTCAAAACCCTGTTGGAATTTTCATTGGGATTGAATCGGATTTATACAGCAACGTGCAGCTAAGTCACATCTTAATAATATTGAGTCTTCCAATCCTCTAACATTGTATCTCTCCCAACTTATTTAGGTTGTCTTTAAAATATTAAAGCAATAATGCTATTAATTTTTATTTCATTTTCCAATTGTTTGTTGTTAGTATATAGAATATACTTCTATGTGTATAGGAACTTTGTATCCTTGTATCCTGCAACCTTGCCAAATCTACTTATTAGTTCTAGTAACTTCTTTTCTTGGTAGATTGCTTACAATTCTCTATGTGCACCATCATGTTGTCTGCAAAAAAAAAAAAAAAAAAAAGTTTTTTCTTCCTTCCCTTTTCCCTTCCTTCCATTTCTTTTTCTTGACTTATTTCACTAAGTAGGGCCTCCAGTTTGATGCTGAATAGATAGATGTGTTGCGAGCAGACATTCTTGCCCTGTTTCTGAGGCAAGTGTCCAATATTCCCAAGTACGACAGCTGTACATTTTTTCACAGATACCCTTTATCAAATTGGTAAGTTTCCTTATATTCCCAGTTTTTTAAGAGATTTTATAATGAATGTTAAATTTTGTCAATCACTTTTTCTGTATCTACTGAGATGATTGCATATGAATTTTCTCCTTTACTCTGTTAATATGTTAAATTGTTAATATGTTAAAATGATAAGCTAACCTCTCATTCCTGGGATAACTCCACCTTAATCATGGTATATTATCCTTTTCATATATTGCTAGATTTGATTTGCTAACATTTTGTTAAGGATTTTTTCATCTACAACCATAGGGTTATTGGTCTGAATTCCTTTTCTTATTAGGTTGGTACCAAAGTAACTGCGGTTTAAAAGGTTAAAAATAATTGCAAAAACCGCAATTACTTTAGCACCAATCTAACATAAGGTTTTCGTTTCGCTTATTATGCTGGCCTCATAAAAAGGAGATGGGAGGTGTTTCCTCCACCTCTATTTTTTGAGTTTATTTAGAATTGGTATGATTTCTTCCTTAAACATGTGACAAAATGTATCAACGCTGTCATCTGAATCTAGAGTTTTCTTTGTGGTCAAGTTTTTAATTCCAAATTCAATTTCTTTAACACATATGGCACTAGTCAGACTTTTTTTAAAATTTTCTCCTTGTGGCAGTGTTTAGTAATTTGTATCTCTGAAGGTATGATATTGTGATTGACAATAAACACCTATTTGGTCTTTGTTCCCATTTCTGGCACAGAGCTCCTAAAACCTCGGGAATTTCTTAAGTGATGAGAACAACAAAGGTGTCTTTTGTCATGTTAATAAGGTGACTTTTGGTCCACACCAAAGAATGGGGCTGGTGGCCAGGCAAAGGAACCCTTTGATTAGAGGACTGGAAGTTTTAGTACCAACCCCATGACCTCCACATAGCGGAGAGAGGCTGGAGGTTGAATCAGTGGCCCATGATTTCATCATTCGTGCCTATGTAATGAGGCCTGCATAAAAACCCAAAAGGGTGAGGTTCAGAGAGCTCCTGGATTGACGAAAACACAGAGATTTCGTGGGGAAGACTGGTGCCCCTGGAGAGGGCCTGGGAGCTCCGTGCTTTTCTGCAGACCTTGACTCAGGCATCTCTCCCACCTGGTTCCTGAGCTATATCCTTTTATAATAAATCAGTGATCTGGTAAGAGGTATGTTTCTCCTGAGTACTGTGAGCCATTTTAGCAAAGTGATCAAACCCAAGGAGCGGGTGCTGGAACTTCCGCTCGAGAGCCAGCAGATGAGAAGCACAGGTGACTGTCAGGACCTGTGGGCTGCAGCTGAAGTGGGGCTGGGCAGTCTTTTTTTTTTTTTTTTTCCCATGGGTATTCTTTTTTTTTTTTTTTAATTTATTTATTTATTTATTAGTTTCAGGTGTACAAAACAAGGTAATACTTAGACGTTCATCATTTATATCCCTCATACTGTGAACCCCCCTCCCCCCATCCACTATCCCTCCGACCTCACACTGAACCATCACATTATATATATAAAATTATAGTTGGCATTCATTAATGTTTAGCTTCTGGTGTACAATGCCATGATCAGGTATCCACAGTATCCCTGAGGTGGTCTCCCAAATAGGACGCATGTCCATCGGATATCCAACAAAATCTTTACAACATTATAGAATACCTTCCCCAAATTAATTTTCAAAAAAACCCTGAGGCCATCTTGTGGTTACCAGCTGCTTCCAAATCCCTTCAACTTTCCCCTTATCCCCAACCCCCTCCCACACACCCATCTAACCACTCTCGGTTTTTTCTCTGCGTCCCCAAAACTGTCTCTGATTAGTTCATTCACATAGTCTTTTCTTTAGATTCCATATATAAGTGAGATCATATGGTACTTGTCTTTCTCTTTCTGACTTATTTCACTTAACATAATGTTCTCTAGATCCATCCATGTTGCTGCAAATGATAAGATTTCTTTCTTCTTTATGGCTGCGTAATACTCCATTGTATAAACGTACCACAGCTTCTTAATGGGCTGGGCAGTCTTACAGGACGGCGGACAGGGCCCTGAACCCGTGGGACCTAGAGCTGCGATGTTCTGGCGCTCCGCAGGTAGTGTCAGAACTGAGCTGCGCTGCAGGACACCGAGCTGGTGCAGGAGAACGGCACGGTGCGGGAAACCCTCCACACTCACACACCTAGCTGGCCTGAGAATCCTTACACAGCGTTTTCCCATTTCACCTCAGGTGTCACATTCACGGGCGTCAAGTTGTGCACAATGTCCTCTTCAATGTCTGTAGGCTCTGCATGATGCCCTCCTTTTTTATTCTTGATATGGGCATTTTATCTTTTCCCTCTTAGTGAATCACACAAACTGATTTCTAAAGGATTTCAAAATCCTTTTCGGAGACGACCGTAAGATCCCTATCTGGTCTGTCAATCAAAGCCAACTAAACAAGACATACTTTTTTTTTCCTGTCGAAAATATGCCAAACATTTCACCCTAGTTTGAAAAAAATCAAGTACTGTGTTTCCCCGAAAATAAGACCTAGCCGGACCATCAGCTCTAATGCTAATGCGTCTTTTGGAGCAAAAATTAATATAAGATCTGGTATTATGTTATATATTATATTATACTATATGATATAAGACCCAGTCTTATATTAAAATAAAACCAAGTCTTATATTAATTTTTGCTCCAAAAGACACATTAGAACTGATGGTCCGGCTAGGTCTTATTTTTGGGGAAACATGGTAGTATTTACTTCCTATTCCACATGTTTTGGGGATATCCTTATGTTTCCTGAATACATAAGTGCTTTAAATATCTGCCTACCTTTTTCCTAGATATTCCACTTGATCCAAACACAATGTTCCAGTAACATGTTTGAAAGTAAAAGTTAGATACACAGATGATGGTGGTCAAATAAAAATACAGCCAAGAGTAGTAGCAGTAGCCCAGGATTAAACAGGGAAAAATGATCTTTCCAAGTTCTTCTCCTAAACTGACAGAACTTGCATTACCCCTTGTCTAGAGCAGATGCAGTTCTAGTGGCCGTGAACTGGGAGGTTCTGTCAATATCCTCAGCTAAGGACTCTTGTTTGGCTCACAGCACCCCAAGAAAGACCAGTGTGACCTAGTCTCTCTCACTGTCTCTCGAGTGTAACTGTAACTGTTCCTACTAGTATGATTTTTCATCAGCTGCGTATTTGGTTAAGGCATTATTGGTGCTGTTAGGCAGCAAAGACTTGTGAGTATCAGAAATTAAGGCAGCTAAAAAATATATATTAATAACCTGATTTATACAAAGAAGACATACAGATGGCCAATGGCATGAGAAAAAGTGCTCAACCTCGCTAAACATCAGGGAAATGCAAACCAAAGATACCACATCAACCTCTTAGAATGGCTACGGTAAAAAATCAAAAGATAACAAGTGCTAGTGAAGACGTGGAAAAAAGGGAAGCTTGGGCACACTAGTGGTGGGAATGTAAATTGGTACAGCCATTACATGGAGGTTCCTCAAAAATTAAAACTAAAACTATCATATGATCCAGCAATCCTACTTCTAGGTACTTATATAAAGGAATGGAAATCAGCACGTTGATGAGAATATTATTCAGCCTTAAAAAAGAAAGAAATCCTGCCATGTGCAACAACATGGATGGACCAGGAGGACATTGTACTAAGTGAAATAAGTCAAATACAGAAAGACAAAGTACTGTATGTTCTCACGTGTATGTGTAATTTAAAATAGTCAAGCTCATAGAAGCAGAGAGTATATTGCCAGGAGCTAAGAAGTGAAGGAATTGGAGAGGTGATGGTCAAAGAGCACTAAGCTTCAGGTATCTAAAGTCAGTAAGTTCTGGAGATTTACTACACAATAGTGCCTATAGCTAACCATATTGTATACTTAAAATTTGCTAAGGGGGTAGATCTTATGTTAAGTGTTCTTACCACAAAAAATAATAACGATACAACAAAGGGGGTGGGAGCAAACTTTGGAAAGTGACAGATGTTTATGGCCTCAATAGTGAGGTCTGTATCATGGGTACACACTTATGCCCAAACTCAGAGTTGTGTACATTAAATATGTACAGCTCTTTACGTGTCAATCACACCTCAATAAAGGGATTTATAAAGAAAAATAAATGGAGGTATCTAAAATATTCAGAAGTCTGAAATATTTGGGCAGCTAAAAACTATATCAAGAGTAGGTACCTTTCATGAAGCCACCCCTGGACCTCTGTTTAAACAAACGGCTTTATTTCAAAGTCAACTAAAAAAGCTAGCATTTTCTATTAACTCTTAGTGGCACTATATAACAGAGCCCAAACCAAACATCACTTCTTAGAAGAAGAGAAATACATCCCCATATATGGAATCACATTCAAGGACATCAGTTTTCTCAAAAGCTACTCTTAATCCTCCGGATTCAAACCATTCTCTTTTGAGATGCCTATCAACCTTAATTATACTTTCTTCATTTGTTCACCGGTCTCACTCTGTCAGATCCTCTTTGTTAGTGGCTTTGCTCCTTCTCCAACATCACTCTCACTGACGTCAAGAAATCCTGTGTCTATTGCAGAATTGGCAACTGGACTCTGCAATTAGTTTATATGGTATTTGCATTGTATTAACCAATGCATCTCATAATCAATCAGACTGAAAGACAAGGCTGATTCGATTGACAGACAGAATAGCTGCTGATGTTAACAGCATAAGGCTGTGCAGAGAATTCTTCCGTTAATGATTAGTTTATTATTTGTTAGAATGATTTCTAAAACCCTCCACAATGTATATTTAGGTAAAGAGTAACATATATTTTTCCTTCCACTGTAACTTTTCCTAGTCTTGATCGTTAATATGAACAACTAATTACAAGATACACAAAGTAAATTATTCTAAGTGACTTGTGTAAAGAAAATGACATTAAACAAATTACTTTTATAATACATCTAAAAAGCAACAATAGCTTCAATATAACCAAAGTCAGAGTTCTCTCATTTTAAAATGAACTTTTGATTGAAGTATAACATACCTACAAAAATACAACACCCTGTTGAATTTTAAAGTGCTCTTTTGACATAAAATTTATTTTATTTGAAAAGAACATGATTTTGGAAAACTAATGATACGCAGAAATATGTTTAATTACAAATAGAGGGAAATAATTTTACTTTTGAAATTTTCACTGGCTCATGGTCATTTACATTTTCTCTGCATATCTTTGCCTGTTTTCTTTACACTGATTTCAATTTAGTCAGAATAATTCCAAAATTGGGGCACTATAAGAATGTAGACTTTGATAGAAAGCTGTGAGTGTCATTTAGTCCTGTTCTCAAACTTGGAAGACCACCAGGAGACCTTTTTAAAGTTAAGGTTTTGGGGCTTCACTCCCAGGGATTATGTTCTGATTCATTAGTTTAATTATGGGGACAAGAATCTGTAGTTTTAAAAGTTGTCCAAGTGATTCTAAAGATCATCCAGACTTACCTAATTTACAGTCCTACCAAAGCAGGAATCCACTCTGTAATCCCCTCACTGATGGGCATCTTACCTCTGCAAAGAACACACTGGCCCAGCTATCCATCCACTGATCCTAGTTCTACCCTTCACAGCCATACAAAATTAACCTTTTCCACACTACAAGCCTTGAAAATATCTTTGTACAGTGTTGTATGAGTTTCTTCTTTCCTTCATTTACAAAACTGATAATATAAAAATATAGAGAGATATATGTCATTGATATATATTATCAATTTTGTAAAGACAGATGATAGATATAACTAGATAGATAGATGATAGATGATAGATAGATAGATAGATGATAGATTTCCATCCCTCTTATGGGTACAGAAGGGTGTCTATAACATAGAAAATGGAAAAAAAAAAAAAAGGTAAATGAAAACAGTTTCCTAAAAGCATTATAATAAAGATCTGATTTAAACTTGGTGCCACTTACACTGGGTAGGAAATATGTTTCCAGAAGCCAGAGGAGAAAGAAGGTCTCATTGATCAAGCTAAGTTCTTTTAAACACAGAACATTTATTTATTAGGAAAATAACAGGGATTAAAGATGTCTAGGTATCTCAAGGTTAAAAAAAATGATGCCTATTATCCCCCAAGATGATAGTAGCTAAGACATACCCAGAAGAAATGTAATCATTCTATCCACTGACATTTAAGGATACTCTCCACACTATACGGAGAAAGTCAAAATGTTTTTAATAATATAAGTCCTGTCAAGATGAGTGCAGTGAACAAAAGAGTAGAAGTCAACAGACTGTGTCTTCATTAGATTACAAGGAAAAAGAAGGTGTGGGATCACGAGCAGCCCTGCGCATGTATCATTACTCATAACTCTGCCAGATGTCTCTTCAGAACAGATAGTCAACAAGGGGAAAAGGCAATAAGTAACCAATTCTAAATCAAAAACATGCCCAATATCAAAAAGAAAACTCAACAGCAGCTAGTCTGACTAAGGAAAAGTAAATAAACTCTTCAACTGGCCGTTTTTTAAAATAGTAATAAATAATTTGTTCTGGTCTGTCTAAAAACTTTCCTCATGATAGATGAATACTCAAAAATATTAAATTTGTGTTTTAAATCTATTCTCTTATTCACAAATCTACACAGTGGAATTTCTTGCATATTAATAGATAACTAGAAAAAAGAGGACTTACAAAAAACACAATTTCCATCACATTCAGTTTCGCCAACCTATAGTAACAGTAGATCCATTTGTCTTTCAGATTATCTTAGAGGTACAAAAGGTCATCTTCCAGATTTTATTGTGAAATAAACTATTCGCATAATACCAGGTTTTTAAAAAGAATATGACAACTTAAACTAAAAAACTATTTTGGTGGAAGCGATCCAAAATTGGGCTTTTGAGCGAAGATGTCTTCCTACTTCTATTTATACAAAGCTCAGAATATATACACAGCTCATAATATTTTACCATGTTTAACTCCTTACGGTCAATTAAAATTAGATAAATACTGGGACAATCTTTAAGTTCTATAACCGTTCGTTTTACTGATCTAATCACAACGACTAGAAAGGAAAACAAGTGCCTACCATATGGTCTTTCTGTAACAGAAAATAGCTGCTTTCAATAACAGCATCTGTGCGTCTTTATCAACATTAGCAGCACCCATCCTTAAGGCAGCATATTGTTAAACATAATAAGACGACAGGTCCCTTCACAAAGCGAAGAACAAAAGAAACTGAATCGCACTTCTGTACCAGATTATTTGACCTGGTCATAACTAAAGAAATGAAGAAAGTGTCAGAGATTATGTAACCAAGGAACAAGGATTTTATTACATGTTTAAATTGGAAGAAATGAATGCTAAGGAATACCGACAATGTATAGAGAATTTTTCTTTAGACCTGTCTAGTCATTTTGTTAAAGGCCCTTATCTAATCATAGGTCCCACTCCGTACGTTCAAATCCAGACTTCTGCTGAAATGCCACTTAACCATACCCGCTGCTGGCACTGCTGTTCTTAATTCCAACAGGCTTTACCTTTAATCCTAACTTTCAGCACAAAGCTTCTGATATGCAATGGTATTCTGAAAGATTCAGGTGCATTTACAATGAAACGATAGTGAAAGAAAAATTAAATGGCAGTGTTATATTATATTGTACTCCAACTAACCCAGAATAAATCCCAGGCCTCCACTGAAGAAAACATATGCTTTTAAGAAAATGTTTAAGTATTGTTTTTAGTAGTGTGCATCCTTTTCAAAAGTGTTTAAGCATTATTTTAAGAAGCGTAGCTTTTCTAGAAACCAGATTTTCACTAGAATGGTAAAAAAAAGAAAAACTACCTATTTTTAAAAATCTGTAAATGGTGTCTTTTTATTGTAGTTTTGGAATTAAACAAAAAAAAAGAAAAATGCAAACATAATTTAATCATTAAAAATCTCATCATCCAGAATTAACAACCATTAATAGTTTGTCATAGTCAATATTATGATCATTTTTTAGCTTAGAATACAATGTTTATATTTATAAAATTAAAAAATGTAACATAGGACATTCATGTACCAGCCATTCTTTTTAAGAAAGAAAAAAAAAGAAACATTATCAATACAGATACTCTCCAGAGTTTCTCCACCAGTCCAATTCCCCACCCACTAGTCTGTTAATTACCATTATTTCACCTCTTAGTACAAAGTATTTCATACACTTGTACTACACTGCCTAGGTAACTGTTACTTGGTTACCAGCTTCCCAAAGGTAAAAAAGATACAAAGAAAAAAGGCACCAAAAACGTTAGCAGCAGTCCTAATGGAAACAGAGGATTAAGGAAGAACATACGTATTCTGCATACTCTATACATTTTTATATAATCTAAATTAAGTATTCATATATTCCATACTTAGATGCAAGCTCAATAACATTTTGGAATGTTTCTTAGTCTTCATTCATTCATTGGGGAAAAAAAATATCTGAGGGCCTACAACTTGTTAAGTACTCTTCTAAGCACAAGAAATACAATGTGAACAAAACTGCACTTAACACTTACATTCTAGATATATTATCTGCCCAAATAAATAAGCAAAATGAGAACAAACATGTCAGATGGAGATTATGTGACAGGGAGGGAAAAAAAACAAGGAAAGATGGCAGGTCTTGTCTTAGGAGCAGGGGAAAGGTGTTCGATGAACAGAATGGTCAGAAAAGGCTTCACTCAACAGGTGAACTCCAAGCAAAACCTGAAGCAGACAAGGAATGGGGCTGTGAAGACACCTGGGGGTGGGGGGCGGGGGTGTCCAAGGAGAGAGTACAGTAAGCAAGTGGGAAGGCTCTAGGCAATGCCAGGCGCGGTGTGTATGCACAAGGGCAAGAGTCCAGAGTGGCCAGTTCAGAAAGAGGAGGGTGAGAGTAACAGGAGGTGAGATCAGGGAGGGGGCAGGGGAGACTGCACAGGGCTTCCCAGGGCCCGGTCAGAACGCCGGCTTTCATCCACAGGGAAATGAGAAGCCATTAGAGGAATTTGAGCAAAGGAGTGACACGGTCTGTTTTATGAAAGGTCCACTCTGATTATGGGGTGGAGAACAGAGTCTAGGCTGGCAGGGACTGAAGCTGAGAGAGATTTGCATCAACCAGATTTGCATGTTATGCCTAAGAAAAAAAAGAGAGAGAGATCAAAGATCACTCCGAGATGCCTGGCCTGGAAGACGCCTGGCCTCACTGCTTAAGATGAGGACGACTGCGGAAGGAGCCAACTGGGAAGGTGAGCTGGGGGAGTGGATGTAGACAATCAGGAATTTGGTTTTGGATATGCCTACTTAACATCCAAGTGGAGTCCGAGTGGTCAGCTTGGTTGGATATTAGAATCAGAATTCAAGGGATAGGTCACGGTGGAGATATATACACACATACATGTGTATATATGTACACATATGAATCATCAGTTTGTACTTGATATTTAAGACCATGAACTGAGTACAGCAAGCGAAAAAGAGGGTCAAACTGAGCCCTGAGGTATATGAAGAGTTAGCAGGTCAGGAAGTTGAGAAAACTTCAGAGGCTGAGAGGAGGGGACAATGAGGTAGGAGGGTAATCAAAAGAGTATAGTGTACAGGAAACTAAGTGAACATTTAATAAAAATTAAGGTCTTTCCTGCATATCCATTCATTCATTCAACAAATATTTATTGAGTACCTACTATGTGCCACACACTGAAGAAACAAACACGGTCCCTGTTCCCAATCCAGGGAAATACAGACAAATAAACTTTTAAGTACTATTCCCAATAAGGTACGTGGTGTTTTGGAATAATGCACTAGAGAACCAACCAGGCTTGGAGGATCAGGAAAAGCTTTCCTGGGGAAGCAATGTTGAAGAAAAGACCAGAATGACGAGTGAAAATTAGCTGTGGAAGGGTGGAAGTGGAGGAGGGGAGACTGAAGGGAGGGTGGAGGAAGACCACATTTGTAAGGACCATTTATAAGGACCTGAAGTGAAGAGGCACTGTGATGCCCCGGGGAACTGAAAGAAGTTCAGTGTAGGATGCCCAGAAAGAGGAAACAGATGAGCAGGAGTTGGGCTGGCCAGACTATCACTGTCCTTTAAGACTTCTTTATTTCACAGGCAATGGGGGAACCAGAAATTTGTTTACGAGGGGGAAATGCAGCGATCAGCTTTCTACTGGAGGAGAGGAGCAGTCTGACCGCCATGGAAAGAGTGCAGGAAGGGGACAAGGCCAGGCGTCTGGAAAACTAGTCAGAAAGCCTAGCCAGGGGTTCGTCACTGAGAGGTAGCTGACCTGAACTCAGGTAGTGGCAGTGGGATTTGGAATGTAGACTCAATAGGACTTTGGACGGGAGGAAGGAGAGAGATGAGTCAGGGACGATAACCTAGTTTTTGACCAGGACAAATAAGGAGATAGTGGTGCTACTCACTGAAAAAAGGAAGACAGGAAGGAGGGAAGGTGGGTGGTAGGAAGAGAATCTGTAGAATTTGAAATGCCTGTGGGCTATCCAAAAAAACTGGTAAAGAGACAATCCCATAAAATCTGAGATAGAGTTATAAATTTGGAACCACAGGCATATAGATTAAAGCCATGGGGAAGTGTAAAATAAAACCCAGGGAGTGAGAAAAGAGAATAGAGGGATGGGAGGTCCTGGCTTTAGTTAAAACGAACATGAAAGGGGCAGCAGGGCAAGAAGAACCCTAAGGGGCAAAAAAAGAGTAAGAGGGAAAGATATAAAAGGAGAGAGAGAGCCTGAGAAAGAACAAGGGCTCTGGGATAAAAGCAAAATAGTGTGTATTCAAGAAAGAAGAGCAAAAGTATGCATCATCATGTGAATTCATACACAGAAGCATGCCTTATTTTATTATTTACACTGTTCCAAAATCAACCAATTAATATTTTCCATTAGCTATAACACATTCTAGTCATATAGAATAATCTTAGCCTAGGTGAAAAAGCAAAAGATAAAATAAGTTTATTACCATTAGTACATAAGTTTGTTTTAATAGTAGACGGTGAAAATGCTAAACACTTGGACGACACTATGGGCTACAGATAAAGTGAACTAAATGTTAGAAAGGGGAAAAATAATGTGGTCTACAAAGCTGAGGAACATTTTTTTCACCTTTGGCTAAAAAAAAAAAAAAATCAAAAGCAAGTTAAACCTCAAAGGATGAATACTACCTGGTAAGAAAGGAGGGAGAGAATGTCAGAGGATTCTATACAAAGTGATTTCGTGGGCAGTTACTAGGCTAGGTCTCAGAATATTTCTCAGATCAGACTGCACACACACACACACACACACACACACACACCCCAAAAAAGAACAGTTATCTGGCTCAGAATAAGTGAAACCAATGTTGAAAAATACGTCTTTCAATGTGCAAAGTATCTAATTTTGTGTGAACACAATGTGCCATCCTTACAGTATGCCAGGATCTATTCTACTGAATTGTCACAATTCTTTATTTGAAGAGGATTCTTACTGTTTTTTTAACTTTCCAATATTCTTGGGGGGTGGGGAGTACTTATATTTATTCACATATCAAAACAATTAGACTCTAATTCTTAGGATGAACAAGAAATTTCTGATTGTTTTTCAACAAAGCAATAGGCCTTATTCACGGAAGGTGGAGTTAGCTAATTAGATAAGGCATGAAACAGACTCTTAGTAACTCACTACATGGATTTCTTCTGTCCAACAGTTAAGTTTTTTGGTTGATTAACAGCATTAACATTAAGACATACATGCTTATCTCTTGGTGGGGTAAAAACACCAATTTGTTATTCAAACACACATTTAGAAACACAGTTATTGGGTTTTATATTTTTTAAAGAATGACAGTACTACTCTAGAATGTAATACTTCTAATAAATTAAGCACAAAAATTAAGTGCAGTGTTCAAGGACTTAAATGTCTATCAACTCAAAGTCGATACCATACCTAAAGTATTCCTGTGGCAACTCTCTTCTTATTACTAATAAATAGCCACAAGATTTAATGTACATCAGAAGCATCAATAACTAAACAGAGACGGTAATTACACAGGTCGCGCTCACGCCTCACCCTGAGACTTTGAAGTGTTTGCTGTCTGACAGCATAGAGCCTCTTTAGTTCTATTTCCAAGAAACAGAATCCAAAAAAACTACCTATTATTCACAAAAAAACAAACAATATCATAGTTTAATACAAACTCAAGTATGTATGCAAAGAGCAAAATACATACAATGCAGTGTTTTCTTGGTTTCCAAGCTAGAAATAATGTGACTATGCCAGCAATAAGGTCCAAATGAAAACAAATTTCACAGCCCTTTAAAAAATACATAACTGTCATTGTTAATAAAAGCCAAGTTTGCAACTGGAAACACTGCCTCATAAGCCAAGGACAAGATGTGTCTATTACAAATTCTTGGTTTCAGGACATCCCTTAAATGACCAAAAAATAAATAAAATTTTTTTTTCTCCCAAATAACATTAGTTCTTGCAAATACAATGCAAATGGAATGCTAATTAAAGTATTCACAAGACAATAACAAATAAGGCTTTAGGACCACAGTACATATTATTATGTAACTACAATACACATTAAGCAATCACCAAGTTGTAGGTAGGCCTTCCAAAAGGAGTGATTATGGTTTACCAAGATCAGAGGACTATGATGTTATACTTAATCACATTTTTTTACCTGCAAGCAGGTGTTTACAGGTGTCAAGAAGTAAAACACTGATTCTAACTGCAAACCTATAGTTCTGTCTAATAAATTGTACTGTACCTCCCTCCCTATTTTCTGCATAAACTTTCTAACCCAGTATGAAATATGCTGCATGATGTTAATTTTTTCTGCATGCTTTACAAACAAAAATTTAACTTCTGATTCATTTTTTATTAAAATACCAAAACTCACATGCTGAGAACTAGACCTGTTTCAATAACCATGAAGTTCAAATTTAACACAAGGCACAAAATGAACGAGACTGAAGGCTCATTTGGGGATGTTATTGCTCTCTAAAGTAACCTTCAATCTTTCAATAAAACTATAGACATCTCAAAAACACGGTTTATAAGGACAACACTCAGCACATTTAGCAAGCAAATTACAGAAACCACCAATAGCAAACTAAACACAATATAGTCATTATAGTCTCCCTAAATAAAAGGAGAAAAAAGATATAAAAGGCAACAGGGCATATGGGTGTCACGAATCAATGGATTTTCTATGATTTCTGTCCTGCCTGCTCAAAATATTTCAGGAAGCCTGGCATGAAAACTTCTGCGCCTTTCCAAAACGCTGGTCTGAACGCAATGCAAGCCACCTGACAGACCAGGGCAGTTCACCGGACTTCTGAGCAGTGAAAGGGCCTAAATAAAAGGCCAGTAAAGGCAGGAGATTTTTCAGGGAGTTGGAATTACAACTCTGTAAAGTAGTTTTCCAAGGCTGTGCCTAACCTCACCACAGGAAAAGACTTGTTTTTCTCCCCAAAGCAGAATCCACACCAACAACAGCTAGGACACCCAGTGTCAGACAGACGAAGGTCCAGGTGCAACAAGCATACCAGCTGCCACCATCTCGGAGAACAAACTTTGGATAGGCACATAAAAAATACACAAAGCCACCCCTTCACCAGCCTAACACCAAAAATACTAGAGGATGAGAACTGAAAGAAAACAGACCTTTGATATTCCCAGCCACCTGAAATGGAAGAATTCCCTGCTGTGAGGTGACCAAGATGGGGACATTTCAAAGTGAGGAAAACATTCTTGCAAAAGAATCACTGGCAATTCCTGGAAGCAAATATGAGCGAGGCTTCATCTTACCAGTGATGGGGCTAAAGTGCTCCCACCAACCAGCTCAAAGTCCCCAAAAGCCTCTTCTTAGGCCAAGCAGCAAGTGAACCCCCACTGAGAGGAACCCCCCCCCCACACACACACACACACACACAGGCCACAAGGGGCCAGGGATGTTGCCTCTGCGCTTACCTCACAGGCGGGGGACCCGCAAGCCGTGAGCGTGTCACCATCTCCCTCAGGCAGACCAGTCCGACGTGTAGCCATCATTTCATTTCAAATTACAAAGAAGGGACCAACCCTTTAGAGTCCACATTGGGGGGGAAATGCCGCCACACAGTAAAAAGGGAAGAATTCCACACCAGGCTCAGAGGAGGGGCAGGGCTGGTGAAACAAATACTGTGCCAGGGAAGGAATGTTTTTCTGAAGCTCCTGCAAAATGTCCTGATGATGTCTTCGGACTTCAACTGACTGCACCGTCTTCGTCCATTTCTCGAGACTTCAAAAACAAAGACAGATCTTCTTGGCAGCCCACTGCAGAAAGCAGTCCCCTTCCTCCTCGCCAGTCCAAAAGGAATCTGAGTAGGTAGTGAAGGCTCGAGCGTCAGCTCCCAAGGAGATCCCTCCTGGAACAGGGAAAAGTTAAAGGGCGTGAACTTTCTCCAGACGCTGACCTTAGCCTTGCCACATGTCTAGCCCAAGTGCGAGTTCCCTACACCTGGAAAGATGATTTGGTCCATGCTGATACACCACACGAATGAAAGATGAAATGAGCCTCCCATACAAAAGAAAGAGAAGAGAAGAGAGAAGGAAGAGAGAAGAGAAGAGAAAAGAAAACGAAAAGAATCTATAAATTGGGAGAAAAGGGAAGAAACATCAGACTGCACGGCGGTGGCGTCCAACACGCCTGGCTGTTTTACAGCCTTCAAGAAAAACCATTCCCTTTTCAAGTGCATTTAATTAATGTATTTTCTGGGCAGAATAGGAGTGTTTATGTCGCATCACCCAGATACGTACACTTAAGGGAAGTTTTCTTTCCACAAGACCAATGTGGGATAATACTTTTCAAAAACCTTCCTCGCTCCTTTCCCACCCAACCCCCAAATAAAAACAAAAAGCCAGCCTGGGACGCAGCCAGCGCCGGCTGGGTGGCTCCGGGAGCCCGCTGCTGGCCCCTGCGCCCGGCCGGTGTCCCCGAGGAGGTGGCTGTTTTCCTTGGCCCGCGGCGGGGCTGGGTGGGGACGGCGCGGGGCCGGGCGGGACGCGGGCGCAGCTCCCTCTCCGGGCATGATCCTGGAGCGACCTAAACGAAGCAGTAGCCTAAGCAACTTTTCTTTCGTTGCTGCTCCCCAAACTACCACTCGACACACTACCTTTTCTTTTCCCTGTGGCCACCTAGGGAAAAAAAAAATAGGAAAAAGCAAAACCACCACCCACCTACCACGACTTCCTCCGCCCCTTGCAGAGGCGGGTCAGTGATCTCGAGCTCCCAGGCGGCCTAAATCTGTACTTTGGAAAAGGTGTGGGGAGTCCGGGAGGACAGACAAAAAGCGAGGGGCTCACCCTTCCCGCCCGCGGGGCGCAGCGGCGAGCGGGAGCCGGGACGCGGGCCGGGCGCCGGGCCCCGCCGGGACGCGCTAGGCCGCAAGCTCGGTTAATATTCATGAGCGGCCGGGAGGCGCCCCTCCTCCACGGCCGCGGGCCGGACCCGCGCGCCCGCCGCCGGCCTTTGTGCCCTGCCCTCCTCCCGCCGGCCCGCCGCCGTCCGCACACGCGGGCGCGGCCCCTTCGCCCCCACCCGGCGCTCGCCGCGGGCTCCCTCCGGCCCCACGCCCGCGCCGGCTGGGGAGGTGGCGGGAAGGCAGGGAGCCCGCGACCCGCGCGGCTCTCCACCCGCCCGCGGGCGCGGCGCCCTGGCGGCTAAGGCGGAAAAGCGAGCGGACACGCACCGGAGGCAGCGAGCCAGGGGGTCCGGACGGGGCTGCCCAGCCCCGGGACAGCGCGCCCCGCACGCCCGAGCCGGACGACGATCCGGCGCTGCCCGCCCGCCGCCGCGCTCCGAGGCCGCCGCCCCCGGCCAGCCGCTCCCAGGCACCGCCGCGACCTGCCCCGGCCGGCCCCGGGCTCTCGGCCGCCGCGGGAGGGCGTGGGGCGGGGCGGCGGCCGCCGGACTCTCCCCTCGCCTCGCCGGGCCGGGCCGGGGCCGCGCTGCGGCGCCCACGATCGCCAAGTGACACAAGTGCCTCGTTCCGCAGCCGCGCCGAGCTGCTTCCCGGGGGCGGATTTCTCGCTTCTTCCTCCCTGGATCCACCTCCTCCCACTCCACCTCCTTCCCCTCCCCTCCCCAGGGGAGGCTCTGGGGCTGAATATTTTCTGTCTTGAATAATACGGTCCCGGGGACAGGCGCCGAAGAAGAGGGATTAGCGGGGTGGGGGGGGGGTCGCCACCCTCCTCCCAGGGTGTCTCAGGACCTACGGGCCCTCACCCCCCGCACCTCCCCCAAAACCCGGCACACACAAAACCTTCCCCGCCTTCTCCGATCTCCCGACCCGGGAGCGGGAGCGGCCGGGAACCGGGCTTTCCACTGGGAAGAGCCTCGGGGCTCGGCGTCGGGGACGGGGAGGGGACAATTATACGGCTAGATGTGTGGAATTGAGGGATCAAGAGCCCCAGGCTGCAGGGAACACGTCTTGGTGAATTTTTGCCCCTTTTTTGCTGCGGGAGGGAAAAAAGGCTGCGAGGCGAAGTGGGACTTCACGATAAGGGAGTGTCCTTTCATGCCCCGCAGCAAAACAGCTTCCCGAGTCGGGGGAAGGGGGTCGCCGCGAAGCGGTATTCATTCAATTCCCCCCCCCCCTTTTTAAATCTTCAGAGCAGCTGAACGAGTTCAGTGTTGCTGGCGGAATGGAGGCAAGGTAGCTTCGCTGCCCCACACTGCAGGTCAGCTGCCCGGGTGTCGGAGCACCCCGGCGGCCACTCGGCACGCAATTCCTCGGCCAGGCCGCAGACCCCGGGCGGCTCGCCCCGCCCCACCGCGCCTCCTAAACATCTCCCGCTGCAAATGACCCAATCGGGAGACGCGACGAGACAACACGAGCCAATCAGGGGCTGCTGATTCAGGCTTCCCTCCACCCTTTGCCCCGCCCCCAGTAGGAAATGCCACCGCCCCTCTGTCGCCCCTTCCCACCCCACCCCTTGAACCCCGGAGGTGGCTCACCAGCTCCTGTCCTCGCCGGGATGAAGTGGAGTAGCCCGCGGAGGCGGCGGCGTTTGTCACCTTGTCACCCTCATCCTCGCCCCTCCCATGCACACTCCTCCCTTTCCCAGTACTCCTGCTGGTGCTGTTGAGGGTCATTTCTATCATTATTCAGGCGGGGGACTGCCAGCTATTGTGTCTGATCAGCTGCCACCACCATCCTGAGGGAAAAAAGAGGAACAAAACCACGAAGCTATGGGGTCTGCTTACCTTTTCCTTCTTTCTTACCGGACTACCCCAGAGGATTTAGAGACACCTCTCCACTCCACCCCCACCCTCCCCACCCCTGCCTGCCGCCTCGAGTCCTATATTTTAACGAGAAAAACAAACAAACAAGCAACAAAAAACTCCCCCTGAATACTTAGATCTTCCTAAGAGTGGAAGGTGCCAAACATTTAGAATATACAACTAAATCCTCAGCCTCAACTACAGGAAAGATGTTAATTAGATCATTTTTATATGACCATGAAACTTGCATATTCTTGATAGCCCCCGACAAAACTAGTCAGCCAATAATAAAGAAAAAAAATAGAATAAACTAGAGGGAATGCCTGCCAGTCAGTTGGTAAATTACTGAACAGCCCACTGGGCTATAGTAGTGTACAATTCTGATGCTGTTAATTAACAACAAAAAAAAGAACAGAAATGCAGAATTCAAGTAGCGGACCTCTGGTGGCCTTTAGAATAGGAAAAAACAATTTTAAGCATAAAACAGCTCCTTACAAATGCAAATGAACATGCATGACGTAAACTGAGTACCTAACAGCTGAGGACATCTAGGGTTAAGATTTTTGTAAACGGAAATTATTATAAATGTTGCTTTTGAGAAGGGTTTTCAGTTTGGTAAGGGAGAGTAAATATAAATTGCATGTCTCCAGGAAAGGAGACATGAAAAAAAGGTAAAACATTTTAAGAATTGTGGGAAATTAACATAACCTACAAATACATTTCTATAAGAGGTAGATGGAAGGATCAAGATTACAGGCTAGCGATATCATTTACCATGTGACTTAGGGGAAATTAATACTATCTGCATGTATACTAGAGTTATCAAGTAATAATAGTGACTACCATCTATATAGCACTGCCTCTGTGCTCCTTATTCTTCGAGGAGTTCGCTCATAATGAGATAGGTGTGTGGCAGAGCCAGGATTCAAGCCCGGAGGGACAGCTGCACAGCACTATACTACCTCTAACATGGTTTTTAATAACAACGACAGCTAACACTTACTTAGCTTACTATATGCTAATTATTGTGCTTTGTG
This sequence comes from Rhinolophus hipposideros, assembly GCF_964194185.1. Classification (NCBI taxonomy): domain Eukaryota; kingdom Metazoa; phylum Chordata; class Mammalia; order Chiroptera; family Rhinolophidae; genus Rhinolophus; species Rhinolophus hipposideros. The sequence continues at coordinate 12,680,248 of NC_138047.1, read as the reverse complement.
GGTACTAATTTAATCCTACCCCTGGAATCGGTATGAGTATGATATTCTGGTATTTGGGAATGTTTGTAAGAACCATTATGATAAGTCACTATCATATGTATCTTATATGAGTTAGGATAAGTATGATTATGATATTTCAAAATTTGGGAATGTTTTTAAATTGCTATCATATGTATCTAATGTGTATTAGGCTATTATATATAGAGAAAGACAGAAGCATAATACTAAGATTTGGGAAACCTAGGTTCTAGTTCTCTACTGGGACCTCAGAATATGACTACCTTGCTGGGCTGCTGAGAGCATCAAGTGAGATAATAGATGTAAAGGAGCTTTAAAAAAGGTAAACACATCATTCAAATTAAAGTATTATAAAGCAGGAATTTGTCCTGTTTCCCCAACAGGAACCCTACTCTTTATAACATTTTATTCATACTTAAGAGTTGGCCAAAGTGGAGGCATCTGGGAAGTGACAGCCATCAGCCGTTCTCCACTCCAAAGGCTAATGGTATACTTGGTGGAGAATGCCAACCCTTGGAGTTCTCTTCAGCTGCCCATCTTGGGCATTTCACTCATTAACACCTCCACCAGAGGGAGGGCAAGAGAAAGGAAAAAGAGCCAAACTTAAATCACGTGGCTACTTGTTAACCACTCCAGTGAGATTTGGTGAAACAGGTTTGGGGATCACTAAAACTGAAAAGAGATTTGAAATTAACTGTGGGTTTCACAATTGATATCTTGATAGTTTTCTTTATCCCAAATATCATAGATAAACAAGAGCTAACAGTAAATCTAGCTTTGTTTACTTTGAAAGGCTGATATTTTCCTCTTTCAAGCAGAGTTAATACGTAAATGTGTAGATTTCCTATAATCTAACAATTTAGAATTTCTCTTGAAATAGCCTCAAAAATTACTATAGCTATATTAAATAACAACTACAAGAAAATCTTGTACACTATAATTCTCGCAATGTAGGCAAAACACTTAAAGTTGAGAACTATATCCTCAAAATGTGAGCTTTGACTTTGTTAGTGACACGATAATATTGTTTGGTGAGCCATTATCAAGGAAAAATGTCAAAGCCAGAAATAGAACCAATGTGTCCTAGCCCCTGTCTAATGTCATTCAGTGATAATCTATGGATGATTTCTACTCTGAATATAGAAGTTGGCAATTCCGAGAGGCACAAGTGTTTGCCAGTGAATTCCACAAATGAAACGTGTAATTTGGGATGGAGCATTTGCAAAACTATGTGTCTGAGGCAGTTAAGACCAAAGGCCCTCAGAGGAGTAAGCACTTTTTTGGTTTCAGGACAATACTGTAGACTGAATTTCTTATTCATGTAATACCAAAAAACAAAACAAAAATCAAACCACTATCTACTAATATTTCTTTGAAAAGGGCTTTCATGTGGAATTGTATAGCTACAGAAAAAACCCACCTCTTTAGCAAGGTGTGGAATTTTTATAATCAAGAAAAGGGAGTGATTTTCTACAATAGACGATTTCAAAGATTCTTCTTCCTTTGTCACCTCTTACGTTAATCTGCAAATGGCTAAATTAATGCTCTGCATTTGCTAGATTTCTGACTTATTCTTTCTGTCCACATGATTATTATCTATCTTTAATTATTAATTTCTAATCTAGAAGATAATGACACTGTTTAATTCAACATGTACAGCTCCCTGAAAAGTGCCACACACATAGATATTCTTGAATAATTTATCCATCCTCAGCCTATTGCTCTCTTTTCTTCCTCTAGACTAGTACTCTCCTTGAGTGCTTCTTTTTGGTGTGTTTATTTGTTGCTATTAATTAGTTACTTGATCATAAACAATCTTATCTTTCACTGGAATAGTTTTTTTTCTCTTTAGATTATAAACTTCTCTAGGACAGATTGTTAGGGCTTTTCCTTCTTTTCAGGCTCCCATAATACCTACCACAGCTTTGACACATAGGAATCACTATAAAATTATTCAAGACATGAATGATGTTTGTGTCACTATTATTGATAAATATTTATACCTCAAGTAATTCTTGGCTGACCAACAATTCTCTGAATTGCAGGAAGATAATGCGTGCATGTCTGTGTATACATACCCCAAATGGACAATATCCATTATAAGAGGAACACTTGGTGTGGGTCTCAACTTCCAGAAGTGCCACATTTTACCTCTTTACCTAAGTTCACCTCTGGTGGCTGAAAGGTTTTGTGGTCATAACACCATGCCAAAAATTAACATCACTTGCATTTTGGCAGTCCTTATAAAATTTCAGCCCATAGTTTATACATAATTATGTATTAAACATTTTCTTCTGGATTCAAATTATTTTTCAGTACCAGCGTTTTCATGATTAAAATTGAGTGGCATGGCAGTCATGTTCATCAGCATTATTAAGAGTTTATTTCTATATTTTAAGTAAAAACAAGAATGAAAATGTACAAGTTTTATTTTACCCTACGAATAATGACTTTCATTTATAAGCATTCCAATTTTCCTTAAAAAATATGAGACCAGTTTTTAAAATGTTTCCACCCACCCAATTACATATGAACTGGAACATGCTGTGAAAATACTGTGGTATCTGGGAAGAAACCCATATTGCAACTTAAGAACTGAAATATGTTTTTATCATCGTGGAATAGAATCCTAAATTCCGACCATTCTAATTAGGAAATTGGGCTAGCAATTAATTTTTCATATTATAGGCCTAATCCTGAGCAACCAACTCTTTTTCCTCAAAATGAAAAAAATATCCTAGCTTTCCTTTTCATCTTCACAGGATAGAAGTAGGAGAGATATCTAAAGACCTCTTCATTCCTGATTCAGGAAAACTGGGTATCTTTCAATACTTTCTAGCACTGTGGATTCCATTCCTATATTCCTATAATTGCCTGCATTCTCTACTAATCCAAAAGTCAACTAACCAAGGGTTCTTTCTTCAGATAGGAAAGGATCACAGGATAACACGTGGCAATTCACATCTGCGTGTAAGTAGGATAGACGCAGGTTTACATAACTTTTTGCTAAAAGATCTTTTCAATTAAATTTTAATTTTTAAAAATTTCAACATAAAAATGAAAAAAATTGAAGCAATGAAAGGGCCCAATCTCATACCATGATTTATGAACCCATTTCCTTGCCTTCTTCCAGCCTCTTGCTGTGGCTCTTCATTGACTGAGTTAAACAGGAAGCCCATTGCACTCAAACACAACTGATCCATTCTGTTTTGATATAAATAGGAAATCTAGGTAGCAAACCCTGATCAAAGATGAATGGGAAGAAAATTTTAGAAACTGATGTAAACATTTTCAATTGTAGGGGAAAAGGGCAAGACGAAATAAGGGAGCATATTCTAAAGAGAAAGAAAGGATGTCTTATAGAAGACCACTAACTCCTGTAAACAGAGGAAGAAAAGAGACAAAAGTGAAATGACAAGAGAATGAGTGAAATACAAAAAGGAGTTGGAAGAATGAAGGAAAGATATTGAGAGGGAAAAAGAAACCATACCATTGTGGAATTAATAAATGAATTGGAAAGAAAGAAGAAATAGCTGGCAGAAAATAGAAAATACCGAGTGGGATAGACGACAGGCTTTTTAAAAGCACATGAAACACAAATGAAAAGGACAAAAAAGCTAAAGTGATTAGACAAGAGATGAAAATGAAGGAGGACAAATAACAGAAATCCAGTTTAGAGAAATTGATGTCTGTAACAAAGAGTTAAGAACTAATGAAACTAAAAATATATTCAAAGATATAATGTGGCAAACTACTAAATGCCCACCAACATCTGTTCTCTCCTTCTCCAAAAGGACATTTTAATTGGGCACATGATCAACAAGCTAGGTTTTATTTCCCAGCCTTCTAACGAGGTGTGGCCATGTGACTAAATTCTAGGTAATGAAATGTGGGCGGGAATAAGCGTCTTCCATTCTGGAAGTCTTCCCTTAAAAGGATTGGACCTGTGCCTACCTAGTTCAATTTCCCCTGGCCAGTGATGGCTGGTGATAAGGATTGCTAGATTTAGCAAATAAAAATATAGAGTGCCCAGTTCAATTTGGATTTCAGATAAACACGTTTTTTTTTAGTATATCTCAATCGTTTCATGAGACACACTTACACTAAAAAAGTATTCCTTGTTTATCTGAAATTCCAGTTGAACTGGGTGTCCTATATTTTGTCTGGGAATCCTTCTGGAGATAGTGAGAAGTGGAACATCTGCCTTTGACTCAGAGGTGGAAGTCATCTGTGCAAGATGTCAGATACAGTGCAGCAGGCCTGAATAGCCTATTTCTGGATTGTTGCCTGAAAAAGCCATAACTTTCTATGTTGCCACATCTATATATAAGGACCATGGTATTTTAAAGATCTTCTCGTTACAGGAGCTCTGCTTCAGTCCAAACTGATATGTGAAAAGGTTTTTTGCAATTTCCAAGATCAAAAGGACTAACTATGGCTCAGGAAATTATTTTTTAAAAGAATAATTACTTGGGGGAAGTTATTCAACGTTGGTTTAAAAATAGGAATCCTACAAGCAAATCAAAGTGAATCACCTAAAGCAGGGGTTGACAAACTATGACACACAGACTAAATCCAGCCTGTTGCCTGTTTTTGTAAATAAAGTTTTATGGGAATCCTGTCACCCTCATTTGTTTACGTGTCTATGGCTGCTTTAGCAGTGTAATAGCAGAATTGAGTAATTGTAGCAGAGACTGTGTGGCCAGCAAAGCCTAAAATATTTTCTAGCTGACCTTTTACAGAAAAAGTTTGCTGGACTCTGATCCAAAGGAATAATATTACTGGCCTCAGAACTCTTCACAGATTTAACTGATATAAAAAGAGATTTGAAGAAAAAAAGATGTGACTTAAAGATCACAATTATATAGGGATCCACATGGAAAGCAGCAGAAAGACACTCTCAAATATATAAAGATTCAGAAAATATATCACCTTTCCCCAAAATAATTGCATATAACAGCGTAATTGACTAAATCATTCAAGATAAATATAAAAGGATTGAGAATGAAACTGAAACAACTGTGATTATTATTGTGATAATACAAAAACATGTTATAAATCTTGAAAGAAAAGTACTATGATGAAAAGTAATTATACTATATTAGAACCAAAAAAAGATACCAAAAAATTAAGAGGTGGAAAAGGAAGGAAAGATATAAAATGTTAATTGCTGTAATTTCTTCATTCCTTATAGGGAGTTATGGAAATAATATTATGTTGTTTAAGACAGGATGGCTGAGTGAATAATAAAGTGAAAAGAAAAGCCAGACTAGCAGAAGATATATACAACTGCTATAGCCCGCCAACGAGTTATACTGAGAGTTTATAAAGAGCCCCTATCAACCAATAAAAAAAAAAGAAAAGATAGTCAATTCACAGAAGAGGAAACACATGTGGCCACTAACCATAATAAAAGATGTTCAGTATCACTGATACCGGGATAATGCAAATTAAACCGAGGAGACATTTCAAACCCATCAGACTGACAAACATCAGTGTGATAACATCAAGTGTTGAAGTGATGAAAACAGAAGCTCTTACACACTGCGGGTGGGAAATATAAATTCATAAAACCAGTAAATGGCAAATCTAGTTGCTCAGGTCCCATGCCATGGATTGTCTGCAAAATCTGAAATAACTACTATCGCCACCTCGATAGCCAATGGGGGCCTTCAATTTAAGATGCCCTAATCTGCTCTTCCTACATTAAGTGGCTATTCTGTTCATCTGTAGCTCAAGAACAAAAACTTCAAGGTAGACTTGACTCCTCTTTTTCTCACACTCCGCATACAATACATCAGTAAACCCCGTCTACTCTAACATCAAATTATAGCCTCTCAATAAAACTGGGGGAAAAATTATACCCAGAATCTGATCCCTTCCACAGCTTCATTCAAATCTAAGCCAAGTCATCTGTCACCTGGATTATGGTGACAATCTAACCAGTCTTCCAGCTTCTGCCCTTGCCTTCATTAGTGTCTACTCTCAACACCAGAGATGGGATCACCCTTTTAGGACCTAAGTCAGATCATGTCACTTCATTGCTTAAAATCTTCTGCTGGCTTCCCAGATGCAGACAAAAAAGTTACCATCTCATCAGAAGCTTTGTCTCTCTAACCAGAGGACCAGAAAATTGGCAGCCTAGCAACAAAGAAAGCTTCTAAACAATAAATGCTCCAGTAAAAACACGACCGAAAGCATATATCATGCAAACATTAATTTTAAAAAAGCAAGAGTTTCTATATTAATATCAGATAAAGTAGTCTTTAGAGCAAAAAGATTTACCGCAGACAGAGAAATACATTAGATCATGAAAAAAGGGTCAATCCACCCAATAAGATCTAGCAATCCTAAATACATATGCATCAAACAACAGTATTGCAAAATATGTGAAGTAAAAATGGATAGAAATGAAAAGAGAAATAGACAAACCACAATTTTGTTGGAGACCTCAACACACACTCTGTCAACAACTGCTAGAACAACTATCAGAAAATCAAGTAAATTATGGTTGACCCATGCAATGCAATACCATGCAGCAGCTTATAAAACATATAGAGTCATAAGCATTTATATGTAAATGTACCTCTATCAGTCAAGTTAGTCCAGGTTTATGCTATGGAAAAAAATGCTCCCCAAACGTCAAGGACTTTTTCTTGCTCACTTTACATATCCATCATGAATCAACTCTACACCATTTTCTCTATGTCATCTTAACTCTAGAATTCAGTCTGATGGAACTGCTTCTATCCAAATTTTCTGGATTCATGGAAGAGAGACATGACAAAGAGAGACATGACAAACACACTAGTTGGCTTTTAAAACTTTTGCTTGGAAATGACACATATCATATCTGTTCACATTTTGTTGGCCAAAATTAGCCAATGGCCATGCCTGAGATCAACAAGAAGGGAATTTATTGTTTACCATCAGAGAACAACACCTTAAAAGGAGCGCCAAATATAGATGAACCTAATACCACCTACAATAAAATTCATGATATATTATCAAGTAAAAACAAACAAAACAGGTCACAGTGTTGGAAAGAATATTCACTATGAGTATTGTTTTTTTTTTTTTTAATCAGGTGAGTCGGATTAAAGGACAACATGGCTACCATTTTGTGCTTTTTATATTTTTGTAATGCTACAGAATTTTGTAAAGAATATGTACTAATTTTAGATTAAGATAACATTTGATTTAAAACATGAAAAAGGAGGAAATTTGATCTCAATCTCTTCGACTTTAATTGAAACACATGCATTTTCCCTTTGTCATTAGTGAACATGGAAAATGTGTTATCATTTACAGAATAATGCTTGAAAGTTTTTACTAAATAAGTTTGTAGTTTTAAAAAAACTAATCTTGCTTAAATCAAACCCACAATTGGTTAAGTGAGAGGTTCTATATACTATATTGGGCTCTAAGAAAATTTAAATGTAGTCAGAAAATAAAATACTCATATATTGAACAAATTCAGATTCACCAGAACTGAAAACAAGAAGAACAATGGTATTTCCTAGGAGATTTTGTGGCTTTTCCTTTGTGCGGAGAAAAGGAAGATAGGGATAGTTGTGGGCACAGAGCTGCCAGGTCTTCTGGCCATTATGGAGTGGCCTGGTTCTGCCATCAGGCAGGAGTGGCAGGCCCAGTGACCATTTTCAGTTGGGAGGCTGTGCGAGATGGGGGGTTGGGTGCTGATAAAGAAGTCAATGGGAAAGACAGAATGGTGATGAGGGTATGAGTGGCTGAGAAAAAACAGATTTTTTTTTTTTTAGCATATTTCCATCAAAGGGAAACATTGGAACGTGAAGAAGAATAAGGGTGTTCTGTATGATGTGCTATGGAAGACCTTATATGTCCCCATGAAGAAAGCCTTTTGTGAAGAGTTTAGGTGCTTGTCTCAGAGATAAGGATCCTCCCTATTCCCATGAAATATCAATACAGCACTCCCAAGAGAGATCTACTAATAGCTTAACCAATGCCAACATTCTCAGGTATAACGGCAGGGACCACATGCCCATGCTGCTACGACCTCTAGGGGCTCACCCTGGATAGAAATGAGGGAGAGGGGAATACATTTTTCTACAGTTCGCCTTCTCCAGAGACAATCAGAGGGGACCACAGCCTTTTATATAGTAGAGACAATGTAATTTCAAAACCCAGGTAGTTGTCCTTTCAGCCAAGGGGTTGAGGGACCTCACTTCCCGTGCACAGGTAGGCCTCTTGGCATGGCCCAGCGGAAGAAAGTGAGAAGAGAAATATTGAAATTGCTCTTCCGTGTGATGCCCTTTACTTTGAGCAAGGACGGCTGTGCAGATTTTGTTGCTTCTAGGAAACTGTTTCTTTCCCTTAATGTGGGTGTCGCCCATTGTCTGTCTCTGAGAATTGTTTGTCCTTGGGAGAAGAATGTGTGAATGTGCATGAGGGGACGCAAGTGGGTGTATCTCGGTAGGAATGTGTTTGAGCACGTTTCTGCAATTACTCACACAGCCTCAGGGAGAAGAGGACTTTCACCTCATTTTTCACCTCAAGGCTGTCATACAAAGAGCCTTGGAGTGGCAAACCAACCCTGGACAGTTCTACCTGTCAGAGCTCATCTGGATGACTCTGCGGAGGTCTCTAACTGGCCTTTTCTGTGAGGTATTGTCTAAAGGAGGAGTTGGCAAGTTAGAACCATTGGGCCCACTGCCTACTTTTGTAAATAAAGTTTTATTGGAACACAGCCATACCCATTTATTTACGCATTATTTATGGCTGATTTCATAGCAGCAGACTTGAATAATTGTGACAGAGACCACAAAGCCTAAAATATTTACTATTTGGCTTTCTGCATAAAACTTTTATTGACTCCTGGTCTAAAGTCAGCAGTTCCAAAGAGAAAACTGCATATAAACATTACCCTTGAAAATCCTTTAGGAAGTGAGGACGGATATGTTGTCATCCAATAAGCCCTACCAGTGTTTCCTCCAGCAGTAGAGGACATTATTATTTTTTCAACCGAATGCCTAATGAAGTGGTTGGCATATGTTTAGGGACCATGTTGCATGAAAAATGCATATATCTAATAGCAGAATTACCCTTAGCCCAGTGAAATGAGAAGCTTGGGGAAATGCTACCAACAAAGGCATGCCGATTCATATCCCCCATCTCATTTTCACTTTCGGTACAAAGCTTTTTAAAAAGAACATAGGCAGCATCACTTGCACTATCAAATTGTCATTGCTCACTCATTTTTTAAGGAGAAGCATATAGTTGAATTTGAGTAAGTTAAAGGGATGCGTGCTGCCGTTTGTTTTGGGAAATGTACTAGGAGAGTTTTTGGCACTATGGATTTCCCTGGTTGGGGGAGGGAGTGATTTCAGAAGGAGGGAAGTTTTTCTTAGTATGGTAAAGAATTGTAGAAAAGCCTTTCTGCAGAAAGAAGTAGGATGGAAGATGTTGAAACAGGAAAGATAGGCAAGGAGCTGGAATGTGCTAAGAGAAGGGCTCTGTGAGATATGTTTGATTTTCTTTTCCTTTTGCCTTAGACTGAAAATGTTTTGCCTCCTGTTTCAAGTTCCTTTGCCTACATTGTAATTCTTTCCAGTTACTTGCACACATTCAGTGAAGCTTCCCATGTACTCAGGTTAAGGTAATGTGAAGCACCAAATGATGGGGCAGTAAACGACATTTGGCCTTCCCCAAATCACCCCTCTGTCCAGCGTGACAGTAGGGTGTTTTATTAAGGAAGGCTGGTAGTACCAAGATTTTCAGCAGCAACCAGCCACAAATTGACACAAAAGCTGAAAGCATTGGGAGGGAACAGAGGATAGAGGAGACAGCATAATTGGTTGCATAATTCAGGGACAAACATGAGATAAACTTGCTTTTCTTTTTCTCCAAATAAGCTTTAGAAACATGACTGACTCTTAAAAAGGGTGGAGAATATGGGTATGTGTGAGTTGTAGGGGTGGGGTATAGATACATGAGTCACAGAGACATGGACATGTTTTACATTGAAACTTTCTGATGTATCTCTTCATACCAAAAGTTAACTGCTCTTTTCACTTTCACCAATATATGCTTTCTCATTTGGAGGCCATTTTTAACCAGAAGACAAAGGTGTTATACGACGCACAGATCCATGACAAGTAGAGTAGGGCAAAATTGAGTTGAGATGTAGATCCTTTGCTCTCTAGCCTTGTAGCGTACCTCATTCCAATTTGTGCTTCAGACAAATTACACCTTGCTACACGTCAGAGACCTCCAGTTGGCTCCTGAACACCCAAGCTGCAAAATCTAATTTACTTATTTTTTCTTTTTTACTAGTAAAATTTGGGAGCTTTTCACTTTTTTATTTTCTTTTCTCAACTTTATTGAGGAATTATTGACAAATATGATTATATGTATTTAAAGTGTACAATGTGATGAACTGATATACATCGTGGAATGATTATCAAGATCAAGATAACTAATTCACTAATCTAAAATTGAGCTAATTACTGAAGAGAGAACTTAGAACCTTGGCGCAAAGTTTGACTTAGAATTCCAATTACATTTTTAAAAATGCGTGTTCATCAGGCTAGGACTTGAGTTGATTAAAAATGGCAAATAAGTAGCACCTGGATTTGATCAAATGTTTAAAGCTTTGTGCTTCTCAACCTGGGCTGCACATTTGATACTTCTGGGAGATTTAAGAACTCTTGGAGCTCAGTGCATACGGGAGACTGATCAATTCAGCTCTCTGGAGGGTGAGGCCCAGGCACCAGTATTTTTGAAAGCTCCTCAGGTGATCCCAGTCTGTAGTCAAAACTGGGACCCATTGCTGTAGATGCAAGGAGAGGAAAGGGGGCCGATGATATCATAGAAGCCCTCAGAAACCTGACACTTCAAAAGTGTGGAAGGCTTTGTATCTCTGCTTGCCTGTATTCTAGAGCACAAGGTCCTTTAGGAGTTCTTACTTAGTGCAGAATTGTGAGCTGTTCTGTTTAGACTTCATTAGAGCACGTGTGGGCGACATCCCCATGAAATCACTTTAACCATCTGTCAGTGCAACAGGAAGTTATTCTGATTTTCGAATAAAGTGAAAGAAGTGGGGTGAGGCAGCAATGAAAACTTAACAAAATAGCTTTGATTTTTCTGAGTGGTACAGAAGGGTATTCATCCTTTCCAAAGGGATGTTTTTCCTTCTCCCTTATTTCCATAGAAAATATTTCTAAAGCTAAGATTTAATTTAATTTTGTCTATTATGTTAAGAAATAAAATAAACTCGAATACTTCAAAGATTTTAATAAAAACATAAAGCTCAACTTCTTATTCTCATGGAGAATGTATAAATCGAATGTATAAATCCATTCTTTATAAAGAATGTATAAATCCAATTAGTGGACATTAAAACTGCTTTGAAACAACTTAAAAATGTGTGAAGGACTTGACTGGTACAGGACCAGGCATGAAGCATTAATCCAGGTAGGTGAGGTGAGGGGGGGAATGGTTTCTATCACAATATGATTTTACCATCACTTAGTACATGGTGAGGTATTTTGAGGTAATCACCATAATATCAACTGTTTAGTCTTAACGCTGTTTTATTTATTTCATTATGTTGAGTCTTGTATTCAGTTGTCCATTTGCTTTCACGTGTTCTGTTTGCTTAAGCTCTCCATTTGAAGTACTTCTTTAAGCCCTGCCATCATCCCATTTCTCCCACCCACACCATTTCCTTAACCAGAAAATATACTACAATGGTACATCTGAGCATGTCTTTTTGTTGCCCTGGAATCTAAATATGGTTTTCTAGATTTAGGAACAGTATCTATTTCTTCATTAAACTTTCCACTCGGGGAAAATTGTAGATTCACATGCATGCAGCTGTAAGAAATGATGCAGAGAGACCTCACGTTCCCTCTACCCAGTTTGTCCCAATGGTTACAGCTTGTACAACCAGGATATGACATTGGTTCAGCCAAGTTCAAGAACACATCCATCACCACAAGAATCCCTCAGGTTGCCCTTGTTTAGCGATCCCCAATTGTCCCACTCCCAACCCCTCCTTAACTCCTGGTAACCATTAATCTGCCCTCCATTTTTATACTTTTGCCATTTGAACATAGAAAGAGTCACTCCCTGTCCTGATGGAACTTACTTCTTCTCAGAGGGAGAACCACTCCATATGAGAGTAAACAAATGCAACAACAATAACAATAACAATACCTCGAGAAATTGTGATATTTATTATGAACTACTAAACAAGTGCATAATGGAATCACACAGCCTGTAACATTTTGGGATCACCTCGTTTCACCCAGCATAATTCTCTGGAGATTCATCCGGGTTGTTGCTTGTATCAATGGTTTGTTCCTTTTTATTGCTAAGTAGTGCTCCATGCTCTGGATAGATCACAGTTTCTTTTACCAGGTACCCAGTGAAAGACATCTGGGTTGTTTCCAGTTTGGGGCTGTTGTAAATAAAGCTGTTATAAAACATTTGCGTACAGGTTTTTGCATGAACATAAGTTTTTATTTCTCTGTAACAAATACCCACAAGTGTGATTGTTGGGATATATGGAAGTTGCATGTTTCTTAAGAAACTGCCAGAGTGTTTTCCAGAATGACTCTACCACTTTACATTCCCTCCGGCAATGTATGAGTGCTCAAGTTTCTCTGAGTCCTTGCCAGCATTTGGTGTTATCATTATTTTTTATTGTAGCCGTTGTGATAAGTGTGTAGTAATAGCTCATTGTGGTTTAAATTTGCATTTCCCTAATGGCTATTGATATAGAATATTTTTTCCCATACTTTTATGTTTGTTTTATATATAACGTCCAGGGATTTAGAGCACCTGGTGGCAGCAGGAAAGAAAGTACCACATTATCTCTTATGATGGGTCAAAACAGAGTAGCAGTGAAGAGGTCAAGTTCACATGGCCAAGGCCCAAATCCTAGCTTAATCATATCCTAGCTTTGCAAACTTGGGCAACTTCTCTTTCCTTTGTTTTTCAATCTGTATAATGAGGTAACACCTACTTTGCTTTGAGGATTTAACGAAGTAAGGCAATACATTTCAAACAGCATGTTCAATTATTTTTAGCTATTATACAGAATTTACATGCATTTTATAAATTTGATTACATAGTTTCAGAAATTTTTTGCTTCACTATTTTCTGGTATTTAATATCATAGAAAACTTTGTTAGTGCCAACCTATTTTTCCTTTTTTAAGTAAATTTTTCTAGGTGTGTCAGTACCACTTGGGAAATTTTTATTTTTCCTTGCAATTCCCAGCTGTCATCAGTCTATGTAGAGGGGAGTGTCTCTTCATGCTTGATAAATACTTGGTAAGCTCTCTCTGTCTGAAGCTGCCAGTGCTTCTGCAGCTCACAGAGTCATGGATAAATCTGGTCCAGATTCTCTGAATTTCTCAGCATGTGTAAGACACACTTGCTTCACCTAGTACTAAATTCCTTTCATCATTTCAGGAGTTAAGAAAGGGCTATACAGAGAGCGAGAGCATTTTGAAATCTGATTATTCCATTCAAAATTCAAGATATAAACAAGGTTTTACAGGCATTTACTCTTCTTCTAAGGTTCATAATAATACAATATTTTTAGTATTTTTAAGTTGTATATTCTTTAAAAAGTGTAAAATAGATATTTAAAGTGTAAACATGGAAAAAGTTCTTTGGTGAGTGACAGAGAAGGAACAATCAAATGATTGGCAAAAAATAATAATTTCACAGCACTTCTCAATCGTTGTCTAATCTTTAAAATATACCTACAAGTCATGTAAAAAAGTATCTTCATACATTTTTTAATATTTATTTTACAATAAATAGAACACATGATTCTAAAATGAGTTTGACTAAATACACAAAACTATCCCCATAGGGAACAAACATTTGGCTAAATGGCCATAACTATGGCATTGGTTAAACAAATTATGGGTTCATCTCTAAAATAAAGTATTATGTGGTTGTTAAAGTGAATTAGATAAATATTTGTGCACTGATGAGCTAGGTAATAGTAGATATAGAATTATTTCATGTGAGGAAAATAGGTTATATATATATATGTGTGTGTATAATTTAGGTATTCAAAGCATTTATGGAAAGACATCTAAACTGAAGTAGATGATTATGCATGAGTCAGGAATATCAATGAGGAACATGATTTTGTAATTGAGTGGGTACTTCCATTGCTCAGAGCCCATTTCTTCATCTGTACAATGAAGAAAAATACAGCCACCTTCTTGGTTTGTTTTATGTATGTGTGTGTTGGAGGGAAACAGGGGTTATAATGCATGTACAACTGCTTTGCAAACCATAAATCCTGTGTATATTTTAGATGTCTTGGCTGTTAACACTATTAAATTGTCTGCCTTGTGTGCTAATCTACATTTAACATCTTTTTGTGATGAAAACTCTGACCATATATTTTAGCTTGTGATTCCCAGAAGCAACAGTACAGCATTATACTCAATTTCTCTACCAGAATCAAGAGTCACCATCTCTCTGGCAGGGAGAGAGTTACCGTTAGGAAAATCGTGGATCCAGGACAAATCATTAAAAAGTTGCATAAGCCGTTGTCAGCTTCAAATGTCAGCCGTTGTTCAGCAGGTGCTTTGCTGTGTTGACACAGCTCATATTTGCCTGTTTTATTTATTGCTTTTTCTATGGAGGAAATCATCAAGAAAACAGGACTCAGATCACAAATGGAAACCGTTTATCTATTTAGCTGTTGAACTTCTAGGGAAGGAAGGAAGAAATCAATATGAGATGTGTGAATCAATTTAAAAAAATTCACCTTCAAAACATACTAAAAAAGAGTAATGAAGGAGCCAGATGAGGGGAACTCGTGCCAGAGAGACACTGGAACTCCTGGAAATGCAAACAAAAAAGTGAAAGGCAATTCGATTAATTTTAAGAGAGTAAATTATTGCCAATCTCCAGTTATGTTCAAGGCTCTGAAGAAGATGCCTCGATAAGGAAAACACAATCCCTGCCCTCACATTCCTTATAGCTGAACAGAGAAAATAGAGTGAGCAAAGAAACCTAATATAAAACCAACCGTAATAAAGAGGCTGTCGCCAGCATGACATTCTCCATTCTAGCAGATCTTAATAATTCTTAATTATATTAACAGGTCTTATTTCTCAAATTATATATTTTATTACAAACTCATGTTAGAATCTTGTTCTCAAACACAGCACTTAATGAGTCCAAGGAACAAAACGTTCAGAGAGTAATATAAAGTTTTCTGGAAGAAATAAGGGTTTTAGAAAATAGCAGTAGCTTCTGTACAAATGCTTGTCCCTGTGCTTGATGATCACTGGAAAAGCTGAGCATATAGGAAATAGTCCTCTTTCTAATATGAAAGGCATATTTGTGTCCCATGGAATGAGAGGTATGCGTGGTATGCGAACAGGACCCAAGGTCATTGCAGGGCTCACAGTTGTAGTGCATATTTCCTGAGTTATGCTCTTCCAGATGGATCATTGCTTGTTGGTTATTCACATCCATTATTTCTATTGGATTAATCCTACGGTGTTCAATTATCCTTGTAATTTTTAATCATTCTTCCCTTTCTTCAGGATTCTCTATATTTGTGGTCATGGAGTTTCACTTCAGTATTGAAGTTCACTCCCTCTCATCTCAATGTTTCAGTAACGTTTGTTTCCCAGTTTCTCAGTCTTTACACATGGTTTCATAAAACTTTTAACTCTTTGATGAGATAAAGGCTCTCTATATACACAATTTTTAAAAACACATGCATTTTAAGTCTGTATTACGATGACATGTATTTAATGTTTTACAGAATAGAAATTTGAAGCCTACTTTTCAAAAATTAAATACATACTCAGAAACAGAAACAAGCTTTATAAACTCTCAATTGTCACCTGACAAGAGTAATAGCTGTCTGATTTTTAAAGCAAGATGTATTTAGAAAACGATGCAGAAATCTGATGCATACATTTTGATAAATTTTTTTTTTCAAAATTTTTTTTTAATTAATTTTATTGGGGTGACAATTGTTAGTAAATTTACATAGATTTCAGGTGTACAATTCTGTATTACATCGTCTATAAATCCCATTGTGTGTTCACCACCCAGAGTCAGTTCTCCTTCCATCACCATATATTTGATCCCCTTTACCCTCATCACCCACCCCCCACCCCCTTACCCTCTGGTAACCACTAAATTATTGTCTGTGTCTATGAGTTTTTGTTTCTCATTTGTTTGTCTTGTTCTTTTTGGTTTATATACCACATATCAGTGAAATCATAGGGTTACATTTTGATAAATTTTGATGAATGTGTATACTACCTTAATCAAGACAACAAACGTTTCCTTCACCCCAGAAACTTTTCTCATACCTCCTTCTAGTTAATTCTAACATCCATGGGCAACCAACCACTCTCCTGACTCCTATCATCATAGATTAGTTTTGCCTGTTTTTTAACTTTATGTATGGAAAGATTCCATTTTCACACTTTTGTGACGTTTTTCAATCAATGTATTGTTTTTTGATACTGATCAATACTGTTGTGTGTTTTTATTGCTGAGTCGTATTACATACCACAATTTGATTATCTATTCAACTGCTGATGGATATTTGGGTTGTTTAGAGTTTTTGATTATTATAAATATACATTTACAACTAATCTAAGTTCACTTTCAAATGACACTATACTACTTCACAGTTAGTGTGAATACCTTATAACAGCAAAATAATCCTAATTCCTCCTCCAGTCCTTTATATCATTGCTGTCATTTATTTCATTTATATATAAGTGTATATATACATACATATATGTATAAGATATATATGTAAGCATTCATAATTGAATATGTTGTTGCTGGCATTATTTTCAAGAAACTTTTATCTGTTAGATCAATTAAGAATAAGAAAAATGAAAGTTTTTATTTTACCGTCACTTATTCCTTCTTTGATGCTTTTCTTTTCTTAATGTTGATCCAAGTTTCTAACCGATAGTATTTTCCTTCTCTCTAAAGAATTTCTAATGTTTCTTGCAAAGCAGGTCTGCTGGCAAAAAATTTCCTTAATTTTTGTTTGTCTAAAAATTTTTATTTCTCCTTCACTTTTGCAAGATAATTTCACAGGGTGCAGAATTAGAAGTGAGAATTTTTTGTTTGTTTTTTTGTTTTCCCTCAACATTTTATTTTGCTCCACTCTCTTCCTGCTTGATTGGTTTCTGAGGTGATGTTCAATGTAATTCTAGTCTTTCTTCTACAGGTAAGGAGCATTTTTCCGTCTCGCTCCTTTCAGGATTTTTTATTAGAGAGATTAGGATTCTTTTTTTTCTTTTAATAGGGGAATATTGGGAAACTGTGTTTCGCCAGGGCCAATCAGCTCCAAGTCATTGTCTAGTTGTGGAGGGCGCAGCTCAGCTCCAAGTCCAGTCTCCATTTTCAATCTTAGTTGCAGGGGACACAGCCCACCACCCATGCGGGGATCAAACCAGCAACCTTGTTGTTGAGAGCTTGCTCTCTAACCAACTGAGCCATCTGGCCACCTGCAGGATTTTTTTCTTTATCTTTGATTTTCTGTACTTTGAAAATGATATGTGTAGGTGTAAGATTTTTGGCATTTATACTACTGGGTATACACTCAATCTTGGATCTGTGGTTTTATGTCTAACATTGATTTGGGGAAATTCTCAGTCATTATTTTTTCAAATATTTCTTCTGTTCCTTTCTCCCTTCTCCTTCTGGTATGCCCATTACACACCTGTTACAAACCTTTTATTGTTGCCCCACAGTTCTTGGATACTCTGTTCTGTTTTTTTTTCTTTTTTTCTTAACTCTGTTTTTCAGTTTTGGAGGATTCTATTGATACATCCTCAAGCTTAGAGGTTCTTTCTTAAGCTATGTTCAGTCTACAAACAAGCCCATCAAAGGCATTCTTCATTTCTTTTACAATGTTTTTGATCTCTAGCATTTCTGTTTTATTCTTCCTTAGGATTTCCGTCTTTTTGTTTACATTGCCCATCTGTCCTTGCATGTCGACTTTATCCATTAAGATCCCTTAGCATATTAATCATAATTGTTTTAAATTCCTGGTCTAATAATGCTAACATTCCTGCCAACATTCTGCTTCTCATGCTTGCTCTGTCTCTTTAAATTGTTTTTTGTTGTGTTTTTTTGCTTTTTGGTATACATTGTAATTTTTTTCTTGATAATTGGACATGATGCACTGAGTAAAAGGAACTGCTGTAAATAGGCCTTTGGAAATATGGTTTTAAGGTGTTCTACAGACCTTCCTATGAGGGGAAGTTCTATGATGAGGTCCCGGTCTTTAGTGAGCCTATGAATTTTGGACTGCGAACTTCATCAGTGTTTTTATGCCCCAGTGGATGGGACAGGATGGCTAGAATGGGTTGGAATTGGAGTTGGTGTTTCCCTTACCGAGGTCAGTTAGGCTCTGATGATATTTCAGTGGGTATTAACTGGTTTCACCTGAGGGCAGGCCTTGTTAAGAATACAGAGTGCTGTGGCACATTCCAAAATGGTTCCTTTTCCCCTTCCACTGTTGGAAGCACAGGGAGATTTTTTCCCCCTAGTATTTACTGTGGGAACCAGGTTGGAATCCTGGAGGTAAATCTCAAAATATTGGGGCCTTCCCCTATGATCGGGTCCTCCTGGAGTTTTTAACTCAGAGTTGTCCACACTGAGCCTCCAGAATTGGTCAATTACAGTTCAGATTTAGCTATTCCGGCACTGGTTCCCACGGCAGTTTTGGCTCCCAGTCTGCTCTAGTGAGCTGCCACTCCCTGTATTTGCCTGTCCGGTCTCTCCAACCTTTGGAGCAGCAGTTTACCTTGTGTCCTCCCCTCTCTTATGGATCCCAGAAGAGCTGTTGATTTTTCAGTCTGTTCAGTTTTTACTTGTTAGGATGGATTGGCAACTTCCAAGCTTCTTGCATGTGGAACTGGAAACTGGAATTCGGCTATTATTAATAAAGCCAAACATATTCTTGTACAAGTCTTTCGTGGCCATGTTTAATTTATCTGGGATAAATTCCTAGGAGAAAAATTGCTGGATCAGAGTAGGTATATGTTGAACTTTACTTAAAACTTACATCTTTCCGAGTGGTTGTGTCTATTTATAGTCCTATGAGAGTTTTGGTAGCTTTATACCCTTGTCAATATTTAATATTTTTGGTCTTTTACATTTTAATCATTCTTATGCGTGTGAAATGGTATCTTATTGTCAGTAGTTTGCATTTCCTTGATGGCAAATAATGCGGGGCATCTTTACAGATATTTATTTGCTGCTTTTGGAGTTCTTCTGTTGTGAAGCGTCTGTTCAAGACTTTTGCCCATTTGAAAAAGGAAGTTATCTTTAATATTGATTTGTAGTTGTTCTTTATATATACTATTCTAGATATAAGTAATTTGTTTTACATATATATTTATTATATGTACAATATATATGTATATATTTGTTATATATACAATATCCACATGTATATATATATTTGTTAAATATGTATAGGATATAATTATATATACAGAATAAATTATGTATAGAAATTAAATATATACAATTATATTTAGAGATAAAATTTCTGCAGTCTGTGACTCTCCTTTATATTTTCTAAATGCTGTCTTCTAATAAATGTAGTTTTTAATTTTTATAAAGTCCAATTATTCTCCTGTATTGTCTTGGAGAAGCTTTTAGTTGTAGGCCAATGGCCTTTTTTCTCTTTGTGCTACTCAACCTTTCCATATATTCAATTAACGAACCCCAAACTGTTTCTTTTTGTAACATAACATTTTATCAGTTCTACTCCCTAGTCTTGAAACTTTCCTTATCCATATCCTTCACTGACTTCCTCCTGCCTCCTAAAATTCATGCTGCACAATTGTCTCTTTGGGCTTCTTCTCCTCCTTCTCTCTGTCTCTTTCTCCCTCTTCCCAATTTCATCATTCCTTAGGACGAAGTATCCCCTTTAGGTGGATGATTCTCACTCTGTGTCTCAAAGCCACAGCTCTTTTCTGAGATGCAGAAAATGTGTCCAATTGCTTGATCAACAGATCCACCTAGAAAGCCCACATGTAATTGACACTCAAGATTGACAACTTTACCTCCCTAAACCAGCTCTTCCTATTAATCTTCTATTTCTACGAATGGCATAATTATTCTCCTAATCCCCCACTATTAAAACATCAAGCATATAACTGATGTCTCTATTCCTTCTCATTCCTGATTTCCGTATTTTGTTGCCTTTCCCACTACAGAATCTTTTGTATTTGCTTCTTTCCAATTCCTAAGCTATTGCCATGGCTCAGGCTCACTTCACCCCCCACTAATCTAATATAGTGCCTCCTCACTGCTTTCCTCATGCCTGCTTGTTTGCCTCTAATTCATTCACTACATGCTGCCAGAAAAATTTTCCTAAAGCACAACTCTGGATATAGTATTCTCCTAAAGCAAACACTTCTAATGACCTCCCCCAATTGCACATGAAATTAAATTCAGACTTCTTATTCTGATTCCATTTATTAATTCATTCAATGAATATTTGTTGTTGAGTGCTGGAAATACAACAGTGAGTAAAACAGGCATGACTTCTGTCCTTATTGAAATTTTAGTCTAGCATTTTAGTCTAGGAAAACAGACATTACATGAATAGATTTTAAAAAAGTAGTTAATAGAATAGTGGTCTGGAGGATCTGGGAAGACTCTCCTACACAAGTTCTGTGTTTATATATCATATATGTAGAGACTTTAGTTTTCTCAAATTCCCTACTCATAATCAACCTTTCATTCAAATTGAATTTAAAATTCTTCGTTATATGCCTTCTTCTGCGCTTTGTGCATGCTGTAGCTTTTGTTCACGTTCTACATATCTTTTAAATCCCACTTCCTCTATATTAGTAGTTGTTGTCAATAACCTAGAAGGAGTACAGATTCAGAATCTTTCTTTACCACCATAGAGTGTTGTTTGTTGAAATGACATAGGTATATAAATATTATTAGGAGATTTCTCTTTCTATTAGGGCATTGGACACCAACTAAGGCATAAGTTTTCCTCTTTAGTTTGTAAGTAAATTAAACATGCTCCATATTTCTTTAGGCTTAAACTTAATTAAAGACTCATAGATGTATTCTAGGATGTTATCTAATTAGTGACTTACCTTTATTATCTGAAAGTCGTACAAGAGTATTTAAATATCAGTAACATTTTATGAGCACATTATAGTACCATAAGGCCCCAAACAGCATGCCTATTGTCTCAACATTGTCAAATATTCATCCTGAAAGGCACAAGAGGGGAGGGTACAAAAAAGTCTCAAAACACTCTTAGTTACTAATTTACATTTTTTTTTTTTTTTACCTAAGAGAGAAGAAAGACATTGACAATAGTTAAGCTGTTATGTTTGGTTCCTATCTTAAAGAGCTAAGATGAGACAATAACATGTGCTGTTGTCATCTCCAAAGTCTTCTAAAAAAAATTGACAAACAAGCAAGAAAATAACTGTCTTACCTGTAGAATCTATTGTTGGAATCTGTGAGTAGAATATTGGGTCTGCTGATTTCTAAGATGGACATTTATGCATAGGAAGAACTGACGACATCATAATCAATAGTCATTAAAATGCTTTCTATTACACCAAAGGAGCTGGTTCATTTAGTTTAGAGAGGAGTTGTAATTATTGTCCTGAAAGATAGCCACTTTGAGGGAATCAGAGTTCTCTATTATGCAGCTAATAAAGGTGAGAGCGTGTTCTGAAATGTATGCTTAGTTGTCTAACTACTGCTTCAGAGCATAATGCTAACACCAAAGTTTTGGGTAGGGTGATTCTTCTTTGAGAGTCTGTTTGGTAGGTATGTTGACCCCTTTCACTAGGATTAAAATTTGCTTTATAAATTAATACCATTTTTCAGAAGAAAATGAGGACAATTTTAAGAGCATTCCCATAGATATTCACTTTTTCCTTGCCAAAAAGTAATGAGACAAGCCTACGGGCTTGGTTCCATTTTGGTCAAATTGCAAATATGTGACATTTTAGGAATCTTGGGCTGTTTTACTCTTCACACCCATTTAATCACAGTTTGGTGACTGGGATTTGGTGGAATAAAGGAGTTCTGTAGATTCAGTGCAGTTCTGTTTCTGGGATTTTGTAGCAACTATGGTTTCACAAGAGAATGGAAAAAATAAACACACTTAGCAACTCAAAGGCCAGCTGCGCTAAAACTGGCTTGGGCATTCTGGACTCATCACCATGACTTTTTCAATTTATTTTTTTGTTCTAAATTGTAAACAGACTTGTGTGGATTCTTCTTTTGTATATTTATATTTGGGGAAAGAGGAGGTTGGGGTATTCCTCTTCTCTACATTTATATAACCTCTAGAAATTTAAAATAATAAAGACCAGATTTCATATTTATTAAAAACCAAGAGCAAAGACTAGAAAGAAATGTAATTGATGAGTATTGGCACATTTCCTTCCACTTTTAGTGCAACTGGATAACAATATACTTCTCCTACATAACACTCTCTAGTCTAAAGTGTCAAAGACCTTTAGAAAACATTAATTTATACTCAGAGACCTGGAGTGTGTGTGATGGCTACTGTACTGACTTACATTATAGGGACTGCAAGAGAAATGTGGTATAAAAACTTAGCTAGTACAGGTTAACTGAATGATACAAGTTTATATAATAGCATAACTGAGAGGTGACCCATTCACTGAGTCTCTCTTCCTTAGGTCTAGGCAATCCTCTTGGAGTTGAATTCCCATTACTGTGGTACATCCAATAATTTTATACCTTCTCTGATATTTATCTAAAGATATATGTATAATGGTGGGGCACCATCATAGTATTGTCACAAGAGTCTCAGTTCTTCTTGCCCATGCAGTGAAGAATCAAAGGTCAGCAAGCTGATTAATATGTAAGCAGGGTTTATTAGTGATACATTCTCAGGGAAGAGAATGGGTCTAGCTGAAGTGGGGGAGAGGGAGAGAGGGGAAGAGGGGAAAAGGGGAGGAAGGGAGAGAGATAGAAAGAGAAAGGGGGAAAGAAAGGCGGAGAGAGTGAGAGCAAGAGAGCTGGAGGGCCAGAGAGAGAGAAAGAGACCTTGTCCCGAGGACGTACAGTTTGCTGAACGGGGTGAGGGAGTTACATATTGATTTGGCGGGAAAAGTGGTACATGCTCTTCTACGGGAGAGCGCGACCCCCTAAGATGGGTGGCAGTCTGTTGACTTAGATCCTTATCTTGCTCCAGACCACCTCTTGTCATCTGTCGTTGTAAAAACAGGTATGTGGCTGGAAGCAGTTAATCAAAGCTATTTATGAGCTTTCCCTGTAGGCACTATGGACCCCCTCCCACCACTCCTCCTACATTTTCTAACTTCTACCTAACAGCATAATGAAAAGTGTGCTGCCTAGGAATATAGAAACCTAATTCAGGCTCTACTATTGCCTGAGTTCTGTGATCTACAGTATAACATTTAAACACATCCCTACGTATCATCTTGGAGAAATAGTGAAAATGAAGGGTATAGTGGAAATTATGGAGGTGACTCACCAAAATCTATTCTTCTTTTCTTTTGCTTAAAGTACTTTGAGTTGTTTTGCTTTGTTTGTTTGTTTGTTTGTTTGTTTGTTTGTTTTCTGGGGATGGAATCTCTTTATGAATCCATAGTATACTAGTCATGAAATTACAATAAGTAGTGACATGACCCAGGCTCAGGCTTGATTGCTTTAAACTATTCAGAACATCCCATCTCTCTGGCCATAAGGATTACTCAGAGATGAACACCATCAAATTTGAGTCAGTGACACATAAGTAGATATACGATGAGGCTTCTGAGAAGTTGGTTTTCTTACTCTTTTAACTTCTTTTCTAACTCTTTTAACTTACTCTTTTACTCAAAAAATAATTCCTCCTCGTCTGGGTGGGGTGGGAAGGTGTAACACTACTAGAGCCGTTGTCACCAGGAATGGAGCTGGCCTGAAGACAAATCTGAGGCATTGGGTGGAGGGAGTAAGTGAGGGGAGGGGAGATATAGAGATAAACAGATAACAGGAGTAGGAGCCCACATTGCCTAGGAAACCTCTGGTTCAAGGCCCGGACTATCTAATAATGTGAGCCAGTAAATTCACCGGGCTTTTATTCTTTGGTTAAGTTCATCTTGTTCAGGTTGTCTCCTGTTTGCAACCAAATGTATTCTAATTGCTACGAAGGGGTTGAACTAGAATGTAGTTACTAGAGCCACAGTGTCCGATAGGAATTTCTGTGATGATGGAAATGTTCTGAAAGCACTGTGCAATATGGTAGCCACATGTTTTTATTGAGTTGTGGTTGGTGACTGAGGAGTAAGGTTTTAATCCAATTAATTAAATTTAAATTTAAACAGTCACATAAGGCTCATGACTACTATATTGGACAACAACATCACTAGATGGTCTTTACAAATCCCTAAAACTTTTAACGTTGTATGATTTTATGAATGTACTTAGTGCACATAACATCCATGAATGGATCCAAATGTTACCTAAAGTCTGTTTCCAATACACATAAGACATCTGATTTCCAGTAACAGTGGATATATTAGATTTATGTTTTCATTCAAAGCGGCTATGGCAGTTAATTTATGAGCAGATGATAAAAATGATCAATATCCACTACTTCTTTCCACATTAGTCATTTTATAGCTGGGAGGACTTGGGCAAATTACATAAAATCTCTAATGATATTTTGTGGATTAAGTGAATTAATACATGTAAAGGACTCAGCATAAAATCTTGCCCACAGTAAATTTTCAATGGTTGGCAGTTATGCCTGTGTGAGTTCTGTGATCTACAGTATAACATTTAAACACATCCCTACATATCATTTTGGAGAAATAGTGAAAATGAAGGGTATAGTGGAAATTATGGAGGTGACTCACCAAAATCTCTACTCTACTAAAGAGTGACACGGATGACCAAATGCTGCCAACCTTTAGTATCTGGAAATGCCTGTATTTGGCTGAGTAGACCAGTGATGGACCACTGAGATATGGACATAGTAAAGTTGAAAAAGACTTAGAAAGCAAGTATTGAATAAGATATGCTTGCAGAGGGTTAAACTAAGTGTCAGTCATCAAATTGACCAGGAAGTTATTATAGAAAAGAAAACCAACATCATCTGGTCGAAATTCAGGGAAAACCATCTTTTTCTTGAGCTTATAGTACTGTATTATTATGGTCAAAAGCAGAATCATATAAATTCCTTATTGGGTCATAGATTTCCCTCTTTACTTCCCTCTCTTGTTCATGGGCTACCATTTTATTGCTTTCAAAGTACAGCAGACAATGCCTAAAAACAAAATCTTTGCTGATTTAATACTGAGTTAGCTCACCTTTGGGTCAAGGTGGCAGGACACAGCCCACCTACAATTTATCCTAAATAAGCAAGATATTATTTGTTCTACATCTCCAAATTTAGGAGTTTCAAATTCATTCCAATTCTTCTCTCCATGGCATTGTAGGGATGGACTCATTAGAATATGAATTTTATAGCTGCATCAACTCACTACAAATTTTATTAGATTAATACTCCTATTAGACTGTGATCAATACTACCTGGTAGGAAAATCAGATTGAGAATGTAAGACCTCCTGTGAGTTAATTTTTCATTATATTGCTTCTACATGAATCTATATCTTCAAAGCTACTGTATGAAATTAAGTGTGAGTATTTTAAAAGAAATACATGATTGACAAAGACCTTTTTGTCTTACCATCCATCTCAAGCCATACCAGATATTCTAAGAGGCTCACTTCAACTACCTGAAGAGGGAGAAAATATTCCTATACTTCCATACTCTTTTGTTGGGGGATGGGAGGGAAATATATATATATCTGCAGACCATTTTTTCCATGACTGTAAGAAAGAGAAAAAAATGTTTCTTCCCTTCTCATAAGAAACTTTAGGGGGACAATCATTTTCTCCAAATAAATGTGTGCCTTTTTTGATGCCAAAGAATTGGTTTTCCCAAACATTGTTATATGGTAATTAGACTTCTAAGATAATACACACACACACACACACACACACACACACACTCACTCACACACTGTATTATATATCTATATCTATCTATCTATCTGTCTGTCTGTCTGTCTGTCTGTCTATCTATCTATCTACTACTTTAGGGGTTATATTGGCTTTGAGTGGCTAGGGTGGAAACTTATCATGGATTTAAAAATTATTGGTGGGAAATGTCAACCAAACTCCAAAAGCAGGCTATAAATGTTTAGAACACAGCCCATGTGGAAGTTAGGGACTTCTATATTTTAATCAGGTTTAAAGTCTGATTTATATTAACTCAAACATTTTTTTAACAGTATAATTCAATTTATAGGCAACAGTGCAAAATAAAAGATTATAAAAATAAATAATGAATAAGTTTATATGAAAACTTTCAAAATGTAAAGTATTAATGCAAATGAAAGACGACCAGACATATTCAGGAAGACATCCTAATACTGGTAGCCAAAAAAATGTCTTCTTGGAAAAATAAATGTTATGGTTGATGTATATGTACAAAAGATGCAATAGGTCAATGTTAATCATATCATCCATTGCATTTTTTCACTTTGAAAGCACTGAGAGATCCAGTAGTGAGTCATAACTGTTACTTCCAAACTAGATCAATTTTGAAGGAGACATATTCCTAAGACTAGCTGATAAATGTCATTTGTAATGGGAAACATTTGCTTTCTGGCTAGTTTAGTGCATTTAGGTAGACAGTAATGAGTTGCAGCTGTAGGGTGGAGATCCTCTAAAAAGAAGTATATTTTTTCTTTGCCAAACATAATGAAAAAAGTATGACTTCCAACTGCCCCATTATTGATATTCATTCAAGAAAGATTCTTTCAATGTGACTCTTTCACAGGAAAAAAAATCCCACTGGGAAATCAAAAGAGAGGATTATTACAGCTCAATAAATAGTATGGAGATGTTAGAAGAATAATCAAGATTTATCACTATAGAAACAAACACACAAATTAAAACAAAAAATAAATATGGCTTAAAGTACAGGAAAATAAGTGTATGATAAACCACATATTTAGTTTATGTTTTAGTTACAAATAAATGCCAAATCTCAGGTGCTCAACATTTATTTTCACGTGTTATATGCTGGGCATGGGTCTGCAAGGAGTTTTTGCCCATCTTTGTCACTAACATTTCCCTAATAGACATGGGAAGGGGAAGGCAGTACTATAGTATCTAGCACTGGCAATTAAATACCTCCCTGTAGAAGTGACACACATCACTTTCAGTTTCATTTCATTGACCAAAGCAAGCCACACGGCCATGACTAACTTCAATAGGGTAAAGTCCGGTTCTACCATATGCTTGCCTGGAAGAAGAAGAATTAGAATACATATTTGTGAACAGCTTTAATGACTATCGCATTATTTTTGACATATTTGACATATAAGAGAAACTACTTATAGACCAAGGACCATTATGTGTAAAGAGAGTCCCTGAGAATGATTAATACCAACAACTGGAAGATGTTTGTTGACTTCAAAAGAATAACTTTCACATTTACTGCTAATCAATACATTAACATTAGAATTTAAAAAAATGTATCTCTTAGGTTGAACAAAAGTATACGAGCAGTCATGAGTAATTGTCTGAATATAAATTTCAGTCACCACTTTACTGGTCTGCCAATATATTCTCTATCTGCGTACTTAGCAAGTCAAACACGTTTTCTAATCGGTTTTATTAGGAAGTATGGTTTTTGTGAGTAGATTTTAGTCTTTTGTATGTATTTTTAAAAAGTCAAGAATTAGAAGTGTAATAAAGGGCTTTCAGTCATTTCTATGTTAACCTATTTGGTATTTTTAAGAGGCAACACAATGTTTATTCTCCATTAATTATGATTCATGTGACGATATTTGTATCTGTCTGTGATTGTGCTGCATGGACTTCAATATAATACGTGTGTGTATGTGTGTAAGACTGAGACAAAAGTTTCACAAAATGTAATTTGCCTTTACTGCGTGCAATAAACTCTGATATGTTCTATTCTATGCGACTTTTTTAAAGTGCTGACTTCAAACCTCTAAATTGTTTCATGACCCACTAAAGGATCACCACACAGCTTGAAAAATACTAACCTGAGGGAAGTTTCTAGTAGTGGGTATATCACAAGGATCTAGTCTTGTTGAACATTTGTCCTGGTGGTTTGCATTAGGACATTGATTGAACACTGATCATGTTTGCAGATGATATCAGACTGGAAGATGTAGCTAATATAGCCTGAATAGGCTGCAAAAATGGGTCCAAGAAAGCAAGCGGAGATTTAAAAGAGCTAAATACATAACCCTACACTTGACTCTAAACAGCACAAACCATGTATACCAAGTAGGGGAAATTATTTATTTATTTTGTTCTTGTGGAAGGAGATATGCCTTAAAAGTTGAACATATGGAAAATATTTCTACAAGCACAACACGAGTCATCAGTGTTAAGTGATTGCCAAAATAACCATGTGAAACTGAGTTGAAACACAATCAGATGAAGAGTCCCTGAGAGCCTTCTCTGAGGCCAGAGCTTACCTAGAGCTTTGCATTTAGTTTCCAAGATCACATTTTAATCAGATGGGCAAAGAGAAATTCAATAGGACAGTGGAGGAGAATCACATCACAGGAGGGGGTAGTCGAAGGATCTAAGAAGGTGGAACCTGAAAACATAAGACTACAGAAAGACCGGTCTTCAAGAATCAAAAAGTCTGACATGAAATCCCATGAAAGAAAGATTATACTTGTTCTCTCTTCTCCCAGAGAGCAGAACCATTCATTGGTTCCTTCCTTCATTCACTCATTCACTCAACAATCTTCTGTTGAGCACCTACCACTATTAAGCCAGGTTCTAGAGGTACAAGAGTAGAAGCACTTCTGCCCGCCCCCAAGGAAACATACAGTCTAGTGGGGATGTAGGTCCAGTTCCAGTTTTCTAAAACCTGCGTTTATGTCTTTCATGATGCACTGCTTCTTTGGGCTGGTGTGGCCCACTGGTAATGTGCTGCCTCCTATGTGGTATTGTTTCATTGTCCAGAATTCTAATATGTACATCACACGTGACCATATCACTATCCAGCAAAAATTTTTTCGAAGTCCCCAGTTACTTTTAGAATAAAATATGAAATCCAAAGTGCACCCAAGGCTTATTTTCAAAATCTCTCTGTATTTTCATTAATATGTCTTGCCACTCCCCCAGTGTACAGCCCTTCTAAATTAATTTCAGTTTCCTGATGTGCCACACTTTTTTACTAGTACCTACATAACGCCAAGTGGCCTCCCTCCTCGTCAGCCCCTGGCTGACTTCTGTTTGCCCGTCATGACAACTCAGTCACTACCTTCATCATGAAGACTCCATGACTCCCACTGGCTGTGTCCCATGACCCTTCCTCTGGGCTCTCGTGGCTCATAGTGCCCCTTTGTTACTCATCCCAGTGAACCATCTCTTATTAATAAAGTCCCCAAAGACACGAGTGTTTCCTCCCACTACCTCATCATGGGGTGCAGTGGGTGACACCGAGCGGGTCCTCAACAAATGTGTGTTAGACGGATCAATAAATGAATGGTAGTTCAGGTTGCATCAACAGATAAGTATTTATAAATATTAAGCTGTTCATTGATTTTTGACATTTGAAAATGAATCTAAATTAAGGAAATGTGAACGAGATCCTTAGAAACTCCAGTTCTAAGCTCAAGATCACTCTTAATGGCTAGGCAATAGGAGTCATGAATCAGTCAAGTAACAGGAAGTGCTCCCCAAAAACTTGCTTCCCAGGGATTTAAGAAGAGGAGAGGATGAATTATTGAGAGTCATCATCAGACGGTCACCTCCCTTTGCTGCTTTGTAAGTTGTCCTCACATCGTAGGGGGCACCCAGCATTTCTCCCCTGCGTGAAGGCTGGCACCGGGCAGTCCGTGTGTCTGGGCAGTAAAACAATCTCACATGAAGGGCAGCACGTTGTCCCTGGGCTGTGCCAGCCCAAGGAAACAGTGGTGCCTTTGAGAGACACAAAGAGCCACTGTCCTTGCCTCTTTTTTTCTTCTTAAAAAACTGTAAGAGTCCAAAACTCGCTGTGGAGATAACAAAGGCTCCTCGCAGACGGAGCAGAAGGCGGCAGTCATTTCACCTGTAGAATTCCAGCCAAAACCAGCCTACGAGACACAGCCCACAAGATTAGGGTAGTCAAGCATCTTTTTCACCTGGACTGTAATCTGAAAGAAAAATAAGTTCCACCGAAAACAAAATACTCTTTTTCTCCCAGCATCTGTCTACTCCGGACTGCCCTAGCCTCATCAACAGAGTGAATCAGTTTCTGCATGCCAGTATGTCTTCTTGGTAATGTTCACTCCACACGCTAGGGTCTTCCATGATGCCTCCATTGCATGCACTTAACATTCAAGCCTTTGGAGTTATTTCAGCAGAGACCGAGTGACCATCCATAAGGAGAGTCCTGCCTGTAATAAAGGGGAGGTTGTACCGGCAGACCACTGCGATCCCTTCCTCATTCTGTAATTAGGAAGGTGGGAGAGGGAACATGTAATTCATTCAAATCTGTGGTCACATTAATCCCCAAATGGCTGAAATGTGGACAGCACTGCCATGGATTCAAGAGGGCAAGGGTTCTTAGGAGAGGACAGAGTGAAGAGGAAGGTTAAGGGATAGAGCTGCTATTAAGAAGAAAATGGACTTAAATTTACAATGGGCGCTTGCTGTGTTTCTGGAAGGGGATGGAGACACAGAGAGGAAACTCATTGCTCGTAGATGAGTAGTAAAAAGCGACCTGTGCCCAGACCATTTCAATAAAATGGAATCGGTGCCATGGTACGTCTGTGCTAGGCAGGTAGCACAGAGAAGAGTGTCTGGAGGCAGCATAAAGGAAAACGTCTTGAATGAGATGACAGATGAGTGTAAGCTTAAGAGTGAATAACAGCTAAATTAGGTTGGGAGGAGGGCATGGGATGAAATTTTAGGGGGTAGGGACAGCACATGCAAAGCAGTAAATCACAGGAGAACATGGCAGACGAGGTGAGCTGCATGTAGTTCCTTGGCATGGCTGTTAAGGAGGATACATGTGAAAAGATGGCAGGAGACGTGTTGGAAATAGGTGGAAACCAGAAAATGAAGAACTGCCATGCATAGCAGTAGAAAATGTACTGCAGTAATGAGAAGATAAGGGTCCCAGAGCCATGGAGAATAAGAACTACTTCCTGCAGTGACCTGGGGAGGGCCAAGACTTTAGAGAGGGGAAGAGACTATAGGTACTAGACTTCCCAGCCTAATCAAAGATTCTCTTATCTCAAGCATGGTGGGAGAGAGACTGAAAGGCCCATGTGGCAATAAGCATCTCAAAGATAGACAAGCGTCTCTTACCCCTCCCTCACCCTTACTACACCCAGGTACTGTGTAAGGCCCTGGAACTCTATCTGGGGATGTGAGTGAGAAAGCTTCAAAAAGATCTGAGTTAAATTTCTAGTAACTCAGGGGCTTGGAGAATACATGATTAAAACAAATTATATCATGTATGCTCTCATGAATTATTACATTACGGGTCTCAATCCACAAATTCTGATATAAAATAAATATCTTGTATTATCTCATTTAAGCTTCACAATAACTTATATATGAGGTATTATTATCCCTATTTTACAGTAATTAAAAAATGGAGACTACATAAAGAATGAGCACATAAAAAGAAATGTTCTTATCCAAGTACCTGATTTTACAACTGAGGAAACAGGTTTGGGGAAAGCTAAGTGGGTCTTCCAGTTCAAAGACCAAGCCCAGAGGAAAGGCTGGTTATACAGACTTGCATTTTAAAACAGCATTATCGTATTGCTTCCCCTCTTTCTAAGGTGGGCACACTTGAAAAGCAGATATCCTGGAGATTTTCTACTATTTAAATATGAATTCCAGCCTAAGACAACTGGAACATGTTGTAAAGCACAGAAGCCCCTGGGTCTGACAGGGCTAGCAACCTCTTCCAGAAATTTCCCTCATTCCAAGTTTCTGGTAGAGGCAGCAAATAGGAGGGAAGGAGAGAGGGAAACTTCTGGAAGGGATGCTGCTGCTGCTGGGTGGGGAGGGAACCTGTGAGCATCCAGCCTATTGAACAACACCAACAATGCCAGTCAGTTGCCAGAGTAAACTGGGCTAGCCCTGTGGTCCAGGGCACCCTGGTTCCAGGCAGAGTCCCAGCTCCTCTGCCAACTGCTCTTGGTTTAGGAAGAAACTACAATTTCAAAGAGCCTACTGTGTGCCAGGAACTCTCACCTGTGCTGGCTGATTTAACTGTAGTGAGAATTCTGTGAGAAAGATATTTCCACTTAACACGGGAGGAAACCCGAGGTCAGAGATTAGTGATCTTGCCAAAGTTAGAGCGCTAGATATGGAAAGGGCTGAGATTCAGAACCAGGGCTTCCTATCCCAGGGCCCATTTGTTTCTGTCTTTAGTCCCGCCACCCGCACCCCTGTTTCATTTCCACACCACCCCCCCTCATTGCTTTTCTATTTGTAAAAGAGGGCTAGAAAGGGGAGACTAAAACATTTCTTACTTTCATAAAAATTGAATGAATCCATGTGAAATATTTTGAAAGAGAAAGATGTGAAGAAAAAATATGTAAAGGTATTTTTTGTTTATAAGAAAAAAAGGAAAGAAGAAAACCTCGAAATGAGGTTTTGCATTATGGAGTGACATCAGCTTAAGTCCCCGCATTTAGTGTCAACATCCAAAACCATTTTGGTTCTGTTACTAGCACGGGAGAGGCAGGGAGAAGGGAAAACACGCTGTACTTCCCAGTGGCTGTTTTTGGAGAGAGAAAAAAAAAAAATCCTTGGTGAGCTAATCTTGAACGTGAGGCACTGTTCCTTTGTTGTCCAGCTGCTGCCTTCGAATCCTGTGTTTGTGTTACCAACAATTGCCACGGAAGTGTTTCATTTCATTTATTTATTATTCATATCCCTCCAACTTCCAAACATAAATGCAAAGCATGGAAGTGAAGCATTTTTTTTCTTTTTTTTTTCTTTCATTTTCATACACTAGATTCATATCTCAATCACTTTGTTTTGCTCATACGTCAGTTTAAAAATTACGAGACTAATACAACCACCAGTCCAGACGGGTGAGCCACAGCAGTTACTGTAAAATTCAAATATTTGGATTTGACACAGAGATCTGATGCCATGAACAGGCTGATCTGCAGTTGCAGAGCTGACACACGTAAGTCCCAATCTTCTTCTCTCCTCTGTCGCAGGGATGCACTGCCGATTTAATCTCTTTAATCGGCCTTACTGTTTCCAAAGCCACAATTATTCTGAAACCACGCAAGGGCCCCCGGCAGCGGTGACGAGCCCGCCCCGGAGCACAGGGAGCGGCTGGGACTACAGACCCCCGCCGATTCTTTGTTCTGTTGGCAGAAGATTTCTCTCGGTGGCCGGCTGAAGGCCTTTTCTTTGTGTCGTGACTGACAGACATGAATTAAATATCACCCCACTGGGCTCTCTGATTGGTGAAAGACAATGGATTTCAAGAATGTCTTGGGAAAATGGCGTTTTATGATAGGGGAACAGGACCAGAAAGGCAGGGCTTTTCCAGCTAATCCTAAACTTGACAACAGCAGAGACCTTGATTCTGGGCTCTGTTGTTGTTTAGCTTGAGACGCTTTGTTCAGATCTGGAAAAGAACTATCCTAGAATGACCTAAGAGAAGAGGATGAAACCAAAGTAAAAACTTGGGGAGAGAAAAGGATTGTTTCTGGAGATATGCTTTTAAGGACTCTATTCTAAAAGGGTCTGGCATTGTCCCGTAGGCATCTTTTTCTTTCTTCATTTATCAGGGTGGCAATTAATATTCCTTAGGGCAATGATATGCATTGCAGAATCCACCCTATTCCCAACATACAATGCACAGTTTTGGGCATAAAACAGCTCTGCACACACACTTTTCTGGTTTTGAACAAGCAGAAACAGTGTGACAGGAAATTAGGGAGAAATGGGCAAACAAAGAAATGCATCTAGAATTCTAGGTCTAAGACCTGTGAGGGGTTTGGATGAGTGGTGATTTCAAAGAAAGGTGGGTAAGCTGGTTCAGTTGATATACCCCTAAAACAGAAAGGGGTGATTGTAATGAGAGCCCTCCCAATGGTTGGGAGCAGCATGATTCTTCTTAGTTTATATTTTGTGAATGATATTTTCTGATGCATCTAACGTGTTCTGCTGTGAAAGCAGGCTGGCTTCTTAGGTTCGTCAGACAGGTTTGCTATCAGTAATACTGTTGGAAGAAAGCATTAGGGAGGAGGCTTTTCTCCTGCTTTCAATAAACATTGAAGTCATTTTGCCATTAAATTTGGAACAAAATTCCTTCTACAAAATGAGAAGAAGGGAGAAGTATTTAGATGTTGGCTAGAGTGGGGGTAGTTAAAATGTGACAAGTGCCAAGAGTTTGTCTGGCCTGGGGAGCTCTTCCTAGGTCTGGAAAGGGAGTGTCCGTGGTAGACCAGGATATTAGGAAATCTCTCATCCCAGTGAGCAGGTGAAAATTGAATGGGAATATCCAAGGGTCAGGAGAGCAGCCAAGGACAAACCAGGAATGGAGGGTAACAGATTAAGAAGCACCCTGGGCACAGGGCTCAGAAAAGTCAGGGAAAAACTGGGAAAACAGTTCAAAATCCTGGCAAGAAAATTTGGGCAACAGGTAGGGTCCATCGCTCCAGAAACATTCTTGAGCCAAAAAGTTCTCTCAGCCTGGAGGCTATAATGCTCCTTGAAGAAGCAAAAGTGAATCTTGGCATGGCCAGGTTGAGTAGGCAGTGGCCATATGGCTCCGGTGGGGTGTGCTGGAGATGGTGGTGAGGGGAGGTGTGGAAACACAAGGCAGACATTTGTGAGTGCAAAGCTAAGGAGCTAACCACCTACATTCTCTGCCTGCTGGAAATGGCATCTTTCTTTGGGGACTAGACTTTGGGAGTTTTCATGTTCGTGTAAGTTATAATCAAAGCAAGGTCCTTATTTAGGGACTGCACAATTTGAGTGAACTGCTTGTGACTGTGCTAAACAGATGCCTGGGCATTGAGCTATTAATGCAGCGATGCCAGCTCTGAGAAGCCTTCCTAAACTGGAAGAGTCCTTCTCTGGGAGGAAATGTGAGTAATAACAAATATGCTTTTTTAAATAGACCAACAGCTTGCTGAGCTGTGGCATGGTACATCCCCACCCCCGCCTAGCATATTTTTTTGTTCCTAATGCACACTGTGTTGCTAGGAAGATTTATTAGCTGTGTGTTTCTTCAGCTCCTTCATGACTTTAAACAGTTCAGTCCTAATATCTTGGATATGATGTCACTGAAGAGAATGAGATTATTCAGTAGTCAGAGAAATGGGCTGGGCAATGATAGAGCGTGTTATTGCTAAGGCTGCCATAACAATGTAGCACAGGCAGCATAGCTTAAGCAAAAGAAATTTACTTTCTCATAATTCTGGAGGCTAGAAGTTCAAAATCAAAGTGTCAGCAGGGCTGGTTTTTCCTGCAGTCTCTCTCCTTGGCTTGTAGATGTCCATCTTCTCCCTGTGTCTTCACAAGGTCTTTCCTCTCTGTGTGTCTGGGTCCCAAGCTCTTCTTTTAATGACACCAGGCATGTTGGATCAGGACACACACTAATGACACACACTAATGACCTCATTTGACCTTAATTATCACTTTAAAGGCTCTATCTTTAAATATATTATGAGGTACTAGAGGCTAGGATTTCAATATGTGAATTGGGAGGGGGGCACAATTCAGCCCATACCATGCCACCAGTAGCCTCCCTGAGTACCCAGAAGATACAGTTGCTTTGTAGGAACTATGATGGTACATATCATATTTGTTTTAAGTACTATTTTTGTAACTGGCTTTGTAGGGTTTTTTTTAAAAACCTCACCAAGTTATGGGGGACTTGGGTTGATTGTGAATAGAGGGATTGGGTGTGGGTAAGATTGTAATGAATTTCGATTTTTTTTTTTTTTTTTAGGTTTGATGGTGCTAAGAGGGTGTAAAATAGTCTTCATATAAAAAACAGAATGTTTATGGACCTATAACCAGCAGATTTTCATTTAATCAATCACAGACTCATTTATTATCATAACCCTATTATGCCATATAATTGTCATATCAATATTGATAAGTATATGTATTTATTGAATGGATGAATGACTCTTCTTTCTTGAAAAGACTGACCGTTTCTTGTAAGAAGGGTTTGACAGTTGAGATGCAGGCCAAGATCTCAGGTTACTCTGCCGATCGCCTCCTATTGAATGAGTTGTGGGCAGTCTCTAATGGATGATAAAGGGTCATAAATAATTCAAATTAAACAACCCTTGTCAAAATAAATTAATAGAGTGCTCTTTATGAAACAGTCCCTTCATTTTCTTTAAGTCTGTTGGCTTGTTCACCAACTTGAAAACTCAATAGCAGGTGTTGTGTCTGCGGGCCATGACAGTGAGATCCCCTCCTGGGAATGGAGGGAGAAAGGCGGGCAAACAGCCTCCTTCCAAAAGAGTTCCTGTGAAGAATGCCAGATTGGCAGGGGTGGGAATAGGGAACTTTCCTTTCAGGCTCAGTCCAGACTCGAGCCAAACAAGCTCCTGGTTAATTAATGGGTCTGTTCCCTGCACGTGATAGGCAGATGAGCTTTTGAGTGGCATGTGAGTCTTGTCCCGGAAGATTCTACAATGAGTTTGTTGGCCCCTGAAGACAATCCGCTGCTCTAAGAACATAGTTTTCCATTGGCTAACATTTTGGCGTTGCCCACAGCAGCCATGAGGCAGCCCTATGTCAGGAGTATCACAGTACTTAGAAGGAAGAGCAAAGTTGTGAGTCAGAGCCAGGGAAAGAGGTGAAGAATTGAATTCTGCAATAGGCCAAGGATAGACTGATTCTTTTTCTTCTTCTTGTGGTAAAACATACATAACACAAAAGTTACCATTTTAACCATTGTTAAGTATATAGGTCAGTCACACCAATCTGTCACTAACATCCATCTCTAGAACTCTCTTTATCTTGCAAAACTGAAACTCTGTAACCATTAAACACTAACTCCCCATTCTCCTCTTCCTCTATCACGTGGCAACTACCATTCTACTTTCTGTTTCAATGAATTTGTCTACTCTAAGTACCTCATGTAAGTGGGATTATACAATATTTGTCCTTTTGTAAGTGGCTTATTTCGCTTAGCATAATGTCTTCAAGTTTCACTCATGTTGCAGCATATGTCAGAATTTTCTTTCTTTTAAAGGCTGAAAAATATTCCATTGTATGTATAGACCACATTTTGTTTATTCATGCATTTATCAATAGACACTTGGGTCGCTTTACCTTTTGGCCAATTGTAAATAATGCTGCTGTGAACATGGGTGTACAAATACCTATTCAAGTTCCTGCATTCGATATTTTTGGACATTTATGCAGAATTGGGATTGCTGGATGGGCTGATTCTTAAAGTCAGGCCTCTCAGGCCATTTTTAAACTCAGAAGGAATGAATAAAAACAAAAAGGGACATCCACTGAGCCCTGGAACTGAGGAGGAATCGAGAAGAGACTGCAGGCAAACAGGGCCCAAGCCAAGAAATCTGGGCAGTAGGAACTCTATCCTCAGCCTCCTGAGACATTGTTTCTCAGGAAGGATTTCTGCTTGTAGATTATGTATCTCCTTTAGATCCCATAACTCCCCATGATACTGTTTTACCATACAGTACCACTCTCTACATCAGAGGTTTTTTATATATGTATCTTAAGTTTTTTACTAAGCTGTAAACATCCTGAGGGCAGCAACTGGACTGCATTCATCTTTGAAGGCTGAATAGCACCTCGTATAGTGTCTGGAGCACAGCTTGTGGTTAGTAAATGTTTACTAGATAGATGAAACTAATATTAAACGTAAAGAAACAGACCTATTTACTCATTTCCTGGAGTTCTTTAAGGAAAGCACCACACTCACGTCAGCTTAGATTTTATAACAGTAGTTGGATAACCGGAGGAAGTAATAATACTATTGTGGGAAAATTAGACCACATTTGAAATATCATGAGTAATTTCAAGCCTGCCTTAAGTCGTTTCTATCCTAGGTATTGGGATAGTATAGAAAGAACTCAGGGGAAAAGTAAGCAAAAGAAGAAAGACTCTGAGAAACAGTTGAATGAATTGACTATTTAGCTTGAAGACAAGAAGACTAATGAGAGACGTACTAAGTGTTTGCAAATATGTGAAAGGTTTCTTGTAGAAGAGAAAACCATCTTAGTTTTGCTCTAGATGAAGACCCCAGACTATGGATTTAAGAGCAAGGAGACAAGACTCAATATAAGAAAACTATTAAACTTTTAAATTTGAGCGCTCCAAGAGCAGAATAGACTGCTTAGTAAGATATGGAGTTCCCTGTCAATGCAAAGACGATCAGAAATGCAGTAGAAAGGGAAATACGGACTAGAGCCGGTAGTCCCTTGTATTGACCATCACGGTTTTAACTTCTAAACCTCTAATAGTTTCCTTAAAAAAAATGTCCTGTTCAGTTTCAGAGATGCAATATCCTCTCTTATTTCTCTGAGGATATTACCGTGTCCTCAGAAAAAAAGAGCTTTCGCTTACTGCGTTTGATACCACTCTTCGAGATATTAGTTTTTCTCAAACAATTGACCATTTTTAGTTGTGAGTTTGTTGCTATAGCTGGAGTCTTCTGGTAGCCTGTCTGGGAATGCTTTCTCTGCTTCCTAGCATTCTCAAATGGGAGTGGACCTACCTACTGTCAGGCGGGATGTGCCAGTAATTAGTCATCTAGTAAAGGGATTTCCCCATTATTTCTGGATGTTTCCAGAGCATTCTTCCAAAGCTCGTATTCATTGCTCTAGTCTGCAGGCAGGCATTACTACTTGGCAAGGAGTGGTCAGAGCTAGTCCCATCTGACTGCTCCTTCTGCACTTCTGTGACCAGTCACCTCTAAGTTTGCCTCTGGAGTTCCCTTTTTCTTCTCCCAAATGTTACCTCCAAGCTTGTGGTTGGAGGCTTGGCACATTCCAGAATGATTTCTTCCTTCTATAACAGCCTT
This sequence comes from Rhinolophus hipposideros, assembly GCF_964194185.1. NCBI lineage: Eukaryota > Metazoa > Chordata > Mammalia > Chiroptera > Rhinolophidae > Rhinolophus > Rhinolophus hipposideros. The sequence goes on along the minus strand of NC_138047.1, from coordinate 12,641,128 downwards.
TTGCTATTAGAAAAACATCTTCCTCTACTATCCCCATCTTGCCTGTTTTCTCTTATTTAGGAATTCCTTCTTATTTTTGGTCCACCAAGAATATCTCTTCTTGGTTTCCAGTTATATTGTGGGTTTATTATTTTAAACACATAATCTCTTTCTGTCATTTTTAGGGATCTATGCTCAGCTAACGATTTTAATTCAATTTCCTGTCCCTTTCAATTCTAAATGTTATCATTTTATAAATTCAAAAGAAAAAATAAACAGAAAATATAGTCATTATAAAAATAACTCATTTTAAAATTGTGTTTTTCCAAATTATGACAATAATAGCACAGAGATGAAATCCAAGATCATTCACAATCCCATAATACCAATCACTGCTAACATTTTGAAATACATGTAAAATTACAATAATGTATACATATATAACTGACTATAAATATATATGCACATATATTCATGTGTAAAATATGCTACTTTATATACATAGGTATATTTATATGAAATGAGAATAAACTTTCCAAATTACCTTAACTATCTCTTGAATTCCCTTGTAAACTGCTATGTGATTATTTCAGTAGTAAAGCCACATATAAACTGCTGGTTACCTTTTCTCTTCTTTGAACTCTTTTAGTTTTATGTCTCATTTTTGTGCATTTTGTCTTACAATTAGGTGTTAGTCTTTCACTGGCCAACCCCAAGAAACTTGTTTCTCAAACATCTTTGCTTTCTTCACCATGCATAGCAGTCTCTGTAAGTCTTGGTAGACACATAAACATGGCATCTGCCATCCTAGACGCCTGGAATGGCATGTCCACACTGCCTTTTAAGGTTAATTAATTTTAATTTATATTAAAGTAACTCATGAACATAGTTTCAGAAATGTAATAGCAATTCCCATTCTTCTTAACTTATAATTTTTGAGTTAATCAACATAATGTAAAAAACTCTTTTACATTATTATGACTATGAAAATTTTTTTGGCTGAGCTAAGTAAAATGTTCTCTTTCTTATCCAAATTTTAAAAATATTCCTGGAGTTAATTGACTTTTTAATTTTTTTCTTAATTTATACAATCATTAATTCTAAATACGCCAATAGCTCTGTAATATGTCCCTCAATTCTATTTTCTGCACAATCGGGTACATTTGTTTTGGTTTTTCATCCAGGAGACCTCACTAGGCTCTTTCCTCCTCATGTTCCGACCTAGGCCTCCTGTACAGCTGTCATTCTATGTCAGATCCTCTGGACCCTATAATTTCTGTTGCTTGGTATCCTTCCTTATTTTCCTGAAGAAAATCATTAGTAATTTCCTGATAAAAAGCATACAAAAAGTAAAACATTTTAGAATTTAAATATCTAAAAAGATCTTTTATTCTATATTTATACTTCATTAATATTTTGGCTGCATATAGAACTTTATGTCAGAAAAAAATCCCTCAGGTTTTTATTTTAAGGCAACAATCCATTGACCTACAACTTCTATTATTGTTTTGAAGAAGTTCAATACCATTTTGAGTCCTGATACTTCTTACGTGAACTGGGTTTTTTTTGCTTTTTTAAAAAAATTTTTCCTCTAGAAATTTTTAGGATCTCCTCTTTATTTTCAGTGTTCTAAAATTTCCCAGTGATATTTGTGGTTTGGGTCCTTTTTGGTACAGTGTTTCCCCCAAAATAAGACCTAGTCGGACAATCAGCTCTAATGTGTCTTTTGGAGCAAAAATTAATATAAGAGCCGGTATTATGTTATGTTATGTTATGTTATGTTATATTAAAGACTTGGTCTTATATTATAGTAAAATAAGACCTAGTCTTATATTAATTTTTGCTCCAAAAGACATTAGAGCTGATTGTCCAGCTAGGTCTTATTTTCAGCGAAACATGGTAGGTTCAATATGCCCTTTTAAAGCTAAAGATTCAGATTGAAAATAATTTCTTGTTTTGTGAGTGTGTGTGTGTGTGTGTGTGTGTGTGAGTGAGTGTGTGTGTGTGTATGTGTGTGTGTGTGTGTGTGTAGGAAGGCAGTTTGTTTGGCTATATGGAGAAAAGGAGAGAAGCTGCACTCAGCATGCAGTCTTTCATCCACATTTTCAGTTCCGTGCCTCACACAACCTTCCATATTACTTGATGATTCCAAGACCTGAGGCTTTCTAGGGATGTGAGGGGCAAACTGACTCTCCTCCTTTTGTTGTCCCCTTGCAGGCATTTAGATGGTTGGGTTCTCCATTCTGCATAATATCTTATCCATCAATCCATCCATCCATTTTTTCTTTTTTAATCTGAAGAGATGTTAACATATCATTCATTTTGGACTTTTTACTTTTTTTATTCCTGACATTTTATTAGATATATTAGGCTTGTGTTAAACCCAGCATCCTTAATCAGAAGTCTGCAGAGGTGTTAGACTGAGCATTTGAAGCCATAAATGACCACAATTTGCTGTCAAAGGTGTTAGATTGGGGGAAATGTTTCAGAACAGTACAAAGAATAGAGACATACTGTTTCTCTTCTTTCCTTTGGTAAACTTAACTCCTTGCCTCCTGGAAGCAAATGACATAAATGACATCAATCAACTCTAGCCTTTTTTTCTTGCCTAAAGTCTTATCTGTTGTTGACTTCACCAACCCCTCCTGGGTTGTTAACAGTAATGAGGATCTAATGATTTACATACTTGGACTGGACAATGAATGGGGGCTAGGAGTCACTGTGAGAGCTAGTCTGCAAATCTGACCTAAATACAGAGGTTGTTAGAGTAACTAGTCCTAGGGACCAGATGTTACTTACTTCATCTTAAGGATGCCGGACTCTGAATTCCATTTTTTAAAGCTACGTCAGCAAAGGTGAGAAGAAAGTAAGATGCTGACACTGTGATGTCACCCCATAGCTGTGCTGTATTCCTGATGATGCATTTGACATTCTTTCTATAATGGATGGCTTTCTAATTCAGAGTAGTACATCTTTTCTAGAGTTGCTGAGAGCCCAGACTGGAACCAAATTGCCTAGGTTTAAATCCTGGCTCCATCAATTATGAGCCCTGTGACTGTGAACAAGATACTTACCTCTCGTGCACCAATTTCCTCACCTGTAAAATTGGGATACAATGGTAATCAGCTCATAAGGTAATTGTGAGACTAAAAATAACAAAATGCATCATGCATTTTAAGTATTGTATAAGTGTCTGCTATGACTTTTGCTGTTGTTATTTCAACTAACAGGATGTTGGGATTGTTACTTTGGTTTTAAAGAAACTCATTAGCAGAAAAACAAAACGCAATGGTCTGGAGTTGATCAAATACAAGATGTGGAGCTAATTCCTTAGCGAGCTTTTATAATATAAAATGATATAAACGAGACTCCTTTTTGAAGTCCCACCATGTTCCTTTTTTAATTTTAGTGGTTGTCAATATTTCTAAGCCAAAAATTTGAGTTTGCCTAATAAAGAATTTAACATGTGAATAGAGTGGGTCCAGGGGACCCCTCAAGGTGCCATGTGACAGCCCTAGATTTCCTTTTTCCTTCTCTTCAGAAAATCCCCTTTCTTAGCTGATTCTTTTTTTTTTTTTTTTTTTTTTTATAAATGGATGCAGTACGCTTGGAAGGCCATGACTAGTTTTGGATTTTGTTGGGAAGCTTCTGTAAAAAGTGGGATACCTTGCTGTGGCTTATCAGTAGCCTTGAACTCTTGCCCAATGCTGAGAGAAGGTAAGGGGCTTGTGGGGAAGGGTCCTGCACACAGCAGCCAAAGGTCAGCAAGCCTGAGCAGGCCTACAGAGGCCCTCACCGTGACTTCATTCCCTAAGGAGGATTGTGGTGTACTAGAAAGAACCCAGAATCCAGAGTCTGTCAGGTCCAAGTTGCACGTTTATCCCCCATTTAATTTCTCATAGCTTTATGACCTTTGGTTTCTTCGTCTGTAAAATGAATAGGTCTCAGTGTTGACACTGGGGATGAACCATCTATCCTAGAAACAGTGTGCTCCTCCCACTCTGAGCATATGCTGCACCAAGCTGTTGAGTGCTTCCTGGGGGTGCTTCCGTCCCTCATATCATAAATGTAACTCCAGACCTCCTTCCATATTCCAGGAATAGGTACACCTATTTTGTTACAGAGAAGCATGCTAGTATGATTAATAAAAGACTTTCAAGGATAAAAAATAAACATCATTAGCATAAAATTATGTGGAGAAGTGGAATAGATATAAATTCAACAAGAAACATAAAGGATACATCATTTTCAAATATCAAATAAAAGTTTTCATATATTTTTACATAATTGAAAATGAATAACAAATTGTCCAAATATTTAGGTTCCATCGGACACATTTAAAAGTGATGTCCACTTTTAGTTTAAAATATTAACATTTACAATCTGCTGGAAATTACATCCTTGACAATTATATCAAGTATGTTGAAAATTTTTGGGTGTTATCTTTAAAAACAGGTGAGAAAGTGCATAGCTTTTCAAAATTCTTTTTGGGGGCTTTGGTGGGCTGTGAGCAAAACTGTTTGAGGACCTGCAATTTATAGAGTGTTGCGCAAATATGCTGACTGATTTCTATGAATTTTATTTCACAGATTGTTGAAATAAAATATTTCAATGAAATAAAAACATTTCAACTAAAACACATTTCATTGAAATGTTTTATGTTTGTTTCAACTTGTTTTTCCTGGAAACCCTGGAGAACAGTAACTATGTGGAGAGGTATGTTACTTTAGCTCACCCTCCATGCTGAACGTGTTGTGTGCCGTGCTGCTATCCACATGCTTGCTCAAAGCAAGTAGACCTCAGATTACTGATCACTAGATGAAGGAAGACACCTGGCAGGAAACCACGTCGACCCATTGATTTTAAAACCTAATCTGTTCTCATTCTCTATTGCCTCCTTCTCCTCCTTCTGCTTTTTAATGTCCTCCCCCAACCCCTCAAAAAGTGGCCAGAGTGGAGATTGCTTGGCAAGGAGGATGAGTGGGAAGGGAATGTAACTAGTGAGTAATCCTTAGTCTTCTTTGTGAAGTTATTTTTATGGCCACTCCAAGCCTCAACTATCAGTGGGGAGGGAAAAGTGGAGAAAAAATTACTGTCTTCATTATCAGCAGAACCCTTTCCTGACTGGAAAAACAATGGCTGTCCCAGGAAAAGCTGGCTCACAAGGATGCCTGTTCCATGAACATCTTTATATTCTTCTCTGTTGGTTACAAGACAGCATTCAGGGGCTGGAAATGAAGAGAACCTTCCACCTGCTATGTGTGTTGTGGGCAGAGGGACAAGGATTTCCTTTAGCAAAGGAATTGCAGGGTATTGGGGTCCTTGGGATCAGAGGTCAAAGATAGCATTCTTTTGCTAGCTCAGTGAGAGTCGGCAGAAGGGCAATTTATGGCAGCAGCAGAAAGAACAGTCTAAGGGCTTTTCATACCCCCGCTGCTGCACAGGAGCAGAGCGTAAGCCCTAGAAGGCTCCAAACTCTGATGGAAAAGTCGAGAGCAAGTTAAGTTCGCGTCCTCCTTTGCCCTGGCAACATTTAACACAGAAAACTGGAAATTTAGCCATTAAAGAATATAACTTACATCTAAGTATTTTTATTTATTTAAGTCATGTTCTAAATGATATCCACTCTGAAGTTCGTTGGCCAACATTGATAAATTGTGTTTGTTGGAGATTAATACTGATAAGACTATGCACAGTTTTATCTTTCTATGTATACATACATATCCCTACCCATGTATGTTTTATGGAACATATTTAACTTATGGCAGCTCCTTGTGCTAAATATTTTGCTGATCAGCAGTGCAGTCCTAGGAAAAGCCCAGATGGTTGGTTCACTTTACACAACCAAGTCTTCAAACATCATCATTTATCAACCAAAATTGTAGGCACAGTGCCTAAGGGGAAATGATCAGTGTTTCTAGGGCTGCCCTTGCCAACTCAAGCCTGAAAATGAGGGCAAAATGCTGTCACAACTAACAACACAGAGGTGGTCACTGGAAGTGCTGAGCCCTGAAATGAATGTCTGTCCATGAGCTCACTGTCTCAGTCTTCCGTGACACCCATTTCTAGCCTGGGAGCTAATATTTCTTGTTCTGATGATTTAAATATGTGTCCTCTGGTAGATGGGCCAAAGGAAACCTGAAACCTGAACGAATCACAGTTTCATGGAGTCACATCACAAGTCAGTCTGTCATGGTATTTTTTTCTAATTTTATTAAATTTATTGGTGTGACATTGGTTAATAAAATTATATCGGTTTCAAGTATTCAGTTCTATAATACATCATCTGTATATTGCATTGCGTATTCACCACACAAAGCCAAGCCTCCTTCTGTCGCCCTATATTTGACCCATCATGGTGTTAAATGATCAGGTTGGACCCCCCTGGACTTTGTTGACTGTTGGGGACATAGCACTTTGTAGTTACTAGACTCTGTTGCCTTAGGGGAAAGCCATCTCCTGCAAGGGGCTTCACTGTTTCCTGCTCTGGGACAGAAAGTTGTGAATGGAGATTCCATGTAGAGATTTGGAATTGTTACCCCACAATCCCAGTTCTGAATAGCCCAGAGGTACACACATCAAAGTGGGCCTCTATTTGCTTGTTTTTCTTGGCCAAGTGGGAGGCGGAATGTTGGAGAGCCCTGCACATTCCCATAGCGAAGTAGGGCCCTGACTTGGTATGTTGTTCACAATCCCTTTCGGAGTAAATTCCACTGCAGAGAAACTGGCTTGGGCACAAGTGTTCACAGCTGCATGAAGGATGTTGCAGGGGATATAATGGCTGCTGTGTGTGCTGGAGTACAAACAGTCCCACACAGGCCTGGGCCTGCGAAACAATGGGGTGACAAACAGCTTCAATACAATGCATTCATTTCCTGTAATAACATTGGGCTTAACAAGACCCAGTAGGCAGGTTCCACATGACCAAGAGACACTCCACTTGAAGCCATCATTTTTGAAGCCTGCTGTTCGTTAAGAATGAAAGAAACACATAAAAAGAAGAGAGATGCAAGTGTTTGAGGTTTATTTTTGTTTTTTTTTTCTTGCAGAGCAAGATATAATTAAAACTAGTTTTTCTTTTATGCCCAGAGAAAACAGTGGGGTAAAAATACTGGAGAAGTGTTAAAAGCAATTTTAATTTTAAGTCTTTCTGACATTAAATGCTCATGATTCACTATCACTGCTAAAAATACTGGTGTGAGGCATCCCTACTTCTCTGCTTCCCAGCAAGCCAGTTGTCTGTCATGTGAGCTTACCTCTCTGCCCGGCCTGAGCTTCCATACTCATTTAGGTGAAAGCCATATTGCAAGGTGGTTTAAGATAGCTCCCTAATAATAATGATAATGATAATAATGATAGCGATAGCTAACATCTACTGAGCTCTGAACTGTTTAGTAGGCCTAGTGCTAATTGCGTGAATCCTCATGAAAGCCCTATTAAGTGGGTACCATTATTAGTTCCATTTTGCAGATCAGGAAAGCGAGGTATAGAGAGTTTAAGCAACTTGCCCAAGCTTGTAACTTCTAAGTTTTTCCAAATACATACCAAGGGCTTCCCATGAGCCCACTTTGTTGGGCAGCATTCTACCTGCTCAGGTAATTGCCTCGCCCATGTCTGTGATGCTATGGCACCAACAGCTCTTGCACAGGACAGGCATATTTTGAGGGGACATTGAGAGGGCTTCAAGGGTAGGGAGTATGTTTGAGGAGATGCAAGAGGAGAACTGGGAAGAAGTCTCTGATTGTTGTTGCATGAGATCCAGTGTTCTTTTGCGTGAGTCTGAGAAGAGAAAGTATTTGGAGCTGCAACCCCAACAAGGTTGCTTATTTCCATGGCTGACAATCAATCAGATACAAGGAGACTGTCCGTGGATCTGCCCAGAAAGCCAGGCCCTGTACACAGAGTGCCTCTGACTGTTCAGGCTCGTTGGGCTATCACTGAACATCGAATGTGCCTCAAGACGGTTCAAGATGTTGGGAGAGTCTCAGTTGGGTCAAATGATGGCAAAATGGTGGCAGTGGGAAAGGACACACAGGCTGGAGGAAACATCACCAAGACAGAAATACAGAGGGTGCCAAAAAACATGTGTACACATTTTAAGAAAGGAAAAAACTGTATTAAAATTGTAATACTCAATATATACTCATAACAAATGATGAATACCGGTCATGTGTATACATTTTTTTGTCACCCCTGGTATATACATAGAACTTTGGAAATGAAACTTTGGAACTGAAAGAGCCTTTAAAGATCATGCGGCCATGTTCTCATTTTATCATTGAGAGGCTAAGGGGCAGGGAGGTAAAGTGCCCCAGCTCATACCACTCAGGTGGTTCAAAACAGAGCCTGGAGTAAAACCGAAGTCTGCTCTCTCTTCCTGCATAAAAGAACACACCCAGTTAGAACCATCTGTTAAGGACTTACCGAAAACTGAAGGCCGTGCTAATGAATGTCTTGGCAGGGGTGTGACAGGAAAGAAATAGAAGATATGATTCTTCCCTCCTGAGGCTTACAATTTCCCTGGGGATACACGTGATACATAAATGCAAGCTCCAGTGGACTAATCATCCCACTTCCCTCATAAATCGAGCACCCATAGAAGAACAGAGGAGACATGACTTCAAGGGATAATCAGGCTAGGGAGATGGTAACCCAAAATGGGTTTCTAGAAGTGCATCCTGTTCTACGCTTGACATAGGTCAGAGGGGTGTGAATCCGTAGAAAGTAAAAAGCATTCAATGTAGAAATAAATCCCACTTGTGCTGAAGGACAAAGGAGCAAAGAGTGAGAGCCATGAATACAGGCAGCAAACAGGTTTGTTTGGCTGGTCAGGAGAGTAAGGAGAAATGATGTCATGAAGAGAAACCAATCTTAAAAACATTCCTCTCATACCTTGAGGCAACTGGCTGTCTGACATTTGAGAATCTGAAGAATCTGACCTGGTTTGATAGCTAAGGAACAAAACCAGTTGCAAAACAATGAAATTACATGCATTGTTTCCCAGCACACCATGTTAACAACCATTCAGTCATCACAATGCTGTTACCGAGCTACATAAATCAGTCAAGAATGATGGTGAGGCTTCTTACTAAGTTCTAGGCAGGATGGTGAGCTCCAGGGTTACAGCGAAAGAAACCGACTCAGCCCTGCGCTGGGTGTGTTCTGTTCTAACAGTTCTAGGAGAAAATTAACAGTCTGTGTGTCATTCAAAGTAAGGAGACCTACCAATTCTCAGAAGCAGTAAAGACTCAAGATGGTTCGTGGATGTTAAAATGAGGAACTAAAGCCACTGGGTTTATTCTGCTCTGTCAGAAAAACAGGCAGCCATGTTTTACTCTTCCTGCTCTACTGGCATTATGGCTGTCTTTCTACTCCATTTCTAGGCGGGCTCTCCCTGAAGAGAGGCAAGGTTATCTTCTGATTATTGCACTGTTCTTATTGTGGACCTTCCTGGTGACCACTTTGTAAGACCACATCAGGGGATGGGCATCAGCTGGAACTCCCGTGAAAAAGTCACAGTGAAGGGCTCCCGAAGCTGAGGGAGGAACCTCTGTGAGGAAAGCCCAAGGTCGTCTTTCTCATCTACTCATTCTCCTTTTGACCAGTCAGGGACGAGGCATTCCCCTCAAGTACTAAACTAGAACTGACAGGAAGAAATAAGGTAGCGGGCAAAGGATGGGATGAACAAGGAAAGGGTTTACATTTTAAGAAGGAAAATGTCTTGTTTTCGTTGAAGGACAGAATAGACAGGATTCCCTCCTGTTGAGAGGGAGCTGGTGGTGGGGGCAAATGGTGTGTCATGCGGGACTCAGCTCCCGCTCCCTGCACAAGAACGCAGGATATGGTGAGGCCAAAAGGGAATACCCACAGAGCCATAGGTAGGGGAGTCACACCACTATAGTCTCGCTGGCGGCTGGGTTGGAGACACAGGAAGCAGGAGCCTCACGATGCACAATCCGCCATCCGCTTCTCTGCCAACCAACCAACCCCAATTGCTAGCTGCAATCCGCACTTGCTAGCTTAGCCATGGCAGTTACGTTAGTGGCTAATGGCTAACTGGTTACAGCTGATGGCCATCTGATCACAGCTGATGGCCATCTACTACCCAAGCCAGCTCCTTTCCACGTGAGCCTGGAAACTGCTCTCTGAAACTCTGTCCCCACAGGGTATATCTAGATTAAAATAGGCCAGGCCATCAGATCTGTTTATTTCAAATAAACCAGTTCAATTAAATAGACATTTCTTGGGTACTTAGTGTCTGAACCATTTGCATTAACTCTGGAGCACTTTACTGTTTTTCTTCTCCCAAAATACGTTTCTTCCTGTCAGACACCTGAAGGTTAGAAATTGATATATTTAGAAACTGATATATGCCTTTAGTCCTCTTTTTCTTTATTGTCATCCTTTGGTTTTTTTGTTAACCCTTTTTTCCCCCATCGTCAATATGGCTATGCCGTGGGAAACCAAGGAGTTTAGGTTGAGGGACTTGCTCTGCGGCCTGCCGTGGAGCCAGCAGCAAGAACACACCCTGCGAACATTCAGGATGGTGTTGAAGTCAGTGGAGCAGCTGAGCCTTCCCATCTGCCTCTTTCTTCCTTTCAGCTCACTCCCTGTGGCAGATCACAGATTCACAGTTTGAGGGTTGTGTGAATCTGCGTTCTCTCAGCTGAAAACCATTGCTTTCTAGACCTGCATGGAGGATTCTGTATGGAGAGCCCTGGGTCCTAAGGAGGGTATGGCAGGAGTGGAGGGAGAAGGGGAAAAGGAGCTTAGCACAGTAATGGCTTCTCCTCCAAGGGAAGAAAAGGTTGTTAGGGCAACTCAATTAGGCCCAGCTTAAAAGGAGCTGAAGACAACAAGGAGGACTTGGGCCATCCATCCTGAGATACCGTAATCCTGAATCTCTGTACTAAGAACTGGTCAACTAGGCATCAGGCTAGGGCAGATCTAGTCACTGCAAAGTTTACACAAGGTTTTCTGAACAGGTCTCAGGCTAGAATCAGGAGGCTGTGGGAAACCGGGGAGTCATAGAAAAGTCTGTGCTAATCAGTGGATGACAAATCAGTTTTGGTCCTGTCATTTATCAGCTGTCTGGCTTTGGCAAATATTTTTTTTGAGCCTCAATGTACTCATCTGGGAAATGGGGAAAATACAGGGTGGGGTCTGGAGGCAGACAGGTTTAAATTTTTATCACTTTCTAGTAGAAACTACTTTTAACCTTCCTAAGCCTCATTTTCCTCTTGTGTAAAAGGAGGGAAGAATAGTTATTATCTCTATCAAAGAGTTGTAAGAATTAAATATGATAATACATGTTAAGTGTTTAAGACAGTGTCCAGCACATTGTGTTCAATAACTATTAGCAATGTATATAATAGGATGGCTGTGAGGATTAGAGAAATGCTTGCAAAACATTTAACATACTTCCTTACCCATAGTGGGTGTTTAATAAACATAAGCCATCACGTGACTTTGAGCAACCAATAAGCATTTGTTGAACAAATATCCCAAGGAAAAGCGTGTCTTTTCATCTATGAATCATTGGTACCTAGCACTGGTATATAGTAGGTGTATTAGTTTTCTATTGCTGCTGTGACAAATTACCACACATTTAGTGCCTTCACACAACACACACTTATTACTTTACAGTTCTGGAAGCCAGAAGTCCAGAACAGCTTTCGTTAGGCTAAAATCAAGGTGTTGGCAGGGCTGCATTCCTTTTAAAGGCACTAGGGGAGAATCCATTTCCTTACCTTTTCCATTTTCTAGAGACCTGCATTTCTTGGCTGATGCCCTCTTCTTCTATCTTCAGGCCAGCAGTGGAGCACCTTAAAATTTCTCTGACTCTGACCCACTATTTCTACCATCACATCTCTTTTCTCTGAGCCTGTGATTACAGTGAGCCCACCCAGACAATCCAGGCTAATCTTCCGATCTCAAAATCCTTCATTTAATCCCAGCTGCAGTCCCTTTTACCATATATGGCAACACATTCACATACTCGGGGATTTGGGTGTGCATATGTTTCGAGGACCATTGTTCTCTCGGTCATAGCAGGAATGAGTGCTATCAGCACTTCCTTCTAGAGCTTCTGCTCACCATGTGACTTTGCCTCATCTTTCTCATATTGATCAACTCGCCCTGGACCTTCTATAAACTCAAGGATATTTCACTTCCCCAAAGGCCTTTCCAAATACTAGCAGTTTAGCCACCTTGCCTCAGAGACAAAGGAAGTTCCTGATGAAAGCAGGCATCTCAGGCGATCTCTTGTTCCCAAGTGAATTATAGCATCTTGATATTTGCTGTTGCCAATAGGATCCCCTTTCTCTTATTAACTAATTAGTCATCATAGCTGCGCTATGAGGAGGACTGTTTTTCTCTTCTGGGTTTCTGGATGAGTAAAGCAAGGTCTAGAGGGGACCCACTGGGGCCTACAACACCTACTGTGTTGTAAATGTCAGAATGACTTGTGTTCTGAGTTGTAGTTTCAGTATTTCACGTCTTTGTCTCTAACTGGAAGAGTGGAACCTTTTAGGACTTAACTGTTTAAATTACAGCTTAGAGTCACGATGAGATCAAAATCCCCTTTGTTCCCCTCTCCATTGGGACACTTTCTGGAAGCCTGCTGTCAAAAGAGTGTTTATGAACTTGTGACACGAAGCTAGCTGGGACCCAGCACCTCTCCCATGGTTTCTCCCCAGCGTGGAAATGATTTACCAAGTCATTCTGGCTTCCTGATTAAAAACTGGAACTTCTTTTAACAGTTTTAACTATAGTCAGTTCAAAGATGGTTGCCAAAATAATTCGTACTTAAAAAAAAAAAGCCATCTGTTCAAGTTAGAAGAGCACCACAATTATTTTAACCATAGTTTTTATCTTTTTTTTTTTTTTTTTTAAGGAGGGCACAGCTCACAGTGGCCCATGCAGGGATCGAACCGGCAACCTTGGTGCTACCAAAACCATGCCGTAACCAACTGAGCTAACCTGCCACCCCATTAACTATAGTTTTGATTAGGGTAAGTTTAAGAACTAAGATTTGGGAACCTTGTAACAAAAGTAATATTCAGGCAAGTATTCCTTGGCCATAGAAATATTCAGTAATTATTTAAAATACACTGTGAGATGCAAGGTCTAAGATGGAGCTGAAGAGAATGCTCAGAATTGAATTACAAGAAACATGTCAGCATTAAGTATTTGCACGTGACCATATATTTGTATATGGCATATAATTGTGTTGATTAATACTAAGTGCTAAGAAGATTCCATATATTATCTCATTGAATCCTTACAACACTAAGAGTTAGGATTTGTCTCCATTTAACTGAAGCTCAGAGAGGTTAAGGCACTTGTCCACACATCACAGTTAGTAAATAGGAAACCAGGACTTGAACACAGGCCTGCCTATCTCCAAAGCCTCTGCCTTTCAGCAATTATTCTAGTATACTCTAAGAGTTGGAGGAATAAGGGTAGCTCAGTTTTCTCATTTTAAGTACGAGTTCTAGAGAAGTTAAACGATGTGTTGCTAACATAGTAAAAGGTGATTCAAACTGTAGAGTGTTTTCTGATAAATTTGCTACCCTTTGTTTCTAAGGAATATGAAGAAAACTTCTTCATTAGCCTTTAGACTTCAGGAAGCAAACCCACGGTCTAGGGCAGCTCTGGGGTTGCTGGGGCTGGACAGAAAATGCCTTTGTTTGAGTAAGACAGGCTGGAATGAGTTAGATGGGAGATTGTCTTGGAGCTGAAAGGGTGACCTGCCCCCTATTAGTCACAACTGTCAAGCTTGGGCTTGAGCAGCAGTGGATTGTGGAGGCAGGGTACAAAACCCGGAGCAGGCTGGGAATGCTGACAGGCCGTGGGCCTGTGCTGTGTGGGGGAGCTAAGGTCTAGAAGGCGGGTGAGCAGACAGAGTCTCTGTGGGCTAAGGCGAGGTGGCCAGAAACCAGCCGATCAGTGAGGACTGACCTCGGCCCCTGAGGCCCCAGAACCCAGCAGGCCCAGTCTTGGGGCCTGTGCCTGCGGGCTCTGGGCTACAGCCATGTCACAGGTGTCAGTGTCCAAGGCTAGGGCAGATTCCTGGGAGCAAGCTTGTACCAGCCTCTCCAAACATACTTTGGAGAATACCACACTTGAAACAGCTGGTTTCTTTAATCCCAGAAATGGGGCAAGAATTACATTTAAAAACTGTAATTTTTTAAAAACATGCCTCATTATATATCTAGCATTGAGTTGGTCAAGGTTGTTGTTTGATCTAAATATAGATAGTCATTCTTAAAATACTCTATTGATTTATAAAGGGCCAATATCTAGAATATGGAAGGGCCCTGTTAACTAGACATTTGTTAAGGGCCATTGCTTATTATATATTAAATAATAAATATTGGTTAAATGAATGAATGAACCTGCATTGACACAAAGAGGAGGCCCATACTGTTTGTAACTCTGCTGGGAGGCCTACATAAACCGCCCTACCCTCCAAAAAAAAAAAAAAAAAACCAACACAAAATACCTAGACACTACTCCACAGGTGAAATACTTAGTATATTTGGAAAGTAGAGAAACCATCTCACTCCCCACAAAGATGAAATTTCGAATTCAGAAAGACCCTGCATAAGAGTAGCTGGTGGAGTGAGGGTAGACAAGCTCTGATGAAGGTCACTTCCTGCCTTTCTGCCTCTTATCTTCTTACAGACTCCAGTGCACACACGGATTTATTCAGCTGTCTAAAGTCTGTATGTACCTGCAGCAGGGTAGAAAATGAGGTAAATGCCAGGTTATTAAATCTTACACGTGGGAGTATCTGAAATCAAGATTTTAGTCACTTTGACTGCCTTAAACACCCACACGGCAGAAATGGCCCACAGTGCACTGGCAGACCACGAGAGGAGAGAAGAGAAACTAGAATATTAGAAGATACTCTAGTATCTGTACCATATTCCATCCCCTTCTTTGCAGGTCCTTTTCTCTTTATCAAAAAGTGAATCACACATCCCATTTTATGATTATTAACACTTTTTTAGGTGCATGAGGGTAGGAGCGAATTGCAAGTTTCAAAACCTTTTAGGAAATATAGTGCACACCTTTTTTCTTTTTTTAAATTAAATTTCTAGGGGTGACAATGGTTAGTCAAACACAATTCCTTTCAAATTTCACTTTTAAAAATCTTCCTGCCTGAAATCTGGGAGATTCTATCCAATCAGGTTTTAACAGGGTACATTAGGTAACACTGAAGCAAATAAAGAAGAAATAATGACATCTGTTATTTTTAGGACCCTTGGAGACAACAGAAGTTTTCCATTCCTCTCTTACCGCAATGGGATTTTTTTAAGGTAAAATAAACTTCAGGAATTAAAAACCTTTCTGAGGCAATAGTATTTATTTATTTATAATTGTGGTAAAAATGCATAACATAAAATTTATCATCTAAACCACTTTTAAGTGTACAGTTCAGTGGTATTAAGTACATTCATACTGTTGTGTAACTGTCACCACCATCCAGCTCCAGAACTTTTTCCAGTTGCAAAACAGAAACTCTGTGCCTATTAAATAACTGTCCATACTCCTCTCTTTCAGCTCCTTGCCACTACCAGGCTACTTTCTGTTTCTATGAATTTACTTCTTTCAACTTGATATAAATGGAATTACACAGTGTTTGTCTTTTTGTCACTGATTTATTTCCCTTAGTACAATGTTCTCATGACTCATTCATGTTGTGACACGTGACAGAATTTCCTTCTTTTTTAAGGCTGAATAATATTTTATTATATGTATCTACCACTTTGCTTATCCATTCACTCATTAATGGACAATTGGGCTGCTTCTACCCCTTCGCTACCGTGGATAGCTCTGCTATAAATACGGGTGAGCAAGGAAATAGCAATTTCTTAACCTGGGGTAGTGTCATGCAGGGCAGCCTGCAGGGCCTCTTCTGGGATCTCTAGTCCCGCTCTCGACATAAGAACGCAGGACATGGTGAGGCCGAAAAGGAACACCCACGGAGCCATAGGGGGGTCATACCACTATGTTCTCGCTGGCAGCTGGATTGGAGACACAGGAAGCAGGAGCCACACTGTTCGCAACCCTCACTGCTCTGCTTGCAGGCTTAGCCACCATCTTCTTGCTAGCCCCCATTTTTTTGCTAGCGTAGCCACAGCAGTTATATTAGTGGCCAATGGCTCACTGGTTACAACTGACGGCCAACTAGCCACAGCTGATGGCCAGCCAATCACAGTTGATGGCCATTTACTACCTGAGCCAGCACCTTTCCAAGTGAGGCCGAGAGCCTGGAAACTGCCGTCTGGGGCTCTGTCCCCACACTCCACCCCTACAGGGTCTCGCCTCACAATCTACGAGACAAGCATCTTCCGCGAGGGGCCCTGTGCGAGGAGCCTGGAAGTGAATGAAATATCCTGGACACAGCCAGGCTCTCTGGGCACAGCCAGGGTTTCTCAGGGCACCACTAGTGCTTCTGGGCACAGCTAAACTTCCTGGGTGTCGCGCAGGGGACCCTGCTCGCTGCGCCATTTGTCGTGCAGGGTCTCAGCTCCCACTCCCCGCCCAAGAACGCAGGACACGGTAAGGCCAAAAAGGAACACCCACGGAGCCATAGATAGGGGAGTCAAACCAATATATTCTCGCTGGTGGCTAGGCTGGAGACACAGGAAGCAGGATCTACATAATCTGCCTAACAGCAGTCCGCGCTTGCCAGCCACCATCTTCTTGCTAGCCCCCATTCCTTTCTCTGCTAGCGTAGCCACAGCCGTTATATTAGTGGCCAATGGCTTACGGGTTACAGCTGACGGCCAACTAGCCACAGCTGCTGGCATCTGATCACAGTTGATGGCCATTTACTACCCGAGCCAGCACCTTTCTATGTGAGGCCGAGAGCCTGGAAACTGTTTTTTGGGGTTTTGTCCCCACACTGGGCTTCTTAGGGTACCACCACCCTAAGGGGTACCACCACCGGGGCACTCTCAGGGCACTGCCACTGTCTCTGGGCACAGCCAGACTTCCTGGACTCAGCCAGGGCTCTCAGCACTGCCACTCTCTCTGGGCCTCTCAGGGTACATGCTGGAACAACAGCAGCTCACAGTCAAGGTGCTTACACATTCTCGATGGCGGCCTGTCAAGACACAAAAGCAAACATCCGCCAGTTCCACTACATGGTGGTAAGTTCCAAGCAAACAGTCAAATGGTCCATTAAATTAGGGATGGAAGGCAGTTCTCCATAGTCCATAGTCATTCGCCAGGGCTGTCCTGGGGCTGAGGGGCGACCTTGACCTCATCCGCATCTCCCACGGAGGACTCAGCAAGCGTTTCCTCCTGGGACTACAAGTCCCGCATCCGGGCTGCCTCAGCAAGCACTTCCCAGCCCACAGGGCCGCAAAGACCTTTGCTTTCTCAGGCCTGTGCTGGTTGGAGAACCGTCCATGTCTTCTCACCCCTCCAAGGGTCCAGCTCTCCCGCAGCTGCTCCTCCTGTTCTTCCCGAGACTGAGTTTTCACACACACAATCGGCTCCATCGCCCTTAGGAGGGCTTTGGCCGGCACCGTACACTGCTCGCTGCGAACGCAGGACACAGTGAGGCCAAACAGGAACACCCACAGAGCCATAGGTAGGGGAGTCATACCGCTATATTCTCGTTGGCGGCTGGGTTGGACACAGGATGCAGGAGTCATGCTGTCCACAACCTGCCATCCTAACTGCACAGGAAGCAGGAGTCACACTGTCCACAACCCGCCGTGCTAACTGCAAATCGCGCTTGCCAGCCACCATCTTCTTGCTAGCCCCCATTTTTCTGCTAGTGTAGCCACGGCAGTTATATTAGTGGCCAATGGCTCACTGGTTACAGTGGACGGCCAACTAGCCACAGCTGATGGCCATCCAATCACAGTTGATGGCCATTTACTACCTGAGCCAGCACCTTTCCAGTGAGGCCGAGAGCCTGGAAACTGCTCTCTGGGGCTCTGTCCCCACAGGTAGGTAATATGTTGACCAGAGAAGAATGAATGGAATTAAGGTCTCAATGAGGGGAGGAAATGGAAGATGGGAGATACTGGTGAACCTTTGAAACATTACCAACTATGTCAAGACCTCAAACAATTTTGCTGTAAGCATCTTCAAGTGTATGAAGTAGTTTCTCTTCAAAACAAAAAATTTTAAATGAAATTGTTTTCTTCATGGGCTTAAGGCCCATAATTATTCTTTAATAAAATATTTAGGAATAAAAATTGAAAGGGGAAGTGAAAATATTACATTTATTAAAACCCAGCAAACCACAAAAGATTCAAGTGAACCATCCATGTATTAGGAAGCTAGAATGGTCCCATGAAATGAAAAGTATAAAATAAGTTTTGTTGAACAGCATATTATCTATAATCAATATTAATCTATATTGGATGTCAACATCTTTTTTTTCTAAAATTCATTTTGATACTCTGAAGTATCTGGAGTCAATTATCTTGTTGTCTGCCCAGTTTGATTACAATGCATTTTTAAAGTACTGGAGTATGTTTTTCCCAGCAAAATGGAAATGCAAACAGATGGAGACTAAATAACTGAAGCTAATGTTAGTCTTTTTCTGTCTGAAGAAACAATAGTAGAAAATTTTAAGTGTATCTTATTTAAGTCAATGTAATTCCTATTGCAGACAAGAAGTCTATTTCCCCCCTCCCATTTCAACAATTAATAAAGGACTAGACTACAGGAATATTTTAAAATCCAGGGACATGTTTCAAGAACCTTTAGTCGTGTGAATGTCATGCATAGTTTATCTTTGAAAGACTGTGAGTCAGAATAGATGGGAAAAACATCTGGGTAGAAAATAATAGTTTATCTAGCGATACATTTTGCAACATCTGATCCTTATCTTCTTTTTAATGGCTATCAAAGAGACGAAAAAGACTTCATAACATAAAATTCCCTAAAAGAAATATTGTTCTACATGTGAAGTGTATATGACTGATATTTTTTGCTTTCTTCTAATTAATTCACAAATATTTCTAGTTTTCTTTCTTCAAGGTTGGACTAACTCAGAACAAATTAATAGAAGATACTCAGGAACTAATCATTATACAAATTTATTTTTCAGAATTAGACCAAATTCCTGCACAGGTTAATCTTTAGGAAAAACAATTAAGATGCCAGTGTTAGATTACATGAAGAGAACAACTCAGAGAAAAATGGATGTCTGCCAATTGCAGAAACATGTTGTCCAGAAAAATCACTGATTGTAAAGAACATCCTCTTTCCTTATATAAGCTACCAGATGTTGTTGAACTGAATTTAAAAAATAAAAAAATAAAAAGCTGATGAGTCATAGGTTTTCTTAACCACAGTTAAGAAAAGTTTAGCAGCTCTCTTAATTACAGCATGTTGTGGTATGTGTAATAAACAATGTTAAATAAAGAGAAAATGTAGATTCTGTACTGAAGGGAAATTTCAATTTATGTATTTAAAATACTATTTAAGCCATAATGATATAGAAAATGATGCTATTTGAATGATATTGAAAATAGATGCCATTTAAGTGAACAGTGTGTGATTTTAAAACTACATTAGGAAAAACAACATGGAGGTCCCTCAAAAAACTAAAACTACAACTCCCGTTTGACCTAACAATCCACTTCTGTGTTTATCTGAAGAAAACAAAAACACTACTGCGGAAAGATATATGTGCCACTATGTTCATTGCAGCACTACTTGCAATAGGCAGATGAGGAAGCAATCTACAGAGGGTGCCAAAAAAATGTATACACAATTTAAAAAAAGAACACTGTATTAATATATACTGATAATGAAAGATGAATACAAGTCATGTTTGACTCCTGCAATTACAAGAGGTGCTCAAAGTGGTTACCATCAGCATCCAGACACTTTTGATTATGGCAAAACACAGCTTGAGCAACATTGACCAAAATGTTAACATTTCTTAAAATGTGTATACTTTTTTTGGCACCCCCAGTATGTATCCATCAATAGACAACTGGATAAAAATGTGTGTATATATATACATACATATATATATATATATATATACACACACACAATGGAATATATGGAATATATGGAATATATTCACAATGAAATATTATTCAGCCATGAAAAGAGTGAAATATTGTCATTGGTGACAATGTGGATGGACCTAGAGGGTATTATGCTAAGTGAAATGAGTCAGACAGAGAGAGACAAATACCAATGATGTCACTTATATGTGGAATCTAAAAAAACCAAAAAACAAATGAACAAACAAAATAAAACAAAAGCTAGAACAGATTAGTTGTTCCCAGAGCGCAGGGGGGTGAAGTGAGTAAAGAGGGTCAAGAGGTACAAACTCCCAGTTACAAAATAAATAAGTGATGGGGATGTAATGTACAGCATGGTGACTAGAGTCAATAATATTATATTGCATATTGAAAGATGCTAAGAGAGTAAATCTTTAAAGTTCTCATCATAAGAAAAGATAAATTTGTAACTTTGTATGGTGACATATGGTTACTATTGTGATAATCCTTTTGCAGTGTCTACAAATATTGAATTATTATGTGTTCACTTGAGACTAATAAATGTTATATGACAATTATACCTAAAAAACAACAACAAAAAAACTCCCCAAAAACAACAACAAAAAACCCTTACATTAGAGCCAATCCATCTAAAAATGTCTTGGGAAACATTTGGCTTTCGATAATCCTAAAGATAACTTTATCGATTGTGTACTAGTGGAGAGCTTCATCAGCAAGTATATTTTAAATACCAGAGAAAAATGCCTTTTACATCTGCCCATTTAGAAAATCTTAATAGCTTCATATAGTTGAAAAGACTTTGAAAGATCTGGGCCATCACTTCTATGACCCTCCACTTCCCTCTGTACCTAAAAAATACATTTCAGAGAATTTTTTTTGTCAAAGTTTAGTATGATATTATAGTGTCTGATCAAACAAAGAATTGAGAAAATGTCTTCTGTATAGCAGAATAAATCCAGGTGCCATGTTAGGCCATTCCTTCTCTTTCATTCCAATGCAGGGTAGGAACACTTGGTACGGTTTTCAAAAGTGGGGGTTCAGCCTTTCACTTCCTACACATTTAAATTAAACTCTAACAGCCCCAAATCTGCACCTTACCCCTAGATTTCTCTCTAAGCTCCTTTATTCTATCTTTGAAGACTTAATATCTTCTTTGTAATTTTCTGCTCTCTCGTATCTTCTGCATTGCTTCCTAAAACTTGTTATTCCCAGAACTAGTGGGGGTACTCTGGAAAGAGTATTAATGCTTAAGTCAACAGGAAAAAATAGGTTTATTAACACCATGTCATGCAATTAACAAATATTTATCAAATGCAGCAATATTGTGTTGGCACTGATGACAAAGAGGAAATGACATTTCCTGCTCTATCATTTATGCAAATGTCTCCAGAGTTGGATGTTCATACCTTGAGGTGGATACCTATGACACACGAGCATGGGCGGAAAATACTAAAACGTCTATTAATGTTTCCCAATTTAAGTCTGAAAATAAGAAACTAAGTCTTACTAGGATTTAACAAATGGAAAGCCATGGGGGCCCTCACTTAGCCCGTATGTCAGATATCACAGGTCAGGTATAGTATTTGAAATAATTGGAACTTATAATGTTGAAGGGTTGACAATACAAGGTGCTTGTTATACATGTTTCTGATTAGATTACTTTGGGATTGCTTACCTAATTTTATGTTCTCTAACAGCTTTATTGAGGTATAATTGATATGCAATAAACTGCCCATATTTAAAGTATACAATTTGATCAGTTTTAATGTATGTATATACCTGTGAAACCATCACCAAAATCAAGATAACTCAACACTGATAAAGTTTCCTCCTGCTCCTCTGTAATTATTTCCTGCCACCTCTCCCTGACTTTGTTCTCCCATCCTGTCCCCTGGCAACCACTGATCTACTTTCTGTTACTATACATTGGTTTGCATTTCCCAGAATTTTATGTAAATGGCGTCACACAACATGTTCCTGTTTTGTCTGACTTCTTTCATTCAGCATAGTTATTTTGAGATTCATCTATTTTTTTAATGTGTATCAGTAGTTCATTCTTTTTTATTGCTGAGTTGTATTCTATTGTATAGCTATACCACAATTTCTTTATTTATTCATCTATTGATGGACATTTGTAATGTTTCCAGTTTTGGCTATGACAAATACAGCTGCTATGAACATTTAAGTGCCTTTGCCTAAATATGCTTTGTTATGTACACGATAGGCCTCTTTGGAATACAACTGTAAGGATTTGTGCAATCATTAAGCTATGTAGTGTAAGTCATTCTCTCAGGCTACTGATGAATATTCTTAAAACGCCTTGTTAAAACACAGATAAGACAAATCATATCAATTTTTTTCCCAGTTAACCAACTCTGTCACTCAATATTCGGGGATCAGATAAATCAGACAGAGCAGTTTTCATTATAAAGCCTTGTTGGTTGGTATTCAGTAATGTGTTGTTTTTAAAATGTCTATTGATTTGATCACTGCTTTCAGGAAAAGATTATATGTATATAGTTCAGTTCATCTAGTAACATTTATTGTGTTTTAAGGCACTCTCACCCTGGTTTAGTTTCTTCACCAAATTATTATACAATTTCTTCATATAAAAGTGGAACTGCTTCTAAAACTGAATTGACATATATAGAACACTTGGAGAGCAAAAACGGTTTCACTGTTTCACACTTAAGCATCTTAATAAAAATAAAACTGCTCTTTTGACACTATCAGAGGGCGAACATGTATTTCTACCTTTATAATGAAGGAACACTACTGTCTGGTATTGTTTTTATCATTTTATATTTTCCCATGTAGCTAGGTAATATTCTGTAGATCTTAAAAAGCTATGTAAGCAGGCATGTTTCCAGTGATGCATTATGACCAGTGAATAATCAACCTCTTGACTTATTAGTAGAAAATGTGCAGGGCACACACCCTTTCTTTGGCAGACTTCAGAAAACTGAAGATGGCCACAGCAATATATATCCCATTCCACATGATCTTACAATATGATGCTGCTATTCTATTGAGTGGTGGCAGTTTATGTTCTCTCCCCTTGAATTCGGACAAATCTTTGTAACTGCCTCGACAAACAGGTTTTTGTGGAAGTGAGCCTGTCAAGTGAAAGGCAATATGGCTTCCACCTGGTGCTTCCCGTTTTTTCCTCTCTCGGCACTTGCTATTGGAACCCCGTCTTCCTGTTGTGAGGAAGCCCAAACCACACAGAGACGCCACGCATAAGAATTCCAGCCGATAGCCTCAACTAAATTTCCAGCTAACTGCCAACATCAACCAGTGGACAAGCCTTCAGATCAGAGCTACCCATAGAACGTTCCATGATTGTGGAAATTTTCTGTTGGTACTAACAGGGTAACTTACCACCACATGAGTCTATTGAGCAATTGTAATGGAGCTAGTGTGAAAGAGGCAGTGAATTTATAATTTTATTTAACCAGTTAATTTAAATTTGAAAACGATATGTGGTTAATGGTTGCCCTATTGGATAGTTTAGCTTCACAGCCTTTGAGTCTTCCAGCTGAAGCAACAGACACCACAGGGCAGAAGCAAGCCACGCCTACTACGCCCTCTCCATAGTCCTCACTCTTATAAGCCACGAGAGGTAATAAGTCATCATTGTTGGTTTATGCTACTCACTTTTGAGACGATTTGTTACACAGCATTCAACAACAGATATGCTGTCTGTGGGTTGTTTTTTGCTTTTTGTTCTCTACAGCAAACAAAAATGTGCAAGTCTCTCCCTTGTTTTAAAAGGCCGCTAGCTATGGTTATGTGTCTCTTCTCTTCATAGCCGGTTTCTTGAGTGAGTCATCTATACTGACCATCCTTACTCATGGCTTATTCACTCACTAATCAACACCCACGAGGCTCTGGAAACAAATGAGGTCACAGTAACCTAAGTTCAGGCTTATTTCTTCCACTTGGAACACACAGGACTTCAGCACCTGACCCTGCTCTCATTATCTCCCCTACTTATTTCTGAGCAAAGCCCACTTTGGCGGAAAAAGTCACCCCTTCCAGGCTGAGATATGCAAAAAACCTATCTTTTTTGAGTGGACTAGAAAACGATACCCTTTTTAGAAACACACCCCTGCTGGAGGGTTGAGGTAGGCCTCAGCCAGAACCTACAGCTTTGCAAGCGGAGTGTGGGCTGGGTTTCAACCCTGACTTTCTCTCCTCGGTCAGGTGTCCCGGTGTAGAGCATCATCAGCAACAACTGTACAGCGCATGCAGTACCCATGTTTCTGGGATATTCAGAGCTTTCTATCACCATGCCTCTCAGGGGCTGCTCATGAGACCTCTGGAGGGTGGCATGTTGTGAAGCACCCTGGATGTGGACACCCTTGCCAGCCCAGAGTGTTCCCCAAACTGCAGAATCCTTGGCATCCTAAAAGAGAGCTGGTTTCCTACTTCTTCCTTCCTGTGCCAAAGCTGTGCCATGATCCTCCATGAAATGTGGAGAATGGCCTGTCTGCCCCATTGTGTGGCACGAAGGCTATGGCACAATGACTGCCGTGAAAACAACTCTTTCAGCCGCCATCTTTGTCTACTCTTCTCCACAGAGTTAAGAACCAATCATGGGGTATGACCGGGGCCTGGAAATAATGCCGCCCCCTCCTTATACCCTTTCCATTTTCTGCACACCTGCCAGGATCAACGTGTAAATCTCCCTTCTACAATTCTCCTTTTCCCTTCATGAAACAAGCCTGCCCCCAGTCCTCAGATATCATCCGGGGATCCCAAAGGAACTTTATTATAGTATAGTAAGTAAAACTCCCAAATGCTATTTTGCTCAAATTAACCAGACATCTGGGCAAAGGGTGTGGGTTAGGGTTTCAAGCCCTTAGAACATACCATCTCTATCTCAGAAGACCTAAAACATGGCAAACATGTTCTATCCAAAGACATCCAAAACTTGAGCAAGGTACGTCAGGATTTGAGTACAGTTGACCCTCGAACATCGTGGGGATTAGAGACACAGTCAAAAATCCATATGTAACTGACTCCCTTCAAAACTTAACTACTAATAGCCTACTGTTGACCAGAAGCTTTATTGATAACATAATCAGTTGATAAACACATATTTTGTATGTTATATGTACTACATACTGTATTCTTACAATAAAGTAAGCTAGAGAAAAGAAAATGTTATTAAGAAAATCATAAGGTTCATCTGAGTTTTTCAAATTGTTACAAATCTCCAAAACATTTTCCAATATATTTATTGAAAAAAATCTGCGTATGAGTGGACTGGTGCAGTTCAAACCCGTGTTGTTCCCGAGTCAACTCTATTTGCGGTTCATATTGGGGTGTACATGGTTCAAAATGTGATACATTCCAGTCCAGGAAGAAAGGTCCACTTTATAATGAGGGGTTCTAATTATGGAAGATCCCAAAGTATTACTAATTATGTTACTGTGTTACTCTAGTAAAAATATTACTAATTATTGTAACTGAATCCAAATTTTTCCAATGAAACATAACTCTCCCCTTTTCTTCTCTCTACTCATCAGCTTTGGAACATTAAATTAATTGGTTATTAATCAGGTAATAAGCTTTTACATTTTTTAATCAAGGTTGAATAAACTCTGTGGAATTAAATAGACTAGAGTTTTGCAAGAGAAAAGGAAATACTATTTTTCCCAGGATGACATTCCTGAATATCACTGTCAAAATGTTATCTGATAGGAAAAAATTGCAGGAATAATTAAACTTCTTATGTATTTAATAGATTTTTCTTTGTTAACATTAACTAGTGCAAGTCCTTCTTAAAATCTTGTGAAGTATTAGGTTGGTGCAAAAGTAATTGTGGTTTAAAAGGTTAAAAATAATTGCAAAAACCGCAATTATTTTTGCACCAACCTAATAGATAAATTTCTTTTTTAATTTGAATAAACATAAAGTCCTCAGAAATTACACTGATGGTTACTAAAATACATTTTTAAAAATGTCAATAATACATACTTTATAATTTTATATTTAAAATCAAATGTCTGAATTATTTTCAAATGTGTCCTCTGATATAAATGTGGCAAAATGAAAAATTGTGCTTAGAATGTTAGTTTTGATAGTTCAAGAAATAGGCCAGTTCGAATGATCAATGTATAACTTGCATACTGGTTCCTCTACAGAACAAAGCTAAAAGGAATTCCCTTTGCCCATTTCCCCCTTGGAATATCTGGGTGTGGTTTATTTTCTTCTCTGGATGGAACAAAAATATGCAGGAAAATCTTCTTCCACAACTAAAATTCCTTGTGCTTACAAACAAGTTTAAGGAGGAAAAAAAAGCAGCAGATCAAGCCTGGCTTAATCGTTTGCTTATACTGGTGCATATATTGGATTTTTTCCAGGTTAACAAAAATAAAGCCACAGGGAAGATTATATGCAGTAGTATATTTAAGCTACCAGCTCCCACACATTTTAATGGCTGAAAGAATATAAAAAATATGAAGGCGGAAGAAAAACAGTAAGCAGTTATGAAACATAAGAAGGTTTCTTATTCTTTATTAGTTTAAAGGAAGCTAGAACCTGATAACAATAGGCTACATATGGTTCAGAACCAAACAAAGACTGCTTAATTATTTATTTTGCATTTGCTCCTTTTAGAAAGTGAGAAAAAACAGCTCAATTGGCACTCAAGTTTATCTTCAATTAAAATCCCCATAAATTAGAAAACATCTCATAAAATAGGGAAAATGGAAAAAATGTTATTTAGAAAAAAACTTTCTTATGTATGCTTTTTTTCTGTAGTGCCTTGGATTGCATGCTCAGTCTCAGAAGGCCACTTAAAAAATAATTCAACCTCTGTGTTCCTGTTTAGGATAATACATAATAGTGTTTTTTCCTTTGGTGCAAATAAGAGGAAAAATTTAAACTTGCTTAGTTTTGAGCATTGAAAACACTTGCCCCTCCCCCCAAATTCTGCCATTTGCTCATGTCCCACATGAATAAAAGGATGCCACTTAGAAAGCAGGGCCTTGCTGCCATTGTATTTTTTCTAATTAAAATTCAGAGTATTAAGCACAGTTGAATACATCCATGAATACATGACATACCGTTATTACATACCGGAAGCTCCACTCAAGAGCACTGAGCAAAGCCTCATTTCATAACATCATTAAGATTCATTGTATGCTGCGGTTCAGAAAGGCTTTGTCAAAGCAGATAATAACAGCCTGTCAGAAAAGCGCAAACAGAAATTTATATTAAATTGTCCTTTCTCTCCTTTTTTAGTATGGGACTCTAGTTCCCAGTATACGGATTCAGAGCTCAATTTCAAAGGCTTCCAGGTACTTAAGATTGTGAAATGTTACCAAAATAGAATATATACATATATAAAAAAAAATTAAGTGCGAAATATTTGAGTAACTAGGTGGGGGTACAGCAATCAAGCACAATGACTGTATCGAAACAAAAGAAGGTGTGGCTCAGCAGTGTGAAGGTAGATAGAACTCTTAGTCACAAGGTGGAGTGTTTAATTTGGAACAAGTCAAATAAAAGTCTTGCTTTCTTTTCCTTGAGAACCTTTGATACTCTTTATGTTATAATCTCAAAAAAGAAAGCTGTCTCATTAAAACATTTTTTTCTTTTCTATCCTGCTGAGTGAAGACGCCCGGGGAGACAAACTTTACATGCTGGCTTCCTGAGTGCAGCCGTAAGTCATGATGTTATCTGGAGATTCGATGGGGAGAATTTCATTCTTTAGACTCGATACTTTTCTTTTCCATGTTCATTGATCACACATATGTGCTGAAATAATAAAGGATTAACTTTTTTCTTTTTCAATTACAGTTGACATACAATATTACATTTCTTTCAGGTGTACAACATAGTGATTAGACATTTATACAATTTACAAAGTGATCACCTGATAAGTCTAATTCCCATCTGACACCATACATAGTTATTACAATATTACAGACTATAGTCCCTTAAAAATGTATCAGTTTCTTAACATATGAGATGCAGAAAACTTTATGCAGTAATAACAGAATGTCATCTGGTAATTGGTTACTGTTCATTTAAAAATATATGTTTGTATTTGTGTGTGCATGTGTGTATGTAAAATCTAGAGACTCATTCAAATGTTTGACAAAAATTTCTTTGTTGTTTTAGTTTTGAGTCCTTTTCTGAATTTAGCTCTCTGGGTCTATGACAACCAGAAATGCTGAGGGAGCAGTATTGGTTAGCTATAGTGGAGATAGAAATCTCCTACTGGTAAAATTACAATCTCTAGGGTGAATGGAGAGTCTCAAAAAAATAATATTGACCCGTATTTGACCCTTTTTGGGTCAAATTGCTACCCATTTCTTGGGTAGCAAGAAATGTATCAGGAATATTTTGATTGCAATAAACAGAAATGGAGTCAGGCTAATAATGTAAGTAAAAAGGGTTTTATTGGTAGGATATTAGGGTAGCTAATTAGAAGCAAAGGAAGGGCTGAGCAAGAAGCAACTGGAAAGCAGGAACAGGGGTAGCTGTGGACCTTAGCCCATGGCTTAAGCCCAAAAATCCCTTGGCCTCTGTGACTTTTGGGTTAAGTTTCTAATTCTTAGGAGAGAGAGAGAGAGAGATTGAGGAAATTGAGAGAGAAAGGCTGGTTGGTCCATTTTGGGTAAGAAGTCTACTTCTAGATCTGAAATTCAGCATTTTCAGGGTCACATAGCTGGGACTCCATGTCTATATGTTATTATAAAACCATTGCTCCCAAATTGGGAACAGTTATGAGCTGCTGCATGCCACTGTAATTGGCACCTGTTAGATTTCAAGCACAAACACAAAACAAGTTATAGGATATTGACTATTACTATGGATGGGTGGGCATAGTCAATGACTTGGAGAAAAATCAACATCAAGCCATAGTTCTGCTTTTAGCTTGTTTATTTCTTTAGTATAAAATAGAGATAATCATAATGGCTTCTATCACCCTAATTCCTATCTTGTGGGATACAAGAGGAAATAAATTGAGATTATGCATGCAAAGTGCCCAGAATATTACTGACATAAAAGATAATCAGGAAATGGCAGCCATTGTTACTACTATTTCAATATTTTTTAAACTGATAAAACCATTTAAGAAAAAGAAGGTGGAGATTTACATGCAAGACTTACATTCAGATCTCTGAAGTATTCATTGTAATCTAAGGCATAACCCACCACAAATAAGTTCGGAATCTCAAATCCAGCATCTGAGGAGAGAGGGGTAAAAAAAAAAAAAAAAAAAGAAACAAAAAATTTAGATAAGTATAAATGCTATTGTTGGCACTTCAATAGTGAGGACTTTTTATTTAGGCAGAAGCAAGTGAGAAAAGTGATGAGCAACACATAGGATGAGCCCAGTAGGGACCTGGACCAGAGTGAGTACTAAGGGAGACAAGACAAACAGGCAGACATACAATGAAGAATGACTGTACCCCTGGTATCCAGAGCTGAGGAAGGGCTTGGGCAGCCCAGTGGGTAACAAGAAGTATGCATGAGTTAGTCATGTAGCCCTGTTGTTCCAAAGCAAGCTGTATCCAAAGACACAATGCCAAAGGAAATACTCTGGAAAGCCCAAAGTGCAGAAGGTATTATTACAATACTGCAGTATGTGGACAGGTAGATGTACAGGCTGTTGCGACTAGGAGGCGATCCTCCCACTGTACTCAGTGTCCTCGACCAGATAAGGGCTGCAAAGCAAAACTTGGGAGACAAGATGAAAGGAAATGAGATTGTTCAGCTTGAGGAAGAGAATGCTAAGTGTTTTTCCATGCTAGTCTTGGAGTCCACAATGCAGATGACACTAATGCGTGTTTTATCTCTGTTAAGGGCAGAAGGAGAGTGTATGGATTTAAATGCAGTATGAAGTACTTAGGCTAAGCAAAGGAAGAATGTCTTGAACAGATGACGTTTATTGAAAAGGATCCTTAAGGAACAGACAGTAGCTCTCCTTCTTTGGAGGTCTTAAAACAGAATAAATGTGCTTATAGTCCAGTGGTTTTCCAAACTCAAGTTTTTTGGAATCTATGTTTGTTTATACAGTATTGTAGATGAGAGATGTTCTTGCTTACTTTTATGAAAATGTACTTTGGCGCGGCCAGTGGACTTACAGCACAGAGGAAGTTACCTCTGTGGTGACTGCTCACCACCATTTTGATCCCTATGACCAAAGATGCTTTCACATGGAGAAACCAACTGGTTCCAGCTCACTGAAAGTGCTAGAGGAGAGGGACTTATTTTCTAGGGGATTGCATTACGTGCCACTGTTAGGAAGCCCCTTTGGTCCTTTCAAACTGTAGGTTCTTGAGAAAAATAATCAAAGAGATGCACAAACAGAAGAAAAGATTGTCATTGAGCATATAAAAGGTGTCGAGTATATAGGAAATAATCAAACAGGAGAAAGAAACAAAAAGCACAAAGCCTCAGAAATCCAGGAAGAAGGAAGAAACAGAGATTGTGAGCTGGCTAAAAGAATATTAGTAACCCCCAGGGAACCCCGGCTGTAACGATAATGACTTTACAGGGAGCAACCAAACTTGAGAATAGGCATGGCAACTCAGACTGGGAAAAGCCAGTTCAGAAAGCCATACCTTCAGAGCTGTCCTGGAATAAAAGAAGGATGTTGTTGGATGAGTAGGACTGGAGAACTGTCAAGAATCAGGGAGACCTATCTCTTGCTGGTAAAGGGGTGCAATTCCTACACTGATATTTGCAATTGCAGATGTTACTTACAGATATAGTGCAGCCAGAAGAGCAGTGATTGGCACCAGACTGCCTGAATTCAATACAGAATTACACCTATAGCTATATGACCTTGGCAGGCGATTTAACCTTGTTGTGTTCAATTTCCTCATCTGTAAAGTGGGCATAACAATAAGAGGAATGTTGGGAGGATTGCATGTGTCAATCTCTGTGTAGCTCTTGGAATAGTGTCGGGTACATCAAAACCACTTACTAGTGTTTACTATTACTACTTTATTAATGTTGTTGCTATGAGAGACAAGAAATTTGTAATTAGTTGGATGCATCTGAAGTGAGTACCTTTCAATTTCAGTTAAAACCTTTTCTGTATAGTATCTTACATTATTTCCTTAGAAGATTTCTGTTTATTAACCTGTCCAAGCTTAACTACATCCAGAGACTATTCCCCAAGCCAGTAAAAGGACAGGAATACATGAATACGTCTATCTGCCCAGAACTGACACTGCCTAGATTTAAGACATCCAGCGTAGGAATGAAACTTGTTTTTAGAATAGAGTCACTGGCTAAATGTCACTGGCACATTACCCATCCATAGCATGCTTCTCTTGCTGTAATGTTTGTTCAGCTTGCTGATGAGAACTGTAGCCAAATTATCTCGGAGGCTTTAGAGCAAATGGAAGTTATAAAAATCAAGCTGAAGTCTGCCTATGCAAGTGAAAAAAAAATCACCTCCAATGTTAGAATAATAAATAATCAAGCTGCTTGTTTATCCTTTTTGCCCTAGAGGAGGAAAGTCTTTCAGAACACACGTCTGAAGTCAAGTGTGAAGATAGTATCTAGAGATACTTGATCTGCTAATTCTCTGTTATTTTTTGTGTGTGTCTGTGAAGTTTTATTTTAATTTTTTATAGAATTATAGTTGACATACACTATTATATTAGTTTCAGGTGTGCAACATAGTGATTTAATGCTTTTATACATTACAAAATGATCACCACAGTAAGTCTAGTTATTACCTGTCATCAAAGTTATTACAATATTATTGATAACATTCCATATACTGTACATTTAATTCTCTGTGATACTAAACTTCTGTTTGGAGGTGGTAGGAAGATGTCTCAGATTTCCCTTTCTGTGTGCTAAAATTCAGGCTCACTGAAGGTCAGCATTGTGCACTGTCTGGTTGTTCCAGAGATGGTATATGAGAATCCCCCTAAGGGGACAGTGGCCACAGCAGGACTCCTGTGTGTCTGAGTCAGTCCAGCAAGATCAAGTCTCCCCCCACCCCCTAAAACTTATTAGCTGGAGGTAAGGGGCTATGAAACTTATTGGAGGTAAGGGGCTATAAAAAACATAAAAATCAAAATATCCATGCACACAATCGAGTTCCTGGGAAAGATGTAAATTAGAATTAAGCCCTTTGTTGTAAAGAGTTCTAGTCTCACTGGCAAGGCTGGGGAGACCATAGGGAATTTGTGGGACTACCAGTCTTATACATCTCCCACTTCACATGGAATGCCGTAAAATAGGAATTTCTTAAACATAAACCACCATCGCCAACTAACCAACCCATCAACGAACAGAAACCAGAAACACTTACAGTCAGGTCTAAAGCCATCACTTCTAGGTGTTCTCTTCACCAACAAACTACCGTTAAAAAAAAACACAAAACAAAAAACTTTAGTGATCCAAGTAAAATCTCTGTGAATTGCAAATGGAATCAAACATCACTAAAATATGGATTTAAAATGTGTTCTTTTCTCCTTGAGCAGGTGGGGCACGATCACAGCCCTCTAACTCATGCTACTGTTACTGAGGCACCACCTCAGTGATTCTGGATAAAGGGGGGGTGGAGTGGGGGGCACTAACACCACGACTCAGCCAGCTGCTCCTGGAAACAGCTAGAGGCACAGCAAGGAGGGACTGAGCCACAGCAAAACACGTCCTCTTCCCTTTCCTCTCTCTCAGGCAAGCTGTCAAATCGGCTATTTGTTCAGTGTGGTCAAACTGTAACACTCCAGAGCAAAAGGTCGCGGGTGTGGGGTAGACTGCACTCTTTGAAAACAGCACTCTGTGTTAGCATCCCTCTTGGACATGTTTGAAAAGACAGAAACAATGATGACGTGATTGTCCTACTCACCTGGCCACCTTAATCATGTTGGGCTTGTATTTCTCTAAGCGACCGAGCAGCGCTTTCATGGTCCTGCCGGTTCCAACAACGTCCTTTGCAAAGAGGACAAATTCAACCAAATGCATTTGGGCAGCATAATAGATTTTTCATCCAGACAGGTAATTATATTCCTTATTAATAATGCATCGTAATTAGAATTGCCACTGAATTGGAGTGAAAGGAGGAGGCAGAGTTGTTTATATTTTTTAGACAGGTGCTTCCTTCTGGGCTTGGGAGAATATATTGGTATTTCCTCGAACCCTTGAGCTGTGTTAAAAGGCTAAATTTGGCCTTTGGAGAGCATGTGGGGCTCCTCATTGAGTACATTTGGACTCGTGCACGCATATTCAAGGACTAAATTTGGCCCCGAGGTTATGTAATACAATACAGGACGCATGAATTTTCATGGACATGGGATGTACATCTGAATACACTGAATGGATAAACACCTTCCCCTTGCCCTCCCCATTCAAGAGGGGACTCTAAGCCTGGGAAGTGAGATGTGTCTGGACGGCAGCTGGTGACAGCCCTTGAATTCTGAGGGTGCGAGGCTGCAATAAGCTGAGGCTCATGTCCGCTGATGAGCTGCTGAGCAATTAGAATAGAACGGGCAGCACGAATTTATTGTCCTTGGGACAGAAATCAGCTGTCAGGAGCTGATTGTCAAAACAAGAGGTCTGAATTTAACCAGGGTTGGGCAATTGATTTAGCTAGAGGGTCTACTTGACGGTTTATGTCTCAGCCAGAACTGCAGATACATATGGCACACACAGGCAATTGTGTAACAAAAGCTTGAAAACAGGCTCCCTTGAATTTTTGCCATCTGATAAGACAGGTGTGCTCTTGAAGGAAACATGGACATTTGCTGTATTAGTCCACTGCTGCCATAGAGACTGTTTTTTTGTCCTCCCTTCTTCCCTCTCCCGCTCCCTGTTCACTCCCTT
This sequence comes from Rhinolophus hipposideros, assembly GCF_964194185.1. NCBI lineage: Eukaryota > Metazoa > Chordata > Mammalia > Chiroptera > Rhinolophidae > Rhinolophus > Rhinolophus hipposideros. The sequence continues at coordinate 12,607,313 of NC_138047.1, read as the reverse complement.
TCGTTCTTTCTTTTTTAAAAACACAAAACACAATTAAATTAAATCACAGCTTTCCTTTGGAATGCCATTCTAAAATTGACTGTATTTTTTATTTGGACGCTGAAGGTAGAAATGATCAAAGTCATTAGAGGTTATTAGCAAGAACACTCAAAGGTGAAGAGAGTTCTAACCTTGGCTTTCCTATTAAATAAATTGGGTTCTCAGGGCTCGTTTCCTTTTCTTTAAAAATGTCTGATTCACAAATAGGCATAAGAACAAATTTAGACAGTGTGAAATTAGATATAAAAAAGGACAAAGTACCACACAACTTGCAAAGCGTTTTTTCTTGGTTATTTCAAGTCCGAGATTCTAGCTGGCTCCTAGTCAATAAATCTGGACAGCCAATGGGAATCCAATAAATCCCTGGCCAATTCAATGACAAGTTCTATATTTTAAAACTCACCTTTAGATTCTTTCAACTTTCAAATATGGATAAGGAAAAGTTGGTTGGCTTACCTCGACAATGAGGACATTCTGAAAAACAAACACCAGTCAGTTATTTAGAATATGATGCAAATCTGGCTCACAAGATAAACACACATTTTGCTTACAGTTAGAATTTCTCAATTTGCTTAGCTGGACCTCCCCACTCTATCTAACCCAAATGCTTGTAGACAGTCTCGGTGTTCCTGACTCATTTTTACGGTCTCTCTGGGATTACTTGGTGTTACAATATTAATATCTTTATTCGGGTTAGGAGCAGGCTTTTCTTAGACTCTGTTACCTGTCTGAGGAACTACCCACAAAGTGACCCACCCTCCATAATTCTTGCAAGTGCCCCACCCCGCATTCTTTGAGATACAAAGCTTACTATGCCTTTTACCAGGGAAGCAAAGCTGACATAAACTGCATTGTTAATGGAGACAATGCGCAGTAGAGGGATCCCATACTCAGCTGTGACAGAGCTAATCCTGAGTAGCCACCAAAATCACTGGGGATTCTGTACTTACTTTTGAATTTTCAACTCCGAGGAAGGGGGTGGGCTAGGGAGAGGGCTGTGAGGTGCCTGGTTTTTAATTTTAGTGACCTGGTGAGATTCATTGCTATGTACTCTCAATACATTCATCAACCTCTCCCCTAAGAACACTGATTATGTTTCATGTTAATTTCTTGTTTGATACCCATCTTCCCCACCAGACTATAGATTCCATGAGGGTGGGAATCATGTTTGCCTAGCTTACTACGTATTCTCAGTCCCCAGCATAAATACCTGTAAATAGATGCTCCGTAATTATTTGTTGAATGAAGGCATAATAACTGATTATACTTACTAATGAGTTAAAATCAACCAATTAAATGGATTAGTAGTTATATGTCAATACTGTCCCACCAAATTAAACTATGACTGTGTTAATACGCCATTCCAATTAACTAAATGGTGTGGACAGTCCCTCAGTGTAATGGTGCCTTTCTTTAGATGACCTTTCATTTATCTCTATGATTCATATATACTTTAAAAAAATTACATCAAGGCTTGTACCTTAGGTATCTTACCTATATCTATTGCAAAAGAAATTTAAGGAATAAAAATGTTCATCAACCAACCAAAAAGTCTGTCAAATTTGCACCATATTACTTTAGGTGTCAAATGAATTCTGAGATAGAATTCTTTCAGGAAGTGTTTTTCTTTCAGATATGGTATTTTATTTAGTCATTAAATTCCCTAAAAATCTTAATTTTACCATTAAAATGTAAGGTTATTTTGTCCACTTTTGAAGTAATTCATGCTCCCAGTATTCTCTCTGCCCTAAGAATCACACTGACAGAGGACTCTCCTTGGTATTCTAAACAGATTTGCTATGATCTTAACCACAAACCCATAACATTTAGTTAGGATGCGCATTTCTAGTTTGACCGAGACTGACCAACCACTCCTATTAACAAAAGAGAACACTGGGAAAATAAGTGGTAAATTTAATTTTCTGGTTTACAATCTCTTTTTGTTTCAATCTGACAATGAAAAACCTTTCTAAACTGTTAGTCTGCATTTTTGCCTAATTAAGTGCACTGATTGTAATTAAATCTTTTTTTTGTTGAAAGTTCAGAACCTTGCAAAACAGAAGAGTCACCTTTGAAAAGATTATCTGCAACTATAAGATAAAGTGGTGGCTAAGAAGTGGGACACAGATGTGTACAAATCCAGATATATGTTGTCAAAATTACTTAAACACACTTAAAAATCAAGGTAATGCATACAAAAGTTAAAAATCAAATAGGAAACTCTATTTTCTAAATATTGATGTCTATTTAAAGTATTTTACGATGTTTATGTACTTTAAAATAAAGGTCATTGCGATATTTTTTATTATGCATAGATAAATATTGTCACATTTAATAAAATGACAATTTCTTTTTAAAAATATTTTTATTAAAAATACAGCTAACATACAATATTATATTAATTTCAGGGGTATACCATAGATTTCAACATTTACATACCTGAAGAAGTGATCACCATGGTAAGTCGAGCAACCATCTGACACCATACCATGCTATCACAATATTATTATTGACTACATTCCCTGTGTTGTGTATTACATCCCCATGACTTGTTTGTACATGGAAATTTGGACCTCTTACTCCCACTCACCTTTTCCACCCTTTTTAATTTTTTCAATTACAGTGAACATTCAATATTATTTTATATTAATTTCGGTGTACAGCAGAGTGGTTAGACATTTACATAATTTAAAAGATTCCTCTCACTAGTCTAATACCCACATGGCACTATATATAGTTACTGTCATATAATTGACTATATTCCTTATGCTATACTCTACATTCCAATAACTACTTTGTAACAACCAATTTATACTTCTTAATCCCTTCCCCTTTTTTCACCCTCCCACACTACCCCCCATCCCACCTAGCTACCATCAAAATGTTCTCTGTATCTATGAGTTTGTTTCTGTTTTGTTTGTTTATTTTGTTTTTAGATTCCACATATAAGCGAAATCACATTGCATCTGTCTTTCTCTGTCTGACACTCCACTCAGCACAATACTCCCCAGGTCCATCTATGCCACCACAGATGGCAACAACCCATTCTCTTCCATGGCCAAGCAATATTCCACTGTATATATAGGTATCACTCCTCTTTATCCATTCATCCATTGACAGACTGCCTCTGCATCTTGGCCATTGTAAACAATGCAGCAATGAACATATGGATGCCCATGTCCCTTTGAAGTGGTGTTTTGGGTTTCTTCAGATAAATACCCAGAAGTGGGATTATCGGCTTCTTCTTTGTCTCTTGTTATAGCCTTTGTGTTAAGGTCTATTTTGTTTGGTATAAGTATTACTACTCCAAAAGTATTATTACTTTTTTTTTTTAATTTCCACTTTTATGAAATATCACCTTCCTTCCCTTTCCTTTCCATCTGTGTATGTCTTTTGACCTGAAGTGAGTCTGTTGTAGGCAGCATATGCAAAGGCCTTGTTTTCTTATCCATTCAGCCCTCCTATGTCTTTTGAGTGGAGTATTTAATTCATTTACATTGAAAGTAATTGTTGATAGATAATGTAGCTATTGCCATTTTATTATTTAAATTTTGATCTTTTCCCCCTATCTTAAAAAAGTCCCTCTAACATTCCTTGTAATACTGGTTTGGTGGTGATGAAATCCTTTAAGTTTATCTTGTCTGGAAAACTCTTTATGTGCCCTTTGGTTTTAAATGATAGCCTTGCTGGATAGAGTAGTCTTGCTTTTAGATCCTTGCTTTTCATCATGTTGAATATTTCCTGCCACTCCCTTCTTGCCTGCAAAATTTCTGTTGAGAAATCAGCTGACAGTCTTATGGGAGCTCCCTTATAAATTACTAGTTGCCTTTCTCTTGCTGCTTTTAGGATTCTCTCTTTGTTTTTAAACTTTGCCATTCTAATTATGATGTGTCTTGGTGTTGGCCTCTTTGGGTTCATTTTTGGGGAGACTCTCTGCACTTCCTGGGCTTGTATGTCTATTTCCTTCTCCAGGTTAGGAAACTTTTCAGTCATTATTTCCTCAAATTGGTTCTCAATCCCTTGCTGTCTCTCTTCTCCTGGTCCCCGTCTGATGCGACTGTTGTTACACTTGATGTTGTCCCAGAGGTCTCTTAAACTATCCTCATATTTTTTTGGATTCTTTTTCTTTTTGCTATTCTGATTGGGTGTTTTCTGCTACTTTGTCTTCCAAATCGCTGATTCAATCCTCTGCTTCATCTAGTTTGCTGGTGACTCCTTCTAGTGCATTCTTCATTTCAGTTATTGTATTCTTCACTTCTGACTGTTTTTTTTTTAAATGGTTTCTATGTCCTTTTTTATGCTTGCTATCCCTTTGTTGAAGTTCTTACTAAGTTCCTTGAGCATCTTTATAACCATTGTTTTGAACTCTCTCTGGTAGGCTGCTTGCCTCCAGTTTGCTTAGTATTTTTCCTAGAGTTTTCTCCTGTTCTTTCATATGGGACGTATTTCTTTGTTTCCTCATTTTGGCTGCCTCTCTCTGTTTCTATGTATTAGGTAGTTCTGCTATGTCTCCCATCAGGTGGCCATATGCCCTGTTGGGCCCTGGCCCCATCTCCTCCAGGTGTTCCAGGAGTGTCCCTTGATTGGGCTTTGTGTGTCCTCCTAGTGGAGCCTTGATTGCTATTGGCACGTCAATGAGTGGGATTCACCCCAGTGGGCTCTGTTACTTGTTGAGACCACTCTTTGAGTGTGCTGCTTGTGCAGCTAATTAGGCAGTGTTCTGAAGCCAACCTCCAAGTGTGTTGATTTTGGGGCCTCTTGGGAGGGGCTCTGGTGCAGGCCCAGGTCACCCACTGTCTGTGACTGGCCGGCAACTACCTGATAGGAGCTACAAAGTGATCTGCAGTTGTTTGTTGCCCTGTGCTAAACCTGGAGGCATATGGGTGAGGCCACGCTGTGAACTAAGGACGTCTGCCACCAGTACCAGGCCTAGGGTCACTCCACAAAAAGCCAGGACACCCTTAGTCCTGCTGTCACCTGCTGGCTACCTTAAGATTCAGCCACTGATAGAGCTTCATGTGGTACACAAGTTGGGTGAGGTAGAGTCTCAGGGAGTCACTAGAGTGGGAAGAGTTGTGGTTGCCAATTAATGTAGATTGTGGTACCAGTGTTGAGATTGGAGCTACTTGGAAAACATCTCAGAGAACATCGAGGCCAGTCATTGCCTGTTTGGGCCCCAAGGATTCCAATAGTTTACCAAGGAAGAGTGTACACATAGTGCAGGTGGGGCTAACTTCTCACCAAGAAAGTACCTCCATTGATCCTCAAGTTGTGTGACAGGAGGTGGGTCGCAGTGAGTCAGCAGCGTGGAGCAGTGGAGCTCACCAGCCCAATCAGATTCAGCTTTGGCCTGTGGGTGTGGGCTCAACACAGGAAAGATGGCATCTGCCTGTCTGCTGCATGGAAGGAAGCCCCCTCACAGGAAAAATGGTGACTATCCTTCAGCCCTCGCCCCATAGCCACACACCTCAGTTTGCCCTCTCCGTATGCCTCTGACTCCCGCCCTGAGTCACTGTCCCTCTGCTGGAGCCCAGGATGAGTGTCTGAGAGTGAGTCTGTGCGTGGGCCCCTTAAGAAGATGTGTTTCCCCTAGGCTTCTGTGCCACCCAGACAGTAGGAGTCCTGTTTTTCACAGCCAGATGTTGTTGGGGCTCCTCTTTCCAGCACCAGTACTACAGGCTGGGGAGCCTGGTGTGGGGCTGAGGTCCCTCCCTCCTCCAGGGTGTAAGTTCCATTAATCCTCCTGATTCACAGCTGCCACATGGAGGTTTGGGGTCAACCTGTTTCCTGTCTCTGCCCCTCCTACCAGTCTCAACATGGCTTCTTTTTTATATCCTTAGTTATAAGATTTCTGTTCAGCTAGACTTGAGATGATACTTCAGGTTGATTGTTCTGTAATTTAATTGTAATTTTGATGTGTTCACGGAAGGAAGCAGGCACAGTGTTTATCTACTCCACCATCTTGGATTTCTGACAATTTCTTAATATCATATAAAACTTAGCACATATTTAAATTTCTCCAATTGTCCTTAAAATAGCCTTTGTAGCTGATTTGTCCAATATAAGACCACACATTGGATTTTTAATTCCTTTTTAATTCATAATAGTCTCTTTTTCTATGTTTCTATTTCTCAATTTAATAATTTAAGACATTATCTATTTACTATATTATATAATAGATAAGGATTTAGTTCTTTTAAACTATTATAAAAGAACTAAATGGAGGAATATACTATTCCACTTCCTTTCCACATTGCCCAATGCAGTTACTTTGTTACAACTGTATCTTGTATTGCTTATATTCCCCCCTCACTAAAGATAATATAATTACAGTGTACTATAATTATATTACCTTTTACAGCTTGCTTATTCTTTTCTTAGAAGTCCTAATTGTTTTTCCTATCATCTTCCAGTGTCTTATTTTTTTAGGCAAGCTCTTCTTTCTTGGAAGGATTAGTATGAGAAAAGCATTGGTTAAGTATAGTTTAACTGTATTTCTCAGTGGATTTTGGAGAATTAAGAAATGGGTTGATAAGGTGCTGCAACTTATAGCTCCTTGCTAGAGCCCGCTTGGTTTTGTGGTGGAGGCCACCAAGTCCCGGGGAGGGGTCCCTGTCCCCCTGCACTATGAGTCCCACACGGCAGGGCGCCCCTGCAGTGTTGCGCCTCCTCGGTGGGCTGACCGCGTTGCTGCTGCTGCTGTGTCCACAAGCTGCAGGGAGTGACTGCAGCCTTCCCCCAGGTGTACCTAATGCCCAGCAAGCTTTGGAAGGTTGTACAAGTTTTCCTGAACAAAGCACAGTAATGTACAAATGTAATAAGGGCTTTGTAAAAATGCCTGGCAAGCCAGACTCAGTGATCTGTTTTAAGGACAATGAATGGTCACAGACTGCAGAATTTTGTAATCATAGCTGTGACGTTCCAACCAGGTGACTCTTTGCATCTCTCAAACAGCCTTATAAATAACTTCCAGTGGGTTCCACTGTGGAATATGAGTGCCATATGGGCTACAAAAGGGATCATTCTCTATCAGGAAAACTAACCTGCCTTCATAATTTTATGTGGTCCAAACCAGATGAATTTTGTGGGGGAAAAATCATGTCCAAATCCTGAAGAAATAATAAATGGTCATGTTAATGTAACAACTGACATATTATTTGGCGCATCCATCATCTTCTCATGTAATACAGAGTACAAATAAGTTGGTAGAACTTCTAGTTACTGTATTCTCATGGGAAAAACTGTTGATTGGAGTGATCTGTTGCCAGAATGCAAGGAAAGTTCTCAAATTTCCAAGGTCACACCAACTTCTCAGAAAGCTACCACAATAAAACATTCCAGGTACTGAAGCCCTATCAACTCCTCAGAAGCCCATCACAGTAAATGTTCCTGCTACAAAGACTATACCAACTCCTCAGAAACCCACCACAGTAAATATTCCAGCTACAGAAGCCCCATCAGCTCCTCAGAAAACCACCACAGTAAATATTCCAGCCAGAAAGCCTTCACTAATTCCTCAGAAACCCACCACTGTACATGTTGCAGCTGCAAAAGCCTCAACAACTCCTCAGAAAACCATCTCAGCAAATGCTTCAGCCACAATAGCCAAAACATCCTGTGGATCAAATGTTTTAGTGACAGAGACCCCACCAGCATCCCAGACTCTCATCATGGCGAACACTTCTGCTACACAAGTCACAGTAACACAAAAGTTCACTGCTGTACATGATCCAGTGACTAAGGGTCTCCATACAACACAAAGATTGACCTTTGCTCATATTATAGCAACACAGAGTTGAGCTGTTCCCAGGGCAACCACACCTTTTTTATGCAAGATCCACATCTTTTCATTCAGGAACCCTTCCGGCAGGGGTCGGCATTATTGCGTCTGGACACACATTTACAACATTGACAGTTTTGCTTATGATGCTAACAATCACTGGCTAGCTGACTTAGCCAAAGAAGAGACAAGAAGAAAGCGTACACAAGTACACAGAATATTTCTAGTTCATTATAAATTTCTGGAGGCGTGGACACAATATATGCGGTACTGCTTTTTGTTTTGCACGTAATCATTGTCTTTTAAGGTGCATAGGAGTATCAGTGAAGTGAGGAGAAACGAATCTGTCCTGGAATCACATTCTTAACACTCCTAACCCTCTTGGAAGTAGAACAACTCTCAAGACTGAGAGTGATTCCTTTCCTAAAAGTGTAGGAAAGTGTAGAGATTTGTTCATGCTTGAAAGGTGAGCCTGAAGCAAAGGAACAAGTAACTTTTTTCCACTAGATGTGTAATGCTATTTTTACTTACAAAGGAAATAAATATTAAAAACATTAATTAGATATTGAAAACAAACACAAAAGATATGGTCTAGTTTTTTTAAGCAAAATTGCCAAAGAGAGATGAACCACATTATAAAATAATCCTTGTTGACTCGAAGGCATTTTTATATTCTCTAATTCTATTAACATGAGTTCGAAAGTGTTGACAAAATATTTTAAATGAAAAACATGCTAATGACCCAGAGTGTTGAATTTCGTGGGTTAGTTGATGGCAACGGAGAAATATAGAAAGAAGGAATAATTCTTTCTTTGTCACACAAGCACAGACAATTAACTAGGACTTAGCCCCTTAATTGTATGATGTGTCAGCTACAATAATCTTTTTTTTTTTTTTTTTTTTTTTTTTGCAAAGCAGTCCTGTAAAAGGGTGAAAGGATGGAAGGTGTCTTTTTATTAACTTAATGTCTTTAAAAGTATACAGAGATATTATAATATTAACATAAGAAAATATTCTATAATTTTGAATTGATCCTAAATTGTAAATCTTATTCTTTTGTAATATTGAGATTACTCATATTAATTTACATCCATGAACACACTGGTTTTTACATGTATAACAAGAAAAGTTCAAGAAGATATGTAAAGAATAATTTATTTTCCCTAAATAATTCATTACAAAAGAAAAAAGAAAGAAATGGATTGATAATACCTGTAACAATAAAAAGAACTCTCTGAGTTACTTAAAAAGTAAAATGATTTGCTGGGCTCATGAATGATGTGCAGGGTATACTGGTATAGACAAACAGACTGCTATTAAAAGGGAACTCTGCAGAAATCTAGAGTTCTTTAATGAGTTATATAGAGTGGTCATTACATATATACTTATTTTCCTTTACATAACATCACACTATGTTTCCAAAGTTTTTCATTAGTAATATATGCCACTGTCTGGATTTTCAGTGGCCTATATGTTGTGTGAAAAGCTCACCTCCAACAAAAGCAATGCCTTTAGTCCCTTTGGAAGCTTGACTCAGCCATGTGACAGAAGAAGTAGCCTGCAAGGAGAGAGAAAGCGACTACCTCAACTTGGAAGCATTTTTACTAGTGTCTAAAAGAACTAAGCTATTTACATTTTCATTCATGTACTAGGAATAACTCCACAAACTAAGGGACAAAGACTAAGTCATGTTTAAACAATCAATATGTAACATGGAGACTGGTATATAGTAGTTTTTCAAGAAATGTCTATGGAACAAATCAATAATTCTGACCTTATTTCTTTCACTTTCTCTAATTCATTATGCTTTTGATACATCCCCTCCACTTTTTCCTTAATGATGTACAACTCCTCCTTAATTGAGCTATAATTAACATCTACTGCTTAAATTACCGCAAAGAAATCTTCTACAATTCCCATTTTTTTTGAGTGGGCAGCTTTGGAAATTTCTTCAGAACACACTGTGCCTCCTAGACACTTCCAATCTGATAACTCTGATCACTGAATCTGAGCTGTTCGCCAGTTTCTGTCTTAGTCATCTCATCACACCTAGCTCACTTCCTCCCAGGAAGCCAGTAAAATCTGCAGCCTGGGGGCTGCAGGCAAAAATTCTACGGGGAATCTCTGAAGTGTGTTCTTTGTCTGCTATTGTACGATCCTAATCAAAGGTAATCACATCGAGCTTCCTAAAGAAAAAAGAAGGAAAGAAAGAAGGAAAGACTCACACAAATCTAAATGATTTTCTTCCATTGGTTATTCCTACTTCTAGTCTTTTAAAACGCAAAGTGATTAGCACACCACAGGCTTATCCCCAGCAGTGCCCTTTTGTGGCTGTGGCACCAAGCAGAGGGATGGCAGCAGTGAGGTAAGCTGATTGCAGATGCTGAGCATGAGTAGGAAGGAGTGTGAGTATAAAGCCCATGGAGAAAGGAATGTAGTTCAGCATTTCATTTTAGGTGATAATCCACAAAATTGCCAGAATCGTCAGTTGGTGGGCATTTCCATGGTTGTTCTCAGCCTAGTCAGATGCCATAAAAAGGAATGAAAGTGCTAAGGGAGCCAAGTAGGGAATTTTGGCAGGTTCCGATGCTTCATTCTGGCATTTGATTAGAAACTTATTGGGGGGCGGGGGCCACGTCTCCCGAAGTCTTGTACTTAACCTGCACATCTGTGTTTTCCCATTGCCAGATTTGAGCTTGTTTCCATGCATTTGGTTTTATTTCACCCTTTCAGAGATTTCTCTTGAACATGAATACAATCTTCTGGCTTTAATGGATATATATATATATATATATATGTTATGAAGTGCCAGGATTAAATCAATTTTGAAAAAAATCAGCCAGAGAGCATGGTGCACAGACAGCTTAAACGCACCGAGTAAAATGCTTTTAACATTGTGAGCAAAGAGGCCATTTAACTTCATCACTGAGGGCTCCCTTTATTCAATCGCAATGACCTATTTAGAACCATGACTCAACCAGCCTCCCTTGTGAGCGTCTCTCCCTTTAAAAAAAAAAAGAAAGAAAGAAGAATAAAAAAAAAAGGAAAAAAGAGAGAAAGGAAGAAGGAAAGAGAGAAAAACAAAAAAAGAAGCAAGGAAAGAGAAAGGTGCATGGGGGCTATTTAGAGTCTCCCTTTTCTAAATATTTTAACTTGCACATCCTTAGAGGGTTTAAGAGCTACATAGGACAGTTATGGGGCTTATCATGCCTCCAACTTATAGCATGGAAAATTACACAGGTAAGCTATTTTCCCACGTTTTAAAAAGTTCTTTTATAAACACATTTGAAAACATTCTTTCTAACCCTTCTGCCTTCATTTAACCATTTAACTCTGTCGCTGCTCCTTGGAGAACTCTATCCCTTCTCTTCTACTCCTGCTTTGCTCATGTAGTTCAAATACAAACTCATGCTGGCTCTCCCCACACCGCCTCCTAACTGGCTTCTCTACCTGAAGTCTCTCTGCCTCCTCTCTGTTAATCCTACCCTCCTGCCAGTTCATTTTCCCAAAACACAGCTTCCTGATGTCACCTCTGCTCAACAACTTTCATGGCTCCTCCTTGTTTTTCTGAGCAAGTTAAACTCTTTATTGGGACATCCAATGTATTCTACAGACCAAATCCAATTTACATGTTCAGTTTTTTAAATTATTATTTCCCTATTGCTGACTAAATTCCTTCAGTCACACTGATCCACTCCTGTCCCCTGGCCTTCCTATTCCCCTCCCTTCATTCCATGCTGCTCTTCTTCCTTCTTCTGTGTTATTCCCAGAACTGGTCCCAAAGAAAACCGCACCCTTCTCTAGAGAAGACAATTACAGTCCCAAGGAATCATTCCTTCTTGGATTTCTTTAAGCTCAAGGAAAGAGTCTTGTTTGGAAAGAGCCCTGGAGTGCTTCTCTGGGTACTGAGCACTTAAAAAGAGAAGGTATGTACAGTTCATGGCAGAAAAATAATATAATGGTAAATGTAACTTCAATGTAAATTCATTGATTGGGAAATCATGTGATGACTATATGAGAAGGGAGAGATTAGATGATGACCCACCACCCTTCCAATGCAGATATTCATCCAAACGCAGACATTTATTTGCAGTTTCAGACTTTCTTCTACAGCCATTAAAAAAGCACCCACTAATTGTTGGATGCTTTTTCCTTTTAAGTCTTTTCCCAGCTGATGTACGGTCTGCAGATCGAAAGATGCTGAAATTTATTTTTAAAGTTCTCTTAAACTCTTAATGGTTAGCCTTTCTCTGAAAGGCTAAAGAAGGGGCGAACAGGGCAGGCCATTTGATTCCTTTCTCTGTTTAAGAAAAAAGAAATTCCAAAAGTTTTTTTTATTTTTATTTTTTACTCCTTCACCCTCCGCTATGTACCATTCACCAACTCGTTTCCCCTTGAATCTCTTGCAACACTAAAGCCCTTCTTCTACAAAGAGCATGCTCCCTTCTCTCCATTCAACACCTTTCTCTTCCAACTCTAAACCAAACCAGCTGGTGGAGATGTCCTTTGGTGTGACCAGGGGGCTTCTATTTATACCTTCCTTCCACCATGTCTTCCCTTTCCCAAACTGAGTTAAAAATGGCTTTCTGATTTCCACCTAAGATTAAGAGGAACCTACGCGGACTCAGTCACCAAACACATCTTGTGACCTGCCATGCATGAGGCACTGAGCTCCATGCTGGAGACAGGATGGTGAGTGAGATAGACGTGGTCCTTTCTGCGTCACACTGATACTCGGGGGGTGGGGGGCCGGTGGGGAACAGGCCAATAAAACATTAGCCCCAAAGTACACACTGCAAATTGTGGAAAGGGCTCCAACGGAAATAGGGTACTGATATAGAGAGTAGTGGGGAATGGGGGCAGTATAGAGCGGGAGAGCATGTGCTCATTTTGGACAGAAAGTCAGGGAAGTCCTCCCTTATTATACAGGGAGACCTGAGGAATCGTTGGGAAATGGATTCCAGGTACAGGCCACAGTTTGTCCAAGGTCCTGGCAGGAAGGAGCTTAGCCAGTGTGGTCATGAAGGAGAGGGTGGTGTATGATGATGCTGGGAGAGAGGCAGGGCCAGATAACACAGGCCTTACGGGCTGTGAGAAGGAGTCTGGCTTCTAATCTCAGAACACTAGGAGTGGGGTTGTCAGGTAAAATACTGAACACCCGTTAAAATTGAATTTCAGATAAATAACAATTAACCTTTCAATGTAAGCATGTTCCAAATATTGCATGAAACATAATTATACTAAAAATTTAATAATTGTTTATTTGAAATTCAAATGTAACTTGGCATCCTGTTTTTCGTTGGTTCTTTTGCTGTGAAATCTGACAAGTTAGCTGAGAGGCCACTGAAAGGTTTTCAGTAGGCTAGCGATGTGATCCAATTCGTATTTGAAGAAGATCCCTCCGGCTGCTTTGTGGAGAATGCTTTGGAGGGTGGCAATGGTTAAGTGCAGGCAAAAGGTCAGGGAGACTTGTGAGGCCATATCATAGCAACCCAGAGAAGGGACAGTGGTGGCCTCTCCCTAGAAGACCAGTGCTTCTCAAACCTTAATGTTCATAGGAATCATCTAAGGATCTTGTTAAAATGAAGACTTAATTCAGAAGATCTGGGGTGGGATCTGAGATACTACATTTCTAACACATTTCCAGGGGGTACTGACCTTGTGGTTCCCAGAACAAACGTCTGCAAACTATGGCCCATCAGCCAAATCTGGCCCGCTGCCTATTTCTGTAAATAAAGTTTTATTGAAACATGCCACTTGTTGCCATATTATCTATGGCTGTTTTCATGCCATGATGGCAGAGTCAAGTAGTTGCAACTGGCCCACAAAATCTAAAAGACTTACTACTCGGTCCTTATCTGGGAAGTCTGCTGATCCCTTCTCTAGACAACACTTTCTGAGTAGCAAGGGTCTAGACTTGGGTGATTACCAAGGACATGGGTCAAAGTGGGCAGATTCAAGATATATTTGAAGGCAGAGAGTGTGGTTTACACTGGCATATTCAACATTCCCTAATGATGTGAGCCTACACACCTTGAACTGCAGGATTTTAACCTTAAACTGTTGTGACAGAGAACCTGTTTAATTATGTTGATGCATCTTAGAAATATTAACCCAGTGCAACCAAAGCCCAAGAGGTTCTACTTGTTCCAATTTTAGTATATGTGCTGCCGAAGCGAGCACAAGAGGTTCTACTTGGCATGCACTGAAACACATATAGAAATGCATCTACACTTACAGGGAGGGTGTAAAGATACCACAAAACAGCACCTGGTAATTTGGAAGACTCATTTGTCATGTGAGCAAAAGTTGAAGCTGACTCCTGCTTGCTCTTACTGCTGGCTGGTTTTCCATCTCTTCTACCTGAACTTCCATGAGCTCTACTTTCTCATGGGTGGGGGTCTTTGCAATAATTATAGGAGGAGATACTGAGGCACAGCACTTTCATCCCTTCTGCTCACTCCACCCCCAGTAAGAAACTACTTTTTCCTCAGCCTCCTCTCTATCTCTTAAAGGAAGGGACTATCCAGTTCTCATCTTAGAGGGAAATCACTCTAAAAGGAAATAGAAGATGATTTTAGAAGGAAGGAGAGAAGGACCACAAGTCTATGTGCAAAGTTTTTCTTGAAGGCATTCATTTGAGATTCTTAGAGTTGCCACTTTGACAGACCCCATGGTAAAAGCACAAGGTGTGATATTTCTCTTATGTAATAAACCTGTAAGGCAATGTCATACAACAAAGTACTAAAATGACTTATCATGTTAACTAGACTTATTGTGGTGATCACTTCGCAGTATATACAACTATTGAGTCTTTATTTTGTACATCTGAAACTAATACAATATTATATGTCAATTATACCTCAATTTAAAATGTGCATTAACTTAGCATACAGTTGCGATTCATAAACTTATCTACCTGAGCTTTCATCTCAGATCTTAAGAAGAAAAAAGCACAGTAATAATGTTAGCTTGCTATAACAACGTAACAAATTATGTTTACCTCATCTTTTCCTAAATGAAAGGAATCCTTCAATATTTTGCACATTTTACTTCATAGTGAACTAATATCTGCATACAAAAATTATATAAAACAGTTTAATATTGAGCTGTGCTCCGTATCACTTGCTAGCTTTTGATCTTCAGGAATACTGATGATATAATGTTTCTACAATATAAGAGGCTGCAACCTGGATTTACCTATGATGTTTACTTCCCCAAGTGATAAAAATGTAATGTTTAAGTTGGGTGATCTGATATCACACACATAAGTTAAACGTGTTACTATAGACATACACATACATACATTGGTAATTATAGAGATACTGAACTTATATGTGCCAATTTTCAAATACTGATAAAATTATACATTTCATACAGATAAAGATAAGTTAAAAGATAAAAAAATAAATTAAATGACTTATTTAAATACCACTTCAAGAGTGTTAAAAAGTTATGATTCTCTGGAAATTGCTTTGAGTTTTTTAGCATTCTAGGATGTTATTTTATACACTGTAATAGCAACATCAAATGGTGGGCTAGTGAAACATTAACATCAAGTTAATTCCAATTTCTATGGAACATAATCTACTACTAGATAGCAATCTAACACTTGAATGCAACTATGCTGCCTTCGGAGTACAGGGAAGTGAGCTATTTTGCAGGTAGAGTCTTTGTGGTGTTGGAGTATCCCTAATGTTATTATGCATCTTTTTATTAAATGTAGTTGCTATTCCTTTTCACCATCCGGGCATTGCGTAACAATAACAACCACAAATATGAGAGATTGAGCTTGTGTAACAGACTGAGCCATTTTACTTAAGAGAGCTGAAGTTGTTCAGGGATAATGAATACAAGATATGTCAGTAGAGCTGAACAAAAACAGATTCTGTGTTGTTTTCATTCACTGCAAAAATTGCATTTCAGGTCACATTTCCACAAAGACCATCTGCTTTATGAAACAACTCTTCTTTCCGAAGTATGCATTTATGTCAGAATCCAAACAATTTTTTCACTTGATTATTAAGCACTGGCATGTTTGAAACTCCATTTTAAAACTAGCGGTGTATGCTGCATGATCTAACGGGTTACATTCTTTTTAATGAGGTGGAAAAAAGCAGAGGGCTGAAAAATGTACTGTCTCGAAGTCCTTTTTATTCTATCCCCAAATTTTGTACATTTCAACAAACCTGTTTAAATGTGTTACTGAAGGGCCTGGGTGAAGGCATAGATGAGAGACATAAAGCAAACAAATAAAGGGAAAAGCTTCCTTTTCAGGAGGTACTTGAAAGGGTGAGTAGAAAAGAAAGAAAAGGAGTGCCAGTGGGGTTTTGTAATAGGAGGTTGTCTGAAATAAGATTGGAAGGAAGCTGGAAGACGAAAGATTTGGTCTGCATCATATCCTGGAAGCATTGTAAAAGGAGTGTTTTGTAAAGGAGAAATCACTAAAAGGATTCATACATCCACTTGCATGAATTAGCAAACCCGGGAGAGCGTCTGAACTGTATTGCAAGAGCTGACCTGAAATGAAGGTTACTGATTTCCCTACGACATCAGACATCAGTGTGAACCAAGCAGAGTTCCATTTACAAACCTTTCCAGCCAGTGTTGAAAGATCATCGCCTCCAATTATCTGCATCTCGCCCATGGACTGGTCATTCTGAAAACAGGGAAGCCAGTATTTTACTGTACAAGAAAAACTGTAGAGCACATGTTCCCATCTACCCAGCCAGGGGCTAGATTGCATCTTACAAATAAAGCACAAATAGCTAATACAGGTTCATGGTTGCCTATGGTTACCAAGAGCCACTCTCCTTCCTGCTCCGGTGCTTGAGACAAAGCATTCTAATGGCTGGGGTGAGAGACTGTGGACAGCGGATGGAAGGAGTGGAGAGAGAACAAACAAGCCTAATTTGGGAACAAAAAACTCTGATGGGTGCCTGATCCCCTCCTGAGCAGACAGAATTAGAGAAGACAGTCATACTCCTGGACCTCCCTGAGGGAGAAAGGGCTACGGGAGCCCCAGGAGGAGGCCAAGTGCTGGTCAGCTGCGCCAACATGCCCCGGTCACAGCTCTGCAGTGAGGAACTGTGGTTCTCACAGAGGTTAGAAGCCTCCCCTATGCCCTACCAGGGCAGGTCCGCACCTGACGGCAAGGGCGATTCTAACAGGATCAAGGACGACTGCATTTACACCTTCAGACATGAATGACGAAGCCTCAGGAACTTTCTGCAGTTCCAGGAATATGAGACCCAGAACAGTTTAGGAGACTTCACTCAAATCCCATTAGAGATTATAAGCATCCATTTCCATAGTTTTTATGTACGGTACATTATCCTGTCCTAATTAAATCAGGCACGTGCGCATGTGCACACATACACACACACCCCTACACACACACACGCACACACCCGACACACACACACACACCTACACACACACCCCTACACACACACCCCCTATACACACGCTACACACACACAACTACACACATGCACACCCCTACACACACACCCCTACAAACACACCCCCTATACACACACCCTACACAAATATATACCCCTACACACACACCCCTACACATACACACCCCTACATGCACACCTCCTATACATACACCCTACATACACACACACAACTACACACATACAAACCCCTACACACACACACCCCTATACACACACCCCCCTATACACACACACACACCCCTACACACACACAAACCCCTACACACACACTCTACACACACACCCCCACACACACACCCCTACACACACACACCCCTATACACACACACAAACACCCCTACACAAACACAGAAAATAAAATATAGATCGTTACTTAGTGAATGGCACCATAGAATAACATGGAGGCAAAACAGGAAACAAAGCAGGCAAGTTGTTTTCTAGCCTCATTACAGATATGCATTCAAGGAACTGAAGCAGATATCCTACAGGCATCCAGCTTGTGATCAAGCAAGACTGCTGTAATGTTGCAACTCCTTGATGCAAACGATAACCTAAGGGAGAAGATGACGATCTCGGCACTATGTGTATGACGTGTGGAACCAGGAAACATCTTCAGTTACTGCTGCGGACAGCTGTTGCTTTTGCCAGTTCAGCACTTTCTTCCCTTATCTGGCAAGAAGCCCTGCCTTTTTCTGGGTGGAGTTTATTCCACACGAATCAGGTGGGATCAGGCCTTACCCACGTAAACCAGCTATGCCTCAAGCTGTACCCAGCCGTGGACCTTCCAGCTATGTAAGCCTCTTTATTCCCTTAGGAATTTTCTTGGGTTGGCTTGAGTTGAATTCTCTCACTTGAAACTAAGAGTCTTGATCTAGACATAGAGTTACTTTGTCACAGAATGGTCATCTGGGATGGGGGGAAAAAAGCCTAAAAGCCAATAAACAGTTTTACCAATGAAGCAGCTTTTGACTTTTTACCTTATTGCTTAAGAGGGAAAAAAAAATGACCTTAAAATATTTTTATATCCACTTGGTAAAGCATTCATTCCTTACTGCAGAGGAGTGGACAGAATGCTTAAAAGTGGCCCAGTACGTTAGATAAAACCAATAATTTTCTTCTTATGGGAACTGATCTCATAAGGAAAAAGAAAAAAATCAAAGAATATCCAGAATGCCCTGATGTTTTGGTGTTTTTTGTATAGGTATATATAATCAGATATTAACAAGCAGTTATGTCAGTAGGTTAAGAATTTGTCAAAAATGTCAAAGGAAAACAATTTTCTTGTCCCTTCCAGAAGTGCCGATATACAGGAGTTAACATCGAAGTTAACACAGGGAGAATTTCTGCATATCAGACTCAAATATGTTAACAGCAACAGGAAAAATAAAATTTCAGTACCTCCAGAGGACTGAAGTATGCAGAATTGGATACAACTATTAAACCACAGAGTTTAATGTAAAAAATGAGATTTATACTCTGCCAGATCAGAGTATATTTCACAATTCTATTATCATTTCCTTTCTATTGATTAAAAACAAAAAAAACACAATACATCAGAAAGCTAAATAATGTGCTTGTCACACAGTCGTGTGTTGCCAAACAAGTCATATTTCAGAAGGTCTTACTTAGTCTAAGTTTATAGCATGTTTTTAATATTAGATTTGTCCTTAATTCATCTGGAACTTATATTTTCCAAGTGTGTATAAGTCTATTGTCCCAATACCATTTATTGAATTCTTATTTTTCCCTACTGGTTTGAAATGTCATTTTTATTGTATCTTTCATTCTCATATGTGAGGGTCCGATTTCTATATTCTTGTTTCCTTAAGCTAACATGTATATTTCAGCATCCAAACCATACTGTTAAATTACTGTAACATTTTACTATGTTTTAGTATCTGGTAGAGCAAGTCCCACTGTTTTGTTCTTTTTCAAATTGTCTTGGCTACTTTTGTGCATTTATTTGCCTATCTGATGGGTTGTTATGAAGAGCAAATGAATTGGTACATATAGAACATTTAGATAGAACAGAGCCTAGAACATGGCAAGCACTCACTAAATGCTAGATGTAATTAATTTTCTTCCCTCTGTTCGTCCCTCCTTCTCTCCCTTCCTCCCTTCTTTCCTACCTTCCTCCATCCCTCTCTCCCTTACTTCCCTGAGGAAGGTCACTCCTCAGGCCTTCCTGGTACAGTGGAGTCTAGAGCTCCCCAGGTTTAATGACTCCAGAGAATAAGCCTTTGTCTCTTGCCTGGATAGAGAAGGGAACTTACAGGTCTAACTTCTCCATTCACATGCTTCCCGCTGCTTTTAGCTCATTCCTCCCTCACCCCATCTTCTAAGAACCTGGTGACACTGAGCCTTTCAGGAATTCTGGCACATGAATGCTCTACTTCTCATTGACATTTCTCTCCACAGGCACTCAGATTTTCACTTTCTCTATTCAGCTGAGTCAGTGCCCTTCCTTAATCAGTTTTGCTTCCTAAAAAACAATGCCATCTCTTACCCACAGAAGTCGTTTCCCCGTTCTCTTTGTCCGTGTGTGTGTGTATGTATGCACCTTATTTTTTTTTTTTTACCATAGTTTCCATGAGGTTTCAGGAGGGAATAGAGTTAATTATATGCATTCAATTCACTATGTTCAACCATGATATTCTTCTAATGGTTCAGAAACATCCTTCTATTCCTAGAACTGATGCATTTTTTGTTAAACATCTTGGTTTTGATTTCATAATATTTTATTTAGGATTGTTCATCTTATCTTCATAAGTAAGGTTGGCCTATAGTTTTTTCAAAATGATACTAGCCTCATATAATGAGTAGGGTGGTTCTTTTTTTTTCTGTGCTCTCGAAGAGTTTGCACATGAATAGATATATCTGTTCTGCTATGGTTCGGTAGTACTCAGAATAGGTATTATTTAATACCCAATTTGTAGATGAGGAACTTGAGGCACTAAGAGTTGAAGTAACTTGTCCAAAGAGGGCAAGTAAGTGACGAAATAGGAAGGAATGCAGTTCAATCCTAGAATTGCCTGGTACCATACTATTCTGATGGAACGCCCATCACCCAATATTCCTAGAAGAAAGAAGCACATAGTACATCTTTGAGAATAACACGCAGAAGGAGTGGGTCCTGGTTGTACTAATGAAGTAAATACATGAGCTGAAATGTCTATGAGAAATCAACATCTTGGTAGAAATGCTGGATTTGTTTAAGTAGCAAAGGAAATCTCTGACATTGAGTCTAGCCATCCTTTGGAATATTGTGGAAATTATACTACCTTAGATGACCTGATCTCCAGGTACAAAAAGAGAGCATGCCAAATAGCCCAGCAATGGCAATTCCTCACCCAGAGAATGTGGACTGCTTAGATAATGTTTAGAAGAAAATATAAATGAGGAAGAATATCCTGAATTCCTGTCCCTTTGAGGAACCAGAAGGAGAAAAACCAAGAAAACAAATAAAGACCCACTCTCAGCTATTTATTTCCAAAGTCAGAGAGACTTGTTTGAAAATCTATACATGCAAAAGCTTTCTCAATATTCTCAGTCCCCACAGAAGCCTTAACTTTGCTTCACTTCCAAATTTCAGCCTAAACCTTCCTCTCAGCTATTTCTGCGCTTTATAAGGTCATCTAGACTATATAAAATGGATAGAAATGCAAAACCAAACCAAAACCAGTTAGTTATAAGAAGTTTTAATGATCAAACTAGAGAGCTTATAATGAAAATGTTTCAAACTACTGAAAAAAAAATTTTTTAACTCTAACATTTGATACCAAGTCAGATTATGAGAACAGGTAAATTGGTTCCAGTATCTCCAGTTTTCTTTTCAACCAATGGTTGGTGTAGGACATGACACTGAACTGGGTCCCTTAGTCCTTTAAGCTGTCTGGGGCTAAAGTGGAGGGCACAGTGCAGTCAGAGCTGGTGTGGCTTCTGGGCTTCAACCAGACCAGCTCCACTTGTCTCTCATATTGATTGGGTTCAAAGTAAGATGGTGGGGCAAAACAAATGTTTGAAAACTATCATGTTGAGGTTGTCTGCCCTTAAAATTGACTTACTTTCTTTTTGTTTTCCTGTTCATTGAAATATCCATTTCCTTCTGAGACTGTTTTTGTTTAGAGATTCATTCTTTCAACCAATGTGGGGAGAGTTGTGAGAAAGAATACAGAGATAAGTGAACAGGCAGCGGGTATCCCCTGCACTCTGGGACCAGAAAGCTGGCTTCCCGTCACAGCTCCAGCTTCCACTGCTTGTAGGACTTTGAGGAAGGCACTCCACCTCTCTGGGCTTCAGTTTCCCTATCTATGAGGAAAGTATAGTAATATTTCCCATTTACAGGATTATTGGGAGAACTGAAAGGATTAATATGCAGTAAGCACTTAGAAAAGTGCCTGCCAAATAATAATAAGTAGTCATAAACTAGGCTCTGTCTTCTCACCATGTACATCTAAGAATGATGATTATATCTACTTGAGTTTCTTCACATTGGCTTTGTGATGTATCTTTGTTTAGCTCTTAACTTAGCACATTACAATAATACGTGTATACCCCGTGCTCTGTGGTTAGGGGTTACTGAAGCTGACCACTACCCTTGAGGCATGTGGTTAAGAAGGACTCATGTCCTTCCATTGTCATTCTGTATCATGGTGAGAGCCTTGGTTAAAAATGACCTCGTTTGTGTGTTCCTTTGGGATTCCTCAGTGACCCCCCAGTTCCCATGCTATGGTGTCTGGAGCTTTAAAGTGGACCATTTGGTGGGCATAATTTCCATCATCCCCTTTTTCCTCAATAGACAGAAGCCACCTGGAGATCATGCTCTGATCTACTTTGGAAACTATCATCTCTTATCAGATCCCTGATGGCTATTCTACAGAGCCATTTATAGTCAAACCGCTTTATAAGACAGCAACAGTTGATCTGTGGTAGAAGATGAGAATGGATGGCTGGGTTCCTTCATATTTTTCCAGGCCTGGCTGCATTTTTACCGTAGGGCTCATGAGATACCCCAACTATTTCCTATAAATCCACCATTTTAGCTTAGGGTAATTTAAAATAGACTTACACTACTTGTATACACAAGAAACTTGACTAAGATAGCATGCTGTTATGTTGGTGCAAAAGTAATTGCCGTTTAAAAGGTTAAAAATAATTGCAAGAACCGGAATTACTTTTGCATCAACCTAATAATTGCAAGAACCGGAATTACTTTTGCATCAACCTAATAATTTACAGGAAAAGTCAGTATTTGCAAATTTTGGTAAATATTACTAATGACAAATTCCTTATGACACATCTCACTATTTCGTCAATGAACACCACTGCACTGCACTGAGACCCTAAGAGTTCCTGGCATACAACACTCTGCTTTATCCTCCATGTCTTAGCTCGTCGTAGTTCGTGCCTCACCTCTCCATCTTCCCTCACAAGGGTAATTCTTACTGTTTCTTCAAGACTCACTTCAGGCATCACCTCTTTTAGGAAGTTTTTCTGGAGTCCCCTGGACTTCATCTGTGTCCAAATAACACTCTATACATATCTGCATGTTAACAGACCACGTCCAACTGGAACTCTCTGTGAATGTAGCAGTCGCCAATAGAGTGAGAACTCCTTCAACGTAGCAGCCTTATTTTCACCCTAACTGTGCACTCAGTCGCTGGCACATTTTGGCACCCAATGATTGTTGAGCTGTCAGATGTTGAAGCATTTGAGTACATGGGTTAGCTATATTTTTAATACTTCTTCCCCTACCCACTTTAGACACTAAGTGTTCTTAGGCAGCATTTAGTTTTTTTCTTTTTTATTTATTTATTTATTTATTTATTTATTTATTTATTTATTTATTTTTTAGTTTTTTTCTTGCTTTAAGTTCTTTCTCTGGCTGTCTAGCATCGTAAAAGAGCTTACTGCCCAATGGGAGACAGAGAAAAAAAATGACAAACACATATTAAAAAATATCTGTAAAGCTCAATTGAGAGGGACATAAATGAAGCTAACTTGAGTACCTCAGAAGACAAAAAATATAAACTTTCCTCTGTTAAGTCTGAGTGAGTCCCACCCAAACTGCATTTCTTTATTCTCATGACTATTATTTTATTATCTCAGTTTCCAAACAGCCTCCTCAATATTTTTGAATGCTTAAATGTGAAAATCCATTGAATTCTGAACACTAAAAGTGTGAAAATTTGCATTATTAAGATATTTTAATATCAGTAGTTCGTTTCATGATTAGTAAAGGATACATTTTAAAATCAAATCAGTATTTTATCCAGGAAAAATAAATAAATAGATAGATAAAGTTAGCACGCACAATTTAGCTCAATTGAAAGTATACATACATTTTGCATTTCCTGAATTTGGTGTATCTAACTTTGCAAACATGATGTGACTTTATTCAAAGACAAAATGGCTTTCTGTTTCATGACAATGATTTATTACTCTATTGTGATTGGTATTCTACTCCACCCAGTCTCCAAGAGGGGTATTGGTTACCTAAGAGTAATCTCCATCCAATAAAGAAAGGCTCTTTTCTTATCAGAAATAAAGGGATATGGGTCAGAAGAAGGACCACAATCATATAAAGAAGCTATAGGCTAGTAGGAATAATGCAGGGTCACCAAGAAAAAGGAAAAGGGAAAGGGAGAACGAAATAGACTTTTGCTTCAATTTAGTTATAACACACCCCAGGAAAGAGGAAACTCAGTTTAAAAACAGATTCAGCGACTTTGCTTTACATGAACTGTTTGAAACCTTGAAGCAGGATATCCTTCTGTTTTGAACACTGGTATGGCCTTGTTTTGGTTTAAATTATGTTTTTAAATTATGGATCAGAATGACCAACAACCCGAACCTCCTGACACATCTGAATGACCGCAGAAGACATTAGTACAATCTGTGTTTTAAAATGCGTACCACCATATTCCAGTGGTGACTATTTCTTGAAAGGCATTTTCTCCACACAATTTTTCCCCTTAAGTTATCCAGAGAAGATTTATAACTATAACTTAAAAAAAAAAACAAAAAAAAAACCTAAGTAAAAATCATTGTTCAACAGTAATGAAATCTTATACCAGCTATCCGGAACCTGTTTTAAGATTGCCAGGGCATGAGAAGGTGAACAGAAAGGGCCAAGGGAGGGAACTGGTGGCAGTTCTAAAAAACACACCACTTTAGGGCATTCGACTGGAACTATCTTCATCCCTACCCAGTTGTAGTCTGGGTCCTAAAAGTTCTATTATCTTGTGTCATGTCTCAGCTCAAAATGTTTCTGGAGATGCCCAGGCCCTCAAGATGAAGTCTAGTTTTGTCATCACAACAGGCAGGGCCACCCTGAGAGCCAGGCAAGAGGGGCTCTGCATATCACAAATACTGAAACACAAACACATTTGCTTTGTTCTTTTTGGTCTTAAAACAAAGTTTTTTTGCAAAGGTCTACAACAGTTTGAAGTAACGGGACTTATACAACAAAGACGTGTGCTGAACAGGGCCTTGCCCTGTCTCCCCTCGCAGGACCAAATTTGTGGTGGGGAGGGTGGTAATAGAGAAAAGCACAGCATTACCTTGGGATACCAAAGAGTGGTTGATATTTTTCAAGTTGGCCACCCTAAATCACCCAAGCAGGTGACTCAGAGACAAGAGTCCCCAGATAACTGTGTTTCCTCCTGCCTCTGCTCAGAAGGCACAGTCTGCATTGGAAGGAGGCATCTGAGTTGAGTTGGAAGAGGAATGCATGAAGGAGAAGAAGCTAATTGCCCAGAGTGCTGAAGAGCTTAACCAGGTCCTGTGCGGGGTGCAGGCAGGCTCAGCCGCCACCCAGGAGCTGGTCCTGGGCCCAGAGTTTGCCCTGCCCTGCGCTGCAGACACATCGCCCTGCTCAGGCTTGCAGGCTGTAGAGATGAGCGCGGCTCCTTTAGTCTCCAGCTTAGCTGATCTGGGTAGAAAATGAGCTGGCCCTGGACACAATGATACAGTTTTAAGGTGCAATATTTCAAATTAACTATTTAATCAGATGGTAAGGGAATCTGCATTTGTGCTCTTGCCCTGAGCCCCCTAAATATTAGGGGCAAGCCTAATGGTAAGAACCATTTACTGAGCACTTTCTAAGTGGCAGGCACGATGCTAAGCACGTTATTGACATGGATCCTACCGAACCCTATGAGGCATGATCTAGCCACTGTGCTCCTTGGCATTTCCCCAAGGAGTTGAAAACGTACATCCATATAAAAACCTGCACATGGATGTTGTCATGCAGGGCGGCCTGCGGGGCCTCCTGTCCTGCTCCCCACATAAGAACGCACGACATGGTGAGGCCAAAAAGGAACACCCACGGAGCCATAGGTAGGGGAGTCATACCACTATATTCTCGCTGGAGGCTGGATTCACACGACGTGCGACCTGCTGTCCGCTTTTCTGCCAGCCGACCGACTTCCCTCGCTAGCTGCAATCTGCCATGCTAACTGCAATCCACGCTTGCTAGCTGAGCCACCATCTTCTTGCTAGCCCAGCCAAGGCAGTTATATTAGTGGCCAGTGGCTCACTGGTTACAGCTGACGGCCAACTAGCCACAGCTGATGGCCAGCCAATCACAGTTGATGGCCATTTACTACCTGAGCCAGCACCTTTCTATGTGAGGCCGAGAGCCTGGAAACTGTTCTCTGGGGCTTTGTCCCCACAGATGTGTACAGCAGTTTCATTCATCATTGCCAAAGCTTGAAAGCAACGGAGATGTCCTTCAGTAGGTGAGTGGAGAAACAAACTGTGATACATCCAGACAATGGAATGTTACTCAGTGTTAAAAAGAAATGAGCTGTCAAGCCATGAATAGACAGGGAGGAACCTTAAACGTACATTACTAAGTGGAAGAAGTCAATCTGAAAAGGCTTCATACTGTCTGATCCCAACTGCATGATATTCTGGAAAAGGCAAAACTATGGAGACAGTAAAAAGATCAGTGGTTACAGGGAAGCGGGAAGAAGGGATGAATAAGTGGAGCACAGAGGCTTTTTAGGGCAGTGAACTAGTCTTCCTGATGCTATACTGATGGGTCCATTTGCCCAAACCCATAGAATGTACAACCCCAAGAGTGAGCCCTCATATGAACTGTGGTCTCTGGGTGATTATGATGTGTGAATGGAGGTTCATCCATTGTAACACATGTCCCACTCTGAAGGGGGATGGTGATAATGGGGGAGGCGGTGGGTGTGTGGGGACAAGGGAGATATCAGAACTCTGAACCTTCCCCTCAATTTTGCTGTGAACCTAAAACTGCTCTAAAAAATCACGTCCATTGAAAAAATCCCATTAGGTAACCAGTACTGTTATCACTCCAATTTAAGTAACTTTGCTGGAAAGTGATGAAGCTGAAGGTTGAACAGAGATTAACCCTCTTTCTTGCTCCAAAGCCTCCACCTACCCACACGTCATACAGCTTCTGTCCTGGACCTGGCCAACTCTATCTTCTCATGTCACACACTACTATATTCCCTCCTCCCCAGTGCTTCATAATGCGCGTAGGAATCACCTGTGCAGACTATGAGCCTGTCTGCGATGGGGCCTGCCAGCCTGCATTTCTAACAAGTTCCCAGGCAATGGGGTTGGAGCAGGTTCCACACTCTGAGTCCCCAGGCTCTATGTCCCACCCATGCCAACGTGCTGGCTAAGTCCAGTGCGCACCCTGTATTTTATCACCTTTGTATCTTACAATGCTTCCTTCACCCAGAATATCCTCCTGCCACATCTCTGCCTCTCAAAATCACAAATGAAGGTTGACTTTCATTGTCAATCATCACCGATGCTCACGCCCCACCCCATCACCGTCAGCCAGAATTCATCTCTCCCACCAATGCGCTTCCTGTGCATTTAGCACCAAACGCATGCAGCACCTGCTTCTTCCCTATTATGCCGGCTATTCCTTGCTCAGTGTCTCTGTGTCTGTTCATTTCTGCTATTTGGAAAGCAACTTGAGGATAGGGACTTTATGTCATGCACCTGTTAGGTCCCCTAACACTGAGGTGGGCCTTGTATGCAGAAAGGAACATGGTGTGTTAAGGAAAGGGGCTCAGACTCCCTGCCTTGCCTTGCCTCTTCTTTAAGTTCCCGGATATTGGTCCCCTCTTCTATAAAATGAGGACAATAAACCTACCCTTTAGGATTGTTGTGAGGTTTAAATTAAATGTCATATGTTAAATGCTTTGTCCACAGTAGGCCCCTGATACTTATCAAATTAGATTTTCCTCTTTTATTATCTGTATAAGGGAAGGGGAAGGACATGGGAGTGAATTAATGACAGAGCCAGGAGTAGCACCAGGTGTCTTAACTTTTATTCAAATAATTTTTCACTCTATCAAGCTCTACTTTGTTTTACGTTGGTTATGTGAGTAACTCCAAGCCATTGAGGGAACTAAAATTAATCAGTATTTACAGAAGAAACCTAGAATTTTATTTCTTGGTTCACATTTTCTATGCAAATCACTGACTAAAATTCAAAGAGTTTAGAAGTAATAAGCACTGATGTTTCCTTACGTCTTGGTAAAGTCAAATAACACAACATAATACATTTAATATACATCTATAATACAGTGGTATGTCCATGGTGGTATGTCTATGTAAGTCAAAACCACCAAATTTAAAAATAGGTAATAGTTTTCAGATTAAACATGATCATACAAGGAAAAACAAAAAAAACAAAATGATTATGATCAGGCATAATAATTGCCTTAACCAATTACTCACCAAGACACCTTGGCAAACTCACCTGATTTGTCATTGACTTTACCTGGAAAATGGAGACACTAATAACTGCCTTACTTGCTTTTCATAGTTCATGTGAGGAGCAAACAAATTGCCAAAATATGCAAACACTATGGAAAATATAGCAAAGTTCCCATGCAAAAAATTATTAGCAATATCTTTAGGCATAATACAGAGCTGGGGGTAAAATATACAGAAAATGGAAGACTTGGGGAGGGCCAAATAGCAAATGTTTCATCTACTATTATTGTTTTTTAGATTCAGTCTTTGCTCAAGCTTCTCCAGGTAGCTAATGAGACATGAGTAATATGTAAAGAGGTCAGAGAGTAGACTGCTTCTAGAGCCACCTTCCACTTTCCCGAATAAGATGGTTTATTTGATGTAGGCATGTTGATTGGCAGTGAGGCTTGCAAATTCCTTCAGTATTAAGTCATGTCTTCAAAACTGGGTGGGGCGCTGGGTTATTCATTTTTTTTCTTTTCCTCTGGAGGCCTGGGCTCGGAAGTAGCTGAAGACTACATGTGAACAGAGTTGGGTGGTCTCGGGAAAATTCTGTGTCAACAGCATTGCTCATCTAAAAGTACCACAAAACACTGCACATCTGTCTGTCCATATTATACAAACAGAATCTGGACTCCATCAATGTGCCTGAGGAATAAATTATTCTCTAATAAATGTTTTTATAATCACAGTGGAACGGAAGGTCCCGGACACCAAAGGAAATGAGACTCTGCTGCACCAATTTGTTGGCGGAAGCCTGAAAGAGGAGTGGGAGATGGAAGTAGTCCACAGCTACGTGTGATGTAGGGCGCTTGTTGCTTCTTCAATGTGGGAAATGTGGGGTTCAATATAAGAGGCTACTAGAGCGTACCGTACTCTAGACTGCCAACGAGGAGTGCTTAATCCCTGAGGGAGGGTGGCTTTTGCTCTCAGCTTTTGCTGAATGATCTAAGAACAATGCTTCAATGAGACATTCAGCTGAGGCTCCAGACCCGACAACCTCTGTGCTCTGCAGGTCAGAATGTCCACATGACCTGGGCTAAGAGGGGCCAGCAACTATGGAACAGTGCACGTGGGCTGTCTGTTTCTTGCCTCTACATATTGTTCATGCATAAATACCTACTACTTTCTTTTTGCCCTTGTCAAATATTTGCTGTCATGGGCTGATGAACACAAGGGCCTTTGTTTTGTAAGGGGGAGTCGGTTGGGGCAAGAGGAGAAGTTTGATTGAGTCGGAGGTGGCTGGATAGAAAGAAGAGGATGGAGGGTGATAAGAACACTGTTCCCTGTCTCGTTCCTTTGACTACCTTTGAGTCCTGATGCTAGAGGATTAAACTGCTTTCACTGGAGCCTGTAAGATTCTGGGAGGGGGTGGAGGGTCTAAAGCAAAATAGTCAAGCATGACAAGCATACTAGTCATTCGGGAAATACAAATTAACACCACAATGAGACAGCTCTATTCCTTTGAATGGCTAAAATTAAAAGCCATACCAAGCCTTGCTGACGGTGCAGAGGGACTGGAACTCACAAACTACTGGTGGGCTATGAAAGGAACAGTCGCTCTGGAAGACATAGGGCAGTTTCTTATACAATTAAATATGCATTTACTATAAAGTCTCGCCGTTCACTCCTAGGTGTTTACCCAAGAGAAAAGAAAGCATATATTATACAAAGACCTGTTACAAATATTCATACTGGCTTTATTTTATAATAGCCCCAAACTTGAGACTACCCACATCAACGGGTGCCAAGGAGGTGAGCTCAGGAGGTGCTAACACTAGACAACGGAAAAGCCTCACACTCTTTACTGATTGGCCATTTTCAAAGAGGATTGCACATCAGATTTAAGTATTTGAAAAGGTTAAAAAAAATTAAAAAGCTCTCATTTAAAAAAACCTCAACAAACAGACTGGAATAATGTTAACTAATTTACACTCTACTGTAGCCAAAAGTTCTAGGAACTTGCTCCAAATCCTCACAACCACCCCCCACAGAGACCAACCTCTTTCAGATGTCTTTTAAATCAGTTCAAGTTACCAGTGTTCTGATGTAAAACTCATGTAAAACTCCTAGTCTCCTTCTCTTTTACTCATCACCTCCTGTTTCTTCTGCATGTCCATCCCTGCTTCTCATCTGCTTAGATTGGCTATGCACTATTATTTTTACTCCTACAGTTAAAATGAAGCCTCTTTTTCCATTTACCATATGTGGGGACAGAGCCAGGGGTGCAGTTTCCAGGCTCTTGCCCTCACGTGGAAAGGTGCTCACTTGGGTAGTAAATGGCCATCAACTGTGATTGGATGGCCATCAGCTGTGGCTAGTTGGCCGTCAGCTGTAACCAGTGAGCCATTGGCCACTAATATAACTGCCGTAGCTATGCTAGCAGAAAAATGGGGGCTAG
Source organism: Rhinolophus hipposideros (assembly GCF_964194185.1). Classification (NCBI taxonomy): domain Eukaryota; kingdom Metazoa; phylum Chordata; class Mammalia; order Chiroptera; family Rhinolophidae; genus Rhinolophus; species Rhinolophus hipposideros. The sequence continues at coordinate 12,576,874 of NC_138047.1, read as the reverse complement.
CAAGAAGATGGTGGCTGAGCTAGCAAGCGTGGATTGCAGTTAGCAAGTGAGGTTGGTTGGCAGACAGAAGTGGACTGCAGGTTGCAGATAGTGTGGCTCCTGCTTCCTGTGTCTCCAACCCAGCAGCCAGCGAGAATATAGTGGTATGACCCCTACTTATGGCTCCATGGGTGCTCCTTTTTGACCTCACCATGTCCTGCGTTCTTATGTGGGGAGTGGGAGCTGAGACCCTGCATGACACCATAGGATAAATGCCACTGGGGCCAATTAGGTGATGCAGCCGTGGTTCTGCTCTCTGAGCAGACCTAACTCAACAACTGAAATTCAATAACAAAGTGTGGGTACTATAACCATACTGGTTCACAAGTGGAAAGGGACTGCATATTTCAGGAGGCAAGTGGTAATGAAAGCAATATTCTTTACTAGAAAACCGATATTTTTGATTCTATTAAAAACATTAGTTATTTCTGGAGCACTAAAAACCTAAAAGCAAACTTTGCTACCACTGACAGACATGGCTAGATAGTAAAGATGCATTAATGATTCTCACACCTGCCACACAGAATGTTTGATTTTTATAACTCTAGTGTTTATGTGGCTGAGAGGGATTAGAAGAAGGCTTTTCCAAATTCTCTTAAAACCCTGGGATTTAGCTATCAATAGATAATAAAATCCACCCAAACTCTGATATGTCATATCTGTCTTTGTAATGGCACATCCAACTGACAGGAAAATGGAAGTAGCACATCCTATATTATACACTGTTACATATGTGAGAAAGTAACTCACTTAAAATTCAAATGTAACTTTCAAATATACAATACAATATTATTAACTATAGTCACCATTCTTTACATTATGCTGAGAGAGTAGATCTTAAAAGTTCTCATAACAAGAAGAAAAACATTTGTAACTATGTGTGGTGATGGATGTTTACCAGATTTATTGTGATTATTAAATAAATTCAAACGAAATTCGAAAGGAAACTAAAACTAAAAAAGTTTTCGTGGGTCCACCTCTTAACAATTAGATAACCATATACATTGACAACATTTTTGAAAACACTGGTTTTTCTCATTTTCTTATAAAAAGAATATAAGTTTCGTTAACTTACAATATTAATGTTAATAGCTAACCTTTATTGTGATAGATACTGTGCTGGGTTTTACTTATCTTATTTTCTAGATGAGGAAATGGAGGTCCAAGCCTATTCAGTAATTGGCAGGGCCAGATTGGGAACCCAGGCCTGCCCACAGATGGCAAAGTCTTCCCCCTTGCCCTTATGTTGAACTTCAGGAAAACGATACAAATCAATACTAATTGACTTGGCAATGCTAGTTGCAGTGGTGCTAAAAACTGAAGGCCCACAGACTCCTACCTTATCATGTCTGTTGGAAACGTGATGGGGTCGAGACAGAGGAAGTGCAGAAACTGCTTGTCTCCTGATAACATGACTGCGGCCCTCAAAGGAAGCGTTAAGATAGGGCAGCTCTGCTGGCACTTAAGCTGTGAGTCATGCTCTTGAGCTCTGGTTCTGTGGCCTCTGACCACTTTATCTTCACCCAGAGACTCTGAAGAGGAGGCAAGGTAGGATTTGCTCTGTCATGCTCCTGCGGAGTCCCGGGAGTGTCCTGGTGTCTTTCTCCGCTTCCTGCAGCTCGGGGTTCTGTGAAAGCGCCTAGGCTTGCAGGTGAGGCAACGTGGCCTCATAGGTCTCACTCTGCTTTACCTAGAGCAGCTCCACTTTTGAGGTTTTATGGAAGAGCACTTAAAAAGTTTCAGTGCTGAAGAAACGTTTGAAAACGACAAGCCTGCTGGGAGATGGCACAGCACAGTGGTTAAGACCATAGCTTTGGAGCTTGATAATACGCGTTCAAATCCAGGTCCAACCACTCCTGGACTATGTACTTCCCAAAGTGAATCACTCCAGCCTTTCTGAACCTCAAATCTATATTCTGGTGCAGATGTTAGTTATTTACACTACTGTCTGGTCCCATAAATGGGTGAGGAACTAGAGCAGAATCCGGTTAAAATCCAGAAAGAGAAGGGAAAACACCTAGTGGTTTGTGAAAGATAGTGGTTTGTGGTGGGGAAGACAGGTCTGGAGTAAGGAGGGGAGGGTTAACCTGTGTTATGTCTTCTAATTATACAACTGGATGTCACTGTAGAGTGAAAATCCAATCCCTCTCCTATTATAAATGTGAAAACTGAGGTCTAGAAATCTATGTAGCCTATAAATCATTCTATTTCTGTATCCATGTGGTTTTTTTTATTTCTTCTGGAATCTCTAAACTTTCATATTCAAGTAAATAGAGTAGATTTCTATACATTGGGGTGGGAAACTGATGTGAGATTAGGGAAAAGGTACAAGCACTAGAATACAAGTGAAAGAAAACCTCAAAAGATTAAAAATGAAAATCAGTATGCCTTAATGTAATCTTTTTAATCTGTTACTACCTACATAACAATGATATGTTAACACAGACCCTACTATATTCAAACAAATTTTCACTTAATAATTTTCAGACCATCGGAAGCTAGATCAACACATACTTATCCCTTTCTTTTACTATACTGACACAGGGAAAAACCTCAAGTTAGCTGAAAAACCTCAGCCACATCACACTCGTAACACGTAGGTACAGAAGGGCTTTTGGTCCTGGCCCCCAGGGGCACAGAAGGGAATAGTACGTGTGCTGAAGGATGCTTCCTCAAGCCTTTAATTACAAGACGCGGCCTGTCTTCAGTGGGAGCCTCTTGATGAGAATCTCAGAGTCCACTAAATTCAAATTTTGACAACGTAATGCTAGTTTTAGTCTGATTCTAATGGAAGGGGAGAGAAAGATGAGAGCATATGTACCCTATTTGGAACCACTACAGAGGGAAGATGAAAAGTGTGTCATTCGGTCTCTTGTGAGAAGCACTGGGCGGTCAAGCATTGCAAATGCTTTGGAAAAGGATGACATGGAGGAGTCCTGATAAGGGCCTCTGGGAAATTCAAGGTCATTCCAAGTCCTCACCAAAAGACAAACTATTGTGAAAACAATTTTGAGAAAGTCTGAGTCAAAAGAAAGTCTCCTTAGAGTCAGTTTCAAGGCTTTCCCATCCACCTTCAAATCGCCAAGTCTACACTTAACAAAATCAAACAAAATAAATCGAAAATACTCCTGCTGCCTGCTATCATCTCTTAGGATGTTTAGTGACTGCTTTCTCTTCCCGTCTTCCCAGAATGAAGAAGGTTGTTGGTATTTTGGATCAAAATTAGCCAATGTGATGTTTTGACAAAACCCTCCAATGGCAGGAAACTGTTAGCATTTTGACAGAGTGAGTCAGTCAGACTCAGGGTAGTGACAAGGCTGCCATTAGCATGCGCTCCAAAACATGTTGTCCATCCTAGGCTTTTTTATAAGAATGACCTCTTTTTCCCAAGAAATGGAAACTAAAAAAAAAATTTAAAAAATGAGGTAGCACTTTTTGCCTGTAAAATTGGGAAACATGAAAGAAACAGAATGAGCATATCCTGGGGTAGTGACAATGAGAAAAAAACAGACACTCGCGGAAACTGCTGTTGGAAAAACACTTTAAATACAACTGTTTGACAGGGAAACCTAGTGATACGGTATCAAAAGCTTTCAAAGTACACACAGTTGTAGGAATAAGTCTAACAAAATGACCAGAGAGGTGGACATCATTTTATGAAGGATGACATCACATTATTTATGATACAGGAAGACTCTAAGCGATCCAAATGCCCAACAGTAAAGAATTATTTGAAAAATTTGTAAATATATGCATGTAACAGGACGCTTACTTGCCACTAAAAGTGATATTGTAAAGTACTCTTTGATATGTGTTCAGCTCAGGATTCTCTCGAGTGAAGTGAAAGGAACCTCATTTGAACTCATTTAAATAGAAAGGTGACTGAAAGGAAGAATTGAGCAATCAAGCTTAGGAAGGTAGGACACAGAGCAGTTTGTGGGACAATGAGACTCTAGAACCAGGGGCTCAGATGGCCTCAGGACCCTCTGTTGTCTTGTTTCTGGGCTCGCATCCTAACAACCTTATCACCCAAGAGAAGAAGATTTTTCCCTGTAAACTCCAGTGTGAAAAATTCCCAAGGAAGATTTGATTGGTCTGGCTTGGATCACATGTCTATCCCTTGGACCAGTCACTGTGGCCAGGTACACTTGAGCTCTAAGGATTAGCTGCCTTGTGTCAGATACCTACCCTTAGATCAACCGCTGTGATGAAGGGGGCAATGCAGACGCCCTGTGAGAGGAGTGGACAGACGGACTAACACAGGGTCACTGGGGCAATGGCTGGGACTGGGGGAGTTGATAATATTATTTGCCAATGCTTTCTTTCCACAATTGTTGAACTTAGTCTTCTTGTGGGGTTAAAGAGTAATTTTGTCTTAGTTTGTTTCAAGAAAAGAGAGTCCTGTGTGATTCCGTGGTGGGGAAGTACTCTGGAGTACAGGGCACTGGGTAGGGGTTATGCTGTTGTTGCTGTGTATGGCTATCCTCAGCCACATGGTGGAGTGGGATGGGACAAATGAACTGCCACCCTGACAAAAGATTTCATATCCCCCACAAAGCTTAGTGGGTAAGAACTGGTTATGGGAAACAACAATTTCTCTATTATACAGAAATCTAGCAGAGCATTTATAAAACATACTGATTCCTAACTAACTAGAAAATGGACTCAATCATTCTATCATTAGAGATGGCATATTTGAACCATATACTTTACAGAAAGAGAGAGAAATACAACATGAGCCTTTAAAAATCCAAGATCTCAATACAATAAAGACAGATGGTTATGACAAATGATGGTCATTTAAAATATGTTACCACAACAATGAGATGCTGTAATTCTGTCAGAGACTAGCCAACAATGTTGGAAGAGGTATTCTGAATTAAAGGCTGCCTTTATGGATTTTCTTTATGATATAGACATGGATATCTGTGGATTATCACCTATTAGAGATACTTACTGCCCATCAATAGGCAGAAATCCACAGTTCTAGTAAACTAGATTAGTAAATCCACCTAATTTACTGATGTGACCTAAGTCTCCCTTTTGAAAACCATTGATCATATATCATTTCTCAGATTGCTAAGTTGAGAGAGTTTAAATATTTGCCCCATAAGAGTTTCTTTCCAAATATAAGTTACTGTGAAAACCTAAACCAATATTGAGCAGATGTGAGAAACGGAACATGGCACTGGTGTTGACCTAGAGCCCCTTCACACCCTGGGTTTGTGGTTCACACGCCATTTCACACCTAAGTTCAAAAAAGGGATGGAAACCAAAAAGCTGGAAACTCTAAAGCACAGCTATGTGGCTGACTTTTTACAGAAACTTAGGTCACTTGGCATTTTTGTCATTGAATTTTCCCCATTGACTTCTGCAGCTCCAGAGAAGTTGCTCTTCTATTCTGGTCAATTAACAGAGAGCCAATACCTCAGACCCTTCTAGAATCTTGAGTAGAGATAGAGAACGCTAACCAACCTGTGAAAGAGTAACCTGGTGAAAAAACATACTCTCTTTGGGATATGCAGCTCTTTATTCATTTAAATATTCTCATCAAATCCAGTCATTGGATGAAAAAAAAATCAACTGTTTCTCCTACAAACCAAATCAACAAACCTATACAACATTACTTGCAAGCCCAGTGAATTTGGATTTTAATTGCTAAATTTTGTGCATGCTTATTTTTAGAATTAAAAAACCCAATAACTAGGGTGAGTGCTTTTTACAAAGACTTAGGATGAATATTTTATATAAATAAAATCTATGCATAAAGACTGTTTTTAAAAAGGAAGATCCCTGCTTCCTGTGCGTGTCTCTAAGAAAAGAAATGATTTCATGGCCACCTGTCACTAATTGGTGTTTGAAATTAGAATTTGGAATTTCTGGTCTGAAAGTTGAACCTCAGATTATCATAGACAAAGTAATTATAACCTAGAAATCATATTTCAGCATTAGAAATGTGCCTCAGTCTTCAGAATTTCAAATGCTTCAGAATCATATGTCGCAGTCATCATCACACAATTTAATAGAAAATTGTATCTTCGTTCCTTTATGCATGTGTAGTTGATCACAAGGCCACAATTAAAATACCCCAATTTGTCACCCCAATAAATATAATAAAACATCAAATCCCTCAATTGTTAGGCTCTTGTTTCTTGAATGACCCAGGGTTACTTCAAGACCTAAGAAAAAAGAAACTACGATGGTGTGAGAATGAAACTAAGTGGGTGTTTATTTTTTGGCATAATGTCAGCAATTAAAAGAAGAGTGAGGGGAACCGGCCTGGGTGAGAGCATATGCATGTTGTAATCGTAAGATAAAAATAGAAGTTATAGATGGAAAGTTGTTTTTAAAGAGAAATGACTACCATGGCCTAACCTCCCTAATACACACTAAAATGTGTTGTATAAAAGGCAAAAAAAGACCATTTCTAACCTTTCCCACGTTGTTGCATTAACCATACCTACAATGTCTTATTGTTATATTGAGTCACAGCATTTGCAGTGAATTTCTCTTCCTGAGCACCTGTGACTATCCAACTCCCCCAATAGCGATGGTCTAAAGGTGTGGTGGCTTGTCACAGGTGTCCATCCACCAGGGACAAAGCCCCGGCATCTCCCTTAGGAATATCACTGCAAGTCCTGCACCAGCTATCGTGGAGGGTGTGTGTGTTAGGTAGGCAAGACCACACTGCTTTTGGCTGTGAAAACTGCTGCAGCAAAGGATGGTGAAGGAAGAAAGTTACGGCTTAGAGCTCATCGAAGCTGCCCATTTAGCTGGATGGTGTAGAGTGATGTGACTCGAATTTCTTTTTTTTCTTAATGTTTAAATTGTTCTCTTGCAAAGCAACAATTAACATTCTAGTTAGGCATTAATGTCTTACCACTGCGGGGCCCCAGTTCATTTTTATGTGTCCCGTGGTCACAGACTGCACCCTTAGCTCTAGCCCATCATTGTGAAAAAGTGTGTGTCCTTGGAATCTTAGAGTAGGAATAAATTCTAGTAATTGTCTAGTTCTGTCCTTTCACAGATGAGAGATCCAGTCAACTTGTGTCCATGAGTTTGTAATTCAATAAGTCACATTAGAACCAGGACCAGAATCTAGAATGCATGAATCTAATCTAATCTTGCTTCCAGAGGAAGCAAACTGCCTCTCTTAGGAACGGAGACCCTTCCTAGAATAGAAGCCTTAGGGGGAAGTTGACGTTTAGATTTTTTTCTTCACACTTTGGACCAGAGAGAGTGACATGGAAACTTAGAGCTTTCTTCTCTCACCACACAGTGCCAAGGTGACAAGAAATAGGCACGTTGTGAATGTAAGCAAAACGTAGTCTAACGAGATTACAGTCAGATTTCTTTCTTCCTTTTGGTGCTCTGCCATAATTGTTTCTTAGGGAGTCATTCATGTATCCTTTCAACAAATCTCTGCTGGTTTCCTAAGACCATAAAAGGTTATAATAGGTTATAACAGATTATCTAGCACAAATTCCCCACTATGAATGGAGTAACAGTTATAGAGAGTGATGTAAGATCAGATTATTTTCATAGACTACCAAGTAAACTGTTAGTTATTGAGCATCTCCTATAAGTTGAAAACTAATAAGGCAAACAGTTGGTAACAGTCCTATTTGCTGTTAACTGGTAATGATTACACGAGTGTACTCATACTCACTTGGTGAAAACTTCATTGAGCTGTGCACTTACAATCTGAGCACTCTTCTGTAGGCAGCTACTTCAATAAAGTTTTTAGAAGATACAAACAATAGGAAGCAATTATTAGGTTGGTGCAAAAGTAACTGAGGTTGAAAAGGTTAAAAATTGCAAAAACCGCAATTACTTTTATACCAACCTAATAATGGACACAATTCTATATCTCAAGGATCTTATATTTTAATATAATCATCCAATGATATTTATAGAAAAAGAAGCCCCCTCTTTCACTTTACAAAGGAGAACACTGAAGTCTAGAATGGTACATGGCTGGTTTTGACAGAGCCAATAGAACCTGATTTCCCTGGTTCGTACTTTTTCCATACTGTGCTTCCTCTCTTTATCGGTCTGGTATTCTCTTCTAAGGGCCATCTTCGAAGAGGGTCGCTGAGAAAAATGGACCTTTTATTTCTTCTTGGCCTCATTCTAGTCTTTCTAAACGGTAATTGAAAAATTTGCTCTTTCTTTTGATTTGCTAAATTGTAAAATTCAGAAATTTAACAGAGGTCCCTCGCTTCAATGAAATTTATCCAATGGGAACAAAGGTGGTTGCCTCTGTACCCTAAGTGGACTCCAAACATACCCCAGAGATTCTCTTTCATCTTTCGTCTGAAATGTTTCTTTGTTTACATTTGCAAGTCTGAGATACTCCTTATCATTTCTGAAGTTGACAAAAACTTGTAAGTGGGATTACCCACTTTTGAGGAACAAGTCACACTATTATATATCTTCATTGAGATATCTCTCCCAAAAAAGTGTGGCAACCAACCATGCTTCTCTCACCAAGAGTGAGTGGCACCAAAGGGCTCCAGAAAACCTTCAAAGTGGGCATGTAGTAACTGTGAGGGCCCGTCAGGGGCATGCCAGTCAGCTACATGGGAGTCTTGGCACACCTCAGACCCACGGCGCTGGCCATCTCCTATGCCACCTCTTGGATCCCTTCTCCCTGACTTAATATTAGGGCCGTCTCTTCTACAAACCCTAAGAATACATCTAAACTTCTAAGGACCTCTATCCCCAAAGCACAGTTTATGGAGATCACTCTTACTTGGTCTTTACCTACACTACTAATCCTTCCTAGTGGGCCCCTCTTCCTCGGCCCACCCATTATGTAGATATTATCCACGATCTTACCTCCAACTTTCAACCCAAGTTCACATTTTCTAGGCAATCTCTTCCATTGTATCAATTCCCACCTGTATGCTAGTGACACTCTGCTTCATTTTCACCTCTTGCCAAGATACTTTTCCAGTGCCAAGGTTCATCTTCCTAATGGCCTACTGGAAATCTCCACAAGGGTGTCCTATGGGCTCTTCAAAGTCAGCATTTAAAAAACTGCCTGAGATCTTTTCTGCTGAATGGTTTCTTCCTCCTGTATCTCAGTAACAATACATTATCAGATACCAAAACCAGAAACCAAGAGTCATAAAATTCTCTTCTCTGCCTTTTATTAACCATTTTCAATCAATCATATATTAATTTAATCACATAGAAGAACTGGTAGCTATTAATTACCTATTTCATAATATTATGAAAAGTAAATGGGAAAGTCCATATAAAGCACTTATGTGGTCCCTGAATAGTAAATATCCAATGAATTACTGTTGTTAGTCCTAATAGTATTATTATCCCCACGATTATAGCTGCTTTGATCCGATGGATGGATGAATGGATGGATGGATAGATGGATAGATGGATGGATGGACAGATTGATACATATACACATACATACATAGATGGATAGATACAAAAAATGGCTAGATGGATGGATGGGGGAGGAAGAAAGGAAGGAAGGATTCAGGTATTTGGCACTTGACATTTATTATTCATTCATTCAAAAATATAGTGTACTATACTAACATTCTGACATGTGGGTTCTTGCTCACATCAAGCAATTCTCTGACAGTAGCAGGGTGTCCTGCAATTCAGCTCAATTCTGACACTATCTAAGATAGCATCCGATTCCACAGGTTAAGGGCACAGTCCCACAAGACTACCCTTACCTCAGGTGCCAATGCCAAATTCAGGTTGTGCTTTTGGCTGTAAATCAGAGGTTCCCACTCCCTCCTCTGTGGATTTGATTAATTTTCTAAAACAGCTCAAAGAACTTAGGAAACTGGTTTACTCACTAGACTATTGGATTATTACAAAAAATACTAATGGATATGAATCAATAGCCAGATGAAGTGATACATGGGGTGAGGTCCTGAACACAGGGGCCAAGCCAGGCAGTATGTGGATGCATTCTGATTCACCAAACTGGAAGCTCTGGAAACCTGTCCTTTGGGTTTGGATGGTGGCTTCATTACATAGGTATGGTTGATTGGCTATTGGTAATTGCACTCAATCTCCAGCCCCTTTCCCCTCCCAGGAAGTCTGGGGTGGGGGAATTTGGGGGTGCTAAAAGTTCCAACAATCTAATCATATGGTTGGTTCCACTGACAACCAGACCCCATCCTTAGGTGCTTTCCAAAAGTCCTCTCATTACCATCACAGAAGACACCTTAACCGCTCGCCTCACAAGAAATCACAAAGATTTTAGCAGCTCTGTGCCACAAACTGGAGGAAGACCATATAAATACATATTTCTTATAAATCACAGCATCACAACTGCTATGTGCTAGACAGTCTTCTAGGTTCTGGGGATACGATAGTATCCAAAACAAAGTATCTACTAGTCTCATGGACTTTATATTTTAGTGAAGAGAGACGGAGTACATACATATATATCATGCAGTGATAAATTCTATCAAGAAAATAAAGCAGGATCAGGGGGGGCAAGGGATGGGGGTGCTATTTTAGATAGGGCAATGAGAAGTACAACTCTGATAAGATGACACTTAAGAAGAGGTCTAAAGGAATGAGGGTACAGTATCCAAGCTGCGGGAGCAGTGGCTGCAGTGGCTCTGAGTGTGAGTGCACAAGTGTATTTAAGGAAATGCAAGGCGGCCAGTATGACTGGAAGGAAGAGTGGGGGGCGGGAGGGCTCACTGGTTGTAGTCATTATGTGATCTCATTCCGATTATAATTTTTCAAAGTAAGTGTTATTATGTCCACTTTACAGGTAAGAAACCTGAGGCTCATAAAGATTCCATTATTTGCCCAATCGGCTTCAAAGTGTTTTTACAAAGTCTCAGGCTAGGCCTGTTGTATCTGTTGCTTCCTCTCCATCTTTGCCTTAGTTCAAGGCCCTCTTCATGTCTTGCCAGGACTACTGCAATAGACTAACTGGCCTCCTCATGGTCCAGTGGTCCACACCACCCTCAGAGTGACTTTCTATGATGCAGCTGATTGCATCAATTCCTTGCTTATCATCCTTCCATGGTTTCCCGTCCTCCGGACCCGGAAGGTCAGGGCCAACTACTCAGAGGCAGACCAGGCTCATCTCTGCAGGTCTCCCCAACTCTCTTGCTGCTCCCACACTTTGTGTATATGCCATTACAGTTCTGATGCATTGTGACTGCTAGGTCCTTTTTGAAGTCAAGAGAGGCCTGGGCCACCCATCTTATGAGCATCCTGATATACTCAATATGGAGAAATATAAGAATCATATAATTTGAATACTTACACACCACACACACACACACACACACACACACACACACACACACACACTCCTAGATGCAAATGACTTCTATGAATGAAAAAACGTGTCTTACCATCATATCTCTCTTGGTCAATGGACAGAATATAGACCACAGAAGGAACACAAAAAGCTGTCTTTAGTTGTCTGACATCCTTGGCATTTCTGCTAAGAAGCCAGTGAACTGGAACATTTTTATTTATCAAGGAAATAAAAATGAAATTGCTACAAGACCTCAATTTACGGAAGCAACTGGCCACAAAGGTCACATGTAAGTTTTCCTCAGCTGCTCTTGAGTGCTGTCTTGAGAGCTACTAGCTGCTTGCTCTGAAAGGCATGGGGCCAAAGGAGTAGAGAAATGGACAAGACAGCTAAAGATCTTGGCACTTTTCCTGGTTTGGCTGCTCACTTATCTTTCTTTAAGTGGATTTCTTTGGAATATAGGCATAGAGTCATGCTATAGTTATATTCATTTAGGGTATAAAGTAGGTTATGTCTTACCTTCCTGAGTAGAAAAGTCACGTGAACACATTACAGAAAAATGGGATAGTGTAGATAAGTATAAAAATGGAAAATTATCCAGGAAATGGAGACTGACAGAGAGTGAGTTGCGTGAGTTAGAATTTCCACAGATAAAAGTATCTGACTTGAATCCCTTCAAGGCAAATTCTTCAAAGAAAAAAGTCATTTCTATGAAAATAGAAATATGGTCATTTTGGGAGTTATTACATCATTTCACTCGAGTTCTGAAAATCCTGGGCAGCTTCACCAACACCACTGAAGAATTTAAATTCTTTCAAATGTAATGTCTGACAAAAAAACAAAAATAATCTTTGGAGTAACTGATTTCTTTCTATCCTTTTTTATTTTAAAACAACAACCAAATACATTTCAAAGTAAAGTATTCTAACCCACATAAATAGAGAACACAGAATAAAAGACTAATTCATTTTCGAACCAGGCAGCAAAATGTCATGACCTTTGCCCTAAGAGTTTGATTTTTCAGTAAAATTTCTTTATAGAGTTTTCTAGCAACCAAGTGTTTTGAACATTAAATGTGGGAAAATTTTACTTGAGGGCAACACTGCTTTCTAGGATTTGGTCCAAGACATTGAAAGTGAATGTTGAATAGGGCCTTTTAGAATGAAGTTTCAGTAACTACTGCTCAATCTGCAAGAAAGTCCCCCAAGGTCCAGAGCTTTGATGCATGCTGTATCCCCACCACTGTGGTGCAGAAAACCCTCATACTTTTTTGTTAAATGCATTTAATTGACACATGCCTTTTACCTTGAATAAAGAGTGGGAAGACAACCACAATGTAATATTTTAAATGTTTAAACAATGTTTCTTTACATATTTTGGTGGTTTTCACAATCTCTCGAATATACAATCAAGTGACAAAGTGTCCAGTCCCTACCCCACCCCCCCACTCCCGCTCCCAGGAATGCTGGTATAGCCAGGCTTTGAAGGGACCGGGAAGGGATTGAGCGCTAGAACTTTCTATGTGCTGCTGTGTACCTCACTGGATCCGATATCCATTTCTACTCTGTCCTTGGTAACCAAAGTGGGGTGTGACAGCAGGGGGTGAGCATTTGGAGTTAACCCCTCTTCCAAATAGCCCCTTTGATTTCAGCTACTTTGAGAAAAAACAGAAGATCTCTCTGGCTGGGTATGCAGGACAGAGGGCAGCTGTTTTAAGCATAAACTTCCATCCTGGGATAATGAACTTTAAACAGGGCACCTAAACTTCCTGAGCCGAAGTCATCTTGTATTTTAAGTGGAGATAAGAATATCTACCTCAAAGATTAGAATGTGATATTGCAGGCCCTTGAATAAGCAGCTGGGATGCAAGCTGTCTTTTTAGTATAAAAACATCCATTATCCATTATCTCACGGATAGCATTCACCTGCACTTCTGTTTCCCTTCCTAGGTAGGCTATGGGCTCTTTAAGGACAGGAATTGTGTACGGCTTATGTTTCCCAAATTCACACTATCTACCAGAATCATGAATGCACAAACTTTCAGCAAACATCAGCTGAATGGATGGATTTTAGAGTATTACATATATTTGTTCTTAATTTTTATAGCTTTGCATAGGAAAAAAAAAATTCCCTTTCTCCCAATAGTGAAAGACTAATAGGCCGCACCTGATACTAAATTTAGATTCCAAATGTTCTCAATCTGTATTTTACCCTCTATTTTGAAAAATGCCACTTTGTTTCATCTCACTTCTTTCTAAAACTCCATGAAGCCCTTAACACCTCAATAAAATTGGGTTGGGGTCTAACTTAGCAGTGCAAGAGCCTTTGTCAAGGACAAACCTTAGTGACATCGTTGGGTTCCCATGCAGATTTATTCCAAACATGCATAAATTTGTCCAATAAGCTGAACAATGGTGGAAGCTGGGGAACTAGCAAATTAAAGACAACTATTATCTTCACAACTTACATGCATTTTAAGGATGAGGGGAATAAGGCAACTTTGGTTGAGGAAAAAGCAGACAGCCAGAAAATCTAAGATTTAATTCTGGTCTTACCAGTTACAGTGTATGTGAAAATGCAGTAGATGATCACAGTAACTGTTATAATCAATATTAGTTAAGTGTGAATTAACTAAGAACCTAGAATTTCTGGTTGTCAGTATGAGAGCAAGCATTTTTCTCCCCTCAGAAACACGTAATTATAGATCCATCCAGCTTCAGTAAAACCTAGTATTCAATAATACAAGTCTATAACATAATTCAATTTCACTTATTTCACTGTAAAAGGATACTTTACAAAATGAATCACCATTCAATTCCATGAAATAAAAATGGAACTTGAGGCAATTAAAATTCAATACAATTTACAAAAAAAAAAAAAAAAAAGCTTTTGGAGAAAACACTAACTTTTCTAGGGCTACTCAGTTTCCAAGGCAGTTACCTAGCAAAGAAACTCTATGTTAAAAGAGAGATAACCCTGTAACTGTCTTCCTTTGTTAAGTAAAAGTTAGGTTAGCTAAGAGATGGAAGTGTCATGCTGTCAGGGAATAATGTCAAGCCATCTTACTGTTTCTTTTAGCTTGACCCTTTAAGTAACTTCATGTGTATACATTAGGTTTATGAGCTGATTATGGAGTTTTTCATTGTAATGGATATCTCTGTTGGGTGGTATCATTGACATGTCTTGTTCCCGTGACTCCAAATACTTTTAACATATTTCAGGCCCAAACTGACAATTCTTTATTCCCAGAGAATTTGTTAAGTAAAATCCTGCTATGATCTTCACAACAAAGAAAGGTTAGAATCAAGTCAGGCTTAAGACATCTGAGTGTTTAGGAACTGTCATTTCTGTCAGAAATGAACCTAAGTGATTTTCAATGCCCCTATTAGGATGTATTTTCATTCAGATTATAGTCAGATGCTAATAAGGGAAAGGCCACTCAGGCAAAGATTTTAAAGCAATTTTTAGAATCTATTTACCTCTAACATAGGGGCTAGAACTCATATTAGTAAAGGTCAGGAAACACAGCAGCTGTGCATTCAAGATGAACAAAAAAATCTTTCTTTGAGTTGCATGTGAAGAAAGAGGATTTCCATGGTATTTTTAAATACGGTTAGATTTTTTGAGAACTAATAAAATTTTATTTTCCCTCTGAGGAAATTACTTGACTTCTGGGAATATCATTTTGTTTGAAAAATGTTTATGTTGATAAACTGAATGACCACCAACTGCAGTACAAAAACGAAATCCAAAACTAACACTGCCCTATGAATCTCTTGGCTAAAGTGCTTCATGCGATAAAGTTTCATGGTCAGGTCAGCTAGAAAAAATAAATCACAGATTCAGGACTCAAATTATATATATTTAAATAAGAAAATGAACTTAATAATAGCTACACGTAAACATTGTTTTAGGACACAGAACCCATTTGCTAAATTTCCAAATATTTTATTCAAGTGTGAGGAATGTGACTACTTCTCCAATTTGGTCTGAGTTACTGTGAAAATAACAAGAAAGTCACGATGTACTCTCAAAAAATTATGTCTTAGGCATTTGCTATCTGCTTTCCATTTGTGAACTTATGAGAACAAAACCAACACCCATGTGTACGCAGTGTCCTAAAGCAAAAATACATAAGGGTGAGAAGAAACACATAGGATGAAGGTGAACTTTGGGTCATTTAGTTTCTCACACAGATGGACTTCTTGGTCTGGCAGCATTCTTAGGCAGCAAGGTGTTCTCTTTTCTACCCTCAGCATTCCAGGGGTGTGGTATTATCTTAACCTTACACATGCTATGATCTGGTTTAAGAGAAGTCAGTGAAATTTGTTTTGGAATGTATCAAGAAAATATGGCCTTGAGCCCTTCTCTGCTTCTTACAGGGTCTAGGCCATAATAAATGCCTTTCAAAGAACTTTGTTAAAACTTCAGGCACAGCCAACCCGTTCTCCAGCTAGATTCTTATCGACATATACTTCATCTTTTCCACATCAAAGCAAATGGCCTATACCTCAGGGCTAACTAGGATCCAATAATAATAATGATAATAACAATAGTTTGTTATTTATGGATCTTCTATTTACATGATCCTGTACTAGGGATATGTCGTTTGAATTTATTGCTCACCAAATCTTCTCATGAGATAGGCACTAGACTTATCTTACAAATGAGAACACTAAGATTAAGAAAGGCTCAGTAACTTGGTGTCAAAAATTACTATATGATACTGGAATTTCTACCAGATGCATCTTTTTCTAGAGTTTGTGCTTCTGGATTCCATATTATTTTTTATTATGCTTGCCTTTTCATTATTTTTAATTTTTTTTAAATTTATTGGGGTGACATTTGTTAGTAAAATTACATAGATTTCAGGTGTACAATTCTGTATTACATCATCTATAAATCCCATTGTGTGTTCACCGCCCAGAATCAGTTCTCCTTCCATCACCATATATTTGATCCCCCTTACCCTCATCTTCCACCCCCACACCCCCTTACCCTCTGGTAACCACTAAACTATTGTCTGTGTCTATGAGTTTTTCTTTCTCATTTGTTTGTCTTGTTCTTTTGTTGTTTTTGGTTTATATACCACATATCAGTGAAATCATATGGTTCTCTGCTTTTTCTGTCTGACTTATTTCAATTAGCATACTCTCAAGATCCATCCATGTTGTCACAAATGTTTCTATATCATCTTTTCTTACCACCGAATAGTATTCCATTGTGTACATATACCACAACTTCTTTATCCATTCATCTATCAAAGGACATTTTGGTTGTTTCCATGTCTTGGCCACCGTAAACAAAGCTGCAATGAACATTGGAGCACACGTGTCTTTATGGATAAATGTTTTCAAATTTTTTGGGTAGATACCCAGGAGAGGGATTGCTGGGTCACATGGTAATTCTATTCGTAACTTTTTGAGGAACCTCCACACTGCCTTCCATAGCGGCTGCACCAGTCTGCATTCCCACCAACAGTGTATGAGGGTTCCTTTTTCTCCACAGCCTCTCCAACACTTGTTACTATTTGTCTTGTTGATGATAGCCATTCTGACTGGGGTGAGGTGATATCTCATTGTGGTTTTTATTTGCATTTCTCTGATGATTAGTGATGTTGAGCATTTTTTCATATGTTTATTTGCCATTTGTATTTCCTCTTTGGAGAAATGTCTCTTCAGGTCCTCTGCCCATTTTTCAATTGGGTTGTTTGTTATGCTTGCCTTTTCAAAGACCTCTGACAGTTGGACAGTGACATGGGTCATCAAGCTTCCTTTACCATGCTTCCAAATAAATACAAGCTACAAAGAGCATACCTGTTCAACTCAAATGGTAAACCCAGAGCTCCTCGTTTTCATTTTAATGACCCTTTCCCAGATTTGGCTTCCGTACCCCTACAGGCCCTGTTAAAATATCACACACCTCCCAGGCAAGGAGTCATTTTCAATGGTGCACACTACGTCTTATGACTGGTTGTTTAGATTAGCTGCTATTGCTGACAGATCATCATTTACTGAAGCTGTCCTCTTTTTGTTTCTAAAGACACCCGGGCCATTGTCAAGGCCACTAAACATTCCTGTTGCTAAATCAAGTGGTTGGTCAATGTTTTCAGTCTTCTCACTTGGTCTATCAGCTGCCTTTGACGGTTGATCAGCCCCTCCTTCTCTAGCTGCTCCTCCTCAGACTCCTTTGCCAGTTTCTTCTTGCCCTAGTTTCTACATATTGGGATGCCACAGGCATCAGTCCTTAGATCTTGCCTCCATTGACTCTCACTCCTTGGGTGACTTCATCCTTTAGCATGACTTTAAATCCCTTTTATATATTGGCCACTTTAAAATTACCATTAAGAGAACAATTCAAGATCGGGGAGTAGATAAACATTGTGCTTGCCTTACACCACGAACACATCAAAATTACAACTGAATTACAGAACAATCAAACCAGAGAACCATCTGAAGTCTGGCTGAACAGAAGTTTTCTAACTAAGCATATAAAGAAGAAGCCGCATCGAGACTGGTAGATGGGGTGGAGCCACGAAACTGGCCGGCGCCAAACCTCCAGGTGGCAGATGAAAATTGGGAGGTATATCTGGGCCACAGAGCTTCCCCACGAAGGAGCAAGGGACCCCAACCTCATACCAGTCTCTCCCGCCAGGAGTACTGGCACTGGGAAGAGGTGCCCTCACAACATCTGGCTGTGAAAAACAGTAGGGATTCCAACCGTCAGGGTGAAATGGAAGTCTGCAGGAAACCCAGACATCCTCTTAAAGGGCCCATACAGGCTCACTCACAGGCACTCACCCTGGGCTCCAGTGGAGGGACAGTGACTTGGAGCGCATTGGGGAAATACAAGGTGTAGACTAAGGTGTGTGGCTTCAAGTGAGGGCTGGAAGCACAGTTGCCATTTTCCCGGTGTGGGGTCTTTCTCCTGTGCAGCTGGCAGGCAGGTGCCATCTTTCCTGTGTTGAACCGCCCCAACGCCCAAGGCCAAATCTGAATCTTAATTGGCCTGGTCAGCTCCACAACTCCTTCCTGCTGACTGACTGATAACCAACTCTGTACTACACAAGGCTTTATCAGCAGTTGAATCTTATAGGAGCCAGCAAACAGCAGCAGGCCTTGGTGTGTCCTGGCTTTCTTCAGAGCTACCCCAGACCCAGTACTGGTAGCAGCCATCCTCAGTTCACAGTATGACCTCCCCACAAGCCTCCAGATTCATCACAGGCAACAACCAACTGTGGATCGTTTAGTAGCTCCTACCAGATAGTTCCTGGCTGATCACAGGCAGTGGGTGATCCAGGACTGCACTGAAGCCCCTCCCAAGAGGCCCCAGAACCAATATACTTGGCGGTTGGCTTCAGACCACAGCAGAACACCAACCTATTAGCCCCACAAGTGGCACACCCAAACGGCAGTCTTAACAGGCACCAGAACCTGCTGGTACAAATCCCGCTTTGTGTGGTGAGCACCCCTTACACAGCAGTTTGTAAGCTGTGGACGTGGCCAACCCCACAGCCAGTCAGTCTGAGGGTCAGTCCTGCCCACTGACATGCCAATAGCAATCAAGGCTCAAATATAGCAGAAGGGCACATACAACCCACACAAGGGACACTCCTGGAGTACCCAGCACAGGTGACAAGGAAAAGTGTTTCACTGGGCCCCACAGGGCACCTACTACATAAGGTCACCAGGCAAGACCGGGAGATGTATTAGGTCTAAGTAATACATAAAAATAAACACAGAGAGGCAGCAAAAATGAGGAAATAAAGACATACATCCCAAATGAAAGAACAGGAGAAAACTCCTGAAAAAAAACTAAATGAAATGAAGGCAAGCAACCTACCAGAGACAGAGTTCAAAACAATGGTTACAAGGATGCTCAAGGAACTTAGTGAAAATTTCAACAAAGAGATAGCAAGTATAAAGAAAGATATAGAAACCATAAAAAAAGTCAGAAGAATACAATAACTGAAATGAAGAATGCACTAGAAGGAATCACCATCAAACTAGATGAAGCAGAGGGTCAAACCAAAGATCTGGAAGACAAGGTAGCATAAAACACCCAATTGGAACCGCAAAAAGAAAAAAGAATCCGAAAATATGAGAATAGTTTAAGTGATCTCTGGGACAATGTCAAACATAACAACATTCACATCATAGGGGTACCAGAAGGAGAAGAGAGAAATCAGGGGTTTCAGAACATGTTTGAAAAAATAATAACTGAAAATGTTCCTAACCTCGCAAAGGAAATAAACATACAAGCCCAGGAAGCGCAGTGAGTCCCAAAAAGGGGAACCCAAACAGGCCCACACCAAGACACATTATAATCAAGACGGCAAAGGTTAAAGACAAAGAAAGAATCCTAAAAGCAGCAAGGGAAAGGCAACTAGTAACTTATAAGGGAGGTCCCATAAGACTGTCAGCTGATTTTTCAACAGAAACTTTGCAGGCCAGAAGGGATTGGCACAAAATATTCAACATGATGAAAAGCAAGGATCTACAACCAAGACTACTCTACATAGCAAAGCCATCATTTAAAATCGATAGACAGAGAAAGAGCTTCCCAGACAAGAAATAGCTAAGGGAGTTCATCACCACCAAACCAGTACTACAAGGAACGTTAGAGGGACATCTTTAAGATGAAAAAAAAAAAAGATCAAAAATATGAATAAAAAAAGGGCAATAGCTACATATCTATCAATAATTACTTTCAATGTAAATGGATTAAATGCTCTGATGAAAAACAAAGGGTAGCTGAATGGATAAGAAAACAAAACCCTTACATATGCTGCCTACAATAGACTCACTTCAGATTGAAAGACACACAGAGACTAAAAGTAAAGGGATAGAAAAAGTTATTTTATGAAAGTGGAAATAGAAAAAAAAACAAACCTGGGGTAACAATACTTATACCAGACAAAACAGACTTTAAAACAAAGGCTATAACAAGAGACAAAGAAGGACCCAGTAATCCCACTTCTGGGTATTTATCTGAAGAAACCCAAAACACTACCTCAAAGGACATGTACATCCATATGTTCACTGCAGCACTATTTACAACGGCCAAGATGTGGAGGCAGCCTGGGTGTCCATTGATGGATGAATCGATAAAGAGGAGGTGTTACATCTTGTATACAATGGAATATTGCTGGGCCATGAAAGGGAATGGGTCTTTGCCATCTGTTGTGGCATGAATGGACCTGGAGGGTATTGTGCTGAATGGAATATGTCAGACAGAAAAAGACAGATGCAATATGATTTTGCTTATATGTGGAATCTAAAGAATAAAACAAACAAGCAAAACCAAAACACACACAGATACAAAGAATATTTTGATGGTTAACAGTTGGGAGGGGTGTGGAGGTGGGTAAGAAAGGGGAAGTGATTAAGAAGTATAAATTGGGGTGGTCAGATAGCTCAGTTGGTTAGAGCGCAAGCTCTTAACAACAGGGTCACCAGTTCAATTCCCACATGGGCCAGCGAGCTGCGCCCTCCACAACTAGATTGAAAGACAATGAATTGAAGCTTTTGGGCCCTGGAAAAACATACTGTTCCCCAATATTCCCCAATAAAATAAAGTACAAATTGTTTGTTACACAGTAGTCATGGGGATGTAGCGTACAGGACAAAGAATATAGTCAATAATATTGTAATAATTATGTATGGTGTCAGATGGGTACTAGATTTATCAAGGTGAGAGATGGGAGGAGGTTTGGGGGACCGGATGAAAAAGGTGAGGGGATGAAGAAGTACTAATTGGTAGTTATGAAATAGTCATAGGGATGTAAAGCAAAGCATAGGGAATATAGTCAATAATAGGGTAATAGCTATGTATAGTGTCAGGTGAGTACTAGACTAGTCTGGGGGTCACTTTTTACATTATACAAATGGCTAAACACTATGCTGTACACCTGAAACTAATACAAAATAATATTGAATGCCAACTGTAATTGAAAAATTTAAAAAAGAATAAGAGGTTCAAATTTCCAGGTACAAAATAAATAAGTCATAGGGATGTAATGTACAGCATGGGAAATACAGTCAATAATATTATTGCTGGACTTATCATGGTGATCACTTCTTTAGATATGTAAATGTTGAGCAACTATGGTGTACACCTGAAACCAATATAATATTGTTAGCTACATTTTTACATAAAAATCTTAACAAATAAAAAATTTATCTATAGTGTTAGAAAAATAAAATTACTGTTAAGTCCTTACTTAACATCATCGATAGATTCTTGGAAACTGCAATGCTAAGCAAAATGACATATAACAAAACTAGTTTTACCATAGGCAAATTGATATAAATAAGAGTTAAGTTCCGATGGCATATTTCTGGTCATAAAAACATCACCAAACTTCTAAATAGAGACCCCAAACATTTCTAATATTAAACATTGAAAAAATGGGAGCTCTACATACATTTAAGAAAGATGAATAAAAACAAGTACGATTATTTTCCAGCCCACTTATTCCAGTTCCGGTCACAGGTGGCCGGAATCTATTTCAGCAGCTCAGGGTGCAGGCCGAACGACAACCCTGGACAATATGCGCCTTCCATCTCAGGGCCGCTCACACCCAGACTCAAACTCACTCAAACTGGGACAATTTAGACACAACAATTCACCTAATTGGGGAAGATCCATGAAGACATGGGGAGAACATGCAAACTCCACACAGACTGGCCCCAGTTGGAAATAGGTTTTTTTTCCTTCTTCTTCTCATCAGTGTTATAATGTTGTTATTTGAGGACCTGCTGTAATATATTATCCTCAACCTCTTCCCTAAATTTGACTGGTATATCCAATTGCCTGCTCATCCTGGATGTCCAAGAGGAAAAATAGTTCAAAACCAAACATATAAAGTTTCTTATAAATGTAAATATACACACAGTTTTCCCCTTCCAGACCTCCTCTTTTCACACTTCCTCATTTTAGTAAATAGCAACTCAGTTCTGACTTTCCCTCAGGCCCTAAGCCTTGCAGTCATTCTTGACAAACAATGTCAAATCCATCAGCAAATCTGGCTAATGGTTCTGGCTTTTCTCTGGCTTTTCTCTAAGATACATACAGAATCCAAATACTTCTCACCACCTCCTCTGTAACCATCCTGGTTCAAGCTATAATTATCTCGCACTGCGATTACGGCAGTGGCCTTCCAAATGTCCCTGCTTCAACCTTTACCCTGTTCATTCCATTCTCAACACAACAGACTTGTTCTTTAAAACATAACTAAGATCGTGTCACTCTGCTCAAAGCCCAACAAAGTCTTCCCACTTCTTCAGAGCAAAAAGCAAAGTCCATACAATAGACATGATTCGACATGGTTCAACCTTCTGCTACTTCTCTAAATCTCCTCTCCTCACTTACTCTTCTCTGGCCTTCGCTTTTCTTCAGACATGCTGAGCACAGTCTCACATCGGCAGCTGCATTTCCCGTTTCCTAGGCTTGGAATTCACTTCCCCTGTCCACATAGTTTGCTCCCCTTTTTCTTTCAAGACTCTGCTTCAAACAACCTCCAGTTAGAGACCACCTTCCGAGACCATTGTTCCCACAACCCCCTTCCTCCTATCCCATCTCTCTAACCCAGCTTTATTATTCTCTACAGTATTTTTCATTGCTTGACAAATTTCATATTTTTTTGTCTTTGTTTTACTTTTAATTTCCTGTCTGTTTGACCTAGAATATAAGCTCCAGAATGGCAAGGAATTTGTTCACTCCTATCTCCTTCATACGTAGAACAGGGCCTGAGTCATAGTGTGACTCTTTGTTGAATGACTGGGCTATGGCAATTTTGTGCGCATAGAACCCCCAACAGCACCATCTCCAATTTTCTGACAAGGCTGTCTCCTCCACCTAAACTTTAGACCATCCCTATGGCCCAACTGCCATATATTCCTGTCTTCCCATTGCCCTACAGACCAGTCAGTTACTGGGTTCAGTGGTGTCATCAAAGACCTAAGCTCTATCCCCTTTCTTCTGCCATCCTCAGTAATCAGCCAAGTCTTGATACTTGTCTTCTCATGGTCCCAAGATCGCCACAGTTCCAGGGGTCACTTTATGACAAAATAACATCTTACTGAAAAAGAGAGAGATTTCCTCCCATGGCTTGTTTTTCATTAGGGAAACAAACCATTCCTTCTGGGAAGATGTGTAGCAGGCTTCCCTTTACTGTGTCAAATGCCCATTTCTTAAGTATAAGAAGTCTGGGAAAGCAAGCTGCTGGCATCAGAAGCCTTGGTAATGAGAGGCAGAAATGCTGTGGTCGGGAGTAGAGATGGTTGTTAAACAGGCAAGCAAAAGCATCTGCTGTAGTGCATATATTTTTGACCTCCAAGGAATTTTCTTCTCCTGTTGCTCATCTTCTGTTAGAATCTTGCTTTTGCTTTAGAGATACAATATCTTATTTGGCCTCTTATGTTTAATGTTTTAAACATAATATTTTAAAGTTTTCTTTTGTTCCATGCTTTACCTCTATTTTCTTGGAGTTCCCTTTATATTATTTTTTCTTTTGTCCTGTTTTGTGTGGTCTTCCTCATTCATATTAAGGACTGTTTTCCTTGCTCGTCTTTTCCTATTTAAAAGTAAGACATCAAAAAGCCAATTGGAAACAGTTATGTGTCCATCGGAGGGCAGAGAGTGATGACAGATGAACTTACTGGAGGGTTCCCCTGGGGAATGATGTCCTTTTCAGTAGGGGACTCGCAAAGGCAATATGTGGAGATCTTTTCTTTAGGACTACTCAGTTTCTACAAAGAAGAGCATTCACTCACAAACCTGACTGCCTCGTTGATGGGGGTGGGAGGTGACCACATGCCTGGCTGCCAAGGAAGGGGGTGATGTTCCCAGAATTTCATACAGAAATTTTACCTTAAATCCCCAAGGTCTCTGCTTTGCTTGGTGTCCACACTTTTGCTCTCTTTGTTTTAATTTTTCTGATAAATAAATATTCAATTTCATGCAACAGTGGAAGAGGAGATGAGGGCAGGTCGGGAGGGGAGGAGAGCAGTCACCTGACTTCAAACAAGGGAGATGGGGCAGGGGGACCAGGAAGTCCCAATTGCCTGTACAGACATCAGCCCACTATTTGCTAAACCTGATATCTCTGGTGCGCTTTCTCTCAAGACTCTGCTTAAGTTGTTCTTTGGTGTCATTATCTGCAGGCACTTGGGTCCCACTCACCTCCATGACATTAGGTCCATCATCTCCGGCACTGTTATCTCCTCTCCTGTTCAGTCACTTGAGTTTTCATAGATACATACAGTGGGTGCCCCCCAAAAATGTATACACATTTTAAGAAAGGAAAAAACTGTATTAAAATTGTAATACTATATACAGATAACAAAAGATAAATACAACTCATATTTGACTTCTGCAATGACAAGAGGTGCTCAAAGTGGTTCCCATCAGCGTCCAGACACTTCTAATTATGGAGAACTGCTTCACTCGTGGCTGTGCGAGGCCTCCCGGATCTCTTCTTGTGCACGTCACACACAGCACCATGCTTCTCAAACTTATCATGAATGTGTGCAATTGTTAGTTGTGATGGAGGCTCTGTTGCACACTCACGCCTCCATTGTCGTTGTACTTCCACAACGTTCTCAAATTTCAAATACCACTTCAAAATGGTCTTCCGCGCCTCGAACGACAACTGTGCTTCCGCCATTTTCTTTGACTGTCCTGCCTTTTGCAAGGTGACGCTAGCATTCATTTGATTAACGCCATCTTTTGAGCAAATGTAATACTACACATTGCTACCGTAATTCAATTCAGCTTCAAAAAAGTAATACATAGATACTGTGTTTCCCCGAAAATAAGACTTAGCTGGACAATCAGCTCTAATGTGTCTTTTGGAGCAAAAATTACGGTATATTATGGTAAAATAAGACCGGGTCTTATATTAATTTTTGCTCCAAAAGACACATTAGAAGTGATTGTCTGGGTAGGTCTTATTTTTGGGGAAACACAGTAGCATGTCTTAAAATGTGTATACATATTTTTGGCACCCCAGTATGTGTGTGTGTGTGTGTGTGTGTGTGTGTGTGTGTGTGTGTGTGTAGTCATTTAAGTGGAGAATGCAAATCAAATATGTATGGTCAATCTGTCATTTTCATACAGACATTCCAGAATTTTAAAGGTTATATATATTCAAATCTGTCAGGGACTCTACTGATCTTGACAGTTGAATTCATCATTTTACAAGAGAAGAAAGGAAAGCCCAGAAAAATGAGTTCTTTGTCCATTGAACTGTAGTAATGGGGTCCTCCTTCTGGAAGGCAACGTGGAGACATTGTCGTGCCTTCATGCTGTAGAGTCAGGTTTTGCTTTTGCATCTCAGCCCCAGTCTCAACCTGCTCTGTGATCTTGGAACAGTTTTTTAAACTCTCTGTGGCTCACTTTCCTCATAGGTAAAATAACAAGCAGAACAGTTACCTAACTCATTGGGTTCTCATTGGCATTAATATCTGCAAAGCACTTAAAAAAGAACTTTTACACAGTACTCAATTAATCAATATATTACCTGGATAAATCACTTATATGGATAAAGCTAACTCAACTTAAAAAAAAAAAAGCACAGTTATAGTCGAAAGTGATCTTAATTTAAGAATTTGTACAAATGATAATAGTGTTAATTTATTGTAGTATATGTGTTCTTGAAATATGTTTAAATTTATTCAATAAAAGAAACAAACTGAATTACATAATAATGGTTTTCAAATTAAAATATACTCAGTCATCTAAAATTACTAACAATTCTAATTCTTAATAAAAACACTGTCTAAAATCATCTAAAATTGTATCCCTTTTGGCTGGTCCAAATTGCTCTGCACTAAAAGTATGTGGATTTTGCTTTAAATAAAGAAATAAAACAAGGATATGTTTCTTTCATAGTTAAGTATTTCCCTGTCTACAGGTCAACCACAGTTAAAAGTAATTTAAAGACTTTAACAATAGAGGCATAATTAATATATTCCTGAGTGACTTGGGCTCAGAAAGCAGAGGAATAAAGGAAAACCCTATTTTCATCTTGAAATTATCTTAATAGGAGGAGAATACCACTGTACATTTTCATTCCTTAGATCTCTTAAACACAGGCCACGATGAACTTCAGAAGTGCACCCATACCAGAATTCTAGTTGGGGCAGTTTCTGGGTGTCCCTCCAGTTGCCTTTTCTAATTAGAAGAGGTTCTACAAGGAAAACAGCACACAGAGGTTAACAGGGCACCAAAAGCCCATCCCAGTACTTCAGCACGGGCTCGTGAGAGAGGAAGGAGTAATTCCGGGCTTCTACATGTCACATGTCTACCCTTACTTTCCACTACTGTATTAGATTAGCATTTTTAGCAAAGGCATTGCTGATTCATCAGACTACCCTGACTGCCCAGCCTTTTCCTGAGGCATCTCTGCCTAGTCATTTCTCTCTGGTGGTGTGAGCTTTGGGCCCTTGACGTATTGTTGTACCCTTTTTCTCTCTGAGAGTCATCCTGTTTTTATGGTATTATTCTCTAATTTGTTAGTGTCTGTTTGGATTCCATCATTTCTGTTCTCGAAGAGAAAAATAATGCTATGCAAGCAAAAAAAAAAAAAAAGAAACATTTTTCAAAACTATCCTCCAAATGAATGCCAAATTAATAAAAAGAAAGTTAAATAACTATTGTTCTAGAAAGCTATGAATCTCAAGCATTTTAATATATATTGAAATTACCTAAGTTAACGATATTGCATTGAATAATATTGCCATAAAGTAATCCATACTATAATCTAAAATGAGAATAAAAGCATTAAATTCAAATCGTATTATAGCACAATGACCATCATAAAAGATTTTTAGAGATTAATATCCCATATTTTGCCTTAGTCATTTTATCATATCCTATATGTATTTTATAAAATATATATGGAATATGTAATTTCATAAAGATTTTTATGGCCTTGATGCTAGGTTTTATATTCTATATTAGTTACAAAATATTGATAAAAATAGCCTAACTTATAAAGTAAAGGCAAAGGTTTTTGCTGCCTGCAATTATTTTTGTATCCTTTTTGGGAAAGGACAGATACAAACAAATGACAATGATTAACAGCATGCTTACTCTGTACATGCAGCATGCTTAAGTTCCAGGGGTCCAGAGCATGCGCGTGAAAGATACACGAGGTAACACAGGGACATGAGATATAATTGCAACCCTGAGGCATTTCATGCAATCAGCACTCTTGTACAGACTCTCTGGTGGGTGGGTCAGGCCCTGCCTAGTTCCTAGGTTCTGCAGCCTCCTCTCCTAATAGCCAAGTGACCTGGCCCCACCTCACCAACTGGCTCAACCTCAGCGAATCTCTAGGAACAAACCCAACCTTAGATGGTACTAGAACTCTGCAACTGATGGGCAGGCAACTGGAGCCCAACGCCCCATGACTCAGTACTTGCTGCTCCTGTTGGCTCTGGCACCCTGCCTTGTTCTCAAGATCCAGGGCCCTTCACGTGTGCTGGATTTAAGCCTCGTCCTGCCTTCTATGCCCAAGCCCCTTTCTGGAAACTCACCCAGCACTCCTAAGGAACTGGGGCACTCCCTTCTGCCTGTCCACCTCCTAGGCAGTGGGGTCCTCGTCCTCACCCACAGCTCCAAGAGGCAGCGTGGTGCTGTGGTCCAAGTCCTTAGTTTGGGAATCTGACCGACCTCCACTTCCCAGCCATGTGTTCTCGGGGATCCAATTAACTTCTCTGGCCTCAATGTCCTCACCTGTGTAAAGCGGTACCAGTAGCACCAACTTCATAAGGGTTCTTGTGAGGGTGT
Organism: Rhinolophus hipposideros; assembly: GCF_964194185.1. Lineage (NCBI taxonomy): Eukaryota > Metazoa > Chordata > Mammalia > Chiroptera > Rhinolophidae > Rhinolophus > Rhinolophus hipposideros. Next base: position 12,548,766 of record NC_138047.1, on the reverse strand, counting down.
AATGAGTTAATACATATAAAACACTTAGAAGAATAGCTGGTCAAAATATATAAGTACTCAGTAAATGTCAAGTTTTGTTAATAATCGAGCCAATAATAGAAAACAAGCTGGCTGATACTACCAGCCTAGTGTTGGGAGCTCTAAAGGCCATGGTCTTTCATCCCATCTCTCACCTACCTGTTACACCTGCTGCACTGGACTTCAACTTGCACTGGCAACAAGAGCCACTCGAGGCTGGCTCTTGTTCTTTACTCTGGATTCAACCACAGCTTGAGGCAGTTACTGAGTTAAGCACAGCTCCGTGCCCAGAGAGGTGTCTGAAAACTTGGTTGCCTCTATAACATAATAATTACTTCTGTATTATTCTCTTACTTGACCTCTCAGTATTTGCTTCTCATAAGACAAATCCTAATGAGCACCTTTATAGATAATGAAATTTGAATACAAAGAATGTACATTAATAAAATACATAGGTATTTTCAAAACAAGGACTATAAGGAATAACTAAAAATGTTGTTATAAACCCTATCATTAACCTTATTATAAAAATGGGCTTTGGTTTCACTTTAAAAAAAAAATCTTTTCCTTGATAGAATTAGACATCTCAAAGTAAATGTTCCTAGAGCAATCTAAGAAAAGTTAAATGATCCCTTTTAAGGTCAAATAGATATTTACTTCACGCCAAGTTTTTTCATCCATGCTTGCTGAATGCCAGCAGTAAATATATCTTAAGAACCAAAGGTAAAAGGCAAAACAGATAATGTCAACACTCTTTGTTTCAGTAACATATGAACATGACAGATGTTTCAGCATGTCTATCTGGAGGCCACAGAGAAATTATGTTCTGGTTTTCATAAATGCTTTTGATTAATTTTAAGGTTTTATGTTGATTGATTCAAATTATCCAGGCCTCTCCCTGATTTGTCCTTTAGTAAATAATTCTCCCTTTGAAGTCTGCAAAAGTGTTTTTTACGGAAGTTAAAAATATTTTAGCAAGTAAGGTGGAAAAAATCTGCAACCTCAAAGGAATACCCCATCATTTGCAAGAGTATTGGAATAATAAATATTACAGAACCCAAGACTTAAGAATAGCCAAAGGGTAAAGACCATATTTTCAAATATTTGTACATAGTACTGCAAAAAAAAAAAAGAAGGAGGGGGAGGGACTACAGATTCATCAACTCCAAGTGCTACATTTGTTTCACATTTTAATATACTCCAAATTGGGAAGCATCTTACAATCCATGTCAGTTCATGTTTTAATTTATAGCATTTTTTCTTTCTTAGTGGTACATACAATAATGGTGTATTTTACAATCCATGATGTCTTAGATTTAGTGAAATATTTCTTTTGTCTCTCATCTTCCCTTTTCTATTCCTTTATTGTCTTCTATTTTCCTATTCCTTTAGTTTTCCTCCCTTTTTTTATACATATTATACATATTAATAATATATGTAAGTTGTATATAATATATACACAAATTATATATAATATATATATATACACAAATTTTACACACACACACACACACACACACACACACACACAGAGGGCCAAAAAAATGTATACACATGTTAAGAAAGGAAAAAAAACTATTAAAACTGTAATACTTTATACTGATAAAAGATGAATACAAGTCACGCTTGACTTCTGCAATTACAAGAGGTGCTCAAAGAGATTGCCATCAGTGTCCAGACACTTCTGATTATGGCGAACTATTGCTTGAGCAACATTGACCAAAGTGTCTACTTGTACACATTTTTTGGCACCCCCAGGGTGTGTGTGTGTGTGTGTGTGTGTGTAGAGAGAAAGATGGTGTCAAAAAAATTTATACACATTTTAAGAAAGGAAGAAACTGAATTAAAATTGTAATACTCAATATATACTAATAACAAAAGATTAATACAAGTCATGTGTATACATGTTTTTGGCTTTCTCTCTCTCTCTCTCTCTCTCTCTCTCTCTCTCACACACACACACAAATTATATAGATGTATACAAGACATAAATATATACTTATTTTGGACCCATCCAGCACCCACAAATAACTGGCGACCTCTCTTTTCTACCTGTCTATCTCCAAAGAAATGAACTAAAGTCCTTTTCCTCACTCTATGCCCAAGCTGGGACTCCGCTAAAGGTAGATTTCCTGTCTCAGAAACAAAAGGGGTCTTCAACTGAAGGCCCCCTTACTACAAGGAGAGGCCGGCTGTAGCGCGAAGTGAAAACTACTCACTAAAACGAAGGATGCTGGGTCTGGCTCGTCTATCCTGTCCCCATTCCTCACTAGCATGGATCATCAAAGACTGACTTAAATCCTTTGTTTTGAACTGTGGGAATGAGACAGAAGAAACGCATTTTAGCTTGTTCTCTTCCCTCATGGGATTACATTTGCGGCCAACACTTAGCTCTAGTAAGCCTCTAATAAAGATGCCAGCTTCTCCAGGGGCCCACATCCCCAGCATAGCAAACCTCAGTCTTCCTGCAGCTACACTTTAGATTGTATTTTATCTCCAGAAAGCTTTCTCTTGATGCTGCCAACACACAGAATTATTAATTAGTACAAAGCAGTGCATGTTCAAACAGCATGAGGGGGAGACCTAGGGCAGCTACAACAGGCTTAAAATAAAATTTCTCTTCAGACTTGAGAGCCTCGAAGTTTGATGGAGATTTTGTGAGCAGAGCTCACAGTAAAACTGGTGGAAAACAAAGACATCAGAGTATTGCACTGAATTGCACTGTATCCTCACACTGAATTGTACATAAATGAATGAACTTCTAATGCAGGGCAACATTTAAGAGGGAATAAAGGAAGAAAACTTGGCAAATAATATATCCACATACAAAAACCTGGCTGAAAAGTCACCTGCTGGCACCTACCAATACTCCCCACCACCTTTTATCAAATCGTCCTAGGTCTCTACTCCCAAACCCCTTAGGAGGGATAATTCCAAAAGGCTTCCCACCCCACCCGACACAGCTTTCTCAGAATACACTAAATTGGGAAGCTGAAGGAGCAGCTGAATTACACATGTTCCTCTTCCATTCAGGTCCCTACACCCCCCCCCCCCCAGGAGTTGGTAGGGTGCTTGGCTCCTGTATAATTCTGCTGAAATTGGCATCCAAAGACCGGCAGCTTTAAGGGAATCCAGAGAGTGGGCAGGTGTTGTCAACGTTCGTAGCTGGAAAATCTCCATGGTGTGTGGGGAAAGATGCAAAGAAAGTCCTAGTTTCCCAGAACTTACAGGAAAACTAAGTGTCAGTATTTATTTTTTCTTTTCTTGGAAGGTACTTCTTCATAGTTTATTAATATAACATATAAAACATTTCAGAAAAATAAGCAGTTAACTGTTTATTTACAGATAGCGCCGTCCTTCCAGAAGTTATGGGAGCTGGCTTAACTGAGTTCAGTAAATGTCAAAATTAAGTTCAGGAAAAAAATGATGCTGATTCATTTGGTGAAATTTTCCTCTTTTTAGCCTAATACATCTCAACACATCAACACATCTCTAGAGAGACAATATATTTTAGTGGTCTCCATCTTGGGCTCTGGAGTTGAACTTGGGTTTGAATACACCATCTATAAGCTATTTGACTTTGGACATGTTACTTAATATCTCAGGTCTCTGTTTCTTTATTTGTAGAATGGGTATAACAAGGTTACCTAATTGTTTCTCATTTTCTGTCTACTATTGAATCAATCAAGTTTTCAGTTTTCCTTATTCCTTTTCATCCTCTCTATTTACTGGGAAGTTATACATACGTATGTAATATTCCTATTCTTTCAATGGTTACACTTAAATTTTTAAAGACATACCTGACTTAAAGTTTGCAAGTCTTCAACATCTCTGTGCTTCTCCTAAACAGTAACAGGAAAGTAGAATGTTTTTATTCTGATCATTTACATTTGAGTATGGACTGGTATTTTAATTGTCTTGTTTGTTTTAGCACCAAAATGTGTCATAATCAGTATTATTATCTTATCAATTATTATGCTAACCAATCAAAACTTTGTTTGTTTGTTTGTTTGTTTGTTTTGGCTGGAAGAATTTTTTTTATTAGTTTCAGGTGCACAAGACAAAGTAATACTTAGACGTTTATCATTTATATCCCTCACACTATGTGAACCCCCCTCCCCCATCCACTATCCCTCTGACATCGCACAGAGCCATTACATTTCCACTGTCTCTATTCCTAATGCTGTACTCTGCTTCTTGTAAGTATATACATACATATATATACATATATATATAAAATTATAATTGGCATTCATTATTGTTCAGCTTCAGGTGTACAGTGCTGTGATCAGGCATCTACATCATCCCTGAGGTGGTCTCCCAAATGGGACACGTGTCCATTGGATACCCTACAAAATCTTTACAACATTATTGATTACGTTCCCCAAATTAATTTTCAAAACCCCGTGGCCATCTTGTGGTTACCGACTGTTTTCTAATCCCCTCACCTTCCCCCTTATCCTCACCCCCCCACCCATCTAACAACCCTCAGTTTTTCTTCTTTGTCTCCAAAACTGTTTCTGATTAGTTCATTCACTTATTCTTTTCTCTAGGTTCCGCATATAAGTGAGATCGTATGGTATTTGTCTTTCTCAGTCTGACTTATTTCACTTAACATAATGTTCTCTATGTTCTCCATGTTGTTGCAAATGGTAAGATTTATTTCTTCTTTATGGCTGCATAATACTCCATTGTATAAATGTACCACCATTTCTTAATCCAGTTATCTACCAATGGGCATTTTGGTTGTTCCCATGTCTTGGCTGTTGTGTATAGTGCTGCTATAAACATAGGAGTGCATAAAGATTTTTGAATTGGAATTTTGGATTTCTCCGGATAGATACCTAGGAGTGGAATTACTGGATCATAGGGTAGTTCCATTTTCAGATTTTTGAGATACCTCCATGCTGTTTTCCATGGTGGCTGCACCAATTGCAATCCCACCAACAGTGCACAGCGTTCCCTTTTCTCCACATCCCTGCCAGCACTTGTTGTTTGTTGATTTATTGATGATAGCCATTTTGACTGGGGTCAGGTGGTATCTCATTGTGGTTTTTATTTGCATTTCTCTGATGGTTAATGAGGTTGAGCATTTCTTAATATGTCTGTTTGCCATCTGTATGTCCTTTTTAGAAAAATGTCTCTTCACGTCCTCTGCCCATTTTTAAATTGGGTTGTTTGTTCTTTTGGAGTTGAGTTGAGTGAATTTTTTGTCAATTTGTGATATTAATCCCTTATCAGATATATCATTGGCAAATATCTTTTTCCCATTCAGTAGGATCTCTTTTTGTTTTATTGATGGTTTCCTTTGCTGTGAAAAACTTTTTAGTTTGATGTAATCCCACATGTTTATTTTTTTCTCTTACTTCCCTTGTGCGAGGGGATATATCAGTAAAAATTTTACTCCGGGTAATGTCTGTGGAGTTTCTTCCTATATTTTCTTCTAGATATTTTATGGTTTCAGATCTTACATTTAAGTCTTTAAGCTATTTTGAATTTATTTTTTTATATGGTGTAAGGAGGTGGTCCAGCTTCATTTTCTTGCATGTGTCTGTCCAGGTTTCCCAGCACCATTTATTGAACAGACTGTCTTTACCCCATTGTACATTCTTGCTTCCATTGTTGTAGATTAAATGGCCATATAAGCATGGATTTATTTCTGGACTCTCTATTCTGTTCCATTGATCTATGTGTCTGTTTTTATGCCAGTACCATGTTGTTTTGATTACTGTAGCCTTGTAGTATAATTTGATGTCAGGTATTGTTATACCTCCCACTTTGTTCTTATTTCTCAAGATTGCTGAGGCTATCCGGGGTCTTTCATGGTCCCATGTAAATTTTAGGATCATATGTTCAATTTCTGTGAAAAACGTTGTTGGTAGTTTGATAGGAATTGTGTTGAATAAAACATTTTTGATTACGTACATTCTTGTTCATTTCTTTGCATATCATTCATTCTTCTGGGTTCAATTTCCTTCTTACTAAAATATATCCTTTAGGAGGTACTTGTTATCAGGAAACTCAGAATTAGACTACTGGTGTCATTAGCTGGCACTCCCACTTGAGTTAAAGAGGAGCTGTGGATGAAAATCTATGCTAACAGTTATTGTCCCTCGGTGTGTTGACAGTACTGTTCCATGTCTTCTGATTTGTTGTTGCCTTTGAGAAGACTGTTGGTAGGATAGTATTACAATTCCTTTAGAAGCAATTTTTCTTTTCTCCTCATGTGCTTTATGATCTATTCTTTGACTCTGGTGTTTTCTTTTTCAGTTTCACTAGGAAAATCTAGGTGTGGTCTCACTGTGCTTCCTAAATTTGAATAGTCATGTCTTTCATTAACTCTATAGTATGATTAGGCATTATCTTATTAAAAAATCACCTCTCTTCAATTCTCTCTAGTCTGTCCTTATAGAATTCTTAGGTAACATACTTTGTGTCTTTTCATTCAATCTTTCTTATCTCCCACCTTCTCTTTCTTATATCCGTGCCACCTTCTGGGTAATTTTTTCAGATCTATCTTCCAGTTCAAAAGTCACATCCATAATAACATTCAATCTGCTGTTTATCCTATTGTTTGAGTTACTATCTTATCCATCCAATTACTTTTTTTTTTTTCACCCAAAAGAGGATTTATTTGGAAAAAGAAAAGAAACAAAATCACCACAGCAGTGTGGGGACACATACCTCTGGTCACGGCTCCAGCTGGCTGCACACCGTGCAAAAGAAAAGAGGAATTGCTATCTTTTTCATTGCTAGACATTCTATTATTTCACTTCTAAAAGTTCTTTTCTTTTTTGTCTCATGTTCTCTTACCTTTTCTTTAAATACTGTCATTTATGTCTTCAGTCATATTAGAATTATTTAATATTCTCTTTCAGATAGTTTGTTTACCTGTTGCTTCTATTTATTTTTGACAGCTGGTCTTGTCAGTGTGGATTGCTTCCATGTATCTTTTGTGCTTTGGGTTTGTAAGCTCAAGTCAAGTGAAGCTTATTTGTAGGAATCCTGCTTAGGATGAGGTGCTTCCTCTAGAGAGGTGTTCAACTTGCTTCTACCAGGCACCCAGGGAGTATTGCGGTCTGAGACCAATTTTAATACTAAATTCTCCAGTTCGGGTTTCCCAGACTATGCAGGTAAGGTACATTAAAAACCGCAAATTCACATATGGTAGAGACCCACGTTTAAAAATTCCCACAGGATATTTTACCTTCCCATTCCAGCCCATGCCAAGAAATACATGCTAGTTTCTTTGGATCTCCCGTTACTAATAAGTGAATGTTTTCTCCCAGGGCATACATCTTTGAAGATAATTTCAACTTCCAATTTTATATGGGTCCAAGTCTTTATCACGTGTCTCTGCGTGGGTGTGAAAACCTGAAAACCAGATTACTGAGTCTCACTCTCCTTCTCGCCAACCCCTGCTCCTGGGAGGTACCAGTTCACACACTGATTCTCACACTCTTCATTTCTGCCCCTAAGGATCGCTTACCTTCTTGTGAGCTCCAGTATTTAAAGGCTTCTAAATTATATTTCAAGTAGCATTTTCAAGTTGTCTATTCCATAAAATTGCCATAATCAAATTCTCTCTGTTCTGTCTGTTAATCAACACGAACGTATTACTTTGAGAAAAAGAAATTTTTAAAATGCATAATGTAGTGATGTAACACAAATAGTTGCTCATGAGATGTAGTGTATCCTTGGATGAGAGCAGCTGAAAAATTAGACCCCATGGGTGAATATATGCTTGTCAGAAATAATTGATATCTGATTCTTTGTTAAATAGAATAAACACTGAATACTTTCCCAAATTTTGTTGATCTTATAAGACAAGCTAAAAAGTATAGTCACTTACATGCATACAAGATATCATACATGTAATAAGTTCTCTATCTCATGCAACCTCCAGATTTTCTCAACTAAGATCACCATTTCTTAAAGGCAAATTATTGCATAATGATAATAATTATATATATGTATTTAATATTTATATTACATCTAGTGTAGGAGACAAATAAAACCAACTTCCTTATTAATGTTAGCAAACATATTAATATCTATGAAACAGTAAAATTTTATGGAAAACCTTAGAGAAATCTATGGGAAGTGATAGGCTGCAAAGGGCACAGACTTGAAAGATATATGGGTGTGGGCTCCGAGGCTATCTCTACTATTTATTGGCTGTGTGACATTAGGTGAGTTAATTAACCTCTCTGAGCTTCCTCTTCATCAATAAAAGAAGAGATGAGTGATACCTTGGCAGTGTTGCAGTCAGGATTATGAATTCATCTAGCAAATGCTGAATAAACGTTAATGGAAAGACTAAGGAAAAAACAAAAAGGGGAGGCTGAGAAACTTGAAATATTAAGGAATTCAGTGCCCCTTATTTCATTAAAGAATAGGAGTATGTTTGCCATGCTCTCCAGTGAATTAGCCTAATGCTAATTTCTAAATAATCATTGTCTAGACTTCTATCATTCATGCAAATTCATTTCATGTCTTACAGGAAGTTTAATACAACAACAAAAACAAGTCATCCAAAGATGACTTGGAGCCATCCATCCATCCTTCAGGAAGGTCCCTTAGTAAACAGTGGAGGGCATCAAACAATGAGACCTCTTTTGGAAAAAGACTTCCTAAAGTAACTTATGAAAGGCTACAATAAGTGAAACATTGCCTCTGAGTAAACTGTCCTTTCAACTTTTTTTCCTCCAAAAATAAATTAAAAAGAATCAGAGCAGAAAGGTAGGAGAGAGTAAAACTACACAAATGCTTTTGACCAGCACCCACAACAGAAAAGAGTCCTGATCACCTTCCAGAAATTTCTAAAGGAAGAAAAAGAATACTTTAGGGGCCATTGTTTCTGCTGAGATGTTTTCAGATGTCTGTTTCCTCTGAATAGGTTTGTACTCATGGGGAGCACCAAACACCCTCAGAGGAAAATGACCTAATCCTATATCCTATTCCCCGTATTTGGTGATGTTTATTAGTTTTGTGGGGTTTTTTTAAATAGGTCTCTGCCCTCAGTAATGTTGAAATTGCTCAAGTAAGTAAAGGGATGGTCCGCTCCAACCTAACTTGACATAGCCATTAATTCATCTCTGGATGAGGACAGTGTACGTGCTGTTCCTGTCATACCCCAGACTATAAACATTGTTTGCCCATCCATTCCTGAAGATATTTAATTGGGGGAAAATCTTGCTCTGAGTGAGGAGGTAGGCGTGTATCTCAGGTAACCTCTCAGGAGATGATCTGTGTCACCTCGGTAATAGACAAGAGAAAGGAAATGACATTTAATAAGAAGGGAAGAAAAAAGACACCGCATCATTCTTGGGTCCAACAGGATTTAAGTGTGGGACAAAAGCTAAAATACACAGTGTGTGAGAATGGATGACGGTGATGAAAATTTAAAGTCTAGTATTGCCTTTCTCCTTCATCAGAACCATGGATAGGGGACCCCCACATCTCTATCCCCAGGAACAATACGTTGCTTTGAAAAAATCAGTCTAAATGTAGCAATAATGATCACAATGTTACAGGAGTTTTACAAATGCAAATATCTGTTCTGAACTAGCATCACATAAACAGGAGTTAATTGTACTAATAAGTCAATGACTGTTAGTAAGTGTTAGAATGTGTGCCTTTAAGCTAAAATATTGATAAAATAGAGAGGATGTTTAGAGAAAGGGACAACGAGGATAGCAGTATTGTTTAATCTGACATGGATTACAATGCTGTCAGTTTCAGCAAGACTGACCATATTGTATAGGAAATCCTAGCCAGTGCAATAAGGCAATAAAAAGAAATAAACAGTATGCAATTTAGAAAGGAAGAAGTAAAACCATCTCTATTCACAGAAGAAATTATCTTTACAGAATATCCAATAGAATCTACAAAAAGCTATTAGAATTAATAAGAGGTTTGAAAGGTCATAGTTTTCAATATACAAAATGAACAGTATTTCTATATACTAGCAATAAACAATTGGAAATTAAAATTCAAAGAAAAACTTACCAAATATAACAGGACCATGAAACATTAACTATTTAAGTATAAACCTAAGAAGTATGTCTAAGATCTGACTCTTGAAACAGTACAAAATACTGATATTAAATAAGACCTAAATAAGTTGGAAAATGTACCCTGTTCGGGGGTTGTAATACTAAATAGGGTTAAGATCCTAATTCTCCCCAAATTGATCTATAGATTGAAAGCAATCCCAATAAAAATTCTAACAGGTTATTTTGTGGAAATCAACAAACATGATTTTAAAATTTACATGGAAAGGCAAAAAACTAGAATAGCTGAAACAGTTATGAAAAAGAACACAGTTGGAGGCCACATACGACCTGGTTTCCAGACTTCTAATACAGCTACAGTGATCAGTACAGTAACGGTGAAGTACTGACAAAAGGATAAGCAACAGATGGACAGAAATGGACCGAGTGTTCCGAAATAGACCCACACATATATAGTCAATTGATCCTGGACAATCGGACATTCACTTGCAAAAAAAAAAGGAACCTTGACCTTGACCTGTACCATACTAATTAAAAACAACATGGATCACAGACCTAGATTTAAACCTCAGACTATGACACTTTTCAAAGAAAACAGAGAACATCTTTGTAACCTTGAATTCGGCAGAGATTACTTAGATACACAAAAAACATGATCCCCCAAAGAAAAGCTTGATAAACTAGAGTTTATAAACATTTTAAACTTATGCTCTTTGAAAGAAAAAAAAAACACTTATGAAAATGAAAAAACCCACTGGCTGGAAAATATATTCAAAACACATTAAAAAATGTATTCCTTTATCTAATAAAGGATTTGTGGCTAAAATATATTAGGTTGGTGCAAAACTAACTGCAGTTTAAAAGGTTAAAAATTGCAAAAACCTCAATTACTTTTGCACCCCCCTAATAGAAAGAACTCTCAAAACGTAATAAGAAAACAAACAACCTAATTTTAAAAATGAGCAAGATATTTGAAAAACACTTCATCAAAGAAAAAATATGAACAGCAAATAACCGAAGAAAATATGTTCAACATCATTATTCATTATGGAAATGCAAATTAAAACCACAGTGAGATACTGTCACCTACTGAAATGGGAAAGATAAAAAGAAAAACTGGCATATCAAGGGCTGCCAAAATGTGGAGTAACCTGAACTCTAATATACTGCAGGTGGAAATGTGAAATTATTCCATCACTTTGAAAAATAATTTGGCAATTTATTATATACACTCACCGTATGACTTAGCAATCCCAAGAGAAACTAAGACATAAGTACACACAAAAACCTCTGTGTGAATATTTATAGCAGCTTCATTCAATCACCCCAAAAAGGAAACAAACTAAATATCCTCCAACTGATGGATAGATTTAAAAACTGTGGTATATCCATACAATGAAATCCTACTTGACAATAAGAAGAAATGAATGGCACACCTAACAATATGGATGAAACTCAAATGAATTATACTAAAACTTACAGATTTCCTAAGGCTACATGATATATGATTATGTTAGATGACATTCTGGAAAGAACAAACCTCTAAGGACAGAAAATGTATCAGTGGTTGCCAGGGCTGGGTTGATTTCAAAGGATCATAAGGATATTTTTTGTGGTAAGAAAGTGTTCTACATCCTGAATGTGGTGATTTACATGACCACATGCTATTATTAAAACTCACAGAACTGTAAATTGAAAGCGATGAACTCTCCTGCATGTAAATTATACCTCGATAAACTTGAATTTAATTTTTAAAAGATTTTTAAAATGCTGTTTGCTGGGGGAAAATAAGGATCAGAGCCAAGTCAATGAGGAAAAAAAAATCTTACAAGAAGAAAGCACAGCTACCTAACCAGATGAAAGGAACTTGAAGAGAGAAAAGGGTTTCAAGAGACGATGAAACCAAAAAATTAAGGTTAAGATGTCTCCAAAAGATAGCTTCATCCTCGCCTGAGAGGTCATCAGGAAAATAAGAGTATCTTAAGAAATAAGAAATCATTTGCTCTAGAGCAGCCGAGGCAACTGAGTGACAGAGTAGTAGATAGAATTCTAAAATGCCCCCACCCCATTCCCATGCCCTGGTGTACACACCTTGTATAATCTGCTCCACTTGAGTGTGGGTGAGACTTGTAAACAACATGGGAATTCACTCCTATGATTAGGTCACTAGTCAATTGACTTTGAGTTTATCAAAAGGGAGTTTATCCAGGGTGAACCTGACCTAATCAGGCTAACCTTTAAAAAGCGGGGGCTGGGCCCTCTGTGAATGGAAAGGGTTCCCTGCCGTGTTGTGAACTGCTTGTGAAGGAGTCCACGAAGCAAAGACATGAGTGACAGCAGCCTCTAGTTGCTGAGAGCATCTCCAGCCAAGAGTCAGCGGGAAACGGGGACTGATTTCTGCCAACAACCAGTGATCTTGGAAAAGGACACCAAACCTCAGATGAAATCAAAATCCGGGAAAACACCTCGATTTCAGCCTGGGAAGACGCTGAGCAAAGAACCCATGCCCAGACTTCTGATGTAGAGAAACTGTGAGGTGATAAATGTGTGTTCGTTGAAGCCAGAGTTTGTCATGCAGCAACAGAAAACCAATTCAGAGTGAATTAAAATGTGTCAAGCTAGTTTAATCAATGCAAATACTTTCATGGTTTTGACTCCAACAGCTCCTCACCCAATAGTAAGCTAGTTTTCATGATTTACCGTACATTGACTCAAGCATCACAAAAGGTAATGTAATAGAAGAGGGGAAGACTAGAGGGATGACAGTCTTAGAGAATAATCTCCATTAATTCTGTTAAGTGGCGGCCAGGAGAGCACAGCAGACTGGTGGAGGGGCCTTCTGCTGGAGGTTCCCTGCTCTTGTCTCATCACACTTGATAATTCATGGTCCCTACAGGCTTCCCTTCTCTGTCTTGGGGCCATGACTGCAGCCACCAAAGTATTATCCTTCTCCTCTCTGGGTTGGACAGGTCTCCAGGGCCACGTCAGTGTTCACTGGACTTTCTTAATACTCATTCTTAACACATTTGTGAGGCTGGGCACCAGGAAATAACCACTCAACTTTATAACCATAAAAGAACGCATGACTCATTCCTGAAGCATCTTTCCATATATGTGAAAATAGCTAGGAGGGTCCCTCCCCCCACCCCTGCCAAAGAATACTACTTGAACTACAGGTTGCGATATCTTGCAAATTAAAAAAAAAATCATATTCTTCATCTTCATAACATTATTAGTTATTTACATTATTTGATAAAGCTGTTCATTCTAAATGTCATATAATGAGAATGGAACAAATAGTAACTTACCCTGTAACTTTTTAGTCTGATGAAATCGACCTTCATAGAGACAAATCTATCTGAATTTCGACTGATGCTCTTAAGGTGTTCTACAAGGTCAGCACAGAACTTGTAACCTCCTTTTAGCACACACAGGACCATAATGTCACAGTATCCTATGTCTTTCATAATATCCTTAGCCAGCCGCTCAATTCTGAAAGAAGGGATTAAAAGATATATTAAACCATAACTACTTCTGAGTATTTTTTGTTTCTTTCAGAAAAATGCGAGATGTATTATGCATATTAGATTATGCAGGGGAATGTGGAGAGGAGCTTGGGAGACAGAAGCCTATAGATAAAGACGCTTTGTTCAAGTTGGACAAAGAGAGAGTGTTCAAAACATATTTCTGACAACCACATCGTCAATAGTACATATTTGCTCCTCGGCATCACAAAAAATACTTAAGGTGTAAAATATAAAGTCAAAGATCATGAATGCTATTATTTTATTGCTACAGAGCCTGGTAATGCTGTGATGACATTTGGTGATAATCATGGTCACTTTATAGCGGAGAAAAAGGAAATGGAGAATGACTCACCCACCTTACAACATTAGAGGAGCCCTTGGTAACTATCAAAAGAATAACATTTGCCTTATATTTGACAAAGATAGCATATTACCTATGTGAAAGGTACCCCAGAGTACAGTTCCAATAGATAGCATTTCCATGGAACAAGATGTGAATGATGCCTCCTAGAGTTATGCAATGATTGGGCTGGCACCCAATACCTAATTTGGAACTGTCATTATGTTTTTTTCTAATTGCTTCATGTGTATAAGTCCATTGACCATACACCCATACATTAAAACCTTGAAAGCAGGCAGGATCTAAGGTACATTTTTTAAAAATTCCCACTGGCACCTCAAGTAGAATTAGATTTCAAATAGATAAATTGAATAATCTGAAGACTTATGTATATATAAAACATATTACATGTGATCTACATATATAATATATAATTGCATAATGCATTTTATATACTATATGATTTGATGTTTCTTTTATTTTTATTTTATTTCTAATTAAAAATGTTTAATTAAAAATTTTTTTTAAATTACAGTTGACATACAATATAATATTAGTTTCAGGTGTACAACACAGTGATTAGACATTTATATAACTTACAAGTTGATCACCCTGATGATTCTAGTACCTACCTGACAACACACATAGTTATTACAAAGTACAGCATAGGAAATATTGACTATATAGTGAATAATATAGTCAATATTCCCTATGCTGTACTTTACATACCTGTGACTGTTTTTATAACTGGCAATTTGTACTAATCTTAATCCCTTCACCTTTTTTACCCTATTATATATGTTTTATATAAGTGTGTGTATACATATGCATACACACATATACACATACCCATATAAAGTGGCAACCATGGTTTCAGGCAATGTTTCTCAGAATATGATCAACAAAAAATGTACATCAGCATGCCAGATATTCTACAAACAGGGACATCCGTTTCCATCCTGATGGAGTGAGGAGGTCAACACATCCTCTCTACAAACAGCAATTACAAAGCTGGACAAAACTGTCAAAAACAACCATTTCAGCACTCTGGAATCAACCAAAGGCATACAACAAACTGAGAATGATTTATTCATGAAATCACTGAACACTGGGTAGAAACAGGACAAATCTGTGGCATTCTTGTCCAAGAATGCGCCGTTGTGTCCCTCCCCCATCAGCTCTGTTGCTCACCAAGGTAGCTTAACCAGAGTGGGCCACTGCCAGAGGGAACCAACCTGGCCGGGAGCACTGTCAGCTAAAACGGCCATATTGGGAGCATGTGAACAGGAAGAGCCAGTGGCTCCACTTTCCTGTATTTGCAGTCCTGTTTGAGCAACTACTAACTGGTTAGACCAGTCTGGCATTTGACAGGGAATTCTGGGAGGTTAGAGTCATAGGACGGGGGTAAAGAATACACTCGTCACAGATCCCAAATTGACCAGAAGCTATGTGTATGCCCAGAAGAGACTAGAGTGGGCCCACACCACCCACACATCCCTGAATGATGGAGTGTGTAAGCATGTGTAGAAGAGACACATGAAAGTCCAGTAGAATGTAAAAGCCAAGGAAGACTTGAAAAAGGCCGGATATTTGAATGTGCCTGCCAAGCATATATTTATCGGCAGAGAGTGGAAGCCTTACTGGCTCAAGGTGCCTGAGTACAATCTCTAACCAACTTTATGCTGAAGACTAAGCTATTCAGACAGAGGGGTGAACCCTAGTAAGGAGGCTTAAAAATAAAAACGAGAAAAATAAACTGTACATCATCAGAGGCCACACATTGTGGGGGAGACATATTTCACAGAGTGGAAGATAAAATAAAAACAAAAACAGAGAATAAGAGCAATGCATACAAAATAGTTGGTCAATATTAAACCAATTATATCAATAATCACGTTAAATGTGAATGGTCTAAGCATACCAATTAAAAGGCGGAGACTGTCAGAGTAGATTAAGAAAAAATCCTAATATACATTGTCTAGAAGAAATCCACGTTAAATATGAAGACACAGATAGACAAAAGTGAAAGGATGTAGAAAATATACCATGCTAACATTAATCAAAAGAAAGCTGGAGCTGCTACATTAATTTCAGACAAAGCAGACTTCAGAGCAAGGAAATTATCAGGAATAAAGAGTGGCATTACATAATAATAAACAGGTCAATTCTCCAAGAAGACATAACAATCTTTAACATGTAAGCACCTAACAACAGGGAGTCAAAACAATGATAGAACTACAAGGAGAAATAGATGAATCCATTACTGCAGTTGCACACTTCAACACCCTTCTCTCAGTAATTGAGATCCAACAGGCAGAAAACCAGTAAGGATATAGCTAAATTGAACAGTACCATAAATCAACTGGACCTAATTGATGTTTATAGAATTCTCCATCCAACCTTATTTCTCAATAAGAAAATGAAAAGACAAGACACAGACTGAGGGAAAATAGTTGCAAATCACATATCTGATAAAGGACTTGTATCCAGTATACATATATGTAAAGAACGCTTACAACTCAATGACAACTCAGTTTTAAAAAACTGGCAAAAGAACTTAGACATCTCTCCAAAGAAGACATATAATAGCTAACAAGCACACTAATCATCTGGAAAATGCAAATTAAAACCACAATGAGATAGAATTATACATCTGCTAGAATGGCTATAATCAGGAAAGAGGACAGACAATGCTAAATGTTGGCAAGTATGTGGAGAAATTGGAAACCTCATACATTGCTGGTGGAAACGTAAAATATACAGCCACGTTGGAAAATAATTGGCAGTTTCTTAAACTTAACATAAAACCTAGAATTCCACTCAAAGGAATCCATCCAAGAGAAATGAAAAGATATGTCCACACAAAGAATTGTATGTGAATGTTCATAGATGCATTATTCATAATAGCCCCAAACTAGAAATCCAAATGTCCATCAACTGGTGAATCAACAATTAAATAGTGTATGTTTTAAGTTGGTTTAATTGTTAAAGTCAATCAGGTTTCTTTCTTTGTTCAGGAATTTCTATATATTTAATATGAATTGTCAACAGGGAGATTAAGCAACTTGGGAGATGCAAAATTTCCCAAATTTATTTGATCACAAAATTGTTTTATCCCTCTGAGGATCAGAATTTTTTTCCATAGAAAGTCATCTTAGGCAGTGAGAAAACCCAAGCTAGACCTTATTTTAATAATATACTACAATTTGAGAGAATATACAATGGAAAATTTTAGAATTTGAGTGAAGGAATATTTCCATTTGCTTACAGACAGAAATTGATGGAAAGATAATGTCTTGGGAATAGTGACCACCTAGTGTTTTTCAAACTTTCTTTTGGAGGAGGGCCTACTTCATAGTTAAATTTTAACTTAAATATATAACACACACATAAAGTAGAGGCAAAAGCACTATGGTTTAAGGAAAGGGTAGAGTAGGGCCCAAAATCTCCACTTGCTCCTACTCCCCAGTACTCCCCCCACCATCCCAATTTCTGGGTCTCTGAAGAATCTCTAAGATTCCTGGGAATGCACTGTGAAATACACAAAGCTTGCTTTCCACATAAATGTGAGGGCTTAAGTATTTGACCTTTGTCAAAGGTCCTGGAAAGGTAACAGTCTGGGCATGAGGGCTGTTTTGTGCAAGGGGTATGACCTATAAATCCTGACGCTTGTAGTAGCCTGAATTGGAGGGGGCTCTCTGAAAACCAAGGGACAAATGGGGGTGATTCCTAAATCACCTTACAACAGGTGAGAAAATGTTGGCTTTTGGAAAGCCAATCAGCTAGGAAGCAGCCAGAGGATATCAACGTAGATGGGTCAGAAATAAGTAGAAATTATTGTCTAGAAATAGTTCTGTACAGATTTTTTTAAGCTGCACATATATCTATTCCCAAAACTTTATTACTGGTTGGCAAATATAATTGTACAGACTGGGTGACCTCTGATACATTAATTGCTTTGAAATAAATGCAAGTTGCAGGAAAAGCCAGGGCTTTGGGGTGTGTCCTATGAAAGCAAAGGTCACTTCTTAACTGGTTAACTCAAGAGTCTGTGGAAAATGTGAGACAAAGGTGCTCAGGTGAAAAGCAATGCTTTCCCATCTCCCATTTTCGTCAGTTTGTACAGGACATTGTCATCTTGAGGCTGTTACTTGTAATGTCGTACTTTATGTATGCATATCCTTCTTACCATTTCTCCTGGACAAATGTAAACAGTTCCAGTTAAAGCACAGATTCTTTTTATTCCAAATTCTCTGCTATATAAAAGTGACTCAGGAATAGGGTCGTAAAATTTATTGCCCGATTCACACGAGAGCCTGCCCAGCACAGGACTAAGACCGACACAGGAAGTAGCACTCACCTGTCCACAATGATGCCATGAGGTATGAGGACATATTCCAAATCTCCATAATAGTGCTGTGGGTATGTGAATAAATTCAAGTCATACCCTGGCCAATCGTCCATAATCTGTGAATCAAATTATTTTGGTTATGATATTTTTCATTGGAAATTTTGAAAACAAACACACAAAAAGAGTATCATTTGAAAAACAGAATAGGTCTGACAATCAATATGGCATTAAATTATATTCTGTCAACTTATGAAAAGCTCAATGGGACAAGGTAATTTGTTTCACATAACCTGATAAAGGACCAAGAGCTGAAGTGAGAGAGTACGTACTCCCTTTCTAAAACTTGACATCATGCAATAAAAATATAAACTCAGTGTCTTGTAGCTAACTTGATAGTATTATTTCTAAGAGTGCATATGTGTAACTATATAACATATCTAAATTATAAAAATTATCATGAATATAACATGAATATATATAACATGTTTGTAATTATATTAATATAGACAGTATCATCATACATTACTATATTATACCGTGTTTCCCCGAAAGACCTAGCTGGACAATCAGCTCTAATGCGTCTTTTGGAGCAAAAATTAATATAAGATCCGGTCTTATATTATTACTATAATAATATAAGACCAGGTATAATACAATATAATATAATACCAGGTATAATATAATATAATACCGGTCTTATATTAATTTTTGCTGCAAAAGACGCATTAGAGCTGATTGTCCAGCTAGGTCTTATTTTTGGGGAAATATAGTATATACCATTACATTTCTAGGCATGTAAATGCCTCATCGGCCTGGGAAAGACAACCTATTAAAAGTACATGTCTCCTGGGATTAATGTAGACCCAAACTTCTGAGTCACCTAGTCCTTCTAATAAAAACTGCTAATGGGATGGACTATGGTCAGTACTGAAGTCCGTCTTATTGGGAAACTGTTGCTCCAGAAAAGTGGCCTATTCCTGTAGTAGGAAGACTGTTAGCAAGCCTTCCTCTTGCTTAGGATGGGATGTGCAAGTTTTGTGGTTCAAGCAGTAGCAGTAGGAAAGAAAACGAAGCTGAAGGTATTACTGTTCCTTTCAGACCATCAAGGAAGGATGCAACACGAAGGTCTTACATTCTCAGACCGTGCTGCGGCTGCACTGCAGGTTCTGGGTCCTGTCATTACTCCTGCACACTTCCATCACACGCCTCTATTGAGCTTCCGAGGCCCTTCCTAATGCAGACTATCGTAATTTTCCAGTCCAGTTCCCTTCACCATCCCTTCCCATCCTCAAATTGTTCTTCAGTCAAGTCATGATCCTTCCCAGCTGTGTTCTGTTTATGTCTGTCTTGCACCTACAACCTCTCCTTCTCTTCCCCCTCAACCTCTGTATTCCAAGCTCAACTCCCTTTGTGGAAGCTCAGGTCAGGCCCCACTTCTTTCTGGAGGCCTGTTTCCGCTCTCTGATCTTCTCTCCCAAATCCCTGGTGCCCCTAACAGCTACCTAGTCTCCCAAAGGCTCCCATTCAGGTTCCTTGATTAGATTCCTGTCACTTCCAGCCTCTGGCTTCCTCAGTCTGGTTTGGTTTTTGTTGTTTTAGAACCCATCTGAACTTCACGTAATGCTGGGACACTCTCCTGCTTTCCATTCTTCTCCTCACTAGGGATTTAAAACCAGTTCTCTTTTTGCTCAGATTTTGGAAGGTCATTCTACCCCACACCTGCTCCCCAAGTTCTGGAATGCCAGCCAAATGAAACCTGTGATTATTGCTCCCCAAATTTATCCTTTCCTCCCAGCAAAGGACAACTTATTTTCCCAGTTCTCACGTCAAAACCTTGTTGTCGACTCTGTTCTTTCACCCCATTAACAACTCATCATCAATTCCCTGAAAATGGAACCAGGACCTCCCGTCAGCATCTCCACTGCCTCCCCCCATCCGTGCCATCATTTCCCCAGAGACTATTGCCACCACTGCCAAACTCACCTCCTGACTTCCACCTTGGCACACACACCCCGGCCACACATGGCAGCTGGAGTGCTCCTTTACAAATGTGCATTGTATCATAGCAGTCTTCTGCTGCAATTTTTTCAAGGGCTTCCCATTTCACTTTGAGTACAATCCAGAGACCTCACATGGCTTCCCTCTCTTCCTCCCTCACTCTGCTTCTGCGACTGTTCTCCTTGCTGGTCCTTGAATGTGCCAAGCATGTTTCTGCCTCAAGAGCTTTGCACCTGCCATTTCTTTTGCCTACAATACTCTTCCCCCAGCTATGCAATAGCTTACCTTCACTTCCTTCAAGTCTCTGATCACCTATATAAAATAGCACCCGTCTCCTTCACACTCATCCTTGCAGCTCCGTATCCAGCTTTACTTTCCTTCATAGCATGTATTCCTACTGGATGTGGCACGTGGTGTGTGTGCGTGCGTATTTTGTCTTGTCTCCTCCCACTGAAATATTAGCTCCTCTGGTAGAGACCCTGCCTGTCTTATTTATTATTGAATCCCCAGTACCCAGGACACTGACCTGGAATATGGTAAGTGTTCAAAAATGTTAAAAGAGGGAACGAATGACACATTCTCCATCCACAGATTACCCACTACTATCTGAACTCCAGCCTCCTCCACCCGTTTGTCTCCGTTTGATAAAGAGCACCGCTATTCAAGGCTCTGAAAATTCATGGGTAGATTGCTAGCCAACGGAGTATGTCATCTGCATATTTGAAGAGTATCACATCTGCCCTGCCTCTACCAGCAAATTGGTGGGGTGTAAACTGTTGAATTTGCAAAGCAATTCTGATTTCCACTCCTGAGGACTCCTGGGGCTGCTGTAACCATCAATAATACCACAGAGGCTGAACCACCAGCTGCCCATGGGCAGCTTCCAGAAGAACCACTGGCAGGCCAAGGTAAAGACCAGACAAGAACCCGGACCAGTACTTTCTGGCTCCCCTTCCAGACCACACACTCTACCCACTCAACTTCCGGGAGCACTTCCAGGTGTGGCATCATTAACTGATGGTCTTCTGTGCCCATTCCTCCCACTATGTAAATGCTTTATTGCCCTCTGGTCTGGCGACAACTCAGAGACTACTCTCCATTCCATGTCCTAGAGCTTGGCTCCGATACAAGCTGTGGTGTTAGGGAAATTACTTAGCCTCTCTGAGACTCAGTTTCCCCCTCCTTTAAATAAGATACAATAAAGCCTACATACAGGGCAGTTATGAGGACTAAGACTAGAACAGATAATGTACTTGAAGTTCCTAGTACATTTCCTGGTGTATAATAAATGCTTAATAAATGATGCCCCCCCAAAAAGGAAAAAATGATAAGAAAGTGACAAATAAAACAACCTATAGATAAAAACTGTAGTGGTAATCCGCAGCTCAGAGGCAGAAGGAATATTGGTTAAGAGCACGGACTTAGAAGTCCAACACACCTGGAGGTGAGGTAGCTAACTGTGAGAACTTGGGCACTTTAACGTCTCTGAGTCTCAGTGTTTTTATCTGTAAAGGCGAGTCAATGACTGCCTCATATGGTTACTATGAGAATTAAATAAGAAAAATAATGGATATAAAGTTCTTTTATCCATACTTAGTATATAGCACTTATGCAATAAACGTTAACCATTTATATACGCTGAAACATCAATAGTTTACTTACAAATTATATATTTCAATTAATTTAAAGAAGTGCCTCCAACCTACTTGCCAAAGTCTTATTACTCTAGGTAAAGCTGTAAATTTAAAAGCAGAAGACATACATTTCTCTAAAACTATTATATAATCCAAACTGGCCTTATTTCCAAAGAGTCTAAAATAATAAGTTTTCCTGGTTAAGATAAAACACAATTAGAGATAAAAGAATTACTGGTTTACTTTGTTATCCTTAATGGTGCATGCAAATTGCATTGTAAATAAGTCCTAAACGTTAGGAATGGAGATTGCTATGAACTGTAGATAATTATGTTATTAATCTGCTTTAAAAAAAATCAAAACAAGAAGTCTTTAAATAGTTTCAGTATCATAGATAACATGCTCTAAGTTTATTCAGAACAATGCTCTCTCTGTTCAAAGACACAAAAACACGGCCAAGCTGGGGAAGTGACAAACACATTAACTGAGCCATTTCACACAACATCAAATCCCAGAACTCATTCCAATTCTTTCGTCTCATATGAAGATACATTGAAAACCTTTTTTCTAAGTCGTTAAAAATACTTTCTTGCTTAGAATATTTCTTGCAATATTTTTCAAGTGGTTTTCTCCAGGGAGAAAAATAGTTTGGAAACATATAAAAAGTGAATCTCTGCTCTTCTCGTCTGCGGAATCCCAAATTCTGGGTCCCTACTCTCTCTTGCAGGCAGTGACCATGGCTGCTGCCAATTTCAGGCTCACATCTACCCCTCCACCATCAGAAAGATATAGAGTCCTACCCCTCAGCTGTTTCCAAGAATCCCACACATGAATCATCACATCAGCACCTTGAACTCACTTTGAGTTTGCCTCGCCTGCCTATATCCAACTTAATGTAATTATCCTGGGTTCTACTAGAGAAAAGGATAGACATGCAGGAACTATCTCCCTTCTACATTATTTCCTGCCTTGGTGGGCCCTCTCACTACCTTCCTGCATCTTTCAGAAAATTGCCGTTTTTGAAGGCTTTTTTGGACACAGATTGGGCTGTTTACACTGTTCCATCATTTGTTTTTTAGACTTTAACAATCTACCTATCCTATTAATCATACAGTTACCTCATTCCTTTTTAAGAGTACCTATTATTAAATAATAGTGCTATATTTTAACCATTCTACTGATGGGATGGCTTTTTTTACAGATGGCTTTGTAATTGTTCAATCCACTGGCCACTTTTCCATTTTGGTCCTGCTAACTCTTTCTGTAGTATCTGATACTCTTGATAATCTCTTAGTGTCCTCCCCACCCCCGGTGCCACAAAACATTTTTCCCTGGGCACCCACCACCCTTCCTGCTCTCTACTACTTTGCTACTCATTCTTGGTCTCTTTATCTGGCTTCTCCTGGAAACTCTGCCTCTTATACTTGGGACTTTCCGGGTTTCTACCCGTAACAGTACTTTTTCATTTTTTTCCATTTTCACTGGGCATCCCTATCCACTCCCAAGTATCAGATATTTTTCTATTTGCTAATGATTTCCAAATCTATCCAATCACTCTCCTGAATTCCAAATTGCCTATATTGCATCCTGACCTGTGGGCCCTATGTGCACTACAGACTCAATGTGTTCAGAATTGAACTTATTTCCCTTTTTACATTTTCATCCCTCCCACCCAACCCCAGGCCTGACCAGCCTCTCCGTGGCAATTGGAGTGTTTTTTAAACCATAATTTTGGTGTAATGATTTCTTCTCAGGATGTAATGATTTCTTTGTACTTGTACTTGGTATGTGCCATCTTGGAGTACTCGGCTTCCGGGGGGGCTACCCCTCCTTACCCTTCAGATCTTGGCTCAAATGTCACTGACAAGAGGACATCCTGACCACTTGAGCAAAAGTAGTGCTCCCGAGCCCTTCTCCAACCACTCTTTGTTCTCCTCTTTCTTTCTTATTGCATATATCACTATCTGAAATTGTCTTATTTGCTTTCACACTGCCTGCCTATGACCTTTCTACAGAACGTAAGCTCCATGAAGACAGGGCTTTGTCTTCTTCCCTGCTGTATTCCTAGAACTTAGAACACCGCCTGGAACCCAGCACCATCAAATGTGTCGAATGAATGAACTCATTCTTTAAGAAGGAACTGCCCTGCTGTTATTAAGAACTAAGCAACACATTTTAATCCAAATAATTCTGTTGGAGTATGAGGTGTTTTCTTCCGCATCCCATTTACTCATTTAGTCCACTCATAATCATAGATTATCCGTGAATTACAGGCTGATCTCTGAAAAAAGAATCTTAATGTAGTAAATTAGCCCCACCTGCCACCCTCACCACTGTTCTACATTGAACCTGACACAGTAATAATCACCACCTTCCAGAAACCATTCTCCATGGGAGCCATGAGCAGAAGTTGCTGGCCACAGGGCAAGACCAGATTTGAATCCAGGACACTGAGAGATGGGTACCAGCTGGGCTGGCTGACTCCTCAAGGAATTGCCAAGAGTAGAGGCTCTGGTCTGGGAACTCATTATCCTACATCCTACCGTCGGGACCCACAACTTGATATTTTACACACGTCCTTTCCAATTTGCTCAACGGGCTTCTGGTGCTGTGGCCCTTTTGCAGACGGGGAAACTGACGCTGGAGAGGCACTAGCTTGTCTAAAGCTTGGGCAGAGACCCCTACAGACAGGGTCCCAGGGCAGGTTTTAAAGCTCAAACTCCATCCACTGGGGCTACTTAAAGCTACTTGAAGAATCCTTAGTATCTTTTTGGATAACAAAATGTGAGGCCTGGGCTAGAAGATTCAGGAGCAAGCACAAAGGGAAGGAGGCCCGCGGGGGTCTTCACAGACCCATGCTGCTCCCAGGGGTGACTCCTGGCGGCTGGCAGGAGTGGGACCCAGCACCACACGGGATTAACGCAGGAGTAGCGCACTCCTGGCCGGGGGGCGGGGGTTGGGGCGGAAGGGGGACACTGAGAACACCGGGTGAAGGGACTTGAAGTATTTGGTCAGATTGCGTTGGGGGGGGGGGAGCGGAAAGGGGAGGGCTGGGTGTGAGGACGAAAGCGATCCTCGCCGCGAGGGAAGAACAAAGCAGTGGCCGGCCCGCGCTCACCCGAATGCACTTCAGGCATTGCATCTAAGAGGAGGGTGCCAAGAAGGAAGGGGAAGGGAGAGCGCGGGGAGCGCACGACTCAGCCCGAAATAATCGGGAGTTTGCATTTACCACTACGCCTCGCCCGCAGTCTGGCGCCTCCTCACTGCTCCCGGCCATGTTTCTCCTGGGGAAAGCGGGAAGGGAAGAAGGCCGCGGGAAGGATCTGGGAGGGGGACGGGGGGGGGGTAAGGGACAGGGGGGATGGGGTGGGGCCGCCCCGCCCCCAGCCCGCGGGCTGGAAAGCCGCGGCGCCCGCCGCCCGGTGTCTGGCTGGGCTCCAGCGCCTCCACCGCGGCGCCCCCTCCCCGATCTCCCCCCCGAGCTGGTGCACGGGGTGAGGACACCGGGAGCAGTTGCGGAGCAGCGCCTGCTCCACCTGAGCTCAGGCCCCGGGCGCGTCCCTCGCGGCCGCCGCCCGTCAGCGAGCTGGGGACGTCGCCTGGTCCGCGCCCCCCGGGACTCGGGAGAGAGTGGTTGCCCACGGCTCGATTTTTACCGGAAGAGAAAGTGTTCCCTTGTCCCCTGCCTCCCTAAGTATGTCTTCCCAGCTTTCAGGCTAACAATGTCGTGGAGTCCTTCCTGCTAAGTTTTATGCACTCTTGATCCCAAGTAAACCCGTGAAGAAGCCTGCATTCTAGGACGTTCTCCAGTAGGGCCGTGCACGAAACGCTCCCGGATGTGGTTTTTAAATCCTCGAGCCGCCAAACCAGGAGTTGCAAGAGCCATGCTATTGCTTTTACCTTGGAATGTACTGCGATTATAGGGTCTGGGCTTTGAAATAGGGCCTCTTCTTAACCGTATTCAGCAAGGGGGGGGAGGGGGGAGGAAGGAGAGGGTGAGATTTTTACAAGTTATCTGCTTTACTTTTTGTAGGAACAGATGGTTGCATTTCAGTGTTTCAGGTTGCAGTGTAAAGCAATTATTCTCTTCAGATTAGAAATCATTTTATGAACCTTTTGTTAATTCCAGCCCGAATCCCAGCCTTCCCCAAGTGAATGTCCCTGGTCTTTGTTTCTCCAAGGCCCTGCTTTCCCTTTATGTATGTATTCATTCCCCTGGTCTCTGCTGTCCCGCCACATCCTTTGCAGCCCTGTTCTGGGATTTCAGCACTTGAGCTGAACACAGCTCTCTGACTCGGGCCTCTCCATCTCTCCAAAAGACAGTTTTGTTCATCTTCAGGCTCCGGCACAAGACAGCGAGAGGAATGCTGATTTTGCCTGGTTTGAGGGGCATATTGTTATCAATCAGTTAATGTCGCTCTAGGTTGGAAAACTAGCCCTTCAGACCTGGTCCCTGCCTGTGCTCAGCACCGCTTGGTCTTAGTGTCTTCTAAATGCCAGCGCAGGGGAAGGAAGACAGCTCCGTGGATCACTCAGATTACACACCGCACTGGTCACCTGGCTCCTGTAAACTGGGTGATATTGTTTCCTAGCACACAAGTAAACATTTTCTCTCAGTATTGTCAGAAGTCCTTGTTTGGGGCCATTTTACAGTCTGCCTCTCACTTCGTTTCCCAAAGGTGAAGGATCAGCTCCTATTTTTCATTGTGAAAGACCAAGCCCAGGAACCATCTTAACACTGCAACTTCCAGGAACTGAAACATGCTATATCACCCTGGGAATGATCAAATTTTAGGGTTCATAGGAATCTCTTGGGGAGCCGAACACCACCCTACCCTTGTAGGCTTTGGTGGAGAAGCTGTGTAGTGGGACTCAAGGCTAAGACAGGTGAGTGTGATGCAGGTGGGTAATGAGCCATGTGTTCACTTTACCATCCCACTTTACCTTCTTATTGCTGCAAAATCACATTTATCCATAAGAGACTGATGTGGCTGTTTGGGCTAGATAGGGGAATGGGACTTCAAAACAAGTTACAGATGTAGCTGCTATACATAAGTCAAATAGCAACAACTGTGTGCCCTGCCCAGGCACTGTGGAAGATGTCAGGGAAATGGTAGATAAACCTTCTTTCCTCAGGAAAGCCATTAATTTTTTTAATTAAAGTTTATTGGGGTGACAATTGTTAGTAAAACTACATAGGTTTCAGGTGTACAATTCTGTATTACATCATCTATAAATCCCATTGTGTGTTCACCACCCAGAGTCAGTTCTCCTTCCATCACCATATATTTGATCCCCTTTACCCTCATCTCCCTCCCCCCACCCCCCTTACCCTCTGGTAACCGCTAAACTATTGTGTGTGTCTAAGAGTTTTTGTTTCTCATTTGTTTGTCTTGTTTTTTTGTTGTTTTTGGTTTATATACCACATACAGTGATATCATGGTTCTCTGCTTTTTCCGTCTGACTTATTTCGCTTAGCATTATATTCTCAAGATCCATCCACGTTGTCACAAATGTTCCTATATCATCTTTTCTTACTGCAGAATAGTATTCCATTGTGTATATATACCACAACATCTTTATCCATTCATCTATCGAAGGACATTTTGGTTGTTTCCATGCCTTGGCCACCGTAAATAAAGCTGCAATGAACATTGGAGCACACGTGTCTTTATGGATAAATGTTTTCAGATTTTTTGGGTGGATACCCAGGAGAGGGATTGCTGGGTCATATGGTAATTCTATTCGTAATTTTTGAGGAACCTCCTCACTGCCTTCCATAGCAGCTGCACCAGTCTGCATTCCCACCAACAGTGTCTGAGGGTTCCTTTTTCTCCACAGCCTCTCCAAGAAAGTCATTAATTCAAAGGTAAAACCCAGTAGGTTCACAATAAAAACAATGTAACTTGCTTGGATGACAACAGGAATCTTATAAATGCACACTCAAGAACATCCTACAGAGACCAATATGCTATGAAGAGTACAGAATGATGAAGAAATCTTTTCTGAAAATGGAATTCATTTTATTATCATTTTATCTTTTGATAACATTTGAATTACACTTCTATACTTTGGACATCATTACTATAATATAATAGAATACTTGGTATTACAAAAAATATTTGCAAGGACCAATATTCAAGAATAACAACTCATCTTTCCAGGCTTTATTCTTAACCTTGCATTATGAGGATTTAAGAGGTAAAATTCTTTTTAAATGTTAAATTTCTGTTACATGTCTAGTGGAATAGTTTTGGATTAGGGTGCCAGTTTTTCTGGTAACAATCCATATGACCTTAGCCAATTACATCAATGTAATGTGCCTCAGTTTTCTCATCTGTAAGAGGGGGCAGTACATTTTTGCTCTACCACATATGATAATGAAATTAACATAATATCACATGCAAGAGAATCCTTTCAAAAATGCTATAAAACTGTAAGGCATTACTAATCTGAGATGCTGTGAAAATGTATAACCAAATGTTTGTAAAGCAATTTGATGTGAAAATGACAGGTTAACTACCTTTTAAAGATGAGTGTAGGTGACCAAGGAGGGACAGTTATAATCTAAGAACAAGTTGGGCCTGGTATGAGAATGGATATAGTAAAATGAGAAAAGTATTAAAGTAATGGAATTTTCCATAAAAAGGAATATTTTAACTCATCCGTTTTCTGATATTCCTTTGAAGAAGCTGTAAGAATAAAGACATATATCTTTACAAAGTTAATAGCCAATAAATATACTTTCATTTTTCTGTATTCTCTTTATCCCCTTTTAATTGTAGGTTGCCTGCATTTTAAATTCTGAAATTATCTTGTGCCACTACCATAGTGAAAACATAAATATTAATATTTATACTTACCCGAATTCTTCACCAGGCTAAAGACTTTTGTCCTGAAACTACATACTAATCTTTTGACAGTTTGGTAATTCCTTGACTTTGCCAATACTAATCTGTTATTGAAGGCACAATTCAATCTATGCACTGAGTTCCTCAGAGCCAGTCACTTAGTGACACTACGGTGATTTGAAACACAGAAGGGCATTTCATTCTTTCTGAGTCCTGAAACATGAAAATAAATAAAAAAACTCTCAGCCTGCAAATTGTGTTGAAATACATAAACATACGAAACTTAGTGACTCAGATTGTTAGGCACAGAGTCACTGGTTAGTCTGGATGAGATCCACTGTGGACAAAGGCCAGTCATAATGGTGATGATATTTTGCTTTTCTGTAATGCTGAACAAAACCCTTTACAAATATTACAAATACAAAAGAAAAAGTGGCAAGATCCCGTCTCCCAAATATTCAGGCTAAGTAAAATCTTGCTACCTTTGAGGTATTTTTTCCCTCTACATAAATACAGAAGAAATCTAGTTGCAATTAATTATAACACAAAACAACTTAAGCCAAAGCCTTATTCGTATTCAATTAGCATAGTAAGCCCTGTTTCCTGGCCTCTTGTTTGCAGCAGACTGAATCCAATGTGTGGTTTTAGAGTAAAGAAAATAATGGTTCCATAGTAGTCCTTACAAATAAAGCCAGGAGCTACATTCAGAATTATATTCTGTATTATTAACTTTCATTAGTAATTAACCTTCCACTGAAGAACGTAGTGCAGGGAGATTTAAGCCTTTCCTCTTGCAATAATGTCAGGCGTGAATAATATCATCAACAATAAATGCTAGGCTGTTTCAGAGATATCCTCCCACTATCTCCCCATCTGACCGGAACAGGAATTGGATAGCTTCAGAGCAAAAGAATAATATGTCCATGTTTTCCTCCAGATCTCAGAGTCCTGGCAGGCGACCTCGACTCTCTTGGCCACCATAAAGCAGTCATTGAAAGGACACAGCTGCAGAAACTAGCGGCTAAGCACTAAATAAATCCACAGGGCTGGAGGCACAAGTCATGTACATGACCCTAACACAATACCTTGTGGTTGTGAATGAACGGATTAGCATCTAATGGTACTGTGGTCGCTTATGCAAAATTAATTGGTGCCTCAGCCAGTGCTGAGTTTCTAATGGAAAGAAGTCCACTTAAAAAATAAAAAACACCAAAAAACAAAACAACAACAACAAAAAACCAAAACCCTCAAGGGACCTCTTTGGCTGACAGAAACTTTGGCTGGTGTTGTGGGAGACTAAGAACCAGTAGGAATGGGAAGGGAACTGAGCTCTTTATTCTCTTCTTTTTAAAAATATGCACCAAGAACTTAAATGGACATGGCTAAGACCTTTCTCAACGCTGAAAGGGCCTGGCTTTACAATTTGTGCCATCCTTCAAGTTGACGTGAAACTTTGTATTGTCCGAGAACATAAGGAAGGATTCCCACTCACCTCCACTCATTCTTTCTCCTGTTCCCCAGGTATGAACAAGATCAGCCTTCTGAGTAGCAAGAGAGAGGAAAGCCATCTCACTGTGGCAATTCCCTTTCGGCTTACTGAGTGATGGTATGGTGACTTCCACAGGCAATTGCTTTTCAACACTGCCAACATATCTCTGTAAATAGGGAATCAGAGTTGGGACGTGATATAGCAAGCCATCCAAGGGCGTGGGCGTGCTGGGCTCCTGCTTCTCTCTAAGGAGCCCTCTATTACATCCGGGTCCGTGGGCATTTATTGCAGCACCCATATTAATAGTCCTGTGTTTTGTTCTTGAAGGAACTGAGTTCTTTGTGTTTTCTATCTAGGGGTCTCTTAATTACACTCGCTACTTCAGCTGTACCTGTAGGATTCATGGCTCGTTGAACCTGACTTCCAGATGGTCAAATGTGATAACTTTTAGCAATTCTGTTTATATCTTTTCACTTTGATTTCTTGTTTTTGTTCCAACTTTATTGAGATATAACTGACAAATATAATTGTATATATTTAAGTTATATAAAACAATAACTTGATGTAGCTATACATTGTGAAATAATTACCACAAACATGCTAATTAACACATCCCCATAGGTATCACACAGTTCTCTGTGTGTGGAGAATACTTAATATCTACTCTCTTAGCAAATTTCAAGTACACAATACAATATTATTCACTATAGTCATCATGCTGTATATTAGATCTCCAGAACTTATTTTATTACTGAAAGTTTGTACGTTTTGACCAACATATCCCCATTTCCACCCCCCACCCCACAGCCCTTGGAAATCACCATTCTTTCTGCTTTTGTGAGTTTGATGTTTGATTTTTTTTTTTTAGATTACACATATAAGTGAGATCATACAGTATTTGTCTTTCTGTGTCTCTCTTATTTCACTTAGCACAGTATCCTCCAGGTTCATCCATGCTGTTTCAAATAGCAAGATTTACTTTTCATGGCTAAATTTTACATATATATATATATATATATATATATATATATATTCACATTTTCTTTGTCCATTCATTTGTTAATGGACACTTAGGTTATTTTCATATCTTAGCTTCTTGTGAATAATGCTGGAATGAACATAGAAGTGTAGATATCTCTTTGAGATACTGATTTTGTTCACTTTGGATATATGCTCAGAAATGGGATTGCTGGAATCATAAGGTAGTTCTATTTTTAATGTTTGGAGGAACCTCCATACTGTTTTCCATAATGATTGCACCAATTTACATTTCCACCAGCAGTATACAAGGGCTCCATTTTCTTCACATCCATGACAACATTTGTTGTCTATTGTCTTTTTTTGCATTTCCCTGATGATTAGTAATGTTGAGCATCTTTTCATGTCTGTTGGCCAGTCATATATCTTCTTTGGAAAAATGTCTGTTCAGATCCTTTGCCCATTTTTTAATCAGGTGATTTGTGTTTTGCTACTGAGTTGTATGAGTTCCTTATATATTTCGGATATTAACCCCTTATCTAATAAATGGTTTGCAAATATTTTCTCTCATTCTGTAGGTTGCTTTTAATTTTGTTGCTTGTTTATGTTGCTGTGCAGAGATTTTTAATTTGATGTCCCACTTG
Source organism: Rhinolophus hipposideros (assembly GCF_964194185.1). Taxonomy (NCBI): domain Eukaryota; kingdom Metazoa; phylum Chordata; class Mammalia; order Chiroptera; family Rhinolophidae; genus Rhinolophus; species Rhinolophus hipposideros. Next base: position 12,516,920 of record NC_138047.1, on the reverse strand, counting down.
TGTGTGTGTGTGTGTGTGTGTGTGTGTGTGTGTGTGTGTGTGTGTTGCTTTTGTTGCTTGTGTTTTTGGTGTTATATCAAAAAAAGTATTTCCAAGACCAATGTCAAGGAGATTTTCCCGTTATTTTTTTTAAGGAGTTTTATTGTTTAAGGTCTTATGTTTAAGTCTTCAATCCATTTCAAGGAAATTTTTGTTCGTGTTGTAAGATAAGTGTCTATTTTCATTATTTTGCATGTAGATATCCAGTTTTCCCAGTACCTTTTATTGAAGAGACTATTCTTTTCCCATTGTGTACTCTTGGTGTTTTTCTCATAGATTAGTTCACCATGTATGTACAGGTTTCTTTCTAGGCTTTCTATTCTGCTCTATTAGAATATGTGTCTGTTTTAATGCTAGAACTGTATTATTTGATTGCTATAGCTTTGTAATATAGTTTGAAATCAGAAAATATGTTGCCTCCAGCTTTGTTCTTCTTCCTCAAATATGCTTTGACCATTTGGATTCTTCTTTGGTTTTATATAAATTCTAGGATTGTTTTTCCTATTTCAGTGAAAAATACTATTGGACTTTGATAAGGATTGCATTGAATCTGTAAGTCACTTTGGGTAGTATGGACATTTAAACAATATTAATTATTCCAATCAATGAACACAAGATACCTTTCCATTTATTTATGTCTTCTTCAATTTCTTTCATCAATGTCTTATAGTTTTCAGTGTAGAGACCTTTCACTTCTTGGTTAAATGTATTCCTAAGCATTTTATTCTTTTTGATGTTTTTGTATATGGGATTATTTTCTTTATTCTTTTTCAGATTGCTCATCATTAGTGTATAGAAAAGCAACTGGTTTTTGCATGTTGATTTTGTGTCCTGCAACTTCACTGAACTCTTCTATTAGTTCTAACAAGTTTTTGGCATAGTCTTCAGGGTTTCCTATATATAAGATCATGTCATCTGCAAACAGAGACAATTTTGCTTCTCTCTTTTTGATTTGTATGCCATTAATTTCTTGCCTAATTACTCTGGCTAAGACTCCCAGTACTACGTTGAACAGAAGTGGAAAAAGTGGACACATTTGTCTTGTTCTCAATCTTAGAGGAAAAGCATTCAGCTTCCATTGGGGCTTGCAGTGTTGGTGGGCTTTTTACCAGGGGCTCAGGAAGGCATAGATTTTGTCTGGTCCCTGGATATATGAAACTACTTCCAGGACTTGGGTCAGTAGGGCTGGTGCCGGAACAAGGATCCACTTCAGGGTCTGCGGTTGGATCTGGTTGGATCTGCAGATAGTGGGACTGTTAACCAGGTACACAGCAGACAGGTGTGGCTCCCACCATGTCCGTGGGAGGGCTCCTGCCAGGTCACTAGGCAGGCTGGTCGCAGACGGACGCTGAGAAAGACTGGTATTGAGATACAGGACTGCTTCCTGGTCCACACCCAGAACTGCAGGCCTGCCTCTGGAGACATGGATAGGAGTGCCTCCTGCTGGCTGGCTGGGTGAGCGGGACTGCCTCTGGAATGTGGGTCTGCAGGGGTGGAACCAGGTCACAGGGCTGCTTCAGGATCTGAAATCAAACCTAGGTCGGCAGGCCTGTCTTCCAGGGCATGGAGGATGGTGTCTCCGATCACGTCCCTAGCTGGGCAATACCCCTCCCAGACTATAGCTAACAGGCGCTAAAGCCAAGTTATAGGGCCACTTCAGGCTCCAAAATCAGACCTAGGTGGGTGGGCTTTCCTCCAAGGGCACTGATGAGCATGTCTCCCAGTGGGTCTCTGGGTGAGCAGCTGAGAAGGGCTGGAGCCAGGTCACAGGCCACTTCAGGGTCCACATCTGAGACTGAGGTTGATGGGCCTGTTATCTACAGCATGGGCGAGTGTGACTCCTCCTGTGTCCTTAACAGATGGCTGGTGGCAGGAATATGGCCAAATAGGGCTATAGCAAGTCCACAGGGTAAAAGACCCATTTCTGGGTCTGAAACCAGGACTGTGGTCAGGAACCTGCCATGTGAGTGTGGGTCTCCTCTGTCTTCTCAAAACGGGCCTCCTCTGTCTTGGGCTCCACTCAGGTTTCACAATATCGTACCTGGATACTAAGCTCCCACAAAGTCACTTTTGCCCAAGGATGGTTGCCTAATTATTGTTGCTATGGGGTGATTGATATGTGTGGGGCAGGGGGGTGGGGAGAACCTCCTATTCTGCCATCTTGCTAACTTATAACTTTTTAAAAAGAAAATTATAATGTTTTCTCCATGTTAAAATTCATATGTGCAAATGAATTTAAACTGAAAAATATAGAAAAGAGGAGTAAAATAGAAAGGCACTTTAAACATGTTTTGGTGTCTTCTAGTTTTGTGATTCTGGAAAGTTTATCTTACATAGTTGTGACTACGTGCTTGCTCCATATTTCTATACTGCTTTTCTGCTTTACACTCTTAAGTAAAATAAACATATAACAGTGTTTTTCCAATGAATAATAAACATCACCTGAAATGATAATGCCATTATTTATTTAACCATTCCCCAATGTATTTTTATTACTTCCAAATTTTGATTTTAGAAATATATATAAATAAATGTTTTTGTAATAAAACATTTATATGCATTTTAACAATTTCTGGAGGATAAATTCTGCAGAAATGGAATTTCTAAGAGGGTATAAATATTTTAAGGCTCATGATATATATTGGTAAATTTAGCTTACCATGTTAATGTCTGTGTTCAGTGGAAAATTATAGAAAGTCTTATGGGGTTTTTAACTGAACATGAATAAAATTTTACTGCAAAAACACTTTGACGTTTGAGGGAAAAGAGTATTAGTTAACATATGTTAAAAGCTTAGTAATTGAAACTAATAAGGAAAGTCAGTTTGAATTTGTGATTAAGTCTTAACTATAAACTGCTTTAAACAATGTGCTTTTATTGTCGTAGTCCATAAAACAGTACCTAGACTAATGAAAAGTTTATGGTGTTCTGTGTAAGGCTTTTGGCTCCAAGTCAGGTAGACTGAGCTTTAAACTCAGACTTCACCACCTATCACCTGACCTTAGGCAAGTTTCCTAACTTCTTTGCTTTATTTTCTGCATCTGTTTAATGAAGATCAAGTGAATTTCTACTCCTTAGGGTTAATGTGAGGCTTAAATAATGTGTTCAAAGTAGTGAGGACCTAAGAAGTGCCCAATACATTTTATCAGTTTATCAAGTTATTAAAATAGAATCATTTTAAATGGAATTCCTGGTCAGTGAGAATTTCTGCATCAATAAACAGATCGGTTGAAGAGTTTTAAACAAATAAACCTGTAATCTATACAAGTTTCTTCATGTAAATGAACTAACATTTTCCAGTGAAATTTGTTGTGTCATCAACCTGTTCTCTCTTTATAGTGTGTGTGTATGTGTGTGTAAAACAAAAGTAAGCTAATAAGAAAAGCCCCTGTTAGTACAAATAGTGATTGATTCTGAATTAATTAAGAGGTCTATTTTTGATTTATTGCTTTAAGTTTTTAAATATTACAGTAGAAAGAACAAAATGTGCTTGCTTTAATGGCCTTAATGTTTGGAATATGAAGAACAACAATAAATGTTTACTTCAAAATTAATGAATGTACTTCAAATAAGCTTATATCAAACACATATACACCAAAAATCTCAATATTTATAGTTTATACTTAAGGAACAAATATAAATGGATCAAATTTAAAACTCAGTTAACATTTGTCTAAGTGTTTCTCTAAGGAGTGATTAGAGAAAATCTTATTGTGAAAAATTGTCTCTTGATGCAGAGTGGGTGTTACATTCCGGGCTTGGGCAAAGCAGTTTTCTGTTTCCATAGGCCACTTTAGATACTATTCAGTTTCTGTGGTTAGTGGTTTTTTGCTTTAGCACTCACTTTACCTTAAATGCTCCACTATTTCTTAGCTCAGCAAAACTATCATGATCCTTTTGAACTCAAAGCCCAGGCCAACACTGTCGTGATCTGACTTTGTCTCATGGCTTGAGAAATAACCTTCAGATTCTCTTTGGTTAATACCAAATGCAGAAATAGCAAACAATCTTAAGTCACAGAGGTGAAAAATTTTCAACACATCTTTTTAAATTAAAGTCATTCAAAGAAATAGGAGACCAGAAAAATCTAGTTTGTATGGTAAGGTCAAATGCTTAACCAAGAAATCACTTCTCACTCCAGGATTGATGTCAGTGGCTTTTTATTCTCAAATTTCTCAGCATGTTCGGTACAGTCAGTGACAGAGTATACACCCAGGTAGGTCACCTTTTGCAGAGTGTAAAGGAATGAGAGATGGGTGACTCAGGCTTATATGTGGGTCTGGGGATTTTGCCAAAGCTTAAGTGATATAGACAGATTGTCTTAGAATTATAACTGTCTATCTGGACTTTGTACTCATTACCTTTACACCTTGATAATCAAGTTATATTACCTTTTATATTATGATTTTTGTTGTTGTTGTTTCCTGTGATTTTTCTGCATTCTTTTTCAACATTTTTTTCTAGGTTTTAAAACTAGTTTGTGTTTCTAAGTTCTTGCTTTAGGCCTACTTCCTGGCTTCATTCCAGTTGTTTAATCAACTAGATTGAATTTTCAAAAATAACGAACTTTACAAAACGATGAATATTTAGACTGGCTACTGAAGTAGTCATTTGGTAGTTATTCAGAAATCTCGTTGTGTTAATTCAGAAAACCTGAAACATAGGTTTCCAATGCTTTTTTTCTTGTTTTTAGAGAGATTAGACATTTGAAAAAGGGTTTTCTGGATCTTCTTCCACATTTTCTTCTTGTAAAAGAACAATAAAAAAGGAAAACTCTGGTTTTAAAAGCAAACTATGAAAATGATGTAAAAGGATAGACAAGCAAAAATTCCCCAAAGTCAGATTGCTTTGCATAATGACCAAAATAGAGAAAGAAGATGGTGGAAATAATTATCTAAGAAGTACTCCCCTGTTCCACACAGCCCATTCTAGGAACTTGTGAAAATGAATGGAGAATTCAGTGAAGATGTTCCCTCTCCAACTGGGAAAAGCTCTAGGTAACACCATCATTCTGAGATTCTCTGGGTTTAGAAGCCTAGAAGATATTTCCAATGGGGTTGCTCAAGCGTGTAAAATCCCATACATTTTACCTTACCTTAGACCAAGGTTTCTCAACATTTGGGACCAAATAAATGTTGTGGGGGCTGTTCCATGCATGCAGGATGTTTACCAGCATCCCTGATTTTTACTCACTAGAAGCCAGTAGCACTCCCAGTTGTGATAATCAAAAGGACCCCCAGAAAGGGCCAAATGGCCCTCAGGAGGGAGGAGGAACAAATTCACCCCCATTAAGAATCACTGTCCTAGACTAACAACAGCTCTTAAGCTGGCCTCAACTGTTTCCTACTCTGTTTTGAAAAGGTAAAGGAAAACATTCAGCCAGTAGCCAAAACCCATTAACGGTAAGTCTATGGCCTCCTTGGCTATGGATTAATGTGAGATTGTGGGAGGATTTTCTTTCTTTCGTGCTTCCTGGAATAGAGAAATATAACCAAACATAAAAAACGAACAAACAAAAAAACCCCATTGATTATGTTTCAAACATAGGGAACCATAAATCTGATAAAGTTCAGGTCAAAAGCAAAACCAACATTTGGTTTCTGCACTGTCTTTTTAATATGGGCTCAATGGTTTTTCATTTTCTCATAGTCTATCAACATAGGAATTTGAGTTTATAATATTCATAGACCTCTAAGGTTTGTTAATTTGATTTCCATTTAATATCAAGAAAGGTGAACCTCAAGAGAGGCTGAGCAACATACTAAGATTACCCAGTGTAGTGATATTTTAAATTAATGAAATGTATGGCAAGATTCTGAAGTGAGCATTCCTTTTGCGGCCTGTCTTGAATATATAGCCTTTCATGCTGGGCCCACACAGGTGAGTCGGCCTGACAATGTGGGCAAAGCTAGAATCAGACATCACAGCACTGAACTCATACAACTCAACAACAAAAAAACAAACAACCAATTGAAAAATGGGCAGAGTAACTGAAGAGACGTTTCTCCGAAGAGGACATACAAATGGCAAATAGACATATGAAAAAATGCTCAACATCACTAATCATCAGGAAATGCAAATAAAAACCACAATGAGATATCACCTCACCCCAGTCAGAATGGCTATCATCAACAAGACAAATAGTAACAAGTGTTGGAGAGGCTGTGGAGAAAAAGGAACCCTCATACACTGTTGGTGGGAATGCAGACTGGTGCAGCCGCTATGGAAGGCAGCGTGGAGGTTTCTCAAAAAATTACGAATAGAATTACCATATGACCCAGCAATCCCTCTCCTGGGTATCTACCCCAAAAATCTGAAAACATTTATCCATAAAGACATGTGTGCTCCAATGTTCATTGCAGCTTTATTTATGGTGGCTAAGACTTGGAAACAACCAAAATGTCCTTGATAGATGAATGGATAAAGAAGTTGTGGTATAATCCCATTGTGGGATTTATAGATGATGTAATACAGAATTGTATTACAATGGGATTTATAGATGATGTAATACAGAATTGTACACCTGAAATCTATGTAATTTCACTAACAATTGTCACCCCAATAAATTTAAAAAAAAAGAAGTTGTGGTATATATACACAATGGAACTATTCGGCGGTAAGAAAGATGAAATAGGACCATTTGTGACAACATGGATGGATCTTGAGATTATAATGCTAAGTGAAATAAGTCAGACAGAAAAAGTAGGGAACCATATGATTTCAGCGATATGTGGTATATAAAACTGGAAACAACAAAAGAACAAGACAAACAAATGAGAAACAAAAACTCATAGACACAGACACTAGTTTAGTGGTTACCAGGGGGTAAGGGGGGAGGGTCGTGTTAGATGAGGGTAAGGGGGATCAAATATGTGGCGATGAAAGGAGAACTGACTCTGGGTGGTGAACACACAATGTGATATATAGATCATGTATTATAGAATTATACACCTGAAGTCTATGTAACTTTAGTAATAATTGTCACCCCAATAAACTTTAATTAAAAAATAAGTAAATACAAATAAAATAAAATAAAACTAATGGGTTAATTAAAAAAAAAAAAAAAGAAGTGACAGCACCGAAGTCTGTGCCCTGCCTCTGCCACTTGCTGCTTGACCTTGGGACTCATGACCCTGAGATTCAGTTCCTCCATGTGGAAATGAGAACAACCAAGATTAACTGATATGATTGTTGTGATGATTACATTAGTATCACAATCACTGTCACTCATATCATTCCACTTTTCCTCCTTTCCCTTCACTCCTCTCCACTGGTATTGATTCCTTGCGTACACCCAGGCCCTCAGGGGCCACAGTTTTGTGAACTCGCTCAGCCCAGATTCTGAGGCTCAGCCATGGAGAGCTCACCAACGTGTCTCTAGAGGTTTAGAAAACAAAGTTCACAAGCTTCATAAAATTAACTGAGAGCTCTGTGTGTCTTTCAATTTCTTACTACTTGAAATGGTTTCATTAAATTTCCAAGTGCTTCGATGTCTATGAATATTAAAAATTAGGTTCTCTGTGAAAATATTACCAAATTCTTAGTGCTGGGGCAGGAGGAATACTAGAAGTCATCTCGTCTAGCAGGGATTCCTAGTTAGGAATCTTTTTCACTGACGGGGACTCAGCACTTTGCAGGCACCTCATGTTGTTTTTGAGAAGTGCTAGTTATTGGAAAGTTCTGATACTGTCCTAGCTGTACCCTTTGGGTGTTCTTCTGGAAAAGCACTGGTTCCATCTCCTTCCTCATTCCCTAATGAGCTATTCAGCCATCGGCAAATCATGGGCCTGCACGTTTGCTGCATTTAAAGACCTGGCATGTGAAGATATCAAACACAAAACAATGTAACTAATTTTACAGGCACCTGAAATCTAGTCTTATTTCTTGCATTAGTGGCGGTTGTGTAACTTGGAAGACTATAGAACCTTCAGGTAAAATGCAGACAATGAGTTGTGCCATGGAAACTGCAGAATAAGAGATCTAACTGGCAGAGAAAATGAATTCTATTTGGTTTTGCCTGTAGTTGTATTCAGTTACTGACTTCATAGACGATGCCTGTAAGAATAGTTCACCCAGCATACGTTCAGATTCACAGCCTCCCTCCAGAAGAATAAGTGTCTAACATACTCAAGTATGTTTTGGGAGTATGAATTAGAACCTCCATGGTATGGCCAGAAAATAGGAAAAAAAACCTTAAACATGACTCTTAGGTAATTTACATATCAGCATGTATGCCACCTTTGTAATTAGAGAAGAAAAATGAAATATGTGCAAAGGCCTTAAAACTGAAGTGGCTAATGAGGGAGAGACCCCGATATTTGTGGTATGTGCAGCTTTTTCATTCTCTTAGACCGTAACACCCTGTAGTTTCCTTCCCTCCTTCCTCCCAGTGTCATGGCTTTTTCTGGACACTAGAAATGTTTTCTTCTGAGGCACTTTCCAGGTTCTCAGGTGCCTTTTCCATCATGCAATTGCACTCTGTTAAAATGGGCCACTCCATACATATAGGCATTGAAGTAGATGGAATATGGTACAACAAAGATGCTAGAGATTAAGTGGAATCTTTGGGACGTGTATGCCCATCAGGTGCCTGAGCGTATGCTTTTATTTATGGGCATAAATAAAAACACTCTCCCTTATAAACTCTTCCACTGCCAATCATTAATGGTGAGATTTTGGACAATTTCCTAACCTTTCCATGTCTCAGTTTCCTTATTGCTAAAAGAGGGTGATCATCATAACGTTATGAGGATTAAGTGAGTTTAACTTAAGCATGTAGAAAAATATAGACCCTAGAACTGCCACATATATTTTCTGTTGTTACTATTATAGAGAAGAAAATGGGGTGATATCTGTTTCTCACTTTATTGGCCATTCATCACTTTGAAAAGTCATATAGTAATTTAGTTTTTTTTTAACCTAATTTAATAAGCAGCTTTACTCTCCACTATGAGCAAGACTCGCTGCTCTGCTCATCATAACAGACCAAGAAGATTTTAGATTCTGTGGGTGCCAGTTTCAATTTCTGCCTCCACAAATTCAGAGCTTCTGAATTCTTTTTCTGGAGAGAGAGAGAGAGAGAGAGAGAGAGAGAGAGAGAGAGAGAAGAGAGAGAGAGAGAGAGAGAGAGAGGAGAGAGAGAGGAGAGAGAGAGAGAGGAGAGAGAGGAGAGAGAGAGAGCGAGGAGAGAGAGAGAGAGCGAGGAGAAAGAGAGAGAGAGAGAGAGAGAGAGAGGAGAGAGAGAGGAGAGAGAGAGAGAGAGAGAGAGAGAGAGAGAGAGAGAGAGGAGAGAGAGAGAGAGAGAGAGAGAGAGAGAGAGAGAGAGAGAGAGAGAGAGAGAGAGAGAGAGAGAGGAGAGAGAGAGAGAGGAGAGAGAGAGGAGAGAGAGAGAGGAGAGAGAGAGAGAGAGAGAGAGAGAGAGAGAGAGAGAGAGAGAGAGGAGAGAGAGAGGAGAGAGAGGAGAGAGAGGAGAGAGAGAGAGAGAGAGAGAGAGGAGAGAGAGAGAGGAGAGAGAGAGAGAGAGAGAGAGAGAGAGAGAGAGAGAGAGAGAGAGAGAGAGAGAGAGAGAGAGAGAGAGAGAGAGAGAGAAGAGAGAGGAGAGAGAGAGAGAGAGAGAGAGAGAGAGAGAGTGTGAGTGTGTGTGTGTGAGTGTGTGTGTGTGTGAAAAGTGGCAGAGATGGATCCAGCTGGTTTGGACGGCCCATTCTTCTGTCATTACTCTACATAATGAGACCGTGTGATTTCTTTCATTTCGTGCAGCTGCTACCACCTGGTGTGCCCAGAAATGATGAAAGCCTTCGGCCCTTACGAATGAGAATATCTCTCCAAATGAGCTGAATACTTGCTGTGGACATAGGGCATGAAAGGTCATGAATTCTATTTGGTTTCTTTCAGTTAAGCCCTGGTATTTCTCATTGCATGACTGTTTGCTTAATTCTATATTTAGATCCTTGAACAAAAATGTTACAAGAGACTTTTTAGCAGTCTCGCCACGATCCTGAACCTTCTTTATTTCCTTATTTGGATAGCAGTGATACCTATGTTTATATGCATAATATATACAGAGGGTACCTAAAAAATGTATACACATTTTAAGAAAGTAAAAAACTATTAAAATTAGAATACTCAATATATTAATATACCGATAATAAAAGATGAATACAAATTGTGTATACATTTTTTTGGCACCCCCGCATACATATGACCAAATAATTATGGTTCGACACACCTTCTCTGAAATAAACTAACCATAGCCTAAAGATACGAGGAATTGTAGTAAAGCAATACATAATTTTTAAAAAATGATTTTAATAGTTTCCCATAGACTAGAGTTCTAGTATTTCTGGCCATCAACTATAACATCACTGGGATAAGGAAAGAGTGGGAAATATTGATAAAAAATGTTGTTACCTGGTAGACTTTTTAAAAAAAAACCTATTTTCGAGTAAGATGCTGAACTACCATTCCTTCTTCCGTCTCATCCTGATATAGGCAGTGGGGTTTTCCCAGGCCCGAGAGGAAGAAGAATTCTCTTTCCTTTATCTCTGACAAGAATCGTTTTCCACAGCTGATGAACAGGAAAACAAAGCATAAGTCTAGCCACTGTGAGGTGTTCCTGCACGTGAGGTCTGAGATGGCACAAAGTTGCCTTGCAGAGACAACAAGGCAAACTTAGAGAACAGGAAAAGACTTCCATGTTCTTCACCAATCCTCCTTCTCACAGATGCTGACACCTCCTTGCTCATCAAACAGCTAACATCCTTCATAAAACCCTGTGCTGTCTGAGCTCCCCCAGTGGTTCCATACCCAGACCTACCTTGAATGGTATTACTGCACACCCAAGACTTTTTTCAGTTCCTTACGCTGCCCCTACTCCCTTATGTGCCTTCTGACTCCTTCAGTTGGGGCCCTCTGACCTGTTTGAGTCATCTATCTAATTCAGTAGTACCTGACAAGACTTGGTGAATTTCAGCCACTGTAGCATGTTGATGAGGCATGCTTGGAAACCCATAATATAACCTGGGAAGCCTGTATCTTATCCGGTTCACCTGTACCCAGGGATGGATAACTTTGGAGGCACAAAAGTTGAATCATGCATGATCACTCATTTTCTACTCTCCCAACCCTTGCCTTTCAGCTTATTTTGAAGTAGCAAGATGGCTGTTTTCAATCTTTAAGTAAGCCATGCTGCCATTTTAGTTATGAAGGCTTGTTGTTTCAGAGTCTATAAGTCAGGTTTGCTGAGGATGGGGCTTCCGTGCTTAAGATATTATGAACATATTTTGTAACTTCTACATGTCTGTCACAGAATTACAGAATCCATAGGTCTTTTTCTATGAGTACGCTCTGAAGAAAAATTCACAAATGGAAAAAGAAAGATAAAATGAAAACACGATGCAAACTTTTCTAACAAATACTGAAAGTGGTAGTTTTGGTGTATTTATTTTTTTGCTTTAATAAGATCGTTATCATATAATTTTTAAAGGTAAAAATATGTAGAGATCAAAGAATTTGAAGAAAAAGATGGAGAGGTCCTCTTGTTTACAAAAATACAAATAAGAGCACTTTTTAAAACTGCGGTTAAAGTGACATCAATAGTTACAAAGCCCCTGGAACAGATGAATTTTGTCACATGGAATAACATTTTAGGCCATTATTGTCATTTATCATTTCTTATCATGAACATTCTTAAATCATTCCCCAAGGAATTCTAAAATTTTTCTAAGAAACTTTTGCATCATCCTAAAGTAGCATTTGTTAAGCTTTATTACTTAGGAAAAAACTCACCCTTTTATGTAATTTTGCATAGCAACATTCAAAACACAGCAAACATGATGATGCATGGAAAATAGAAAGAGTCTGGGAGACATACAGCCATGGTGAGACAGGTCATGTGTTCCCAGAAACCACTTGGGGACCATGGTGCAGCTCTCCCATGGCAGCTACAAGGAACCAAGCCCATCCATGGTTCTCATTTCCTTAAGCTCTTCCTTAGCAATTCTTACAAACAAAGTTTTATTTTATTCTGAAATCAGGTAAAAAGTAAAAAATGAATGTTTATAGAAGGGGGAAAAATCTTTTCAAGATGATGTATACTCCCATAAGGACAGGCTGCATATTTTAGAAGTATAGTAAGTATGCACTGTTCTAAAACAGTTACCATAGAAACAAAACTTTTTCCCATTAGATGGAAGGGTAATTGCAGCAGTACATTTCCACACAAATATCTAACCTACACAAATTAAGCATCGGTTGGGAGTCAAATCCAACAGACTGGATTTAATAGGCAGGTGTAAGTGGGGGAGGATAAGAGCTATAAGAGAAAATGTTTGCACATCAAACAATCAAACTATAAGTTTGCTTTAAAAAATCCATCAAAGTGGGCACTTTGATGCCCACTGCTTTTTATTCTGCTCTAATTTCCCAGGAAGGCATCACCCAGCTCTCAGCTGAAAGCCATGCTAAGCAGTATCAAAGAGGATTCTTCCAGCCTGGTTCATGACAGTTTATTCTGAAAAGGAGCGTAAATGTGACATGCCACTGCATACGTGGATATGTAGGGTTGCTGAACAATGTGATGTGTCGAGTAGGGTAATAATCAGGGAAGCTTCTGCAACGCTGGATTTAAGTCAGGAGTCAGAGTGATGTTTTGGTAGAAGGGCTACTACCATGTTTCATCTATCTTAAGATGCACTTTGAACATCTCTGAAATGAAGCTGCCTTAGAACTGATGGTGTCACATGGTCACTATCAACCAGGTTGCAGCTGCGATGTGAAATCATACACACGTGAGCAAACTTGGTCATTGTAGCTTCAACTGAGTTTTATGCATTGTTGGCTCTACATATGTTGAGTTTAACAGACATTTAAAATGTCTTACAAAAGATTATACTACTATTAATCCCTGAAGTGAAAGTTTTTGTGTACATAGAAAAGTATGGAAACAGAGCAGAGTGGCAAGTTAGATACTAGTTGAAGGAAGTTGTCATTGGATGTAAGATCAATATTATCAAAACTTGCAGAAGAGGAGTCAGTAGTTTGGAATACAATCTCAGAGACAACATTGGAGTACTCTAGTGTCAAATGTATCACCCACACTCCTGACTGCACACAAGATGGTAAGTTATGGACATTGACAATTCTGAATAGAAAGGTGATAAAAATGAGTCTGGCTGTGAATGTAAAGACGTTTAGGATTACCTTAACCTTCATTGTTTTATGTCACATAGGAATACATGAAAAAAAGTTTACATTTAAATCAAAAAGAACTCTTTCTAGAAATCTAAAATAAAAATTCTTAGTGATAAGCATTGTGACAGTTTGTTAGAGTTTTTCCTTCCTAGTGGCACATAAGATAATGGTACATCTTACTATGATAGTATCTTAGATTTAATGAGATATGGGCATGTGAGAAAGATGAGTAAGATAATTATGATCTTAAGAACATGCAATAGAAAAGCAGAGGTTCAATATGGGGAGGGGGGAATCACAGTACATAAGGCCCCCAGAAAAATATCGGTTAACAAATATAATAATTTTAGAATTAGTTTCTCTTAAACATTTGAATAAACAATCTAGAACATGTGAATTTTGATGTAACGTTTCAAAGAATCTAAATATTTTAAATAGTTTAAAAATCTATTTTAAAAAACTATTCTCAATGTGTTTATTAAGAGGATTATAATAATAAAATATCAATCTCAGCATTTATTATAATATCATCCTGTTTATATGAAACATACTTGTGTTCTTTTAAAAAATCTCCAACTATATATGATAATTACATAAAATGTACTTAAACTTATTGGATAATGTTAGAACCATGACTAAATAATGATAGAATAATGCATCTTATTATTCTATCTGGTTATTATTCTGGTTAAAGCTCTTGGTTTATATTTTTCTTTTTTGTGAATTTTCCATTTTATTTAATTTTTTAAAAGCGTAAGGGTCAATTGTCATCAACTTGTTTGGCTCATGTTAAAATAACTAAAAATTTTGAAAACTTAGAATCTTGGCACATTCTTTCACATTCTTTTTTTTTATTTTTTATGTTATAAATTATACTTAGCAGGATCAGAGTCTTTTAGGCTTTATCACTGTATTTTAATTCCCCAAGGGGTATGTCAAGGGATTTTTTTCAAAAAGATTTGGGTACATCACAAAAGGACGATAGCAGTTTAATGCTCTGTAAGATATTGAGCACATTCTAAGGTAATATTATAATTCGAGGCCTAACTCACCAATTTCACTGTTTGTACCACCCATACCCTATATGGCCCTCATGTTAGTGCTAGGTCATCATCTTGCTACATGGGTGGCAGCTGCCTGTCATCTTAATAATTCTGAAGAAAAGCCAGGGAATTTGTTTTAAAGTGTTTGTCCAGATGAAACCACATATGGCCTCCAGGGTGCTCTGGGCCTGAAGCCTAAGCCTGCTGGCTGTGTAGAACCATAGAGTTTATCCAGAAGAAAGTTTGACTGTCTCCTCAAAGCCAACAAAGATAAAAGAAACCTGCATTCGTCCAAAACAGCACAGCTCATGTGTGGGAAATGCACAAGATTAAGGTTTGTCCTCTGAGATGGCCTCAGAAAGGCCAGAGAAGAGAGAGCAAAGTAAACAGCTGCTGGGTCCCTCAGTTTTGTTGTTTTGCGTGCTTAAAAGAATGGAACCCACTTTGAACCGGAGAGTTAATTTTGTCTTGATTAACCCTATTGGTGAATAGGGGGCCTTGAGCACGTAGTCGCAAACTGATTATTACGTCCACTAGGTGATACACTAGCAACATCACTGGGACAGAATCTTATGAAAGGGAAGACTTAACAGGCATTCTGTGGCTTGGAAAGGTCCAATTCCTCTTAATAGTGATTGACCAGGGTGGCCTATAGATAGATGGCAGGAAAGATTCTGACGCAGGCTGGAAAGCTGTTGACGCTTGTTGTTCCATGACAAAACATTCGGTAAAATTGTTACTTGTACTGTCACAGAAGTGAAACCACATGCCTATTTACTATACCCTCAAGGGGAACTGTTCGGTAAAACTCAGAATATTGTGGTGTGTTGGCTGCTACTTGTTGCTTTTAGCAAGAAGTATGAAAGGAGGAACTCAGGTGAGGGATGTACAGTTTGCACAGAAAGATGGAAGTGAGTAGAGTTGTGTCGGGGGAGGTTAAGGGAAAGGCAGCAATGGGAGAATGAGGAAAGATCCCCAAAAGCAAAGGTGTGTCGTTAGAAACCAAGGCAAAGATCATCCACACCCTCGTATTCCCAGTTACTATGCATAGATGTGAAAGTTGGACAGTGAAGAAGGCGGATAGGGAAAATATTGATTCGTTTGAAATACGGTGTTGGAGGAGAGCTCTGCGGATGCCGGGGACCACCAGGAAGATGAACAAGTGGGTCCTAGAGCAAAGTAAGCCTGAAACATCACTGGAGGCAAAAATGAGAAAACTGAAGCTGTTCTCCTTCGGGCACATCATGAGGAGGCAGGCTTCTTTGGAAAGGACAATAATGCTGGGAACAATAGAAGGCAGCAGGGCAAGAGGAAGATCAGACATGAGATGAACTGGCTCCATAACGGAAGCCACAGGCATGGAGTCTACGAGAGCTGAGCAGGGCTGCTGAGGATGGGACACTGGGCATCACTCATTCATACGGTTGCCAGGAGACAGCGCTGACTCAATAGCATGTAACACACAAGGAAGCTTCTCTTAATGTGATCTGTGATCTAAAGTTAATAAACGTGTAGCCTTTCAATATTGGAAAAGACAATCAAGAGAAAAACACAAAACACAGGAAACAGTAGACCCAACACAAATGCCACCGCTAAGGAGCTAAGGAGCTGAAAGCAGATCTCAGATGGTTGCAACGAATCCAAACTGGAAAATTTGACATGGTGTGGCCAAGGACAGGGCAACGTCCCGGGACGTATCCATGGCTTCTCTTCCATCTAGAATGAACACACAGGTATAGTGAAAGTCAATAAAACCACTGCAATATATTGATGGTGTGTGGCTGATAAAGAATGATGAGAAAGGAACAAAGCTATTCCTTATGTGAATGCTTGCACTGATCTGTGATGTGTCTCGGGCAACAGTCTTCTGATCCCCGTAGACTGTGACAGAAGAAAATCACAGATCTGTCAAATTCAAGTAGTTCTCCAGTATACACATATCACTATTTTTATACTATGGATATAATCAATAATGTTGTAAAGATTTTGTAGGGTATCTGATGGACACTTGTCTCATTAGGGAGACCACCTCAGGGATGATGTAGATGCCTGATCACTGCACTGTACACCTGAAGATGAAGCTGAACAATAATGAATGTCAACTATAATTTTATGTGTATATATATATGTATATATGTATATATATATATATATGTATATATATGTGTGTGTGTGTGTGTGTGTGTGTGTGTATGTACATAGTCACAAGAAACGGAGTACTAGGAGTAGAGACAGTGGAAATGTAATGGTTGTATGTGATGGGGGAGGGGCGTTATCACCCTGTGAGGGATATAAATGATAAATGTCTATTACATTGTTTTGTACACCTGAAACTAACAAAAATAAAAATATATCATAGAAATAAATTATATAATGTTATATATTATATAACATTATATAATATTATATAATATAACATATGCATAGAATATTATTTGGACAGATACGTAAGATGGTCACAGTTGTTGCTTCTGGAAAGGGAGATTCAGTGACTGTAGGGAAGGGGTATGAGGGAGATTTATTTCTCCCTATTCACCTCTGGGCACATTTAAACTTTAGACCATGAATGTATATATGGTGAGAGAGAGGGAGAGAGAGGGAGAGAGAGGGAGGAAACATTTTAATAAATTTCTGATAAAATTACAAATGTACATATCTTTTGACCTAGTTATTTCTCTTCTGGGAATGAGTTCATACAAATAAAATCAAATGTGTGAAATGATGAATGTTCAGAGTCACTGAAGCATTGTTTTCAATAGCAAATACTGAAAACAATTTCCATGAAATGACTTCAATAGCCATCAATGGGGCACTGGTGAAATATATTATATATACCATTTAATACCATGTATCCACAACATAGAATGAAGAACATTATGTTTTAATAAAAAATGAGCTCCACAGTATTAGTGAAAAAAGCAAGTATTATTGCATACTCTCATTTGAGTTTTTAAAAAGTGAGAGAAATGTTATGTATATATAATATATATATATATATAATTATTGTGCAAACATATATATTCATAGCTTTTATAAAATATTTCTGAAAAATAGATTAAAAATTGACAACATTGGCTATTCAGGAAAGCAGAACTTGGTGGCAGAGCTGTTCAGGGGTGGGGTGGATACTTTTATTCCAAAAGAATTCCACAGATGTTTCCACATCAGAGGATCATTTAGATAAGAGTATATCCTTGCTTCATAGACGACTTTCATTTGAGTGCCTAAAAGGTATGTATCACCATGCAGTCTGATTTGCTATAGAATCAGCATTCTTTAGAATAAAAAGTCTGCGTCTAAATGCCATATGTGCATGTGCAGTTTAAAATTAATATTGGCATGGCCTTTTTACACCAATCTTGTGAAACAATATCTTCAGTTTTCAGGGATAATAAGCATTAATTTAGTCTGTTACTAATTACAGTTCTTTCTCATCAAGCACATTAGGTGTGAAGGAAAAAAATGTTGCCAGCTCTGACCTCATTCAGCAATGAATGAATCAATCTATTTTATATTGTGAAGACAAGATTTCTTCCCCCCCCCCTTTTTTTTTTTGTCAAAGATATTGTCTAAGAGCATGGTCAGAGAGAATGTTCTTCTATAATTGGAACCGGTCTTTCCAACTAAAAGACATATCCCCTTTCATTTTAAAATTATCTCCTCCTATTCCTCTTCCCATCCTTTCTTCCTTTTCTCCTGTCCTCTCTTCCTTCTTTTTTTCAGCAC
The DNA here is from genome assembly GCF_964194185.1 of Rhinolophus hipposideros. Taxonomy (NCBI): domain Eukaryota; kingdom Metazoa; phylum Chordata; class Mammalia; order Chiroptera; family Rhinolophidae; genus Rhinolophus; species Rhinolophus hipposideros. The sequence continues at coordinate 12,498,921 of NC_138047.1, read as the reverse complement.
TAGTTTTCTAAAGAGAACATCTATTTAAAATCCTTAGAGTGAAGAATACCCTGTGGTTGAAAACTTCAAATGCCTATAATTAAGAAAGTTTTCATCTGAAAAGATCTGAAAACCAGTGATGGTTTTCACTCTACTTAACATTCTTTCCAGTAGGTTAAACGGTGGGTTGGGCTGATGAGTGTTGGTGCAAATCATTGGCTCTGGATTCTCTAGTGTTTATCTGCATTCTGATCGGTTTGGAGACCAAACTTTTGCTTTAGCTAAGTTGAAAACAGTCATATAGTTTTATAGTGATGGACAATTAGAACTGAAAGGAGGGTCATACAAAATCTAGGCCAGTTTCTTTGTTTCACAGATATAATTAAGGTTGAGAGACACTAGGTGATTTCCCAGAGATCACATAAATTACTGTTAGAGTCAAATCTGCTGACTTTTTTCACCACAGCACATCTCAGCAGGAAGAAACTAACCTTCAGAAAAATTATCTTGCTCTTTTTGTCCCTTACCTATGTTTGTCTCCTACTTGGAGTAACCAGTGTTTACGAATAAATAACCTTCTGCGGGTTACTAAGAACTTGGAAATGAGAGAAATTAAATTGCCCTCTTAAGAATTGATTGTGACATTAACCAGCATTGGCCTCTTTAACTGCTGAAAAGTGTCCTTGCTCTGTTGAAAAGTTTCTTTCACATTGGTGGTCAGACTGTACTCACGTGAGCTGTATTAATAGGCGCATTAAGTCACAAGCTAATGCGGTGACATTGATCAATGACATGAATGTATCTAGAAAGATGCAATGATTTCAACATAAGAGTTTGGACTGCAAATATAGAACAGGAGAAGGGGAGTCAATGTAGAAATTGACCTATATTCTGCTCAGAGCAGGGGAGAAGTAGGCTTGACAGAGGTACTGAGAATTTCATTCCCATTGTCAAGTTTCTACCTTAGGGAAAGGGTGCTCCTTTCTTCAATTGTCTTGGCTTCCTGGTTTTCTTCTGACCTCTAAGGATGCTCATTCTTTCAGCTACTTGCTCCTTCCTGCTTTCCCATCTGACTTCTAAATGAAAGATTTGCTGAGAGCTTATTCATTCATTGTCTTCTCACTCAATACTATGTCCCAAGGTGATCTTATTCCTGCTGTTGAATTCCGTTTTATCCCTCTACCCCAGATTTCTTTTCTGACTGAAATATCTCTCTCTCTCTCTCTCTCTCTCTCTCTCTCTCTCTCTCTCTCTCTCTCTCTAATCATTTATCTATCATCCAATTTTCAACTAGATGTCACAAGATTGTGGTAAATACAATATGTCTAAAATTGTGTTCTTGATCTCTTCACCATAACCTCTCCCAATCCTGTCTGCCTTTAGACTTTCCAACTCAGAAGATGGCACCTCCACTGCTCAGTTCTCGAATCAGAAATGTTCATCTTTGAAATCTCTCTTCTTCCCCTTTTAATTTATCTCCAACCTATATTTCTCCCCTCCACAGGCCAATAGATTATTTATTTTAATTCTCTCACTATATGAAACTCAAGCATTTCATTTTTGGGTAGGTTTAAACTGTAACTTCAGTAGACTGCAATACATAAAGATTTTGTCAGAATAGTTTCCATTTAGTCTTTCAACTGTGTCTAGCTGACTCTATCGGGATAGCTGCATTTACAGAACTAGCTGTGCTTGGACCATCTTTGCAAGCAAGTTTAGATTTGCAATGCACTTGGCAATTGTCTCCTTTTCTTTCTGTGCAGATGCTCTGTACCACGTGCTTCTCCACCCAGTCTATCATGTACTCTTGCTCCTTTCCACGAATCATATTCTGAATAGAGATATGATAGTCCAGGCAATTCTTTACCTCCTTGTATACTCTATGCAGCTGTTCCTGGTAAGTAACCTCCAGGACCATAGCAAAGTTACATTTTTACTTCTGTAAATGTTTATTGAACCAACAGCTAATTTTTGTTTCCACTAACACAGCCTTAGTCTATGCCACTATCTTCTATCTGGAAGATTATGATAGTCTCCCCCATTCATTCATTCTTTGGCTTCAATTCATGTAGCAAGTGATCATTTAAAAATACTGATTACATTATGCTACCTCTCTGCTTAAAAATGTCAATGCGTCCCTCTTCACCTTTAGCTTGCCTTTGTCCCTTCTCTAAGTACAATTCAGCCCCAATGCTGCCTTCCTCCTATGAGTTGAGGGTTTCCTGCATGAGACCCTTCATAGATTTTATTCTCTTTGCTTGGAATTCTTTTTCCTTCTCTTTCCCATCTCTTCCAACTTCTATTAATTCTTTAGTCTATTTTGAAATGTTAGATCCTCAGAAAGGCATCCCCTTAACTATGAAATCTGATTTAAGAATCCCTATCAAGCTCTTATGTAGCTCTTATGTAGCTTCCCATTTATTTCTTTCAAATCACTAATTTCAATTTCTAATTATAAAAGCAGTTGTGTGATTATTTCTTCCAACATAGCTATTTTGTTTATGCTTCTGCCCAGCAACCAGAACAGTTCTTGGCATGTAGTAGACAATATTTGTTCAATGACAATGAGTGAGGTCTATTAGCCGAAGATATTTTTATAATCTAAATTTCTTTTTTTACTCTGTTTTAGCCAAGGTACCCTTTTGATTATTATTTGTCTTCCCACATAGCTTGAACTAGGAGAGAATGAATTCAGGTAAAAGATATTTCTCAGGTTAAAAAATTGATGTTCATAACAACACCTTTTCATGATAAAAACATGGGATAGAAATTATCTCAACATAATAAAAGGGATATATTAAAAACCCATAGTAAACATCTTATTAAATGGTGAAACACTGAAAGCTTTTCCTCTAAGATCAGGAACAAAGCAAGCATGCCCACTTTGACCACTTCTACTCAACACAGTACTGGAAGTTCTACCCAAAGCAATTAAATAAGAAAAAGAAATAAAACACATCCAAATTGGAAAGAAAGAAGTATAATTGTCTGTTTGTAGATTATACGATCTTCTATGTAGAAAACCCTAAAGATTTCACAAAGAAAACTGTTAGTACTAATAAATCAATTGCATTTCTATATATCAACAATGAAAAATCTGAAAGGAAAATTACAAAAACCATTCTATTTACAACAGCATCAAATATACTTAGTAATTAACTTAGCCAAAAAAGGTGAAAGACTTGTATAATAAAAATTATAGAACATTGCTGAAAGAAATTAAAGACAAAAATAAATGGAAGTATATCCTGTGTTCAAAGATTGGGAGGATCAAAAAAAAAAGAACATCCCATTTTAGTGAAATACAAGTTTTTAAAAGTTGGATGTCAGGAGAGAGGCTATTCTCTTTAATTCCCCACACCCCGATGCATTTATAAGTTGTCTTCTTGATTTTATGTTATCTTTTTAATATTTCTTCCTTCAAATACAGAGGGTGCCAAAAAATGTATACACATTTTAAGAAAGGAAAAAAACTATTAAAATTGTAATACTCACTATATACCGATAACAAAAGATGAATACAAGTCATGTTTGACTTCTGCAATTACAAGAGGTGCTCAAAGTGGTTACCATCAGCATCCAGACACTTCTGATTATGGCAAACTACTGCTTGAACATAGATAACATCTCTTAAAATATGTATACATTTTTTTGGCACCCCCACTATAAGCCTTTCAGCATATATAGCATTATGGATATTGAAAATATTTATATTTGGAAATAGCTGCAGATGACATAAGCTACAATAGAATATACACTGTTTAAGTTTGTGAAGATCAGAATCAATATGTGGAAAACACTTTAGTGCAGTAAGAAAGCATATACTACAGTCTCCAATTCAAAATACTTAAGAGTTTTTAATGTGTTCCTTGTGTCATACAGTGTAGAAAAAAATGTAAATAAAGTTCTGAGTGGTGACTTTATTTTTCAGGGCCCAGAAATTAATGTTTATGTGAAACAACTACACAATAATAATGACTTACATTATAGAACTGGAATAGATAACATTAAACTTTAATTGGTTTACACGTGGAAAACCTGACACTGGTAAAAAAAAATTTCTTTTCTCTTGTGTAAGCAAAAAAATCTAATTATTCTTTAAACATGGCCTAAGCATTTTGGTAAAGACTATTTTTATTCTCCTCATAGTATTTTCCTCTTTGAAAAACTTACTTTCATTTGCATATTTTCCATGTTTTTTTCCTCTATTAAAATAACTATACTTTAAAAATCCATTACTACTTATTGGCAATATAGATAATTTTGTGCTTTTCAATGACACCAATGTCATATTCCAGTTGTTTCATTGTTTCCTCCAGCTTCTGTTTACGCATCCTCTTTGGTATGGAATCGATGAAGACCGAGAGAGACTGGAATTCTTTATACACCTCTTCCCAGTTCTTTTTCAGCCCCTGCAAATGACACACACACACACAAAAAAAACAACCCTAAATACTCAAGCAAACTGTAATAATAAAGTAAATGGTAAAGGAAACTGCACTGGTGAGGAAAATGTAAATAGGTAAAGAAACAAACTGACGAAAATAACTTTGAAAATGATATGTATTTATCAAGTATTTGGCCACAGTAATAAAAATACTGTACAGAGGCCAAACCCTGTCCTGATTGTCTGCTCAGTTCCCAGTGGGAGTATTTATTTCCTCTGTTTTTAATGTTACTGTACTTGTTTTTACCATCAAATATGCATATGCAGTTACGAGTGGTATAAAAACTAAGCTCATAACAAATGCTTTGGTAAAAATGACAACTTCAAATGGATAAACCCAAGCAAAAAACCTTTTTGAAAGGAAATTATTTCTTTAAAAATTTTTAAGTTGTTTTTTTCTTTATAATTTTCCTTTTAAACCACTATCCCCATTTTTAACAGAGAAATCACATTAAAAAACTTGTTTCTGACTTGCATGGCCATATTTTCTAGTATCTGATGAAATGGAATTGTATAAAATGCCAAAATTCAATTTAGCAGGAGATGACCTTTTATGTCTCTTCAGTATATTAGAATTCTTCCTCCATATAGTCAAGGGATCTATACTCCCCATTAATGTAGTCTAGAAATGACGGAAATGTCATTAAATGTAACACACATGCTAATTCAATAATGTAGTTAATTTTTTATATTCTCAATAACCCAACAAATTCAAAATTAGGGGTCTCGTAGGAGCAATAAAGGTTATTTCCCTCTCTGCATAGTTACCATTTCTTATCACAGTGCACTAGAGGCCCCGCTGACAAAATGATCTTAAACTACTAATTGAATTCATGCAATTAAAGTTTATAAATTAGCACTTTCTTTTGTTCACTGTCAGTGCACAAATCATTATATTTACACAAAACACAAAGTAAAATTGAAGTACAATGAAAATATTGCCTTGAAAATATGGTCCATGGCCATACATTTAGTTTTAAGAGAAAATGAGATGTATCTTATTAAATAATGTCTTCATAATAAACCCTCATAGTACAAATTTAGTCTTGTAGAAACTTTTCGGAGACAATCAAATTTCACTGACTTAGTTCCATGCTTAGGTAAAAATAATGGTAATCTAGGGCATACTGCATAGAATAGGTTGGTTGAAAATAAGGACAACAAATTTTGAATACTTGAATGAGATTATATTAAGGACTTGGGAAAGGAAAAAGATAGAAGGAAAAGTATCCATTTAAATTTTTAAGAGGGGAATGGATTAACACAGTTCTTAATAATCTATGAGATCTATTTCAAAAAGAAGTCCTCAAAAGAATTCTATTGTCCCATCGTTTTTCATTATGGAATGGGAAATACATTTCCACACAGCTCTACTGGGTTGTCTACTACAGAGAGGAAATCTATGTATTTATACATTTTCAAATATCAAAGATTTTTTATTGCTAGTTGGATGATATTTCCATATTACTTGTGGTCACAGCAGCTACACTCCGTCTTTGTATTTCCTTTTAAAGGATAGTTTGCTTTATCTTCCAGTATGAACAGTAATGTTTGGATCAAAGTCCACAGCTAAGGATGGGAACTAAATGTAATTAATATTTCATATTATATTAAAATACCCTTTTTGCTGTTCTTAAGACTTTTATTATGTCATCTAAAAAAAATCTTCTACCCATTGCAGCAATGGTGTTTTCCTCTTATTTTTATTTCTTAATTTTTCTCACTTCTGTTTTAATGCTGAAATAATATTCATTTTGGAAAAACTTCAAATGGGGAGAAACTAATAAAATATTGCCTTCATTCAGTTTCATGCTCCTTTTGCACCCACCCCATCCCCATCCATTCTCCACCTTCTTCTCCTGCATTGTGACTAGGGGTGAGGTGGGGGTGGGTGGGATGGTGGTAGAGTTGATTCTTTGGGCTGTGCCCCCACCCCCACCCCGTTGCTCTTTTGTCCTTCAGCCTCTGCCTGAGTTCAGCCAAAAAGGCACTGGTGGAAGAGAGCTTCAGGCATTTCTTCCCCCTCTCCCTTGACATTACCTGACACTAGTTCTGGCTCATTTATCTGTGACTACAACGCCTGTCAGGTGGCCCCTCGTCCAGGCTCCAGCTCTCACTGGGCTCTGGTGACCTCTTTTCTTGCCCAGTCCTTCAAGCCTCTGGTGGTGGTGGATTTTTGCCATCTTTTGTCCTGGGTTGCCTCAGTGCTCCTTGTTGTTTTCCTTAGCCCTGCCTACTTCTGGGAATAGTTCCTTTAAAATTCTCTTCAGAATCCCAGCTGAGCATGCTTTCTATCTCCTACTGGAGATAGAAAACTGATGGAGCCTCCTTTGGTTACTTCCTATGCACGTGTGTAACATGCAGTGGGAAAACACTGTCCTGGAAATTGGTTGATGTGAGTTTTAGTCCCTCTTGAGCTCCGTGATAAGGACTGTGTTTGTTTTGCTCACTACAGTGTCCCCCAGGTTGGGTACAGTGCCTGGAACACAATAGATGTTCAATAAATGATGTATGGATGCCTGAACAAATGAGCTTACTTAACATATTTGCATTTTATATCCTCATCTGTAAAATGAGAAGTTTGGGATCATTAGACAAGATGATCCTTTCCAGGTATAATGAGACTTATTTTACGAAGAATGAGCAGAATGTGGCCTGCTGGAGGACATACAATCATATTGTCATTGAACTATAAGCAACTCTTAACCAGGGAGGAAAGCATGGTTCGGGGCTTGTCAGGAGCATAGGTATGGGCTGTGTTACCACAGCGGCTACACTATGTGACTAATAAGGCATCCAGTGGGCCATCTGCTACTGTCACATCAAAGGGCAAGCAAGGAACTCTAGTGACAGGTTACGAAGCAGGGTATATACTTACCCTTGGGTACATACTTACCCAATATAGCCAAAAAGGTGAGGGGGAAGAGCCTTTTCCTTCTGAGGGAAATTCTTTTTCTCTTTCCCTAGTTTTCAGCATAATTTAGATATAAAAACCTGGCTTCCACAAAAGCATGTACTTTCTAAAAATGGTAGAATCCGAGAGAGAGAGAGAGAGAGAGAGAGAGAGAGAGAGAGAGAGAGAGAGCACACAAATGGGCCAAAGACCAGTGCTTTTCCTGAAAGTGACATGGAAGTCCCACCTCCATGGCTGCCAGCCTCCTGCCAGCCCTTCTTCCTTTCTTCTTTCCAGCACATATTAAACACCTGTGTTTATACTGGGCAATGGGTTAGGCACTGGAGAGACAGGTGTCAGCAAAGAGACACAGTCTCTGCCGTTAGGCCACTCCTGCTGCCTTGGACCCTCTTTTATACTGCAGGTTAAAGTCCAGCTAAAGACCTACCTCTATCTTTTAAAGGATGTTTGTACCTTGGAACCTGATAAAACTCACGATCTGTACAAACACACACTCATATCTATACAGGTACATATTTAGTATATGTGCTGCCAAAGCGAGCACAATACAGGTACATATTTAAGTATCACTAGTCATCAATTAAATTGCAACTTCTTTACAGCAGAAATTTTCTTATGCCCTTCTTAATATGTTTAGCGTTCAGTATAATACTCTATGTAAAACATTTAATAAATGTTTTTTGATGATTATTATGGCATTGATAAAATGGTAAGAATTTATAATAGCGTATGAATCCATTTTTCAACAGAAATTAATGCAGTAAGGAGTTTTTTTTCTATTTTTAAAAGGTCATTACAAATGGTTTTGTAGAAAGCTTCCAAAATAATGAAACAAAGAATAAAGTACTATTTGTTTACCTCTATAAGAAAGCATGACTATAGGAGAGTATGGGTAGGTGCACGGTAAATACTCTCTGAAGATGATAATGGAGTATCCCTGCTCATATCCCCCAATATTTTAAATGCTTCGGATAAAAGTCTTGCATTAAACACTCCAGTGTAAATATGACTTTAAGTCTATTTTATTCAAAATAAGGAAAATATATGTAAAACCTAACACTTGGTTATTTTAAAATTTGAACATTTGGCTTATAGGAAAGTTTTTAAAAATTTGGAGCTAAGGACAGTTTCAATTATTCTAGAGCTCCATCTAGTGAAACATGTCTAATTTATAGATTTATTTTTTTTTTAATTCAGAGACAAGAGAATAAAAATAAAAATGCTTTTTTTGCTTTATTTATGCATGTTTGTTGAAGGATAAAGTGGGTTTCCTTACAACACTAACTACTTCAGGGAAAAATAGAAGTCACCAAGATGGAAACAAAATATTATTCAATAATCCCTATATTACAACCTTTTACTTTCCCCAAAGAGTCAGCTTTGCTGTATGTAGCTGTCACCACAACCAAAAGAGAGTGATCAGATTTAAAAATCAAAGCGCTGCCTTTAATAATCGTTGATGGCAGAACTTTCTTTCAGAAATGTTCTAAAGAGTGACATAGGAATAGAAATTACAGCACACTTACCTGCAGAACGGCTTCCCTTTCTTCATCAGATAGCCTTTTCATAGCTGCTTTCCTGAGTTTTTCCTGGACATAGTTATCATATTCTTCTTGGGCTTTCTTTACTTCCTCATTTCGCTTACATATGTATTTGGGCGTGACACCGTAATCCTTAAAAGGATTTTTCAGGGGAAAAAAATCAATATCCTGAATGCAATCTTATATGTGTGTACATACCAACCAATGACTGGGAGGAAAAGAAATGGTACAGACTTAAAACCTTTGCTTAAACCACTGTAAATTGACAAAATTCGGTGACTTTTTTCCCCATGGGGAACTAGTTGATTCTGGTCTTTTACAAAAAACCATCTGAGTTGTTATTGTGGCTGCTTGTTTTTCCTCTTCTGAATGTTTTCAGTGCCTGCTCTTGGCTGATAACTCAGCCCTTACTTTACTCCTAAGAGTTGGCTTTTCTTTATTTCTTTTCAATGCTGCAGCTTTTATCTTAAAATATCTTGACTATATTGAGGTCTCTTTTGCAAACTCTTGTTCAATATAAAAGGATACATGCTTTCAAAAACAAACTCTCAAAAGACACTAAGTAAGTCTGCTTTAAGAAAAAATTGACTTGGTTGTTCTTGGAAATGCAAAATACATTTTTAGGCTCCTGGGCTGCTTATAAGGACTGACAGTGAGGCAATCATCTGTGATTCTTTCATATTACTGAATGCATGTGATATCTCTAGATAGAGAAATAGAACTACTCTGTTTATTTTTTTAAAAATTACTTGAGAATGTACTTGGTGCTAGATATACTAGTGAATAAGAGAGGCAAACTTTCTGTCCTTATGGAATTTGCATTTTATGGTGACAGAAACTCACCAAAAATAGAGTATAAAATTACACACACACACACACACACACACACATACACGGAGGGTGCCAGGAAAATGTATACACATTTTAAGAAAGGAAAAAACTTTATTAAAATTGTAATACTCAATGTATTGATGTATACAAGATGAATACAAGTCACGTTTGACTTCTGCAATTACAAGAGGTGCTCAAAGTGGTTACCATCAGCATAATTTTAATAGTTTTTTCCTTTGTTAAAATGTGTATACATATTTTTGGCACCATATATATTATGTATACATATATCATAGATATATTACATATATATGTTTTATATATATGTACATATATATGTGTGTGTATATCTATTCCAAAGTAAAAGAAAGGACAGAGTAAGGGGAAAGAAAGTAATAGAAGTTATTTTAGATAAATAAGGAGGTCAGGGAAGACCTCTCTGAGGAAGCAGCTGCTGAGAGATATGTAGTCATTCAAACCATTCACAAACATTCTGGTTCTTCTCTCGTTGGGCACGTGGTAGGACACTTTCCTGCTTCCCTTGAAGTAAGATGCAGCCATGTAAATTGACTTGCTAGTGTGAGTAGAAATGACCTCTGTCCTTTTGGGTAGAAGCCTTAAGTATTAATGGATGACTTGCCATGTTCTTTTTTTGTCTGGATAGAGATGGGTGAAGTTTTTTGTTGCCTGGGTGGGTCATGGAATAAGGATGGGAAGCAGAGCTTCCAACAACCTTCAGTGGACATGTGGCACAAGCAAACAAAAGCACGTAGTTGCTTTTAGTTACTGGGATGTGGGGGTTATTTGTTACCACAGCATAACCTAACCCATTCTCACTGAACAAGGCATAGAAATCTTAGCTATAAATGTGTTCTGGAAAATTGCAAAGCGCTATAGACATAAACTCTAAGAGCACAGTATTCAGGTTGGTTAGTGCAGGAGTAAACAGTCCAATCCATTCCAGGAAACACTGAGGACAACACCTCATTACAGCTTAGTACAATTACTGATGTTCTAAATGATGGTTCTGTGTCACCACAAAAAGATTAAATTATATTTAGCATTCTCTGTTTAATAAAGAGAAATGACGTGATACATTTTAGGAAAAAGAACTATCTTACACATGGGTAAAAGTCTCAATAGAAAACCCTCAGGTCTGAAATATTCCTATGTGCAGGATCATTGAGAGCTAATGCAGTACTATTAACACTAATAAATGCATATAATATAATATATGCTTTTTATTGAACGTTTATTAGCTGCCCGGTTTTGTGTCAGGTGCTTCATATTTTTATAGCATTTAATCCTCACTACAACCCTGTGATAAATTAAAGAACTTGTTGAAGAACACAGAGTTAAGTAAGTGGCCAGAGTCAGAATTTGAAATGATGTCTTACTACTATTACTATATACCTTGGGCAATCATCCATCCTTCAGTTTGTTTTCACAAACTGTTTTCCATGGCACAAATGGGCATATAATATTTTATTTGGAACTAAAGCATGAGGTTCATTCACTTTTAAAAAGCGACATTGCCCTTAAAGGGACCTAACTCTGAAAAGCGGAAAGTAAGTTGCGTAAGTCCTTTATGAGCCTTGGTTGCTTAGCCAGCAACACCAAGAGGACAATAAGTGCTGAGTGTTTGCATGGCTTGGTAAACAAGCACAGGTAGACTAACTTAACGTTTTCCTGTCTCTGTAATGGATTTTTTGTTCAATTTTCTGTTCAAGGCAGAAATGTATTGAAGTGGACAGCCTAGATAGAAGGCAGCCAGAAGGGGCAGACTATGTGGCAGTTGGTGGTATGACCATCAAAGGAAAAGGGGTTTTACCGGTAGTAGAGAAATAATGGACCGGAAGCAGCTTTAAAGAGCCAGGAAAGTGAAATTTCTGCTTTTCCATACTCTATGGGACAAGGGCTATCAGCAGCCTCCTGTGGCCACAGAAGGAGGAAGTACCATGTTTCCCCCAAAATAAGACCTAGCCGGACCATCAGCTCTAATGTGTCCTTTGGAGCAAAAATTAATATAAAACCTGGTCTTATTTTACTATAAGACCAAGTCTATATAATATAATATAATATAATATAATATAATATAATATAATAAATATAATATAATAAATATAATATAATATAATATAATATACCGGGTCGTATGTTAATTTTTGCTCCAAAGGATGCTTTATTGCTGATGATCCAGCTAGGTCTTATTTTCGGGGAAACACGGTATCTGGAGAAGCCTGAAAGAGCTGTTGACATGTGCTGCCAATTCATAGACTCCTGCTCCAGTTTTCCAAAGTCTCTCAGCCTATGGAGCGGAGGGCTTCTCAACAGCTGTAAGGTTCCTGTTTTGATTTTGAACAGGCGCAGGATTTCTCATGGTAGATCATAGGACCACCTCAACGCAAGCCCCTCATACAATGCTATTGCAATTTCTTTTCTTTCTTTCTCTTCCTTCCTATCTTTCTTCTTTCCTTCCATTCTTTTTTGCCACACCGTACTATTGTGTATTATTATAATACACAATATAACACACCTTACTATTGTGTATTATTATTCCTTAGCATTTTTCATTCATGTTTTATTATGTGTGTTTTAAGCATTTTTATGATCTGGAAGTATAAAAAGTAAAATAGGTTTTGTTTACGGTACTTTTTGGTTAGCTTTTTTTCATTTTAAAGCTCTTCTTCCATTTAAAAAAACTAAACCTGAGCTTCTATAATTTTTACCAATGAAATTATATGCCTATCTGATGAGCACCTTTTCAGATAGAAAAAAACGTCTCCAAAAGACTAGATTGTACAGCACTTTCAAAGTCTGCTTTACTCCACAAACTACAAACAAATAAATATATTCAAGTTGAAATAGTAATGTGAATTATTCATACTACACTGATAGGATGGATGGCTCTAAAGTTGTTTTCCTCTTCATTTCTCTCATTCTGCTACCAAGACACTGAAACCTAATGACTAAATCTTATTAGGATCTTGTTAAAGATTATTCCTTCTAGATCTATAATAATGATTGTATTTTTAGTGACGTCCACCTCACCTAAAACTAATATCCTTTAGAGAATGTTTATTATAATTATAAAATATATTAACAATTGAAAGGAAGGGGGAAAATTATAGTTTTCCTCTACTGAACTATATGGTATTCATTCCAAATTCTCTATAATTTTGTCACATTCCATGTAGACCAAACACAGATTTCAGAGGAAATGAGAACTGGTAATCTGGATCATTTGTCTAGTTAGAGCACTAGTAATGATAATATAGACAATCATTCTGAACACCATACTTAAATTATTTGAATTTCAGGCCGATCACATTAATATATCACAAGGCTACCTTTTTATTGATGTGCTTTGGAATTAGTCCTGAAGTTTCAAGATCATGCTTGTCTCCAGTTCTTTTGTCAACATAAATTGGTTTAGGCTTTTTAGCCACTCCCATAATGACATTAGCTGCATTTATATTGATAAAATTTTTTTCACTCTGTACTCCCATCACGGGATGATCAGTCCTCAGTGGCACAGGAGGCTTTTTGGGCTTATTCCGATCAAATACTTTTTCTGTTAAACATAATATTAACTTGTTAATATTCAACTATAAACATTGCTACTCAGTGCTATTTATAACATCCAGATATTTTACCACTAGTATATTGAGGTTTTATTAATAACATATTTAAATATTTAAGGTAGAAGATCAGTAATCATAAATGCAAAAAATTAAGTGCAACATAATCAAATAATATGTTGACAGACAGTATAAAAAGCGAAAGGAAGAAGATAAATATCCCAATATGCTAGGTAATACATTTTCATTAGCTATTGTGAAAATTTTTCTTATAACAATTTCAACAAAAAAAGTTCAGGTTTCCCATTGAAAAAAGTTCAAAGAAACATTAAAACGTTTTTCTGAGTCCTATCAACATTACCAATAATTGCTTCTTTAGAGAATAGTTGTTGTAAAATCACCATGTAAATAATTTCAAACTGGATGTGTTATAAGTCTAAGAATCTATAGAATTTTTTTTCATTAAAACTACTATTATTATAAGATATAAAAATTATGTAATAGCTATGAACCCAACATGCAACTTAACAAATAAAACATTACCAAAATAATTGAAGTAACCTATTTACTCCTCCCTGACTGCATCTCACCTCCTAAAATAACCACTGTCCAGAATTTACTTTATTTCTCTATACTACAGTCTCTTCATTAGCGGCAGGTGAAACTGGCCATTTATACACAGCCTCTTCAACTTGACCATTCCAATTTATCTATTTCGACACAAACACATTAAAATGGCTGTATAAAGATTTAAAATATTTATAAAAATGTTTGTAAATGTAAAAATATTAAAATGTAAAATAATTACAATTTATTTCCAAGAGTTGAAGGCAATAATTCTCTGGAAAAATCTGACTCAGATCTTAACCCTATCACAATTACTAGGGACTTTTTTATTCATTTCTGGATTGTTGGAGCTTTATATGAGTTTATATAATTTTTATTATCAGAAAGAACACAATGTTTATTATTAAAAGTCTATAGACTGGATTAACCTCTTATTATGGGCTGAATTGTGTTCTCCCAATATCCATATGTTGAAGTCCTAACCCCCAGTACCTCAGTATGTGATTGTATTTGAACACAGGACCTTTAAAGAGATACTTAAATTAAAATGAGATCATTAGAGTGGGCCCTAATCCAGAATGACTGACATTTGAATAAGAGGAGGAAATTTGGACACAAGTTCACACAGGGGAAAGACCATGTGAAGAGACAGCGAAAAGACTGGCATCTACAAGCCAGGAAGAGAGGCCTCAGAGCAAACCAAACTCGGACACCTTGACCTTGGACTCTAGCCCTTAGAACTGTGACAAAATAAATTTTTTTGTTTAAGTTAGCCTGTCTGTGATACTTTGTTATGGCAGCCCTAGCAAACCAATACACCTCTGATATTAGTTCAACATCTCCAGGAACATTATTATAAAGGAGTTTAAAATATTCATTAATTAATAAAATATATTTTTGTTGAGCTAATTGCTCAATAATTACTATGTCCCCCTACTATGCTAGGTAATTTTCTAGCAACTGCATATATAGCAGTGAAAAGAGACAAAGTCCTTATTCTCATGAAATTTACATTATAGTGGGGGAAGAAAAAATAAAATTTAATATGTAGGATATAATGTATCTATTTGGTTGAACAATATGTGAAATTCTTTACTGTTTTTGACCTACAAAATAGGTATCATCTTCCTATTTAACATATTACTGAGGTGTCGTGAACATTGTTAGAAATTGAATTATGGAGTTGTACCGTGTTTCCCCGAAAATAAGATCTAACCAGAAAATAAGCCCCAGCATGATTTTTCAGGATGACATCCCCTGAACATAAGCCCTAATGCATCTTTTGGAGCAAAAATTAATATAAGAACTGGTCTTATTTTCGGGGAAACACGGTATGAAGACTGGAACAGAGAATAAGGCCTCATTGTAGAACCTAAGTAGCTTCCTTTTACCAGATACGCCCAACCAAATAAAGTTTGCATGATTTATTTGCCTACAAAACCAGAAGTATCTATCTTATAGATCTTCACATGGAAAATATTCAGAAGTCAAAATTAATTATGAATTGAAAATTCCTGTAACTATAGGAGAATCTATCGCTTTAGAAATGTTAATATAAGAGGTAAAACTGAATTCTCAGAATACAAGGAAACCATTTGGAAAGACTAATAATCCATTGTTAGGTATGTAAGTTGAATAAATTTTAACTTTATTGTTTATGGTTGTTCACCTAATGGTAACTAAAGCCTATTCCTGCCTTTTGTTTATGTTATATTTATCTAAACATCATCTTCTTTCTTATCCCAGGATTAGGAATGGGTTATAGGGTGAAGCTTGAAAGATGGGGGAGGATGTCTCTTCACAAATTATTTGGTGGTAGTGACAATAATCCTGGAAACCAATTTTTCTTTTCTTTTCCTTTTTTTTAGGGTATGTCAAAATGGCAATGTCAGCATAGCCTTATAGTCATGCAGATGTTCTATCAATTGAATTTAGAGAAATGTTCATGTATTTGTTAAGTCTTTTCCAGTGTTACTAGCAAAGTATTATATTCAAAATGGCAGAATATTCAAAAAGAGATTGGCAGCAGCTTTGGACTGGGCTTTTAAAGCTCTTACAATACCCTGAATTTCTTAATTATTCTTAAGGCCAATCAAGTTTTGTGTTTGTTTTACCTTATAATGTTTATAAAATAAAATATAAGCTTCTTCCCTTTTTTTCTTATTTGATACTTGGGATTTATACAGTTTGATTGTTGCATTATATATGCTTAACCCTAGAGTGGATACATGAGGACCTGAGTAATATCATTGGTCCAAAGGAACTAAGAAAAAACTAATTCCGTTTTAAGATGTTCCTGTGTTCACAAGTGCTTGTGAGTCACAAAATACCAAGACTCCACTCGGCGGAAATACAAAACAGACTTTTGAAGACATGAATTTAAGCATGAATACTGTTTTCAAACTTGGCTCCTTCCATCTTTCCTAATAATACCCTCATCCTTTGTCATGGCATGTGGGTTATGAGAGGATTGTGGGACATAAAATATGGACATAGGGAGAAGTTTCACTTTTGTCAAAAGGTACACCCTAGCTAGGCTTGAGATGTTGCATTATTTCTTTGATGACAGAAGACCTAAAAAGGCTAACTTTATAAAAAGATAGGCTCATACCCCTCTCCTATTTATTGTCCTAAAACATTAGGGAAGATACACGTTGGATGGGAAGAAGCTGCTTGCTCACACACACCTGTCACAGATCCCTTTTCATCCACTCTCCATTTTTCTGATAGCCTTCTTTCCCTATATCTATAGACTCTATGACCGTGATTAGTTACATAATTTGTGAGGCCCAGTACAAAATGAAAATGTGGGGCTCCTTGATTCAAAATTAAGAATTTCAAGATGGCAAAAGCAGAGCATTAAACCAACCATGGGATCCATCTAAGCATAGAGCCCCAGGTGACTGCACAGGTAGCATATCCAAGAACTGATTCTGTCTACCACTCATGCATGAAGTCTCCTCCATTACATCTAACTCATTTATTGACCTAATGGCCCCAGAGATCTGGGAGAGTTAAAGCCTACACTCAAGCCTAAAGTGAGCCTGGTAGTTGCTTCAACAAATGATTGTAAATTTTATCTCTTGGAGAAAAGACCCTTACTCACTGGGATTTAGAACTCTTATAATTGTTGCTATTGAATTCATATGGCTAGGGACTAAGATGGCACGGGGTACTGAAGGTGGGGCTTTATTGGATAGTCCAAGGTGTATACAAGATGCTTGCATGACCAAAAGGAAGGTCTATTTTGGGGACAACTTAGCATTCTCTACTCTCTTTTTTGACACATTCTCTACTTCTACTTTCTTTTAGCCTCTCAAATTCTGCTTAATATGAGACAAAGTGGCTATCATCTGTGAACATTTAATATTCATAGACAATAAAATTATTAATTTTAGTTGAATTACTTAACACTGTTAATATTAAAAAGAGTGATAAAACCTACTGGGTGGTAGAGTTTTTTCCTTTGAATGTTTCTTCAGGAATTCCTTTGGAGAAGGTACTTCAACTTTTGGTGGTCCCATGGTTTTCATTGCAGTTTTAAATTTTTGCATGTCCTCTTTTACAGCTGTCTTAAATACTGATATGTACCTAAAATTAAAAAAAAAAAGTTGTAGCATTTATATGTATTTTTAAATTATTTAAATTTTGAAAAAGGATATACATTTCTAATTCATGTAAATCTATAATCAGAGATAGCCATAAAGCATAATTATCTGAGCCCTGTCTATCAGATTTAGGTAAGCTAGATGGAAGCTTTGCCCTAAGAGGTGCCAGCTTAAAGATGATCATAGTATTTCTTTATTATATTTTGAACATCTGAAGTATCAATAATGATTTCACTTCTCCCTTTCCTGATATTGATAATTCTTGTTCTTTCTCCCTCTCTCCTCCTTCCCTCCCCATCCTCTTTCCCCACTGTGCCCCCCACTTTTCTCTGATCAGTCTGGCTAGGGGTTTATAAATTTTATTGACTTTCTCAAAGAACTTGCTTCTCATTGATTTTGTCTTAATGTTTATATATTTTCCGTTTCATGATTTCTGCACTGATTTTTCCTATTTTCCCTTATCGGGGGTTTAATTTGCTTTTTTAAAAATAGAAGTATTTAAAGCTATAGAATTCCCTCTATGCATTGTTTTATAGCTGCATCCCACAAATATTGATATGCAATGCTTTCATTTTCATTCAGCTCAAAATACCTTTTTAATTCCCTTGTGTTATCTTCTTTGACTTGGGATTTTCTTTAGATGTGTTTTGTTTGGTTTCCAAATATTTGGGGATTTTCCACATATTTTTCTGATTTCTAATTAATTTCTATTGAGGTTAGAGAATACACTTTCTATGATTTCAATCCCCTTAAATTTTCTGATACTTGTTTTATGGCAAAAAGTATGGTCTATCTTGGTAAATTTTCTGTATACTCTCAAAAAGAAAGTGTACTTTGCTTTTGTTGGCTGGAATGTTCCATAAGACAATTAGGTCAAAATGGTTGGTAGTGTTTCTAAGTTCTATTAATTACTAAAATCTCTGACTACAGTTGTGGATTTGTCTGTCTCTTTTTAAATTTTTACTTACTTATTTATTTTGCTCAGCTATTTTATTTTTTCAATTTATTTTAGTTTTTAAAGATTTTTATTAAAATATCGCTAACATACAACGTTACATTAATTTCAGGTGTACACCATAGTTATTCAACATTTACGTACCTAAAGTAGTGATCACCATGATAAGTCCAGCAACCATCTGACTCTGTAGCACGTGATCACAATATTATTGACGATGTTTCCTATGCTATACATTACATCCCCGTGGCTTATTTGTTTTATACCTGGAGATTTGAACCTCTTATTCCCCTTCACCATTTCCCTCCTTTTTTAATTTTTTTCAATTACAGTTGACATTCACCATTATTTTGTATCAATTTCAGGTGTACAGCATCATGGTTAACACATTTGTATAATTTAAGAAATGATCACCCTGACTAGTCTAGTACTCACCTGGCACAATACATAGCTATTACCATATTACTGACTATATTTCCTGTTTTTTTTACATCCCCATGACTATTTTGTAACTATCAGTTTCTACTTTCCATTCCCTTCAATTTTCACACCCTTCCTCCCAACCCCCTCCCATTTATCACCCCAACAAATCTAGTACCTTCTGACACCATACATAGTTCTTATAATATTATTGACTATATTCCTTATGAAATACCCTGCATCCCCATGATTACTGTGTAACAACAAATTAGTACTTCTTAATTTATTCCCCTTTTTTCACCTGTACCCACAAACCCTCTCCCATGTAAACCATTAAAATACTCTCAGTATCTATGACTTTGTTTCTGTTTTGTTTATTTTGTTCTTTAGATTCCACATATAATTGAAATCTGAATGCATCTGTCTTTCTGTCTGACATGCTCATACAGCACAATATCCTCCAGGTCCATCTATGCTGCCACAGCAGATGGCAAGGTCCCGTTCCCTTAAATGGCCAAGCAATATTGCATTGTATATATGTACCACCTCCTCTTTATTCATTTTTCCACCGACAGACACCCAAGCTACCTCCACATCTTGGCCATTGTAAACAATGCTGCAATGAACATATGGATGCAATGTCCCCTTGAAGTAACGTTTTGGGTTTCTTCAGATAAATACCCAGAAGTGGGATTATTGTGTCCTTTTTGTGTCTTCTTATAGCCATTGTATTAAGTACATTTTGTCCGGTATAAGTATTGCTACGCAAGCTTTTCTTTTTTTATTCCATTTTCATGAAATCACTTTTTCCATCCCTTTACTTTCCATCTGTGTGTGCTTATCAACTTGAAGTGAGACTCTTGTAGGCAGCATATGCATATGTATGGGTCTTGGTTTCTTATCCATTCAGCCCTCCTGTCTTTTGATTGAAGCATTTAATCCATTTTAAAAGTAACTGTTGATAGATATGTAACTATTACGATTTTATTATTCATAATTTTGATCTTTTTTTTTCCATCTTAAAGAAGTCCCTCTAACATTCCTTGTAATATTGGTTTGGTAATGATGAACTCTTTTAGCTTTTTCTTGTCCGGGAGGCTCTTTATCTGTCCTTCAATTCTAAATGATAACTTTGCTGGGTAGAGTAATCTTAGTTGTACAAGGTATGACAATTAAGTCCACTAACTCATCCTTAAAAACGTGCTACATACCTCATTGCTGAATATCATTATGGTCAACTTCGACATTCTCCCCTTGGAAGTTATGTACCAATATCAGCACCTAGTCCACCCTTCAAAGCAATTTTGGAACTCTTTTTCTGGAATGGCCATCAGAGCTGTTGTCGTATTACCCTTGATGTCCTGAATGTCATCAAAATATCTTCCTTTCAATATTTCCTTTATATTTGGGTAAAGACAGAAGTCATTGGAAACCAGATCAGGTGAGTAGAGAGGGTGCTCCAATACAGTTATTTGTTTACTGGCTAAAAACTCCCTCCTGGACAGAGCTGTGTGAGCAGGTACATTGTCATGGTGCAAGAGACATGAATTGTTGGCGAAAGGTTCAGGTTGTTTTCGTCTAACTTTTTCACACAGCCTTCTTAGCACTTCCAAATAGTAAACTTGGTTAACTGTTTGTCCAGTTCATTCAAATTCATAATGAATAATCCCTCTGATATCAAAAAAGTTTAACATCATTGCTTTGACTCTTGATTTGGACTCATGAAACATTTTTGGTCATGGAAAATTGACTGACTTCCATTGTGTACTTTGATGCTTTTTTTTAAGGTCATATTGGTACACTCATGTTTCATCACGAGTTATAACATGGCCCAAAACATCATCTTGCCTCTCCAAAAGGTTTTGGCAAACTTTGACTCTCCTTTGCTTTTGTTCATCGGTGAGCTCCTTCAGGACCATTTTTGCACACACCTTTCTCATGCCAAGATTTTCAGTTAAGATTTTCCTAACTGTTTCTCTGTCAGTGTTTACTTGGTCTGCTATGCTTCACACAGTCAGCAATGATTTTGACACACAATTCAATGAATTTTTGCAATGTTTTTGTCAGTTCTGCTCGTTACTGGCCACCCTGACCTCTCTTCATCAGTGATGCATTCTCTCCCCTCAGGAAAACGTTTAATCCATTTGTACACTGCCATTTTCTTCATGGTATTATCCCCATAAACTTGGACTAATATGTCCCTGACTCCACTTCCATTCTTGCCAAGTTTAACAAGAAATGGAATGTTTGTTGTTCTAATTCAAGCTGATTCTTGTGACAGCACACAAAAACATGCGACAACAATGATGAATGCCACTGAGCAAGACACCGCCACACGTTGACATGAGCACAGCTGTGAGACACTGATATAGTAAGGTTATGAAACCTTACCAAGCTGTTTGTACAGTGCTGCCAATGTAAACGCATGGCGGCAAGTTCACGACCTTAATTGTCAGAACTTGTAGGACATTGTTTTTTTATCACGTTGAATATTTCCTGCCAATCCTTTCTGGCCTGCAAAGTTTCTGTTGAGAAACCAACTGACAGCCTTATGGGAGCTCCCTTATAAACTGCTTTCTCTTGCTATTTTAACTTAACTTTCTCTTGGTACTCTTAGGATTCTCTGTGTTTTTAACCTTTGTAATCCTAATTATTAATATAGTGTGTCTTGGTGTGGGCCTGTTTGGGTTCAACTTGTTTGGGACTCTCTACACTTCCTGGGCTTGTATGTCTATTTTCTTTGCCAGGTTAGGAAAGTTTTCCATCATTATTTCTTCAAAGAGGTTCTCAATCCCTTGCTTTCTCTCTACTTCTTCTGGTACCCCTATGATGCAAATGTTGTTATGCTTGATGTTGTCCCACAGATGTCTAAAACTATCCTCACGTTTTTGGATTCTTTTTTCTTTCTGCTGTTCTGATTGGGTGTTTTCTGCTACCTTGTGTTGCAAACTGTCGACTCAATCCTCTGCTTTATCTAGTCTGCTGGTGATTCCTTCTAGTGCATTCTTCATTTCAATTATTGTATTCTTCACTTTTGACTGGTTCTTTTTTATGGTTTCTATGTCCTGTTTTTATGCCTGCTATCTCTTTGTTGAAGTTCTAAGTTCCTTGAGCATCCTTTAACCATTGTTTTGAACTCTGTCTCTGTTAGATTGCTTGCCTCCATTTTGTTTAGTTCTTTTTCTGGAGTTTTTCCTGTTCTTTCATTTGTTTCCTCATTTTGTCTGCCTATTTCTTTGTTTCCTCATTTTGTCTGCCTCTCTGTTTGTTTTGTGTATTAGTCAGATCTGCTGCATCCCCCATTTTTGGCCAGGTATCCTTATGTTTTTGGTGCCCTATGGAGCCCATTGGCACAGTCTCTCAGGTCACCTGCACTGAATGCTCCAGAAGTATCCCTTGTGTGGGTTGTGTGTACCCTCCTGTTAATAGTTGAGCTTTGGTTGCTTTTGGAACATCAGTAGTTGGGATTGACCCTTAGGCTGAATGGCTGTGAGGTTTTACCACAGTTTACAGGCTGCTGTGCTCAGGGCTAATCCCACAGGGTGGGACTCACACCAGCAGGCTCTGGGGCCTGTAGAGACTGCCTTTTGGGTGTGCCACTTATGGGGCTAATTGGACAGTGCTCTGCTGTGATCTGAAGTCAACCTCCAAGTATGTTGGTTCTGGGGCCTCTTGTGAGTGGCTTCAGTGCAGTCCTGGGTCAACCACTGCTTGTGACTGGCGAGGGACTACCTGGTAAGAGCTACTAAGTTATCCAAGGTTGTTCACTGCCCGTGCTAATCCTAGACATGTGTGGGAGAAGCCATGCTACAAACTGAGGATATCTGCCACCAGTACCAAGCCTGGGGTAACTCTGAAAAATGCCAAGACACTCCAAGGTCTATTGCCACCTGCCCATTCCCTTAAGGTTCAGCCCATCCAGAGTATGTTGGACTAATAGTTTTCCAAGAAAGAGTGCAATGCAGTCTGGCAGAACTGGCTGCTCTTGGGGAAAGTGCCTCTGGTGTTGTGGGAGTTGGGTGGGGTGTGGTCCAGTGACTCAACAGGGCGGAGCTGTGGTGCTCATCAGACCAATCATAGTCAGATTTGACTGTAAGCGTAGTGGGGAGGCTCAACACAGGAAAGATGGCGCCAGCCTCCTGGCTGCACTGGAGAAGGACCCCTCCTAAGGAAAATACCGACTGTCCTCCAGCCCTCAACCCCAAGGCAAACAACTCAGTCTACCTCCCCGTATGTCTCCGACACCCCAAGTTACTGTCCCTCCACTGGAGCCCAAGGTGAGTGCCTGGGAGTGAGAGAGTCTGTGCGCAGGCCCTTTAAGAGGATGCCTGGGTTTACTTCCACCTTCCATCCCACCCGAAAGGTGAGAATCCCTACTGTTTTTCACAGCCAGATATTGTGGGAGCTCTTCTTCCCTGCACCAGTACTCTGGTCTTGGGAGGCCTCTGTGGACCTAAGGGTCCCTGTTTCCTCTGGGAAAACCTCCACAGCAGAGATATTCCTCCTGGTTCTAATGGAGGTGTGGGGTTAGCCAGTTCAGCTCCTCCTACCTGTCTCAACATGGCTTCTTCTTTATGTCCTTAGTTATAAAACTTCTGTTCATCCAGACTTCAGATGGTTCTCCAGGTTGATTGTTTTATAATTTAGTTGTAATTTTAATTTGTTCATGAAAGGAAGCAGGCATAGTGTTTATCTACTCCATCATCTTAGATATTTGTCTGTTTCATTTCTTAGTTCCATCAGTTTTTGCTTCATCTATTTTGACACTGTTAGTAGGTGCATAACACTTAGGATTATCATATCTTCTTGAAAAACTGAGCATTTTAAAATAATGATTTTTACCCTTGTAAAAATTTTGTATTCTAAAATGTCCCCTCTCTGATTTGAATATAACCACTTTAGCATTCCTTTTCATTTGTAGTAACATAGTATTTTTCTATTCAACTTTTTACTTATTTGTGTCTTTACTTTTAAAGGGGTTTTCTTATAGAAAGCATAGAATTTTTATCCTTTCTAACAATGTCTTTTACTTGGTGTGTTTAGACCATTCACATTTAATGTAATTTTAAAAATATGTTCATGTTTAAATTTTCCGTCTTGTTATTTGTTTTCTTCATATCCTTTTGTTCATTTTTTAAAAATCAGATAACTGCCTTATTTTTTGTTTTTATTTTGCAAAAGTTCTAAGGTTACAATATACATCCTTATCACATCCTACATTCAAGTAATATCATACCACTTCATATATGGTATAAGAACCTCACAAAAGAATACTTGCATTTACCCCTCCCCCAAGCTCAGTCCTAACATTGTAATGTGTTTTACTTCTTTATGTGTTATAAAACCCATAATTCATTGTGATTATTCTCCCTTTAAAAACCGTCTTTTAAAGAAATTTATAAAGAAAAAATAATTTTCAATATTTACACATATATTTACCATTTTCAGTGTTATTTTGTTGTGTAAATCCAAATTTCCAAGTTGTACCCTTTCTTGTGCATTAATAACTTTTTAATTTCTGACTTCCACTGTTTCTGAGAAGATATTTGTTGTCCTTCTTTCTTCCTCTGTATACAATAGGGTGTTTTTTTTTTCTCCTTTGGTATGATGGTTCCTTCTCCTCCCACTCCCCCTTCTTCTCCTCCTTCTTCTTCTCCTTCTTCAGCTTCATTGTGGTTATTGGAATTAGGGATTTCATTAAATTTGTCAAATATTATTCAAATATTTCTTCTGTTTACCCATCTCTCTCCTCTCCTCTGGGGTTCTAATTGCACTTATGTTAGGCTGCTTGATGTTCTCCACAGATCACTGATTCTGTTTCAGTTGTTTTTCTCTGTTTAATGTTGTATTATTCTATTAGTATGTCTTCAAATTCAACAATATTTTCTTCAGTGTTATACCTGCTGTTAATCCCATCCAGTATCCTATATTCTTTTTAGACATGGTATACTTTATGTCTATAAGTTAGATTTGGATCTTTTTAAAAATCCTTCCATTTCTCTTTGTATTTTGCTCATGTTTTCGTCCTTTATGTTTTTTAACACGTGGAGAATATTTGAAAATTTTGGTTTTAATGTCCTCATCTACTAATTCTCTCATTGATGTCAATTTTTCGTCTGTTCATATTGACTGATTTTTCTCTTGGTTGTGCATTATGTTTTTGAGTCCAGGAGAGCTTTTAGTGTAGTTCTAATTCGGCTCCACTACAAAGGCAATATAATTCTGAGTGCACTGCTCAATGCCCTGTGTCTTAGGAGGTGTTTCCACTACAGCTGGTGGAATATGAACTTTATCTGGCTCTGTTGCCTTCTGCTGGTTATGTCCCTGGCCTCAGTAGTTTCATCACACATATATACTGTCATTCAAAGACTTCAGGAAAATCTTCATGCATATTTCTCTCCCTCTCTCTGTCTCACTGCATTTCTCACCTCTCTGGTATTCTGTGCTGTGAATTCTACATGCCTTGACCTCCCTAAACCCTAAACTCTGTCTCCCCAACTCAGGGAAACTACTGGGTTTTGTTTAAATTCCTCTTCCCTGGGCTTTGGCCTGTAAATTCTCTCCAAGGAATATGTTGGGGTAACTGTGGGTTTGTTTCCCTCCTCTTAGGGATGACTGCTCTGCACTGCCTATTGTCCGATGTCTGAAAAACATTGTTTTATTTTTTTTCTTGTTTTTTAGTTGTTTAAAGTGAGAAAGTAAATTCCATCCTTGATTGAAAGCAGAAGTTCAGCTAAACTACTTTTAACAACTTGTATTCTCTCCTTACTTATGTGGATAAGTTTGTTTGAAGAAACATTAAATTTTTTTGTGCTTTTAGGGACCTGTCCTCAATCTTGAATTCAATGTCTAGGAATTAATTATGGTCAAAATTGAATGAGCTCATTAGATACCTTCAGGAAATAAGGTTCAATACAAACCTGTGTCTTAAAATTCCCATGGAAGTTGGAATTGGCAGATATGATCTCAATTGATAAAATATTCCTTTAGGGTGAAAAAGATGTGTGTATACTCTCACCTCTTTTTAATTTGCAATCTTGTATTTCAATACATTAC
Organism: Rhinolophus hipposideros; assembly: GCF_964194185.1. Classification (NCBI taxonomy): domain Eukaryota; kingdom Metazoa; phylum Chordata; class Mammalia; order Chiroptera; family Rhinolophidae; genus Rhinolophus; species Rhinolophus hipposideros. The sequence continues at coordinate 12,473,022 of NC_138047.1, read as the reverse complement.
TTTGTGTGCACAAAGCTTACCCACCTGCTATAGAAAAGATATTCTATTCTATATAATTTTTATTTCTCCAAATTACAAAAATAAATGAAACTCAATTGTTGTATGTCAATTACATTTCGATTTTAAAAAATGAATAAAAATCTAGGTTCCCTCCATCTCCTCAATCCATTTTCCAGAATAAATTCTATTTTCCATATTTCTATTTATGTATGAATCATAACTTAATTTTTGAAATTTAGTATGTAATATCTTTCCATATCAGTACATGTAAAGCTTACACTTTCTTTTCAAAAACTACATTTTATTCCATTTTCTTGATGGTGTGGTTTTATTCTAAAGATCTAGGCAAGGACTATTAGACAACTGGCCATACTTTCTAGTTTTTATTAGATGTTAGCTATAGATTAATTATTCTATTAGGTTGGCACAAAAGTAATTGTGATATTTGCAATTATTTTTAACCTGTTAAACTGCAATTACTTTTGCACCAACCTGATAAAATTAAAACTGTCATCTTCAATGAACATACTATACTTGTATTTATTTTATTGCCAATAATCAACACACAGTAAGTCATAGCAATTCTCTAGATACACACTTTTAAAAGTTTATCTTAAATATCACACAGAAAAATACTGACTAAAAGTTGATACAGTTTAATAATGGTTGATTGGGACTTTTTCCCCCTAATGGGTTAGATAAGCATCTGGTTAACTTCTTCTTCTTCTTCTTCTTTTTTTAAAAATTTTAATTTTGGTCCAATATTATTGTAGTGTTTCTCTGTTATGTAGAACTTAGAGACCTAGACTATAGTAGAATATCCCCCAAATTATTTCTTGAAGAGAATTTTATTTATGTACATAGAAACACCTTAAGCCTACCTAAAAGCACTGAAGTGAGAGTCTTCAATCCAGCCACATGCCTATATTAAGTAACTCAATTTCCACAAATGGATGCCAATTCTACTACCAGCTTGGCTAGTTGTCAAAACTGTGCTCTAGACTTAATTGACAACACATGTATGTACATTGTATATTGACTATAACACTGATCTTAACACCGATCTTACTGTTGCTCGATACCTATTGCAAGCTGTTGAGAGAAATAATAAATATCAAAGAAATACCAAAAAGATATGTAGTTAATGTATTCATTTAGACCTGTGCTGGACAATACTGAGTTATTAGCCACATGGATATTAAGCAACTTGAAATGTGGCTAGTGCTATAATGCTGAAATCATACTATTTTGAATGTACTGGGTTAAATAAAATGTATCATTAAAATTAGTTTTACACATGTTTTTCTACCTTTTAAAAGAGGCTGTTAGAAAATTAAAAATTACATATGTGGTTCACATTCTACTCAACAGTCCTACTTTGAGATCAGAAAAATTAATCCTTGATTTGAACAATATAGTCACATAGTTGCATACCCAGACCATATCATATCTATGCCTCCAAAACTGCTTTCATTGTTATGTTTTCGCATGAGGCCACTGGTCTATAACAGAGCAACATGAAACCTCTGGAACTCAGTGTATTTAAAGTGAAAGTGTGGCTGAAGTCTTTATTCATTACATTACACACTTTGTCTTTCCTTTCTACGAACCATAGAGGAAGCATATTTCTGGCTGCACACTGAGAATACTTGTGCTGCTGAGCTACTGCTTTGCTTCTGTCTTACGGAAGAAGAAACTTAGAGTATAAGTGATCTTTAGAAGATCATAAGAACAATCTCTTCTTTGTGGGTTGCCCACTTTCTAGTTAGCACTGAATCTCAGACTTCAAGCAAACATACAAGATTTTAAAGCATACATTTCTTCTACCAAAATTTCATGCTCATTTGTGGTATTACCTTACTTTCCTATCATTTTTTATTTGCTTTGATATCCTTATTTTTAAAAATTGTATTACATTATAATGTGGTAATGTATAAATACTAAATACATCTGATAAATGACATATCTGAAAACTAAATGTGTATATATATATATATATATATATATATATATATATATATATGTACATATACATATATATATATGGTGTGCCAAAAAATGTACACATTTTAAGATATGTTATTTATGTATTACTTTTCGAAGTTGAATTGAAACGGTAGCAATTTGTAGTATGACATTTGCTCAAAAGGTGGCGTTAAGCAAATGAATGCTAGCTTCATTCATTGTATTATAATTTTAATGCAGTGTTTTCTTTTCATAAAATGTGTATACATTTTTTGGCACCCTCTGTATATGTGTATACACACACACACACACACACACACACCCCACACCCCACACACATATGCTATTGAAGGAAAAGGTACTCGTTAGGTTTGTTTTAATTATTTACTCAGGTTAAAAGGCAGTATTCAAACGGGTTAAAATGATATGCTTTGGTGTCAGACATATCTCAATCTTAGCTCTTGTTTATGCTAGCTGCCTCACCTTTTTGGGCCTGAGTTTCCACAAAACTGGGATTATACTACTCATCTCATAGGGTTCTTTGTGAGAACTAAATAATGATCATGTAAACCACAGACCAGTACCTGGAAAATTACATATGTTAATACATTGAACATATTATCACTATTTTTATTAGTAGTATTCTTATTGTTGTTATTTCTGGATATTCAACTTGCTTAAATAAGAAAAAACTGTTTGGCCCTTTACTTGGTATTACCTGTATCCTAGCAGTAAGTTTTTATTCTCTAAAAAGTTGAGTCATGCTGTATTATAAGCGATAGACATAGATAGGTAGACTGACATACTTTCCTACCATGTAATAAACAGATTCTCATACTGTGATATATACGAGTATGTACAGTATGCTTAAAATATTGAACCTTGTTCTGGAATGGAATAAGTGTCTAAAAATTAAGTCTAACACTCACAAAATTTCACTTATCCACAAATTTCACTGGCAACGAGAAATATTTTTGGCATATTTTCTCATCAACATTTTTAGGTACATGTGAAATGCCAGAGAGATGTGCTAATATACCACATGTTATATATAATCCATAAAAATCTAAATGAGAGGCAATAACCCACAATGAACAAACATTAAGTCACTAAGTGCAGATGGATACTACAATTCTCTACTGACAAGAAACCTGCTTGTGAGTGCCCTTACCCTCATCCACATATCTGAAGGGGAAAAGTACCTTTTTGAATTATCCCTTTCATTACTAGTTTCCCAGGCCATCAATTCTTCCACATTCTTTGAGTGATTCTGTTAATTATAGCACGTCTTCAGAGCTGTGTGCTTGCTTTTCCTGGTGACTTGAAATCTTCTATAAGAACTACAAGGTTTAGGTCAAGAATGAGTATATATGACCAAGCGAAGTGCACTTGGGTAAAAATAACACAAGAGATGAAAAGAAGTGTTATTATTGTGCAAGTCTGCAGAGACTGGATAGCCCGATGAAAAATCTGAAGAATAACTTCTAACACTAATCATAAAACTGCCTGAAATTATATATTGCAGCAATGGGAATTTTAGCATAACTTTTCATTATTCTAAAAACAAAGATGTTGGAATATTCTTGTCTTTCTTTGAATACAAGTTCATTTAACAGGACTACTGCTTTTTCCGACTGAATTATTGGCAATAATTAATCAACAAAGTAGATAAAAACCTCAAGAGAAAATGACTATGTCATCTAAGATTTCACAATAGTCAAGATTGCTTAGCAAAGTCAAATACATAAGCAGACTTCAAACAAGGAGATGTTACAAATCTTCAGAAAATGTAACTGTGGAAGTTGAATAGAATGGAAGGGAGTCCAAGAAGAATGAGAAGCTCTGAAAATGAAATGCTGACTACATGTCACAATTACCCCACTGAAAACCAGAAAAGCATTAAAAAAGGAACAACCACTAGGTACTTATGACATTAAATTCCCATTTTCAAAAAGCAGGCATCCAGAAACTCCACACTGATGAATCTGATGTCACTGTTGGGGAGCATTTAAAAACTTACAGAGAAGCAATGATTGCATGAGCCATTTGGAATTTCAGGTTACCAAAACAAACATGATTTAAAAAATGTATAAGATTATTGGAGTCATAAGTCAGGCAAATACCTTAGACATAATAATATGTATCTTGGTGTTAGTAAAGCCTCTTATTAAATTCTTACTGATAAGGCAGAGAAATATGAACTGATTAATGGATGCATTTGGATGACTGATTGAACCCCCAAAAACATTATTCCTGTCAGCCTAGAAAGAAGTGTCTAGTAACCTACCAAAGTGCAAAGTACTTGCCTTGTTCAATGATGGATGGAGATATAAACGACATACTTATTAGATTTGCAAATGACACACAGCTGGGACGGATAGTTAAGAGAGTGTATGAAAAATTCAAAACTATCTCCATAGATTAATGATGACTTTAGATAAAAAAGAATCAGCTAAACAATTATAAAATGGGAGGGACCAAACTTAGTCATAATTTATGTGGGGATTTCAATGTGGAACAACGGTGAGACATGACTGTCAAAATGCTACTAACGCATCAATAAAAGTATTGTGTATCAAGAAGATAATGGTTCTATGGGCTGTTCAGACCATATCTGGAACATTGCCTTAAACAAAAGGAAAAGAGAGTATGATTGGAGATATTAATAATTGGAGCCATCAATAGAAGAGTGACAAATTTGTTGAAGATCTTGGAAACCACCTCATGTATCATGAGCAACTGAAATTTTGAAAACTGATTCATGGCTTCCCATTGACTTATGTCTTAAGTCCCAGTTCACTGTTCAACTCCAAAAGGTTGCTCCTCACTCCACTTTGGTTACATATATCTATCTCATTTATTAATAATATCTGTATTTCTTATTAGGGTTTTCAGTAATATATGGTTTTATTATTAATCAATGATTTAATATTTGTTTCATTTGCCCAAGGAAGCTGTAACCTCTGAGATATGGGTGATCACAGTGCAGTCAATTGCTGATTTCTCCAAAGAAACCATCTCTTTATGAAAGCTGGACAATCACCTTGCCAGTCTTGCAAAGAGCTGCAGTGAGCTTTCTTGAAGCTGGGTTTATAATTCAGTGATGCAAATAAGCCTCATAGCTTAATACATCTCTTATAATTAATTCTTACTATTAGCAAGGGAATTGGGTAAGGGCAAGTTTGTGTTAGTGTGGTGAGAAAGAATTGCTTAAATGTTTTATCATGCTCTGTTTTTATAAGTTAGTAGCTTGCATGCATGACATGGAAACTTTTTAATCTTGTCAAATTCAAAACTCCTCATGCTTTTGCTGATGGAGTAAGCTGACTTTAACTTAACATTGTGCTGTAGCACCACATGTGTATGCATTCTATTCCTTTCACCGCAAATTCCTTTTCCCTACTCATTACTTCAGAGTAACCCAAGGAGTTTGTGTTGTCATTCCAATATTGCCCAAGAATATTCCCCAATGGCAATATTATACACATAACAGGAGCTCAGTTAATGCTTGTCAAATAAATAAAGATTGTTCCTATAAAATTTCTTGAAAAAAATCACCTAGATGCATAGTAAAGCTTTTTTACCAATGAACAGAACACCTAATAAAATACCTTACCATTCAAATTCAGTACTCTACAGAAAATACAATCTACTGGTGGGTCACAAAGAGGAAGAGCTTTATATTCTACAATACAGGAATTTTTAAATCAAAGTCTATTCAGCAATAGTTAATTTGAACACTCCTCATAAAATCTGTAACTGTATCATATCTTACTTTGCATTCTCCTTTTCAATCTCTACTAGATTTTGAGAAGCTAATGTAAAACAATGTACGTATTGCTCTGGTTAAAACAAAGATACTCAGACTTAAATTGGAAGGGTTTGCCCACTTGTTGAAGAGTTTCTGCACCCCCCGTAATTATTAGTAAAAATAATTGACCATTAGATCTGAAAGGGGCTTTAAAGATTATCTAAGTTCATTTGGTTTGTTTTACAGATCAGAAAATAAAAATTTATTCATGATCCCAAAACCTATTAGTTGCAGTGCCTGTTTTTTGTTTTGTTTTGTTGCCCAGTTCTCTTTCAATGTGATTTTGACTTGAATCAAAGGAGGAAAAGGGAGTTTCTCCCCATAGATTTAAATAAGTTCTAAGTTCCTGCAAAGCAGAGTAACAGGAATGTTTACTTTGTGGTGACTCTTTTGAAATTTGGGGAATTTAAGAGGTCCTAACACCTATGAAAAATTTTTAACTCAATGACATATGTTTTGTTCTCTATCGATCCACTCTTCCTTCCATCCAAGTATTAGACCTGAAATAGACCTTAGAAACTATCTAGTCTATCTTGTTTCACTGATCAAAAAACTGAGGCTCAGAAACAAGTTTATATTTGACAATAACCTTGGGGGGAAAAATAAGTACTATCCTTTCAGAAAAGGAGTAGTGTAATCAGAAGCAAAACAATGAACTCTTGAAACCGAATATCAAGTATCCTAACACAGGACAATAAAAGTGTGATGGTCTCTTTTCAACACGAAATTTCACGCTATGTTGTATACCAACCACATTAGTACGAACAATTAGATAAGTTTCAAAACAGTTACATACCGGATTACAGAGACTAACAAACAAGGGCCCTCTCACGGCACTGGATCGCTCTTCGAATTGTGAGATACTAAATACCTAGATTTTGCAACCTGTCGTTTAAGAAGTTTCCATTCAAGGCAACTTGATCCAGACAAAAATATTTTTTATTTTTAAAAGTCATCTGATCCTTAGTTAATCCTGAAATGGAACCAGTTATTCCCCATTCTTGTTTCAAGCAATAATTTGGCTTACCCACATACCTAGGCGGCTGGGGAGGCTCTTTCCAGTCACTGGGTATGAGGTTATAAATGCTCTCAGAAGAGCATGTCGGATCCATGGCCACCAAATGCCTCCTCAAAATATTCAACTTTTTCTCACTATACCAATATCTCCGTCTCTTTCTTCACTGTTTCCCCTTGCCTTTCCTAGTCTCTTGCCTTCTCAAGGAACTCAGGTTTCTCTTTCACAGAATTCCCCTTTGACCTCTTCTCAGCTGTCCTCTCTTGGGAAGAAGATACTTTTCTATTCCTCGTGGGGTCGCTTAGCGTTGTTGACGGCGCTGTTGCCGTGGAAACGGTTACTAGGCGACGGTGAAGCGGTCAGCGACACTGCACACTAGGTTTCCTCTCTTCGCCGCAGCTCCATCTTCTGCCGGAAAAGTTCAATATGGACACCACTGTTTATGCGTCTTTGGGAATAATGGGGTGAAACATGGGGTCCCCTTAAAAATGTTGCTCTTTTTTGCCTCTGTATATTTGAAGAGAAAGAAAAAAAACTATTACGGACACAGGAGCAGCGCGGCGTGCGTGCACGCGTCACACAATCAGGCTCTTGTGCGCAGGCCCCAACTCTGGCAGGGGCGGGGCCAGCGACTGAAGCCACGCTGACGCGCGAAAAACGTCGGGAGCGGGACGACCGAGGGGAGGAGTCAGGGGAGCCGAGAAGACCCGGGTAGGTGGAGCGCCAGACGCGAGTTCTGTGCCCATCGCGGGGCTGCTGTGGGCCGTGGGTGTGGCGCGCGGGCGCGTAGGGCCGCCTCGGCCCGCACTAGCGCAGGCGCGGAGGCCGCAGCGCGTGGGTGGGGCGGGCCTGGCGAGGGTCGCGAGCTGAGCTGTGGGAGCGCTGGGGCGAGGGCCAGGCGGGCGGGGTGCGACCCCGACGCGACACTGGCCGCTGCCGGACACCCGCCCATTTCTTTTCCTTTCCCCCGTCTTCTCAGGGTGATTTTCTTGGTGAGTTATTTGAGGAGAAAGAAAGGGAGACTAGAGAAACCAGGGCGTTCCCATCTCCTGCCTTTCCCCTCCGCGTGCTGTCCCCTTTCCGCTACTCGGTGGTCAGGTCAAGTCGGCCCGCGCTCCTTTCCCGGCCGTCGGTCCCGGCCCGCCCGGAACCCGCGGTGCCCCGCCCCCTCCCGCGCCCCCCCCCGCGCCCCCCCCGCGCCCCCCCCGCGCCCCCTCCCGCGCCCCCCCCGCGCCCCCTCCCGCGCCCCCCCCGCGCCCCCCCGCGCCCCCCCCGCGCCCCCCCCCGCGCCCCCCCCGCGCCCCCTCCCGCGCCCCCTCCCGCGCCCCCTCCCGCGCCCCCCCCCGCGCCCCCCCCGCGCCCCCCCCGCGCCCCCCCGCGCCCCCCCCCGCGCCCCCCCCCGCGCCCCCTCCCGCGCCCCCTCCCGCGCCCCCGTCGCTCGCGGGGTCTCCGCTGGGGCCCGCTTTCCCTCGCGCCGCTGCTCTGCTCGGCTTCGTGTTCCGCTCTGGACCGGGCCCCTCCCCGTAGGTCTTTAACCACGATATGTGGCCTTCATTTCTCAAACGAGCGGCTTTAAACCAGAAGGAGCTTTTCTATGGGCCCTTTAATTTTTACCCTTTCTCTGTCGTTCTCTTTTTTTTTTTTTTCTGGTGTCCGTTTTTGAAAAGGGTCTTTCTGAGAAGCTGTTTCATTCCGTTCTCATCCCATTTGGTCTTTCATAAGCCTATTAATGCACGTTATGACGGCTGAGAGAAGCTCATTTAACAGCCTTGGCCATCCCGAGTCTCTAAAGACATTTTGGCGATATGATTTGGGAAGGAAGATGGATGGTTCTGAACCAACCTTACGTACAGTAGCCGCTCTGCCCAAAGGGAATGAAGAAGCGTGAAGATGGGAGACGACACCGGTTTGGGCCGCCTGGCAGCCCGGGTGCTCGGTGGAGGGGTTAAAACAACCTGGTGGCTTGGCGAACTTTTTAGTTCTACTTAAAAGGCTGTGCGGAACGTGTAGGTCCTTATCATTCCTTTCCAGTTCATGAGATTTTAATGTTTATACCAGGCGTCTAACAAATGTTTTATTTCAGATCAGTGACACCTTGGGAATGATTCTCTTTCACACCAGATTTTCTAGTCAAAACATGTATATACAGATTTGCCTTTTTTTATCTCTCGTTTGAGTATTTCTGGTTTCAGTTTTTTGTTGTTTTTTTAGGTTTGTTTTTTTTTTCTGTTTTTTTTTTAGAGAGAGAGAGAGAACAGAATTTGAGAGAGAACAGAATTTTTCTCTGTACATGCCAAGATTTGAACTAAGGACTCAGAATGATATCATTAGCCAAGTGGATAGTCATTAGCCAAAACTTCTACATTTTGTAAGTAAAAGGAACACTTTGGGACTATTTGTGTTAATCAGTTCCCAAAAGAGCCAGTAAAAGAAAAAAGGCATGATTCTCCACTTAGTAAGCACCAACTGCCTAGTCTTGACTTTCTGGTGTTTACGAATACAGTCTTTTCACTGATGTCAATATATTATGGTGGTTTTAAAAATACTAAACAGAATTTAAGATCTTACTATGCTACATTTAGATTACAGTTATGAAGAAGTTATTAAGTCATTTGGAAGGGAACTCTTTTTTTCTTAGATACTTGGTCTGTAATTCTGTTTGTCTTTTGAAAGCATGTTCACAAACAATAAGTTTATAATTTTTATAATTCACCCAAGAGGGCAATACTATTCAGGGAAATGCCTGTGTCTGGTATGTCCATAGGGAATTAATATTGGTATACCATTAAAGTTGTGAATTTTTTCTGTAAAGGGCTAGATAATAAATATTTTAGGCCTTTGCACGCCACATGGTTTCTGTTGCAACTACTCAGCTCTACCATTCTAGCTCAAAAGCAACCAAAGACAATATTAAACAAGTGAACAAATGAATGAGTAAAGTTGTGTTCCTGCGGAACTTAATTTACAAAAGGGTAGTTGGCCAGATTTGTCCTGTGGCTTGGTAGTTTGCACAGACCCCTGCTGTAAAACGGTTGCACATACAAAGTAGGATTTTTGCTAAAGATTATTTTTATCTACTTAGATGAATAAAATGAGAGTAGGTGGGAATACAAATAAGACAATTGGGAGGAAAATAAACCCTTTATAAAGCCAGATATACTTTACAATATTTTTCCAAGTTACAGTATTAAAAAGTGTACTTAAAAAGTCTTAAATACGCAAGACTACTAAGAGGATATCTAACAGCAAAAGTAAACAACAGGAAATGCTTCGTCAACTTGATACAAGCAAAGATGAGTGGTGAACTTTTAAATTACGCTTGTCATTGTAAGATCCCTGTGATTACAACATGCCACTGGTGTGTGTGGTCCTTCCACCCTCTCCACATCACTGTTTCCAAGGAAGTAGGAGCGAACTGACTGAAGGGTTGAAAGGATTTTTGTTCATTAGTCAGAAGCAGCAGAGGTTTACCTCCCCCTGCCTATTTTGTCCTAGTATAATTGTATTTTTTCTTATTACTATATATTGCCATGTAAAATGTTCACTTTTTTGCCCAAATTGTGAGGGAAAAATAATGCTGCGCATTATACATGGGTAATACTAATTCTGTATCTGTATAACTGTTTTAAATTATTTTATATATGCTTATGAGTTAAAAGTGTAACTGTAGAAATCAATAATGGTATCTGTATGCAGAATAATACCCTTATTACGATAATTGGTTATATTGAACTTATGAACTTATATTGGAAAACGATAATTGGTTATATTGAACTTATGATGAATTTGCAATGAAGAAGAGTTCTTGGTCTTCTGGGTTGTGTAAATATCGTAAATTTGCTACTGGTACAAACATTTCTTACATGTTGTATCGGTTCTTGTGTTTTGTAATTATTTGTTACACAAAATTTCTTATACCATAATATATTAACAAATAAATGTAAAATTCCTTTATAATACAGAAAACAAGGACCTAAATGTAAACAAAAATTTGAATTAAAAAATTAAAACGAAAGATTTTTTTTCCTTGAAAGTTTGGGCCAAGAACATGGTTGCGCATTATACATGGCAAAATACAGTACTTATTGGAAAACAATTTTTTTTTTAATTTACTGGGGTGACAATTGTTAGTAAAGTTACATGGGTTTTAGGGAAACAATTTTTAAGAATTTTTTAAAACCTCAGAATATCTTCATTAGATAATGGACTAGATTTAGTCATTCATCTGAGAAATTTATATAGAGATTTCATTAATATAGATGACAAGCATAATCATGGCATAGTATTTTCAGAAGGTCATTGAACTATATAGCCAATTATGAAAAAATTTTTGAAGTGCTGTCTTGTATTTTATTTCAGAAGAGTATGCAATAAATATTTTAAATGGATGACAAATTGCTACAATGTTTTGACTTAAGTAGGATTTTGACAATTTCCCAGAGGAATTGGAAACTAATTTTATAATGGATTGAAAAATTCTGGATCATTTTGGAAGTAAAAATTGGTAACAGGTTGAGTATGATTTTGGTTGTTATCAATCATCTACTGGTAAACTTAGGAAAACACAGGTTCCTGCAAATTAATGTATATTTCTGGTTTAAAAATATAACTTTATTAGCATTCATAGGAAATAATTTAAAGAGTGATTTCTGTACTTTATTTCCCTTGAATTCTTAATTCAGTTTTAATCAGCTTATCACAATAAAATTGTTAAGTTTCGTGCCTTGGGGTCACACAGTATTTGAATTAATATGTACATGTGGACATTCTGATTTTGATTTTTGAAGTTCTTGCTGTGAGACGGACACGTCACTACCTTTTTATCTATTTGAATGACATGTCTTTTATGTCTAAAAAGTATCCATTGGAATTAGTGGGTCAAAAAGCCCCATAATAAGTGATCAGTAGGAAAACCTATTTGAAAATTATCAACGTATAATGGATTTGTGTAGATCTTCCAATCTCTGAGGAGTTAGTATAACTAAAATATTTTGGTGTAGAACTTGACTCTACAAAAAATATTTGAGAACATTAATGATAAAATAAAACCTGAATACTTTATGGCCAAGAGATGTTGTGTTTAAGATCTGTTTTTGTTTTTTGACTCTTGTGATTGACTTCCATTTAATTTCAACTAGTTTTGTCCTTTGGCTGAAGAAAAATTGCCTATCTATGACCATTATACTGAAAAACATACTAAAATACAAAACGGAAAATGTCTAGTAACATGGCTTTGAATCATAAAGGGAAATGATATGCAGTCAGTTCTCACTTTTCACAGATTTCATATTTGTGAATTCTAGTTGCTAAAATTTACTGTTAATCCCAAATTAACATTTATAGCACTTTTGCAGTCATTCATGGATGTGTGCACAGTAGTGAAAAATTTGAGTTGTCTGATGTGCATGTTCCAAGCTGAGGTCAAACGGGGTGATACTCTGCCTTCCTGTTTCAGGTCTCATACTGTAAACAAATGTCCCTTTCTAATTTTATTTAGTGCCACATTTTTCGCACTTGTGTGCTTTTGGTTGGTGACTTTGCTGTTTAAAATGGCCCCCAGCAGAGTGCTGAAGTGCTGCCTAGTGTTCCTCAGGCAACAGTGCTATCAGGTGCCTAACAGAAAAAGAAAGTGTTAGATTAGCCTCATTCAGGCGTGAGTTGAGAGTGCTGTTGGCTGTGAGTTCAGTGGTAATGAATCAACAATATATATGTTAAATAAGATGCCTGTAAACAGAAACACACGTAAAACAAGGTTATGTATTGATCAGTTGGCAAAACGTTGTAACTAGAGGCTTGAGAAAACTAAGCCTGTAATTCCCATAGGAGCAATGGTTCAATAGTCACTAATTCAATATTCATGGTGACTTTATAGAACACAGCTACCATTAATAACGAGAATTGACTATATACTTAAGTAAACTCAATTTCCAGATAAAACTTACATGCTGTGGGTGTTACTCCATCTTGTCATTTTGTTTGTTTGCAATGGATGTTGAAGCCCTAAAGTTACTTTGTGGCTAAATGTTATAAAACAAAATTTAGTATGTAGCTTAAAGTGTAATTCATCTTTATTTTTCTTTTAAAATGATAATATTTGATACACATTATGGGCACTTAATTGCCTTCTTCCAGATGCAGGAAGATTTTCTTTTATTGAGGAGTATTGGGGAACAGTGTGTTTCTCCAGGGCCCATGAGCTCCAACTCATGGTCTTTCAATCTAGTTGTGAGACTGGCTAGTAATCAGTCACCATTTTCAATCTTTAGTTGCAGGGGGATCACCCACAATCCCATGGGAATTGAACCAGCAACCTTGTTGTTGAACCGGCAACCTTGTTGTTGAGAGCTCATGCTCTAACCAACTGAGCCATCCCGCCACCCACAGGAAGATTTTTATGGTGAAATAATATTGATACAGAATTAATAAACTGGACTGTCATAATTTTCTATTTTTAATTCATAAAAAGCAAAGGGAAAGTAAGATTATAAAAGATAAGGTGAAGTTAACATGCATAATGTTGGTGTTACAGTCTTCTTTTAAAGTCATTGATGTTAAGCATTGTAGCAACCAACATAAAGTGGAAGAAAAGATCAGTTAAAAGATTTGGTGTCCATAAAAACAAATCAGCTACTCAGATAACATACAGTTATTACTAATACAGACATCAAAAAGGTATGCATTGGGAACTAAAAAGGAAGACACAATTTTATAAGCAAAAACCTCCTGAAAAGTAAATTAATCAGGCTGTCTTTATTCAGTGCCCTCAAAATAGCTAGTGTTATGGTACAATACCAGAATACAGTTTAGTAAAAGAAATTGCAGATCAGGTTCAAGCATACAGTTCTCTAGTCCTTGGTTTTACACCAGGGAGAGAATTAGACTGTGCATGGCGTAACAGTTCTTCATTCACAGATGAGTACCAATATTTTCTCTGAAGATTTATAAACAAATCAAACTACAAAAAAATATGCCTAGCCTTGTGCCTGGATACTCTGATTCAATTTGTGTGCTTTTAGTCCGTTGTAATTGAATGACAATTACTATTACTATATATATGAATATTATCATGTGCCAGCCACTGATACATGCTTTGAATTTATTATAAACTCATTTAAATAGTTTAGAGGTAACTGTGTGTGGCAGACGCTTCATTTGCGGTTTTTACTTGTATGCACTTTAATTTGTATGTAGATAATAATTACGTACAAATCATATAGTGACTCAGGTGGATAAAACAACCTGAAAGAGTAATTCAAACACTCATTTCATGGCTTTTAGTCCACTGATTTTTTTCCTTGATCGCTAAGCATACAGTTATAATAGTAGGTGTCGTGAAAGATTTAATATGTTTTTATTTGTTTATATTGTCTTTTATACTGATTGATAGTAGAAATTCATTTTGTACTGTTTAGTAAAAATTTCTATAATTAGGCACATGCTGAAAAAAGCGGTATCTTAACCTTTGAATAACAAGTTGACATGAAAAGGGTCAATTCATTATTTTTCTGTACTTTAAATATTTCAAATAGATATTTTAATAATAGACTAATCTATGTGTAGAATTTTGTGATACTGTATGCAGCTATGATTAATTTGAAATTTTTTTCCATTATAGACTCCACTTTCGCAAAGATAGACTTTGCCTCAACATCAACAAACTTCATCTAAGATTGTTTCCTGTGTGTCATATGTTTACAAGTCAGTGAGAATTAAGCACAGCACGTACAAGCTGAAAAGCCAAATAAGGAAATGTATTCCTTCTCTTGACAGTTGTAATTTAACTTGTAAGTTAAATTCAGTGTTAGCTTGAAATGCTTTAATTGGTTAATTACAAAACAGTTTAAGTAGCATTGATAATCAGAGTAGTAAATGATTGAAAGTTTTCAGGACATTTAAACGTACCATCTCATATTTAATATGCTTAGCTGCAGTTTGGTTCTACCACAGAACATATGAAAAGCCCCACTATGTGTCTGTAAAATTACCTTCGTCAAGTTAAATGAATGCTGCAAAAGTTAACTTACATTTTACATATGACTAAAAATTTGACTTGTCTGGCATGCATTTTTTTTTTAATGGTAAGTATATTTCCAAAGACGGATTTGACAAGTATGGGGGAATTATAGAGTTGCTTTGAATGCCAGAATAATTTTTCCTCTTATCGGAAACATTCCTGAGTTTCTTTGCTGTCACTCTGGAGTTTGAAATTTGAATAAAGTCTCTCCACTGATGATGTTTATAGGACAGAGACAGAAGTGATAGTCCCATGCAGATAAGGTAATAGATATGTAGCCTTTGACCTTGCTGCTGATTATAAATTTTTCTTAACTATTTGCATATTATATCTTTCACTTTAGCTTTTTTTAAGGATTTCAATAAGAAAAATGTAAGAATGATTTTTAACAGTATGCATGTAAAAGGCACATGAGAAGGAAAATGTCATACCTTTGCCCTATGGTTTGGAAAATTAAGCATTTTATAAGCAAATATTTTATTCTGGTTTCCTGTTGTGAATTCTGTAACTAAGAAATATGTGAGTAACATCGTAGTCTAATAGTCTATCACATGTTCATATAAATAAACAGAAATTAAACATAAAGAGTGTTATTTAGCTTTTGTGAATTGCAAGTAAATAGCATCCCAACTCCAAATACTCCTTATTTATATGGGTTGTAAACCATAAAACAGTTTTCATTACAGGAAAAGAAATCCTAATTTGATTTAGTATATATTTTTAAAAAGCATCTATGATATAGCATTTTATGAATACAGTTTCTGTTGCTTAATAATTACAGATTTTTAAAGTTTAGATTATTCAATGCTTTGAGATTTGAAATGATTTAAAACGATAATGTGCAATACATGAGAATTTGGGTTTTGAATACTTTTTTAAATGTCCCATAAATTTGGAACATTTTAAAACAGTTTATATACTATGGGCATGATTATAGTTAATCCTGTAGGGATTGTTAGTCTGTTGAAATTAGTAACCAAATATCTGTTTGTTTTGTTTTTATGTTTTGATAAGGGCTAAAGCCAGTTTTTAGGTTGGCTTGGTCAGAAAAGTGAAAAGAAAATGCTCCACTTTAACCGATGTCAGCATCTGAAACAAATAACCCAGAAATGTTTTTCTGTTATACATGTTAAAACGGATCAACATGCCCAGCTATTTCTTTCAAGAACCGTTGCACTTGCAGAATTAAGGAAGTCGTGGCACTCAACCTACTCTCTTATTGGAGACAAAAATATTATCCTGATGGGACCTCCTGGTGCTGGGAAAACAACAGTAGGTAGAATAATAGGTCAGAAACTGGGTTGTTGTGTCATAGATGTGGATGATGATATCCTTGAAAAAACCTGGAATATGAGTGTGTCTAAAAAATTACAGGATGTTGGTAATGAGCAATTTTTAGAAGAGGAAGGAAAAGCTGTGTTAAACTTCTCTGCATCTGGAAGTGTGATTTCCCTTACGGGGTCCAATCCAATGCATGAGGCTAGCATGTGGCATCTGAAGAAAAATGGAATAATTGTATACCTGGATGTACCTCTAATAGATATAGTTAGTCGTCTAAAATTAATGAAAATAGATAGAATTGTAGGTCAGAATTCTGGAACATCTATGATAGACTTACTTAAATTTAGAAGACTGTATTATAAGAAGTGGTATGATACTCGTGTTTTTTGTGAAAGTGGGGCTTCCCCAGAGGAGGTAGCCAACAAAGTGCTTAATGCAGTTGAACGATACCAAGATGTGGACTCAGAAACATTCATTTCAACAAGACACATTTGGCCTAAAGACTGTGAACAGAAGGTTTCAACAAAATTCTTTAGCGAAGCTGTGATTGAAGGGTTAGCTTCTGATGGTGGACTCTTTGTTCCTCAGAAGGAATTTCCAAAATTAAACCCTGGGGAGTGGAAAAGCCTTGTAGAAGCAACCTACGTAGAAAGAGCACAAATATTATTGGAAAAGTGTATACATCCTGCTGATATACCTGCTGCCAGACTGGGAGAAATGATTGAAACTGCTTATGGGGAAAACTTTGCCTGCTCCAAAATTGCCCCTGTCAGGCACCTTTCAGGAAACCAGTTTATGCTGGAGTTGTTTCATGGACCAACAGGATCATTTAAAGATTTGTCTTTACAGCTTATGCCTCATATGTTTACATACTGTATTCCACCAAGTTGCAATTATATGATACTGGTAGCGACTTCAGGAGACACAGGGAGTGCCGTCTTAAATGGTTTCAGTCGTCTTAACAAAAATGACAAGCAAAGAATAGCCGTGGCCACATTTTTTCCTGAAAATGGAGTAAGTGATTTTCAAAAAGCACAAATAATTGGTAGTCAGAAAGAAAATGGATGGGCAGTAGGTGTCAAGTCAGATTTTGATTTTTGCCAGACAGCTATAAAAAGAATTTTTAAAGATTCTGATTTTACTGGCTTTCTTACTGTGGAATATGGAACAGTCTTAAGTTCAGCTAATTCCATAAACTGGGGCCGGCTGCTTCCCCAAGTAGTTTATCATGCTTCTGCATATCTTGATCTTGTTAGCCAAGGATTTATTTCTTTTGGAAGCCCAGTGGATGTCTGCATTCCCACAGGAAACTTTGGTAATATTTTAGCAGCGGTGTATGCCAAAATGATGGGAATCCCTATTCGAAAATTTATTTGTGCCTCTAATCAGAACCATGTTTTGACTGATTTTATAAAAACAGGACATTATGATCTAAGGGAAAGAAAATTAGCACAGACCTTTTCACCAGCAATAGATATTCTCAAATCTTCAAACCTGGAACGACATTTACACTTGATGGCTAATAAAGATGGACAGTTAATGACAAAATTATTTAACCAATTAGAAGAGCAACATCACTTCCAGATAGAAAAGATTCTAGTTGAGAAACTTCAGCAGGATTTTGTAGCCGACTGGTGCTCTGAGGAAGAGTGCCTTGCAGCTATTCACTCCACCTACAATACTTCAGGGTATATTTTGGATCCACACACTGCTGTTGCAAAAGTGGTTGCAGACAGAATGCAAGACAAAACTTGCCCAGTGATTGTCTCATCAACAGCTCATTACTCAAAGTTCACACCTGCGATCATGCAGGCTTTAAAGATTAAAGAAATCAACCAAATTTCAGCAAGTCAGCTTTATTTACTGGGTTCATTAAATGCATTACCGCCACCACATGAGGCTTTATTAGAGAGAGCAAAGCAGCAAGAGAAGATGGAGTACCAGGTCTGTGTAGCTGATGTGAATGTCATGAAGAGTCATGTGGAAAAACTAATACAAAATCAATTCATATAAGAGTTTTCTGAGTAAAATATTTTTTTTTCTGGTAATAAGCCTGCAATAATAAATCACAAAAATTGATTTGGAGTACTATAGCATTTTTTAATGTAAATATGTATGTCTATATGTAGATCATTATCTTTTGGACTGAACATTGAACGTGCTCCTTGGATCCTTATCCAGAAGTGACAAAAAGGTAGCATAGTGTGTGGACCCTTGTGCTATTGTGGTGTGCTTTGTACTCATGAGGGATATATCAGTTTCCACTTCCTCACCCACACTTTTACGTGGACCAAAATGTCTGGTATTGAATTTGGCAGTTAAATATTTAAGCACAGTTGTTAAGTACTACATGTGTAACCATTACTAGTTGTCTCTTGATGGGAAAGATAATTTACCACTCAAATGGCTAACTTGTTTGGAGGAAGTAGTAAGCTCACCTGTTAAGATAGACCGGTGTTTTCAGCTCTACTCACACTTCATTTAGGCTACAGTTCTGTGTACCCTACACCATCTGAATTAGATAAATGCTTTGTCCTTCTCTCCCCTGTGGATGTTTATAGTTAGCGTGCTGTAGTTTGAAAATAAGACATGTGATTTAAATCCAGGATGTAATAATCAATAGAACTACTTAGTGGATTCAGAAATGTAAAATTACTATTTTAAGAGTTTTCTAAAATTCAGATTATTTGAATTGTCTCAATAGAATTATGTTTATAGTTATAGATAGCAGTTTTCCTGTATTATTTGGAGTCCATTCCTCTATAATCTGTCCATTTTCTCCAATGAACAGTTTTTTGACAACTAAAACCACACACAATTGATGCACATACTTATTTTTTCTTTGTAGTCACAATGCATTTTAACGATACATGTATGAATTTACTGGATGTTTTATTTCTGAATTAAAGATTGTCACTAAAAGGATATGTTAGTGTAATAGACTACTCTCAACCACAAGATGGCATTCCTAACATAATTTGTCTTTGCTGATAACATTCTATTTTATTTTCTGGGATAACTACGTCCATGGGAAAACATTTAAAGTTATAAACAAAAATTTAATAGTTTAATGAGCAGGAATGATTTGTTTAAAATTTTAAAAATTTTAACCTAAATATGTGTTAACATTGGCTCTCTCGCTTAACTTCTAAAATATAGATGGCCATATAGAGAGGCAGCAAGAGGGCAGCCATCTGCAAACCAAGGAGAGAAGCCTAATAAGAACCTATCCTGGCTATGAGAAAATAAGTTTCTGTTGTTAAAAAAAATAAATATAAAGTAGGTTCTAAAATCAAAAATTGAAAAACAGGAGCAATTGTAAGAAAATAATGGAGGATTCAAAATTTACTTATTCATGTATATCTTATCATTTGCTTTTAAGGATATTTGTTTCAGTAGGTGACATTTAGAAATGTTCACTGTGTGTATGAGAATACACTTTCTGAAAGAGGGAGGAACAGTGTTAAAAAAAAAAAAAAGACGTCTTTCAAAAGTAACTACAAATGTTTTAGGCTTCCCAAATTCCAACTTACATCTTTTTGTATTTTTTAAGTTACTTAATAATTTATAAAAACTTTAAAAAAATACAATTCAGTAGTTACAAAATAGTCATGGGTATGTAAAGTACAGCATGGAGAATATTGTCAATAATGTTGCAACAACTATGTATAGTGTCAGATGGGTACTAGACTAATCAGGGGGATCACTGCATAGATGATATAAATGTTAACCACTATGCTGTACACCTGAAATTCATGTTAAAATAATATTGAATGTCAACTGTAACTGAAAAAAACACAATTTTTAAAAAAAGACAAAGGGTAATGCTATATTAGGTGAAAAAGCATGTTACTAGAAAGGTCCAGATAGAAAGGTCCATGGAACAGAACATAAAATCAAAACATACAAATTACTAATGGAAATTAAGTTATAATAAAAATGGGAAAAAGAATATATATTCAATAAAATGTGACTTCATAAATGGAGAGTCATGTGTAGATTAACAATAAATTTGGATATTTACCTTAGTATGTTACAAAATAAATTCCTAATGAAGATAATGTTTAATATCTTTAAATAAAATAAAACTTTAAAAAAAAGACAATTTCTGCCCTCAAGAACTGTAGTTAAGAAGACAATACATAAAAATTAAATCATGTACAACACAAGAGTTATTGCAAGACAGTCCATGAGAAAGTGAAAAATGATACAGTCTATTTTAAGACTTAAAGGAAAGTATACCATGGAATAGTCAGGAAAGGATTCAGAGGACTTAGAACCTGAGGTGAGTCTTGAAGGATGGGAACATTTTTTTAGCTCAGAAGGAAGGGGAAATACATTCTAGGTAGAGAAAAGGGAAACAGGTAAGTTGAAATGTCCAGGAGCCTGCATTCATCTGTGATCAACTTTGTTCTCTCACTCTCCCAAACTGTTATCGTATCCTTGCACTTTTTTTCAAAACCAACTCTGGCCCTTCACTCAGCTAATAACCTTTCTTCACTCAAGAGGAACAGCTATCAGATGTGACATACATTGGATTCCCATCACTAAATGTATAAATCTGCTGTACCTGTTTTTATCCTTTCCTGTTCCCCTTTAATTGAATTAGGTAGCATTCCTCCTCCTTTCAAAGGCTAACCTCTTCAGGTGTGCCTTGAACTCTGTCCTTTAGAGTACTCAAGTAACTTGTTTCATCAGTCATCTCTCCTGTTTCAACTTCCTGCTAATGGAACCTTTCTGTGCCATTCAGATGTTCCCTATCCATATCTTAAAAAGCAGAAAAGCAAAACTAAATATCCACACTTCCCCCCTCTACTCTTATTTATGCTCCAATCAAGATCAAGCCTCTTCAAAAAGAGTTGTCTACATACATGGTCTCTATTCTATTTTCTTCGGAGTCAAATACATGTAGTTTATGGATGAATAGTAAATGCCCATGTACTCACCCCCTCTCTTCAAGAGCAGAAATTACTATACCTTTCATACCCACTGTGGCTCCTTGGATTACATTCATTCTCTTCCCTAGAGTTACCGCTATCCTAAGTTTTCTGTTTGTCATCCCCTTGTTTGTATTTATAGTTTTACACTGCATAGTTTTGGCATTTTTTAAAATTTTATGTAAATGCAATCATACTGTGTGTATGCTTCCATCACCTTCTTTTGCTGAAAAACTTTAAAATTCATCCACGCATATGAGTGAAGCCACAGTTCATTAATTTTTATTACTATATAATATTCCATTGTATGAATACCACAATCTATCCATTCACCAGTTAGTGGACATTTAGATTGCCAGTTTTATCTGTTCTTGTATTCAACAGGTATACTGTTTGTAAAATTTGTTTTGAGGGCTATTGAATAAGGACTTCCAAACATTTGTGATTCTTTCTAATGACATTTAAAAATAGATTTCATCCCTTGGCATTATTAAAATAAAAATTTATAGTTTATGAGATAAAAAATTGGCATCAATTTTCAGGCTATGGTTATAATTCCTAGTTTTCACTATCTTTGACATTATTTTATAATGTCAAATATAGTGAATTTGTAAGATTTCTGAGAAATGGAATTTTAAATTACATATTAATGGAAATTGTAAAATATGTTTCCATCAAAATAGAGTTTAGAAGGTGATAAATTATTTTGTATGAGGTTTTTGTTAATTTTAATAGCAATTCACTTTTGGCAAATACTGTTTCAATCCATTAAACAATTTATAAACATTTTATAATTCAGACTACTTAATAAATTTTTTAAAAAATGTTTTCATGTGAACCTCAAACCCATGGAAACATAAATTATACAGTTTTTGTCCCAATCCAGAAACATGAGTAAAATCTATGAAACATTTATGTGGGCCCTATTGGTGTTCTCCAGCCACTAAAATCATTAGTTTTATCTCTTTGAAACTTTCAAAATAAATAGGCTCCTTCAAAATCAAAGAATAAGCTCCTCTGATTCAAAACAAAATAAAGCCAAGTATCTTAGAACAGTCACAAAGCATTTCAGGGGATATAGAACTTGAAGAGGTCAAAGAGAAGAAATCAAATTGTATAGCAATCAAATTGTTCAATGTATAGCAATATTCTGATCAATTGGCAATGTTTTGGCCAGAGCCCTACATCCAAAAGTTGACCTATAGAAGGGTACAATTAATCAAGTTAACTATTTTTCTTTTTAAACTGTTTATCTCTTTCTGAATTCTTATGACTTTCTTCATCATACTGGTAATAACTATCTTGAGAAGTCACTGCACTGAAGTTACATGTGCAGATGTGGCACTACTTTTTTGGTGATCATCATAGACTTTATTGAGATTTTAGTGGCCCATAAAATGCTAATGGGAGGTTAAATTTCATTTATAAATATTAGGGGACTTTATAATTCTAAATTAATTCACAATAGATTGTTTTAAAATTTCGTATTTGATGAATGAATTCTAAAATTAATACCATCTAATGGTATCTTTTGAGGTTTTTTTTTTTTTAAACAAATGCCTTATGAGTTTGATTACTCTAGAAACCTCATATAAGTGGACTCATACAGTATTTGTCTTTTTGTGACTGGCTTATTTCACTTAGCACATTGTCATCAAGTTTCCATCCATGTCATAACATGCTTTGTTTATCCATTCATCCACTGATGGTCATTTGGGTTGCCTCCACATTTTGGCTATTGTAGTTATCATTGCTATAAACTTGGGTGTATAAATATTTCCTCAAGGTCCTGCTTTCAGTTCTTTTGAATATACACCAAGAAATGGAGTTGCTGGATCTTAGCATAATTCTATTTTCAACTTTTTGAGAACCTGCCATACTGGTTTCCATAGCAGCTGCACCATTTTATAGTCCCGCCAGTGGAAACTTGTGTTATTTTTAAATTGTGTTTTGAAAAACAAAATTATAGATATACCTAGTTTTAAAAGTCAACTTGTTTTTAAAAAGCTAAAATGAATCAGTACCATCCTATATGTACATCTTTCTATACTCATTCCCCAGAGGTAACCACTTTCAAATCAGCTATTTGCTCTGGCACTTTTCCTCCTTATTTCTTGATAACGTACTTAACTTCTACTCTGAATTTTAGATTTATACATTATCTGTTTACATTCTTGTATGAAAGATAATTAGTTCTACTTCCTCTGTCCTGCCCCACTACCCACTCATTTCCTTACATTGCATCTTCCCAATAAAGATATGTTATCATTTTGGATTAGACCGATATTAGTGTTTACATTATTACGACTATAAATATCATCCATGGCTTAGTTACATTGTATACTGTAAGTTTTTATTTTTGGAATTCATAATTGTATCTATTCCATTTGCTTAGCTTTCTTCATATGTAACAAATTCATCTCCAAACTTTCTACAGTTGCACAGATGTCAATTAAATTCATTAGATAGTGGGAGCTTCCAGTCAAGATACTGGAATAGGTAAACTCTGTGCTGTCCTCATGACCGCCTCACAATTATTTCTAAACTACAGAACAACTTCATTGAGAACTGCCTGACGTATAGTTGCACAGAAGACCTGTAACAAAGGATATACAGAAGAAGCCACATTGAGAATGGTAGGAGGGGCAGAAATGTGGGATGGGCTGGCCCCACACCCACATGTGACTGTTAAAAATTGGAAGGGTTATCTTGGCTATAGAGGTCCCCCATGAGGAGTGAGGGGTCCCAGCTCCACACCAGGCTTTCCAGCCTAGAGTTCCAGTGCCAGGAAGAGAAATTCCCACAATACTAGCTGTGAAAACCAGCAAAGAATGTGGCTGAGTGAGAAGGAGGGCTGCTGCAGTCCCAGGTGTTCCTCCTAAAGGGTCCATGCATGGATTTACTCGCTGACAGACTCACTTGCTTTGAGCTCTAGTGCCCAGGCAGAAACTCAAAAGGTACATACAGGGAAAACTGAATTGTCTAGCTTCAGAGCAAGGGCTGTAGGGGCAGCTTTCTTCCAGATAGAAGTGCTGGTAGAACCATTGTTCTTTTGTTGAGACCTTCCCCCTCCCAGCATGCAGACGTAGGCAGGCACCATATCTGAATCTCCATCAACCCGGTTAACACTGTTCGCCCTGTCCTGGTGATTCTTTGACACCCTGCCCCACCCAAATTGTGAGCCCACTCAAGCAGCTTCCAGTGGTTTTTCCATACAAATGGCCTGTCTTGGCTCATGCTGCCAACTTTTCTAAAATCTCTCAAAGGTTCACGAACCCCACACAAGCAGCATGTGGCCTCAGCATGCATTGTACCCCTTGCTAAGTAGTCCCTAGCGTGGCACTAGCAGAAACAGGCCTTAGTTCCCAGCTTAGTCTCTCCCGTGCAGCTTGGAAAAAGAACTAAACAAAATGGAGACAAGTTATCTACTAGTTGCAGAGTTCAAAACAGTGGTTATGAGGATGCTCAGTGATCTCAGTGAGAATTTCAACAGAGACAGGAAACATAAAAATGGAGATAGAAAACAAAAAGTCAGAAATGAAGAATACTATAACTGAAATAAAGAATAATTGGAATCAAAGGTAGATTAGGTGAAGCAGAAGACCAAATCAATGAGTTAGCAGAGAACACCCAATCAGAACAGCAAAAAGAAAAAAATCTAAAATAATGAGGCTAGTTTAAGGGGCCTCTGGGACAACATCAGGTGTAACAACAATTGCATCAAAGGGGTACCAGAAAGAGAAGAGAGAGCAAGGAATTGAAAACTTATTTGAAGAAATGACAGAAAACGTTCTTAACCTGGCAAAGAAAATAGATATACAAACCCAGGAAGTTCAGAGTCTCAAAGAAGATAAACCCAAGGAGGGTTTTTGTGTGGACAAAGACACATCATAATTAAAATGCCAAAGTAAAGAGAGAGAGAATCTTATGCAGCAAGAGAAGATCAGTTAGTTACCTACAAGCGAGCTCCCATAAGACTATCAGTTGATTTCTCAACAGAAACTTTGCAGGCCAAAGGGATTGGCAGGAAATACTCAAAGTGATGAAAAGCAAGGACCTGCAACTAAGAATACCCAGCAAAGCTATAATTTAAAACCAAAGGACAGATAAAGAGCTTCCCAGACAAGAAAACACTAAAAAAAAAAGTTCATTACCACCAAACCAGTATTACAAGAGATGTTAAAGGAACTTCTTTAAGAAGAAGGGGAAAAAAAGATCAAAACTATGAATAATAAAATGGCAATAACTACATATCTATCAATAATTACTTTAAATGTAAATGGATTAAATGTGCCAATCAAAAGACATAGGCTGACATGAGTCTTCAGTGATGCCCCATCACCCTGTTTCTATCTCTGCCTTTTATGGCAGACGAGAAATAGTTCCCAAGAAGGGCAGTGACCTGTCTGAGGGCACGCCGTGTATGACCAGATGCATTAAATGCAAAAACAGGAAATGACCTTGGAGTTAAACTTTTTCAACCCCATTTTATTTCATTTAGAGAAACAGAGGCCATGGGAGGACAGGGCATCAGAGAGGAGCACTAAAGTCTAGGACTTCTCTCCATCATGCCATGCTATCTCTTGTCTCCCTACAGTTATCAGATTCCAGACCAAACAAAGAACAGGATCCTCTGCACCTCTCGCTCTTCAGTGTGAGTGGCAAAACTCTGCATACTCTCAATATGCGCATTAAGTACCTTCTCACTTACTGAGGTTCTAGTATTACAAATACAACTCTGCAAGAAACCAGGACTCCATAAATGGAATACTGATAACTGTTATTATATATTTTGGAAATGAGATGTAAACAAACATGAAAAATATTTGCCAATAATTATGACAAGCCAAAAATTAATTTGATGATGTCCTTCATGTGTAAAGCACTTTTACAACAAATAAGAAACAGACAATTCAAAAGTGAGCAATGGATATCAGAAAATTTATAAAAGGCCCATAAATATAAGAAGAGGTGTTTAACTTCACTTACAGTTGAAGAAATGCAAATTAAAATACTGCAATACAAGCCTCACTCACAGATAAATAAAGATTTCAAAAATGACTTGGCCATAAAGTGGGGAAATAGACAATTGCACACATCACCATGTATATGAACATGTAAATGGACGGAATTTGATTTCAGCAGCTTGGCGATTTCTATAACATTTTAATCTTGCATATTCTTTGACTCAGTAATTCTCCTTCTAGATAGTTACTTTGTAGATAAATTCATACAAGTACACAAAGATTAAATACAAATTGTCATATCAGCACTGTTAGCAATAATGGAAAACTGGAAATAACCCAAATGCCCATTAATGCGATCATACAAACAACGAAGGTGCTGACATGTTCTGACTTGAAAGGGTATGTTGTAGAACATACATAAGTTATGATTTTGTTTGTACAAAAAATGTATAAATGTTTATATAGTTCATTTATGCATAGAAGTGTCTGGAATGATACACCAAACTGTTAATATTAAGCAATGAGATGTAGTGGGAGAATTCATTTAAAAAAGAAAATCTCAGAATTCTGCAGTGTTCACCCAAAAGCACATACTACTTATGTTATAAATAATTTTTAATGCAACAAATAAAATAAAAGAACATGGTTTTCTGGGGTGAAAAAAAAAAACATAGGCTGAATGGATAAGAAAACAAGACCCTTACATATGCTCCCTACAAGAGACTCTTCAGATCAAAAGATACACAGAGACTGAAAGTAAAGAGATGGAAAACGATATTTCATGAAAATAGAAACAAACAAAAAAACCCAAAAACTTGAATAACAATACTTATACCAGACAAAATAAACTTTATAACAAAGGCTATAACAAGAGACAAAGACCCAGTAATCCCACTTCTGGGTATTTATCCAAAGAAACCCAAAACCCTACTTCAAAAGGGCATGTGCATTCACATGTTCATTGCAGCATTGTTTAAAATGGTCAAGATATGGAGGCAACTCGAGTGTCCCACAATGGATGAATTATTACACACATAAATGTCAGCTATTACTATTTTTAATTGATGCATAATATACCATAGTGAAGAAGTGCTTAGGTTATTTGATCATTCCGTTAATGGTAAACATTTATGGTGTTTCCAAATTCACTCTTATGTATCTTGAACATGAC
This sequence comes from Rhinolophus hipposideros, assembly GCF_964194185.1. Taxonomy (NCBI): domain Eukaryota; kingdom Metazoa; phylum Chordata; class Mammalia; order Chiroptera; family Rhinolophidae; genus Rhinolophus; species Rhinolophus hipposideros. The sequence goes on along the minus strand of NC_138047.1, from coordinate 12,445,861 downwards.
TTCTTGTCATAAGTGCAAATGTTTCTTTAGGGAAGATACTAAAGAGTAAATTTACTGGGACATGAGATACGTCATTTAAATTTCTGTTGGCTGGTGGTGAGAATACATACTTGCCTACAGTTTATATTATCAAACATTTAAAAATTTGCCAATCTAATGGGTTAAAAATGGTCTATCACTGTTTTAATTTTCATTTTCTTTATTTCTAATGGAATTGAGCTTGTTATTTCCCTTCTTGCATTTTTGTCTGCTTGCATTTGGGGGAAGGGGGAAGGGGACTGTTTGCATTCCCTCCCATTTTTAGAGATTTTTCTTTGTCTATTCCAGAAATCAATTTTATTATCTATCATATATGTCGAAGTATCTTCCAGTCCACCATTTTATAAAAACCTTTTTATTCATGATATTACTTGGCATATAAAGGTTTTAATTTTGAAATAGCTAATTTTATCAGTCCCTCCTCTTTTATTATTTTATTTTATTTTTGTATCCTAAGAAGGACCTATCCACCCAAGGTCATGCATATATTTTCATTTGTTTTGGATACTTTTAGACATTTATCTCATCTTTGAACTTTAACCCATTTGGAATTCATTTTGTAACTAGCATGAATTAAAGATATATTTTGTTTTTTCAAATGGATATCCAGTTGGCCTAACACCACTTATTACATAATTTACCCACTAATTTGAAATGCCACCTTTAGCATATACTAAATTTCTACAAATACCAGTATGTGGAATTTCTACTCTAGTCCAAAGATTCACTTTATTCCTATTCCAATATTATATTGCTTAAGTTACTAAAGCTTAAAATAAAATTTGATATTGGAAATTTTTTAAAAATATAAATAAATTCATTAGATAATGAATAAATTTTATCTTTTTCTATAAGATTTACCTTTTGGAGTCCTCTGTTCTAGTCCAGTGCAAATTGGTTGATCTACTAGGGTTGTGCATAAGTATTAGCCATGGATCTCCAGTCATCTTTCCTTTCTATTCATGTTGTCCTTTTATCTTTCTCCTGATTTGGATCGAATTTCTTCCTCTTTCTTAGTTTATTTACTAAATTTGGTAGAACCATCCTCCAGTAGTTCCTGAAATAGTATGAATGGTATTTCAATTATTTGAGAAATTACTTGTTTAACAATATTTTCATCCAATTTCAAACTAGCTTGATAGTTTCTGTAGGTATAGAATTCTAGGTTGGAAGTCATTTTTTCTCCTCTGAATTTTGAAGCTATTATTCTATCATTTTCTAGGTTTTATGTTTGTTTTTGATAAGTCTACTGTTATTCTGGTTCTTAATTTTTTTTTTAATGTAGCGTATTTGTTCTCTTCTTTAGAAGCTTTTAGGATCTTTATGATCAGGATTCTAACATTTCATGACTATGTTTCTTAATATGGGCATTTTTGCTTGTTTGTTTTGCTGTTGGAGCACATTGGGCCTTCTTAATCTGGAAAATCATGTCCTTCAATTCTGATAATTCACAAAGTATGTTTATTTTCTAACTTTCTACCCTTTCCTCATTGTTTCTGTTCTTTCTTTCTTAAACTCCTGTTTTGTGGATTTTGGAAATCCCTGAAGTGATCTTATGTGGTGTAGAAGATTCACTATAAAAATAGTGGACAACAATCCCTCCCCACCCTTTATTCACCTGCTGATCTTCACATCAATGAATGAAGTGTATTGTCTTTCTCATTGAATCTGGGCTGGTCTTATGACTTGCTTTACCAATAGAAAGTGGCAGAAATGATATCTAAGACATCTAGGCTTAGGACATAAGGGGACTGGACACTTCTACTTCCTTCTTTTTCTTCTGTAAAGAAATTTGGAGTAGGTTACTCAATAGTGAGAGGTGATGTGGAGAGAGACCTTGGAGGGTGAGAGGGCATCTTGGACTATAAAGCCCCAGGCAAGTTCCCAGGTGAGGTTATATGACTGTCCTAAGCAGAAATTGAGAAGAACTTCTATTCTGAACCCAGTCAACCAACAGAATTGTGAGAAATAATAAATTGTTTTAATCCACTAAATTTGGAGGTGATTTGTTATGGAATAACAAATAACTGATATGTCCTCTAATTCTCTAATATCTTTTTTTCCAGTTCCCATTTCTTTTCTATTCTTTGAATTCATTCATACATGCTTTTTTTAGAAGGATTCCACTTACTGGTTTTAGTTCTCTTTTAACTCGTCCATTAAAAGTTTAATTTCCATGATCATGTTTTTAATACCCAATCTCTTTTTTGTCCTCTGAAAAATTTTAATAGTTTTCTATTCTTGTTTCACAAATGTAAACATCTTTCATCTTTTTAAGGAATTTAATTACAGTTTAAAAATTCTTTTGAAATCTGTTTTTGTTTCTTCTGAAGTCCACTTTTTGATTGTTTGTTTTGGTTTCTGTCTTTTCTATTGATGTATTTCTTAAATGTTTAGTGAGCCTCCTCTCTCATTCACATTTAATTTTTAAGTAGTAAGAAGCTGATTGGAAACTATTTCCTGGATGGAACTTGTCAATTATTGGTCTTCACTGTATGATGATCTGATTGGGTCATTTTAGTGGGTACCCTCAACTCAGTCTATAGGGATTTTCTTTTGGCCTGGTTAGATTTCCTGGAAAGGACTCCTAGAGGGAAGTATAATTGAAGTAGAGAGAGACAGAGAGGCTGTGGATTGTTATCATCAACATGTAGAGTTCTTATTATGGAACTTCTCCCTTTTTTTTAGTATTGTGTTTCTGCCATGACCTATGCCTGGTATCTCAGTATCTGAAATCTCTCCATAGAACAAACCTGCAGTCTTAATCAATAATCATCCTGCTACATGGTATCGGGGACATTTCCAAGACCAAATTGCTTTTTATACAGGTTATCAATGAATTATCTTATTTTTAGTTCCATATTCCTCCTCTCACCCTTCCCCAGTTTCAGAGATAAATGGTACTTCTCACTCTTGAACTATTTTGGAATCCTTATGTTTTAATCAGCCTATATTTGAAATTTTTATACTAGAAACATTCAATGCTTCCTAATCTGTTAAAGTAGTAAGTAAGCAGTCATTCACTTGCTGTTTGGCTCCCAAACTGTGCTGCTGCTGGTCTTTTCACCTGCTTTTTTTTTTTTTTTTTTTGTCAGTTTGTCACTTTCTTTTTTAATGATTTTATTGCCATTTTAGTGGTGCCAAAAGGTAATCCAGTGATGTAACCTGGGTATTATTTCTGGTGCGAACCTCTAAAGCTGATTCTCTGGATTTTTTTGTTCTACTTATTATCTTTTAATAAATTTATTTTAAGCTTAAACTTGTTCAGAGTGACTTCTATTATTTGTAGTTAACAACCCTGCCTAATACACTACTAAATGGAGATAATAGGTAGAATTAATGATACTGATACTGATAGAGTCATTAAGCATCTCTAAATTATTCTATGAGACTTAAGCATTTTGTAAGAAACAGACAAAAATATTTGGTCATATAGTTTTGTGGAAATGTTGCATTCTATGTCTTTTTATATATACATAGATAGATTAACAATGCATATTAGCATATTAATCCTGCCTTAAGGAAACTTGTTTCAATTTCACTTCAACTTTCTTCCCAAACTTACTTGTCAATTGAAGTAAAATGTAAATATTTTGCTGGACACACTTCAAAAATGTTGGAATAGGTAAATTAAGGTGGGGAATTTGGAAAGATCTAATGGGACTTAAAATAGTGTCTCCACACCACTGTTTTCTAAAGATCAAGAAACAATTTAATCCAACTTGTTTGAGAGTCAAATGAAAACTCAATAATGATAATACAACATAAAATGTGTATATATGCAGCTACAGTGGAACTTAGAAATGTAAGGCCTAGAATATATTTAATATGTGTGGAGTATATGTATGTATGTGTGCATGTATATATGTCTATTTATGTGAGGTTAGACTATTAAGTTCGTGAACTCATCCTAGAAAAAGTGCTACAGGCCTTATTGCTGAATATCACTGCAGTCACTACAGTCACCTTTGAAGTCCTCCCCTTGGGAAGCTATGCACAGACGCCAGCGCCTAGTCCACCCTTCAAAGCAATTTTTGAACTCTTTTTCTGGAATGGCCATCAGAGCTGTCATCGTATTACACTTGATGTCCTGAATGTCATCAAAATGTCTTCCTTTCAATATTTCCTGTATCTTTGGGTAAAGAAAGAAGTCACTGGGGGTCAGATCAGGTGAGTAGGGAGGGTGTTCCAATACAGTTATTTGTTTACTGGCTAAAAACTCCCTCACAGACAGTGCTGTGTGAGCTGGTGCATTGTCATGGTGCAAGAGCCATGAATTGTTGGTGAAAAGTTCAGTTTGTGTAACGTTTTCATGCAGCCTTTTCAGCACTTCCAAATAATAAACTTGGTTAACTGTTTGTCCAGTTGGTACAAATTCATAACGAATAATCCCCTGACATAAAAAAAAGGTTAGCAACAGCATTGCAACAGTTTCGCAAACTTAATTGCCAGACCTCGCATGTCTATATCTATCTGTGTATGAACACATACATGTGTATGAAAATAAATGATCAAGTATTCAATTAAAGAAGCTAGAGAATGAACTAATAATACCTCCCCCCCAAAAAAAAGATTTAAGAATTAAGGAAAATATCAACCAACATTCATGACTTAATTACATTCTTTCATCATAACCATAAGTTGGTGATAGATGTAAGACTTAGGCAAACATTAACACATTCTGTTAAAATTGATTGGTTATATAAAATTACAAGAAAGAATATTATTTTTTATTACTATTTATAATTTTGTGTTATACATTGTTTAATCAGTAATAAAATCATAATAAACTTATGTATGCACAAACACAGTTTTCTTTTCAGAGAGCCATTTACTACTACTGTACTCAATATATGGCAAACATGATATTACCTTTCTAAAATCTGAAAATTTCTTAATTCCCAAACATTTACCCCATGGATCAAGTGGCCTGATTAAAATGATTCAATATCCCAGGTTGACAAAATTTAAGATTATTCATATTTTTTTTTGAATTTTGCAAGGCTCAAGTCAAGTAACAGAAGTTTTCAGAGAATAATTTTACTTGCCCTTGATATTACCTTTTTTCTGGGACTCTTTCTCCAATCTGCTTGAGATTTTAAATATAATTGGTTGACATAATATTTAAACAACTGCCAGATCAACATGGGTCATTCCCAGAAAATACATCATTTCTTGTAAATTCCACATCTGTGTAGGGTTCTTCTCTATTAAAGTAATGCAACTTAATCCTAAAAGATCTTAATAGCTTAGTTTTTCACAGTATTCTGTATATTTTCCAGAAAAAGAGTCATCAGGTCGAGAGGTACCCTTTATTTTCTTCAGTGTTGTAGTTTACTCTGAAGAAATACAGAACATCTTTCTCTTGAGAAAAGTTGAGTATAACAATATTTTACTGGCAGCAGAAAGAAGGAAAATATTAGTTTAAATCAGGTCAAGAGAATAAAATTTCTACTGGCCAAAAGTACTACCAAAATGAAATGAAATTTTAGGGAGAAAACAATCAAAGCTAAAATATTCTTTGAAATATGCAGGTTATTCTTGTCAAAAAGGAAAAATATGTGTAGGAGCTTTATAATTTGAAAATGATCATATATATATATGTGTGTATATATATATATATATATATATATGTGTGTATATATATATATATATAATTTTTCTTTTTGATTTGATTTTTTCAAGACCTCAGGAAGGATGATAGTGCTTTGATGTGGTCACCAGACTGAGAGGTCCTGAAATTAAATTTTGTTCATGTACACAAAATTGATTAGATTTAGAGATCCTATCTCCTGCTAATCACACTTATAAGAGAGTAAAACATACCTGAGAATGTAAGTGTATTGACTTATAATAGTTGATATATTTTTCCAGTGACCACAAATTTAGTTTTTTCCGTGTAGGACTCTTTATCCCTTATATAAAGATATCTAGGAAAACAGCAATCAGTAGTTTACTTGGAAAACGAAAGAGAGAAGGATGGTTTTTAAGGGATATTTCGCTTACAAGTATCTGTATTTATTCCACAATAAAGAATGCGTGTTCAGTGAACAGAATGTTCTTATCTGTTTGACTGAAGGTCATTCTTCTCTGGACAGTTGCTAGATAGACACCGCTAAATCAAGATCTCTGGGTGTCAGTTCATTATACACATACTTGAAGATCAAACACTTTGGGTAAATATGTGCCTTTTTCAGATGTGTTACAAAACAAAAAAGACATAGTCTCAGTCCTTGGGAAGCTGATGGAGAATTTAGGCAAGTAATTGGACTTATTACAAGATGGTTTGATAAATATTGTAATCGGGACCAGGCAGAAACATGGCGTGACTTTGAGAAAGCTAATTAGATATTTGGTTCCCCTTTAAACCAAACTTCTTTAAGTAATTGTTCCACTTCTCTTTTGGGGAGAGACTATAGTTTTACACAGACCACCCCACCACAAACAGTGCAGGGAAGAATGGAGAAGGATCTCTGTTGGCAGAGGATTCCCTCTCCTGTGTTGTCCTAAGCAGCTCAGCTCTAATTCCAAACTCTATCTACCACAACAAAAACACAGAAGCTAACCAAACTCATTCTCTTTGAAAGTAGTTTAGAAATGTATTGCTAGTCAAGCATATTCTTGGGTCTTCTCACCTTCTGATTTCTAGAAGCTGATCAAAGTATTCCTAACCACATATAGTACTGATAAACAATTTTTTCTCTCTGCAATATTCCTAATGACATATGTCTTCTTGAAGATTGGTGCCCTGGACAATTGCCTGGCTAGCTCTTCCCTAGTCCACTTCAGGCCATGACTGTGTTTTAGACCTGAGACTGTGGGATGGGAGCCAAGAGAAGAGATGTAGAAATCAGATTGAGGGATTAAAGAAGCTATTCTAGAGATGATCACATGTGAATCAGAGTTGAAATGTCCGGTGATAGTTATATACGTAACTTTTTCCCATGAGGGAATAACATGACTTGGAGTACAGTATGCATTATTCAGTTTGCCTGGGACAAAATGTATATGTATGGGGTTGGGAAGATGAGGCTAGAAAATCAGGCAAGATCCATGAGTTAACACTTTTCTGAAAGCTATGAGGTGTCACTGAGAGATTTTAAGTAGAATACCATAATCAATGTTTTATTTTAGAAAGATCATGGTGGCAACTGGGTATTAGACTTATGGACCCGAGACCAATTAGGAGGCCAGGGCATGGACTCAAAGGGTGGAACCAGAAGGAGTAGGTCGTTTCAAGAAATATTTAGGATTATTATTAATATAATCCTATATTATCCTTATAGGATTTGGTGGCAGATTCGATGAGAGGATTTGGAGAGGGATTCTGGTTTAAAAACCAGATGGATGGTTTTACCATTCACAAAGATCAAGAATAGAGAAAGATATGCAGATTTAGTGATGAATAGACTAGAGAAGAGATGGTGATGGTTTTGTACGCCTAACTCACTGAACATTTAATTTTCACTTTAATTGTCCATCACATCTTAAAGTAAATAATCTCCAAATCCTCTTCAAAGAAAAGAAAAGAAAATGACGCAGTTATTAATGAAAGCATCTGGGAAATTTGGAGAATTTTACCTCCAAATAAATGCATTTCTATTTCTCCCTTAACTTCCAAATCTGTCTTGTTCTTTTTTCTTCCTGCCTTTCTTTATCATGTTCTAAAAATGATTTCCCAAATCCTGTCCATTTGTCAACATTTTCAAGTTGCAATCAGAATTGATTTCGTTTTATTGGTCGTTTATTTTGTTTCAAACTATGTTTTGTTTGTTTTTTGTAGTTACTGAATGGTATCTGTTTCTCAAAACCACCATTCCTGATCATTTTAGCATTCATGATATGTTCATAACTCTTCTGCAGTTAATTTGCTAAAATCCTGGCTTTCTTGTAGGTATTTATAATTTTCAACTTAATTATAAATTTTCTTAGAATTTAAAATTCTTTGATATCTGCTGTGTGTCAGTACATTATTGTTTAAAAGATAAACTTGTGATTAATTGACTTCTTGGTATATTTCATTCTGATAACTAGCAACAAAATAGCTCCCATGATAAATTATTGACTTTAAAGCTTTTGGGGCAGCTTTCTTTACGTAATGGAACATTATAACTTACAGTCACTTTCTAAGGTACAGAATATTATAGGATGTTTTAGATTCTATCTGGGTATCATTTTTGTTCAATATTTACTCCCAATTTTCTGTTTTTTTTGTTGTTTTACAGGGTGAAATATAGGAAATGATGGTTTCCTTTTAAAAAGGTTGTTTTACTTTCTTGGTTATCAGGAAAAATGATAGACGTCTGACAGTCATTTGAAAGATTCTCATGAAATTTATGCTTTAAAAGAGACATGGAACAGCATTGTATCCCCACTCTCCTATCTGTGTGATAGTGCTGGCTGTGCCTACTTGTTGACATCTCCCACTTATAACACGTGAATTAAGCATTAGACATTTGCTTAACTCTCAGGCAACCGGTTTACAATGTAAAAGATACTGTTATTCTAGTGGCAGTGAGCACCTTTTTCATCTGTACAGGCCTTTGTTGATTAATCTATAAAACTGATATATACGTACCCTGTTTCCCCGAAAATAAGACCTAGCCGGACAATCAGCTCTAATGCGTCTTTTGGAGCAAAAATTAATATAAGATCCGGTCTTGTTTTACTATAAGACTGGGTCTATATAATATAATATAATATAATATAATATAATATAATATAATATAATATAATATAATATAATATAATATAATATAGTATAATATAATATAACATATAATATAATTAATATAATATAATATGCCAGGTCTTATATTAATTTTTGCTCCAAAAGATGCATTAGAGCTGATTATCCAGCTAGGTCTTATTTTTCGGAGAAACAGGGTATTATGAAGATCAAATAAAATAATGTGTATGGGTGATTGTAAAAAGAACACAGCATATTATTTTCATGAGTGCTGTTAATTTTACTGTCTTAAATTTGGAAAGAATTTATCTTAGAAGAATAGTGGTCTCTTTAGTAGTAGTTTTCTTTTGGGGGGAATGATTTTAATGTATTCAAGAAGAATCACTACAATCGTATATTAGGTTGATTTCTGAAATGAATACCAGTGATTGGCACTGGAATAAAATTGGGAGAATATGATGTTAAATGCACACTTTTGTTTCAAACTATGTTTTTTTTTGTAGTTACTGAATGGTATCTGTTTCTCATAATGTCAACTATGTGGGATGACCGGACCTGCATTGCTTGTTCAGGAGTTGGAATAAGAAAGCTTCAATAGTTGTCAAAGCTAGTATGAGTTATTTAAATACAGATGTGTACACTGAGCATCACTGAGTTCAATCACTTTGATAATTTGTTGGCATTGCAGATGTCTGTACAATGAACTCAAAATTTTCACTGCCATGAATTATGATAGTCATTTTAGCAGAACGTTGCTTTAAATTCTTTACTCTGGTACTGTGAATTTTCAACTATACCTTTGTAAAATGAATTTCATGCTACATAACAATTCTCAGTGCCAGAATCTTAAAGCTTCCATTTATTTTTTCTTATAATAGGATATTGATGATTGCTGCCTACTTGGAAAGCAAATTCATTAAGCTTTGCTTGAATACCCAAATTCAATATTTTTAACAGGGACAATTTTGCTTTTGTACTTTTATTCAAATGGTCACTATATTATGTTCTTGAGATTTTCTTCTTCTCTAGCTATAAGCAGTATATAAATTAATGTCAAGTTTTTTAGCTGAACAGTATTGTTTTAGTCACTTCTTGCTGTATAACAAAATACCACAAAATTTAGAGGCTTAAAGCAACCACTGTTTGCTACTGACCCTGTGGATTAGGCGTTCAGGCAGAACTCAGGGAAATGGTTCATCTTTGTTGGCATATGGTATCTGCTGGGACAATGTGACTGGAGCTGGAGAACTCCAAATAGCTTCATGCCCAAGTCTGGGCCTTGGTGCTGGCTATTAGCTGTGCTGCCTCCATTCTCCTTTGTGTGTCCTCTCTCTTCACATGGTCTCCCATCCTCCTGAACCTTGCTCCTCATGTGATGTCTCTCAGGTAGAATAGCCTTTACTTAGTTGAGTTGCTAGGTTCCAAAAAACAGAAGCAGAAGCTGTAAGGCTGCTTAAAGTATAGGCTCAAAAATCCCAGAACATCATTTCCACTACCTTCTATTGGTCAAAGCAAGCCACCAGGCCAGTTGGCTAAAGGGAAATACATTCCACCTCTTGATGGAAGGAGCGGTAAAGTCACAGACAAGGGGTGGGAACTCAGGGAGGCATGATTCATGGGGGACCAATTGAAACAATCTACCATAGTTATATTAAATGAGCTTTTCAAGAGGAACTCACTGAAATCCAGGTGTCGTGGCTTCTCGGCCATGGTTTGAAATTTTTCACACTAAGATGAAATAATGTTGAAAATCATAATTTCTGAACCTAATGGTACTTTGGCCATTTGGTCTTTTCTCCTTAGACAAAGTTTCTTCCTTACTTTAATAAGAACTTGCTGTGTATAGGTTTAGAAAATATATTATGCATGCCTTTTAATAACTTGCTTTAAAAAATTAACAAGATTGTGGGTATCTAGCTATGTCAATAAATATATGAACAAAATTTTAAATGACTGCATAGTACTTTACATGGATATGCAATAATTCCTCCCCTGTTGATAAATATTTTTCATAGTTTTTGCTGTTTTAAGCAATACTGTGATGAACAATATTAGGTACACTCATTTATAACAAATTCCTAGAAGTGTAATTCTAAGATAAAGGGTAGAAACATTTAAAAATTTGATGTTGTCCTTCAGAAAAGAAGTTGTTTCACTGTTTTCTGATCTCCATAATTTTGAAAAGAAATTGCAGTCATTCAGATCATTGTTTCCAGGTATCTAATGTGTCTTTTTTTTTTCCCTCCAGCTATTTTCAAGGCTTTTTTCTATATCATTTATTTCAAGCAGATTATGGTGTGTCTAGCCATGGCTTTCTTGAATTTTTCCTGTTTGGAGTTTTTTAAACTTCTTGAATCTATAAATTTATATCTTTCACCAAATAGAGGAAGCTTTGGGCCATCATTTTTCAAATATATATTTTTATTCTGTCTCAATCTCCCTCTTTTCTTTTTTAGGACATATATATATATATATATATATATATATATATATGTGTGTTATATATACATATATATTTGTAATATATATGTATATATGTGTTAGATATATATATAAACGTTGGATATATATGTATATATATATATATTAGATAGATAGATATATGTTGGATATATATATATATATATATATATATTAGACATTTTCATGATGTTCCATAAGGTTCTTGAGGTTCTGCTTTTTTACAACATTTTGTTGTGTTATTTGTTTTGTTTTACAATTTTTTTCTCTATGTACTTCATATTAGATAATTTTGATTGAACTATGATCAACTTTACTGATATTTTCCTCTGTCAGCTCCATTCTTCTTATGAGTTCATCCAGTGATTTTCTTATATCAGTTATTATATTTTTTAATTTTAAATCTTCCATTTGGTTCTTTTCATTGTTTTTATTTCTCTGCTGAGATTTCCCATATTTTGAGGGACAGTGTACAAGATAACTGACCTGTACCATTCAAAAATGCCAAGGACATAAAAGACACAAAACAATGTGGAAGCATTCCAGATTAAAGGACATCAAGAAGATGTGACAACAAAATACAACCTGTGATCCTAGATTGGATCCTGGACCAGACATTATTTCTCTTTTGATAAAAAGAACATAAGTCTTTGTTAACAGAAAATTTACACCAAAGTTTTTAGAAGTAAAGAGGCATCATATCTACAATTTACTCTGAAATGTGTAAGAAAAAGAGAGATAGAACATATGGATAAAAAGCCCCGCCTTGTTGGGATGTGAGGACCACATGAGATAGTGCATATTAAGTACTACAATCTTTAGTTTCACCAAAAACATGGTCCTTCCATAGGATGAGTCTAAAATAATTTAGTTCATAAAATATTGAAATCTCATTATAACTTTCTTTAAACATATTGACTTTTTTTTTTTTTACCAAATTCTGCTGTTGTACACCAGCCAAAGTGTTTATTTATTTATTCTATTGATGTGCCCAAAGATCTTTGTTAAATGGTTACTGTACTTGAAAGTAAGTTTTAATCTCCTAGAAATTCACAATGTTTAAGTAGAGGGTTTTTTATTTAGGTGGGAAAAAATGAGAATTTGTCATTTGCAGGCTAATTTGAGGTTTGGCTAAACAAGTAGACTCACTTTGCTTTTCACCGAATAAAATTAGTTTTTGGCAACAGGATTCAGGGTAATTGACTCTGAAACTGCCGGCAGTTTAGGTATTGTCTACACAAATTCTTATAGTTCAGGGAACAGAAAACCCCAATTTTTCCCCTTAGAAATTTAATCCAATGTAAACACAAGGTTTCAAGGTTTGTTCAGAAATGCTAATTACTTTCTTCTTCAATTTTTCCATGATAAAGCTATTCTTGGATGTCAGCAAGCAGGATTAAACCTTAGGAGTATGTGAGGTCACTGGAAAATGCTTCATTGTTTTTCAGTCTTTCTGGGTCACCCAGTATTTGATTATCCAGACTAATTGTGGGCAGGGGAAGCATGAATAATTAAATTGTACAGACAAGCTCTTGTACCTTATTTTGGCTGAAAACTTCACCCTTCTTCTCAAACTTTTTTTCTAGCAAAGCTAACAAATAGAGTGTTTAGTTTCCTGTCTTTGCTCTATTTCCTCTGTCCTTTCAAAAAAGTATTGACAAATTACAAAATGTCTTCCTCCCAAGTCCCACATTCCCTTTGCCACAAAGGAGTGGTATCAATAATGAGGAAAAAAGCAGAGATCCAAGTAATAATTCCTTGAAAAGGTAGACTTGCCTATTCTATAACTTTCTGGTTATAAAAAGGAGAGTAAAACTTGAGTCTGAATTTGGTTTCTGGCTTTTATTTTCTTGATCATTTTCCAACCACCTTAAAGGCTATTTCTTCTTTCTTCCCATTACAGGCTTTTTTGGCACCTCAGAAACAACAATGGAAATAAACATTTAACAGATGGTCGCAGCAGTTTCCCTGACATAAACACATAGTACAAAAGGAAAGCATATCTAATGGAGTCAATTAGATCTTATTTTAATGGATTTTATTTTTTTCAGAATATTCTCCTGGTCACAATTTTGTTCATTTCTGCCTTTTATCTCTGTGTATCGCTGTGTATCTCTTACATACAGTTTCTGAAGCATTCTTTAAAGTCAACACCCTGTACCCTCCTTATCCCCACTCTACCCCACAGAGAAAAGTGTATCATATTGTTAGCACAAATGGCTTCACCACAGCAACTCTGCAGAAAAAATTAGGAAAGTTCCCCACGTCTGCATCTGGTTCTTTCATGAAACCAGAGGTAATAGTGTGGAAATAAGCCAAGGAATATTAGCAAGAAGAGGAAGAAAAGAATGAGTTGAGGGAATACACTAAGGGCTCTTCATTTGTAAGGGGGAAAACGAGAAAATCCTAGGGTAAAAATGTCTGCCTCAGGCTATAGGGACAGCCCAAGAGGGGTTAAATGGACCAGAACTGGGACTCGAACTTCTCCACACAGCCTGGAAAAGAAATATAGGTTCAAGGCCAAGATGTTCACAGACATCAAAAGGGCACATCGTCTTATTAGTTATGGAAAGCAAGGCCAAATTCTAAATCTGAGCCTTCCAAGGCATGAAGGGACGAGCAACAGGTGACCAGGCCAAGGTCTACATGAGGAAGAACAATCAAGCAGAAGGAAAGCCAAGCTCAGGCCCCAGGCAGGGGATTCGCTGCAAGCAGGAGATGATGATGAGAAACAGAGTCCTGCACAGGCAGAGGCCCAAACCAGCAGCAGAACCAAATGAGACCCATGAGCTGTTCCCAGCCCCGCTTTTGTAATTCTTCAAGGGGTTGAGGGGTGTGGGTGGGGGGAGTGAAGCAGGCCGGGATTGCACACCATGCTTCGAACCAGGGAGAGACAAGGGTTTCTGGCAAAGTCTTCTCAGGTGTCAGACTTCTGGGGTTTTGCTGGGACCAGGGATTTGGGTAAGGGTAAAACTTCAAGTTTTTATCTTAAAGGCAGATACAGATGGTCTTGGAAACGTCCAGTGTTCTAGGAGAAAGGGAGGAAATCGAAATGGAAATAGGAAAGGAGGAGGAGTAAGAAGGCACTCAATGTTCTCAAGGAGGTCATGTATATAAAATGGAAATTAAGGAGGCTTACCTCCTGGGGTGATAGATGTGTTAACTGATTGTGGTGATCACTGTGCAATGTGTACATGAGTCATATCATTGTGTTGTACATCAAAAACACATACAATGTTATGTGTTAATTATATCTCAATAACACTGCGGGGCGGGGGGATGGTGGGTGTGGAGGGAGAAGGCTGGCTTTGGAATCACAATACAGTAAATCCCCATCTCTACCATTTGCTAGTTGAGGGTAGATCCTAACTAGTAAAAACCAGGGCAAGTTGTTGAACGTTTTCTGTCCCATCTGTGAAGTGAGGATAATAGAGTAAGTGTCCTTCCTTGTGAGGTTGCTGGGAGGTTTAACCGTCCATTGCTTGGAAGAGTACCTTGCGCAGAGAGGGTGCTTGATACACTTCAGCTGTTCTTTTGTGCTTTCGGTATATTATCAGCAGGTAGTCATTGATCATCCACAATGCGCCAGATACTTTGCTAGGAGCCGGGAAAACTGTGGTAAACAAAATGCACATAATCCTCATGATCTCAGGAGATAATAAGTGAACTGAATTTGAAAATCTACATTAGGATCTGTAAATAAAAAATTATGGAAGGTAAAAAAATGTTAATTTGAGTGACAGATGTCATGAGATCATTTTCCAACTAATTAAGTTGTGGAACTAGGAAAATTAAGGGTCTTTTGGAGAGAGCTATGTCATTATGAGAGGCATGTTATGGTGTAGTCATCCCCCCTTATCCATGAGGGTACCTTCCAAGATGCCCAGTGGGTGCCTGAAACCGCGAACAGTACTGAACCCTATAAATACTGTGTTTTTTTCTAAACATACACACCTACAATAAAGTTTAATTTATAAATCAGACACAGTAAGAGATTAACAAGAACTAATAATAAAATAGAACAATTATAACAATATAAAAGAGTTAGGTGAATGTATTCTCTCTCTCTCTCTCTCTCTCTCTCTCTCTCTCTCTCTCTCTCTCTCTCTCAATATCTTATTATATTGTCCACACCTTTTCACTTAAAGGAAGCACGTTAGGACTTCTCTGTGGCATATCCGAACTGCCAGCATCACGACTGGGGCCATTATAAGTAAAATAAGGGTTTCTTGAAAACAATCACTGTGACACTGCAATGGTTGATCTGATACCTGAGATAGCTACTAAGTGACTAATGAAACGTTCCCATTTTTACTTTTTGTCAGCATGTAAGAGAAATAACGCAGCTATTTATGTAGAATAAAACTAATAAGAGGAGCTGAGTCAAATGGTTAAACTACACACACACACACATACACACACACGTTTTGGATTATTAATAGAGAATAAACATTTCAACAATTTGAGATAAATTTTGAAATGCAAATACTACTGAGAAAAGCAGTACATAAATGTATATATTCCCTAAAAGCTCTGTTGTGTCCCTTCCTGAAAGTTTGGCACAAAGCACCACTTTGTTGAAGCAAACGGCAGAAACAGGCGTCTCAAAGGGCTGAAGACAAACCCAGCTCATTCTTCTGCTTAAAACCTAATGATCCTCTGAAAAGATTCTGTACCTAACTCTTATGACACCTAGCGGTTGCTAGCCATGTCTGCATTAGCAACATACACAGTATTAAATAATGTTACTATTGATTTTTTAAAATGGAAAAATTGACACTGAGATGCAAAATCACAGTTTAATCACCTGAGAACAAAACAGAAAGCCAGTTAATTGTCCTTTATCATTGATTTGAAAGCTACTTTCCTTAGAATTCTTGGGTAAGTTGTGTAAAAGGGGATGGACAGAAATTTCAAATCCTTGGCGAGGCCCATTACTATGTAATATCCATCGTGGAACCTAATAAGCAATTTGATGAGAGGAAGGAAACAAAAAGTCAACCAAAATCAAACCTTCTCTTCTGGAAAGTAAAGAGGCCAGTATACCAAAGTCGGAGGTCTGTAGATGGTGAGGGTAGATGGCCTCCTTTGGGCTTTTCAAATGTTTCCTTCTTCATGTCTTCTTGTTCAAGTATTAAATACTCTTATCTGTCATGACAAGATGTACAATGCTACAATGCTGACTGAACATTTCTAAATCCTCACCTAGTGAGGAATACTCACCTGGTGACTACATTTACACCCATCGTGGGCTTAATAAAGTACTGCAGAAAATTAAATGGGAGGAATCAAAATTTCTATTCGACACCAATTTTCTGTCATCTTCTACCCACAATAGCTAGGTGCAGCAGCTAGCTCCGTGAAACTAGGTGACTTAAGGTTCATAGCACAATAATAGTAATATTCACAATACTGTCTTGTTTGTTTTCCTGCACCATAATTTATTTAACCAACTTTCTATCGTTGGACACTTAAATTAAAATATTTTTACTGTTGCAAGTAACCCAGCAAAAAAAAATAAATGCTTGTACATAAACCTTTGTACCCAGAACTGACATTTTATTTTTGAAATTATAAGGAAATGTTTAAAACACGCAGAGGCATAAATCATAATTTAAAAAATACTTATGTACCTACCATTTAGCATAAGAAATTAATCTTTACTGATATAGTTAGCATCCCTGTGCATTCTTCTTTATTCCATCTCATTTCTTATTTCCAGCAGTAATCTTACCCTGACATCAGTATGTATCATCCTTCTGTATTCTTTTACACTTTCAATACATGGTATGTATCTTGAAGCCACACATTAACTACTTAACATTATATTAACTATGATATATAACTATAATATAACATTATAGTTAATAATATATTATCTACTTAATATAAATTTCTCTGATTGCAAATGTAATGCATGCTCGTTGTAGAAGGTTTGGCAATATAGCGAAGTATAAATAAAAATACAAACAACATTATTGCCCAAACACAACATTATGAAATATTAACTATTGTTAGCATTTTGATCTACTTGGGTTCTCTCACTACACTCTTTAAAAAATCAACTGGGTTTCAGAGGGTAAGGGAGGGGGGTGGTAGAAGAGGGAAAGGAAGGTCAAATATGTGGTGATGGAAGGAGAACTGACTCTGGCTGGTGAGCACACAATGCAATATATGGATGATGCATTATAGAAATGTACACGTGAAACCTATAGAATTTTATTAACCCATGTCACCCCAATAAATTTAATAAAAATTAATTAAAAAACCCAGCAAACAAACAAAAATCAACTGTGTTCAAAACAATTGCTTTAAATTGAATGGTGCTTTCTCATTTACAAAGTGCTTTGTTTTCTATCTTACTCAATTCCCCAGCATCTCTATGGGGTAGGTGATTTTTTTGGTAGGTGACTTATTTTTATCTCCATTTTAGAGATGAGGATGAGAAGTTCTGATGGATTAATATCTTGACATCTCTTGGCTGTCAAGTGAAGGGGCCAGAACTCACTTGTGGATCTTTCAAATCCAAATCCAGTGGTTTTTCTGTTAAAATATTCCACAATGTCACCATCATTCTTCCCCATCAAAATCCTCAAGAATCACTGACAACGCTTCCTTCTCACTCCTTGCCCTTTTGTCACTTCTTGTCAATTTACATTCCAATTTTCATGTTTATTTTAAATCAACTTTTCTTGTGTGTAAAAGTGGAGTAGAGAGAAAAAATTCAGTGTCATTCACCTTAGATGACACATCTCAAAAAAAAAAAAAGTTCCTAACCTACAGGGTATTATGCTAAGTGAAATAAGTCAGACAGAGAAAGACAAATACTTTATGATTTCACTTCCATGTGGAATTTAACAAAACAAAACAAATGAACAAATCAAACAGAAACAGACTCATAGATACAGAGAACAAACTGCTGGTTGCCAGAGGGGTTGGGGAGTGGGTCAAATGGTTGAAGCGGAATAAGAGGTACAAACTGCTAGTGATAAAATAAGTACAGCACAGGGAATACAGTTAATAATATCATAATAACTTGGTAAATTTTTACAAAGATGGTTATTAGACTTACCATGGTGATCACTTCATAAAGTATATAAATGTCGAATCAGTATGTGGTACACCTGAAATTAATATAATATTGTATATCAACTATACTTTACTTTTAAAAAGTGATCCTGGGTCTTAGGTTTTACCACCATGACCACCTCCCTTTTTAGCCACGGCCTTTATTCTGACTCTAGGCATAGCTTTAACCTGATGCTATCAGAAAGCTCTATGCTTCAAAAATGTGCTGAAATTGCTTCTAATGTAGTACAATCTCTCTCCACAGATTTGAATTTCAGGGAGCAACTAAATTGGCAAAAAAATAGACTTTCAGTAAGATGATTCTAGATTTTGTCTCAGTTGAAATGTTAACTTTGTCAGAAGATTCTACAAAAACACGGATGATCAAAAAAATGTCCTTTTTTGATTCATTAATATTCCTTTTTGAGTAGCTGATAAAAGAACACAGTGGCGTTCTTTTCTGTATCTTTGCAGTTGTTCTTCTTTTTACTTTCATTGAAGACATCTCAAAACATTATGACTTATCTATCTATTCCTGCAGTGCCACCATTAGAAGAAATTCAAACCATCACCTGAAGCAACTCTAGCATGTCCGGTGTGAGGAAGACTCTAGAAATTCTTATGGAATAGTTGTTTTCTGTTGGTGTCAGTTGTATTATGTTGTTTATACATAGAAGTTGGTCAGGATGTTGCATCATTGCCGTTGTCATCGCGGTCATGGTAACATGGGTAATACTGGGTAACTACCATATTCCTGGCATGTCCTTAGACTCCAAGGTAACTATTGTTATGTGCATTTTACAGATGAGGAACTGAAGCTCAGGTTGGTTAATCAGCTGGCCTGAGTTCACCTTGTTAGTAAGAAAACAGAGTCAGAATTTGAATCCTTCTGTCTAAAAACAAAGTCTGTGCTGTGCAAAGAGTAATTTGTGAAGCACTCTGTCACTTCAGTGCCATGGACTAAAATCTATACAGAGATAACAATACCTGCCTTAGGCCCCGGCGTTCCCAGTTCAATGGGAAGAAAAGGGCACACTAGAAGCAGTTCTAGTGCAGAGCCAGTGGTGTGAAATGCTATAAAAAGGGACTAGTAACATGTCCTGTGAGCCTGGGGGAAGATTAAGACATTTGGGGGAAACCAGGGATTTGAGGAGGGCCTTGAAAAGATAGAACTTCATCAGATATCGCTGTGGAGTAGTTCCGATAAAGAGAATGATATATAGGTATAAGTCTGGAGTTGGGAGAGTGTTGTTGGTGTTCAGATAATTTAAAGTAGGCTATTGCCAGCCCCTCCCCCCCCCCCCCGTCCTTTGTCATTCAATTTTAAATAGAGCAGGGGCTGGCTCTTACCTTTGACATAATCTTGTCCTGATTAGGAGTGAGAGAGCTGCCTTCCGCTGACAGAGAAGGCAGCCTTCAGGAAGGAAAGCTGTGGCTGGCAGGTTGAGGGGTGGGGGAGGCCACAGGGACCACCCAAGGCTCATATTCAAACCAACTGCTCTGAGAAGCCAGTGTCCACTTCCCTCCCTATGCTTCAGACTGTAACTTGCTTTTCTATTTGAGAGGATATTTGACTAGTGTTCATTTCGTTATCAGTATACTTTTAAAAATTTTTTCTCAGTATACTTTTATATTATGTGCAAGGATCTATGCATAGTATAAAGAAAGATTTATATCGCTGATATCATGGCAGCTTTCAACACCCCAAGAGGGAGGAGCTTTGTTTATTCTGTTCACAGTCACGTCGGCTGTGCCTAGACCAGTGCCTGGCACATACCACTTGGCAAAATAGATGTCAACAGACACTGACTGCATGAAGCTATATTTTAGTGGGAATGGAAGGATATGCTAGCTAGTGTTGCCATAAGGAGAGATGGAAAAAAATCTTGGATGAATTGGGTTTGTTTCACTCTCTTGCCTCGGGTAGCCTATGTGAGTTTTATAGGGCTGGCAGTGATAAAACTCCGATACCAATCCCTGGTTGTCCCAGGTGAGTGGGCGTCTAATATATGCAGCCCTTTTATCTGCCCTGGGAAGCCGACCTGTCTGTATAAGGAGAAGCCAAGTTCTAGGACACTGTTGAGTTTAATCCAAAGTGATAGCAAGGAGAGAACCTAAGGTGACTCAGAGTCTAAATGTGTACTGTGCAAACAGACCGGGTGCCAGTCTCCCGGGTAATCTGGCCGGGCTGGAAAAGGCCAGGTGAGGAACGCTGGTCTCCATTTTCAACACAGGCCCCAACCAACGAGCCAAATGTACTGCAACCAGAAATCAATCCAGGCTGTTCAATGGCTCCAAATAGATCATTAGCAGAAACACAGTTCTCATCCTCAACAAGTACACTCAAGTAATGACAATATAACACTTGAAAGTACTAAATGAACTGAAGAAGCAATTACCTGCTTTCCCCTGTACTCACCACATGAAAAATATGGTGCTATTTTCTCGGAAGGAACTTTCCCAGTTTTTGTGGCCTTTGAGGCACAAAGCTTGACTGGCAGCTGAGCCTGAACTGAAAGGTAGGTAGTTCACTCGTTGGAAGAAAAGACAGCAGGGCATAGGATGTAATATAGCGATGATGTCAAACCTTCATGTTTCTTTTGATGAGACAAGAAAGTGTCTCAGCTTCCCTGCTAGGCTGGCTGCTCAGATGCAAAATCTCTGAGCTCAAGAATGTCAGTGTTACCTGGAAGCCCCCTCCAGCCACCTGCTCTGTCCTCATGCTCCATGACAGCCAAGCACCACGGGAAGCTCACAGGTGCCAGAATGTGCTTCAAGGCCCTGAGCTCTGAGATCAGCCCTTGTCTGCAGCTGTGTCGTCAACGGCTGCCAGACACATCCGGACGAGGAAAATCAACCTTATCCCAGGTCCAGTGCCAAGAGCAAGGTCAGGGCTCTGCATCCTGCACCTCTCCTGAAGCCACCGTCTTTGCTGAAGGCAGGTCTTCTATCCTTTTTTGCTTCCTCCATATCTGGGCTCTGAAGGGGAAGGAACAGCACATAGGAGAGTAAGGGAGAACCCTTCCAGTAGTAATTAGCATTCTGCTCCTCACTATCAGGCTGAGTCTCATGTTCCCCACATATTTCCAGTTCCACAGAGGAGAGGAGAAAGCTTTGGTGATCTATGAGCTTTGGGTGAACTTTCCTTTGGGTAGGAGGACTGAGTGGTTAGGTCCTTTTCCAAGTCCTGGTTATGGCTAAGATGGGTCTCAAACCAAATGGTAATGTCAGCAAGTTTCTCTGCAGACTCTTCAACAACCCTTTTCTTCTCTCTCCTACCTGCAGGCTTCCCTTCACCCGACATCCAGGCATCCAGTGACTTCTGACTACTAATACCTTGGCCTGCACACTCTTATCTCCATTCTGTCTATCTCGGCAGTATGAAAAAGTTAGTGTAAAATGTGGATAAACGAATTCACACCACTGGATTATAAATTGGCTGTTCACGGCTGTTACCAATATCTAGAATAGGTCTGGCACATGGTAGCCACTCAATAAGTATTTGCTGAGTAAAACACTGCAAAAGTGCAAAATACCAAGAGATTTGTCAACTCTCTAGGGAATATTTGCACAGAGGAATAACAGAACAATAACTACCACTGGTTAACAGAACAATAACTACCACTAGTTAACATAACAATAACTGCCAGCAGTTGACTACAGATTACAGTTACTTCTGTACACTCAAAGGATAGGCTCTGCATTTCTAATAGCCCCATAGTCTCCTGGTTGATGTATTTTTGAAGGAACCTCCCAAATGACACCAGTTTGAGAAACCTCTTCCCTGCTTATGAGTCTGTTCCCAGATATCTAGCTAATCACTCTCCTCTCGAGCAAATGGAACTTCTTGCTGTTTCATCACATTCCCACTGAGGTTCCTTCATGAAGGGACAGCAAAAGTAACCAAGCCTGTATTTTTTTTAAAAAACTGTTCTGGAATATTTGAGGAAAACCTTGGGCTTTACACAGCCACTCCCTGTCTGGAAAGTGTTGGGTCAGCCTCTTGCAGTAATTTTCCTTCTATTTTTCCTCTTGGTGTGTCCCTTCTGAGTGTGTTGTCCTGTTTCCTGAGGCAGGAACCTGTCTGCAAGCAAAGTCAGGGAGTTGATGGCACCTCTGGAGCCGGCTTTCTGGCAGCTGGTGACCCACGCATGGGGCCTGGCCTTGTCCATTAGTAATTGTTGACATTTGTGTACGAAGGAATATGTTAGTAATAGCACTCACCTCCATCAGGCTGCTCTCAGGCTGGGGCGGAGAAGACAGGCAGTGAGTCACATTATGGTGGGAGACAGCCTAGTCACCTGGATTGTGGGGAAATGACATGAAGGGAAGAGGCAGGAGAGGAAGTGTCCTCTCTCCCTATGCCCTCACCTCCCCACCACCTCTACTGTCTGCCTCCACCCCACTCTGCCCTATGGCCCACCTCCTGCCTTGCCCTTTCTCCCTGAGCCAGCTGCCCTCCTCCCACATCACCATATGCTCCAGCCACATGGGAGATGCGTCTTGCACTATATGTAACTTGCTTCTCACTCTGTCGTGCTTTTGTATGTCATTCCCTCTGCCTCTGATGCTCTTCCCTCAATACTATATTGGTTTGGTCTTACTTGTGTTTTAAAGCCCAATTCAAATGTTTTCTCTCCTTTAAAACGTTTCCTGCTCCCCTTTGCAACTGGGAAGCCCTTTGGATAAATTCAGACTCCGTAAGACAATTACTATATTGTGTCACAGTTGCTCTTGCATATCTCAACCTCCAGTAGACTTGGACCACTCAAGGGGAGGGACTGCCCCTTGTTCATCTCTGGATCCACGTTACCTCACCAGGGGCTGGCATATAATGGCACTCAGTAAGCATCTATGCTCTGTTTATGGAAGGAAACAGAATACTGCGGCGTGCACGGGACAAAGGACCTCAGCTCACCAGGCAGATGCATGGAGAGGATGTGAGGTTTCCATCCTCAGATGTGCTCCAAATTTATTCACTCTTCCAAGCACAATGATTGTTCAGAGGGTACACCATTAGTAGACTGGCAGATTTCCTCTGCCACCATGCCTGCGCCATGTCAGTAAGAATTTATAAAGTGTCCACTTAGTGTTCAGCTCTACAATAGATGAGGCAGAGAATTCAAAAGAGATAGAAGATGTCATCTCTATTCCTATGGGCCATAAAGCCTCGTCCTAAAGAGAGCGTGGCCGAAATGAGAAGATAGGTAATAGCACTGGCTTGACTACCTGCAGTTGCTTGGGAGGGTCGTTAAATGTTTTTCAATGAGGCAATTCCTGCTTCTAATTTTCCTGGGTCTTTCTATATAAAGTTACTCATGTTAGAAACAACGTAAGTGAAAATCAGTGCTTGCAGGGTAGAGCACCTCCTCTTGGATTTCAGATCAAGGTGTTGATTCACCAGGCAAGGTGGAATCACATGACGGAAACTGGTTTTGGCAGTGTGGGAAAGATGAAAGAGGCAGACAATGGTGAAGAGATTCTTACACTAGTTCAGGCAAAGGGTCATAGTAGCCAGACCGGACTGCCGCAGTGAGAATGAAATCGAAAGGGTGGCCAGCGCAGCTGTTCTCCATCTCTCCTAAAGCTACTTACAAATCCTGCAGGAGGAGCAAAAGCTAGAAATGTGCCAGGATAAAGAAAAGGTATTCAAAGAAATGAAACCCCAAGCCAAAAAGGGATTTTCTATCACTGAAGCTGCTATTATAGTTGAATGTATAATGTACTCAGGTTGTGCTTAGACTCTACCTGGCAAAATTCAGTTTGCTAAATGCTAAGCTGCATTGCTGTATTGCTCATGCTTCATGGCACTGGCAATTATCTCAAGCCATCCGAAGAAACGAAGGGCCCCTATGTCCCAGAATGATTTAAGCTAGTCTTGAGTTATCCTACCAGGTTTGCATCTAACAACAACGATGGGTTGTAATTCTAAACAAGAATTTGTATCTAAGCATGTTGTTATTGCTTTTTAAAATAATAGTCATAATGTTCATTGCAGAAAACATAGGCAAAATAACTTATAACTCACAACCCCAAAATAATTACTTAACATTTTATTGTCCCTCTTTGTGTTGTCTTAACGTTTGTGTGCTTTATTTATTTATTTATTTTTTGTATATGCATTATTTTTTCTTCAAATAAGGATCTTTTAACCATGACTCTCTTTGCAGGGGGTTGGGAGTATGTATGGAAGGGGGTGAGGAGGAAACAAATTCCACAGGAAAACTGAACTTCTACTTTCTAGAAGTGGACCTCTAGACCGCAAATACTCCTAACGGCATATTTCTGTCTTCTTAGTCCTGGAGGAAGTTTGATCCCTAGGCCTGCTTCCTGCTTCCTGTTCTTCCTGTCCCTCAGTCCCATGCTCCAGTCCCTAATCTGAGGATTTAAGGGCGTGTGGGAGTGAGTAGGCTTGATGGGAAGGGGCTACTGAGCTCTGAGATGTTAGCATTGATCCTGTGTAGAGACCTAAACTTCAAATGACCTTTGACCTGCCTGTGGGGAAATGAATTCTCCGTGACTCCTGGAGATTTTCTAGCTCTCTCCTTCCCTGGGGTCATAAAGATGCTTCAAAAATGGAAGCTCATAGACTCATAAGAGTCAAAAGGCCCAAGTGTAGGCAGGCCATCATCCTGTTAAAACAAAAACACTTCCGCAGCTGAAGCCTTTCTAAAAGAAAGAATGTATTGAGCCATATGCTAGCTAGAAAAAGAACCAGGTCATGGTATGTGCAATCTAAACCAGCAGCAGCAGAAGAAGATGGAGAAGACAACATGTCCGCTCTCCTGGTGTTAATGGCTATTTGATACATCAAGTAGGGGGAAGAAAGATGTCAGTTGTTTTGAAATGATTTACATTGATTATAGATAAAGGAGGTGGGAGAAGGTAAAGCAAGGCTAGTTCTGGGATAGGTGCGCACTCTGTAAGGAAGAAGTCTTTGCTCTTTTGGATTGGTTGTGGGCAACAGTCTGGAAACTTCATGTGAAAACAAGATGTGGTGGCGCCTGGTGGTCTATTCGGCTATTCTCTCTAGATAATTGTGGAAATAGCCACTCGGAAGTTAATTCAAAGTTCCCACATACACTCAGGAATGCTATCAGTCTTTTGTTGGTTTCACCCTGCAGTTGTTAACTGATTAACCTCTCTTGTCTTTTCCTTCCACCCTCCAGCCTGCTGTAATTTAATAAGAACATGCCAGAATCTTCTCCTTGTTAGTTCCCAATCTCCCATTCAGTGTGGGCATCCCCTCCCTAGCATTGCTATCAAGTGACACCCAACCTCAGCAAAACATGACCAGAAATAAGGAATTCAGGACTGGTTATGCCACTGCTGGGCACCCCAAAAGCCAGACAACTCTGTCTTTATTTTCAGCTAATATCTGATTTGACATGAGGTAAAATGATGTAACATTTACTCACTTAATTGTAATATTTTTGCCTTCAATGATAATTCTGTTTTAGGCTGCACTGAAAGACAGTAACTAGCATTTTAGAAAAAGGAAAGGCCCTCGACCCTCTTGAAATTATATACAAAATCACGTGAGTCTGTGTATATGTCTCTTTAATTTTTTTTCCTGGGAATTGGGGCCAGAGCTTTTATGGGGTTCTGTAAGTCCCATGTGGTTCTGTGTTATCTCTGAAGTGCTATGTTGAGTTCAAGATGTCACACTTACAAGGAATGTAAACCAGATCTTGTTCAGATCTCGCCCCAAGGAAGGCACACTCACATCCCTGCTGTCACAGCGGTGCCAGGGCTTTGTCTTTTGCTTGGAATAAGTCCTCCTTTCCCAGCAGAGCCCGGAGAATGTGCAGTCCGTCTCAAGGCCAGTCACGCGGAAACATGATGCCATCCGGGCCTTTGTTTCAGATATGCTCTCATTGCTCAGCCTGTCTGTGCCTTGACTTTTCTACGTCAGCACCTCCCAGCTATGGAAAGGCATGAGGGATAATGGCTGTGTTTGTAGAGCCAGAGTGTGTCACGAGGGTTTGCAGACAAAGGGGTACAGAGGCTCACACATTCCTAACTCATCATCTGCACACCCATTCAGGAAAAGGAAATGACTGGGGCCACATCACTCAGAGCCTGTCTCTACTGGTCCTTGCGGAGATTGCCTCAAACACGCACACACAAAGAGACACTTTTCCCTCTTGTTTCTAGTAGCAAGCCCTACCTGGGGGTTACATTATCTTTGTGTTGATTTACTTTAAAATATGTGGTATGATCTGTACCCTGAGAGTAGTGAGGAGGCATTTGAGGAGTCCTAATTGGGTGCCGACATTCCAAACGTGGTTAGTTAACATTTGAAATAACCTAATTAGGAATCAACATTTCAGAGGGGATTCCTTAGCTCTTCAAATATTCTCACTTAAACCTCTACCACAAAGGATGTATTGATTAGCATAAGGGATGTTAGAAGTAAAATTTTCATTGGTGGAATGGATGGTATTCAAGTCATGCAAATTGGCAATACCAAGTCTCAAATAAAATAAAAGGTAAGCAAACTAAAGCCTCCACATATGAATATACTCAAGTATTTCCTGTCCTGTGTAGGATCCTTCAAGAATTTTCATAGCTATGGAGTTAAATCGAAAGTATTTAATTCTACATTGCTTGGCTGCAGCCTCCTTACGCACATGAGCAGGCCTCACTGCCGCACTTTCACAGTTCCACATGTGTGACTCAAACAGATCAGGCTGTTTCCCGTAAGATCTTATGCACAATTCTGTAATACATCATCTATATATAAAATTGTGTGTTCACCACCGAGAGTCAGTTCTCGTTCCATCACCATATATTTGACCCCCTTTACTCTCATCAATCACCCCCCTTCCCTCTTACCCTCTGGTAACTACTAAACTATTGTCTGTGTCTATGAGTTTTTGTTTCTTTGTTTGTCTTGTTCTTTTGTTGTTTTCAGTTTTATATACTACATATCAGTGAAATCACATGGTTCTCGACTTTTTCTGTCTGATTTATTTCGCTCAGCATAATAATCTCAAAATCCATCCATGTTGTCCCAAATGGTACTATTTCATCTTTTCTTATGGCAGAATAGTATTCCATTGTGTATATATACCACAACTTCTTTCTCCAATCATCTATTGAAGGACACTTTGGTTGTTTCCATGTCTTGGTCACCACAAATAAAGCTGCAAAGAATATCAGAGCACATATATTTTTATGGATAAATATTTTCAGATTTTTTGTGTTGATTCCCAGGAGAGGGATTGCTGGGTCATATGGTAATTCTATTGTTAATATTTTGAGGAATCTCCACACTGCCTTCCATAGCGTCTGCACCCGTCTGCATTCCCACCAGCAGTGTATGAGGGTTCCTTTTTCTCCACAGCCTCTCCAACACTTGTTATTATTTGTCTTGTTGATGATAGCCATTCTAATTGGGGTGAGGTGATATCTCATTTTGGTTTTTATTTGCATTTCTCTGATGATTAATGATGTTGAGCATTTTGTCATATGTCTATTTGCCATTTGTAAGTCCTCTTTGGAGAAATGTCTCTTCAGGTTCTCTGCCCATTTTTTTAATTGGGTTATTTGTTGTTCTTGTTGTTTCTTTTAATTAGTTTCAGGTGCACAAGACAAAGTAATACTTAGATGTTTATCATTTATATCCCTCACACTGTGTACCCCCCTCCCCCATCCACTATCCCTCTGACATTGCACAGAGCCATTACATTTCCACTGTCTCTATTCCTAATGCTGTACTCTGCTTCTTGTAGTATATACATACATACATACATACATACATATATATATACATATATATATATACATATATATATAAAATTATAGTTGGCATTCATTATTGTTCAGCTTCAGGTGTACATTGCAGTGATCAGGCATCTACATCATCCCTGAGGTGATCTCCCAAATGGGACACGTGTCCATCGGATACCCTACAAAATCTTTACTACATTATTGATTACGTTCCCCAAATTAATTTTCAAAACCCCGTGGCCATCTTGTGGTTACTGACTGTTCTCTAATCCCCTCACCTTCCCCCTTATCCCCACCCCCCCCCGCCCATCTAACAACCTTCAGTTTTTCTTCTTTGTCTCCAAAACTGTTTCTGATTAGTTCATTCACTTATTCTCTTCTTTAGATTCTACATATAAGTGAGATCATACGGTACTTGTCTTTCTCTGTCTTCACTTAACATAATGTTCTCTAGGTCCATCCATATTGTTGCAAATGGTAAGATTTTTTCTTTATGGCTGCGTAATACTCCATTGTATAAATGTACCACTGTTTCTTAATCCAGTCATCTACTGATGGGCATTTTGGTTGTTTCCATGTCTTGGCTATTGTGTATAGTGCTGCAATAAACATAGGAGTGCATAAAGACTTTTGAATTGGAGTTTTGGGTTTCTCCGAATAGATACCTAGGAGTGGAATTACTGGATCATAGGGTAGTTCTATTTTCAGATTTTTGAGATGCCTCCATACTGTTTTCCATAGTGGCTGCACCAATCTGCAATCCCACCAACAGTGCACAAGCGTTCCCTTTTCTCCACATCGGCGCCAGCACTTGTTGTTTGTGGATTTATTGATGACAGCCATTTTGACTGGGGTCAGGTGGTATCTCATTGTGGTTTTTATTTGCATTTCTCTGATGGTTAGTGAGGTTGAGCATTTCTTCATATGTCTGTTTGCATCTGTATGTCCTTTTTAGAAAAATGTCTCTTCAAGTCCTCTGCTCATTTTTTAATTGGGTTGTTTGTTTTTTTGGACTTGAGTTGAGTGAGTTTTTTTTATAGATTTGTGATATTAACCCCTTATCAGATATATCATTGGCAAATATCTTTTCCCATTCAGTAGGATCTCTTTTTGTTTTATTGATGGTTTCCTTTGCTGTGAAAAAGCTTTTTAGTTTGATGTAATCCCACATGTTTATTTTTTCTCTTACTTCCCATGCCTGAGGAGATATATCAGTAAAAATCTTACTCCGGGTAATGTCTGTGAAATTTCTTCCTATATTTTCTTCTAGGAATTTTATGCTTTCAGATCTTACATTTAAATCTTTAAGCCATTTTGAATTTATCTTTGTATATGGTGTAAGGAGGTGGTCCAGCTTCATTTTTTTGCATGTGTCTGTCCAGGTTTTCCAGCACCATTTATTGAATAGACTGTCTTTATACCACAGTACATTCTTCCTTCCATTGTCGTTAAATGGCCATATAAGCATGGTTTTATTTCTGGACTCTCTATTCTGTTCCATTGATCTATGTGTCTGTTTTTATGCCAGTACCATGCTGCTTTGATTACTGTAGCCTTGTAGTATAATTTGAAGTCAGGTATTGTTATACCTCCCACTTTGTTCTTATTTCTCAAGATTGCTGAGGCTATCTGGGGTTTTTTATGGTCCCATATAAATTTCAGGATTATATGTTCTATTTCTGTGAAAAATGTCGTTGGTAGTTAGATAGGAATTGTGTTGAATATGTATATTGCCTTAGGCAGTATGGACATTTTAACTATATTAATTCTTCCTATCCATGAACATTATTTGTGTTTCCATCTATTTATATCTTCTTTCATTTCTTTCTTCAGTGTCTTATAATTTTCTGAGTACAGATCTTTTACTTCTTTGGTTAAATTTATTCCCAGGTATTTTATAGTCTTTGGAGCAATTGTAAATGGGATTGTTTTCTTAATTTCTCCTTCTGATGTTTTATTTTTGGTGTATACAAATGCAACTGATTTCTGAATATTAATTTTGTATCCTGCTACTTTACTAAATTCATCTATCAGTTCTAATAGTTTCTTGGTGGAGTCTTTAGAGTTCTCTATATATAGTATCATATCATCTGCATATAATGATAATTTTACTTCCTCCTTACCAATTTGGATGCCTTTTATTTCTTTTTCTTGTCTGATTGCTGTGGCTAGAACTTCCAGCACTATGTTGAATAGAAGTGGAGATAGTGGGCAACCTTGCCTTGTTCCTGATCTTAGGGGGAATGGTTTTAGCTTTTCCCCATTGAGTATGATGTTAGCTGTGGGTTTGTCATATATGGCCTTTATTATGTTGAGATATGAGCCCTCTATTCCCACTTTCTTAAGGGTTTTTATCATAAATGGCTGCTGGATTTTATCAAATACTTTTTCTGCATCTATTGATATGATCATGTGATTTTTATTTTTCATTTTGTTAGTGTGGTGTATCATATTAATTGATTTGCGGATGTTGAACCACCCTTGCATACCAGGAATGAATCCCACTTGATTATGGTGTATGCTTTTTTTAATGTATTGCTGAATTCTGTTCACTGATATTTTGTTGAGGATTTTTGCATCTATGTTCATTAGAGATATCGGTAGTTTTCTTTTTTTGTGGTGTCTTTGTCTGATTTTAGCATCAGGGTGATAGTGGCTTCATAAAAAGTGTTTGGGAGTCTTTCCTCCTTCTGGATTTTTTGGAAGAGCTAGAGAAGAATAGGTGGTAATTCTGATATGAACGTTTTGTATAATTCACCTGTAAAGCCATCTGTTCTAGAGCTTTTGTTTATTGGGAGATTGTTGATTACTGATTCAATTTCCCTGGTGGTAATCAGTATATTCAGGTTTTCTGTTTCTTCTTGAGTTACCCTTGGAAGGTTGTACGCCTCTAGAAAATTGTCCATTTCTTCCAGATTGTCAATTTGTTGGCATATAGTTGCTCATAGTAATTTCTTAAAACTTTTTGTATTTCTGCGGTGTCTGTTGTCACTTCTCCTCTTTCATTTCCGATTTTATTAATTTGGGTCCTCTCTCTGTTTTTGTAATGAGTTTGGCTAAAGGTTTGTCAATTTTGTTTATCTTCTCTAAGAACCAACTCTTGGATTCATTGATCTTTTGTATTGTTTTTCTGGTTTCTATTTCATTTATTTCTGCTCTGATCTTTATTATCTC
Source organism: Rhinolophus hipposideros (assembly GCF_964194185.1). Taxonomy (NCBI): domain Eukaryota; kingdom Metazoa; phylum Chordata; class Mammalia; order Chiroptera; family Rhinolophidae; genus Rhinolophus; species Rhinolophus hipposideros. Next base: position 12,414,696 of record NC_138047.1, on the reverse strand, counting down.
CTTCCTTGTGCTCCCTTTGGGCTTATTTTGCTGTTGTTTTTCCAGATCCCTTAAGTGTGAAGATATACTGTTCATTAGTGATGTTTCTCGTTTCTTTAGGTAGGCCTGCAATGCTGTGAATTTCCCTCCTAGGACTGCTTTTGCAGCATCCCATAGATTTTGGGTCATCGTGTTTTCATTTTAGTTTGTCTCGAGATATCTTTTGATTTCTTCCTTGATCTCCTTCTTGACCCATTTATTATTTAGTAATAAGTTATTCAGCCTCCATGAATTGGTGTGTCTTCCAGTTTTTTTCCTGTAGTTCATTTCTAATTTCATAGCACTGTGGTCAGAGAAGACAATTGGTATGATTTCAATTTTCTTAAATTTATCAAGACTTGTTTTGTGACCTAACATATGGTCTATTTTGGAAAATGTTCCACGTGCGCTTGAGAAGAACGTGTATTTTGCAGCATTGGGGTGAAATGCTCTGAAAATATCGATTAAATCCAAGTGGTCCAATGTATCATTTAACACTGTTGTTTCCATATTGATTTTCTGTCTGTAAGACCTGTTCCTTGTTGTCAGAGGTGTGTTGAAGTCCCCTACTATGATAGTGTTACTGTTGATCTCTGTCTTTATGTCAGTCAGTATCTGTTTTATATATTTAGGTGCTCCTGTGTTGGGTGCATAGATGTTTACTAGGGTTATGTCCTCTTGTCGGATTGATCCCTTTATTATTATATAGTGCCCATCTTTATCTTTTAATACGTTCTTCATTTTAAAGTCTATTTTGTCAGATATAAGTGTTGCAACTCCAGCTTTTTTCTCGCTTCCATTTGCATGAAATATCTTACTCCAACCCTTCACTTTCAGCCTCTGTGTGTCTTTTGATCTGAGGTGAGTCTCTTGTATACAGCATATACAAGGGTCTTGCTTCCTTATCCACTCAGCTACCCTATGTCTCTTGATTGGATCATTTAATCCGTTTACATTTAAAGTGATTATTGATAGGTACATAGTTATTGCCATTTTTAAATTTGTAGTTAGTTTGTTATCATGTTTCTTCTATTTACAGAAGTCCTTTTAGTATTTCTTGCAATGCTGGCTTGGTGGTAATAAATTCCTTTAGCTTATTCTTTTCTGGGAAGCTCTTTATCTCTCCATCAACTTTAAATGATAGCCTTGCTGGATAAAGCAATCTAGGTTGTAGGCCTTTGTTTTCCATCACTTTGAGTATCTCCTGCCACTCCTTCCTGGCTTTCAATGTTTCAGTAAAAAAGTTATTTGATAGTCTTTTGGAAGTTCCCTTGTATATAACCCTCTGTCTTTCACTTGCTGCTTTTAGGATTCTCTCTTTGTCTTTAAGCTTTGCCATTTTAACTATAATGTGTCTTGGTGTGGACCTGTTTGGGTTTATCCTGGTTGGAACTCTCTGCGCTTCCTTGGCTTGTATGTTGGTTTTCTTCATCAGGTTAGGGAAGTTTTCGGACATTATTACTTCAAATATGTTCTCAATCCCTTGATTCCTCTCTTCACCTTCTGGTATTCCTATGAGCGCATGTTGTTGTGCTTGATGTTATCCCTGAGGTCTCTTAAACCATCTTCATTGTTTTTTATTGTTTTTTCTTTCTGTTGTTCTGTTTGGGTGATCTCTACTAACTTGTCTTCTAAGTCGCTGATTCGATCCTCTGCTTCATCTAACCTGCTGGTAATTCCTTCAAGTGAGTTCTTAATTTCGGTAATTGTGTTCTTTAGTTCTAACTGGTTGTTCATTATGATTTCTATATCCTTCTTTATGTCTTCTCTAAGCTCCTTGAACATTCTTATCACCAGTGTTCTGAACTCTGTCTCTGATAGGTTGGTTACCTCTGTTTCATTTGGTTCCACTTGTGGAGGTTCTTTCTGTTCTTTTATTTGGGACATGTTTCTTTGTTTCCCCATTCTGGCTGACTCCCTGTGTTTGCTTTGATGTATTAGGTAGATCCCTTAGAGTTCTTGCTGGGTTATCTTATGTAGTATGTGTCCTTTATATTTGAGTTGCACTACTTTGTTCTTCTCCTCTGCATGTGCTCCAAAGGTGACACTTGTGTTGTATATATTGTCCTGTTAAAGAAGATCTTTAATTGCTTTTTGCTTGTGAGTAGGTGGGGTTAACGCCTAGGCTGACTAGTTGTGAGACTTGGCTCTGCCCACCGCAGGGTGTTCTGCTGTGTGAGGATTGACCATTTAAATGTGGTTTGGCCTCTATGGGCTCTTGTGCCTTCAGAGAATTCCCTCTGGGTGTGTGACTTGTAGGTCAACAGGGTAGTACTCTGGTTTGGTCTGGAGTTGGCCTCTGGGTATGTTGAATCTTGTGCCTCTTAAGCTGGGCCCTGGTAGGGCAATTTCAGAACAAAGCAAATCATCAAGCACAACAACAATAACAACAAAGAAAAAAATCAAATACATTCACATGTAAAAACATCCGATAACCCCCACTCAACACAGGCAAAGATGTCAAAGATATAAAGACAAAGCAAAACAAAACAAAACAAAGCGAAACAAAAAGCAGCACCAGTCTTGGCTCAAGCCCACCAAGTAATCTCTAGGTTGTCCTCTGCTGTAGCAAAGATTCCCCTGCCTATTTTGCAGGAAGAACTGGTCACCTGATGCCCAGAGTGACTTTGGGACTGCAGATTTAAATGCGTGGTACTGAGGGGTCTGGATGATAGTTTTTACAAAGTCAGTGCAGTTTCTGGCCTTGCCTGCACATATGCACACTGAGAGTAGCAACACCAGCCCTGTGTCCAGTACTCCTGAGTCTTAGGGCACTTCTTCCGTGTGTGTATGTGTGTGTGTGTGTGTGCGCGCGTGTGTGGCGGGCGGGAGATTTCTGAGCTGCTGAAAGCCAGGAGTTGCGTCTGCTGCTTACAGCTGATCTCTGGGAGTGCCTCCACAGTTGCACTTGCCCCGCCCTAGGTAGGCCAGAAAGGGTGGGGGCTGGGGATGGAGGGGTCTTCTCTCTCCCAGCCCAGCCACGTCACACTCTTCCCGCAGGCCAGAAAAGGTGGTGGCTGGGGGTGGAGGAGTCTCTTCTCTCCTAACCCAGTCAAAATCATACTCTTCCCAGCCTCTTCCCTGGGTCAGAGCTGCCTGTCAATCTTCCCAGAGCCTGAGCACCACGGCCCCTCTGTAATCTGACACTACTCCTCAGTTCAGGGGCCAGTTTAAGTCTCTGGAAGGACGGGGGTAGAACTGGAAGAGCGGGGTGAGGGGCCCAGGTATGGAGTCTGTGTTCTTTGTCCGCCTTAGGGCCAACCAAGCTAGGATTCCCCGCCCCCCACTCCCCGCCCCGCGGGAGAGATCAGCTGTGGGACGCAAGGAAAGAGCCCTTCTCCTGGCGTTTGTGTTCTCTGTTCCGCCCTGGGGTCCCCTGCGTCTCTGGAGCTGCGGGTGCTGGCCGTGTTGCCATCGCTGCCGCAGGTCGTGATTCCACCGCGGGAACTTGCTTTTCCACTCTGCTCCCTTCCTTCTTCCCCTGTTCGCCCAATTTACGCACCTTCAAGTAATCCTTCCACGAGTCTCTTAGCTGTTCTTTGTGATGAGCAAAGAGTTCTTTGATGGGTTATATGTCCTATTTGTAATAAGATTCGGAGGAGAACTCAGAAAGTGTGCCCCGCTGCCACCATTCCTATGACATCACGCGGATTGTTTGTTTTTTTGTTGTCAGAATGACCTTTATCCAAATGGCTTTAAAACAAAAAATTAGGTAAATCTTGAGCTGAACTAAACCTTTAAATTCAGAATGTCATTAAATGCTGAAAAAATTTAAAAAACTTCCAGAGAATAGACAAACCACAAATAAATCCAATGCCCAAGTTATTCTTTCCAATTTGCAGTAGCCAATTAATCATCAAATGGGGACCAGCCTCAGCTATAGCTTGTGTACAAACGTAATGTAACCAGGAAACTCCCACTCTGCCTCTGCGCAAGTCTTTCTACTCACCGAGGAGCACAGGAGGGGCTTTCCATTAAGCAGACATTTTGTGAATACGTAAAAAAACAGGTCTCATCCACTCATCAAGAATGATCTTGTCATTTTGATTAATCAGTAACATTGGATTAAACATTTAACAATTTTTTCTGCATCTTCTTTGGAAAAGCAGAGAAACTCATATTGTCTTCAGAAAGAATCAGATCACTGCAAGTATTTATAGCCTATCAGCATTTTTTCCCATTACTGTATAGATTTTTCTCTGCAACAATTGGGCAAATGACTAGGATAGGATGAAAGCTATGCTTTAAGACTAAGGTAACTCTTTTTAGCACCAAGGAGAATGAAGACCAACATAAGCAGCTGAAATGTGACACTTTCCATGAAAAAGATTTGAATAGATTTGAGAATTATCCAGTTTGGCTCCCTGTTTTGGTCAGATGAATAGAATAGTGGCTGTATTTTGATGCCACCTGTGGACTTGTAGATAGAGTTTATTGACATTCATCCCTAAGAATTTTCCTTGGATTTAACAAAATATAAGTGTCCTATTCTTTTTCTTGATGAATGTGACAACTGATCACACCTGTGGATCAAATTAGGAAGACTAAAATTTCTGGCAAAAGCCTATGAATAACTAAGAGGCTTAACAGCCACAGACAAAATAAGCCATTATAGGATTTGTGCAGATATCTCATTATTTGAAAATATATACCGTATTGTGGTTAAGAGAGACTCATGATAAACTCTGCTAAGTTTCTTAAAAGATTTCATATTGTATAGTAGTCCCCCCTTATCCACGGTTTTGCTTTCTATGGTTTCAGTTACTCATGGTCGACTGCAGTCAGAAAATGTAAAATGGAAAGTTCCAGAAGGAAACAATTGATAAGTTTTAAAGTGTGCGCTGTTCTGAGTAGGGTGATGAAATCTTGCACTGTCCCGCTGTCCTGCCCATTAGTCTCTGAGCCAACTTGGTTATCAGATCTACTGTTGCAATATCAGAGTACTCGTGTTCAAGAAACCCTTATTTTATTTAATAGTGGCCCCAAAGCACTGGAGTAGTGATGCTGGCAGTTCGGATATGCCACAGAGAAGCCACACAGTGTTTCCTTTAACTGAAAAGGTTAAAGTTCTCAACTTAATAAGGAAAGAAAAGAAGTTATATGCTGAGGTTGATAAAATCTGCAGTAAGAACAAATCTTCTATCTGTGAAATTGCCTCATTTATAAATTAAAGTTTATCAAAGGTATGTATATGTAGGAGGAAATATACTACATATAGGATTTTGTACTATTCACAGTTTCAGGCATCCATTATGGATCTTGGAATGTATCCCCTGCAGATAAGCAGGGACCACTGTATAAAGTTGATAAGATAATAATATTCTCCATCTCATTGTACCAAGATTTCATTTTTATTTTATTTTCTAATATACCATGTGAAGAACAGAGTGAATAAAATGACATCTCAACAGCTGGATAGTAAAATTAATCTCATAAGGGTGCCTCACTCACAACTATGTGTCATGGCTTTTAATGGCGTAATTTAAAGGAATTCTAAGGTAATATCAGGCTCACAATATTTTTAATATTTTTAACCAGGGAAATAGCATGGGCTTAAAAAAAAAGCCACCACTGTATTTTATCAATTCTTGCCTTTTTAGCATTGGATAGACTTAGAATTTCATTTCTTGTCTAAAAGATTCCTTACTATAAAGAAAGAGGAGAAGAATTCCAATAGTTAACGTCTGGCTGAAAGCTTACCTTAAAAGCCTATAATTCTATACATGGAATAATGTTATATCTTCAAATGTATAAAAGCTTTCCTGGAGGTAATGTTCAAGAGGTGAGAATTTTCTTAGATTAAGCAATACTGTGAGAATTCTAAAATATTGATAGCTATGAGAGAATCAAATATTTCAATTACTTACCACTTCTCCTAAATACTGAAATCAAAACAGCCTTGAGCTTTGAGATATTCTATGTAATGCAACATTTTTTGGGGAAAATATATATCAGTGTATCTTTAAGCAGAGACATATCCAAAATGAATCAGCTCTATTTGGGCACCATTGCACAGAGTATGAATTACATTCTCTGCGCGTTCAGGACAGTAAACGAGTGACCATACATGCCATCTAGGCCCTCCCTGTTTATTTGCTGTTCCTCAAAAATATCTTAAATTGAATTCTAAATAAGGAACCTCACCCCACTACTGAGAAACACTTTACTCTGTGGTGGTTCTTTGTGTCCCACTACCAATGTCCAGTATGGCTACAGTAGTGACCTCTTTACTTGTAATTGTTTCTTAAATATGCTTATTAGTGTCAAAATATTTAAAGTAGAAACCTCAGTAATTTCTTTCCATGGAATAATTTCTCCCCTAAAATTAAAAACATTTGTCATGTTAAGGAAAGTGCACATTAAGACGTCTCTGTAGTTGTAGAAAACTGTAATGGCCTCCTAAGTTGCCTATGTCGTTATATGCTTTAAGCAGAGTTGGGAAGGAGGAGGTTGGAATGGGGAATCTTTGTAAATGGTGTGGCAACTTCCACTGATTCTAGGAACTCTGGGCATACCCACGCAAGCTATTGTTCTATGTGAGCCACAACACATATAAAGTGCCCTATAGAATGGCAATATTCAGTCCACTCTATTATATTTTGGGGGCCCAAATATCTGTCTTTTTCTCAGTCCTGCTGGGTAGGAATATGGGGAAAATACACTATAGGCTCTTGGCTACAAAATGGTAGCTGGGGCAGAGTTAGAGTGTGCGTGTGTGTGTGTGTGTGTGTGTGTGTGTGTGTGTTTATAATAAAATTTCTAATAGCCCTTTATAATGGTACTCAGTGATTGCTTTAAGTTCAAAGTTTGGAGTGTTTTTTTTTCATTTTAATGAAAGAATTGGGGATATTTAATTTGAAGAAAATGAAGATCTCAAGGGTGGTGAGGAGGATGTATGGGGGACCAGATGGATGTTTTCAGCAGGAAAGATCTGTTCCATGGCTGAGGGATTTGACTCACCTTCAAAGATATAAGGATATTAAGGGCAGAGTGGATGTCATTATATTTTAGCTCAAAATACAGAAAAAATTTCTACCAAGGCAACCTGCCGGAAGTTGATTGAATCAAATAATTACTTTTCAAGGACAATGTAAAGAGAATTTATGCGTCAAGTGAAGATGACCTCTACAATTACTTCCAACCATAATGTTGGAAGATCCTATTATTCTAAATCTAAATAATACTTCCTCTTATGAATTTCCCTCTGAATTAATTTCTTTCAGAACCTGGGCCAGAGATCAATTACATGGCTATTAGAAGAGTGGCTTCCTAGAAGACTTACTTTTTCTCCTGCACATCCGAAAGCCTTGAGTGTGCTACTCAGATGATGATATACTCTAGGTGTGACCTAGCCAGAAGGTTCTCTGAATGACTCAAGGGAGACAAGATATATCTTTGGCCCAAGAATATCAGTGGCGTTCATTATATCAACACATTCAAAAGGGAAAATAAAAGGTGAGGAAGAACTATGTGTGAATTCAAAATCTTATATTGTTTAATTCACCAGTAGAACTCAAGCAAGTGGCAGATGAGTACATAATGATTACAAAAAGTAAAGTTGATTCAACCAGTTGCTAATATTATTGTTGGAGTGTCTATTATTTCAGAGTTTTGTCTCCTTCCATCTTTATAAAATTTTTATGAAATAGATACAATTATTAAGTTCACTTTCCAAGCACAGCGGTGTTAATTACTGTCCAAGTATGAACAACCGGTAAACGGCATAGGTGGAAGTCAAACCCAGATCTATTTGCCTCCAATCCTACAGTCTTCACTATTTTCAGAGGAGACCAGGGCCTCCCAAATATCCTGGATTGCTGCTGCCCAGGTGGCCCTGAATCAGGCTCTCGGTGGAAGATCTTTGACCAAGACCAAGAACTTGAAAAGAGAACACCAATCCTGGATCGCACAATCTCCAAACTGTTTGAACTTTGGAAACAACAAATATCACCCATGTATCAACAATAATATATAAGAAGGAGATGAAGAAGCTAGGAATGTGTGATTATGTTAATTGCATGGGAGAAATTTGAGGACATAGATTAATATTTCACATGGGCAAGGCATCCTATTCAACTGTATTTAGTAATATAACGTTCTTTACTTTTTCTGAGGACAAAATGAGACAACTTTGAGAGAAATGGTTCAGGTCTAATATGAGAAATAAATTCCTGGAAAAGACATAGTAAAGCTTAGGAATAGATTACAAAGAAAAATTGCAACTTAGAAAAATAAATTATTGACCTCTGTGAACTAATTTGTGCTTTGACGGCAGGAATGACTGCATGATACTCAAAAACATTCAGTAGGGGAAAGTGTTAGCTAAATTGTTGTTTACTATCACGTAGTTTTAAAAAGAAAAAATATTTTAAAATATATGCTTTTTTGCTTTTGAACTAGTTATTTGAAGAGAAAACTTGGATCTACCTCACTTTTTCCAGTGTGCGGTGACATCAATGGCACATTGCAAAGCAATGTGTGTTCACATGTTAGGCTTTTTCATTCTTGTTGGCCAATTTTTGAGTTGGAAGACTAAGTAGGGGTCATTTGGGTTGAGTCTCTTGCTTTTTCTTACTGCTTTTGGATTACAGATCTTGGTTCTCAGATGAAAAGATAAGATTCTCTTCATGTGCTAAACCTATGGGCATAAGGGTTCCCAATGAGCCTGGCTCTGCCAGTAACACAAATTAACATTTAAATCTTTGGGAAGTCATTGAATATGTGATGTTCCCTCGTTGATTCAATGATTCTTTCATTCCAGGATGGAAAAAATACTAAGCAGTACTTTTCAACATGAAATTTGGATGTCACCCAATCCCTTAGAAAAGCTGACAGATCTGCCTCCCAGGAGTGGATGGAACTTTGTGAGCACCAAAAAAGCAAGTTCCACAGGAGACTTCCTACTAGTGGAAGTGGTTCCAGAGCCTTTTCCTAGTGTTGAGTTTTTGTTTCTTCAGCTGTGTAACGGGTTCGGTGAGACCACACTATATAAGTACATGGTACCCTGCAAAGTACCATAGACATGCTATATTAGGGGTTGGTATAATTATGGGATTTCCCATTTGTGGGGCATCATTTTACAATTCTGATCAAACAAGTATTGTTGGAAAATTGCCTTCCAAGTTAATAATAATTAACTTTTAATTATAGAGCCTTTACTAAGTGCCAGGTACTGAGCTAAGCTCATTATAATACAAAATCTTGATTAATTCTTAACCCACAACTAAAGTAGTATTAGTATCTCTAATAATAAATTTATTTTTTTGTAGTAATTTGTAAATGAGAAAAATGAGATTTAGAGAAAGAGAGTAACTTGCTCCATGTTATAAAGCTTGAAAGACCTACTAGGCATGTGGCCCACATTTGCCTGATTCCTGCAAATCCTCGTGTTGCTTTTACTTTATCTTCTGCACTTCCAAAACAGTGGGGGGTGGGGGAGGGAGGACTTTGATTCTGTTGAGATGGGAATAGATTTCAGTGAATCTACTCCACAGTGCTTCCTATCATGTTCAGCCACTGCTTTGCCCAACCAAGGCCCTACTCTGTGCATCAGGTCCTGGCTGATGCTGTTCTTCTAACACTTGCTTGGCAGAGCAGATGTCATCGGTGCCCCACCCAGTCCTCTTTATCAGCCATTGCACCCATCCTGGAGCTGCTAAGAACTCATAGTTGCTCCCATTCTGGAGAATCCCCCACTCACCCTGATCCAGCCAACCTGGGATCCTTGTGTAGCCTACCTACCTACCCTAACAGACCTTGGCAGATGACAGATGGGCACAAGTCAGCCCTTTCACCTGGAGGTGGTACAATGTGTGTTACAGGGTGTCCCAGTGGGAGCCATACTGAAGCTGGGCCAGCTAAGGCTATATTCTTGCTTAGCTTCTCCCACCTGCCCCGGACCTACTCTTTTCCCTTATTCCCCTGTCTGGAGAGCCCAAGCCAACAAATAACGAGAGCAAGAATCCTCATTTCAGGCTCTGCTTCTAGAAAACCTGAGCTAAAACTGTTGGGCATTGTTGAGTTTTTCTATGCTATCGTCCTACTTCTTATTTAAAGAATTCCATGCCTGTAAAGCCTTCATTTAAATAGCTTACCCTTGAGGTTGTTTTTGTTCATTTTGTTGTTTGAAACTGATCCTGGTTTCTTCCTTTCCCTGTTTGTTTTGGGTTGCGGGGAATGGATCATTTTAGAGTGAAGGTGTGCTATCAGGAACATTTGTTGTAATCTAAGAGTCGTTGGAATCAGATTGTTCCTGCTGTCGAATTACTGACTAGAAAGTGGCTCAATACCATGTCTCAGATTCTGTCACACATTTACAAAAATATGGAGATCTCTTCTCAGAGAACCTACCATACAGTTCCTATTCGGTGTACTGTGATTGCTACAACTCTGATTTCCTGCGGTTGCCGGCGTATGAGGGGTAGTTGTCTTTTACCCTCTCACAGTGCCCGATGTCTTTTTCCTTCCCCCAGGGAAAGCACCCTTTCATGTCTTTCTGTTTGTCTTGGCTGCACACTGATTCCTCCTCAGTCAGCCTCCAAGGAGATTGTGATGATTGCACTGAGACACGATGACACGGGTGTTATATGTTACCCTGAAGGAACACACAGTGATTCTTGGAGGTAAAGAAATTATAAATAAAATAAAAATGAACTTTCCAAAGGGACCGATTTTTACAACTTGAAAGAAAAGTTTCTCTGAAAAAAACCCACAATATTGGCTGAGGGAAAGTATCTGTTTGGGGAAATTGCCAAAAGGATTAGACGTTTAGTTTCTAGCAGTTAATCATTTACAATTTCAAGTCTAGGCAGATAAACAGGGTCCACCACAAAGAGATAAGAAAGTTGGAGAACAACATAGGAACATTTACAAGTTCAAAGTCTAGAGATTAGTCTGCCTGGCCAAAACGATCAATTTTATTGATTTCCCTTTCCCCGACAGTGTGGGCTGTGGCTTGAAGGCAATGACAGGGTAACAGGAAGAATGGTTTCAGGATTCATCATTGGATGGCATTAAATTCTTATTAAGCTGTTGGACCTTCTGACACTTACTGTAGAATTCTTTGTCTTCTACAACTTTCCCTCTGTTTTTTTTTTTTTTTGCTTATTACTTATAGTTTTTGATTACTTAATCTCTTTAGCTTCACAGATCTGTCCATTGATAAATCCTCTACTTATTCCCCAAATTTTCATAAACTTCTCTTTGCTGTTCACCTTATTTCAGTCCCTGATAACCTTTTTCATTCCATATAGCCAGATGCTGGTACAATTTTTATTTGGACACCCTTGCTCAATAGCAAATCCTAGGTATCATTTGCATATTTCCAGATATTCTTAGAAAGCCATTCTAGTGGTCTTGCCTCTTTCTTCTCAGACCATTCTCCTTCCAGATGCTACCTCTCTGGATTGCCCATAGCCCAGCCAAAGTCTTGGAAAGAAATTAGCTCAAAGAAGGACTTCCTGCACCTGGAAGTCGTTCTTTCAAATAGTAATTTCCTGCTAACATCATTATACATATATATAAATGTATATATATATGTATATATATATATATAAAACACAAGTATCTTTCTATTTGTAAAACACACCATTCACAGACATTTGCAACTGACTAAATAGATTCTGTGAAGAACAGAAAACCAGTTAGAACTCATTGAACATTATTGGGGCCATTCATAATCAATATGAATTGAGCTAAGCAGAATAAAAATAAAATTTTAAATAGTAACTAATTTTTCTGTTTTCTCTGCCTTGCAAAGCCATCAAAGCAAAGATCTCAAAGTCCATATATTAACTGGTCTCTTACTGAAAAGGCTTGTTTTCATTAAGCAATGTCTTCAATGTTGTCATTTTTTTCTTCTGATTTTTTGATCTTGGAGAACAGTGATTGACTGTGTTCAGTGCTGCCCTCCTACCAGGGAGGCAGGTAAAACCAGTCTTTAGTATCCTACTATCACGTTTCTCAATCTTCCTTTACCTCCATTCCCTCCTCACCCCCTCTCTGCACGCCTGCCCCTATAGTCTCTTATCAAGGATCCCTTGTTCTTGGTTAGCAGTTTAAATCTCCTTTTTTGATAATTACAAAAAGTAAGCCATCACTTTTCTCAGGCACATAAAATAAATTCTTTTTCATTATAAAATTAGTGATTATTCATTTTAACAAGATTTTTATTTTTGAAAATACAAAAGCAAGACAGAAAATATAAGTCCAGTTATATTTAAGGATATTGGTGTTAGCATTTTGGTGCCTTTGCTTCCTTTTTAATTAAAAGAGTTGAGATCATTTTGTATATCAGAACTACAATATGCTAGCTGTATTTTACTTAACACTATTTTGTAATAATTTTTCATGTCATTAAAATTATTATTAAAGCATGATTTTAAAAGAGTCATCATATTACATCCTGTGGCTTCATCATAATTTATTTTATTGTTCCCTTGGTGTGGAGTACCTAGTCTCTTTCTGATTTTGCTATTGCAAATATTACTATAACATACCTTTTCCGCGCATATCTATGCTATTTTAATTGGGTATTCTTAAAGACGCCAACAAATGTCTCTTTAACACAAAATTGGAGGAATTAATTACAAGAAAGAGTTATAAATTTTAAGGCAAAAGGGGCTCTTGCTTGATTTGTTTGCTAAAGGTTAACTACCTTTGTGTGTGGCCAAAGTCAGAGGTAGATGAAGCAACTACTGTTGACTTGTTACACATGATTAGGTTATCACTTAGGTCAGATTTACATGAGCTGAAAGTTGACTAATTTTCACTAGTAAATCAAGATCACAGGCTTCCTAACTTCCACTTCCCATACATCATTTCAAAATGGAAGTAAGCCTGGCCCTTCGGTGTGTGTCGATGTCCAGTGTTCCCAGGGTACTTTAGACATAAATCATATCGCCCCTCAATGACTGTGTGTTGTAGGAAAAACTAAATTCATGAATTAAGCGTTCTCCGAAGACAGACATGTCTGAGACAGGAGTGACACGTTCATTCTCTCTCAGTTTCCATCGTTGTGTTTGTAGTTTAGATGACTGCAGTTTTGCGACTCCCCCCCCACCCCCCCAGATATCCACAGAAGGACCCTGACTCCCTCTAGTGGACGTCAGCGCTAGGCAAACAGGCTAATTCTGTCCTGCAAGGTCCAGAAGCCAAGATTCGGTGTCCTTAAATGCCCTCCTGAAATAATGGAAGCTGTGTTTCTGAAGGAGACTCTTTCTACTGCACAGAAGTTTTTGTCTCTAACAGGCCATCTGTGCCTACTGCTGCCACAAGACAAGACATCAGGGGATGTTTTTTTCCTTCAGGGCAGTATCCCAGCCTCTTTTTCTTTTAATTAATTCAGTAATCTACTGAGTTACTTTCTTTTTCACCAGTGTTAGAGACTGTTATGTCCACATTCACTTCATGCTGTGTCACGAGCAAGAAGTGTTGCTAATGTGCACAGAGCCTAGAATAAAGCAGCAGGGAACCTCAGAAATTCATATAAACTATTGGGAAAAGTCCTAAAATCACTTTATTATTATTTTTTTCTTTGTAAGTGTAAAGTTTTAAGAACATTGAGGAACAACAAAAGAGAATATCACAAGAGTTACTGGCAAGTCACTTATTTAGGGCTCTATCCAAAGTCTCTATGACATTCTTTTTCACAGTTTAGACAATCACCTCCGATAGCCGCGTTGCTACTTTCAGAATGAATTGAGAAGCTTCCGTATGTGACTTGTCTAAATCCTTTATTGATCTCTTTATGTGCATATAAAGAAATCTAGCTATAGCCAGATGAGGTGCCCTGGTTCCTGGCAGGGTATCCACCTACCCAGAACCTCCCTCCCTCTCACCTTACTACCTACCTACCTACCTACCTACCTACCTTTTACCTACTTACCTTTCTCTTACCTACCTTCCTACCACCCTACTTCCTACCTACCTACCTACCTCCATACTTCTTACTTATCTCCTACCTACCTATCTCCTATCCACCTACCTACTATCTATCTAAGGCAAGCTACTCAAAAGCTCTGGGTTTAGATTTTCTTATTTGTAAAGTTCAAGGACTGAATCAGATGTCATGTAAGCAACTCTTGCAGTTCTAAGGCGGCATGAAAACAGCACTTAGCCTCTTCTTAGAGAGCCATCTACAGAAGACTCCTTTCGTCTGTCATCCGCTGTCGCCTTTTTCCTGCTGAGTGAAGGCGAGTTCCAACCACAAAGCCAGAGACATTTCCTTTTTATAATTCTTAGCTCAAGTGTCCCCTAAATGTTCCATCGCTGTTACAACAAGGGCATCTGAGCATCTCAATCTGTACTTTATTGGAGGCAGGCAGCCTTCTAGCACTTAATGTGCAGTGGCAGTGGGGGAAGAAAAATGCCCGGATTTCATGGGAATCTCAAGAATGAGACTGCTGTACTCGAATTCTTTGCCTTTTATTTAAGCTGAGATCACAGCAGTGAACATTATAGCTCTGACCTGTGCAAATACAATACGCACTTCAGTGCAGAAACAGTTTTGCCTCGTTTATGAGGTTGGGCTTTCAGGACGCGTTTGAAGAGGAGCTATTTATGGGCTTGCAAACAAAGTGCTGGAGGAAAGGAATTTAAAAGATGTCCTTGAGAGAATTCAGGGGGTTTTGTTTCAAGAGGCCACGCTGCATGTTAACCCTTTGTCTTCTGTCACACATTCCCTCCACGCTGCTCCCCCAGACGCCCGGGAGAGGGTCATTCAGGGCTGGGTGAGGACTTACTTTGTGGCTTTGAGAAAGTCACTTCTTCAGTGTGCTGATTCTTGGTCTGGCAAATAAGAAGGTTCATGTGACCTCCTGACAGACGAAGAAGAAAAAGAAGTTCAAGATGCAAAAATCTGTTGTAGGTGAGGTAGGAGCCCATCCATACAGAGTAGCTCTTTGCAGCATATTCATGATGATGTTTTCAGACCTTAGACATGGCAGTCCTGTTGAAAGCATGCGTGAGCTTTAAAAAAAAATAAAAAAAAGTAGCTTACTCCTGCTTTGATGTGCCCAAATGTAAAGCAAGGCTATAACTGGAGATTATATCATAAAATCAATTTGTTGGACAAAATGCAATTAACCAGGGTGGAGTTTATTTGAGAACCAGTCCTCCGCTTCTTTAGGTACAGACAACTGACACTGTGAAATAATCATGTCATTCTGTTTTCAGTCTTTCCTTCTGCTCTTCACAGCCTAGTCCTTTGACAACTCTTAAGTCTGGGTTAAGGAAAGCAAGAAAATAAGTCTTGTATTTGATCACTTGGTTATCTTGTCAATAGTTTGATGAATGAGGAGGTTAACCTCCTGTTAAAACAGGGCAGTACCGCGGTTCCCAAAACGTTTGCACGTGATGTTAATAGATGATACTCCAGAAAAGGGTTCTGTGCTCAAATGACGTTAGTTGGCATTTTTCAGAGTGAACAAAGTAACCCCTGTTCTCAGTGGAACCTCAGTTGACCCTGCTGTTGTGCCATCCCATGACTGGTGATAGAAGGAATGAGTATCCTTGTGCCCCTTGGCACTTAGACTTGGAGTAAAGCGGCTGGTCTGTTGCTAGGGAGTATGTGTCTCCTGATCAAATGATTGAACTCCAGGGTTGAAGAATGCTGCATTCAGAGGTGCTGGCACCCCATTATGCATTATCTCTTGCAATCTTCCAGGCTGCCTGGTATACATTATGCTGCTGCCAAGTAGCGAAGAGGGCCCTGTGCTGAAAACGAACCTGCTCTGGCTCTCTTCCGGCTGAAGCCCTCCCTGAAGTGCAATGATCCTGTGTCTATCCAGAGCCGGTGGCCTTTCTGCCTCCTAGGCCAGTGGTTCTCAGAATGTGGTCTCCAAAACAGCAGTATCACATCATGTAGGAGTGTGAGGACAGTGCCAGGAGTGCAGTTTCCAGGCTCTCAGCCTCACCTGGAAAGGTGCTGGCTCGGGTAGACAATGGCCATCAACTGTGATTGGATGGCCATCAGCTGTGGCTAGTTGGCCGTCAGCTGTAACCAGTGAGCCATTGGCCACTAATATAACTGCTGTGGCTACGCTAGCAGAAAATGGGGGCTAGCAAGGAGATGGTGGCTGAGCTAGCAAGCGCGGATTGCAGTTAGCACGGCTGATTGCAGCTAGCAAGTGAGGTTGGTTGGCAGAGAGAAGTGGATGGCAGGTTGCGGAAAGTGTGGCTCCTGCTTCCTGTGTCTCCAACCCAGCTGCCAGTGAGAATATAGTGGTATGACTCCCCTATCTATGGCTCTGTGGGTGTTCCTTTTTGACCTCACCATGTCCTGCATTCTTATGTGGGGAGCAGGACCAGAGACCCCACATGCCACCCTGCATGACAAGGAGTTTGTTAGAAATGCAAATTATTGGACCCCAATTCAGAACTATGTACTGAATCAAAAACTTTAAGGGTGGGACAAGCAAGCAGTGTTTTAACAGCTCGTTTGATGATTCTGATGCCTGTTCAAGTTTGAGAACTGCTGTCCTCATTTAGACCATGCTTTGTGATGCCAGCGACCCAGAGACTCCTGCTCAGATGGCTCTGAGCCCACCTCCAAGGCTTGCACAGGCCTCTTTCCTAGGTCTGAGGATAGATGTGTCTCCAGAGGCCAAAAGCAGCTCTTGCAGGAAGGTTGGGAGATAGAGCTTGGATCTGGTGGGCTGAATTATTCACAATTATACCTACCTCAATTACCGTGTTTTCCCAAAAATAAGACCTAGCCGGACAAACAGCTCTAATGCACCTTTTGGAGCAAAAATTAATATAAGACCCTCTCTTATTTTACTGTAATATAAGACCGGGTCTTATCTAACATAATATAATATAAGGTCAAGTCTTACATCAATTTTTGCTCCAAAAGACGCATTAGAGCTGATTGTCTGCCTAGGTCTTATTTTCCGGGAAACACAGTATCGAAGTCATTATAAAATACGTTTTTCAAAGCGTGAGGATAAAACATTATTTAACAGTTTGTTTATAATTTTTAAATATAATTTTTAAATATTTAGACATATGGTAGATAGGCCTCCATTTTTATAGTATTTTAGTCTCTGCAGATGTTAGAGGTGGGCCTGCTGCTAAAAGTCTATATTCTAACATTTACTCATTCATGAATTCATTCATTTATTCATATATTAATTTATTTGATGTCTATCTCTTTATTGGTATACTCTATTTGACGTGACACTATCATCATACCTTTTTTTACTTCTTTAATCATGGTTTCCTTTAGTTCTTTGAAGAGCTTTATTAAGGCAACTTTGAAGTCTTTTTCTGTTAATTCTGCCATCTGTTTGCTCTCACAGGTTGTTTCCCAGGTCTGCCCAGTATATGGGTCATACTTTCCTGTTTATTTGCATGTTCTGTAATTTTTTGTTGGGAACTGGACGTATTGTAGCACCTATGGGTACTTCCCTTCTCTCCCATCCCAGAGCTTATTATTACTATTTGCTTGTTTAGTTTTTTCAGTGACTGTCTGGATTATTTTAGTGAAGTTTCATACCCCGTCTTCCCACCTCCACCTCCCTACACCACCACTCCCCACCCCCCACCCCCACCCCCACACACATTATTAAGTTTCTGATGTTACTCCTCAGGGAAGCACAGCTCCGGGTATGCCCACCATCAGCCTGGGATGACAGTGGGTTGCATGGGGCTTTAGTCTTTCCTTGACCACCCCAGCTTTTAGGCTCCACTATTACTGGCTAATTAATTGCTCTATCGGTTTCCACAATATCCTAGAGCAAGGGTGTCCAAACTTTTTTCAACGTTTTTCACCAAGGGCCGTATGCGGTAAAATACACAAATAGCCGGGTCACTCACTGGAGGTGAATTACGTATTACCTCACCTGGTTTATTTAAGTAAACTAAATATATTTTTGGAATTTGCTACGGGCCAATAAAAATTTGATCGCAGGCCGGTGGGCCATAGTTTTGACACCCCTGTCCCAGAGGCATAAATGCTCCACAGACAAAACCAATTACATTCAGATTCCCTTGAAGGAAAAGTTCCTGAGGTCACTCTTTGATGTTTGTCCTGACCCTAGAAGGAATCCTCCCAGCCATCTCGTTACTGAACTCTCTTTAGAAAATTCGCCTCTATCTTCACTAAATCCACACACCTCCTCCTAATTGCCCCCAACCACAATATCCACTGTTCTCGAGAACTCCCTTAGGCTTGAACTTCTCTACACTCTGTTGCAAAAGAAGCCAGTTCCTTTGGAAGAAATTAGAGCTATCTGTTTTATGACCCGTTTCTCCTTCCAGACAAAATCTCTGAGCCAGGGCTCTGGAGCTGGGACTGGGAACAATGGCACTCCTGCATGAGTGGTACCCCCACTTTAAGAGTTGAGCAGTTGGTAGACAGGGGCCTTCTTAGCTTGCCTCTCCTAGCAAGGAACCACTGCCTTACAAGCCAGGCTAGGAGTAATGGAGGACCCAGTATTCTTAGAAGTACTGCCCTCAAGGTAAAGCCTACTTTCCACATGTGCAGACTTAAGGGTGCTCTCACCTCTCTACTGTACTTGCCCACAACTTCGTGTCAGCAAAAGTTGAGGTAGAATGAGAAATGCTGATGTCCTGCTCCTCCTAGGTACAAAGCCCTCGAATTGGGTGCTGGAATAGAGGAAACCCTGTGCTCTTGGCTCCCTCAATGTGGAGTGGAGTCCCTGCCTTGCTGAACAGGGGGGCAGGAAGGGTGTGTCCTTGGCTCAAATACTGCAGACTCCCTTTTCTTACGGAATTTCTATAGGTTTTCTTGCACAGATGTTCCTTCATTTACTGTATGCCCTTAAGACCATACTCAGGGGCTTTAAATAGCTTTAAAATATAATTTTCACCAAATTCACTGGGAAGTTGGTCTGCAGAGCTCCTCAAGCTGCCATACTAGAAGTTGATCTTCATTTAAATTTATTTGGATATTTTACTGAGCACCTACAATATGTCAGGTACTATGCTAAATGTTGGGAATATAGTAATAAACAAAAGGGACACACTCTTTTAGCCAGGTGCTTGACATATGGAGGGAATGCAATAAATGTTTGTCAGATAATGAAAGACTAACAGATACAAGTTTTTTATTGTGTTGTTTTTGTTTTGTTTGCTAGAGTTCCGGGACATTCTTGAAACATCTTGCTAGCTGCGTTTCTAGACATTTAGAGGCCTTATGAGTGTTATGAGGACAATGTCTGCCTACAATAGCCTTGTTTACAGTGTTCGCACAATCTTCTTCTAATCCCAACTTTATTAAAGGAGTACAGATGGCAGTTGCTATCACTATTCTTTGTTTATTTTTTCCCTCTGCCTTTGGGTATTTTCATTAGGGATTAAAAGTGTGCCCTTACCATGATTGCAGGATTGGTGTTACAGGGCATATTCATGGCTTGGTCCTGGCCAGAAACAACCCTATTTTTGGTTGTGCAATCTCAGAAGACCAGTCTGTCCTTATTTCTGTGGAATTCTCTAATCACGTTTTCCTCCCACATCTGATTATGTGCTTTCCAATGGCCCACGATGTCATATCTTCTTCATTCTTATTGTTCTCTTAGGGAAATACTGTAGAAATGCTGGGAATGAACTGTGATACGAGGAAAAGTGAGGTGTCCAGCCCTAGGAAAACCCTGCTGCCACTGCTCTGACCCTGAAATTGGAGGGCAACTGAGTCTGGCGCTCGTGCTGCCTGCGCCGCTCAGCCAATAGACCGACACAGGAGATGGGCTATAGAATAAGCGTTTATCATCAGAGCACCGGTGGTCTGAGAAGGCAGTGGGTTAACACCTGCAAAAACTGCATTAACATTCTCAGACCAGCTTGGCATATTTAAGGGAAAATCTGGGCATTCTTTTAAAGGCTACTTGATGGTTTCAGGGTCTGCATGGAGCCTTCCCTCTGGTAACATGGCTCTCCGGTGGCGTTGGTAACCCAGGAACAATGATGGGAGTAGCCTGGAAAGAATGCCAGACCATAGAGATTGTGATCAATAAGCCCAAGGGTATTAATCATAAGTTTCAGGGTTAATTTTCTAAAGCAGGGAACTGGGACAAGGGACATTCCAAGTTCAAGCCACAGGGGGACAATCTATTATTAAGCAATAGATCAAGAAAACGTGAGGCCAGAGATGCGGTGAGGCCGCTACTATGGGGGTCCCAAGCGGGTCCTGCTTCAACCCTAGCACTACTATATGAGTGGAGGGACAGTGTGGTCATCTGTCCAGGTGGGCTGTGTTTAGCAGGGTGATGCTGAGGACATATTAGAGTAACTAGGAAGCCTTGTGAAAATACATGCTCTTAACCCAGAGAGCCTGTCAAAGTCCAGTAAGTACAGAGGTGGGGACTGGGGGGATGAGCAGCTAACGGGACTGAAGGAACACATGGGATGCATGTAGGTTAACAAGCTCTCCCCAGAAACAGATTTAATGTCAGGGAAGCTTGAAGATCAAGATTACGATTTCAGTAAATTCCCAAATAAGCATGTCTTGTATCTCTCTCATTGTGTCTCTATTTCTGCTTTGAACTTAGATGCAACAAGACCCAGTGATAAGTAAGTTATTTCAGTGCCCGTGAGAAGTGTTAAAAGCAACCTTGGAGGAAAACATCCTCCCTACACAAATTGGGGCAAAGAGTCCCTTTCTGGGACTTGAGAATGCCAGGCTAGGAGGGGTTGGACTGGCTGTTCGGCAAACTTTTCCCAGAATTGATGGGGAAACTGACCTTAAAATGGTTCCCTGCCATGTGGAACTGAGCTGAAATGGTGGCCCCAGCGGAGAGAGAAGTCCCCAGCCTAAGCCCTAGCCCACTTCCGCATAACCCCCTCCTCCATACCTTGAGCCAATCACCAGATGACACCTACCCCTTCCCCACTCAAGGAAGACCCCAACCCATAAAAACCTGCTCAAAACCTTGCTAGGGGGTCAGTCTTTTGGGAAGGGTCCTGCTAAGTCCCCGGTATAATAAAGCTGACTCCTAACTCTCTGAGTGCCGCTTGGGTTCTTTCTGGTCTTGGATTCTGCAACAGAATGACCAGAGTGAGCTCCTGTTCCTGACTTTGTTTGTACATTACAGAACTTCTTCAAATGTATAATGAAATGTAATTTCAATTTTAGATTTTTCTAAGAACATATGATGTAGGTGATGTTGGATCTGCTAGCAGTTTCTGAGTGTGGGCTGGGATTTTGTCTAGTGAAGCCGAAGAATGGAAACACGGACCAGAGAGAGGCAAAAAGTTTTAAAAAGAGGATAGTTTATAAGAGGCAGGAGAAGAGGTTGCCGTTCCCGAGTGGGAGGGGGTCCCGAATGGGAGGTGCCCCATGACTGAGGCAAAAGCTCTTACTTTTATAACTTCCCTTGCCTGCTTGGGGAAGGGGAGCTGTTTGGAGAAGGGAACTTGTTTGAAGAAGGAAACTGGCGCCTTTTAAAGAAATTCGTCTACCAGGTTTGTTATGCTTGCCCATCCTAAAGGAATTAGCAAAGTAACCCATTCTATCTATCAGATCAGCTCCATTTGTCAAGCCAAAATGAATTTTATGATTAACCTCAGACCTTGTTACATTATGTCCTGGAGTGAAGGAGTGATTTCAAAACCTGGAGTTTTAGGACATGGCTGTCTTTGTCTATTCCACCAGGGACCTCCCTGTCTTCCTTGGGACATGCTAACTCTCCTGTATCACATATACTTAAGTTGAAAAAACTATTGCGTCCTTCATACATTCATTTACTTCATTCACTTATCAAGCACCCATTCAGTACCAACTACATGCCAGACACTGTTCTAGGCACTAAGATAAAGAAGAATAAGATAATTTCTGACTTCAGGAATTCTACAGTCTAATAAAGTTAATGCGTCCATATGTACATCATTGTAATTGGACAACATACAGAGAATGACAGGGGAGTCTTTGGGAATACAGAGAACAGGACCTACGTCTGACTGGGGGAAGAGAGTTTCCAAGGAGGAGGGGACACTTAAATTGAGTCTTAAAAGGTGAAATGGGCAGAGGACTTGGGGAGACATTTCTCTAAAAAGGACATACAGAAGGCAAGAAGACATATGAAGAAATGCTCAACCTCACTAACCATCAGAGAAATGCAAATAAAAACCACAATGAGATACCACCTCACTCCAGTCAAAGTGGCTATTATCAATAAATCAACAAACAACAAATGCTGGCGCGGATGTGGAGAAAAGGGAACGCTAGTGCACTGTTGGTGGGACTGCAGATTAGTGCAGCCACTATGGAAAACAGTATGGAGGTATCTCAGGAATCTGAAAATGGAACTACCCTATGATCCAGTAATTCCACTCCTAGGCATCTACCCGGAGAAATCCAAAACTCCAATTCAAAAATCTGTATGCACTCCTATGTTTATTGCAGCACTTTACACAATAGCCAAGATATGGAAACAACCAAAATGCCCATCGGTAGATGACTGGATTAAGAAGCTGTGGTACATTTATACAATGGAGTATTACGCAGCCATAAAGAAGAAAGAAATCTTATCATTTGCAGCAACATGGATGGATCTAGAGAACATTATGTTAAGTGAAATAAGTCAGAAAGAGAAAGACAAGTACCATATGATCTCACTTATATATGGAATCTAAAGAAAAGACTATGTGAATGAACTAATCAGAGTCAGTTTTGGGGACGCAGAGAAAAAACCGAGAGTGGTTAGATGGGTGTGTGGGAGGGGGTTGGGGATAAGGGGAAAGGTGAAGGGATTTGGAAGCAGCTGGTAACCACAAGATGGCCTCAGGGTTTTTCTTTTGAAAATTAATTTGGGGAAGGTATTCTATAATGTTGTAAAGATTTTGTTGGGTATCCGATGGACATGCGTCCTATTTGGGAGACCACCTCAGGGATACTGTGGATACCTGATCATGGCATTGTACATCAGAAGCTAAACATTAATGAATGCCAACTATAATTTTATATATATAATGTGATGGTTCAGTGTGAGGTCGGAGGGATAGTGGATGGGGGGAGGGGGGTTCACAGTATGAGGGATATAAATGATGAACGTCTAAGTATTACCTTGTTTTGTACACCTGAAACTAATAAATAAATTAATTAAAAAAAAAAAAAAAAAAAAAAAAAGGTGAGTAGGAATCAGCCAGAGAAAAGAAGGTTGGACAAGGGCATCATGAGCGAGCATAATGTCAACCTATACACAGACGGAGGTGAGAAGCCTCATAGGGTGTTCAGAGAACTGGAAGAGCTAGTGTAACACAGTGAAATGCTCACTCTCTCAGAATCAATCTCAATTCTAGCCTACATTCTCCCATGGCCTTCAGGCAAATAGCTCCTTCTATAGATATGCTAATTATTAGAGGAATTCTGCCTGGGGCTTGAGGTTTTGCAAGAACAGAACAGCCCCTTGCCAGAGGATGCCTCTCTGGAGGAGGTGGAGAAATGTGTGCAAAATAATGACTGTCAAAGATTTGCCAGAGCCTCAAGACTGAACTCACGTCAGCAAGCGTCAACAGACCAGAAGCAAAGAGATTTGCCCTGCCCATTCTCCCTTTCCTTGACATAAAAAAAGCCTGAATTCTGGGCTCACTTAAGATGGATTTGTGGAAATCCTAAGGCTCCCCACCCATCTTCTCATAGCTGGTGACTTCTAGATCAATAAACCTTTCCTTACTCCAAACTCTCATGTTTTGAATATTAGCCTTTGAGGCGTTGGGCACATGGACCTTGAACCAGTAACATTGGGATTACGATATCATTAAATGCAAGATGAGGGACAAGAAAAGGCAGTGCTGTCCTGAAGAGCGTTTTTTATGGCTCATTAAGGAGCTTGAACCTTTCTTTCTAGGCAAGGAGGAGCTATTGGAGCGTTTTATATAATCAGGGTCATGGCCTTATTGTTGGATAGAAGGAATTGGAAGATTGGCGACAATATTGAAGTCAGGGAAACCAGAAGGCTGTTGATTAATAAATAACTGGGAGGGTTAGATTTGAGAAATAGTTTGGAATTATAATCTGTAAGAATTGGAGATTTGTTGAATGTGGGGGAAAGGGAGAGGGAGTAATTGATGATTGTCAAATCTAGGGTCCTGTTGTCAGCCTCACTTTAAGAGTGCTGTGATAAGCTACTGGTGGTCCTTCCTACTCTCCTAAATAACTGGGATAACAAATCATAGAGGCTGGAAATGTATCTTTTTATGTCTTCATGTCTTGAAGTTTCTTTACCCCCAAAAAAATCCCATAATAAGAGGGTTGGGTAATAACTGCAATAAACTGTAAAAATGAGTAAGAAGCAAATACCTTTAAAGCTTGCTAATGTGTTAGCTGAAAAACAAATTGTTCAAAATATTGAACTGAGATCTTTATAATTATAACTGGATAAGAATATAGTTGAAGGACATTTTTCTTCCTCCGACGGCTTTTCATTCCTGAAGCTTTTGAAAGATCTTTCTCATACTTTTTTTGAGGGGAGTAGATGAAGGTGGAAAAGCAAAGGTATGTTGCCCTTAGCAACTTGACTTGAGCTATCATAGCATCACTGAGCAAAAACAGCAACTTAATTAGAGGATAGGGCACTGTGGAACATTCCCAGCCTGCAGGAGAAGGTCCACCCACCCTGACTCCAAATTCCATAAAGAGGGTCAGATTTCCAGACTGGAATAGAAATCTGCCTTAGGTTTATGTTGTTAATTAATTAATTAATCAATCCAATAAGTGTTCTTTAAGCACCTTCTACATACAGTACAAAGACAAACACAGCCTCTGTTCTACTGAGGTCATATTCTAGTTGGAGGAGAGAGAGTGAGAAAGGAAAGGAGGAGGAGGAGGAGAGAATTTCTCTTAGTGAGAAATGCTATGCAAAAAGTAAAACCAGATGGTAGCGGCAGAGGTAGTCTGGAGTGGGAGCATTGCTTACATGGTATGATTTTAGTGCCCTGGATTTCCCCAGGAAATATTTTAACAACCACCTCCCCCTATACAACAAAACTATTTTTAATAATAATTGTAATAATAATAATAATAATAAACATCCAGAAAAGAAACATCGTAAAATTTCTCTTTTCTTGAACTTCATAAAATTCAATAAATAAATAAATAATTAATAAAATAAATATTACAGTAAAAAACAAAAAAACCCACAACTATTCAATAGATTTTTATGTCTACCTTGTGGTTTGAAGTTCAATTATTTGGTTACAATCTGATATAATAATATTTTATGTAAATAGTTTCCAGTAATGAGTAAATGAATATGAGTAAAATAGAAAGAGCTGCAAAAAGTATAATTTAGGCAACTATGAAATCATACCACCAATGTAAGGGTGAAATTCAAGAAATCAATAATGTAATTAGACTTAGCTAGTTTGCAGTCTTTTTTGTTTGTTTTTGTTTTTAATTAGTTTCAGGTGCGCAAAACAGTATAATAGTTAGATATTTATCATTTATATCCCTCAAACTGTGTCAATCCCACTCCCCCCAAGTTTGCAGTTTATCTCACCGCACAGACGGCTATCTAGCCACCTGTAATAAAACCTAGCTAGTTTGCAGTTAGATCCGCGCTGATATTCATTCAGCTATTTTCTCTGTTTCTTCCCTCACTGATTAACAAAAGAACTCTGTTTTGTTCCCTTTTTTAAGACTACAGAATCCTAACCTGGAAAGGGTAATTTCTCAATCCTCAGGCATCTAGACACCCAAATACACATAAAGTCCCAGACCTCGGTGGTCCAGGCTGAGCCGGAGTCCAGAGACAACATTATCTTAAAACAGACCAGGAAGGATGTCCGCCCTCGGACCTGTCTGACTGACTCCCCCTTACCTTTGTTCTTCTTCTTATGTCCCTATGAAACTTTCTGCCCTTTGTAGGAACGGAGGGGTGGCCTTCGGACAGGAGTCCACTATCCTTCCAGAATGCCAGAATTCTGAGTAAACCTGCTTTTCTTTCCAACCATGTCTCTCCATTTTTAACTTTTTCAAGCGGGAGGCCACCGGACCTTAGCACGGAATCACTAATATTACATTTTTTTCTGAATGAATTATTTAGTTGCAAAACAATTATCAAGTAAATGAATACATTTTATATTAAAAGGTATTAAAAGTCAGTAAACTACATCATGTATGAGTTAAAGTTTGCATCTACAAAAACATTGTACCTCATAGTTTTCACTGTTTCACTGTTTTAAAAATTAAATATTAAATACAAAAAAAAAGTCCTTCCAAGTGGTCACATAGAGTGACAGGATTGAAAGTCAAATGCATCTTTGTAATCACTGTGTTTAGAACCTATGTTTAAATGCAAGAACACATAATACCATGGAGATTGCAGGCATGAACTTCACCCAATGCACACACAAGGGATTTTGAACTCGGAAAAACTACTCTCCAAAGGAACATGTATAACAGAGTTGGCATTATGGGGGCCAATTATATAACTGGCATTTCTCCCAATTAAATTCAATATAGAATACAATATGTATTAAAGAATAAATTATAAAAATGTGATCGTTAACACGTTATATATCAGCAATAAATTACCGCAATCTCTTAAATTTTAGACCAGTTCAAGATTTTTTTGCTGTGGAGGGGTATTTTATCAATGACATCGTTAAAATTGCTAGGAGGACAACTGAGGACAACTGGAGGATAACTGAGTCCCGGGCTCGCGCTGCCGGCGCTGCAGAGACCATGCTGCCTGCACCGCTCAGCCAATAGACTGACACAGGAGTTGGGTCACAGAATAAGCGTTTATTATCAGGGCACCGGTGGTCTGAGAAGACAGTGGGTTAACACCTTCAAAAACTGCCTTAACATTCTCAGACCGGTTTAGGGTATTTAAGGGAAAATCTGGGCATTCCTCTAAAGGCTACTTGATGGTTCTGGTGTCTGCATGGAAACTTCCCTCTGGCAACGTGGTTCTCTGGTGGCATCAGCAACCCAGGAACTATTGGGAATAGCCTGGAAAAAATGCTAGACCATTGAGATTGTGATCAATTAGCACAAAGGTATTAATCATAAGTTTCAGGGTAATTTTCTAAAACAGGGAACTGGGTGGGACAGGGGACATTCTGAGCTCAAGCTACAAGGGGATGATCTATTGTTAAGCTATAAGTGGGTCAAGGAAAGGTGAGGCCTTGGATGCAGCAAGGCCTCTACTATTGATGTCCCAACCGGGCTCTGTTTCAATAATAAAAATAAACTAATTTTGGTCAGATTTCTTATTGCTTTTATATTCTCTCCAGATAATGTGTCACTTTATCACCTGTACCCTGGGCTTGAGGGCTCCCCTTGTTCTTTTGCCCTTGATGTGCCACTGGATTTCCCCCAAATTCCTCTCCCTCCTAACTAACTACCTGGTGCTTAAAATTCTCTAATTCCTTTCACGAGGTTGGTGAAAGGCTTTTAGAATGCAAATGTTCTGGAGTAGTATAACTTGGTTCTAATGATGATTTTCACTTTAATCTTTCGGAGTTTATTGAGCCTTTCTGAGGGTTTAGTCATTTGTTCTTCCACTCATTTATTCAACATGTTTCATCATCCTACAATATGGGTCAATGAACATGGCAGGGTTGTGTGCTAAGGGAGTGCACAGTCTTGTGGGAGAGACAGATGTTTGAAGCTGCAGTTGACTTTCAGCGTGATCAGGGCCAGGTGTCCGCTTGGCTGGCTATTACAGAGAAACCACAGCTCTGTAAGGAGCTGGTAGAAGGGGTGCTAATAGGGGAGAAACACCCCAGGGAGAAGTGGGGGAAGCCCAGGCTGCTGATCAGCATCATTAGAGCCTGTGTTTGCGGCCAAAAGCATTTGACCTCAGGCCGTGCAGCACTGCAGAGGTGGGTTCTGCTGGCGCTGAATACTCTGAAAAGACTCATTTCTGCTGCTGTGTGAGACAATGAAGAGGAAAGTGTCTCATAGTGTGCGGAGGAGGGACAGAGAGATTGTGTGGTTCTCTAGAGCAAAGACAGGACCACCTCTTCCTTTACAGACACCCCCAACCTGCCTAATACCGTGACTCTCTTCAGAGCCCTGTTTCCTGAGAGGGGCTTTGATATCAAATGTGGCACTAACCTCCCTCACATGAATTTTCCATTAATTAACACACTACTTCCTCTGCGTAGACCCTGGTGAGAGTTCCCATGAGCTAAGGTAACTGAACTCCTGCCAAACTGTCTATCTTGGACCTGCTTTGCATAACGTGCCTTGTCTGAGGTTGGACTTGGGTAGAGCAACTGGCTCTGTGACACCCTCCCCCAGGAGCTGATTTTTAAGCTGTGGTATGTGAATGGTTGCTGTCAGAGAGCCAGAACAAACTCCTTTATACAGTAAGACAGGAAGCTGGAATGAAGTGAGCTCACCTTATTTTATGAATTTCTTAGTTGGCGTAATAGGAGGAGATGTGGAGGAAGGGGGTTTAAATCAGAAAAATCTTGAGAAGTCCTGTGCCCAGTCATTTCAGATCATTGCTGGGCTGGACTCTGTGACCAAGAGCTTGGCCAATATGGAGTGGGCCAGTCTAGCATCTGAAAGAGGAAACCCATCAGAAGCCAGGCTCCCCACAGCTTTCAAAAAGAAGTAGAGGAAGTTAACCATCAGACTGGCTTCCACTTCCTCATCATAAAGCAGAAAGGCGCCACCTATTTGATAAAGGCCACCGGGGCCACTAGAAAGGGATACCGCTACTCACGAGCCAGATGACGTGGAAAGGGCGCCATTCTCTGGGCTTTGGTTTCCTTTTCTGAAATATGGATTGGTCTTTTTGATCCCTAAGGTCTCTCTTCCTGTGTTGAGAAGTTGGCCTTTAAAGTTTAGTCCTGCCCTGGGGTAGATGGCAGGAGGGGCTCATGGGCAAAAAGTGGGCCAGCTGAAGTCTAGAGATGTGTTCATCGCTGCATGTCTGATGAGCCCTGAGAGGATTTGTTGTTGTTTGTTCATGAAGGACTTATTCTCACGTCAAGGTGATCATATACTATTAAGGCTTTAAAAAGAACAATGCACAGTCCTTGCTCTCAAGGAGTTTATAACTGTGAGAGCAGGACATCCTTATATATGACAAATAGAAAACCATTCACGATTACAAAGCAGCTTCTGAGCCCTCCTGAGGCAGCATGATATGAAGGAGTACCAGCTGAGTGTTCAAAAGAACAGCTTCTTAGGGTGCACAGAGGGACTGATTATGGTGCTTTGATTCATTGCTTAGGAAGTATCCACCAGGGAACATTTCCAGAGCTCTTTTGGGAAAATAAAAGTGTCAGTACCTGGAAACGGGAACAAATGAGGCCAAGGTCATGGGAACCGTGTCTTATAACAAGGATTGTTCCTCAGCCACACACTGTGCCCTCCAGGCTGGGCAGCAAAGAGAGCCTCTGTGCCCAAGTCAGCGGTGAGAGCATGCCAGACGGCCCATGTGGGAGGCCCTCCAGGACTGTCTGTTGAGAAGAATGGAATGAAATTGCAAGGTTGCCAGATCAGTGCCCAATCTCCCTGCCCCACACACCTGCTCACAGAATCAGCCCTCCTCTCCCCACCCGCACAGGTCTGTCTGCCTTGACTTATTAAAGGGGCCCCTTGGCTCACTCAATCCAGCCCAAGTCATAGGACCCCACTGTAGAAAGTACATCTGGTTGCATTGGGGCCAAACAAGTCAGAACCTGAAGTCGCTCCTCCATCTCTGGGGGACACTGAGGTAATTTCTTATCTCTTCTTCCCTCTGGGTATCCCATTCTTTCTGCTCTTTTTCTACAGCCAGACATTCTCTGCCTGCTTAGCAAGGTGAGTGTGGTAGGAAACGGCTGTTTCAGCCCCAGCTTCTCGGATCTCTCAGTACAATGCCCGGGATCATGTCTCAGGATTACAATTCAAATTATCAAGACAAAGAATCTCACGTCATTGTGGGTCCCATATCTAACTCGAATGCTATCACCTGTGGCCAGAGGACATCCCACTCCTGCACCAGGGCCTCTGGGGAATGGCCAGTTTTCCAAGAAGGGAGTGTAGACAGAGGCTTTTCTCTAAGAAGTCACTACTACATTCCTGCTGCGAACAGAGCAGTTCTCATCTTCTTAATTACTCACAGGCTTAATTACTTCTCAGTTACAGTAGTGTTGTCTCCGGTGAAACTGAGGCCAAGGATTGGGCCCATTTCTGCAGGCTTAGGGCCGAGGGCCAGGTCTGGAACATGACGCATGGAACATTTTAGATATTCTATAAGCTTTTCTAGAAGGAGGCAGTGAACGAACGGTCACTTCAAGTCATCCAGCTGATGAAGAGGACAAGGGAGTCAGCGCAGAGAGTGACACCTGGAATTGGGGGTCTGTTCCCTCACCTGGATCTACAATAGACCACGATGTGCTGGCTTTAGGGG
Source organism: Rhinolophus hipposideros (assembly GCF_964194185.1). Lineage (NCBI taxonomy): Eukaryota > Metazoa > Chordata > Mammalia > Chiroptera > Rhinolophidae > Rhinolophus > Rhinolophus hipposideros. The sequence continues at coordinate 12,384,361 of NC_138047.1, read as the reverse complement.
AGGGTGGCATTTGCTTTGTGATACTCGTTTTCTTCCCACACATTTCCTATCAATTAGCACAATTCTTCCTCAGCACATAGATTGACAGGGCCCTACAGAATCAGGACACTTTGAATATCTGCCAAACTGTCCATTCTGTGCCTATTTGCCATCACGTTCTGCGCGTGAGTGCTGGCCGTCCAGCCATGCTGCCCCCCAATGACACTTGGCTTCTGTTTTGACAGGAATCTCTCCACCTTTGATTTCTTTCCACCTCCTGGACTTTACTCTCAGTCCCAAGGTTCAGGATGAGTCTGCACTCACTAATGAGCTTGTCTTAGAGGGAAGGAGTTCCCTTCTGAAGCAGGGTCCTGTCACATTCAGCCTTGGTTTTGGGGCTGGGGAAAGAGTTAACGGCTAACCACGTAATAGAACCCACACCCAAGTTTATTGGAGTTTCCATTTTTCCAGAATGCTGCCTTGTCCTTCTAATGGAGTAGATAGTGACGCTTGACCTCAGCCCAGCCTGACACCTTGATTCCTCTTTCATCCTTTCTGGGAAATTCTTCTCAATTTCACAGAGCTGTTTTTGCTCTGAGTGAAAACTCATTGCCTAAAGCATAATGCTATCATTCACATGATTTAAATTGGATTGCACTTAGGGGGAAGGGAATGACTGGGTAGGTTGCAAACCCAAAATTCTTCTCCTTTGAAACATCTATTAAGCCCAAACTTAGAGACACTGTTATCATTCCCATTCATTTTGAAATACAACATGTTGAGAAGTATTTACGCAGGGCACTCAGTTCATTCTCCTAGAGAATGTCCTGGTTTGGGGCATTTAAGGGAGATGCAGTCTTCAGATGCTGATTCACAGGGTGCTGTTATGGGACACTGTGGGGACAGAGACCCAGAGAGCAGTTTCCATGCTGGCTCGGGTAGTAGATGGCCATCAGCTGTGGCTAGTTGGCCGTCAGCTGTAACCAGTTAGCCAATTAGCCACTGATATAACTGCCAAGGCTGCGTTGGTTGGTCAGTCGGTTGGTTGCCAGACAGAGGAGCAGACAGCAGGTTGCGGGTCGTGTGGATCCAGCCTCCAGTGAGACTATAGTGGTATGACTTCCCTACCTATGACTCCGTGGGTGTTCCTTTTTGGCCTAGCCATATCCTGTGTTCTTATGTGGGGAGCGGGACTAGAGGCCCCGCAGGCTGCCCCACACGGCAAATGGCGCAGCAAGCAGTCTCCCGCACGACAGACACATAGTGTGACTCAAGTGTATTTTCCTCCCATTGCAAATGCAATTTAAAAATCTTTAAAAAAACACATTTCATATTTATAACCAATCTTTCAGAATTATCGGATGCAATATTGTACTTTTTTTTGATATGTTGTGGATGTTTTAAAAAGGTCAGAGTTCTCACAATTGTTGGCTGTAAAAATCTGCATGGACGTGTGTTTTTCATTAAGACATAACCTCACGCACCATCCATTCATAACACATTACTGACTCTGCTCCCTCTATTAGCAGCTGGAAGAAGAAACAGAAAGCTGAACTGAAAATGAATTTATATGTTCATTTAGCTTGGTTAATTAGCTGCTGAAATAATGTCCCCAATTCTTAATAGGTGCTCCACTTGATGGATAAAGCAGATGCCTGAGAGAGGAGGTGACAGCTCAAAAAGGCACCTGGCTTATGATAATGTTTGTCAAAAACATGACAGGAAAAAGCAGGTTGGAATGTTCTATCTGCCAACAAACTAGATGCTGCCAAGCCTGGAGGCAGTTGAGTGACAGCCTGTTTAAACGGAGGCTGCTTACATAATAAGAGGACAATTTGGCATTCTTGATAATGCTAATATATGCAAACCTACAGTAATACATTCTTTAGGCTGCTGTGGACAAGAGGGCTGGCTAGGAGTCCAAGGGAACCTGGAGAACCCTGGAATGGGAATTTGAAGCTCTCCGAGGGACCGTACAGGATGTTTACACATGATTTCTTTTTATTGTAAATTATCCACATTGAGCTTTCAGTTCTATTAATTGGCATTATAACTATCAGCTTTCTGAGGCCACCTGTAGTTTACAATAGTATTTTTTTTTTTGTACTGAAGACCTCGTTGAAATGGAATTGTGTACATTTCTGGTCTTTAGAGGTCTGTCTGAAGTTGATTCAGAGTTTCCATTTTCTTTCCTCCATATTCCAAAGTTCCTTAAGTTAATTTTATTAAGTCAAAATCATTTACCTTCTCTAGACTGCTGGGGAGTATACTGAAAGAGTGTTAAAGAAAAGAGATAACAGGCCCAAAATGGAGTTGCTTATGCTCAGCCAATAAGCCAAGACTTAATATATAACCTAATTGCAGTTCTAGACTCTTGCAGGAATTTGACCTTTAACTAAACCTGGAATTTCCTGGTCAGCAGTAGTGAGCTAATCCATCTGATAGACGTCTTCCATTCCCCAAAGAATGATGAGATAATCGCTCTTTCCTCGTCACTGTCCCCTCTACCAATAAAGGCCTTCCATTTTATATAGGTCCTCGGAGCTCCTTTCTATCTGCTAAATGGGATGCTGCCTCATTCATGGACCATTGAATAAAGCCAATTAGATCTTCAAATTTACTCAGTTGAATTTTTGTTATTTAACAGTAGATAATGTCATTCCCATTCTGGTAACAGACCTTTTTTTTTTTTTCTTTTAAGGAGGGCGCATCTCACAGTGGCCCATGTGGGAATCGAACTGGCAACCTTGGTGTTATCAGCACCACGCTCTAACCAACTGAGCTACCCCTGTCATTCCCATTGTATAAAGGAGAACTTGGAGTACAGAGACGTTGTGACCTCCACCCAACTGTATTGGAGCAACAGGTAGAATCTGCCTTTCTGTTTTCTAGTTAAGCACTTTTTATATCCCCCTCACTAGGTCATTACTTCGTGATGCCTGATAAGGACCTAACTAGACCAGATGAACGTGGGGCACATAGATGGAGTCATCGGTTGGCGCTGGAGAAGGGACACTGACATCTATTTCACATGTTGTCAGGGAAGGGTAGAGCTCAGCTCAGGAGCCATGCCTCATAGAGCTTTCTGCTACCTTTTCTTCCAGTTCTTTCTTTTCCTTCATCATCACACAACAGTATTCAGTAAGTTCCTCATAAGAGGTTGATCCTTTCCACCTGTTGCTGCTCTTTGACTGTTAGAGGTGACAGGTGCCTCACAGGACAGCCAGCTCAAATTTTCCAATTTGTGGAAATTTTAACAGGGATTAGACCCAGAGGGTGTAAGAAGTTTCCCTGATGAGGCTTTAACGCTCATATCTCATTGAACTCACACATCTTCATTCTTCATCTTCCTTTGTTTTCTAGTGATAGTTACTATTACAACTAGTTTTGTGTGAGCACCTACTATGTGACAAACACTACACATTGCATTTAGCTCCCCACCTCAGTCTTCAAAAAGGGCCACATTATCCTCATTTTGCAAATGAAGGAGCTACAACTCAGTGAGGTTAAGTAACTTGTCTGTGCAACTGTTAAGTGAAAGATCAGAGATTTCAGTTTACAGAGCTGGCTAGAGAACCCACAGTCTTAGCCCTTATTCTTTCTATCACATTTCACTCCTATTATGAAGTGAATGATACTGTTACTATCAGGATGGTCTAGATATCTTATCAGATGTTTGCCATCAATTTATACAGGGATATTTTGTAAAAACACTGAAGCCCAGATCTCTCCTGCAGATATTTTGATTTAATAGGTTTGGGCTGGTACCCAGGGAAAGTTTGTAAAAGCTCTCCAGGTAATTCTAATGTTGGTTAGCGTTGAGAGCTATTGTAGGATGTTAAAAATAGGAGAAACCTTATTGCCAATGACTATTCTGGATTCCCAGCTGATCATGGATTTCCAGGTGGTGCTTTTCGTCATTACCATCCCTACTATTGCTATCAGTCATACTCATACAATTCAAAACAGGTCAAGAAAAGGGTTAGCTCTTTTCTGGTGCTTCACCCTGTCACCATGATTCTTCTGCATTTATACTTAAATTATTGTGGATCTCCACTTTACCTGTCACTTTCCCTGGCTATTCCATAAAGCTTTGGAATGTGATGTGGGGATGGTAGGCTCAATCTAGAACCCTAAGTGTCTCTGTCATCTGTACCTCCATTATTTTGCTGGTGACCAGTGGACTCAGTTATGGGAAGTCTTCTAAGTGGTACTCGGGTCTCTTGAGGATAAGTAGGGGGAAAGCTCTTTTCTTAAAGACTACAGTGTGCTCGGTTTCAGTGGATCAATGGGTGTCCCAATCTCTTCTATTCCTAATTTTGACCTTGATTAATAAGCTTGTAAATTCCTTAAAGGCAGATTCCTTGATCCTAGAATTGTCCTTTCCGCCTGTACCAGTGAACAAGTTAGGTCAGGATAGGATTGAACAGAAAGCATGACAGAGGCCATGGACCATTTTTGACTTGCAATCTTAGTGACTCTCAGGGGAACTGTGCATTGCATAGATTTCACTCAGCCGGGTGTGTGTGGGGGGGAGTAACAGGGGGCTAGGTGCTTGTGTTGCTCTTTTCTATTTCATTTTCATTTTCATCTCCCACCAGACTAGAATTGGTCAGAACCAATCAGAAAGATGGCTGATGGTGCCCGGATGCCAAACACTCGCACTTCTAAATCTCAGGCCAGTGAAGTCCAAAACGGAAATCAAAACTTCTCATCCACATCAGGATTTTAAATAATTACTGTAAAAGAGAACAGACAAGTGGATTTTCTGGTTCTTTCTTGTCCATCCCTAATTAAGACCTGCTAATGGTTCTCCATTGTCCCATACCCATTAGTCCTTTCCTGCAGCCTGGGGTGACAGGCATCCGCCATCTGACTCCCCCTCTCCTCTCCAAGACCATCTCATCCTGCTCCTCATCCCAAGCCACACTTGCCATCCTTTAGGAACATGTCTTGCTGCCTCACACATCTTTGACTTTGCTCAACATGTTTGTACTTCTCTTCCCCTTTTTTCTATTTCTTATGGCCCAGCTCCAGCCTTTCCTCCTCAGTGAAATATTTCCAAATTCCTCCTCCTTCCCCACTTGATTTTCCCTTTTTACCCACCACACAATACCCTACTCAGATTTCTATTTGAGTGCTGATCGCACTTTCTTATCTGTATTTGTTTAGGTGACTAGTTTACCCTACAAATCTCTGAACTCCTGTGATTGCATATACAAGGGTTCCAGGGTTGAACCCCTACTTGACACAGCCACTCACACTGTGACCTTGGCAAGACACTTGACAACTTTCTGCCTCAGTTTCCTCATTTGTGAAAAGACAATAATAAGATTGTGGAGATTTAAAAAGGTGATGCCTAGAATAATGAAATAATGGAATAATGGATGCCTGGAATAATAACTATTATTATTATTATTATTATTATTATTTATATGTCCCGAGTAATCCTCTATTTATAGATTAGAAAAGAGAAGTACAGAAAGATGAAGTAATTTTTCCAAAGTCACAAAGCTGATAACTAATAAAGATGAAATTTGATTCTGGGCAGTTTGGCACCACAGTCCGTGTGTTTAACAACTATCCCTCAAGTGATCAGTATATTTACTATTGTAACTAGTAGTCAATTAAAATTAAGTATAAATATGAGTAAAATCTATGACTGAATCTCAGCCCAGGAACCAAGGACGAATGCGTCAATCCACAGGGAAGCCTGTCGGGGTCAGCCTTAATGTTCTGAGCCGGTCCTGAGGCTTCACCTCCAACCCCCTTTCCTAGCCTGTGGACCAGGAGAAAGGAAGGAAGTCTCAATCCAGCTTCAGGGAGATTCCAGTTTGTTCCGGGACAAGCAGGCAACCAAAAGCTCAGCATCCAAAAAGGTTGTGCCTATTCCCTTACCCAGAGACTGCTTAAGGAGAAGGTTTAATAAGGGATAGGAAGTTTACTTGAGAAAACAAGCAGAAAATTCAGTGCAGGCTCTTTGCGTGGCTAGCATCTCATCCATCCCCTGTTGTCTGGCAGAGATGAGGCAACATGACCTCTGGCACAGCAAGCATTTGGCATGTCCATTTGCACTGGGGAGGGGAGAAAGCACATTTCCAAACCTTCCTCCCATCACCTTTCTGGATCTTGCATTCCAGGGGTGAGTCTCTCTGCAGCCAAAGCTTTACCACTTGAGGATGCCTTGACATTCTGGATAGCTCCCAGGCAAGCGGCCCTTTCAGGACATGAGCTGTGTTCTTTGATAGAATGGATTGCTGGTTGTAATCTTGAGATTATGGTTCTAGCTATTCTAAGCAATAACATGGTAGAAATCCTTCTACAGGATTAAATGAGGTCACCTTGAACCATTCTAAGAGACACAGCAACTCTTTTTCTCCCCCTGCTGCCAACCTAGCAGTCCCCAACCCCAGAAGGTGGGAAGTCTCACCTCAGGCCCTACCTGTAGACTGGATCACTGGTAGACGCCGTGCTCTTGGCGGTGGATGTCATTCGCGAGATCTCTCATGGGATGGAGCTTTACAGAATGTGTGGTGACTACCCAGTTGGCTGACTTTTCTCTATTTCTCTCACATATCCTTTCCTGTTTCATCAAAGATGATAGCAGGTAAACCCAAGGAATCGACCCTAGGAGGAAACCAGCAGGAATGCTAGGCCGAGCCCGAACTAGGGGGAGGCAAGGAGGCATCTGGGCAATCCTAGGTTTGCACAGCCTGAGACTAAACAAATGCTTGCTGTTATTTAGTGCCCCAGGCAACTCTCTTCCTGCCCCTAGTCCCAGCCCAGGATTGCCTTTGTGGGAGGTACCCAGCAGCACTGACAAACAGCCAGCTCTTTGATTTCTGCTACTTTTTTAATCCCTCACTCCACTTTTTTCTACCTCCACCCTCTTAAGCTTTATCTCTTCTTGCTCATTCCCATTAATTGGCTGATAAGGATTAGTGAGGACTTCCGAATCAGGGGCTTCCTCAGTAAAAGTAGCTAACATTTAGTCAGTGCTTACTATGTGCCATCACTCTTCTAAATGTTTTACAAGTATGAGCTCACTTGCTTCTGTCAACTAGATTGTGATGAAGGTATTTAGTTTACAGATAATGCAGCTCAGGCACAGACAGGTGAAGACACTTGCCCAACACCACACACTTAGATGGTGGAGTCACAGTTTGAACCCAGGGAGAGTTTACCCCAGAGCCTGTACTCTTAGCCATTATACCTTGCCTGAGATACTGAAAAGCTTGAGATGCTCAACATTGGATTGCAGGTTTGCAAGGAGCAACGAAGGGTGGTCATTTGATGTTTTTAAAGTTAGGACCCCAAAATTCACAAGTGATGTCTACTTGGTAGGCTGGCCAGGGCTGAGAGCTACTGCCTTTGGCTAACATTGGAACAGGTTGCTGTTCTCCTGTAGATGGTTTGGAGGAGAACAACCCTAAAAACTGGGTTTACTTATATCTTATTCCTATTCTGATCTGGTTCCCACTAGTTGATTGTGAACTCCAGAAGGGAGGCGTCTCGTCTTATGCATCTTGGTATTTCCCACTCTCCAGAACTTGCACTTAGTAGGTGCTCACTAAATGTTGGTCCGTTGGAATTAAACTGCTTTAGTCTGTATCTACCACCTTGAATTATGGGCCATGGCAAACCTGCCCTTCTGTGACAAGAAAGTGCCTCTGTCCTGCTTGGCAATGACCTTCTTTTCCCCTTCCCTATCTGTACACAGGGGTGGCATTTTTTCTTTATTTAGATTTATCGTGTGGGGGTTGGTTCTCTCTGATAACTGCGACAGAGAACATATACATTTTTGATTTCTCTGCATCTTTTGAATGTATATAAGTAGAAAGGACTAGAAACTCTACCTTTCATTTCTAATTGCTTGGCATCAATTTAAAGAGTAAACTGAATCCTATTATTCTACCTCAATCTATTTTATCTATCATGTCAAATGCTTTTCTCTGCCACATGCTTCTCTTTCCCCCTGTATCCTTTTATAAGCATTGCAAATCATTCATTTTGTTCTTCAACTTGTGATCCCGACCTTTTGACAAACTGAATTCCCATCCAAATATGAATTTAAAGATTGAAGCTGATTGACCAAATGCTCTAATCTCAGGCATTTGCAGAGATCTGTCCTGAACAGCTGTTATCTCTGAGAGATCTTTGATTCCTAGAATAGGGCAGACGCTGCTTCAGAAAGGAAAGTTGGTCATACCCACAACAACTTGGGAGCCCTAATGTGACCCAGAGCGACCAGAGATCTCAGTAACAAGGCTGACCCTGAGCAGAATGTCTCCCTTCCTGATCTGTGGACGAAGTGGACTCACCAGCTGCTTATCATCATGCCAGCCCAGGCCTGCTTTGGAGAGCCAGTCTTCATCTCTCTCTGCCGATACATTCCTAACACATTCGCAATAAAATTCCTAAATCACTTCCTCCACATTGCCCCAAAGATCTCTGACTCTCTATTCTGCATCCCATCATCATCTAAATCCCCAAATGTAACTAAGGACTTTTCCAGATTTCTTCCAAAGAACTGGAATATTTTAGAATCTTTTCTGAAATCAGTGGATCTGTGAGGATCTGGAAATCATATCTAAAGTTCCCTACAGCTGTAGATTTTAAATGAAATTTGGCTTTTAGATTATATTGATACCAATGAATCTGTTGCTTAATAAAACTCCCTAGACTCTCTCTGTGCAATATTTTTCTTTCCAAAGACACAGATGTAGACTTCCTGGTGTCCTTCTTTGGCATATGGTTGTGCTCAGGTCAGCTGTGATGGTCAGTAGCCTGCCCACATGAGAGTATCATCATAAAGGGACTCCAGGAATTTATCTACATTTTAAGAGGCCTCATCAGCACCCAGAAACACTTTATCCTACTGCAGAAGGCATCAGTTCTGCTACTCAGCAAAAACGTGTTCTCCAGGCCTCGTTTTGGGGGAATGGGTCCTGAAATTCTTTGTTTGCCTTACTTATGTAACTTCCTTGTTGTGCACATGCACCGCGGCCTCTGCAACCTCCCGTTCCCTGCACTGTGATTTCAGGACCTAGGACTTTTCCACTATGCCCTTTTACAGGCTTTCCACCGGCAGGCCTGGGCCGGCATATCATACAAAGCACGCTTCTTCACCCCACCCCCTGTTTCTTAGAGGCTTTGCTTGTGGTGCTCCACAAATGCTTCCACTGACTAAATTAAATCTCGTCAGCGTGAATGCTGGAGGGATGATTAAATGCACGGAAGCATTTAATAAATACTGCATTTGAAAATGATAGTTTTTCTGATCTTCTCATGACAATGATTAACATCTTTGAATGTTTCTTTATGCCTGTGAATAGGTCATCAAAATGGATTGAGCATGTTTTTATCCAAGTTCTTATTAATATTGCCAATACAGTTATTTTTAGTTTCTTATGGAAATAACCCAATTGGGAAAGACAGCTTTAACACACACACACACACACGCCAAAGCATAATCAATTGGAAAGAGTTTTAAATAATTCTTTTATTTTTCTTCTGAGGACATGGAAAATAATAGGAAAGGGAAAGTAGGGAGGGCCCCTCATCAAAAAATGTTTTAAGAAATTGGCTGGCTTCTATTTTTGGAAAGTTTACGTTGACACTGCTAACACAGACAAATGAAGGAAGAGGAAATGTGGCTCATTAGCTGGTATTTTTCAGAAAGGCTGATTGATAATATTTTCATGTATTTGAGATAATCAAGGACAGAAAGCAATGTCACAGGATATGAGTTACTCCCCGTGACAGTGGGGAATGCAGTTGATAAATGGATGCCTGTTTTCTGTCTGTTGTGCAGTGTGTCTGTGATGTCCCTCCCACACAGAGTCCTTGGTCTTTCTTCCTCTGACCCTTTCACATGACTTCGACTCCTTAATGGTAGGGCCTTTTCCTAAGATTCTTTTGCTGATAATCTAGTCATGCTGTACTTACAAAAGAGAGTGCCAGAAATAGGTATGACACAGCCTTCTTCATTCTTTGAAGGGGTAATGACCTTATTGAAGACAGCTTTTATTAAGCCATTTCTATACAAGCCACCAGTGGTCTTCAGAGTCTAGAGGGCAAAAATCTAGGTTACTGAGCCTCGGTAGAAAAGTCATTGCATTTCACACTGTAATGATGGCGCTCCTAATTTGGGTGGTTCTTCTCAGCCTTAGTTAGGCCTATATTTGTGGATGAGATGAGGTAGGAAGTCAAGAAGTGAATTGTCACAGCCTGGCTCATTTATATTTTGCTTTTTTATTTTCTTTTGAAAAAATAAAACTAGTATTTTTTTCCTGGCTACAAAAGTATTGATTTTGACTGTCAAAAATACAGGTAAAACATCAAGAATAAAATTGAAATCCCACAAAATATCACTGTTTTTAAATTTTGGTGTTTTTCTTTCCATATCTTATTTTCCTGAAAACAAAAATATAAATACTTGACAAAATTTCAGTATATGTATACACACACACACATTTTTACCAGTTTCTTTTGAGAAAGATGGTTGCAATTTCAAAATTCTACCTGTGGTGTATGAGAAGTCCATTAGCATTGTGTGTGTGTGTGTTTTGGAACATACCTCTGCAAATAGATAAAGTGAGATAATAAAAAGATTTGGTCTGTGATCTTTTCTAATGAAAAACATTTCCCCTTCAGATTTACTGAGATATAATTGACATAGAATTGATGGTATCTGATATTAACCTTGCATAATTGTAAGTTTGAGTATTTCTACATAGGTATTTGGACAGATCAAATGATGAGTTATTGTTCTGAATTATATTCACTTTCCCAGTTGATTTGTTAGGATATTAAAACAAGACTTGTATATATATTTTTGTCTTTATGGTTCTTCTTAAAACAGCTGATATAAAACAGCTTTGTACATTCAGGAGTAGGTACTCTATACATATATTGAGATGAGATATAAATCACAGAATTGTTGCGGTGTTTAAGAGCTAAGCAGATCATAGAAGCAAAACACATAGCAGCAGCAGAAGAAGCATGGGAGGAATAGCCTAAAGCTGGTAAGGAAATAATGGCATTGTTGGACTACTCAAGACTAAATGACAAATGTGAGAAAGAAATGAATAATTGCCTCAATTTCATGTTTATTATCCTAGTCCGATGAATCCAGATGCCATCGTGAGGTAGGCAATTTCTATATACATAACCACTTGGAAAGCTTAGAACATAGCAATTAAGAGCACGGGCTTTGCACCTAGGGCTGGCTTTGGGATAAGCATTTTCTACTTACTCCCAAGTGACCATGGGCAAAGATTGCTTAATGTCTTAGTTAATTCCATGAACTGCTATATGGGGATAATAGTACCTACTTCACTGTCTTTATGTGTAGATGAAAAGAAAGAATTTATGTAAGCCCTCAGCACAGTGTCTGATGCAAAATAAGAACCCAATAAATAATAGCCGTAAATATCATCACCTGGATCATAGAATGTCATCCTGTAGCCAGCGTCTTGTACTAAGGTTGCTGTGCCGTGTCTCACCATCATGCTTGGACAGTAAAAAATGATGGTGAAGTAAGTCTAATTCCTTTGTTTTCATTAATGCAAATTTAGCCATGTGGTTTGTTAGCTAGTTTAGTTCACCACCCACACGCATTATGTTTCAAGTGGTGCTGTTTTCTGAACCCAGAAGGCAACGCAATGACCCAACTAGAGGAAATGCAGTAAAAAAGACCAATCATCCACCAAAATACCACTGCATACCTATTGGAATGGCTAAAATTTAAAAAGACTGACCGCACCAAATGTTAGTGGGATGTGGAGGAAATGGAATTCGCGAAACACTCCTGACGGTGAGATCAAGAAATGGTTCACTCAGGAAAACATTTCGCAGTTTCTTAAAAAGTAAAACACACACCTACCATATGAGCCAACCATTCCACTTCTAGAATTTTACCCCCAAACAGGAAATATATGTTTATACAAAGACTTGTCCATAACTGTTCATGGTAGCTTGTTGGTTATAGCCCCAAACTAGACACAAGCCAAATGGCCATCAATAGATGAGTGGATAATCAAATTTCAGTACCTCCATACAATGGAATACACCCAGCAATAAAAAGGAAAGAAGTATTGGTAGTACACTGAATAACATAGATGAATGTCACGATAATCATACTGAATGAAAGAAATCAGATCCCCCCAAAGTATACACTGTATGAGTACATCTATATAAAACTTCAGAAAATGCAAATGAATCTATGCTGAAAGAAAGTAGATAAGAAAGTTGTACAAGTGTGGGGGCAGCAAAGCAGGAGAGAAAGAAGTTACAAAAGGGCTTGAGGAGACCTGCGGGTGATGGATATATATTCACTTGAGTGCATGGATGGTTTTCAGGGGGTATGCATATGTCACAACTTATCAAATGATACACTTTAAATATGCTCTGTATACTGTATGTCAATTATATCTCAGTAAAGCTGTCTAAAAAAAGCCCAATTAGTTATACATGATTTTATTCATCCTTCACTCATCCTCATTTCTAGACTTGACTAATAGATATTGTAAATGATAGGGAGACCAATCCAGAGGTCTCTGATTCCAAAGGCTATGCTTTAACTGAGTCATATACTTCTTGTTACCAACAGTATTGAGACTCTTGAACCCATACCCTTTGGCGCCTCAGACAATTCTGTTTCTATTCCTTGCATGGTTTAGACTAAATTTCAATCATATAAATCACACACACATACATAACTTGACTATTCAAATTTGAACCTAGCAAACCTATAATCACCCTCAGCTCTGCTTTCCACTCCTTTTGCCCCCAAGAGGCAAAACTCACCTATTTGATTAGATACAGTTAAGGCATGTACCCAAGGAAACTCAAAAACAGAGACAATGATAAGGAAATTTATGTAGGACACATGCAATTCAAATGCGTCCCAATGACAAAGTCTAGTGAGATTGACCGCAACCATCCATGTGTTTTCTTTATTCATGCCTTTGTCCTCCTGCTTCACTAGCACTGTCCTGTCATGGAAAAGAGCTAATACCTAGTCAGTCTTTCCAGATACTACAGGAAAGGGCTGAGCTCCCAGGGATGACAGAGCCGGAGCGGGAGCCCAGAGCTGCACATGCTCTTCTGCAGTCCTTCAGCACAGGCCGGTCTCTCTCCTTCATGGTTTGGTGGGCAAAGAACCCGGTTGCCATGGTAACTTCCAGCAGTCATTGCAGGCTAGAGGGACCGTTCCCTAAGGTTCTTCTCCACCTGTGTGTCCTTGGCGATGTCCCTTCCTTGGTGAAATAGGTGGGGAACCACTTTCTCCAGGGATCTCCCCCAGCTCACAGATGGTGTAAATGGGCGGGGGAGCTGTGTTGCCATGGCAGCAACTCCTCTAGTTCTTCCATTCGAAGAACGTCTGGCTCAAGGGATCCGCCTGGTGCTCCCAATGGCAAAGTCAGCAAGGACATGCATTATCTTAATGTTTTTCCGCGTGGTCTTTCCAAGAGAGGGGTGGGCTTGTGGGGTGGCTGCTGAAGAGTCCTGTTCCCAGGGACCTCCCAGGGACTGCCATGGTGACATCCCTAAAGGACTTAGGATGGCTTCTCCGCAGTTAAGCCCCCAATGTCACCTTTCCAGTCCCTTCTTGTTTTCTGCTCCCTTTTCTTCTTTTCCACAAGCCCCAGGGCTTCTGCTGGCGAATTCTTGAGATCACTGTAATTATGCCTTTCCCCTGCTCAAGACTAGTTTCAGGGTAGGAGGCTGTGTTTGCCTGTGCTCACCTTCCCTGCTGGTCTACCAGAATTCCACAAAAACTTTCCCCTTTGGAAAAATGCAGGTATTGTATGCAAGATAATGGGGATAGAAGGCGATAGGAAGAAAAACAATCCTGGGAAAGTGGAGCCAATTCTGTATGTTGTAACTGTGTTCATCCACGTGAGGGCACCCTCTCCCTTTAGCCCTCAGATTATTTTCATATTCCTGGATTTGGAACCTCTGATGGGAACAAAAGTGGCTTTGGTGTTCAAACACCTGGGTTTGAATCTATTCCCATATTTGAATATGTTTCAAGCTATTCCTACTAGATGAGAAAGCACAGGCGAGTCACATACCTTTTCTGGGTGTCCATTTTCTTATCTGCAGAAGGAAAAAGTAAGGTCTTCTTTGCATAATTGTGGTGAGACTCAAGAGAGGTAATATAGATGAATGGACTTTGTCAGTACTCAGGCACTTTAAAAATCTTGATAACTTTAGTAATTTTCATATTCTCAATTGGTTGGTTCATTCAATTATTTGTTCAATGAATAAATTATGGCATTCATTCTAATACTTCCTTTAAGACACGTTGTACAACCTCCAGGAGGGTCATTTTCCTCATCTGTACAATGGGATAGCTACAGTCTCAAAGTATGATTTTGCAGATTAAATGAGGGTCTTATTATAAATGTACACAGCAGTGCCAGGCAGGGTACCTATTCAGTTAGTGGTAATTATTGTTATTGATTGCCTACTCTACACTCTTCTGGGTTTCTCTTTGGAAGTCCCAAGTCATGCTACTGTGACTCACATCTTCCTCTTTATGTTCTCTAGCACTTTTAAAGGCTGAGAATTAGCAAAGAAGGGCGGGGTCATCAAGTCCCCCTTACGGATAGTGACCATGTCTAGTACCAGGGGTTATTTGAAATGACCAGAGAGATTGTAAACTTTTCAAACCACTTTACACTCCATGGAGGGTCGGCAAATTTGGACCTGAATTTTGGAGTAGGCAGAGATGGTTTTAGGGAAACTTTCCCTTGGTTTCCTCTCCTTCCCTTCTTTGAGCCTTTCTTTGCATGGTGACCGAGGGTTAATACCCCTGGGATCCTCACCCAGGCCTGCTCTTCTTTAGGTGGGGCCAATAGCTTTCAGACCTCTCCTGGGTCCTTCCTTCCTATAAGCTCACCTGACCCACTGTTGGCTATTCCTTTCAAGTACAACTCAGTGTTCAGCAGTATAATCAATAATTTATAGATAAGACATTAAAGAGTAATGAACACTTAAAACACTGCCCCTCCCAGAACATATTTTTGCAGTTCAGCTGGGGCTTTCAAAGGCTTCACTCCTAACCCCTTTGTAAAAGCTTTCATAGCTACATCCACCGGTAGGGATTGCATCCCCCCCCCGCCCCCCCCCAACTACCACTAGACCTAGAGCATTTTAGATTTAACTACGCTTTAATTGTTTCATGTGCTAGTCTATTCTCCCCAGTGAGATTACTCAAGGGCAGGAAGTTTTATTTATACTTCTGGTTATACTCTGCTCTGACTAGCAGTGTTGGGCATAAGCGCTCAGTAAAAACATTACAATTCATTTATAATGGAGAGCATTTCCTCAGTTAGGAAAATGTCTTCTAACACATACAGTTACATTTGGAAAGTTGAATTCTCCTAAATTCCTGCTTGAGTTTAAAAACAACAATTTTTGGGGTTCTATCTCTACATCCTTCTTCCTAAACAATCACATTAGGATGATTCCATTTGAATTAAGATGTCATTTCAAGGGGAATAACTTTAAGAGAATTCCTATGATGGCTTTGTATAAAATTATACCCATAGAGGTAGTTATGGACCTGAAAATACTTTATTCAAACTGTCTAATTATTTCTGATAAACCTTTAGATATTTTAGTTCCAGGAAGTCCAAGTTTAAAATAGGTTCTATTAAGGGAAGTGATGCATAATAGAATTGCATCTTCCTTATTGATTAGATATTTTTAAGACGTGTCTTTTGTTCAAAACCAAAGGACAGAAATATAAGAAACGTGTACTCTAAAATAGTTAAATCAGAGAAAAATAGCAAATAAAGAAAAGGACAAACAAATGTTAAAATTAGCTAAGTTATCTCAGTTTGTAAAGGGTTTTTTTCTCACTCTTAGCAACGACAAGGAGAGAGCTCCTCAGATATAGCCCCCACCCCCGAAAAAGGCAGCTGACCTCTAATTTCCCCAGGTATAAATTAAGGAAATGTTAATAATATTACGCAAAGTGTTTATCAACCATTACAAGAATATCTAAGAGTAGAGCTGTTCTCAAAGTTAACATTCCATGCATCAGAATCCTTTTTGCTGGGGATAAATTAATATGCCCTTTAAAAGGCAGTGCATTAGCTCACAAGGGTCAAAGGAACATTTTTTGCAATGCCAGGGAGGCTGGCTTTCCTCTGAGGGCTGTCTGTATAATTGGGTTATACTCAGTCACACCACAGGATGAAAGTGAGGGGAAGACTTCAGGATTAGTGTTCCTTCAGGGAATCAGTAGAGGAAAAATTGGGTACCTTGGGTCATCATATGGGGACTGTCGTGAGGGAGACCCTACTCGCTGCACCATGTGTCACGTGAGGTGGCATGTGGGGTCTCTAGTCCCGCTCCCCACATAAGAACGCAGGACATGGTGAGGCCAAAAAGGAACACCCATGGAGCCATAGGTAGGGGAGTCATACCACTATAGTCTCACTGGCGGCTGGATTGGAGACACAGGAAGCAGGAGCCACACTGTTCGCAACCGGCCGTGCTAACTGCAATCCGCCTTACCAGCCACCATCTTCTTGCTAGCCCCCATTTGCTGCTAGCGTAGCCACGGCACTTATATTAGTGGTCAATGACTCACTGGTTACAGCTGACGGCCAACTAGCCACAGCTGATGGCCATCCAATCACAGTTGATGGCCATTTACTACCTGAGCTAGCACCTTTCTATGGGAGACCGAGAGCCTGGAAACTGCTCTCTGGGGCTCTGTCCCCACAGGGACAGAGGCTGGAAAGGCAAGAGCCATGGCCCCTGGTTGCCCTGGTCCCCATATTCAGATATTGGAGTGGGACATGTAGTTGCTGCTGTGGTCAGTCATTCAGATCCCCAAACCCCACTCGGGACTGACACACACCCTGGTTTTCAAGAGTGTTGGCCGCTGAAAGTTCACTACTGTGTCCTTTCTAGGCAATTGTCAATAGCTTAAAAGAACTGCCTTGCCCAAGTTCAGGCCTTCTTTCAGAGGAGATCAGGGAGGGCAATGCCTTGTTGATAAAAATCCCAGCCCCGTTGCTCTGTTTTGGGCTCTGAAGGGCCGTCCAGCTCTTCTGCTCCCTGCGCAATGATGGCTGAAGTCTGCATTACGACTGCACTGCTGTTTAACCCATCCGTTCCCCAAACCTACTTCTTCTCTCCATCATGAGTGTTGATCCCAAGAGCCCTCCACACAAACTTCCTCATACAAATCTCCATGTTGGCGTCTGTTTCCTGGAGCACGTGTAGTAAGACTGAACATCGTTTTGATTTTGAACTGGGATTGAGACTTTTCTGCCAGGGAAGTTTACCTTGGATCATAAAAACCTAAGATCCTAAAACTTAATAGCATAGCATTAGCTAATTAACAGAGGAGGAACTGAGACCCAGAGTGATTAAAGGACAGCGGCCACACTGTAGATACCACATTATGGCCAGCTGACATGACTCCCAAACCAGGATTCTCATCCACATGGTGTGGCTTTGTGGACATGTCTGTGGTAAAAGGCAGCAGCTGATAAGCAGGTGACAATCAGTTTGCTCCCTTCAGAAAAAAGAGTGATGAGAGATACTGAACCAATGAAGGGCCTGCCCATTCCTGGAAAGGTGTTTCTATGTGTGTTGAGAAGGGGCTGCAAGGAGGTGTGTTGATTCCATTGCTGCTGACTTTCCAAACATCTTCTTTTCTTTCGATGTTGAGGGGGTATGTTATGAAATAGGTAATAAATGTCACGGAGATGAATGAGGAGCTAAAGAACCCTCCAGGCTTCTGTAGCTCAGCTGGACTCACAATAACAATCTTGTCAAGAAGGGCAGCTGCCAGCGAAACAGCGGCAAAACAATCCTGAGCTCAGGCAGTCTGCAGAGGTAGTATGTGAACAAGCATTCCAATAATGATATTATTTATTTTTTAAAAGATTTTTAATTAAAATATAGCTAACATACAGTATTACATTAGTTTCAGGTATACACAAGTTATTCGTCATTTATATACCTAAAGAAGTGACCACCATGATAAGTCCAGTAACCATCTGATACCACACCACGCTATCACCATATTATTGACTATATTCTCTATGCTGTACATTATAGCCTCATGACTTGTTTTACACATGGAACTTTGAACCTCTTATACTCCTATCTTTCCCCCGTTTCAAAATTTCAGTTACTGTTGACATTCAATATTATTTTATATTAATTTCAAATGTACAGCTTTGTGGTTAGACATTTGTATAATTTAAGAAGTGAACCCCCCAAGTAATCTAGTACCCACCTGGCACTATATATAGTTATTACCATATTATTGATTATATTCCCTGTACTTTGCTTTACATCCCCATGACTATTTTATAAATACAAATTTGTATTAATCCCTTCACCTTTTCTGCCCTCTTCCCAACACTGCTCCCGTCTATCACCCCAATAGATCTAGTACCCCGCTGAGACTATACATAGTTATTACACTATTACTGACTATATTCCTTATGCTGTACCCTACATCCCCGTGACTACTGTGTAACAATCAATTTGTATTAATCCCTTCCCCTTTTCCACCCACCCCCACCCCATCTCCCATAGGGCAACCATCAATATGTTCTCAGTATCTGTGAATTTGTGCCGGTTTCATTTGTTTATTTTGTTCCTTAGATTCCACTTATAAGTGAAATTATATGACATTTGTCTTTTGCTCTCTGACTTACTACACTCAGCACAACCCCCTATGTTGTGTCAGATGGCAAGACTTTATTCTTTTTAATGGCTGAGTAATATTCCATTGCATATATTCACCACCTCTTTTTCATCCATTCATCAATTCAGGGACACTCAGGTTGTCTTCATATCTTGGCTACTGTAAATAACGCTGCAGTGAACATACGGATAAATACGTCCACTCGAAGTAGTGTTTGGGATTCTTCAGATAAATACCCTGAAGTTGTCTTTCTTTGTCTCTTGTTATAGCCTTTGTTTTAAAGTCTATTTTGTCTGCTATAAGTATTGCTATCCCAGCTTTATTTTATTTCCATTTTCATGAAATAATTTTTTCCATTCCTTTACTCTCAGTTTGTGTGTATCTTTTGATCTGAAGTGAGTCTCTTGTAGGCAGCATATGTATGGGTTTTGTTGTGTTATCCATTTAGCCACCATATGTCGTTTGATTAGAGTATTTAATATATTTAGATTTAAAGTAATTGTTGATAGAGATGTAGTATTGCCATTTTATTATTCATATTTTTGATTCTTTTTTTCCCTGTCTTAAAGAAGTCCCTGCAAGATTCCTTGTTGATACCGGTTTGGTGGTGATGAACTCCCTTAACTTTTTCTTGTCTGGGATGCTCTTTACCTGGTTTTTGATTCTAAATGATAGCCTTGCTGGGTAATCTTGGTTGTAACTCCTTTCTTTTCTTCACTTTGAATATTTTGTGCCAGTCCCTTCTGGCTGGCAAAGTTCCTATGGAGAAATCAGCTGATAGCGTTATGGGAGCTCCCTGCTAAGTAACTTCTCTTTTTCTTTGTCTTTAACCTTTGGCATTTTAATTATTATATGTCTTGGTGTGGGCCTGTTTGCATTGATCTTGTTTTGGGACTCTCTGTTCTTTCTGGGCTTGAATATCCATTTTCTTCACCAGCTTAGGGAAGTTTTCTGTCATTATTTCTTCAAATAGGTTTTTAATTCCTAGCTCTCTTTCTTTTCCTTCAGTACCCCTATGATGTGAATGTTGGTATGCTTGATATTGTTCCAGAGGTCCCTTAAACTGTCCTCATTTTTTTGGATTCCTTTTTTCTATTTGTTGTTCTGATTGGCTGTGTAATGCCACCTTATCTTCTAAATCACTCATTCGATCTACTGTTAATTCCCTCTAATGTATTCTTCCTTTCAGTTATTGTACTTTCCAATTCTGACTGGTTCTTTTTTATTGTTTCTATGTCCTTTTTTTATGCTTGCTATCTTTTTGTTGAAGTTCTCACTAAGTTTCTTGAGTATCCTTATAGTATTATTTTGAAGTCTGTATCTGGTAGTTTGCTTGCCTCTATTTTGTTTAGTTCTTTTTCCTGAGTTTTCTCCTGTTCTTTCATTTGGGATGTATTTCTTTGTTTCCTCATTTTGGCTGCCTCTCTATGTTTGTTTCTATGTATGAGATAGATTGGCGTCCCCTATTCTTGGCCAGGTGGCCTTATGTAGTGGGTGTACTGTGGGGCCCAGTTGGCACAGTGTTCTTGGTCACTTACACTGGGTGCTCCAGAAGTGTCCATTGTATGGGTTGTATGTGCCTTCCTGTTATAGTTGAGCTTTGGTTGCTATTGGCACAATAGTGGGTGGTATTGACTCTCTGGCTGACTGGCTGTCTGTTTAGTCAAGTCCATAGCTTATAGGCTGCTGTGACAGGGTCTTATTCCACTGAGTGGGATTCACCCCAGTGGGCTGTGGTGCCTGTTGAGATTGCCTTTTGTGTTTGCTGCTTGTGGGGCTAATTGGGCAGTGCTCTGTTGTGGTCTGAAGCTAACCTTCAAGTATGTTGGCTCTGGGGCCTCTTGCAAGGGGTTCCAATATAGGCCCAGGTTACCCACTGCTGGTAACTGGCTAGGCACTACATGGTAAGAGCTATAAAGTGATCCATGGTTGTTCACTGCCTGTGCTAACCCTGGAAGTGCATGGGAGAGGCCATGCTGTGAACTGAGGACATCTGCCACCAGTACTGGGCTTGGGATATCTTCACAAAATGCCAGGACACCCCAAGGATTGCTGCCACCTGCCCACTCCCTTAAGGTTCAGCCACTGATAAAGCCTCATGCGGTATGCAAGTTGGGTGAGGCAGGGTCTCAGGGAGTCACTAGAGTGGGAAGTGTTGTCACCAGGTTAATGTAAATTCTGGTTTGATGTCAGTGCTGAGCCTGAAGCTACTCAGCAAAAGTACAAAGCACACTGAAACCAGTCACTTCCTGCCTGGGGTCTGTCAGATTCTGATAGTTTTCCAAGAAAGAGTGCAATGTGAGCAGATGGGGCTGGCTGCCCTTAGACAAAGTATCTCTGGTGTTGGCGGAGTTGGGTAGGGTGGGGTCCCCGTGAGTCAGCAGGGTGGAGCTGTGGAGCTCACCAGACCAATCAGATTCAGATTTGGTCATGTGGGGGAGGGCAACATAGGAAAGATGGTGCCTGCCTGCCAGCTGCACAGGAGGAAAACTCCACATGGAAAATGCCGACTGTCCTCCAGTCCTCCCCCTAAAGCCACACACGTCAGTCTGCCCCCCTTATGTCTCCAAAGGCCCTTCGAGTCACCATCCTCTGCTGGAGCCCAAGGTGAATGCCTGTGAGTGAGTGAATCTGTGCACGGGCCATTTAAGATAAGATCTGTGTTTCCTGCCACCTTCTATCCCACCCAAACAGTTAGAATCCCCACTGTTTTTCACAGCCAGATATTGTGGGGGCTTCTCTTCCTGGCACTAATACTCTGGACTGGGGAGGCCAGTGTGGGGCTCAGGTCCCTCACTCCTCTGGGGACAACCTCCAGGGTTTTCAACTGCCACATGGAGATTTGGAGTTAGCCAATTCTGTGTCTCTGCCCCTGCTAGCTGTTTTGACGTGGCTTCTTCTTTATGTCCTTACTTATAAAAATTCTGTTCAGCCAGACTTGAGATGATTCTCCAGGTTGATTGTTCTATAATTTAGTTGTAATTTTAATGTATTCATGCAAGGAAGCAGGCACAGTGTTTATTGACTTTGCCATCTTGGATCTCTCAAGAATAATAAGTTTTTGAAAAAATATGCCTTCTGCTTAGCCTCAGCACTATGGAAACGTAGTCTATCTTTTAATGTGGTTAATCAGTCTATTAGCTAGTAACGTCAATCTCAATGATTGTTTATTTCCTTTACACTTATTTGAGATACTATGCATTAGGTCTATTTACAGTCTAAATTGTACTGCATTTGGATCTGACAGACTTTGCTTTCGGTCCACCACGTGTGCTGCTCTGATCTCACTCTAAAGACCGAGGTGCAGTAAACATATGGAGGGACTAATAAATAGGGTTTTTAGAATGAGGGAAAGATGTGTGAGGGGTGGGGATGAGGGTGATGGTGGTAGTGGGGAGAATTCAGAGAAGAGTGGTGGGGCTATCTGCCTACAAGCAATATTCCACGGTAATGGCCCTTTGTTAATTGTTGATGATTATTATGCTGAAAGAGAATATGTACACAAGGACTCCTACTGGGGTATAGGAGGTGATAGTTCTCTAAGCAGTTTGTATAAAATAACTCAGTCATAATTAATATTGAATTAGGCAAGCTGTTTTATTAGGTAATAATCATCTTCTGTGGTGAGACCTTATCTTAGCAGAGAACTGTCATTGCTAAGCAAAAGTAGGAGTGCTCTCATTTCTATCAGGCTAAATAGCAATATAACAAGGTTCAGGGAAGTCTTCTTGTTCAAGATTCTTTGTGAAAACAAGAATATTTTCTGTAGAAGAATGAACTATTGGCCAGCTGGACGTGTATTCTGAGTCTGATGTATATGACCATTGGCCAGTTTGTCTTTAGGACAAGCCGTATGAAAGTGTTTCTGTGTGAATCCTTTCAAAATGTGCACAAAGCTGTGTTTGCCCTTTTCTGTGACTACATCCTGAATGAGCTAAAGTGACTAAATAGGTGGGTGGAAAATTTGGCTAATTATATTAAGAACACTTATTTGAGATCATTAAAATGTAAATAAGATATATCTTGCTGTTTAAACAACATCAGAGTTTGTCTTTGACCAGATGCCCAGAGAAGAATCCACCTTGGATTCATCTTGCATCTTTAGCATTGAATTCTCTTAGTATTCTTGTTTCATTCTGTGTTCACTCCACTATTACATTTCTTATCTTGTCTACTTCACTACAAGCTCTTATAGGGCAATACCTTGCTGGATTTATTTTTGTGTCCTCCATAGTCTATAATACCAGGGCTTTCAGTTACAAAAACTGAATGAATGGATCTCGAGAGAATAATGCTAAGTGAAATAAGTCAGACAGAAAAAGCAGAGAACCCTATGATTTCACTGATATGTGGTATATAAACCAAAAAGAACAAGACAAACAAATGAGAAACAAAAACTCATAGACACAGACAATAATTTAGTGGTTACCAGAGGGTAAGGGGGTGGGGGGTGGGTGATGAGGGTAAAGGGGATCAAATATATGGTGATGGAAGGAGAACTGACTCTGGGTGGTGATCACACAATGGGATTTATAGACGATGTAATACAGAATTGTACACCTGAAATCTATGTAAATTTACTAACAATTGTCACCCCAATAAAATTAATTAAAAAAAAAAACTGAATGATGACAATAAGTAACATATACTGTGGCCACATGCCAGGCTCTGTGATGTGTCTCTATTAACTTACTTTTTCCAACAACCTCTTGAGCTATTTATTATTGAAATTGCTGTTATTTGATGAGTAAATTGAGACACAGAATTGTTAATTAACTTCCCATTGGTCACACAAGTATTTAACCAGGCCATTGACCCTAGAATCTGTGATCATAACCTCTGTACTATATAATAGGTGGTGAATAAATGTATGTTGAATGTTAGGTATATATGCCCTTGGTTGATGAGGACTATTAGACTTCAGACCACATCAAACCTGGAGGATCCATATTGGTTTTTGGTTTGTTTGTTTGTTTGTACCAATTTTGAGCATTATTTACTCTGGAAGAGTTCCAGAAGATCAAGTTAGGATAAACCTAATGCTCATTCATTTATTTATATTCAAACATTCATTCATTCATTCACTCATTCAACAGCTATTTACTGAATACAAAAATATGTGTCAGGCACTTGCTAAGTATGAGAATATGATAGTGAACAAAAAGAAATATGGTCTGGCTGCTGGTATAGCTTACCTTCAAGTAGGAGTGACAGACTTTAAAACTCCACTTTTTACTAAGTATGTACAATATGACAAGAATTGAAGTCAAAAGTCATATTGTTCCATAAAATGCTTCTAAAAATTAAATACAATGTAAACATTTTTCATGTTCATATTTCTTATGATTTTTAATTGAATATTCTAGCACATGCCCCATAATTTATTTAATAAATACTTTAGGTATATACCCAGAAGTGGAATTGTTGGATCATATGGTAGATCTATTTTTAATTTTTTTTAGGAACTTCCATATTGGTTTCCATAGTGGCTGAACGAATTTACATTTCCACCAACAGTGCACATGGGTTCCATTTTCTCCACATCCTGACCAGCATTTGTTATCTCCTGTGTTCTTGATTATAGCCATGCCAGCAGGTATGAGGTGATATCTTATTGTGGTTTTGATTTGCTTATGTAATGTGAATGTGCTCATTATTGCTACAGTGGCAATCATATTATAACATACAAATGTATCACACTAATATGTTGCACACCTTAAGTTTACACAATATTATTTGCCAAATATATTTGAATAAGATAAAAAATACTTTAATGTTGAATATTTAGTTTTTTTCCTATTTTTTCACTATTATAAATAACACTACAATAAATATCTTCATATACAGCTATTTTGGCATATTTATGATTGCTTTCTTTATATAAACTTTTGTGAGCTTTGATACATATTTCTCAATCTTCTCCTAATGGTTATTCCAATTTGTAATTCCACAAATAGTATATGATTAACTATTTTTCTCCTTTCTCATAAACTTTGGTATTTTCTCTCTCTCTTTTTTAAAATTTATTGGGGTGACAATTGTTAGTGAAATTACATAGATTTCAGGTGTACAATTCTGTATTACATCATCTATAAATCCCATTGTGTGTTCACCACCCAGAGTCAGTTCTCCTTCCATCACCATATATTTGATCCCCCTTACCCTCATCTCCCTCCCCCCACCCCCCCCCACCCTCTGGTAACCACTAAACTATTGTCTGTGTCTATGAGTTTTTGTTTCTCATTTGTTTGTCTTGTTCTTTTGTTGTTTTTGGTTTATATACCACATATCAGTGAAATCATAGGGTTCTCTGCTTTTTCTGTCTGACGTACTTCGCTTAGCATTATACTCTCAAGATCCATCCATGTTGTCACAAATGTTCCTATATCATCTTTTCTTACTGCCGAATAGTATTCCATTGTGTATATATACCACAACTTCTTTAACCATATATCTATCGAAGGACATTTTGGTTGTTTCCATGTCTTGGCCACCGTAAACAAAACTGCAATGAACATTGGAGCACACGTATCTTGGTATTTTCTATTTTTGCTTTTAAGCCTTTACTAATACAAAAATGCAAAAATGGCATTTATTTCTGTTTTATTTTTCTCCCTTGATTATAAATGAGTTTTTCTTCCATAAAGTTATCAGCCATGAATTAGCATTTGAGTATTTTGAGAATAGTCTTTCCAGACTGAAAGAACCCAACCTCCCCACATCTTCCACATAGATGATGACCCAGGTTTGGGCCAATTTCTATATGATCCTCAAAAAGACATAATACTCAAACCTTTCTATATTAAAAGGGGGAAAAGGTCACATTTATCACTGACCTGCTTGTATCAATCTCCCCCATTATCTCCCCCCCCCTTTTCCTGATGGTTCCACCTTGCTAGAGGTCACTGCATCTATCATGTGCATCCCAAGTCAGTTTGCAGACTAAGGCACACCAGTCAAAAACCCATTTCCACACTAGAAAGACAGGTAAAAAAGGAAGGGCAGAAGACAATGAAGCACAGGGAAAAGTCGGAGGTGAAGGAGGAAAGGAAGGAAGGAAAGAAACAGATTACTGAAAATATTCTGAAATGTTTGTTCTCTTGTCATAGTCTATAAAGTCTTCCCAACAGAATCTATTCCGTCTTTGCATCTCCCTTTCTGGAACCCTTTAAATACTCTCTTGACTGAATTCAGCTCTTCACTTTTCCATTTTAGAAAGGTTTTTCCCCACTTATTTCTCCTGAGTAGCATTGTGTGGGGAAGCTGGTGCTAGAGCATCCCTCAGTCCTGAGCAGACACAGGGGAGCTTGGGGGCCCCAAGAGCTAGAACCCTTGTCACCCTGTGCATGCTGCCCTTTGCCTACCTGATTTGGCTTTGTGAGAATACAGCTGGTTCTTTGTAATAGCTTGGGTATTTTCTACTTCTGACATTATTTTTTCTTATGTTCAATTTCTAAATACATGCCCCGAGAGTCCCCCATAATTTCTGAGTCATTCTTTTCTTTAATTTTCACATTTCTCTTAATTTTCAGGATCATTCATTACTTATGTGCTTCCCTCCCCCCCACCCCCCAACTCATTCTCCTTCATTCTGGTGTGAGCAACGGCTCACGTCATCCCTGGTCCCTCATGCCATCTCCGGCCTCTGATTCATCACTTGAATGACATTGCTGACACTTACATGGTCTTCCTAAAACGCCTCCATTAGTCATTCCTTTGGTCAGGACTCCGAAGGTCCTTTTAAAATTCATAAATGCTTTCTGAGAAGGTGGAAAATCTAGCCACTTTATAGTTATTAGCTTTTCTCATTAACTAGGTTCAGAGAACAGGGCCATGAGGTGACTTTTAATAAAGGGGTTGGGGAAGCATGAAGCAATGCCTTGGAAGAGATGCTTCAGCCAGGACTGAGCAGCCCTGAAGTGGTTCCAAAAGGAAGTCGGAGATGCTGCCAGAGGTGAAGAGTGACTTCAAAGCCAACTGCCTAAAAAGATGGGTGGGGGACGGTCATTCTGCTGTTGCCCTGCATCTCTCTGACTGATTTTGGCAAGGTGGGTTCTAAGTGATCACATAACTTATGGCCCAAACTAGCACACTTTTGAGAAATTAAACAGGGGAATTCTTAAGAATTATATAAAATCAACTGCTATAAACAAGGACTGTCCTGGACAAACGAGGACTCACGAGCTCCCTGGTACCAGTGAGGAATCTCTCTGCCTCTTTTTTGTTTTTCTCTAGGAGTCAAATAAAAAACACTGCTTCCTCCTTCCAGGTCCATAGATAGTCACAAACATTTATTCATTTGAATTTTTTAAGGATACTGATTCATACTGATGTATTTTTTTTTAATTTATTACAAAATATAGCTAGCATACATTATATCATTTTAGGTGTACACTATAGTTGTTCAACATTTATATACCTAAAGAAGTGACCACCACAAGTCCAGCAACTCTCTGACACTGTACTATTCTATCACAATATTATTGGCTGTGAGGTTGGACATTTAAGTTCATGAACTTGTTGCAACAATGTTGCTAACCTCTTTTTGATATCAGAGGGATTATTCATAATGATCTTGTACGAATGATTTTGGACAAACAGTTAACCAAGTTTATTATTTAAAAGTGCTAAAAAGGCTGCGTGAAAAAGTTAGATGACCTGAACTTTTCACTCACAATTCATGGCTCTTGCATCATGACAATGCACCAGCTCACACAGCACTGTCTGTGAGGAAGTTTTTAGCCAGTAAACAAATAACTGTATTGGAACACCCTCCCTACTCACCTGATCTGGCCCCCAATGCCTTTTTTACCTGAAGATAAAGGAAAAATGAAAGGAAGACATTTTGATGACATTCAGGACATCAAGGGTAATACAACGACAGTTCCGATGGCCATTCCAGAGAAAGAGTTCCAAAATTGCTTTGAAGGATGGACGAAGCACTGCTGTTGTTACATAGCTTCCCAAGGGGAGGACATGGAAGGTGACCGTAGTGATATTCAGCAATAAATTATGTAGCACTTTTTCTAGGATGAATTTGCGAATTTAATTGTCATACTTCGTATATTCTCTATGCTGTACATTACATCCCCATGACCTATTTTTCCTATACCTGGAAATTTGAACTTCTTATCCTCCTTCATCTTTCTCCCTATTTTTAAATTGTTCAATTACAGTTAACATTCAATATTATTTCATATTTGTTTCAGGAGTATAGCATAAGGTTAGACATTTGTATAATTTAAGAAGTGATCCCCCTGACTAGTACCCCTGTGGCATTATACATAGTTATTACCCTATTATTGACTATATACCCTATGCTCTACTTTACATCCCCACTGTTTTTGTAATACCAATTTGTACTTCTTAATCTCTTCCCCTTTTTCACCCACCCTCATCCCCCTCCCATTTGGCAACCATCAAAATGTTCTTTATATCTATGAGTGTGTTTCTGTGTGTTTGTTTGTTTTGTTCTTTAGATTCCACATATAAGTGAAATCACATTGCATCTGTCGTTCTCTGTCTGACATACTCCACTTAGCACAATACCCTCCAGGTCCATCCATGCCACTGTAGGTGGCAAGAGCCCATTCCCTTCCATGGCCAAGCAATATTCCATTGTAGATATGTACCACCTTCTCTCTCTATTCATGCATCAATGGATACCCAGGCTGCCTCCACATCTTGGCTATTGTAAATAATGCTTCAATGAACACAAAAATACACACTTCCCTTGAAATGTTTTGGGTTTCTTTGGATAATTACCCAGAAGTGGGATTACTGAGTCCTTCTCTGTCTCTTGGTACAGCATTTGTTTTGAAGTCTATTTTGTCTGGTATAAGTATTGCTACCCCACTTTTTTTTTTTTCATTTCCATTTTCATAAAATAACTTTCCCCATCCCTTTACTTTCAGTCTGTGTGTGTCTTTCAATCTGAAGCGAGTCTCTTGTAGGCAGCATATGGAAGGGTCTTGTTTTCTTATCCATTCAGCCACCCTATGTGTTTGATCAGAGCATTTAATTCATTTATACTGAAAATAATTGTTGATGGAATGTACCTATTGCCATTTTATTTTTCATAGTTTTTGTTTTTGTTTTTTTTCCATCTTAAAGAAATCTCTCTAACATTCCTTGTAGTACTGGTTTGTTGATAATGAACTCCTTTAGCTTTCTCATGTCCGGGAGGCCCTTATGTATCCTTTGATTTTAAATGATAGCCTTGCTTGGTGGAGCAGTCTTGGTCGTACATCCTTGCTTTTCATCATTTTGAATATTTCCTGCCAATCCCTTCTGGCCTGCAACGTTTCTGTTGAGAAATCAGCTGACAATCTCACGGGAGCTCCATTATAACTTACTAGTTGCTTTTCTCTTGCTGCTTTAAAGATTCTCTCCTTGTCTTTAACCTGTGGCATTTTAATTACAATGTGTCTTGGTGTGGGCCTCTTTGGGTTCATCTTGTCTGGGACTCTCTGCACTTCCTGGGCTTGTATGTCTATTTCCTTCGCCAGGTTAGGGACGTTTCTGTCATTATGTCTACAAACTGGTTCTCAATCCCTTGCTTTCTCTGTTCTCCTTCTGTTACCCCTATGATGTGAATGTTATTATGCTTGATGTTATCCCAGAAGTCTCTTAAATGGTCCTCATTTGTTTTTTAATTCTTTTTGTTTTTTTGCTGTTTCAATTGGGTTGGTTATGCTACCAAGTCTTCCAAATCGCCGATTCAATCCTCTGCTTCATCTAGCCTGCTGGCGATTCCTTCTAGTTCATTCTTCATTTCAATTATTATATACCTTACTTCTGACTGGTTCTTTTTTATGGTTTCTGTGTCATTTTTTATGCTTTGTCTCTCTTTGTTGAAGGGATCACTAAGTTTCTTGAGCATCCATGTAACCATTTTTTTTGTACTCTGTATCTGGGAGGTTCATTGCCTCCGTTTTATTTAATTCTTTTTCTGGAATTTTTTCCTGTTCTTTCATTTGGGATGTATCTCTTTGTTTCTTCGTTTTGGCTGCCTCTCTTGTGTTTTTTTCTATATATTAGGTAGATCTGCTATATCTCCCTGTCTTTCTGGGTGGCCTTATGTAGTGGGTGTCCTGTGGGGCCCAGTGGCACAGTCTCCGTGGTCACCTGCTCTGGGTGCTCTGGGAGTGTCCATTGTGTGTGCCCTCCTATTATAGTTGAGTCTTGATTGTTCTTGGCACTTCAGTAGGTGGTATTGACCCTCAGGCTGAGTGACTGTGGAGTTTGGCCACATCCACAGCTTATGGGCTACTGTGCTGGGGGGCTTACCCCAAGGAGGGGATTTGCCCCAGTGGGCTCTGGTGCTGTTGAGGCTGTCCCTTGTGTGTGCCACTTGTGGGGCTAGTTGGGTGGTGCTCTGCTGTGGTTTGAAGCCAAACTCTAAGTATGTTGGTTCTGGGGCCTTTTGGGAGGGGCTCCAGTGCAGGCCCAGGTCAGCCACTGCCTGTGACAGACCAGGAAGTACCTGGTAGGAGCTACAAAATAATCCATGGTTAATTACTGCTTGTGCTGTACCTGGGGGTCTGTGGGAGAGGCCACCCTGCAAATCAAGGATGGCTGCCACCAGTGCTGGGTCTGAGGTATCTCTCCCAAAAGTCAGGACACTCCCATCCCTGCTGCCACTTGCCAGCTCCTGTAAGGTTCAGTGGCTGATAGTGCCTTCTATGGTATGGAGATGGGTGTGATGGAATCCAGTGAGTCAACTGGGTGGAGTAAGCAGAGTTCACCAGACCAATTCAGATTCAGCCTTGGCCATGGCATGGGGGAGGGCTCACCACAGGAAAGATGGTGCCCACCTTCTGACTGCTCTGGAAGAGGACCCCACACAGGGAAATGGTGACTATCTTCCAGCTCTCACTCAAAGATACTCACCTCAGTTTGCCCCCTGAATGTTTCCAATGCCTCCCCCCTAAGTCACTGTCCCTCCTCTTGAGCCCAGGTGAGTGCCCATAAGTGAGTTTGTGCAGCCCTTTAAGAGGATATCTGGGTTTCCCACAGCCTTCTGTCCCACTGAAAATAGTCAGAATTCCTAGTGTTTTTACAGCCAGATGTGGGGGCTCCTCTTCCCAGCACCACTCCTCTGTGCGGAATCTCTGTGGCTGAGATAACTCTCTCAATTTTCATCTGCCACATAGAAGTTTGGGGCTAGCCCATTTTGTGTCTCTGCCCCTCCTACCAGTCTTGACGTGACTTCTTCTTTATATCCTTATTATAAAACTTCTCTTCAGCTCGACTTCAGATAGTTCTCCAAGTTGATTATTCTATAATTTAGTTGTAATTTTGATGTGTTCACAATATGAGATAAGCACAGCATTTATGTACTCTGCTATCTTGGATCCTTATTTGACACTTATTTTTATTTCCTAGAGGAAGGTGTATTTGTGGAAGTGACATCTTTGAAATCTGGCACTGAAGCCATACGAATGTATTCTTGGTTCAAAGTAAAAGGTGAAATATTTTTCACCCCAAATGGGGAGGTATAGAGCCTTGAATGCCAAGCTGAGGAATATCAACTTAATTCTGTCCGAACAAAACAACAACAACAACCTGCCAGTGGAGGGCTGCAAGATAATATAGAGTTTACCAACACCACCCTGGAGATGGTGTAGAGAATTGGGGTGTAGCCAACACATTGGAAACACAGGCACTTTTGACAGAAAGTCCACCACGATTGCGGTGCTGAGGACCAGAGTGAAAGAAGTAGTGGAGGTCACAGAGAGAGGCGGATGTGTGTGGAGGACACTGGGGAGCTAGAATCAATAACACTCGGTGAATTGCTGGATGTGGGGAATGAGGAAGAAGAAGGAATCAAAGATGACTCAGGGTTCCAGAAAGACTGACTACATAAAGGGAAATGATATTCACCACAGGAAGATGAACAAAATTGGGGACAAAATAAGCTTTATTTTTTTATATAAAATTTAAAGAATATGTTTTCTGTGCCAGGGCTTTCTTGGCATTTTAAATGCCATCTCACTTCATCTTTCCAACAGCTTTCAGAAGTTGGTCTTGTCATTTCCCACATTTTACAAAGGAAGAAACTGAAGCACAGTTAAGTGTCTTGCTCTGGTCATGCAGATAAAATATGGTGGAGATGGGATGTGAAGAGAGTAAGAGCTCTCACTCTTCATCATTGTGCCCACTTTTCTGAGATAAATTTTGAATATGTTGAGGTGGTGGCAGTCTGGGGCTATCGAATTGTCAGTATAAGTTTGGCAAATGAAAATCTAGTTCCTTTTCTGATTTGTTTTTATTTTCCTTCTATTTAAGTAAGTATCTCTCCAGGCTTGACACAGATTCCCATTCTCTTCTCTTTTGAGATTATGTCCACTTTCATGGCTGCAAATGTCACAATCGTAGGAAGACTACAAAGCATTGATCTCAGGCTTGTACAAACATTTGCATATCTGTAGCTGCTTGTTAAACATTCCTAATTGCATGATTGCTGTCGTAAAAATATTTAAGCTCTAACTGAGGATCTGTAACCGACTGTTAATCTGGAAAAGTCACATATCTTTTCAGAGCTTCAGTTTTCCTTCTATAAGAAGCAGTGGTTTAAAGTTGAATATTTATAGTATAAGAATTTAAGGACTAGAAGGAGCCTTAAATATCTAATCACTGACAGGACCTCTTTACTCTGCCTAAGTTTCCACTAGTTACAACTTGTGCTGTCCAATTTAAATTTAATTACAAGTGTATACAATTAAAATTCACTTCATCAGTCTCACTAGCCACATGCAAATATTCAGGTGCCACTTAGGATTCATGGCTACCATAGTGGACAGTGCTGACACAGAACATTTTCATCACTACTGAATGTTTTATTGGCTACTGCTGTAGATTAACCAACCATCATGTCTAAAGCCAAAATGATCTTTCTCTCAATTAGCTCAAACTCATACTTCCTATGTCTCAGAATAGCATGTAGCACCATTGTGATGGAGTGAATTGTGTCCTCCCCTTCCCCCCAATCCACATGTTGAAGCTCTAATTCCCCAATGTGACTGTCTGTGGAGATAGGGACTTTAAGGAGGTAAAGTTAAAGGAAGTCCTAAGTGTGGGGCCCTAATGCCACAGGGCTGGTGTCCTTTTAAAAAGGGGAAGAAACACCAGAGGTCTTTCTTCCCCCATTGCACAGGAGAAAGACCACGTGAGGACTCAGTGAGAAGGTGGCAATCTGTAAACCAGGTAGAAAGATCCAGAAACCAACCCTGATGGCAGCTTGAGCTTAGATTTTTGGCTTTCAGAACTATGAGGAAATAAATATCTGTTGTTTAAACCACTCAGTCTGTGGAATTCTATTATGGAAGCCTGAACTGACTGACACAACTATTCTCTCAGAAACCTAACCTTGGAATCCAAGTCTGAAGAAAAGAGATTACCACTCTCATTCATGCCTTCCTACCCAAACCTAATACACCTTCTTCTCTTTTACAATGATATTCTATTTTGCATATATCTTGAACGTTCTCCTTCATTTCCATTTCTATTATTAACCTAGCATCACTTTATATTTGAGATACTGAGTTACCTGGCATCAGTTTTCCTAATACCATTTTAGATTTATACATTAATCTCACCCAAAGTTTATTTCTATTTTGTCATAAATCTTCAAAGATTCTGAACTTACTTTAGGGAAAACCCAAAACTTCTTACCCCAAGAGTCCAGTCTCACCATTTTCTATTCTTAATTCCTCCTTCCTCAAGCTGCACACACTCTAAACAAACTTATCTGACTCATCCCCCTACTTATATAATTACTGACCTTGCTCTTTGTTCAGGCATCTTGCCCCAGAATGTAGGTGAATCATGTTTTACATTCTGACCATTCCAACTCCTCATTGTCCATTGTCTATCATCCCAGTGCAGCCCAACTATCGCTCCCTCTCTCCTAAACTTCACCCATCATCAGTAGCACCACAACAGAAATTACAATAAAAATAGCAATTTATTTAGTGGTTACTATGAGCCGGCAACTGTTCTTAGAACTTTAGATTAATTATCTTAATTTTCATATAAACCCTGTGCAATCAACATAAGTGTCATCATTTTAATGGAAAACTTGAGGATCAGATTGCTCAAGTTAAGGCAGGTTTTAGCTTCTTCCAGTTTGTCATATTCTGTTCTCAACACTGGCTTGGTGCTTGGTGGCCGAACATTTATCTTTTCAAGTGTGGACCCTGTTTCCTCTGCTAGCCAGGAAACTTTCTCGAAGGTAAGTCTTGTTTTGCACACTTCATTCAGGCAATGAAGTACATGGCAAG
Source organism: Rhinolophus hipposideros (assembly GCF_964194185.1). Taxonomy (NCBI): domain Eukaryota; kingdom Metazoa; phylum Chordata; class Mammalia; order Chiroptera; family Rhinolophidae; genus Rhinolophus; species Rhinolophus hipposideros. The sequence goes on along the minus strand of NC_138047.1, from coordinate 12,350,404 downwards.
CTTCTCTTTCTAAATCCCACCCCTTAAATGTTAGTATTCCTCAAATATCAGCCTTAGGGCCTTTGCTCTTCTTACTCTATACACTTTGCATTGTAATTTCTTGAGCCTTTGGCTCCATGACCAGCTGTATCTGTGGTTGAGCATTGGATGTGCGGTTCAGGCCTGCTCAGCATGCAGGCCAAGTAGACTCTTCTGGTAGAGACTCCCTTTGCACAGAGAAAGGCTGGAACCCATTAGGGATACTGGAAGTGTCTGTTGTGACCATTGGCAGAACTGAGACTAGGGGAAGACAAGTCAGGCCGCTACAGTACCAAGTTTAAGGAAACACTCACTCAGGATTGTGAAGTTGCTGAGCCTGCACTTGCATGACCCTGAGAGTGATTCTTGTCCTTGACCATTAAGGTCGGCCTAGGGAATATGCTTGGAGCACCAACAATGTCTGTTACAGTCCCACAGTCCTTTTACATTTAGTATAATACAATACATTCTGCTTTATATTAAATTGTTGTGCTGGGCTTTCCCTTTATTATATGTTAAGTTTATTGAGAACATAAACTTATCTTTTAACCCCCTTCCCACCTGTGCTTTCTAACATACCAGCCACTCAAAAAAAAAAAAAAATAAGAATAAAGAAAAGAAAGAAAAAAAGAAAAAATGGTTGTGGCGTTGAATTGAATTTCCCCTCTCCTTAGCCTATCCCTGTAGTGGAAGGCCATATGAAATCTACCGTTCCCGTTCCCCACTCTGAGTTTCATACTAGACCAGCAGAGAGAATATCTATAAAAGATTTAGGGAGTAAAGGGAATCGACATAGGAACAGGCTCAGGAGGCAGCAATTCATGAGCGAGAGCGGTAGTTCTCAAAGTGTGGTCCCTGGGCCCCTAGCGTCAGCCTCACCTGGGAACTTGTTAGAAATGCGAATTCCTAGGCCCCACCTCAGACCTACTGAGTCAAAAAGTCTGGGAGTATGGCCAAGCCATCTGTTTTTTAAAGCATGACTCTCAGCTGGAGAATGGTCAGTTAGTGAATCAACCTTAGGGCTGGAAAGGATTTCCTGGAGCTGGCCAGAGGGAAAAAACTGTAACCATAGGACATGTCTTGTTCAGGAGCAGAGCTGAGCAAGACTGACCTTGGGAAATGTGGTTCTATTAAAGAAAAATATTGAACTCTGAGATGCTTTTGATGTTTAAGAGAGGGTTTAGTTTATAGAGAGTTCCAATCTGTTGAACAAAAAGTCAAAGAATGAGAAGGATCCTGAAAAATTTGGAGTGTCAGGGGACACTCAAGATGAGAAAAGCCTGCTCAGAGGAGAGCCAGATGTCAGAAGAGACACTAAAGCACATCAGGGACCAGCACTTGACACAGAGACACAGCTCTTTTTTAAAAATTAGTTTCTGTGTACAAAACAATGTAATAGTTAAACATATATCATTTATATCCCTCACACAGTGATAACCCCCTCCCCCAATCTACCACCCCTCTGACATCTTGCAGAAAATGCAGGTAGTCTTCAATTTGGTCCCTGTAAAGATACAGAAGAAATATTGGAGTTGGAAAGACGGAGGGAAGGACTCTAAGTTTCAGAGAGATTGGATGAATTTACATAGCAGGTTTCACTTTGGACTAGGAATGTAATGAAGCCATTAATGTTCATGCCAGCCTCACCCAAGTGGGAAGATTTACTTTTCCCAGATATTAGACCTTGTACTAGTCAGGCTTTACCAGAGAAATAAAACCAAGGGTGTGTGTGTGTGTGTGTGTGGAGAGAGAGAGAGAAAGAGAGAGAGAGAGAGAGAGAGAGAGAGAGAGAGAGAGAGAGAGAGAGAGATTTGTTATAAGGAATTGGCCCATATGATTGTAGAAACTTGGCAAGTCCAAAATCTAATGGAGTAGGCTAGCAGGCTGGAGACTCAGGGAAGAGTTGCCATGTTGCAGTTGGAATCCAAAAGCCTACTTCTGGCCGAATCCCTTCTTGCTCAGGAGACGTTAGTCTTTGTTCTATTAAGGCCTTCTGCTGATTGCATGACGCCCAACCACATTATGGAGGACAACCTTCTTTACTCAAAGTCCACCAATATAAATGTTAATCTCACCCACAAAACACCTTCACAGATACATCCAAGATATTTGACTAAATATCTGGGCACCATGGCCCAGCCAATTAACTACCACAGGCCTGCACTGAGGAAAGTTGCCTGGTACCAGGCCAGTGGTAGTGGTGCCAGTGGTGGGGTATGGCTACTGCACTGAACAAGTGAGAGAAGCAGAGATCACTTTACTTGTGTTCTGCTCATTTCTATTTATAAGCTATGTAATAAGTTTGAATTTCCTTTCATATGTTTGCTAGCCATTTTGATATCTTTTTTGGGGGAAAGTGCCTGTTCAATTCTCTTTCTCTTTTTTTCTCTTAGAGTCTATCTTGTTATTAATTTTTTTCCTTTATATATTTTGGATACAGGACGGTCCAAAATGGCAGAATAGGTAAATGCTATGCCTGCCACCTCCCAGGATCACATTAACATTACAATTGAATTATAGAACAATCAACCTTGAGAATTGTCTGAAGACTAACTGCACAGAACCCCTATGTGGGGACAGAGCCAAGAGAACAATTGCCAGGCTCTCGGCCTCACGTGGAAAGGTGCTGGCTCGGGTAGTAGACGGCCATCAGCTGTGACTAGTTGGCCATTAACTATTACCGGTTAGCCATTGGCCACTGATATAACAGCTGTGGCGAAGCCAGCAAGCACGATTGCAGTTAGCAAAGGGTTGGTTGGTTGGCAGACAAGCAGAAGGCAGATTGTGGCTCCTGCTTCCTGTGTCTCCAACCCAGCTGCCGTCGAGACTATAGTAGTATGACTCCCCTACCTATGGCTCCGTGGGTGTTCCTTTTTGGCCTCACCATGTCCTGTGTTCTTATGTGGGGAGTGGGAACTGAGACCCTGCATAATACCCCGCATGACACTCTATAACTAAAGATATAAAGAAGAGGTCACATTGAGACTGGTAGGAGGGGCAGAGACGTGAAATGGGCTGACCCCGATCCCCCAGGTTGAGCACTGGGAAGGACACCTTGCCAGCAGAGTACCCCCCCAGAAGGGTGACGGGTCCCAGTCCCACACTGGGCTCCCCATCCCAGGGGTCTTATATATGGATACAAGCCCTTTGTGGATTATAGGTAATGTGTATATCTCCTCTTACTCTATGCCTTGTCTTTTTCACTCTTATAGGTATCCTTTGGTAAACAGGTGGTCTAAATTTTAATGTAGTCCAATTTATCACTCCTTTTCTTTGTTGTCAGTGCTTTTGTGTCCTGTTTAGGAAATCTTTCTCAACTCCAAAATAGTGGAGGCTCTGTTATGTTAGAAACTCTCTTAGAAATGTTATTTTTTACCACTCATATTTAGGTATCTCTCACCTGGAATAGGTTGTATGTAAGGTATGAGGTAGGGTCAAGGTTAATGTTTTCCAGGTTGAATTCCCTAGGAACAGAACCTGAGATTTGTGTGCAGGCATTTTGCTGGGATAAAACTCTCAGGGACAACCTGAAGGGAGCAGAGGAAGCAGGGTTGGGTGGAGAGAGATGCTAAACTCTGGCAATAGAGTTGAATTGGTGACCTAGGCTATTCACAAGAGGGACTCTTGAACTGGAATTGTCTCTCAAAGACCAATGTAGGCAAGAGTCAGAATTTTGGACCCACGCATCAACTAGTCATTGGATGTGAGATACCCTCAGAGAGAGAGAGAGAGAGAGAGAGAGAGAGAGAGAGAGAGAGAGACAGAGGGAGAGAGAGAGAGAGAATATAATCCTAGATGAAGCAACTTTCTCTGGCTAGTGGAAATTTCCGGAGAGAAATGCAGCTGTAAGCCATCAGCAGCCAACTTTCCCAGCAACTGGGAAAATGGGTTCCTCAGTCCTAAAACCGAGTAAACCAGTTGACTCAGCATCATTCATTGAAAAGTTCGTCCTATTCCCACAGTTCTTTATTGTCACCTTTGTTATACATTGAGTGACCATATATGGGGGTCTGTATGATTTTGAAATCTATTCTGTTCTATTGGTCTCTTTGTCAATCCTTCCTTCACCCAGCACTGCGGTGTCTTAATTACTGCAGCTTTATCATCAGTTTTCATATCTGGGACTTTCTGTTTCCCAACATAATCTTAGCTATTCTCGGCCCTTTGCATTTCTATTTCAGTCCTAAATTTAGCTTATCAGGTATCACACGTACAAAAAATCCACTGAGTTTTTGATTCTGTTGACATTGAATCTATAGATTCAATTAGAGCACTGACATTTTAAAAATATTGAGTCTTGTAATTCATGAACTTGATATACTCATAAGCCTTCCCTTATGTTGGTTTCCTTTAATTTCACTACATAACGTATATTTTCTGTGTAAACTTCTTGAAAATCTCTCTCTCTCTCTCTCTCTCTCTTTGTCTCTCTCAGAATGTTGCTGTAAATTAATAAAAATATTTCATTTTCAAACTATTTATATTGGTATAAAATACAACTTATTTTTGTATATTGCCATTGTATCTGGCAAACTTAACTTATTTATTAATTCAAATAATCTGTAGATTGTTTTGGATATCATACATGCATAATTATGTTGTCATTGAAAAACAACAGTTTTAGATCTTCTTTTCCACTGCTTATATCTTTTAACTTCTTTTCCTTGCTTTAGGAACTTTGATATAATGATAAATATCAGGTTTAATAGCCATAGTAGGTAATTATAGAACAATTTATTTGATTAATACTTGCCTGAAGGACACTTCAACTGGTCTTCGCTTTTTCATACATTTTTGTGCAGTTGTCTCATTAATTTCTTAGAATGTATTCCTAGATTTTTGGACTAATTCAGTCAACAATTAAATTAAATACATAACAAGTAAATTTAAAATATTTTTAAAAACAAGTATATGTAGTTGTCAGAGAACAATGCATTTTCTTAGTAAATTTCTTGTGGGTTACACTGACATCACACTTTTATGGAAAATGTCTAGGGTCTTGAAAGGTAAATTTAGAAAAAAATATTTTTGAGAGATGTGGGCACATCTACTCCTTTGTATTTGTGCTCTAAGGTAGTCAGACTTCCTGGGATTATAACAGTCTTATTGAATTTCTATAAATCTCTGTCATAGTGTAAGAAATGCCTGATCTCTTGACCTAAATAAAAATACATTTTTCTAACACTTTCTTTTGATATTGCATAAAGAAAGTGGAGAGAAAGGGAAGAGAGAGAGAAATTGAGAGAGGGAACTAAAGGGAAATAAGGAAGAGTAGATAAACTATTTGAGACCTTAATCCCAACCCTTCCCCGCTTCTATTGCATGGTAGCTGATTATAACTCATTGTCTCAGGACAGGTATGTGACAGGTGGAAAGCAGAATCATCAGCAGGATGTCTATGGCTTTGTTTCAAAAAATTTAATCCTAATGAGAACAATAATTCCCCAGAAAAAAATTTCCCCTGGTCTAGTATTAGAAGAGGCTCATAATCCTAAAGCAACATTGACCCAGGTCCTATTTACTGGAGAGGCCTCATGTAGGGAGCAAGATGTCTGAGAAATATGAAGGGGATCACAGCAGGCTTGTCAGAAAAAATACAGGACATCCAGTTAACCTGGAAATTCACATAGACAATGAATAATTTTTTGGTATGTGTCCCAAAAATTGCATGGAGTATACTTACACTAAGAAATTATTTGTTGTTTATCTGAAATTCTAATTATACTAGATGTCCTGTTCTTTTTGTTTGTTAGTTTGTTTTACTAAATCTGGGAACCCTAGATCACAGGCACCTCAGAGCTCAGTTTGGCACAGGGCAGAGATTCCTGTGGCCCACGTTTGGTCTGGCATACGTCAGACAGCCACGGTCTGGGTCTGTACAATCACCGACAGAGGATATTTTGGTGGTAAGTAGAGTAACAGCTACCTGAGGACTAAGCCCCCACATCCAGTCACTGTGTGAACCCTTGTTACCCAGGTCCAAGCTAGTATGGGAGATCTTTCCAGAATGTCTGAGGCTGAATTTCTGATTTTTTCGTGAGATGAAATATTAAAGTAAAAATTACTTTGTTTCCTAGGATATTTAAAAGCCATATTCCATTTACATCTGAGTTTGTAAACTGAGATTCTTACCTTGTGATGATACAAAAACAAAAAAGTTTGGAGTTTCAAAATCTGGGTGATGAGCAGCTTAACTCTTGTTTCCCAATGGCCAAATCTCAAGGAAAGGCTTGGTTTATGTAGGGCAGGAGCTGAACTAAGAATTCAGTATGGAGGCATGTTGACAGCTGCCTACTACTATGTTTGAACCTATCTTCTCCTATGGTTCCTCTGAGAATCTGAGATTGTCCCCTGAGGTGATTCTGAGTTGCAGAGTACTTGATAAAAGGAAGAGACCTGCCCAGCTCAGACCCACAGGACATGTACCCAAGTTACCCTGCTTAGTCACAGGCAACAATTCGGCCTGCCATCTCACAGCTGTATGACGGCAGTAGGAGATATTAGTCAGTCTTGGTCATAAAGAACGTGGTTACCATCAGGATCTGCAAATTCAGCCCAACGGAATGAGATTCCCCAGGGAGGTATCTGTGTAAGAGGTGGACCCCCACCGCAGTCATACATTTTGTTTATTTTTTAAAAAACTTTTATTTATTTTAAGTGTGTTTTTCCAGGACCTGTCAGCTCCAAGTCAAGTAGTTTTTTCAAATAGTTGTGGAGGGCGCAGCTCACAGTGGCCCATGAGGGGAATGAACTGGCAACCTTGTTGTTAAGAGCACCACACTCTAACCAGCTGAGCTAACCGGCCGCCCCCACATTTTGTTTATTACTACAGAATTTTCACTCCAACCTGCATGAGGTCTTCTGAGCCTGGTGAGTGCAACTGGACCATAAGATGTTTCAAGGCCTTCTTTGTCGCCATGGCTTAGAAGCCTAGCCTACAGGTAGTAGCCAGGTTGTTTTCTTGGCCTTTCTCTTCTTGGCTCACAGCCTAAACTTTAATGCCTCACCACTCCTATGGTGAGAAAAAACACCCACAAAAGTCAAACCAAACCAGAAAAAGAGCTTATGAGACATAACTTAGAGATCTTAGAAAGATCCAGCCGGGCTGACCCACATACTCAACGCTACTTTTTTCCCACCTCCCATCTGATTTCCTCTTGACCTTTGAGTGGAGGCTGTTTTAATTGATTTGTTTTGGTGAGGATGTTGCATGGGAGGAGGTGTTTCTCTCACAGGAGGAAGATCCTGGGCTCCTATTTTTACTTCAGCTGCTCAAATAACAAGTTTAAATAAGGAAAAAAGAATCCAAAAATGAAATTCAGGTGGGTACATTGTGCAGACAAGAATTTTTTTTTAAATCCTTTTCACACTTAAAAATATCTACCCCTTCGCACTGTGGCTAAGTTCTTTCCTGGTCCTGGTCCCAAATCTGCCTTCATCCTAGGAGGGAGTGGGTACCAGGATGGGAGAAACCCAACTTCTCCCATGGACATTGTGTACAGAGCCAGTACACTGGAGGTGAAAACAACTTCATTATAATTTGCAGAAAATTCTGCCTTGATTTTAGGAATCCACCAATTCAGAAGTCATTTGGCAATGTAGAGACCTATTCCTGGGCTTTTTTTCCTTTTTCTTTTTTTCCCCTTTTTTTCAGAGAACTACTCTTTCTGTGACCTACAGGTTGATTTTAGAGACAATTTTATTAATGATCAAGGAACTGTTTTGTGAAGTCTAAAATCCTCTGCCATATTTAAGAGGTATTCTGTGATCTGGCCTTTTTCACTTCAATTCCTAATTTACTTGGAATGAGTTAAGTAGTAAAAAGCTTAGTTTTAAGGAAATATCTGGACTAAACATTATGATATTGTACCAAAAATATGCCTATTTTTTCCCCAGCTTGTTTATATCTAGGTATCCTTCCTTACCATCTCTCACTAAATAGTAGCTTGCTCCACAGTTTCTTGATGTTTAAAAAAAGCCCCCAGGCAGGGCTTCTTTCTTCTTATCCATTATCAGAGAGACCTGACCTGATACTTTTGACTTCTAAATGAACACTGAAATTGGCCTCTCTAGGGTTATTGAGAGGAGCTATTTTCTTTTACCAAAAGGACTAAAGAAAGGTCTTCTAGGTCAGGTACTGTGTGAGGTCAGTCTTCTTTCCTGAGTTCACACCTTAAATCCTTTTTAGGGAAGGAGGACTAAAGTAGTGCCCTATGCCCTCGGGCAGGAGAAACACTCACAAACTTCATCATTTCTCTTTTGCATCTTTGTCTGAGGGAATCTCAGAAATAACTATTATTGTCAAATATATGAATGGCTTACTATTTATATCTAGTTTTCAGGTGCCATAGTTATCATAATACATATCATTAAACATGTCAGACTAAATTTGTAGTGTCTTATCATTTTAATGTTACTGTTTATTTGTGTTTAAAATCCAGGATTATTTCATTGGGAACCAGGCTGTTCTGTCACTGATCAAAACTGGCTTTCTGGAGAATTATGTTGTACCTCTGTGATCTTGTTTTGCACCCCCACGCTGGAAGCTTAGCTCCTCTCCCAGTGGGTACACAGCTTCTCATTTCCTCAGCCTTCTGTTCATGATTCATGGATCAGATAGAAGACGATGTTGGCTCCATCTGGAAAGTGGGTCAATCAGTCTTTGAGATGACACACTGGAGGCCTAGATTTAGTGCGCTAGATACAGACTCTGTAAGTTTGGAGACCGATAGGGAAGGGAAGAAAGGACTTGACCCCTCAGAGAATAAAATCAAACTTCTGCCTGAAGTGGACTGCTGTCAAAGATGAAGACTCAGCAGTGTGTGAATAACAATTGTCATTAACACAAAAATTTAGTTGAAGGCGGGCACTTGAAAACCCTTCCTGATTCCAAATACCTCCCCCAGAGCGCTTTTGGAGCACCGAAACTTTCCACAAGTAGATTGTTGACCACTAGGGTGAGTCAGTCAGAAAAACTGACTGTGACTGAGTAATATGTTGGCACCTATTGGAATATTTACACCACTGCTTTGTTGGATTTGTCAGCCCAGTGAATCCCAAAGGGTGGGGAGTCATGTAGCCCATGATGGTCATTCATTTGGGGACAAGGCCATAGATGTAATAAAAATTGATAGTTATTTCTTTCCTTCCTTTCTGTTCCCTTTCCTTTCCTTTCTTCAGCATCTTTAATTGACCTCCGGACCTTGGTTTTACCATAATCCTTTGTTCAACACACTTTCATTATTGGTCAGTGCATGATCTGATTTATTTACTTAATTATTTTAAATAAGTACTGGTGACTCTGCCAATTAGTACCACATCTTATTCTCAGACCTCACCCCACCCAAGGAGCTCAGCCATTTCCCCGAATTCTGTGTTCAGAACTTCCTTGCTTTCATTTTCACATGTGTGTGTCCACCAGTTCTCCTGTTGATGAGCATTTAGGTTTTTCCGGGATTTTGCTATTTAAACAGTGATGTTATTAACAGTCTTATATATATCAGAGGGTATACATACACCAGAGTTTCTTTTGTGTATAATCAAGAGTGGAAGTGCTGGATCATGGAGTAGGTAATTGTTTGACATAATAAGATAATGCAAAATTATTTTCCAAAATGAGCATACTAATTTACATTTTTACAAGCAATGTATAAGAAATTTTACGGATGCACATCTCTTTCAACCTCTCTCTACATCCAATGCCAATAGCTTGGCAATATTGGACTTTTTAGTTTTTGCCAATCATATAGATTTAACTTGTATTTCGTGCTTTGATTTGCATTTCCACAATCACTACTGAAGTTGAACATTTTCTTCACATGGTCCCATATGTTTCTTATTTTGAAATTTCTTTTCATGTCGTCTGCTCATTTTCCAATTAGGATATAAGTACCTTTATACTGATATGTAGGAACAGTGATTTCTAAAAAATAAAAATAACTTTTAATCTAAACTTAGGATTCTACTCCCAAATGGAGTTTGCACAAGTTATATATACATATATATATATACATATATATCATATCTATATCTATATCTATATATATATATATATATGCCAAAAAGTATACACATTTTAAGACATGTTATCTATGTATTATTTTTAAAAGTTGAATTGAATTATGGTAGCAATGTGTAGTATGACATTCACTCAAAAGATGTTTTTGGGAATGATTGATTTTACTTCCAACAAGATGGTGCCCCACTGCACTTCCACCAAGACGTGAGAGCTTACCTCGATGAGAATTTGCCAGGACAATGGAGAAGATGAAGAGGTGTGGTTGAGTTTCCCACGTTCTCCTTACTTAACACCTCTTGATTTCTACCTATGGAGGACCTTAAAAAATGTGGTGTACCATAGAAAACCGGCTACACTGGAGGTACTTTGGGAAGAAATTGAAATGGCATGCACAGCAATATAAATGAACACCTTGGTCAACGTTGCTCAAGCAGTAATTTGCCGTAATCAGAAGTGTCTGGACGCGGTTGGCAACCACTTTGAGCATCTCTTGTAGTAGCAGAAGTCAAACATTACTTGTATTCATCTTTTGTTATCAGTACATATTGAGTATTACAATTTTATTACAGTTTTTTTCCTTCCTTAAAATGTGTATACTTTTTTTGGGCACCGTGTGTGTGTGTGTGTGTGTGTGTGTGTGTGTGTATTTTTTTTCCCCTTAAACTAGGAATCCAATATGCAGAAGGTACTAATAGGCAACGTTCCTGACCTTCAGAAAATGACAGTGCTGAATTCAACAATTTTCAACCATCTTGATCATTATCATCCTGTTTTCCCATCCACTTTTAGTCCAAACCACCATCATCTTACTTTGATTACTGCAACAGTTTCCTAAGTAGTCTCTCTGCTTCTACTCTTGCCCTCCCCCATATAACAACCGTCAGGATTTTGTCACTTCTGTCAAAATCCTCCCATGACTTCCAATTGCCCTTGTAATAAATCTGAAATTCATTGCCATAGCACAAAAAGCCCTATGTGATTTGATCCTTGCCTTCACTTTCCCTCCCTCTTTCCTTGGCCTCTATCCACACAGTCATTTTTGCTGTTTCTGGGACAGACCAGGCTTGATTCTCTTTCAAGGCTTTTGTGATCATTATTTTCTGCTGGGAAAGTTGTTCTCCTGAGTCTTCCCATATATCATCCTATTACACCATTCACTTTTCTACTCAGTACCACTTACTGAGAGGTGCTTTCCCTTACTACCAATCTTTATATATCTTCTTATCTTTCTTATCCTAATTATTTTTCCCCATAGTACTTATTACATCTGAAAATTATGTTATATTATTTTTCATTTTTTTTACTGTTGGTCTCCTCTGTGGAATGTAAGCACCAAGATGGCAGAAACTTGACTGCTTTATCTAGAACAGTATCTGGCACATAGTTGACTCCCAATAAGTATTTCTTTGTTAAATAAAATAATATAGATGAGGAGGCTATCCAAAACATTTTCAAATATCCACATAGATTGTTCACAGATAGCATTAGACCAGCAAACATAAATCATGTCATACAAAATGGATTCATAAGAACTAAGATGATTCAGGACAGAATCAAAGGATGATTCTAGAAGATCAAGTGAATTGTAGAGAATATCTAGAATTTTTTTTTTAAACAAACTTCATTGAAGTACATTTTATATTTCACATATTACAAGTGTACAAGTCAATTGACTAAGTAGTACAGCTTTTATCATCAGCTTTAGAAAATATTCATCTCCTCGGTAAAATCCCTCATGCCCATTTACAGTTGATTCTTGTTCCCATTTTCAGCTCAGGCAACCACTAATGTACCTTTTGTCTCCATAAATTTGCCTCTTCTATCATTTATATAAACACAATATGCATGCAGTCTCTTGTGTCTACTTTCTTTCATTTCGTATGTTTTTGAGCTTTATCCATGACATAGCATGTGTCAGCACTTTGTTCATCTTTATGGGGAAAGAGTAATCTATTTTTCTTGTCAGTTTTTAAATTTATTTTATTATTATCAGTTTCAGGTGTATAAAACAATATAGTGATTAGACATTTATATACCTCACAAATTGATAACCCCAATATGTCTATTACCCATCTGACACATAATTATTAGAATATTATTGACTATATTCCCTATGCGGTACTGTATATCCCTGTGACTATTTTTAAAATTATAGTTGACATACAATATTATTTTACATTAGTTACAGGAGTACAGAACAATGGTTAGACATTTATATAATTTATGAAGCAATCCCCTCAATAAGTCTAATACCCATCTGACTCTATACATAGTTTTTATAACATTATTGACTAAATTCCCCATTCTGTACTTTACGAGTATATACTGGTGACTATTTTGTAACTACCAATTTGTACTTCTTAATCCCTTCCCCTTTCTCACCCAGTCTCCTGACTTCCCTCCAATCTAGTAACTATCAGTTTGTTCTCTGTGTCTATGAGTATATTTCAGTTTTGTTTGTTCATTTATTCTGTTCTTTAAATTCCACATATTAGTGAGATCATATGGTATTTATCTTTCTCAGTCTCACTTATTTTACTTAGCATAATATCCTCTAGGTCCATCCATGTTGTTGCAAATGGTAAAATTTCATTCTTTTTTTTATAGTAGAGTAATACTCCATTGTATATATATACCACCTCCTCTTTATCTGATCGTCTATTTCAGTTGTTTCCATATCTTGGCTATAGTGAATAGTGCTGCACTAAACATAGGGGTACATATATCTTTTCAAATTAGTGTTTTGGATTTCTTTGGATAAATACCAAGGAGTGGCATTGCTGGATCATATGGTAGTTCTATTTTTATTTTTTTGAGGAAACTCCATACTGTTTTCCATAGTGGCTGCACCAATTTGCAATTTCAGCAACAACACATGAGGGTTCCCTTTTCTCCACATTTTTGCCAACACTTGTTATTTGTTGATTTATTAGTCATAGCCATTCTGACAGGAGTGAGGTTGTATCTCATTGTGGTTTTTATTTGCATTTCTCTGATGATTAGTATCTAGATAACATTGAGCATCTTTTCATATGTCTATTGGCCATCTGTATGTCCTCTTTGGAGAATTGTCTATTTAGGTCCTCTGCCCATAATTTAATTGAATTGTTTGTTTTTTGGTGTTGAGTTGTATGATTTTTTTAAAAAAATAAATTTTGGACATTAACCCCTTATTAGATGTATCATTGGCAAATACCTTCTCCCATTCAGTGGGATGTCTTTTTGTTTTGTTGATGGTTTCCTTTGCTCTGTAAAAACATTTTAATATGACATAATCTCATTTGTTTATTTTTTTTGTTTGTTTTTCTTGCCCGAGGAGATATAACAACAAAAGTATTACTAAAGGTAATGTCATAGAGTTTACTTAATATATTTTCTTTTAGGAATTTAATGGTTTCAGGTCTTACTTTAAAACCTTTAATCCAGTTTTAAGTTTATCCTTGTATATGGCATAGAAAGGTAGTCCAGTTTCATTTTTTTGCATGTATCTGTCCAGCTTTCCCAGCATTATTTATCAAACAGACTATATATTCTTGCTTCCATTGTCATAGATTAAATGACCATATAGGCATGGATTTATTTCTGGGCCCTCTAGTCTGTTCCATTGATCTATGTGTCTGTTATTAGGCCAATACCATGCTGTTTTGATTACAGTGGACTTGTAGTATAATTTGGTATCAGGTAGTGTGATATTCTGGCTTTGTTCTTCTTTCTCAGGATTGCTGTGACTTTCGACATCTTTTGTGGCTCCATATAAATTTTAAGATTATTTGTTCTAGTTCTGTGAAAAATGCCATTGGTATTTTGGTAGGGATTACAGTGAATCTACAGATTTCTTTGGGAAGCATGGACATTTTAACAATGTTAATTCTTCCTATTCATGAGCATGATATATACTTCCATTTATTTGTACCTTAATTTGTACCTTTTTATTTATTTGTACCTTTATTTGTACCTTAATTTCTCTCTTCAATTTCTTATGATTTTCTGACTATAGGTGTTTTACTTCTTTGGTTAAATTTATTCCTAGGTATTTTATTTCCTTTGGTGCAATTGTAAATGGGATTGTTTTGTTAATTTCTCTTTCTCATACTTTGTTATTGGTGTATAAAAATGCAACTGATTTCTGAATATTAATTTTATATCCTGTTACTTTACTAAATTTATTTCTCAGTTCTAATAGTTTTTTTTTTTCTTGTGTGTAATCTTTGGGGTTCTCTCTATATAGCATCATGTCATTTGCAAATCATGACAGCTTTACTTCTTCTTCTCCAGTTTGGATGCCTTTTGTTTCTTTTTCTTGTCTGATTGCACTGGCTAGGACTTCCAGTACCGTGTTGAACAAATGTGGTGAAAGTGGGCGTCCTTGTCTTTTTCCTGATCGTAAGGAGAATGCTTTTATCTTTCCCCATTGAGTACATTAGCTGTGGATCTGTCATATATAGTCTTTATTAGATATGTTCCCTCTATTCCCACTTTGCTGAGAGTTTTTTTTAATCATAAATAGGTGCTGGATTTTGTCAAATGCTTTTTCTGCATTTATTGATATGACTGATTTTTATTTTTCATTTTATGTGGTGTATCATGTTAATTGATTTGCAGATATTGAACCAATCTTGCATACGAGGAATAAATCCCACTTGATTGTGGTGTATGATCTTTTTAATATATTGCTGAATTTGGTTTGCTAGTATTTTGTTGAAAAGTTTTGCATCTATGTTCGTCAGGGATATCGGCTTATAGTTTTCTTTTTTTTGTAGTGTTTTTGTTTGGTTTTGGAATCAGCATGATGGTGGCCTGGTAAAATGAGCTAGCGAGGGTTCTTCCCTTTGGAATATTTAAAAATAGTTTGAGGAGAATAGGTGTTAACTATTTTTTGAATATTTGGTAAAATTCACCTGTGAAGACACCTAGTCCAGGACTTTTGTTTTTTGGGATCTTGTTGATTACTGATTCAATTTTGTTGGTAGTAATTGGTCTGTTCAGATTTTCTGTTTCTTCTTGATTCAGCATTAGAAGATTATATGCTTCTATGAATTTATCCATTTCTTCCAGATTGTCCAACTTGTGGTGTATAGTTGCTTGCAGTATTTTCTTAAAACTTTTTGTGGTTTTGTGGTTAATTGTCTTCTCTTTCATTTCTGATTCTCCTCTTTCATTTCTGATTTTATTTATTTGGGTCCTCTCTCTTTTTTTTTCTTGACGAGTCTGGTTAAAGGTTTGTCAATTTTGCTTATCTTTTCAAAGAACCTGCTCTTTGTTTCATTGATCTTTTGTATATATATATTTTAGTCTCCATTTCATTTATTTCCACTCTCATCTTTATCGTTTCCTTCCTTGTAATCATTTTAGGCTTTGTTTGGTGTTTTTCTTTTTTCCATTTCCCTTAGGTGTAAAGTTAGACTGTTTATTTGAGATTTTTATTGTTTCTTGAGGTAGGTCTGCCTTGTTATGAATTTCCCTTTTAGGACTGTTTCATTGTGTCTCATAGATTTTGGGTCACTGTGTTTTCATTTTCATTTGTCTCAAGTTATCTTTTGATTTCTTCCTAGATTTCATTGTTGACCCATTCATTATTTAACAGCATATTATTTAGCTTCCATGAGTTTTTGTGCATTTCAGTTTTTTTCTTGTAATTGATTTCTAATTTCATACCATTGTGGTCAGAGAAGATGCTTGATATGATTTCATTCTTAAATTTACTGAGACTTGTTTTGTGGCCTAACATGTGATCTATTTTGGGAAATGTTCCATGTGCACTTGAAAAGAATGTATATTCTGCTGCTTTGGGGTGAAATGCTCTAAAAATATTAATTAAATCCATCTGGTCTGTGTGTCATTTAAGGCCACTGTTTCCTTGTTGATTTCCTATCTAGAAGATCTGTCCATTGGTTTCAGTGAAATGTTCAAGTCCCCTACTATGATTGTGTTACTGTTGATCTCTGCCTTTATGTCTGTCAATATTTGTTTTATATATTTAGGTGCTCCTATGTTGGGTGCATAGATGTTTACTAGGGTGATGTCCTCTTGTTGAATTGATCCCTTTATCATTGTATTGTCCTTCTTTGTCTTGTGTTGTAGCCATTTTAAAATCTATTTTGTCTGATAGAAGTAGTGCTACCCCAGCTTTCTTCTTGTTTCTATTTGTGTAAAATATCTTTTTTCTGTCCCTTTACTTTCAGTCCATGTATGTCTTTTGATCTGAGATGAGTCTCTTGTAGAAAGAATACACATGGGTCTTGTTTTCTTGTCCATTCAGCTATCCTTTGCCTTTTGGTAGGAGCACTTAATCCATTTACATTTAAAGTAATTATTGATAGGTACATAGTTATTGCCATTTTATTATTCATATTTTTGATCTTCTTTTATTTGTATTTTGTTTTACCCCTTCTTCTTTAAGAAGTTCTTTTAACATTTCTTGTAATACTGGCTTGGTGGTAATGAATTCCTTTAGCTTTTTCTTGTCTGGAAGCTCCTTATCTCTCTTTCAATTTTAAATGATAGCCTTCCTTCGTAGAGTTGTAGGTCCTTGTTTTTCATAACTTTGAATATTAACTTCTGGCCTAGAAAGTTTCTTTTGAGAAATCAGTTGATAGTCTTATGGGTGCTCCCTTATGAGTAACTAGTTTTCTTCCCCTTGCTGCTTGCAGGATGCTGTCTTTGTCTTTAACCTTTGTCATTTCAATTATGATGTGTCTTGGTGTGGGCCTCTTTGGGTTCATCTTGTTTGGGACTGTCTGTACTTCCTGGGCTTGTAAGTCTATTTCCTTCACCAGGTTAGGAAAGTTTTCAGTCATTATTTCTTCAAATAGGTTCTCAATCTCTTGCTTCTTCTCTTCTCCTTCTGGTACTCCTATGATGTGAATGTTGTTATGCTTTATGTTGTTCCAAATGTCCCTTACACTATCTTCATTTTTTTTTTAATTCTTTGTGTTGTTGCTGTTCCAATTGGGTGTCTTCTGCTACTTTGTCTTCTAAATCGCTGATTTGATGTTCTGCTTCATGGAATCTGCTGTTGGTTCCTTCTATTGTATTCTTTATTTCAGTTATTGTATGCTTTATTTCTGGCCAGTTAAAGAAGTTTCTATATCCTTCTTTATGCTTATTATCTCTTTCTTGAAGTTGTCCCTAGGTTCCTCAAGCATTCTAATAACTAGTGTTTCAAACTTCATCTCTGGTAAGTTGGTTGCCTCCATTCCATTTGGTTCTTTTTCTGGAGGTTTCTCCTGTTCTTCTATTTGGGACATGTTTCTTTGTTTCCTCATTATGGCTGCCTCTCTGTGTTTGCTTCTATGTCTCTCAGTTTTTGCTGGGTGGCTCTATGTAGTATGTGTCCTGTGTGGTCCAGAGGTGCAGTGTCCCTGATGACCTGTGCATGTGCTCCAGGAGTGCCCCTTGAGTGTGTTGTGTGTGTTCTCTTGTTATTGAACCTTGATTGCTTTTGGTACATTAGTAAGTAGTGCTCTGAAGCTGGCCTCTAGATATGTTTCTTCTGGTGTCTCTTGGGAGTAACTCGTGTGCAAACTAATGTCAACCTTACCTGTGACAGCCCTGGGCTACCTGGTAGGAACTACCAAAACTATATATGATTGGTTGCTGCCTATTGTGGATCTGGAGGTGTGTGGGGGTGACCTTGCTGTGAACTGAGGGCTCCTGCCTCCAGTATTAAGCCTGGGACAGCTTAACAAAAGGCTCAGAACCTCCTAGGCCTGTTGCCACTTGCTGGCTGCCCTTAAGCCTCAGTTGCTGATGTAAGGCCCAGCGGTTGAAAGAGTCTCCTTAAATATGTGCAGGGCTGTTTGAACGAGTGTTGAGAGTTCCTTTGGTGAGGCAGCAGTAGCTGGGCGAAGCTGGGTCCCAGGGAGTCAGGGGTTGTGGGCGGTGGTTTTTACAAAGTTAATGTAGATTCAGTTCTTTCACCAGTGCTAATCCTGTGACTATTCCACAAAATTCCCTGAGCATACCATGGCCAGCCACTGCTCACCCCAGGCACACAGATCCCCAAGAGCTGCCCAAGAGAGGCTTCAGCACCAGCTGTGACTGACTATCTGCCACTGAAAGTTCCCTGGGCCACCACCGAGTCCACTTCTGTAAAAGCCTTCCACAGCTCGTGGGGCAGGGCTTCTGCCCAGGAGCTAAGGGTGCCCCAGGCGATGCATCACTAGTTGGGTGGAGCAGGGACCCAGGGTATCACCAAAGTGGTGCACACATGCAGATTTTACTAGACCAATGAGGTCTCAGATTTGGCCTTTTGGGGGAGGAAAGATGGCACCCTTCTGTAGGCTACCTGTGAGGTGGGCTCCACACTAGGACAATAGTGGCTGTCCCTTCAGCCATCACCGTGAAACTGCATAACTCAGTCTTTGGTGTCTCTCGAGTTGCTGTCCTTCCACCAGATCCCTGGTGAGTGTTTGCAAGTCAGTATAACTTTGTTTGTGACCTTTAAGAGGACATCTGGGTTTCTAGTTGCCTTCCTCTCACAAGGATGGGTTGATGGAGTTCCTGCTGATTTTTACTGCCAGATGTTGTGGGGACTCCTCTTCCTGGCATAGGACCCATTGGCTAGGGATCCTGTTGTGGTCCTGGGACCCCTCCTTCTTCAGGGGGGACCTCCACCGCTAAAGTGTCCCTCCCATTGCTCAACAGCTACCTGTGGGTTTGGGGTTAGTTTTTTTTTTGAATCTATGCCCCTGCTACCAGTCTTGATTTGGCCTCTCCTTTAGATCCTTAGTTATAGGTGCTCTGTTCAGCTAGTCTTCAGATGATTTTTGAGGTTGATTGTTCTATAATATATTTGTAAGTTTAATGTGATTCTAGGAGGCTGCATGCATAGCATTTACCTATTCCACTATCTTGGACCACTCTCTGAATAGTATTGTATGAGGTGTGACCCACACATGCAGTGAATGCTGCTGTTGAGTGCCATGCAGCAGAAAGACAGGATCTCTAATACGGGAAGTGGTGTAATAGTGTGTAACAAGTTTCAAATTGTTTGGTGCCGTCAGTTGGGTGTGAGCTACAGTTGAGAGAAGGTGTGTTTTAAAGTGTGCCGTCAATCGTCCTCCATCATGATCTGTGTCACACATCACTTGTGTTACACAGAAATGTCTGTCAAATTAAAAATATTACGTGTGTCCTCATCCACCTTATTCACTGGATCTGGCACCTTATGACTTTTGGCTCTTCCAAAATGACCATGAAAGGTAAATGTTTTGAATTGATTCAGGACATTGAGGCAGACATGAAAGTGCAACTAAAGGCACTCATGAAAGAGGACTTCCAGAAACGCTTCAGAAAGGGGCAAGAACGAGGGGATAAGGGTGTTTGAAGTGAGGGGGAGTATTTTGAGGGGGATTAATGACAATGAGTCTTTTACTGTAATAAATTTTTTATTTAAACATTCACCGTATTTTTTGGTCACACCTTATATTATATGACTGTACCACATTGTATCTGTCCATTCACAACTTGATGTACCTTTAGGTTGTTTCTAGATTTTGGTTGTCATGAAAAATGCTGCTGTGAACATTCATGTGCATATCTTTCTGTGGGCGTGTTTTCATTGCTCTTGTATAAATGCCTAGGAGCAGAATTGCTGGGTCATATGGTAGTTCATACTGAACTTTTTAAAGAAACTGATAATCTGTTTTCCAAAGTAACTGTGCCACTTTTCATTCCTACCAGCAGTGTACGAATGCTCATGTTTTTCCATGTCCTTACCAGTGTTTGTTATGGTCTGTCTTATTTATTATAGCCCTTCTAGTGGATATGTAATTGTACCTTGTGGTTTTAATTTTCATTTCCCTAAATACTAATGATGTTGAGCCTCTTTTTATGCAGTTAGTAGCCACTTGTACATCTTTGGAGAAATGTCCATTCAGAGAGTTGGTAGTTTTTAAATGTTTTAAAGGAGAGAAAATATGCATTTGTGGAAGCTTTCTCAATAGACCAAATTAGCTTCTATAAAGGCAGACATAGGACAGTAGTGTGTAAATTACTTATAAAGGAAAGTGTAAAAAGCACAGGTTTGTTAGGATGAAGGGTCTCCAAAGGTAATGAAGGACTGGTGAGATGGGCAAAAAAGTTAGTAAATAGTCTTGAGTGCCATGTTGAGTAATGCAACATGAGAAGAGTGATAGCAAAAGAGACTAGATTTTAATGCCACAAAGAAGTATTATATTTGGGTTAAATATGTATGCACTAGTTTTCCTGTGTGTGGGAACATAACAGGATATATTCCTGAGTCTTTCACAAAACTGTAGGAAAGGAACAGATTCCAGTGACCATTTGGTTCATCTGTCTATCCAGGCAGGATTAAATATAACTCATTTTTCATACATAGATATAATTTCTACTGGAGATCACAAATTTTTCTTCAAGGAAAGTGATTCTCTTCAGTTCTTAGTTAACCCATTTCAGTTTAAAAAAACTTGACATTCAGGAAAGATTTCTTATTTCTTCCTTGAATTTTAGTTAAATTTTTTTTTAATCTTAAAATACCTGGTTTGAGATATAAAAACAAACAATTGAAACAGCTACTTTTCATTACATTTGGTACTCAGGATACTGCAGGTTCTTGAAAAGTGTTTCTCTTTTTAGCCTCTGTTCTCTAGTCTGCTTTTTCTATGCAATATATAACAACTTGTTATTTCTGTAGAGTACTCATGAAGAATCAATTCCTCCCCAGATATTGTGATAGGTGATGGTTATGTATACTTGAATTTAGCCCCGTTATTGTATAACATTCATAGACACAGTGAACAAAAGGAGCTGAAATCTTCTTGTGCCAAATCTTCCCTAAAATTCTCCTCTGTCTGACTAGGGGAGCTGTTGGTAAAGATTGGGCAAAGTTTTCCCTGAAACGACTTATTTCAAAGGGTACATTAAAATGACAAGTAGAAATGATTTATATATGTCACAGGATTCAGGCTTGTGTATTAGACCTACTTAAATCTAGCACCAAAAGCAATCAAAAGAAGACAATTTTAAGTGAACTTCAATATGTACCTCACAGATGTGGAAGTTCTCTCTTCCCTTTCTTTGGGGACAATTCGGATTTACAGCTAATTTGTCACTGAGCACTTGATGTCTGTCAGAGAAAGAAGAGGGAAGAGGAGAGACCAACTGATCAGAGGTTGAACAAGAAATTTCTTTGCCTCCATTTTTTTTTTTTTTTTAGGGAAAGTAGAGGTTTGAAGTAAACATTACAAACAAACAAACAAACAAAAAACTAGGCATATATAATGTTACTGTCAAAACAAAATCACAGACCTGCAAAACTGTTTTGATCTGAACTCACACTTTGGTTCATCATTTTCTTGCCTGAAGATATTTCCATTGGAACACATGCAGTGATTTTCTTCTTTCATTACAGTTTGTTGGAATGTATTTCTGTGTTATGTTTCTTTGTTTAACTTTCCAAGCAATCCTGACATTAAGATGATACCTGAAATTCAATAATATTAATATTACTGGATTCATTTCCTTCAAGCTTTTTAAAATTGCAAACATTTTACAAGCAATTTATTATTCTAAACTTGTTCTTTATAAGTTTGTTTGGATTTACAAGTTTCTGTTCTTTATCAATGAGGAATTGTCATTAATCAGTGTCTCCTATATGTGCACAATGTGCCCCGAGGCCTTGGTCCTCGACACTTGAAATTCCCAACTTTCTAAAATCCCTGTATTAAGATGGAAAGCCAAGTCATGAATTGGTCATGAAGTAAACCACCATTATATCCAAGGTAATATGCATATGCTGATGAAACCATCAGAAGCTACAACAGCATATGCATACATATTGCCAGAGGCACTTCCCTCCAGTAAGGGAAGCAGACAAAAATTGAGGAAAGACAAAATCATCAATTTTTCATCTCTTCCTATCCACAAAGTCCTTTTTTGGTAAATTTTGTTTAAAATTTTTTGTCCTTATTCCTTAAGGAGAAAGGGAGCCAGTGCTTGTATTGACTGCAGTTGGGTTTTCTAACTTGGTGTGATTTTTCGCAAATGCTGTATTTGTCCTTTCTTGCACTGCTGAATGTCAGGTCAGTGCCATGGAAAGTGGCTTAGGAAAATACTTTGCCTTAGCACAGTCAGGACTTTTCTGCATAAATGCTATTTCCTGGTATTTTCTTCCCTTGAACTTCCCCAGGAAGTTCTTCAGGTGTCTTTAGGTTTACAGAATCATTTTGTGTGCATGGGGGTGGGGGCGGGGTTAGGGAGAAGTGGCGATTTGGGTCAAAGCCCTAGTGACTGGTGAATCTGTGTTTCATAGTACTTATAAAAATTCACTTCACTGGGAATGCAAGAAAGCCCGAGTCAAAACTTCACAGTGAAAAGCAGAGGAGATGACTCTAGAAAGAGAAGGAGTGATGCTGACAGGGAGTAAGAGTTTTAAGGGTAAACTGGAGGAAGATGAGAATAAACTGCTAAGTGAAAAACATAAACATCTTAAGCTTTCTAAGTTAGAAATAGAAAACCAGAGAGTTTTTTTTCTTAGCAGATTTCAGGCATCTTTTCATCCATGAATGTTGACTGTCTCCTTTCCCATGTAATATACATGGAAACGTGTAAGTATATAGAGGTGATAGATTATAATGTTGAAAAGCACAGCGAAGAACGGTGGTTCTAAGTATGGTCCCTAGATCAGGTGTATCAGCATCTCCTGGGAATTTGTTAAAAATGCACATTCTTAACCCTATTTCAGACCTACTGAGTCAGCAATTTTGGGGGAAAGGCCTCTAATTTGTGCTCTAACAGAAGCTCTCCAGGTGACTCTAATGCATATCAACGTTTGCGAACCACTGGTATAATGATTGAGAGTATGACATCTGGAGCCAGATGGCTATATTACTTAGGGTAATTCATTTTTGTTTCCCATCTATACAATGGTAACAGTACTAAACTCACAGTGTAGTAACGAAGACTAAATGAGTTAAAGTGGGTCCATTCTATAGAATAAGACCCGGCCACTGTAAGTGCTATAGAAATGTTTAGATGATGATGATGATGGTACTCTTTACAGGTGTTCTTTTCCTTTTTTCCCCCTGCATTTCACAGTTTATTAAGTTTGCGAAGGTGTTGCAATGATGTTGCTAAACTTTTTTTGATATCAGAGGGATTGTTCATTATGAATTTGTAACAACTTGACAAACAATTAACCAAGTTTACTATTTGAAAGTGCTGAAAAGGCTGCGTGAAAAAGTTAGATGAACTTGGGAGTGGCCGATTAGCTCAGTTGGTTAGAGCATGGTACTACTCTTAACAACAAGTTTGCCGGTCCGATCTCCACATGGGCCACTGTGAGCTGCGCCCTCCACAACCAGATTGAAACAACTACTTGACTTGAGCTGATGGGTCCTGGAAAAACACACTTAAAATAAATAAAAGTTAAAAAAAACAAAGTTAGTCGACCTGAACTTTTCACCAACAATTCATGGCTCTTGCATCACCACAACGCACCAGCTCACATGGCACTGTCTGTGAGGGAGTTTTTAGCCAGTAAACAAATAATTGTATTGGAGCACCCTCCCTACTCACCTGATCTGGCCCCCAATGACTTCTTTCTTTACCCAAAGATAAAGGAAATATTGAAAGGAAGGCATTTTGATGACATTCAGGACATCCAGGGTAATACAACGACAGCTCTGATGGTCATTCCAGAAAAAGAGTTCCAAGATTGCTTTGAAAGGTGGACTAGGCACTGGCGTCAGTGCATAACTTCCCAAGGGGAGTACTTCAAAGATGATCATTGTGATATTCAGCAATGAGGTATGTAGCACTTTTTCAAGGATGAGTTCAGGAACTTAGTTGTCAGACCTCATATTGCAAAGCTTTGTGTTTACCAGGAGATCTTCCCTCCTATTATCTTAAAGTTATTTCCCATGACTCAAGGCATTATTTATCTGCATATGCTCCATTTGTATCAAAAATTACCTGTGGTGCTTATTAAAATGCAGATTCTCATATTCTACTCAGATTCCCAGGGATGATCAGAACTCTCTAATGATACTTATGCATTCCTAAATTTTAAAACCATTGCTCTTAGATAACAATGACTATACTCTTATTTTGCAAATGATCACTTGAAGCACAGGGCTAGCATCAGTTTAGTTCCCTAGAACTTAGTTCCAAGAACTGGACTTCTCATTTTGTGTTATATTGACAGACTATGCTGTCTCTTTGTAGTTTTATTTGCTTTATCAGGAATTTTATTGGAGTTGTAATACTTTACTGAGATCTAGTATTAATTACTCTAAAAATAACATTTACCTTGTAAATCTAGAACTGTACAGAACAGTGAGTTCCTGGAAAATATACCTGGACCATTATCCATCACTCAGCTGCAATTATTACAGTTGTGATGTATCTAATCCATCACTCTTACATTATTGAAAAAGCAAAAGGGCTCATAGAGTTGAGAAAATTGTCAAAAGTCACATGACTAAATAATGGCAGAGCCAAGAGTAGAGTTGGGCCTCCCAACTTCCAATCCAGTGTCCTTTCATTATATCCCACTGTCCTAATCCTTGCTTATTTACATGATTTATAGCAGCACTTAAATTTTAAAAATAAGTATACCTGTACTGCTCACAGAAAATCTGGTCTCAGCAGTTTTTGACCTCCTTTAGTTTGTTTTACTTAAAGGTAGGCTAACATCACATCTTCCTTTTAATAATAGTGATCAATCAATTATATAATGAGAACTAAGAACTCACAACTCCAATGCATATTGCTTTTAGAACAGTGCAAATTTGACTGTTCTAAAGCAATTAGATTGGCGTTTCAGACTGTGATGAAAAAGCTTTGGTCTTTTTCACACAGAACCTAATGTCTTGTACATATTGTTCTATTACAGTCAAGATCCTACACAGTGTCAGTATGCATTTAGACAGCTTCATTCTTAATTTTGAGGTCACACAGGGATGTTTATCTCCAGCTACAAATTATGTTCATATAATTTGTGGTAGTGGGTGCTATTCATGTTAGGATCACTTTATTTTATAAAATGATTTTCTTTTGGTCTCAGTTGTTTGTACTTTTCATATTATATATGAACTTCTGCTTATTGCAGTTATCTTCTTCTGTTCCTCTTTCCCGCTAAGAATGGAATATTTGTAGTTTTAATGCACTCAAGTACTACTCCCTCTACCTAGGGTAGGTTTTTGTCCATCTTACCCTTAGATGGTTCACTACTACTACTTAGTATCTAGTTAACTACTCCTCATTCTTTAGGTCTCAGCTCAGCTATTTCCTCATCAAGAAATATTTCTTTCCTTTATCTCTTTATAGAAGAAGCTCCTTGCCCCCATACCCTGCATTCTTTATTAATTTACAGTGTTTATTTCTTCATGGCATTTATCACAATATGTAATTTTTTGTTTATATGTTTGCATATTTTTTTTCTCTTTTTCCCTCCACCCCACTTGATTGTAAGGACCATGTGTCTATCATACAGAAGATGTATCTATTTTGCCCCAGTACTAGGCACAATGCCTGATATGTAGTAGAGACTCAATAAACATTTGTTGAATGAGTGATATGTCTTTGTGAGTTTGTGTAGAATTTTATAGTCTGTTTAAAAGTATGTTTGCATGTGGTAAATCTTGGTCCCTTATAAAACCATCTTTTGGCTTATCTCCTTCATTGATGGGCACTAACATAGACAAAGGGTGGTCTACCTACTCAGTTACCTTGACTCCAAACCTAATAAATGGACCAAGCCTCCTAGAGCATTTGAACCATGGTGCTTGTCTTGAGGGGACCTCAGCTTTCTAGAACATTTTAGACCACAATGCGCTATCTTCTAGAGCATGCCCTCTATGGTGGCCTTGGGCCACAGGTTGAACTCTTGAAATGTGGTTAGTGTGAAGTGCTATGTGCTGTGAATGTAAAGTATACATTATATTGTAAAGATTTAGTATAAAAATATCTCATTAATAATTACTATGTTGCTTACTTATTGAGATAATGTTTTGGATATATTGGGCTAAATAAAATATATTGTTAAAATTAAATTCACTTTTTTCTTTTGATTTTTTAAATGTGCTGCTGGAACATTTAAGATTATATATGTGGATTACATTTGTGGCTCACATTATATTTTTACTGGGCAGTGCTGTTCTAGACCCAACTAGTTCACCCTAGTTGTTAGGCAATGTAGACTGAAGGTGATCCACTGAAGGGAATGCTAAAATTGCACGAGCTTCTCATAGGCTACTCCTTTCTTGTTAGGTGTGCTCCAGGGGAAGGACTGGCACTCCTGGAGAGTGGCTCAGGTGCCATTTCAGTACTCCGTTAATGTCAAATCATGAGGTCCAGAGGCAGTTTGTGTCTCCAAACACAGAAACTTTAAATGTGTTGCCAGTGGTTACATGTCTTGTTTAAAACACTGCTGAGACCAGAACACAAGTCTTTGAATTATGCTGTGACATTGAATTACTTATAGAAGGACCTACTAATAAAATTATATCTTCCTTTTTAAGTGACTAGAAAATTTTAAATAACTGTTAATAAATTATGTAGATTTTCTAAAAACATCAAGTAATGATATAATTACAGTTCAGTCTTTAGATGGTTAAATAGATGGAAAATCATATTACACACTCTGATAAATTAAACAAACCGAGACTCCTTCTGTTATTTTTGCCACATATACTAGAGCATTAAACTGGGATGACCTTTATTTAGCAAAGGAGCATACTGCAAAGCAAAATTTAAACAGAAAGTGAGATATGAAGACAAACTCTACTAGTAAGTAAATACTAATCTAATAACCATTCTTTGCATAGCTATAAAAAATCACTTGGAGACTGTGTAAAAATCGTTGCTATGTCTTATTCCAAAAGCCCCCATCGCTGACATACCAGGCAGACTTCTCAGGTATGGAGATAGATTTTTAAATAATTAGCTTCATCACCATGAACTTCTGGCTTACTCATTAATTTAGCAAATATTTAGTGAGGACATACTCCATGTCAGGCATTTCTCTGTGTTCTAGGTACTCATGATACTACAGTGACCAATGCAGACAAACGTTTGCTCTTTAGAGCTTACATTTCAATGCTTAGGTATTTTCTCAGTGAGGAGAATGTAATAAAATGGCAAAGTAAATTGAAGCAGTGCTATGATAGAATGCCACGAGTGTCATTTTTTTAAATTAGTTGGGATTTGAAGTGAATTTGGGATTTTCTATTTGTGTCGTTCTTGGGGAATTTGAAAATGGAGTGCATATGGAAAGTGGAAGTGCGTAAAAAAACAACATATCCAGTACTAATTAGTATTTCCAGAATGTAAGAATACACTTCTAAAGCTTCAAAGAAAACAATTGGATGGGTGTTAAGGGATTTCCCACTAATTGGAGGGGAGGGGCTTGGCATACCTATTCAACTCTTCTATATATCCCAATCTATAGTTAACCAGATGTCTTAGTTCTTATATTCATTAATTCTAGGAACTCTAAGAATGGCTTCCCTTCTCATTCAACACAGACTCACCCATTCTCATTCGCTCACAGTATGAGTCCTGTCTTTTGCACAGGTTCTCTCCCTTCCACATCTTCTCTTGCATACACTTTGACAGGTTCCCCTTCATCCTGGCCCCCTTTCAAGTAGAGCTTCCTTGAATATGGCACTTTTCCCTTAAAGCTCAGCCATGTCTCCATTACTTCCTCATAGCTAAGAACTCTGCAAGTAGGTTTCAATCATTTCTTCAATCGACAACGAGGAGGATTTGATAATTGGCCAAAAATGAGCAGATGCTCGGGAGGACACATCTCCATCCTACGTCCCTCCCTTCCGATTTAAGTCAGACATGAAAACTCCTTTCTCCCTCTTTTCCAGGCAAAAGAGTTAAGCGTGATTGAATTAAGCATGCAAGCCTCCAACACCCTCCTCTTCAGTACGTTCAAGTTTCCTAAGCTCTGAGCCACAAAAGCTCTGCTTCTTCCCTCACTCCCGCCCACCGCATGCCACCCCCTCAGGTTTCCGAGCCATCAGGGAACGCGAGTGGGTGCAAGGAGTCGGAGCTGCTGCTTCCCGCTTCACTGTCTCCTCCCGCGCCTCCTCCGTGCTGCCTCGGGTTCAGCACTGGACAGCTCCCGCCCCGTTCCGGACACACGGCTGATTGACAGCGGAGCCGACCAAACAGGGAACAAGACGACTTGCAGCCGCCCTACAAGGGTTTGGTTGCGGCCAGGCTGCCTTTTTAAACGGGCTTTTCTCCCGAGAGCAGGGAGAGGCAGGCGTGTGGTTTGCGGCCACGTCTCAGGCTCCGCTTCACCAGCTGTCTGGCCCTCTCGACTCCAGGGACGCAACGTCTTCAAAGAAATCTTGGCTCCCTGGGACTGGCCGCTGGGTCCGCGGGGCCGGCCGGGGCGCGCGCGCTCCGCGCCTCCGGGCGAAGCGAATGGGGAGGAGCCAGACCCCGGAGGCGGGAACGACCTGCGCGGCTGAGAGGATGGAGTAGCGTCTTCCGCGGCCGCGGCGGCAGCAGCAGCAGCAGCAGCTCGGGAGCACACCTCCATGAGAGCGGCGGTGGCAGCTGCCCAGCAGAAGGACGCGAGCAGGCTAAGTGGAGCCGCCGGGAGCCGGAGCGGAGGTAACCTGTTCTGCTCCAGGCTGGGAGGTGCGTAATCCCCAGCCCACCCCTCGCGGAGCGGCCGCGGCCAGCGTGGCCACAGGTGATTCGATTTCCTGTGACGGTAGCTTCGCCGGCGGGCTCATTTGGAGACATTCTTATTTCAAGTCCTTTTCGACGGGGTGCCGTCTGGAGAAGAGGGAAGTCTCCTAGTAAAAGTCTCACTGCTGATAAATCGACGACCAAAATTTAAAGTGACCCCCACCGCGACCTCCCCTCCCCTCCTCTCTGCGAGGCAGATGGGAGCCATGGCTTGTCTCTTACTCTTCTGCTTCCTGCTCGCTCCTCTGGGACTGGGGGCCGTGGGCGCCAGCCGTGATCCCGCGGGACGGCAGGGTTCCCCGCGAGAGAGGACCCTCAGGGCCAAACAGCACGCCCAGCAGCCCGCCCGAGCCCCTGCCTCGGACCCCTCGGCTCCCAGGAGCCGCTCCACCGACGGCACCATCCTGGCGCAGAAACTCGCCGAGGAGGTGCCCACGGACGTGGCCTCTTACCTGCACACCGGGGACTCCCACCAGCTGAAGCTAGCCAACTGCTCGAGCCGCTATGAGTTGGCGGGCCTGCCAGGGAAGTCGCCCGCCCTAGCCAGCACCCATCCCTCCTTGCACGGGGCGCTGGACACGCTGACCCACGCAACCAACTTCCTCAACATGATGCTGCAGAGCAATAAGTCGCGGGAGCAGAACTTGCAGGACGACCTGGAGTGGTACCAGGCACTGGTGCGGAGTCTCCTGGAGGGCGAGCCCAGCATCTCCCGGGCGGCCATCACCTTCAGCACCGAGTCGCTGTCCGCGTCGGCCCCGCAGGTTTTCCTCCAGGCCACGCGTGAGGAGAGTCGCATTCTGCTCCAGGACCTGTCCTCCTCCGCACACCACTTGGCCAACGCCACGCTGGAGACTGAGTGGTTTCATGGCCTCCGGCGCAAGTGGAGGACCCATGTCCACCGCCGCGGTTCCAATCAGGGGCCCCGGGGCCTGGGCCATAGCTGGCGGCGCAGGGACGGGCTTGGCGGGGACAAGAGCCACGTTAAGTGGTCTCCGCCTTATCTGGAGTGCGAGAACGGGAGTTATAAGCCCGGGTGGCTGGTCACTCTCTCCGCTGCTTTCTACGGGTTGCAGCCTAACTTGGTCCCAGAATTCAGGTAGGGAGGGGAAAAAGGCAAGAGGAAAGCCTTCCTTCCGGTTTCGTGGGTGGAGGCGTGTGTGGGGAAGGAACATTTGGCTGATACTTACGCCTCCCACCCTCACAGCAGAGACGCAGCGACCTAGGCTGAGGGGCACACTACGCGGGCGCATGTACTTAGGGACAAGAAGCGCCTCACGTCTGTCACCTTCAGACACTCAGGAAAGCTTCTTTCAGATCAAGGGACGGGGGCGCCGTTGGTAAAGCTGAGCGTAACCTCTGATGACCTAATACTGCTCTTCAGACCTTGGGAGGGTAGGGAGGGGGGTTCCCTGGAGGGGTGATGCTAGGGAACTTTGGGGTGTGGCTGCCAGGCACAGAATGGCCAGCATCAGATGAGAGAGAAGGGAGCAGGAGGAAGAGAGACTTCCTTGTTTCTGCCACTTTGGGGTAGCTTCTGCCTGTTCCCACGTGTGTAGTTTGGGGCACCAGTCTGTTGTAATTAAAACACCGCGATTCCCTTGGCAGTTCTGTCCCCTCAGCAGTGAGTCAGTCTCAACAGCACAGCTGTCTCCATTCTTTTTGTCAGTGTACTCCTTCTACCCATTTCCCTCCTACCTCCAATCCATGCCCTCTTCCTTGGTCTCCTCTTTCTCCTGTTCTCTGGGTCGGGCGTGCCGAAGGGTTCCCCAGCCCTTCACAAACTCACACACTTTGTAAAGGAACCTGGTTGAGTTAGTTTAATTCTGGCTGAATTCACTCAGGGAGCCTGGAGGAAATTTAGCAACACTTATGTATTTCCTGTCTCAAGGTATAGCATTTGTGGGAAGATGAGAATTCGCCAGTTAGCAGGTGGTAACTTCTGCCCTGGGAAGTGCCTGACTTTTGAGATGAGAAATTAACAGCAGCACCTAAAAGCTGATGTGAGGAAGGAACCAAGAGAGAGAAAAACACCAAAGAAGGCCTGGCAGGGGGCCACAGATTGATGGGGATCCTCCCAAATTTCCGTGATGAGAGGCTCCGGAAAGAAGATCTAGAAGTTGAAATTGCTTATGTGCTTATTGGGAACCTGGGCAAAATGAGAAACCTGTGTGTGTGTATGTGTGTCTTAATGCCTTGTTTGGCACAACAAGGGCAGGATACGAGACTGCCAAGTACTGTGTGGGCAAATGCGGGAGTCAGAAAGTTTCTTCATCTTGGCACTGTCATTTACTGCTGAATGACCTCAGATAAGTTGCTTAACCTTTCTGGGCCTCAGCTACTTACCTATCAAGTCAGGGAGTTGAACTAGATAGTCTCTAGGGAGCCATCCAGTTATAAAATTCTGTAGCTTTTAATGCTGGCCACACTTGAGAAGGCATAAATGAAAAACAACCCCCTTTCTCTGATTCTGTATGACCATAATACATGTCTATGGGTGTTTCTATCTCTTTTACAGATCTTGTCTTAAACCAGAGTAACTCTTTTCTACTTTCAGGATAATCTCATTGCCTCCTGGCTTCTGCAGAATTCTATTAGTAAGAGATAACCCCAGCTTTGAGTCTTTGCCATATTGTTTGCTCAGAAGAAGAAAGATGAGCAGATGCCATTCGCTGCCAGCAAATTGATTTTGGCCTTAAGATAAACCTGAAAAGGGCATTCCAGGTCCCAGGATCAGTCAATCTTCCTTCCTTCTCCCTTTCCTTCTTTCTTTTACTTTATGTCAGGCACTGTGCTAACTGCTT
Organism: Rhinolophus hipposideros; assembly: GCF_964194185.1. NCBI lineage: Eukaryota > Metazoa > Chordata > Mammalia > Chiroptera > Rhinolophidae > Rhinolophus > Rhinolophus hipposideros. The sequence goes on along the minus strand of NC_138047.1, from coordinate 12,318,886 downwards.
TGCATGCATTATCTTAATTAATCTTCACAACAACGCTATGAGTTAGGTTTTATTAGTTTCCCTATTTTACAGAAAAAGAACCTGGAGCACAGAGAGGTTAAACTTTTATTCCAAGATCACACAGCAATTAAGTAGTCGAGGCAGGATTCGAACCCATTTCATACTTTTAACCACAATGTTAAACTGCCTTATGAAGGTGTCCCAGGACTGTTACATGGAATGTAGCTGCTGCATAAAAATATGTGTATTTTCAAGGGTCAGAAATGGGACTGGGAATGAGAACTATTCATTTTCAGAATTATTATTTCTTTTAAGGCTCAGAAAGCATAGGTCACCTAAATGAACTCAGTGCCTCTGCCAGCCAAGATGAAAGGCTGAGGACACAAAGGGTCTGAGGTTGTCAGGACTCACACATGCCCTACCTATTTTTTTGGACTGCATTCAGAAAATAGTTTGCTCTGGCTGAGCCTCTTTAAGTGCTTTCATAGTCATCGATGGTGTTCTTTAGCCGAGGCATGAAGCCAAACCATTTAGTGCCTGGCTCCCTACAGAAGCTGGCTTGTCCTGGCAGCGTGCACGAAGAGCAGGATAAGTTCTCTCCTGTGAGTGCTTTTGCCCCATGTCTTGTGCCCCGCAAATGCTGTATTGAGGATTCACACAGATGGTAATTATAGGAACTGGAAGAAACCTTAAAAAGATCAGATGTATCCTCCTGTTGTTTCACAGATAAAGAAACAGAACTACAAAGGTGAAGGGACTTGTCCAAAAATCACATTGTAACACCACCACAAATAGGATCCAGGCTTTATGCCTCTGGTTCACACTGTGCTTGATATGTATATACCTAAATCATATTTCTGTGGCTCTCTGGAACTTCACACACAAAGTATGCCGGAGCCCATAGTTTACTCTTACTCATCTTTTAGGACTAAAAAAACCAAAAAAACAATTAGCCCATAGAATACAGCTGGTGATTTTTAAAAGGAGATTATATTATTTCATACATTTGAGACAATATTTAAAAGGGCCTTTTCTGTCTTTTCATATTCACATAAGGCACAGTTTTGTTGTTGTTATTGATAATGTTTTATCACCTCAGATGTGTACTCTAATATTATAAAACATAGGTGAATAATGTTGAACAGGTATTATAACAGAGTAAACCTGAAATATATTTTTGGGAAACCATGATTATGAGCTCTAATCATGATTTTAAATATATTTTGAACCTATAGTGTGTTTTTTGTAAAAAGCCTTACCTGTAACAAAAAAAAATCCACTGATAATGATTTCCTTATGGAAGGGAAAAGGGGGTAAAACTTTATAGTTAAAATTTTCATTTAAGATCATTTAGTATTTCTCCAGATCTTGCTTATAAGATTCAAGCATTTAAATTACATTATATTTTATTTTTAGAGAATGTAAATCCAAAACATGAAATTCAAAAATAATATGAGAATATGGTCAACTACCTTCTTATATTAATGTTTATCACTGTGAAACACCTCTCAGAATAAATGTTATTCTCCTCTGTTTCAGAATGACACAAATATCTTACATTTTAAAGTCTAGCATAAGATGCACATGGGAAGAAAAGTTTATTATTCATTTCTTCCTTTTCAAAAAATGGTATTAGTTGCTCTAACTAAATGTCTCCTGAGTCCTTGGTTATAGTTCTATAGTATAAATATTTTAGTTCTCATCTTCCATCCTAGCAAAAAACAACAACAAGAGTAATAATATAAGGTATACCCTACATTATTTTTGTTTATTTATTATTATTTTTATATCCTTGTAGACTTTCCATTACAGTTAAGTTCTTTGGTTTTGCATAATCATTTTTCTTTGTGGAACTTAAGGTGCCATGGAGTTGGATCCCATTCTGCTGAAATCATACTTTCTAGTGGTAGTTGGAATTGCTCAGTGCCTAGGATGGGTGTAGCTACTTAAGTGTTTGTTGAATTTAAATTAAGGTGAAGGAACATTTGGGAATTACTTATTTCTTGATGAACTGAAAGGGATTTTGGAATTCATTTGGTTTTTTTCATCTTCTCATTTTAGAGTGGAAGAAACGGAGACCCAAAGGGGTCAAGAAATTTGCTAGAGTGGCACAGCTCTTTAGTGGTAGGTTAGAATTATTGAGAACCAATCTATGCTGAGCACCTACTATGTTAGATGCTTTATATGTACCACTGCATTTGAAGCTTAGTACTCTCAGGTAGTTACAATGTCAGCAAAGTTGAGCAGTCTGCCCAAGGTAACATAGCTAGTAAATTAGGGGCCCCAAATCAAATTTATATCTATCTCGCTACGAAGCTTGTGTTGTCTTTCTGATACCCTTTGCTGATTACCAATTTTGTTTTTACCTTGTTATTAAAAACATAACATGGTAATGGCTTGAAATAATTAGTATATGTGGCCCAAGGAAGTAATACACACTTATTCTTTTTAGGCCATCATATAATCAGGAATGTTGTGAGAAAAGTATTAGACTTAAGTCAGAACTTTGCCTGAAGTCCCAGCTTTGTTTCTGACTGGCTTTATTATCTGTCTGGGAGTCAGTTTCTGCACAATTAGAATGTGGGAATGATATCCAAAGGTATTTGATGGTATCCAAATAGCTTTATAACTCTTTGTTCTGTGAGTTCTTAAATGACCTATCCAAAGGGTCAACAAGTAAGCTTTGGACAGAGGGCTGATACACAAACGCAATACCTTGTGGAAATGATATTGATGGGGAAGTAACATGAAGTGGAAGAGGAAACAATGAATTTCAGACCTGGTGTTTGCTAAAAAAAAGGCAATAGGGCAATGAAGGAAAGATCACAATTGTGGGGAAACCCCTTTTTGGAAACGAACACAACGAACATTGGTATCAATGACTCGCTGGCTGCTGAGGGGTCACTTCACTCTCTCTCCTTCACACACGTACACTCACACACCTCCATCAGTGATTCTAGTACAGATTTCTGCTTTCAACAAGAGGGGGCAATTTACATAGTATAAAAGAAATGACCATCTTGCTCCTGGCCAAATAAACCTTATGTCCCCCTTGTGGGTAGTGTTAGTGGTAAACACGTTACCTTGTGCAAACAGCACAGAGATACTTAACCTGGGTTATAGAAGGACATCTGCTATTGGGGCTCTTTTAAAAAGGTTTTTATTATAAAATATAGCTGGGGCTGCTGGTTAGCTCTGTTGTGCTGGTTAGTGTGGTGCTCTTAACAACAAGGTTGCAGGTGTGATCCCTACATGGGCCACTGTGAGCTGTGCTCTCCACAACTAGATTGAAATAACTACTTGACTTGGGGTCCTGGAAAAAACACACTTAAAAAAATATATCTATATAGCTAACATACAATATTATGTCAGTTTCAGGTATACATCACAGTTGTTCAACATTTATATATTTAAAGAAGTGATCACCATAAGTCCAGAAACCATCTGATACAGTACCATGCTATCACAATATTACTGACTATGTTCCCCATGCTGTACATTACATCTCTGTGACTTATTTTATACCTGGCAATTTGAACTTCTAATCTCCCTTCGCATTTCCTCCCCTTTCTAATTTTTCAATTACAGTTAACATTTGATATTATTTTGTATTAATTCCAGGTGTACAGCATAGTGATTAGACATTTGTATAATTTAAGAAGTGATCCCCCTGACTAGTTTAATACCCACCTGGCACTATACATGGTTATTACCATATTATTAACTATATGCTTTATGCTTTACTTTATACATCCCCATGACTATTTTGTAACTACCAATTTGTACTTTTTAACCCCTTCACCTTCATCACCCTGTCCTCCAATCCCCTCCCATCTATCACTCCAATAAATCTAGTACTCATCTGACACTATAGTTATTACAATATCATTGATTATGTTCCTTCTGTTATAACTTACATCCCCATGACTACTTTGTAACAACCAATTCGTACTTCTTAATCCCTTCCTATTTTTCACCCACCCTTCAACACCCCTCCCATCTAGCAACCATCAAAATGTTCTTTGTATCTATGAGTGAGTTTCTGTTTTGTTTGTTAACTTTATTCTTTAGATTCCACAAATAAGTGAAATCACATTGCATTTATCTTTCTCTATCTGACATATTCCAGTACATATTCAGTACAATATCCTCCACGTTCATCCATGCTGCCACAGATGGCAAGAACCGATTCTCTTCCATGGCCTAGCAATATTCCGTTATATATATATATATATATGTACCACCTGCTCTTTATCTGTTCTTTCATCAGTGGACACCCAGGCGCCCTCCATATCTGGGCCACTGTACACAATGCTGCAGTGAACATATGGGATGTACACATTCCCTCAAAGTAGTGTTTTGAGTTTCTTCAGATAAATACCCAGAAGTGGCATTACTGGCTCCTTCTTTGTCTCTTGTTGTAGCCTTTGTTTTAAAGTTTATTTTGTCTGGTATAATTATCGCTACCCCAGCTATTTTTTTTTGGTTTTGTTTTTTGTTTCCATTTCCATTCTCGTGAAATAGCTTTTTCCATCCCTTTACTTTCAGTCTGTGTGTGTCTTTCAATCTGAAGTGAGTCTCTTGTAGGCAGCATATGTAAGGTTCTTGTTTTCTTTCAGCCACCGTGTGTTTTTGATGGAAGCATTTAATCCATTTACATTGAAAGTAATTGTTGATAGATACATAACATTTTATTATTCATATTTTTTATCTTTTTTATTTTTTTTCATTGCAAAGAGTCCCTCTAACATTCCTTGTAATACTTGTTTGGTTGTGGTGAACTCCTCTAGCTTTTCTTGTCTGGGAAGCTCTTTATCTGTTCTTCCCCTCTAAATGATAGCCTTGCTGGGTGGAGTAGTCTTGTTTGTAGATCCTTGCTTTTCATCATGTTGAATATTTTGAGCCAATCCCTTCTGGCCTGCAATGTTTCTGTTGAGAAATCAGCAGACTATATTATGGGAATTCCCTTATATATTACTAGTTGCCTTTCTCTTGCTGCTTTTAGAATTCTTTCTTTGTTTTTAACCGTTGCCATTTTAATTATAATGTGTCTTGTGGTCTTTGGGTTTGGGTTCATCTTGTTTGGGACTCTGCACTTCCTGGACTGCTATGTCTATTTCTTTTACCAGGCTAGGAAAGTTTTCAGTGATTATATCTTCAAATAGGTTCTCAATCCTTTGCTTTCTCTCTTCTCCTTCCGGTACCCCTATGATGTGAATGTTGGTGCATTTGGTGTTGTCCCAGAGGTCTCTTAAAGTATTATAATTTTTTGATTTTTTTTTTCCTTTTGCTGTTCCAATTGAGTGTTTTCTGCTACCTTGTCTTTCAAATCATTGATTCAATCCTCTGCTTTATCTAGTCTGCTGGTGATTCCTTCTAGTGCATTCTTCATTTCAGTTACTGTATTCTTCACTTTTGACTGGTTCTCTTTTATGGTTTCTATGTCTTTTTTAATGCTTGCTATCTTGTTGTTGAAGTTCTTTGAGCATTCTTATAACCAGTGTTTTGAACGCTGTCTGTAGTAAGTTGCTTACCTTCATTTCATTTAGTTCTTTTTCTGGAGTTTCTCTTATTTTTTCATTTGGGACATATTTTTTTGTTTCTTCATTTTGGCTGCCTCTCTGTTTGTTTCTATGTGTTAGGTAGATCTGCTAGGTCTCTTGCTGGGTGTCCTTATGCAGTAGCTGCCTTGTGGGGTCCTGGCACAGTCTCCCTGGTTACGTGAGCTGGGTGTTCCAGGAGTATTCTTTGTGTGGGTTGTGTGTGCCCTCCTGTTACAGTTTAGCCTTGATTGCTATCAGCACAACAGTGGATGGGACTGATCCTCAGGCTGACATTTTGTGGGGTTTGGCCACAGCTCATGGGCTGCTGTGCTGGGGGGCTTACCACATGGAGCTGGATTTGCTTCAGCGGGCTCTAGTGCCTTTTGAGACCACCCTTTGGGTGAGCCACTTGTGGGGTTAACTGCTGTCCCCACAAGTGCTCAGAAGTGCTCTGCTGTCTTCTGAAGCCAACCTCCAAGTATGATGGTTCTTGAGCCTCTTGGGAGGAGCTCTGGTGCAGGGCCAGGTCACCCACTTCCTGTTACTGGTTGGGGACTACCTGGTGAGAGCTGCAAAGCGATCACAGTATGTTGCTGCCTGTGATGAACATGGAAGTGTGGGAGAGGCCACGATGTAAACTGTGGACGGCTGCCACCAATACCAGGTTTGGGGTAGCTCTGCAAAAAGCTGGGACACCGAGGTTTGCTGCTGCCTATTGTTGGTTGCCCGCTCCGGTAAGATTCAGCCGCAGATAAAGCCTCCTGTTGTATGGTGTTAAGTAGGGTGGGGGTCCCAGTGAATCAGCAGGGTGGAGCTGTGGAGCTTACCAGGCCATTTCAGATTCAGACTTGGCCATAAGCATAGGGGTGGGCTCAACAGAGGAAAGATGGTGTCTGTCCGCCAGCTGTGTGGGAGCAGGAGTAGGGAAAATGGTGACTGTCCTCCAGGCCACCCCCTGAGGCCACACACCTCAGTCTGTCCCCCCTATGTCTCTGACGCTCCAAAGTCACTGTCACTTCGCCAGATCCCAGGGGAGTGCTGTGAGCGAGTCAGTGTGCAGGCCCTTTCAGAGCATGTCTGGGTTTCCCACCGCCTTCTGTCCCACCTGGATGGTCAGAATCCCTACTGTTTTTCACAGCCAGATGTTGTGGGAGCTCCTTTCCTGGCACTAGTATTCCTGGATGGGAAGTTGGTGTGAGGCTGCGGTCCCTTGCTCCTCCATGAGGACCCTCCATGGCCGAGATATCCCTCCCAATTTTTATCCACTACGTGGATGTTTGGGGTCAGCTCGTTTCGTGTCTCTGCCCCTTCTGCCAATCTCAACACAACTTCTTCTTTATATCCTTAGTTATAAAACTTCTGTTCAGCTAGACTTCCGATGGTTCTCCAGGGTGATTGTTCTTTAATTTTGTTGTAATTTTGATATGTTCGTGGGATAAGGCAAGCACAGTGTGTATCTACTCTGCCATCTTGGATCATTCCTTTTGTGGCGTTTGGGTATCAATTATTTCATCTGTTAAACTAAGAATATTAAACTGTATGTCCTTTGGGATTCTGCAAAGGTTAAATGAAGAACTGTTATCATATATGAAGTTCAGTAAATATTCTGTATTTAGTTTCTGTCTTCCCAAATACTGTCCTCAGCTGAACATAAACTTTCTTAATTTAGCTGTATTAAAGTTATGTGATTTATAGTAACTTATAATTTATATGGTGATTTAGTTCCATTCCTAATTGTTGTGAAGGCTTGTAATAATTGTGAATCCTGGTGCAAATACTGGCCTTGGAGGTGGAAGATATTGGCACTACCCTGGGCCATATCCTTGCTTGTGGTAGTTACCATGGGCTGCACTTGCTGCTCTAATCCTCTGTTTCCTCATCTGTAAATTGAGGGGGTTGGACTAGGTGACCTGTAGGGCTCCTTATATCCCTCAACGTATATGATTATGCACAAAATCAAATATGTCACTTTAATTTTTGATTATAATTCTGAAATCTGTTAATGTGTCCTCATTGAAATGCAGATTAAGTTCATGTATGTCCAGTGTTTGACTTTTTTCATGGTCATTTATTCATAGAATATTTAGAGAAAGCCTTCTCCATGTACACTGAGTTATACACACACACACACACACACACACACACACACACGTGTGTATATATATACTAATGGAAATGAGAACTCCACTTCAAAATAAGAATAAGCATGATCTGAGTTTCCATATCTTAAAGATCCCCTGAATTCACTTAAAATCAACATGAAGCTGTTTCAGATTTCTCAACCAAGGGCCTCAGTATACCTGTGTTACCTCCCTCAAGATAATCAATGTTTAAGCATATTTTGAAGTTCCTTACTTATCCTTATAACAACCTGTTTCAATTTCCCTCTGTAGTTGGCCTTAAAATTTCCAAAAGGGCTATTTATTGTGGGCAGCAGTGGCACAACATTACTTGCCCTTTTCTAGAATCAGCATTTGGAAACAGAAATGGGATTTCCAAGACTGATAAATAAATAACAAGAGTATATGCCTACCGTCTGGAGAGGTAACTGGTCCCCTCACTCAACTGACTAGATAGCCTCAACTGCTGGGTAAGTCACAGTTTACTTTCAGCTTCAGAAAGGCAGCAGTTCGTTGAGGGTTTTAAGGCTACCCTTTTCCAACATGCACTGTGTTTTATGATTATACTGTGACATACTGGGACGCCAAGAAATATGTTGTTGCTGTTACTCTCGGTTGGTTGGTACAGAAACATGAGGGCCTTGTTTGTTTTCTTTCTTCAGTTCTGGATTGGTATTCACAGGGTTATTTAGGCAGAATTACTAAAATAGTACGTTGGGATTTTGATAAGTTTGGCAGCTTGATGGCCACTGTGTGCGAACAGGCAGCTTACTGGCGCTGGGCTGTGTTTGGGGGAGTTTGCAGCCAACAGCATTAAGCTCTTGCCCAGTACAGCTCTGGCATATGTATTGGTGGGACTGGTTTTGCTGGTATTTAACTTTATTTGCTTTTTAGCGTCTAGAAACAACAACAACAAACAAACAAAGAAACCAAAAAACGATTTCTATGTGTGATTTCTACTTTGGCTAGACATTTACTCATTCAAGTCTTTCTTCTTACAGGAAAAAATCTTGACCTGTGAAAATATTTAGGTGGATAGGCTATTCTATGATGTACTTCTAAAAGTTTTTTTCAAGTCTTCCGCCCCCCCGCCCCCGCCTTTCCTACAACTCCAAACTTACTATAGGAACCAAGACTGACTTTTTTTTTTATACCAAAGGATATTATAGTGCCTCAAAGCAATCACAGGATACATCTACAGTTGACTCTTGAACAAAATGGATTTGAACTGCATGGGTCCACTTACAGGTGGATGTTTTTCAATAAATACTGTAAACATATTTTCTACTCCTTATGATTTTTTAAAGTTTCTTTAGCTTACTTTATTGTATGAATACAGTTTATAATACATCTAACATACAAAATCTGTGTTAATCAACTGTTGTTATCGGTAAAGCTTCTAGTCAACAGTAGGCTATTAGTAGTTAAGTTTTTGGGGAGTCAAAAGTTACATGCGGATCTTCTACTACATGGTAGGGGCGGGAGTTGTTGGGACACCTAAGCCCCAGGTTGTTCATGGGTCAACTGTGGTTTCATTACTTTCATTATAGGTAGAATTTATAGAAAACACAGAATTAAATGTGATCGGACCCCGAGGTCATTTTCCCTAAACAAAAATCCTGTTACCTACCTTTCTGTCAAAGGCAGTCTCATTCTCTCTCACAGTTAACGAATACTTCTAATTAATTGAGATCCAGTTAATTTTTATTCATGATAATACCTGTTGTAACTTCCCCCATTTAAAAGCTATAACTAGATAACTAGTTATCTGTTGTAACTTTCCTCATTTTAGAACTATAACTATAATTTTCCCTCATAGAAAAATGATAAGTAGATTTTTAGAAATCCTGTTCAGTTAACAAAGTATCCAGTGCATCTACAACTCAAAAGGAACCTTAGAATTATATAAGATTTTGGTTTACTTCTTTAAACTAGTTTTGTTCACCATTTATGTGTTTTGTCCCATGTGTATGCCTTGTGACATTATTATGGAAGGACTTTTATAGAATAACATGACACATTATTTTTATCTGAGAAAGAGGAAAAGGTATTATAGTATAGAACAGTGTATTTTATCAATTCTAAGATGCACCTTTTCCACATTTTAATATCTCTCAAATTGAGATGTGTCTTATGATTGAGGGCATGTCACTTTCAATTGACATACATTGCCTTTTAAGGGGTACACAATATAATAGAGTATCTTTCAATTAATGGCATCTTATATTTAATGAGCTATGGTATTAGAAAGTAGGAAAAGAAATTCCAAGGTCTTTCCAACTATAAAGTTCTTTTATCATCTATAAGTTATCAAAGTTCAGCAAAATATGCATATATGGAAACACAAAATCTAGATCTTAAAGTTATATATGAATTAGATTGCTATTTGTCTTCATAACAATTGTGTTAAAAAATACAAGCTATACTAAAACATGTAACCACATTTTCTTTTTAATGTATGTGAAATATGTAAAATATTGGGCCAGAAGCTGCAGAAACTTTTATCCCCAGAATAGGTGTGGTAAGGATTATCAAAATCTTTCCCACACCATTTGGCAAAGAATTTCACTCACATTGTGGGAAAATGCCTAGACAGTGAGAATAAAGGACCACTTACAGATCCAAAATAGAAGGGAATAGACCTGTCTTTTCTTTCTAAAATGCTTAGAAATGTCAGGGTGGAAATGAAAACTACATGGTATAGCCAAGTAACAGGTTTTGGTTAATGGAGATTTACATGGAATTGTAGAGGTGAGTGTGTTTTCTTTCTCTTTTCTAACTAGCTGCCTGGAATGGAATGAAGAGCTTGGTTTCCCCCTTATTTGCTGCCGCAGACCACTCTGTAGAGTAGAAAGGTTTCTCAACCTCAGCACTATTGACTTTTTGGGCCCGATAATCTTTTGTTGTGGTGGCCGTCCTGTTCATTGTGAAGATGTTCAGCAGCACCCTGGCCTCTACACTAGGTGCCAGTAGCAACCTCCCTGCTCAACGTGGCAATCAAAAATGTCCACAGACATTTCAAATATACCCGAGAAAGAAAAAAAATGCCTGTGGTTGAAAAGTGCTGTGTAGAGGGAACACATATAATGATGCTATTCTGGGACTGTCTTTATTTTCAACATTCTGTATGTACAGGTATATGTATGTCAATGAGTGTGTGTACGTGTGTATGAGTTTGTCAGATCACATTTCTGTTTATTTATTTATTTATCATTCATTCATTCATTGATTCATTCACTTTCTTGTTTGTTTGGAACATAAGATTATTACACATATAGAGCCTGACAAAACCAAAGTGAAAACGAGACAATTTTAAGGGATCAATGGAATATGAATTAATTTAGATTTATATGTCATCAGGGCTCAAAAAGAATGGGCCAAATTATTTGCAGAAGCTGTTGCTAACATGGTTTTACTACTTCTATGATTAAATGTTTTATATTTTAGTTCCCATTAAAGGATGCATTTTGAAAACACAATGTGATATATAGATGGTGTAATACAGAATTGTACACCTGAAGTCTATGTAATTTTACTAACAATTGTCACCCCAATAAATTAAAAAAAATGTGTGTGTGTGTGTGTGTGTGTGTGTGTGTGTACGCGAGCGCAGGGGGTATTCATTAAAGAAGCAACATTTTAGTTGATATCCTGGGAAAGCTCCATTTTGAAGAACTAGAATTTTAAAAGTAAAAAGGATTTTAGGGATGATATAATCCAATTTATTTTGACTTTTACAGGTGAGGAAATTGAGACCCAGGGATGTGGCAACCATCATTCCCACTAGCTATGGCTGCAGTGAATGTGCAGTTCAATAATAGGCACAAATAAAAAGAACCTGAGTCATCAAATAAATGTTTATTTATGCTTCTTATCCATTGGTTCCAAACCTGGCTGGGCATCAGGATAACCTGAAAAGCCTGATAACATGTTCATAGGCCCTCCCCAAACCCTGTGAATGAGGTAATCCGGGGATAGGTTCGAAGTCTGTATTAAAAACAAACTCTTTGTAATTCAGAAGTCGCTGGTCCTTAAAGACAAGTTTGGGAAAAAGTAGACATTATTTCAAACATGTAATTACTTTTATAAGATTTTAAGAATACAAAGTAAACATTGTAAATGCTTAGCCACTTCAGCTTTAGTCATCCAAAAATCTGGCTGCAGGGCATTCTGGATAAGTGAAGCATTCCAATATTGTGTGTGATCCTTTTGGTGCGGGGATGATTGGCAAGCTCTTTATGAAGGCAGGGAGGTCACAGGTCCTCAGCCTCGGAATGGGGAGCCACTGAGTTGTATGCTGTTTCACCTTCACTTTATTTTGGGTTATTCTTTTTTTTCTCACCTTTAAGATTGGGGTATCAGCAGAATAGCTGTCTGTTGTTATAATTTGTCTCTGTATGTAAACATCCTATGTCCCCAGCCAGTACTACATGTCCTTCAAGTGCAAGGACCACATTTCATGACATCCCATATTCAGTGCCTCTTGAAAGTGCCTTGCATATTTCAGGGAGATAGTGTCTAGGAGAAACGGTTTTGGAATAATAAACCTAGAGTTGAATCCATGAGCTTCTACTCTCACTTACACTGTGACACTGGGCAAGTTATTTAACTCCCTCTGTGGCTCCATTGCCTTATCTGCAAAGAATGTATATTGTTGTAAAGAGTAAACAATCCTATATGTGTAAAGAGCTTAGTATAATGTATGGAATGCACTATTCCTTTTAAAAAATTATAGAGTGTATAACATGTGCCTAGCTAGGGCTGTCAGTGCTGAAGGTAAAATAGTGAAAATGACAGACAAAATTTCCTTTCCTCACAGATGTGTGCGCGCATGTGTGGTGGGAGGGGGTAGGTAATAAACAAACAAAATAAATATAATAAATAATTTTTGATAGAAACAAGTGCTATAGGTAAATAAATAGGAGAATGTGGTAAAGAATGGCTGTGAGGTAGGGTGAGCTGCATTAAACACAGTGGTCAGGAAAGACCTCTCTGCAAAGTGACTAACTTAAGAAATGAAGGATGAGGAGACAGCCATGGAAAAAACTGAGGTAATCAGAATGAACAAAGGCCCCGAGACAGGAATGAGTTTCAAGTGGTCTAAGAACAGGAAGAAAGTCAGTGTTAAGGGAACCCTCATGCGCTGTTGGTGGGATTGCAGGTTGGTGCAGCCACCATGGAAATCAGTGTGGAGGTATCTCAAAAAACTGGAAATGGAACTACCTCGTGACCTAGCAATTCCACTCTTAAGTATCTATCTAGAGAAATCCAAAACGCAAATTTGGAAAACATATGCACCCCTATGTTTATTTCAGTGCTATTCACAATAGCCAAGACATGGAAACAACCGAAATGCCCATTGGTAGATGATTGGATTAAGACACTTTTGTACATTTATACAATGGAGTATTACTCGGCCATAAGGAAGAATGAAATATTACCATTTGCAATGATATGGATGGACCTAGAGAACATTATGCTAAGTGAAATATGTCAGACAGAGAAAGACAAATACCATATGATCTCACTTATATGTGGAATCTAAAGAACAGAATAAATGAGCAAACTAATCAGAAACAGTCTCAGAGATACAGAGAAAAACAGGGTTGCCAGATTGGGGATGAGGGAGAAGGTGAGAGGATTAGAAAGCATAAAATGGTAACCACAAGATTGCCACGAGGATATGAAAGACAGTTAGGGGAATATAATCAATAATGTTGTAAAGATTTTGTAGGATATCCGATGGACACTTGTCTTATTGGGGAGACCACTTCAGGGATGATGTAGATGCCTGACCACTCCACTGTACACCTGAAGCTGAAGCTGAATAACAATGAGTGTCAACTATAATTTAATACATATATGGTCACAGTATGTGGAGTACAGCATAGGGAATAGAATCAATGGAATTGTAACAGCTGCATATGATGTCAGGGGGTAATAGATTAGGGGAAAGGGTTATCACTTTGTGAGGGGTGTAAATGTCTATTACATTATTTTGTACACCTGAAGCTAATAATAATAATAAAAAAAGTCAGTGTTGCGGGAATGTAGTGAGAGGTGGGTAATGAGGTAGGAGATGAGAGTAATTTATGCACAAGGTGCTCAATAAATGGTTAACATGGTGTAATAATATAGAAAAATTTAAAGCACATGATAAGTACTTTAAAAATTTCTACCCCTGTGTAATATGTAAATTGTGGATGTCTTTTCATTTTTTTCCTTTGGATGATTTCATTGTAGAGTTGTTTTATTTTGGCTGCCTATTTCTCTTTCCTACTTTCCATCTTCGCCTGCCTGTCCTGGTCTCCCTAAGCTCCGGAAGTTGGGGTTTCCAGTTTCTCTGATGAGATTTCAGTTAAAGAATAAGTTACTTCTAATTGCTCCATTCTTGAATGTGAATGGATAAGCTGGAATATTTTTGAGGTAAGGAGGGAGAGATGGAAAATCCAGAATGTCCTGCAAAAGTCAGTTGGGTGTTTTTCTTGATCCCTGGTTTAAAGCTATAAAGTGAACCACTTTGCAGATACAGATGAAATGAGAATAGGGAAGAGGCAGAGCAGGTAAACTCATGGGCATTTTTTTTCTTTCCTTCACCAGCAGGCCTGGTATGACATCCTGCAGGGCCCTGACCTCCCTCAAGCTGGTGTGTGGCAGGGCTTGTAATTTGGTATTTCCTGACACACTGTTGCCTTTTATGGTGAGGTCTAAAATGTCGAGGTCAGAGGCTGCCTGAAGAACTGCCAGTAAGAGACACAAGACACATAACTCAATTGGAAGAGTCAGAAAAGCAAGACCACAAACATCTGGGACATGAATTTGGAGAAAGCAGACTTTGCATGACAGGAAAATAAATATAGGCAGGAGTGTATCTGTAATGAAGAGTATTAACAATGGAAAATGGGGATTATGGTTTTTAGGAAATAAAATCACCATTAGCTTCTCCAATCCGACAAATGTAGAATTTAACTTCTTTGTATTTCATTTTTCCTTTCCCTACTATCTCCATTGTTTTAGTAATTATTTTTTTATTTTTAATTTTTCTATTGGTTACCTATATTTTTGCATCCATAAATTTTAAATAGTACCTTCTTTTCTAATTAAAATTTATTGGGGTGACAATGGTTAGTAAAATTGCATAGATTTCAACTGTACAATTCTGTAATACATCATCTATATATCACATTGTACCCCCCTGACCCCTTACCCTCTGGTAACCACTAGACTATTGTCTGTGTCTATGAGTTTTGTTTATTTGTTTGTCTTGTTCTTTTGTCACTTTCGTTGTTATATCCCACATGTCAGTGAAATCATGTGGTTCTTGACTTTTTCTGTGTGACTTATTTCTCTTAGCTTTCTATTCTTTACTTTTATTTCTTTACTCTCCTACTTTTATTGCCTATTCCAATATTTTTAGATAAAGATGGTAAAATTTATAGTCTGTCACTACAGTAAAAACCAAACAACTTCTATGCTTTGTACGTTAGTTGCCTCTATGAATTGAAACTTGAATAACTGATTTTGTGCCATTTTCAGACTATTCCAAATTTCAAGGTCCAATGGGTTCTCTCTTTTTTCAGATCAGTTATTTGCTCAAAACTGCGTTACCTTCAGTTTGTGTATGTCTGCATCGAGATGTCTCACGTATTTTCCCCTTTTGCAGTTGCCAATTGCCTTTCTTTTTCATGTTAAAGAAACAAAAGGGATCTATTGCTTATGTCTAAGATCACCTGATTCTGTTTGTTAAAGAAAATTCACATTTTTGTTGAAGACATTTTTCTTGGAGTCCTATAATTTGTACAAGTTGCTCTAGGTCATCTGCAGAATACCTACTATGGAAATCTTTTCGAATTATTGAAATTTTGGGTCCACATTTTTCTCTTATTTCTAGGATTTTTTTTCACCCCCGGAGCATAGTTTTTTTTTTCACCCACTGGAGCACAGTTTCGGAAAGGATCTGTGGAAGGCATAAATTCTAAGTCTTCCCATGTGTGAAAATGTCTGTGTCTTTATTCATGATTGATGATTTGTCAGAATACAGAATTATAGGTTCAAAGGCATTTTGCCCTCAGAATTTTAAAGATGTTATATTGTTTTTGACATTGATTGTTGCTGGTAAAAAGTTTAATGTTAATCTGATTTATTATAACTTTGTAGGTATTCTTTTCACAGAAACTTTTGAGATCTTTTCTTTTTCCTTGAGGATCTGAATATTCCTGATGATGTGCTTCCATGCGATTCTTTTTATTCATCAACCTTACCACTTTGTTGGTCCTTTTAGACTTTTCCACTCACAAGTTTCTTTGTTTTTTTTATGATTGCTTAAAATTATTTTCCCCTATCATTTTCGCTTTCTAGAATGCCTACAATTAGGTATTCGGCTTCCTTGACAGCTCTCTCTATTTCTTAATTTTCTTACATTTTTCCATCTCTCTCTTTACTTTGCCTTCTATGAGATTTTCTTTTTTTTTCTTTTTAAAAATTAAATTAGTTTTCATTTGGCAATTTCTTTTAATTTCCCTGAACTTTTTCTTGCTCTGATTCTTTTTCACAATTGTATGTTCATTTTCTTAAGTCTCTTTGAGAACATTAATTAAAATATCTATTAATTTCTTTTCTGATCCCTGAATTATTGCTGTTGATGCTATCGGTTCACCTCAAGTGATCCTTAATCATCAATTTTATGATCAAAGGGCTGTTAATTTATGCAGCTAGATGGCATGGATTCTTGTGACAGATAAGTAGGCCTAGTTCCTCAGTAGACCCTCTCCCTTGACTCTCCGGCTATAGTCACTTTTGGATGTTTGAGATGAAAACTGTCAGTCTGGCCCATTCTAAACCTTTGCTCCGTGAGAACTAATAACCATTTTAGAAGCTTTAGCTCTTCCCAGACATTTCAATCTCTTTACAGAATAGTTCTTGGTTTCAAGCTTGGGAGTAAATGCTATCGCTGCACACAACTCGTGTAACTGCTGAGAAGGAAGTCCTTCAATTCATGACCTTGATGTCTGCTTCATTTTCAGCTTCTACTCTTAAAACCAATTGACTTTGAGCTTAAAATCTTTCTGGACACTTTGCTAGAAGGGTAGCTCCGAGATTTGTTCCAGCCTTCTCCCGAATGTGTCCTGAGCTTAGCTGCCACCACCCTGGTTTGTCATCAGTGTGATCCTGGAGAATTGTGTCAGACGTCTGGTCAGATCCTTCTCCTCATTCCCTCTTGTATTTATTTACTGCCAGTATGGTCGGATGTGACATGATGAGGTAGAGATAACTATGCTCAACTCACCAGCTTGAATAAGAACTCAAACACAGGTCGTCTTACCAGTTTTTTTACCCTTACACCTAGGATATAAACATCATATTCTGCTCTTTTACTTATTAGGTAAGCCATTTCATCTCTTTGTGTCCCAAATTTCTTAACAATTATTTAGGGAGAATGATATTGACCATATATAGTTGCAATATAAATTGGGGAGAATAACAGCAGTCACATACAGTTTCAATGAGGATTTTTTAAGGGCACCTAGCATAATGTCTGACACATAATGAGCACCCAGTAAATGGTAACTTAAAACATAGGGTTCAAAGCACACAAGCAAACCCTACATTTAGTTCATATCTTGGGTATTTAATTTAAGCTCCTTATTTTAAATTCCAACGGGGACATTTTTTTTTATATACTTTATGGTCTTATTCACTATTGTTATTTTTGGATCAGAAGTGTCCATTGGCAGAATCTATAGAAATATCTTTCTCTGAAAAATTATTATGAACAGAGGACTTATTTTTATTGTATAAAATATTAGGGTCTAGAAAAAAGTCATTTAGAATTAAAATAAAACCGTGCAGATTATCAGCTGGGTAATCTCACTTAAGCTATGATTATGAGCCAACAGAAAAAAAAGAGGAATTTAATAATATAAGATTAACTAAAGATACATGCTCACTTAGATATTGTAGCCAAACGGTAACGTAAATGGCATGTTTAATTAAGTCACCAGGAAACTCAAAGTATGTCATTACTATATATTTTAAGGCAGGTTACAGTGTTCACATTAGACATTTATTTTGTTTGACAGAATATACTTTATTATTTTTTCTTCCCTAGCAATTAAAAAAAAGTGTGACACTGGACATATTATATAAATTCTCTGAACCTTATTTTCCTCTTCTATAAAATGGAAAAAGTACTTCCTTTTTTATAGGATTGTTATTTGAACAAAGTAAGTCTATATAGGTGATCTCTTTGTCCTGGTTCCCTGAGAAGGGATTGTCCTACCCCATTCAGAAACTGTCATTAAAAGAGATGATGTACGGAACACTGGGGATGTGTTTGATAAAATAAATTGTCCTCTTGTTATTTAAAATTGAAGTAAAATGTAGCTCAGAATTATTCCAGTGAAGGAAAACCACAAAATGAGACAGTCAGCTACCTCTGCAAAAGCAGCAGACTCAGAATATATTTTTCAGGGAAACAATCATCTGTTATCAAACTCTAAACTCTAGCCATTTTAAGAGATGTGCTGCATTTAACTTTGAAAAAGTATCACCTTCAGGAGCCCCAAAATACAAGACTGTGTTTGTGGATGGAGAATAGATGTCCCTTCTGATTGACCTTACTTCATTTTATATTTATTGGTTTTCTCTCTCTCTGTCTTTCTTAAAATCAAATGAGTTATTTTTCTTCCACACAAAATGTACAGATCTTCCCCAGGAAGGTGTGACCTGATTTCCAAAAAACCTTCCAAGAACCAGAAGCCAGACAGATGGAAGGCGTTTGTCACTATGTAAAGTTTTGGCAAGATCCTCTGGATATGTCTGCTGCAAAGTAGTGTGGGGGAGGAGAACATTTTCTTTACGTCACACTGTTGTCAAATTCTTCTAGATGTTCTAGAGGAGATCAGACTGTGTTCTTGGTTCTCTTGTACTTTTTGTCATTAGGAGCTTAGCTAAATGATAGCAACGCTGGGTGTTTTTGTGAACATTGTTTTCTGAGGATGAGAGTCCCCAAGTGAGGACTTTACCCAAAGATTACTTAAGTCACTGAAACATGAATCTAGACTTTTCTACAGTTAGATGGCAACAGAAAGAAACTTGTTATTCTTTTTTAAAAATGTCTTATTTTCCTTATCCCACCCCTTTTGCAACTAACCTGTGAAGTGTGCTCTTCTGTTCAATATGCTATTTGTGTGCAAACAAGTTGAATTATATAATAGCTATATATCTCATTATTTTGTTTACTTTTTATTCACACAACTCTGTTTTAAATATCTTTTCATGTTGCTACATATACAACCAGGCCATTTCTCTATTGCTCAAAGGCATGATGTGCAGAAACTGTCCAGTCTCAGGGATGGGCACCCAGGTCATCTTCGATTGTCTGCCATTACAATAACACTCTGCTTATATGCCCGTTTACGACCCGAGTGAGACTTCTTTTAAAGATAAACAGCAGAGCAGGATTTCTGGGTCATGGGGAGTAATAAATGTAATCTTATAAAATATTACAAGATTGATCGCTAGACAGGGTGCATTAGTCTACATACCCACGAGCAGGGCATAAGGGCTCTTAGAGCCTCATATTCCTGCCAACACTTGGCATTATACAACTTTCTAATATTTTGCCAATTTAATGAATGTATAGCAGTCTCCCCCTGTTTTAGGGGAATATGCTCCAAGACCCCCAGTGGATTCCTGAAACCACGGATGGTACCAAACTATATATATTCTCTTTTTTCCTTTACATATATACATACATATGCACGTACATATCTATGATAGTTTAATTTGTAAGTTAGGCACAGTAAGAGATGGAAAACAATAATAAAATAGAACAATTATAACAATATACTGTAATAAAAGTTACGTGAATGTGGTGTCTCTCTCAAAGTATTTCATGCTATATGCTCACCCTTCTTGTGATGATGTGAGATGATAAAATGCTTATGTGAATGAGACATTATTAAGTAAAATAAGGGTTACCTGAATATAAGCATTGCCATACTTCAACAGTCAATCTGATAACCAAGATGGCTACTAAGTGACTAATAGGCACGGAGCACATATACAGCATGAATATGTTGGACAAAAGGATAATTCACGTCCTCAGAGGTAGGGAGAGGTATGTCATAAGATTTCATCACATTACTCAGAATGGTATGCAATTTAAAACTTATGAATTATTTCTGGAATTTTCCATTTAATATTTTTGAACCGAGGTTGACCACAGGTAATTGAAACCACAGAAAGTGAAACTGTGGATAAGGGGACTACTGTAAAATGATATCTCACTATTGTTTTAATTTGCATTTCTCTGGTTACTAATGAGCTTAAGCATCTCTTCATGTGCTTGTAATAAGCCTGTTCATTTTACTTTTTTGTAGACTGCTTATTTATGTCCTTTGCCCATTTCCTATTATGATTCCTGTGTTTTTGTTGTATTGTGAGAGATGCTGGTATAGTCTAGTTATTATTTCCTTCTCACTTTTAGACATTGCAGTATCGCCCAATCTATCATCTTTCAGTTAACTGTGTCCATAATCTTTTGCCTTGAACAGAATTGTTTTAAAAATTCTGAGTTTTAGTTATTTACCAAAATTTTGCCTTACAGTTTATGTTTATGTTTTGGGTTTCATTTAACAAGTCTTTCAATACTTTGTCACAAAATTATTCACTCATGTAATAACTACTAACTTTAAAGTTTTACTTCTCACAGTCAGATCTTTAACATCTGGAGTCATTGTTGTGTAGGGTATTGGATAGGGATCCAGTTATTATTTTTATTCATTCAGTGAGCCAGGTTCCCAACACTATCATCCTTATCATCCATATAAGTGCCTTATGTGCATATGTATGTCTCTGAGCTCTCTATTTTGTTCCACTTTTTCCTATGTTTGTTTTCCTATCAATACAATTATGTTTTATTGCCATGGTTGGGTAGTATATCTTACTGTTTGCTTGAGCAAGGTCTACCTTTTCCCCCTTCTTTTTCACAGCTGATTTTTATTATTTTACTTAAACTTAAAGTGAGCTGTTAAGTTTCTAAAAAATCCATTACAATTTGGATTGGTTCTGCATTACATTTAAAGCTTCATTTGATGAGAACTGACAATTATAATATAGTAAATTATTCCCTTTCAGAACATGGGATGTCTTTTTATTCAGGTCATTTATTTTGTCTTTCATTAGTTTCAAAATTTCCCAGAGGTTTTCAGTTTTATACCCCAATAAACAAAACTAAAAAAGAAATTTCCCAGAGGTTTTATGTATTCTTGATGAACTACTAGAGAATTTAGGGTTCTGTTGCTATTTTAAGTGGCATCTTTTTAGTTATAAATTTTTGTTGGAGATTATTCATATAGAGAAATGCTATTGATTTTTCTATGTTGATCTGGTATCCATCAACCATCCGGAACTTTCTCATTCTCATATTTGTTGATTTTATTGCTAGATAAATCATCAACAAGTAATGACAGTTTAATCTTTTCTGATCTTTACATCTCTCTTTTTCTAATATATAGAATTAGTCATGACTTCAAGTACTATGTTAAACAGCATCGTGATAATAATCATTCTTGACTTAAAGGAAACATTTTAAAGAAAAAATTTCCTTTTTATGTATAATGTTGATAGAGGCAAGCTATACCAAGTTAAGAAAGTTTTACTCTATTTCTAGTTTACCATTAAACAAATATTAGGTGTTGCAACTTTGTAAAATGCCTCTTAATACTTTATTAGAATAATCATATAATTTCTCATTTCTTCTATTAATGTGAATTTCATTGATATATTTCCTAATATTAAAATATCCTTTTATTCTTGAGATGTGCTGCAGTGGATCATGATGTATAATTATTTTAATATATTTTAACATTTGTTTAGCAACTATTTCCTTTAGGATTCTTGGATTTACATGCATAGTTAAAATGGGACTACATTAGTATTATTATTATTTTGTATTGTCCTCATGTGGTTTGGAATCAAAATCACATAAAATGAATTGGATAAGTTTTGTTCTCATTTGGTTTTAAAAACTTGTGAAAATATAAGAATTAAGTGTTTCTTAAGAATTTGGGATGTAGGTCTGAAGCTTTTCTAAGAAGTGAATGATTTAAATTTTTATGTTATTGTCCTATTCAAGTTTTATATTTCTCTTGGAATTTTATATTTTTATGAATTTATTCTTTTAATCCATTTCCTCTAGTTCTTAAGAATGTGTTAATGAATAATCATAATACTGTTTAACATTCCTTTCTATCTTTCATTCTGTGTATTGCTTGCTATTTTGTTTATTTGCATATTTTGTCTTTAATTCTTGAGTCTCCCTTATCTATCTTTTTAAAGAACTTCAGTATTTTTCTTTTATTTTAAAAAGATTTTTATTAAAATATAGCTGACATATAATATTATATTAGTTTCAGGTGTATACCATAGTTATTAAACATTTATATACCAAAAGAAGTGATCACCATGATAAATCCAGCAAACATCTGATACCGTACCATGCTATCACAATATTATTCACTATGTTCCCTATGCTGTACATTATATCCCCATAACTTATTTATTTTATACCTGGAAATTTGAACTTTTTATTCCTCTTCAACGTTCCCCCAATTTTTAATTTCTCAATTACAATTGACATTCAATATTACTTTATATTAATGTCAGGTATACAGCATAGTGGTTAGAGATTTATATAAATTTTAAGAAGTGATCCCCCTGACTAGTCTAGTACCCACCTGGCTCTACACATAGTTATTACTATATTATTGACTATATTCCCTATGCTTTACTTTACAGCCCCATGACTATTTTGTAACTACCAATTTGTACTTGTTAATCCATTCACCTTTTTCACCCTGACCCCAAGCCCTCTGATCTCTCACTCTGATAATCTAGGACCCATCTCACACAATACCTAGTTATTACAATATCATTGACTATATTCCTTATGCTATACCCTACATCCCCATGACTACTGTTTAGCAACTAATTTGTACTTAATCCCTTCCCCTTTTTCATCCTCCAACCCCCTTCCCATCTGGCAACCATCAAAATGTTCTTTGCATCTATGAGTGTGTTTCTGTTTTGTTTGTTTGTTCATTTTGTTATTTAGATTCTACATATAAGCAAAATCCCATTGTATCTTTCTATTTCTGTCTGATATACTCTACTCAGTACAATACCCTCCAGGTCCATCCATACTGCTGCAGATAGCAAAAAATCATTCCCACCCATGGCTGAGCAATATTCCACTGTACATATGTACCACCTCCTTTTTATCCATTCTTCCATAGACAGACACCCAAGCTGCATCCACATCTTGGCCACTGTAAACAATGCTGCAATGAACATATGGATGAACATGTCCCCTCAAAGTAGCGTTTTGGGTTTCTTCAGGTAAATACCCAGAAGTGGAATTACTGGGTCCTTCTTTGTCTCTTGTTATAGCCTTTGTTTTAAAGTCTATTTTGTCTGGTAAAAGTATTGCTACGCCAGCCTTTTCTGTTTGTTTCCATGTCATGAAATATATTTTTCTATCCCTTCACTTTGAGTCTATGTATGTCTTTCGTTCTGAAGTGAGTTTCTTGTAGGCAGCATATGTAGGATCTTGTTTTCTTATACATTTAGCCTCCCTATCTTTTGATTAGAGCATTTAATCCATTTACATTAAGAGTAATTATTGATAGATATATAGTTATTGCCATTTTATTATTCATATTTTTGATATTTTTTTCCCCATCTTAAAGAAGTCTATAATACTGACTTATTAGTGACAAACTACTTTAGCTTTTTCTTGTCTGGGAAACTCTTTATTTGTCTTTCGATTCTAGATGATAGCTTTGCTAGGTAGACTAGTTTTGGTTCCAGGTCCTTGCTTTTCATCATTTTGAATATTTTGTGTCAATCCCTTCTGGCCGGCAAAGTTTCTGTTGAGTAATCAACCAACAGTCTTATGGGAGCTCCCTTATAATTAACTAACTACTTTTCTTTTGCTGTTTTTAAGGTTCTTTGTCTTTAACCTTTGGCATTTTAATTATGATGTGTCTTGGTGTGGGCCTCTTTGGGTTCATTTTGTTTGGGACTCTATGTGCTTCCTATTTCTTTCACCAGGTTAAGGAAGTTTTCTGTCATTATTTCTTCAAATAGGTTTTCAGTTTTTTGCTCTCTCTCTTTTTCTTCTGGTACCTTATGATTCATATGTTGATACACTTGATATTGTCTCAGAGGCCCCTTAAACTGTCCTCATTTTTTTGGATTCTTTTTTCCATATGCTGTTCTGATTGTGTGTTTTCTTCTACCTTATCTTCTAAATCATTGATTCGATCCTCTGCTTCATCTGTTGATTCCTTCTAATATATTCTTCATTTCAGTTATTGTATTCTTTATTTCTTACTGGTTCTTTTTTATGTTTTCTAACTTCATTTTTATGTTTCCTATCTCTTTGTTGAAGTCTTCCCTGAGATCACTGAGCATCCTTATAACCAGTGTTTTGAACTTTGCATCTGGTAGATTGCTTTTCTCCGTTTGGTTTAGTTCTTTCTTTGGAGCTTTGTTTTGTTCTTTTATTTGAGACATGTTTCTTTATCTCCCCATTTTGTCTGCTTCCCTGTGCTTGTTTCTATGTATTAGATAGGGCTGCTATGCTTCCTAGTCTTAGTAGAGCGGCCTTATGTAGTAGGTGTCCTGTGAATCCCTGTGGTGCAATCTCCCTTATCACCAGAGCCGGGTGCTCCAGGTGTGTCTCTTTTGTGGGTTGTGTGTGCTCTCATGTTGTATTTGAACCTTGGTTACTGTTTGGACATCAAGGGGAGTGATTGTCCTTTGGGATGATTGGTTGTGAGGACTGGCTCTGACTACGCTGGAGGAGCTGCTGTGCAGGGGCTGACCCTAGAGAGCAGGATTCACTTTAGCAGGGCTCTGGTGCCTACGCAGAGTGCCCTTTGGGTATGCCATCCTCAGAGGCAGTCGGGTGATGCTCTGGCTCAATCCAAAGCTGGCCTCTGGGCATCCAAATTCCCAGGGCCTCCTGTGGGTCCCTGCTGTAGGCCTAGTTCAGATACAACCTGTGCCCTGTCAGGGACAGGTGGCATAAGCCACAAAGCAATCTCCAGATGGCTGCCACCTGTGCTGGGCTTGGAGGTGCCTCAAAAGGCCCAGACAGAATCCTAGACCAGCTGTATTTAGTGCTGGGATTAAGGCTGCTCATCATGAGGTATGGGACATGCCAAAGCCAGATGCTGCTTGTTGGATTTTGTTAAACTTTGAGAGATTTTAGAAAGTCTGTAGCATGAACCACGACAGGCTGTTTATATGGAAAAGCCACTGGAGGAGGCGTGGGTAGGTCCACAATTTGGGTGTGGTGGGTCTCAGAATAACCAGGGCAGGGCAAGTGAACATTGCTAGCCAGGTTGATGGAGACTTAGATATGGGGGCTGCCTGTGTCTGCCCTTTGGAAGGGGGTCACAACAAAGAAACAATGGCTTCCACCAGCTCCTCTGTCCAGGAGAAAGATGCGCCTCCAGCCCTCACTTGAGGCCAGACAATTAATTTCTTTCCTGTATGTCCCTGGTGCCTTTTGAGCTGCTGCCTCAGTGCTGGAGCTCAGAAAGAGTGAGTCTGTCAATGAATAAATCTGTGTGCGGGCCCTTTAAGAGGAGCACCTGGGATTCCAGCCACCCTCATGTCCCTCTCTTACAATCTCCACTGGTTTTCACAGCCAGAAGTTATAGTGACTTCTCTACCCAGAAGTGGGACCCTGGGCTGGGAAGCCTGGTGTGGGGTTGGGACCCCTTGCTCTTTATGGGGTACCTCTGCAGTTGAGATATTCCTTCCAATTTTTAATGGTCTCATGGAGGTGTGGGTTCAGCCCATTCTGTATCAGTGCCTCTCGTACCAGTCTCGAGGTGATTTCTTCTGTATATCCTTAGTTGTAGGGCTTTGGTTCAGCTAGACTTCAGGTAATTCTCATAACTATTTTGAAATAATTTTAGACTTTCAGAAGATTAGTAAATATAGTACAGAATGTTCCCATATACCTTTCATACAACTTCCTGAAACATTTACATCTTATATAACCAAGTAAAATTATCAAAACAAACAATTTGTTGTACTAATGTATAACACTAGTAGCTAAACTACAAATTTTATTCAGATTTCCACTAATGACCAGTGTTACTTCTGGGATCAAAAACAGGATACCATGTTATAGGCTGACTTGTGTTTCCCCAGAACTCTATGTTGAAGTCTTAACCCCCACTACCTTATAATGTGACTGTATTTAGAGATAGGATCTTTGAAGTGGTAATTAAGTTAAAATTAGGTCAGTAGGATGGGGCCTGATTCAGTATGACTGGTGTCCTTATAAGAAGAAGAAATTAGGACACAGACATGTGCAAAGGGAAGACCATGTGAATACACAAAGAGAAGATGGTCCTCTATAAGCCGAGCAAAGAGGGTGTGGAAGGAAAGCAACAAACAGCAAGAAAAACAAACAAAGAAACAAAAACTCACAGAGAACAGTTTAGTGGTTACCAAGGGGTAAAGGAGCGGGGCACGGGGGACAGGGGAGGTGGAACAGGGTTAAGGGGCTCAAATATATGGTGATGAAGGAGATTTTACTTTTTGTGATGAACACACAATGCATATAGAGATTATATATTATAGAATTGTACACTTGAAACCTATATAATTTTAATAACCAATGTCATCCCAATAAATTTAATAAGATATACTCTCTCATGTTGTCAACTATCAGTTGACACTTTTCAAGAGTGCTGATAAGTTGTTTTGTTGACTGTCTCTACATTTGAATTTGTCTGATGGTTTCTCATGATTAGACTGAGGTTATGGACTTTTGGGAAGAATACAATAGAGGGGAACTGCCATTCTCATTGCATCATATCACAGAGTACCTAATATCAATATGTTTTATTACTAATGTTAACCTGGATCACTTGGTTAATGCAGTGTTGGCCAGTTTTCTCCACTCTAATGTTACTATTTTTCCCTTTCCATACTTTGTTCTAAGTGAATCACTTAGTTAAGCCCACACTCAAAGGGAGGTGAAGTAACTTCTTCCTGGAGATAGGAGTGTTAAAGAATTTTGGATATACTATGAACGTATGTTAATTTACATAGTGATGAATAAATGTTTTGGGGGAGACGCTTTGAGGTTATTCAAATATCCTATTTCTTCTTAAAATTTTTCTCACTAATTTTAGAATTTATCAGCTGTCTTGCCTGCAACAATTACTAATATAATTAGTATAATATATAATATATATTATATATAATATATAATATAATATGTATATAATATATAATATATAATATATAATATATAATATATAATATATAATATATAATATAACAATTACTAATATTATAATGATTTTTCTTTTCATTCCTTCTAAATTTATCAATTGGAATTCTTCCTTCCTTTCTCATTTATTTATTTAATTATTTATATGAGTATGGTCTTATGGATATTTATTTTTTGGGTTGAAATTACAAAGTTATCATTATTATTTACTTATTTATTTATTTAAATATATTGGGGTGACAATGGTTAATAAAATTACATAGGTTTCAGGTGTACAATTCTATAATATATCATGTATATATCACATTGTGTGTTCACCACCCAGAGTCAGTTCTCCTTCCATCACCATATATTTGACTCTCTTTACCCTTTTCTATCATCCTCGTCCTTACCCTCTGGTAACCACTAAAGTGTTGTCTATGTCTGAGTTTTTGTTTGTTTATTTGTTTGTCTTGTTCCTTTGTTGATTTCAGTTTTATATCCCATATATGAGTGAAGTCATGGGTCTCAGCTTTTTCTGTCTGACTTATTTCACTCAGTATAATGATCTCAAGATCCATCCATGTTGTTGGGCTAATATCCAAAATATATAAGGAACTCATACAACTCAACAAAAAGACAGTCCAGTTTAAAAATGGGCAGAGGACATGAACAGAAACTTCTCCCAAGAAAACATACAAATGGCCAACAGATTTATGATAAAATGCCTAACTTCACTAGCTATTAGGGAAATGCAAATCATTATTTATTTTGCTGCTTAAATTTTCCAACTTTGGCAATTCCGAAGTCTCTTAAGGTGGCTCCTGTGTTCTTTGAAATGCCTTTGTCCTTATTTTCTGATGATGCTTTAGGTGTATCTTTTTGCCCTGCCTCAGGCCTAGGATCATTAATTTCTCTCAGGAACCCTTCTGTATTTTACGGCGAATGGTATTTAGAAACCACTATATGGGTGCGAGGTGTGCTGGCAAAGAACTAGTTTTTGGTTTTGTTTTTTTCTCCATAATTTTGTTGTTTTTCATTTCACTGACTCCTGTCTCTATCTTTGTTATTCATCATTCTGAATCTTTATTCTCTCTGGGGCTTCCTTACTTTCACTTTCTTGAATTACGTTATTTCAGCTTTTAAAAAATCTTGTTTCTTGATAATTGTACAGTATTTAATGCAACAAAGTTCCCTTCTAATTTTATTTTATCTATGTTCTAAAATATTTTTTTTCACTTATAGAGTTTTCACTGCCATTCAATTTTAAGTAATTATTGATTTCTTTTTAAATCTAAGGGTTACTTAGGACTTTGTTTTCATTTTCCAAACATGAGATGTACTTAAGTTATTCTTTTAAGAAACTTCATTTATAATTTAATGCATTATGACTGAAGGACAGTGTATATGACATTGATCCTTTGGCATCTGACATTCACTCTGAAATATAGTCTCTGGTTTACTTTTGGTAAGTATTTGGTAAATATTCTGTACATGTTAAAACAGAAAGTTAATTATCTGTCAAATGAAGAGCTCCTACCTATGCTATTCACTGAAAAATGTTGTGGGTTTTCTATGAGTCTTACTTAATTTCATTCTATTAGATAGAAGACACATTTGCAAATCTCTTTAAGACAGCTAGCTTCCTATCTTGGGCTCTGTGGCTATTTTGAGTGTCTTAGAATCCTTATTGTTTAACAGAGAGGGTCTACGAGACATAACTTTAAAACCATTTTAAATCCTTTAGTGTAGCTAAAAGGTTCTATGAGACACTGCCTTAGATTTTTCTGAGGTCTTAACAAAGGGTTTTACAACCTACCTATTAACCTTCCCTTCCTATCAACCTACCCACCCTGAGGTAGCTCTTTGCCATGAAGCCATTTCATGTTCTGAGAATCCATTGCTAGAAGAGACTGGAGATGTGCAACAGTTGTCTTTCAAATCTTGGCTCTTTAACATTTCCTCTAAATTTTATCAAAACTAAGCAGCTTCATAGCAGTGTTATTCACAATAGCCAAAAAGTAGCAGCAACTCAGTGTTTATCAATAAATGAATGAATAAACAAAATATGGTGCACACACACACACACACACACACACACACACACGGGAAAGGCGCTGTGTCAAACTTCTGGTACTGCAATTTCTGTCAAATAAAAACATTATGGTATATCCTCATCTATCTTACTCACAGGACCTGGCACGGTGCAACTTCTGGTTCTTCCCCAAAGTCAAAATGACCATGAAAGGTAAACATTTTGAATTGATTCAGGACATTGAGGCAGCCATGACAGCGCAACTAAAGACACTCACAAAGACTTCATCAAAATGGAGGCATGAGGTGAGCCTCTGTAAATCTCTCCTGGAATTTACAACTACTCGAACAACTATAACTCCACAAAAGACTCCCTGCACAGCAGACAGGCAGGACGAAGACGCCCACTACTGAATTCACCTAAAGGTGGGCGAATCGCACGACAGGGGAGGAGGGAAGGGAGAAGTGCAGAGACGGAGCCGCACGGGTACAGGACGCAGACCTAGCTCAGTGCTCTGAGCTCCGTTGCATCCTGGAACTACCGCAGCTGTGGGAGAGGGAAGAACTCGGACTGCTAGGGCTCTGCTTACGGCCCACAGTGCTGAGGGGAACAGCATATAATACAGCTGAACCCAACGCTCACGGCAGAGACCTCGGAGCAAAAACTGAGAAAAGAAGGCTGAAAACAGTGGTTTAAGCCCTCACTTAAACCAGAGAAGAGAACGGAAGCCTTAGGCACTGAGACTAGCAGCCCCCTCCTTACACTCCCAGAGCTCACCCCGCCCCCACCTGCCCGGTGCTAGAAGTGGAACAGTAGCAGTGTCAGATCAAAAGAACAGAATATTTGCTGTTCTGAGAACTGTGGACCACAGACACAGATTCGGAAACCAACTAGTTCCAGCAAAGGGGAGGGAGCTGTGGAAGCAGGATTGGCTGTGGCGGTGGTCGCCGCCATTGCTCTGGGTCACCTCTCACAACTCACCCACACCTGGCCCCACCTATCTGGGCAGACCCCTGCAGGAGTAAACAGAACTGCTGAAACATACGGGCTCTGAATCTGGTGCAGGAAGAGCTTTGGAAATTCAAAAGCTCTCCGCATACCCACACAGACACTGTGCCCTGTGACCCAGGAGAACTATTAACAGAGGAGAAGCCCATCTCCCAGGGAATCCCCCCATTGTGTGAGAAGCTGGAATAGTGCCGAGAAAACAAAGCACTACCGTGTGACAGAGAAAAAAAGCTGCAGTCAGAGAGAAAATAAACCATTCTACCAATAAGTACTGGAAAACAAAACAAAGACCTCTTCCTATCAACCTGTTGCAGAATCCACTGCTGTAGATGTCTAGGAAGAGAAATAATAAATCAGTAATTGCCATGAATAACCAAGGCAACAAGATAGCTCAGAAAGAAAGGGAAAAGTCTCCAGAAAAGGAACTTAAAGATATGGAAATATGTGATTTAAATGACAGGGAATTCAAGATGGTAGTTCTGAAAAAACTCAAAGAGATTCAAGAAACACACAGAAAGGCAGTTTAATGAACTCAGAAACACAATCAAAGAACAACATGAGCATTTTACGAAAGAGATTGAAATTTTAAAAAAGAACCAAATGGAATTTCTAGAGATTAAGAACTCAATAGAAGAACTTAAGAATGAAATAGCCAGCTTAGGTAGTACAGTTGACCAGATGGAGGAAAGAATCAGTGACATCGAAGATAGGAACCTGGAATTTACACAGATGGAAGAAGAAAGAGACTTGAGACTTAAAAGAAATGAAAGAACTCTACAAGAACTTTCTGACTCCATCAGAAACAGCAATATAAGAATAATGAGCATACCAGAAGGAGAACAAAGAGAGAAGGGAACAGAGAATATATTCAAACAAATTGTCGGTGAGAACTTCCCAAACTTGTGGACAGAACTGGATCCTCGAATCCAAGAAGCAAATAGAACACCTAATTACCTCAATCCCAACAGGCCTTTTCCAAGGCACATTGCATTGAAGCTGTCTAAAATCAACGACAAAGAAAGAATCCTCAAGGCAGCCAGGGAAAAGAAGACGGTATCCTACAAAGGAAAGCCCATTAGATTATCATCAGATTTTTCAGCAGAAACTCTACAAGCCAGGAGGGAGTGGAACCAAATATTCAAACTATTGAAAGACAGAAATTATGAGCGAAGAATAATATATCCAGCAAAGATATCCTTTAGATGTGAAGGAGGAATAAAGACCTTTCCAGACATACAGAAGCTGAGGGAATTTTCTAATACACGACCTACACCACAAGAAAACTAAAGGAGGCTATTCGACCGCCATCAACAGGGACAATTTGTTGCAACCAAAACATAAAAAGGGGGAGAGTAAAGGCCTGAACCGGAATATGGGAATGGAGAAAGTAAGCGTGCTGAAAAAAATGGAATACTCTAAATATCAAACTTTCTTTGACATAAACTTAAGGGTAACTACTCAAAAAAAAAAATCCAGAACTGAAATACATACTATAATAAAAGAAGAAACAGAGGGAAACATCATAGAATACGACCACACAGAAATAATAGACAACAACATAAAGGCAAAGAAACAATGGAGACACAGCCTTACCAGAAAACTAAAGATAGAATGACAGGAAATCCTCATGTATCAATAATCACCCTAAATGTAAATGGACTGAACTCACTAATAAAAAGGCACAGAGTAGCAGATTGGATCAAAAACTAAACCCAACCATATGCTGTCTCCAAGAGACACATCTCAGCTACAAGGACAAGCATAGAGTCAAAATGAAGGTGGAAATTGGCACTCCAAGCAAATGGTATTCAGAGAAAATCAGGTGGAGCCATACTGACATCAGATGAAACAGGCGTCAGGGTGAAAAAGGTAACAAGAGACAAAGATGGACATTTCATAATGGTAAAAGGGACTATACAACAAGAAAACATAACAATCATCAATATTTATGCTCCCAATCAGGGAGCACCGAAATATAGCAAGCAACTACTAACAGAACTAAAGGGAGAAATTGACCAAAACACAATTATACTAGGGAACTTAAACACATCATTGACAGCTCTAAATAGATTACCCAAACAGAAAATAAATAACAAAATAGCAGCCCTAAATGACGCAGTAGATGAAATGTACATTATTGATATATATAGAGCACTTCATCCTAAAATATCAGACTATACATTCTTTTCTAGCGTATATGGAACGTTCTCAAGGATAGACCATACATTGGGACATAAAATCAGCCTCAGCAAATTTAAGAAGATTGAAATCATACCAAGCATATTCTCTGATCACAAGGCTTTGAAATTGGATATCAACTGCAAAAAGAAAGCAGGAAAAAACACAAATACCTGGAGATTAAACAACATACTTTTAAACACGACTGGGTCAAAGAAGAAATTAGAGGAGAGATCAAAAGATACATAGAAACAAATGACAATGAAAATGCATCCTACCAAAATTTTTGGGATGCAGCGAAAGTAGTTTTAAGAGGGAAATTTATATCATTACAGGCCTATCTCAAGAAACAAGAAAAATCCCAAATAAATAACCTCATGTTACACCTTAAAGAACTAGAAAAAGAAGAACAAATGAAACCCAAAGTCAGCAGAAGAAAGGAAATAAAAATCAGAGCAGAACTAAATGAAATAGAGAACAAAAAGACAATAGAAAAAATTAATGTGACAAAAAGCTGGTTCTTTGAAAAGATTAACAAAATTGACAAACCCTTGGCTAGACTCACTAAGATAAGAAGAGAGAAGACACTAATTAACAAAATCAGAAATGAAAAAGGGGACGTTATCATGGACACCACAGAAATACAAAGGATCATCCAAGAATACTATGAAGGACTCTATGCCACCAAATTTAATAACCTAGAAGAAATGGACAAGTTCTTAGAAACATATAGCCTTCCAAGACTGAACCATGAAGAACTGGAAAATCTAAACAGGCCGATCACCAGTAACGAAATTGAATCAGTCATCCAAAACCTTCCCAAAAGCAAAAGTTTGGGACCAGATGGCTTCACTAATGAATTCTACCAAACCTTCAAAGAGAATTAATACCAATCCTGCTCAAACTCTTCCAAAAAATTGAAGAAGAGGCAGTACTCCCTAACTCATTTTATGAGGTCAACATTACCCTGATACCAAAACCTGGTAAGGACAACACAAAAAAAGAAAACTACAGACCAATATCTCTGATGAATACAGATGCAAAAATCCTAAACAAAATTCTAGCAAATCGAATACAACAATACATTAAAAAGATTATTCATCACAACCAAGTGGGGTTCATTGCTGGGGCACAAGGATGGTTCAACATCTGCAAATTCATCAATGTGAAACATCACATAAACAAAATAAAGGACAAAAGTCATATGATTATATCAATTGATGCAGAAAAAGCATTTGAGAAGATACAGCATCCATTTATGATTAAAACACTTAATAAAATAGGTATAGAAGGAAAATAACATAATAAAGGCCATATATGACAAACCCTCAGCTAATCTCATAATTAACGGTAAAAAACTGAAGCCCTTTGCTCTATGTTCAGGAACACGACAGGGCTGTCCCCTATCACTTCTGCTTTTCAATATAGTGTTGGAAGTCCTTGCCAGAGCAATCAGGCCAGAGAAAGAAATAAAAGGCATCCAAATTGGGAATGAAGAAGTTAAATTGTCACTCTTCGCAGATGACATGATGGTATATATAGAAAACCCTAAAGACTCCACCAAAAAGCTATTAGAAACAATCAACGAATACAGTAAAGTTCCTGGCTACAAAATCAACGTACAAAATTCCATTTCATTCCTATATACTAACAATGAAATCTCAGGAAAAGAAATACAAAAAACAATTCTTTTTGCAATTGCAGCAAAAAAGAATAAAATACCTAGGAGTAAACTTAACCAAGGATGTGATAGACGTATATGCTGAAAACTATAAGACATTTTTAAAAGAAATTGAAGAAGACACAAAGAAATGGAAAGACATTCCATGCTCATGGATTAGAAGAATCAACATAGTTAAAATGGCTATATTACCCAAAGCAATATACAGATTTAATGCAATCCCCATCAAAATCCAATGGCATTTTTTAAGAAATAGAACAAAAAAATCATCAGATTTGTTTGGAACCACAAAAGACCCCGAATAGCCAAAGCAATCTTAAGAAAAAAGAACAATACTGGAGGTATCACACTCCCTGACTTTAGCTTGTACTACAGGGCTGCAATAATCAAAACAGCATGGTAATGGCAGAAAAACGGATACATAGACCAATGGAATAGAATTGAGAACGCAGAAATAAAACCACATAAATATGGACAGATAATTTTTGACAAAGAAGCAAAAAACATGCAATGGAGAAAAGACAGCTTCTTCCATAAATGGTGCTGGGAGAATTGGATAGCCACCTTTAAAAGAATGAAACTGGACTGCTATCTGTCACTGTGTACGAAAATTAATTAAAAATGGATCAAAGACTTAAGCATAAGACCCGACACAATAAACTGCATAGACGAAAACATAGGTACTAAACTTATGGACCTTGGGTTCAAAGAGCATTTTATGAATTTGACTCCAAAGGCAAGGGAAGTAAAAGCTAAAATAAACAAATGGGACTATATGAAACTTAAAAGCTTCTGCACAGCAAAAGAAACCATTGACAAAATAAAGAGGCAACCAACTGAATGGGAGAAGATTTTTGCAAACAGTGCCTCAAATAAGGGGCTAATATCCAAATTATACAAGGAACTCATGCAACTCAACCACAAAAAAACAAACAACCCAAATGAAAAATAGGCAGACAACCTTAAGGGACATTTCTCCAAAGAGGACATACAAATGGCAAATAGACATATGAAAAAATGCTCAACAGCACTAATTATCAGAGAAATGCAAATAAAAACCACAAAGAGATATCACCTCACTCCAGTCAGAATGGCTGTCATCAACAAGACAAATAGTAACAAGTGTTGGAGAGTCTGTGGAGAAAAAGGAACCCTCCTACACTATTGGTGGGAATGCAGACTGGTGCAGCCGCTATGGAAGGCAGTGTGGATGTTCCTCAAAAAATTACGAATGGAATTACCATATGACCCAGCAATCCCTCTCCTGGGTATCTACCCAAAAAATCTGAAAACATTTATCCGTAAAGATATGTGTGCTCCAATGTTCATTGCAGCTTTGTTTACGGTGGCCAAGACATGGAAACAACCAAAATGTCCTGCGATAGATGAATGGATAAAGAAGTTGTGGTATATATACACAATGGAATACTATTCGGCGGTAAGAAAGGATGATACGGGAACATTTGTGACAACATGAATGGATGTTGAGAGTATAATGGACGTGAATTAACTCATACAGAAAAGCCAAGAACCATATGTTTTCACTGATATGTGGTATGTAAACCAAAAACAACAAAAGAACAAGACAAACAAATGAGAAAGAAAATCTCATAGACACAGACAATGGTTTAGTGGTTACCAGAGGGTAAGGTGGGAAGGAAAGGGGTGGTAGATGAGAGTAAAGGGGATCAAATATATAGATGGAAGGAGAACTGACTCTGGGTGGTGAACACACAATTGGATTTATAGATGATGTAATACAGAATTGTACACCTGAAATCTATGTAATTTTACTAACAATCGTCACCCCAATAAATAAATAAAATAATTAAAAAAAGTATAAAGACAGTAACGAAAGAGGACTTCCAGAACTTCTTCAGAAAGTGGCAAAAATGATGGGATAAGTGTGTTCGAAGCAAGGGGAAGTATTTTGAGGGGGATTAATGGCAAGGTGTCTTTTACTGTAATAATTTTAAAAATTTAAACATTCACCATATTTTTTGGATCTCACCTCACGTATACACGTGCATGCACACACTATAATGTTATTCCATTAAAAAGAAAGGAAATTTTGACACATGCTACCAACATGGATGAACCTTGAGGACATTATACTGAGAAATAAGCCAACCACAAAAAGGTAAATATTATATGATTCCACTTATATATAATACCTAGAGTAGTCAAATTCTTAGAGGTAGAAATTGGAATGGTGGTTGTAATCCAGGAGCTGGGCAGAGCGGAGAATGGGAAATTGGTGTTTAATAGGTGTAGAATTGTAATTTCGCAAGATGAAAAGAGTCCTGGAGATGGGTTGCACAACAGTATGATTATAGTCAACACTATTGAACTATACACTTAAAAATGATTAAGATGATACATTTTTTGTTATGTATACAGTATTTTACCACAATGAAAAAATTGAAAAAGCCAAAAACAAAACTAAGTAGATCGTTCTGTAGCTCATGTTTCCCTTTTTGTATTCTACCATCCTCAGCTAGATAAAGCCAGTTAGTACTCTCTGCATTTTGCCTAGAACATGGGTGTCCAAACTATTTTCAACGTTTTTTTACCAAGGGCCATATGCGGTAAAATACACAAACAGCCGGGCCACTCACTTGAGGTGAAGTACGTATTGCCTCACCTGGTTTATTTAAGTAAACTCAATATATTTTTGGAATTTGCTGCGGGCCAGTTATAAATGGATTGTGGGCCGCAGTTGGCCCGCAGGCCGCAGTTTGGACACCCCTGCCTTAGAAACTTCCTTAGCCTGATCCACAATTTCATTTGTTCACAGGTGACAGAGTTGCCAAATTTTCTACCTACTATGTAACAAAGGTTCCTTTTTCTTCTTCCTCCAATACCATTTCCTTATTGTCCTTTAAGACTCACCAACATAGTCCTACTTTTCTTAGCCATCTCTTTGAGGCCCTTCCAGCTTCTATCTCTGCCAGCTCCCAAACCCAGTGTCACATGTTTTAGGCTTTTGGTATGTCAGCAACCCACTTCTAGGCACCAGATTCTGTTCTAGTTATCTACTGTCTGGAGAAAATGACTGATGGCAACTGTTCTACCAGGGTCTGTTTTTATCAACTCTTTATTTCAGGGTAACTTCTGCCCTCATAGCCCATCAATATTGACTATATGTGATGTTATTGTCAATTTTTTGTAGTGATGGAGCAGGAAATTATTGTCCAAGGTAACATGGGGAAGAAGCAAAAGTAGAATCTCAAAACATACCTTCAAACTATCCAGTCTTTCTTTCCATCCATTCATCCATAGCAGTTCATGATAGTTTTCTGTTACTTGGGTATTCTCACCCAATCAATCTCTTCCTCTCCCTCCCCTACCCCTGTCCCTCCCTCTTCCTCTGTCTTTGTTTAGCTGCTCCTTGCTTCTCTTTACCATCTACAACGTCTTCAAAGTTAATGATGGGAATAGGCTGATATAAGGGCTAAGGGAAAATGTTGTAAAGACATGGGCCATGGAAATTTATTCTGGTGGGAAAAATAATTAAAAGTAAAATAATATAATATAGTGTACTAAGTGATATGAAGACGTTAAGCACTGTATTATGGGGAGAATAGGGAAGTGACTTCTAAATCAGACGTGGCGTTCATAGAAGGCTTTACAAAGGAGTTAGGTAGGAATTATAATAGATAAAGCACAGTTTAGGGTATAAAGGCATCTGTAAAGGAGTAGTTTTGTGAGATAGCAAATTCTTTAGACCCACATGTGATTCTGAATGGTCTGGAACAAAGAATGTATGCAGAAGTGTGGTTGGAAAAATTTGAAGGAGGGACCTGAACATAGTGTTATACCAAGGAGCTTGGATTTTTATTCTTTATGCAAGTGGGAAATCTTGGTTTTGAGCAGGCAATTGTCAGGATCAGATTCCATGTTTCAAAGACAGCGTAGTATGATGCTTAAGCTCTAGGGAACTTGCTTGCTTGGGATCTTTCTAGAGTCCTAAAAAGGGCACTAACAATCAATTCTGCGGTCAATGGTTTCTTGTAAAATGCAGGAGGAAGCTATTTTAACTGCAGTGATCTCTTTCTACTATAACTTGCCTCCATTACACTTTATATAGGCTGTGGGCATTTTGGAAATTAGCTAAGGGGAAGTTCAGGATCATTTAGTCTGTGCTTAGTAATAAATATCAAAGTAGTTTATGGTTACTTCTGTGCAAAGCTATCCTGGTATAGAAATGGCTTCTAGTAATAATCTTACTATCCATCCAGCAATTATAACACAAAGATGTAGGGCCAAAGGTCATATTGTGATAGTAATGTGTATTCATGATTTTGTATTTGCTTCTTAAAGGATCCTAAATCGTGTAAGCTTCAGGACCTAAAAACCAGGATCTTTACCTGAGGAAATGCTAAACAAATTAATAAGCTATCATTAAAATTTTTTAGCCTCATTAGAGATGAAGGCATGAACCAAGGCAATGAATGGTAGCAGATATAGAGGGAAAGAGTCAAAATACAAGAAACATTCTGGGAGTACAACTAGGGAACTTGGCAAACGTTTTGATGGGAGGTGAGTTTCATAACAAACTTAAGTTCTCAACTTGGATAATTGGGAGGATGGAAGCCCATTTATGGAGAGAGAACATTAGTGCAAATTTGAGCAGAGGGTGAACCCTGTTTTGGGCATTTTGCATTTCAAGTGTCAGAGAGACAAACAGAGGAAAATGCTGGTCTGCAGCTCAGCTAAGCACCCAGGTGTTTGGAGGATATTATTTGCTACGTTGTTTCCCGGAAAATAAGACCTAGCCAAACAATCATCTCTAATGCGTCTTTTGGAGCAAAAATTAATATAAGACCAAGTATATTGTGTTATGTTATGTTATGTTATGTTAGACCTGGTATTATATTATATTATTACATTATATATTACATCACATCACGTCACGTCACATCACGTTATATTATATTATACCCAGTCTTATATAAGACTCGGTCTTATAGTAAAATAAGACCAGGTCTTATATTAATTTTTGCTCCAAAAGACGCATTAGAGCTGATTTTCCGGCTAGGTCTTATTTTTGGGGGAATCACAGTATATTTTCCATTCTCTGGAGGCCACTTACCAGGCTGTTTTTGGCCCTTGCTTTCCTGGCCTTGGTCCCTTGAAACAGCAATGACTTCCTCACCATTGGAGCCTTCCAATGGCACGTGCTCACCGGATGTGGGAGCAGCACTTCTGCCTCCAGGTGCACTTTCAGGGGATGTAAGTGCGCAGGTGCCCTGGGGGCCTCAAACTGGCATAACCTTCAGCCGTTCATGAAGGTCTGTGTGGGTTTGAGTTTCTGCATTGCTTTCGGCGGGACACTTCTCCCCCCAAAGAAAACATCATCATCCCACTTAATCGTCCAAACTTCCAGTTTCTCCATCGGAAGTCAATGTACCTTCCTGAGGGCTTTGTAGGTCCCAGGCTAAGGCAGGGGAGCTAATGAGGGTGAGTCAGTGCTGATTTCCCAGCTGGTAAACACACGCCTCATTACCTTGGGTAGTTTTGCACCCGGAAAGCTTCGTGAGCTGAGTTTAAAATTTGCAGTAAGTTTTTGGTTCCCATACATGAACCTGGAAATTAGGAGTTAAGAGGGAAAACTCTCAGTGATCAAGACACCGATTTCTTAAGCCAGTTTTCTCAGGGTTGGGAACAGAGTAATTGCAGCCTTCTGGAATCCCAAATTAGCCATGTCCCTGAGCGGAGAGCTGGAAGATTGTGAGATTTCCACTATTTTGCAAATAAACTCTTTCAGTGCAGCAGTATATTTGAGGAGAACTTGACCTCTTTATTACTAACAATTGTGGAACAAATAAAAGTGCATATTTTTATTAGTTTACTACTTTCATCTTCCAAATAAGATGTCCATGGAAGAAAACCAAAATATTGTGGACAATAATAGTCCAGTGGGAAAGCTTATGTCACTGAAGAAGATGACTGGTAATTTAAGAGCGTGAATACGAATATGGTGCAATTACATCTTGAATGCTGATTGAGTTAGAAATCTCACTTCAGTGAGGCTTATCCTGACCACTCTTTAAAAAGAGTTTTACCTACGGTTCTATTCCCATCCCTCTTACCTGCTTCAAGTTTGTTTTTCCTCCATAGCAGTTTTTACTTTGTAATGTATAGCATAACTTATTTATGTATTATAGCCATTGTTTATTGTTTGTCTATCCCACACTAGAGTTAAGCTCCAGGAAGGCAGGATTTTTTTTCCTGCTTAACTAATGTATTTCAAAGGCCAAGAACAATTTTCGCCCATAGTAGGCACTCAATATTTATTGATTTAATGAAAATATCAATATGTTATTTTCCAAAGAGCATAAAGTACAGCCTGCACGGGCTTGCATGACTAGCATAACATGTGGAACATAGCTCTATTGAAAGTCCTCGTAGTGAAGACAGTGAACAAGTCAACAAATGTTTATTGAATCCCTACTATACCCTACATGATAGCTTTCCAAATTCCACAGCATTGAGCATCCGTTTTCCATAAAACATTCTGATACTTTAAAAAATGTATTACACCTTTTGGTGTTACTCGGAGGCAGGGCCCCTGGGGTTCACATGCATAGCATCTCTTATAGTGATACGTACATACCAGACGATAAACATTTGTTGAAAGAGCAAAGGAGTGGACTGGGTTAAGGCCATTAGGTTATCTTGGAACCCTGTTATTTTTTACGTGAACGTTTGTTTTCTGAAATTATGGTCTACGAAACTAGTGTTTTGCATATTGGGGTCTACTTCTCTGAAGGATTTGCAAATTTGCTACGATAATTTTTGGATTTTTCAATTCAGTGTTCATCTGAAAAATTAACTTATTCATATTTTGGATTATCTGGATCACCGAATACTAACAGAAGATTTTGGTGTCCCTGTTCGTTTTCTGTCTCTCTCTCTAGCATGTTAGCACTACATAGTATAGTACTTTGTTGTAGGTTAGTCAGAAAACAACAGAGGCAGGCTGAAAAAGTAAATGATTTATTCACTACAAATGTAGCCCAAAATGACATTAAGCCATTCTGTCAGAAGATGATATCACAGTAGTTTAAAAGGAGAAAAGACATGAGAGAAATGATTCATAACATGGTAAAATATGCTTGCTGAACTAGCATATTCTTGTTCTGAGAGGTGATTTAGTTTAGCAAAGCATAATCGTTAGTGTTTTAAAATTAATATTTTTTCAATTTAAAATTTTTTAGCTTTATAATTTTGTTTACATTTATTTTGTAATTTTGTGGGTTTTTTGGTAGCTGTGAGAGCTATGATATGAGAAATTTGAGCCTACCTTTATGTTTGTACGTTTTTAATAATAACATATGGAAATAGTTTAAGTTTAGGATATGGGACTTTAAAATGTTTTTACTTTTAGTGAGTTTGAGTGAAGTGTTTATATTTCAATCAAATTTGTGAAAAATGATAAAGCTTAGAGCGTTGGGGCCCAGGACACAGAATATTGACTTCAGTCAAGTCCAGGTATGACCATTCAATGTAGGATACATACTTCTGCTGCTTCTGCTGCTAGGGTGCTGGTGGTGGTGAAAAATAGAAGAGAGGGACCTTAGGAAAATGTAGGGAGATTGGCGGGAGAAAAAATGGAGATATTTTAGATCAAGTTGTAGCTTTCTTTGCAGTTATGCTTTTGGCTCTGAATTTGTGAGTTCTGTTTCTTAGTGTCTTTTCTCAAATGGCTGAGTGAAATGCAGTGTTTTTTTGCTAGAATTAAAAGAAAAATGCTAATAAGCGTTTTTGTAGATGATGTCAAACTCTGGTGTGTGACACTGAGAGACCTAAAGAGCTGTTTAAATCATTGCTATAGAATATCAGAGGAAAGAGGTCCTTATTTTCTGATATTGCCCTCGCTCCCTGACCATCCACCCCGCTCCTCTCAACCCTCCCCATCTGGCCTGGAACATAGGAGTAAAAATAAGGAGAGAAATGAGATGAAGACTTTGTTTTGGTTTATTTTAATAGAAGGGGTACCAGAGGAGGTGTTATTTCAGAGTCAACTTTGCTACCATGTTCAGAGAAATATTCTCTGGATTTCAGTCAATCAACAAATATTTATTGAGCACCTACTATGTGCCAGGCATTATATGCGGAGCTGAAGACAGTAAACAATACAGAATTCCTACCTTTGAGACCTTTACGTAAAACTTGTTGATTTTGTTCTATTGGGTCTTGGTATACTTTAGTTGAATATGAGTGGGCAACTTGAAAACTTTTAGTGCATTCTTCATGCTGATTTGTCTGATTTCCAGGATAGAATACAGGGTTAGAAACTGTAAAAGATCAGATTAATTTGTTCTTTTTATCTTTTTTTGTTTTTAAGGGGTGTCATGAAAGTTGACATAAATCTTCAGAAAGTGGATATTGACCAGTGTTCGAGTGATGGCTGGTTTTCAGGAACTCACAAATGTCACCTTAACAATTCAGAGGTAAGAACTTGAAAATAAAGCCCTCTGAAATCAGAAACTCAGAAATGTATTACTTTTGATATAGTATATTATTGTGGGTAAGTGAACAAGAGGCATCTTACTGGGAAAAAAAATCTGTGCAGGTCTGAATGTTGCTAAATGAACTGAAAAAGGAGTAGTATATGAAATTTGTGCAGAATACTGTTCATTTGAAAACTAAGAGAAAGCTGAAAGTGAAATCATGTCTGAAAGTTGGCTTTAGTCAAAGGCTGACCCTATTCTTCATAAGGGGCTGGAAATTAAAATAGCAGTGAAGTGAAAAACCAGTCCCGGAGGGGTCAACCAGATTATGCATATTTTAATGGAATATGATGTTTGTTTAAACCTTGATGCTATTTATTCAGACACACTGCCATCTGCTAGAAAAGCAATAGAGAAAATGTAGTAGGAAAATTTTCAACATAAGGAGAAAACTGTATACAGAGACTTGGAAAGGAAATGTGTGTATTTGTGTGTGTGTGTTTCCAATTTTCAGCTTCTATCCATGCTATATTTCATGGGCCTATGGTTGGTTAGGAAAAGGCATAGAGGTCATACATCTGGAAATAAGACTGTCACTTGTCCTTTGTGGTTTCAGAGAGGAAATGTGATGACATCCTGATTTCATTTTCAGTAATCT
Organism: Rhinolophus hipposideros; assembly: GCF_964194185.1. Taxonomy (NCBI): domain Eukaryota; kingdom Metazoa; phylum Chordata; class Mammalia; order Chiroptera; family Rhinolophidae; genus Rhinolophus; species Rhinolophus hipposideros. The sequence continues at coordinate 12,275,898 of NC_138047.1, read as the reverse complement.
ATTTCTGAGGTCCCAAAATGTTAAGAAACAAATGTACAATAAAGTTCCTGATCTTAAATACTTGGGCTCTCCTGACATTGAGATCATGAATTTGTGAGGAAAGCCTACTTGATTTATTTGAAAGAGAGGATAGTCCCATAAACGTAGTAATCTACATCTTTATTTTTTTTTTGCCCTTTGTGAAAGAGGGTTGTACCTAATGCAATTTTAAGGTAAGGAATATTAAATCAGAGGGAAAATTAACAATAAGCATTTATTTGTGCCATTATACAAACAAAAATGTACACAGACATGTGCATTTATACATACGTGTACATATGCCCATTATATATTTCCCTTCACATATTCTACCATACAGAACCCACATACTTTCATACCCATACCACTCCCCAAATAACCTACAGTTTCACACACTCCCCCTACACTCCACACACACACCTCCACCTGTCCCTCCATACTCCCCACCACAATATCCCTCAACCTTCCCACCCACTAAACTCCCCGGAACCCCCCATGATTCTCCACATCCCCCTAAATCCATTACACATGTCCCCATGACCCCCACTTCCTCAGTACCCCATGGAACTTCCCACACATCCCCATACCCTTCCCACATCTCCATACACCTCTATTTGGCTCTGACTTCCTCCACTCCCCTATAATTGGGACCCAGTTATTCAAGGAAATGTTTCTTTCTTGTCAGCTCTCAGAAGTTAAGGTCCTCTTTTCACCTCCTTTCTCTATTTATTCTCAGAGTTTGGAACATTTCTGGGTATCCACTTTCCCTTGGTTGATTCTGGCATTTCTAAAGATATTAATTTCAGTTACTGATTTGGTGAATATCTTTAGCCTGGTTATTATCTCCATGCCAATGGTTTATATAGCCACTTAGCTTTGTGTTTTAGCCAGAGTGGATTTTTTTCTGCATGGGTGTCATATAATATATATTGATCTGTATGTGCTCATTTCTGTATAGCCTTGTTTCTTTGGTGTTCCTGGGTGGTTCAATAAGCAGTCTGTTAAGAAACAAAGAGATATTTATTTTTCTGTTTGTTAGTTACTGCTTCCCTCTAATAATCTTGGTGTAGTTTTTGTTTCCTTATAACACATCTATTTATTTGACTAGATGGCCATATTGAAATAATTACTTTCTCCTTTTGGAAAAGTGATTCATTTTCATTGCATCAGGATTATTAACTTTCCAGGTGTTGTGTCTTTTTAAAACTTTCAGATAAACTAAGTTATTTCAAGATAAAATATGATCCTCTATTCTGGTTAACCAAGATTGATTTGAAATGTGTAACTTTGGGGATTGAATATGGGACCATTATATTTATTTGATTCCTATAGGAAAAATTGGAAAAATATATCCTCCAAGACAACCAACAGTTCAATGAGTCTCATTTGAAAATGTTGTGGAAAGAGGTTCAATGATCAAAAAAATGACATCATTAAACACTGAAATGTCTGTAAGACTTAGACTCTGGATCCCTCCGCCCCCTTTCCTTGGCCAGGTACTGGAGTTGGGATTAGGAGACCTTGGTGTTCTGGCCTGGGCCCACGAGGCCCTCGGAGCTTCTTCTGACTTACACATGGATGTCACGGAATTCTTCACCCGTTTTTGACTGGGCTTCTGTAAGGCCCTGTATTCGGTGCTGGTCACTCAGGCCACCTGCATCAGTTCCATACCACATTCCCAGTCTGAAGACTAGCAATAGTCCTTCAACTTCTTCCGTACTGATATGAATGGGAGACTAAGAACTGGCTTCTCTTGAAATTTTCACTCCTTGGGAAAATGGAAAGAAAAATCTCTTGTTCAGGGCATTTTTTCATCTGCACTGGCTCTCCTTTTTGTTCCTTGTCACAAATCTGTTACTGACCCCAAGAATCACTGTGTAAATTGGCTTATTTTGGGAAGCAGTTCACATGAATCATAGTTGTAGGGTGTTGAGGCCAGCCTTTATGAATGTCTGTAGTATTAAAAACAGAGACACGCATCATGTTTACTGTGGGTTTTATCTTGCTAGTGTTTAACTTTTTTTTCTTATAAATAGACAAATTTAGAAGATAGACAAATTTCAAAGTTATAATTGAAGCAAACTTTTCATTGCAAAAATTCTTCCAGTGGTTTGTTGATTTTTCAGCCTCCAAGGTATCTTAAACCAGGATAGTGAGTCTGATGTTGGAAACAGATAAGTGATATGTGACCAATGACAAAAGCCTCAGGAGCATTTTTGAACGGCATGGCATGGTTTGTGAGGAAAATAATTACTCATGGGGAGTGTGGTTCATTACAGGATCTAGGAGGCCACTAGGTATGTTTTGAAGGGCACAGTAAAACAAGATCTGAGTCAACAACCTTGAACTGGATTGCAGGATTATTCTGGCTGTTTTTGTAACTGATTTAGGTCACTGCAATATGGACTTGATCATGTTGTCAGTATCCATTTAAATAATTCTTTACCTATTTTCATATCCCTGTTTGCTTTGAGTATACAAAATCTTCTCTTACAGAATACTTTATTTAAAACATTAAAATAAATTAATGCTCATTTTTGTATTAAAGGTATTTTTTGTTTTAAAGATATTTAAAGGTTTTTTTCTAAAGGTATTTTTTTGCTTTGTTTCCATGATAAAAAAAAACAAAAAACTTTTAAATCACTATTTGAAGTAGGAAACATTAGGACAGTGGCCTTGAAACTGTTTTTATTATGTTCTATTAGTAGAAATGCTTTAAGTATCCACACGTACTTTAATATGACCATCAGTATATTTTTTTACCTACAAAGTATACATGTATCTTTTGTTAAACTAATATATCCTACATATTATAAGTCAGAAAAGTTAATCAGGTTGAGGTAAAAATGAAATAATATTTTCATGTAGATTATATTTTATAAAAATAAGTATATCTTTAATGAAAGCAATGTAATTGATCACAATTTTTGAAATATTTTTAGTAAGAATGTTATGATTGCATCTGCTTCATTATTTTTTAAAATCTTAGTTTAATGCTTGATAATGCAGTGACTCACAGGTCTCTAAGTTCAGTTTAGTTTTATACTTAATGTTAATATCTGTCCTAGTTGAAAATATACCACACAAGGATATGTCATTTGGCGAAGAAATACATTGTTGGCTGTGTTTGATAAATCACAATATTCGTTTGTCAGTTCCATCTACCAATTTTGCAAAGAATTTTGCAGAAATACAGCTGGCAATTTTTCATCTCACCTGATGTCAGTTGGTGCCTGAAAACTAATTGGAATGCTTGGCATTTTAATATTTTAAAGGAGTAGGTTAAAAATTCAGTCAAACTTTCATGAGGAATATTTTCAAACAGATTAGGACGTTTTATTTCCAAGTTTAAACTATATGGCTATGTGAGTATTTATAGCTTTTGGCAACAAAAACCACACATCACTGAAAACATTTCCAAATATCCATTTTCAAAATGTTCACTTCAAGAGGCTTTCCTTATGGATTCTTAAAATGTCACTTTTAATTTGAAGGAAGAGCTTAGATATTTTTTTGAAAATACCTGCTGCGTAGACACTGCTGACAACCAGTTGTCATCAGGGAGCTGGTCCGAAAATTTGGAACATTTGTCTTTTTTGTAAAAAGCAATGCATAACTAATCTTTAAGTTCAGAAACAAAGAATTCACTTTGAGATAATCAGAACATCTTTGTGTGGGAAAAGATTTTCCAGGTCACACACCAGAGAATGGAGAAAGTCAATTTGAAGAATCTCGAGAGTATCTCTGAGAGGGTGTTATAGATCATTGCTATATTTAGATATTTCTTTTTCCTTTTTGACTCACAGGGTGGATTACTAATGCAAACAAACAAAAACTAAAAAATCAGATTTTACACTAGGAAGTAGATGAATCCACCGTAAACACTGTGGATGGGTTTCACTTTTTCTGTTGTTTGAACTCAAAAGATTTTATTAGAATCTTATAAATAAAGCTACTAATTAATATTAATACTTGCAATGGCTGCAACTATTTAGTAGCGCTTGCTTTGGGCCAAGACTTGTTCAATGTGTTTTACACACATTAACTTAATCTTTATAGTTCCCATTTTACTGATGAGAAAGCTAAACCCAGAGATGTTGAATAACTTGCCCATAATCACACAATTAGTAATTGGCAGAGCTGGAATTAGAATCCAGATTTGTCTAATTCTATAACATATTTTTTTTTATACTACTATCTTATACTTGCCTTTTTTTTTTTTTTTTTTTTTTTTTTTTACAGAACGTAACCAGATAAATCCATTTAGGATTGGAAGTGAGAATGTACAGGGAATTTTAGATTATAAACTACATTTAACTTTGGGTGTTGGGTAGCAGAGATTAGGAGATATTGCCCTATGTCAGATGTCACTTTAGATATGGTCCATAGGCATTATATTAAGTAACTTCTGGGAAAATCTAGCATCTCTCTTAGTGAAGCAAGGAATTAACGTTTCCTTAGGCTCTGAATTTGTGTTTAAGTCTAAGGCTATTCTAAGGCTATTCATAGGAAGCGATTGTATGGATTGATGTTAACTTGCAGTGAAGGTTGTAGTCATTATAGACTTTAATTTGGGGCCTTGTACTGATCAGAATGTTCATCAATTCTTTGAATAATGATACAGGAGACAAGTAATTAATAATAACACATTCATCAACAGTTAAAAATCAGAGACTAAAAAGACACTGCTGAGTTGGAGAAATGGACACGTCTATCAAGATGCATCTTAATAGGAACAATGGTAAGACCCTGAATGTGAATCAAAAAACCTTTCTTTGCAAGCATAGGAAGAATGATATGGTTTAGTTGTAGCACATGTGAACAATATTGGGGAGAACACTTGAAGGTTCAGTATGATTCAATAGTATGATATGGTTGTAAAGCAATAATAGCAAAAGCCAACTTAGTTGTAAGTGGTTTTCTAGATTTTGGGAGGTTCACATGTCACTATTGTAAACTTAGCAATAGTTTACACTCTGGAATAGAGTGACAAAGAATATAGAAATTGAATATAGAATATATTCTTTATATTTAATATTCTATATTGGGTATAGAATATATATATAAATATTCAGTATATTGAATTGAAATTCAATATACGAGGTGTGATCACAAAATATGGTGAATTCTGCTGCCAAGTGCTATTCAACGGAAAGGCAGGGATCTTCAATATCGGAAGCGGCACATTGAACCTTAGTAATAGTGTGTGACAAGTATCAACTTGTTTGGTGCCGTCAGTCGCGTGTGAGCTACAGTTGAGAGAAGGTGTGTTTTAAAGTGTGCCATAAATCATGGATCATGAACAATGCATTAACACAAAATTGGCAAACGGTTTCATCCTCCATCATGATAATGGTCTATGTTACACATCACCTCTGATATGGCAATTTCTGTCAAATAAAACCATTATGGTGTGTCCTCATCCACCTTATTCATTGGATTGGGCACCATGCAACTTCTGGCTCTTCTCTAGTCAAAATGACCACGAAAGATAAACATTTTGAATTGATTCAGGTCATGAAGGCAGCCACAACAACGCAACTAAAGACACTTATGAAAGAGGACTTCCAGAACTGCCTCAGAAAGAGGCAAGAATGATGGGATAAGTGTGTTTGAAGCGAAGGGGATTAATGGCAATGTGTCTTTTCCTGTAATAAACTTTTAAAAATTTAAACATTCACTGTATTTTGTGATCACATCTCGTAGAAATGGAAACCCATTCAGAAGAGAAAAAATAGTATTACTACCATGTTTCCCCGAAAATAAGACTTAGCCGGACCATTAGCTCTAATGCGTCTGTTGGAGCAAAAATTAATGTAAGACGCAGTCTGTTATATTATATTATATTATATTATACCCAGTTTTACATTAAAATAGGACTGGGTCTTATATTAATTTTTTTCTCCAAAAGATGCGTTAGAGCTGATGGTCCTGCTAGGTCTTATTTTTGGGGAAACACGGTAAGAACTTTGAAATCTTGTTTTTTGAAAAATCAAAGAAATCATGAAGGTTTTCCAGGGAAGAGAAGACTCATGGATGATCTGACAACTGCCTTCCAATATGAAAATAGCTATTGTATGGATATTTATACTTTATCTGAAAGGACTCAGGGGCTGTTGTGAGTTATCAGTAAACCAACAAGAACTACAGAAGGCTCTGTTTAGCTCAATGTAAGTGGAACTTATTAACAATCAGAATTGTTCCAAAATTGAGAATGTATGTTTTTAACTGAGAATGTATATTGTAAATGTGAATGTCAGATTTGTTCAATCATACATTGCCAGGATGACTGCTTAGTGAGGATGATATAGACCTTGGTATTTTCAACAGTGAAAGGTACCACTTGACAGAACTTTGCAGGCCTCATAAAAACTTCATGCAACATTGGCTATAAGTTTCTCTGCAACCCTAAGATTTTACACTTCTAGCATACTGTAAAGGGATCCACAAAAAGGCGTTTCCATTCAAAAGCAACACTTATTGTCCTTGCAAATGCAATACCTTGAATTCTCACATTGGATGTGAGGCCTTCCAAACCTGAGATTTTCTGATTTTTCTCTGTGATAATGATAAAGCAAACCATTATTTATCATTGCCACCTTCATTCAAGCCAGCTTCTGGGATTTGATTTCTAGTTACTCATTAAGCACTTTGGGGATACTGATGCAGGACTAATTAATTTGGATGGAAATGAGAAGGAAAAGCCAAAAGGTGTTTAGATGACACGCGATTGCAAATCTGGGATAATCTGAGCCAGAAAGGGGGCAATAGAGGGGAGTGTCATTAATTTTTTTCTGTAATTTGTTTCTCTTGCTTATAAAGAAATCACATATCTTACAGTGGGAGATAAACCCATTTTTCAGCTATGAGAAGGTCATGGTATTTGGTATCTGTTCCTGAATGACACTTCTTTGTATACATGCTATGTCACTGGATTATATCACCAACTTTCTTGAACCTGTTGATGTAATATTGGGCCCTTTGAAGGGTTTGAATTAGAATGTAAAAGGAGAGCACCACCTGTTTGTCTAAGGTGAATAAACTCTATCTATATCATGTATATCTATCTATCTATCATCTATCTATCTGTCATCTATCTGAGCTATAAAATTATTTTCTTGATTTATAACTTTCTACTTTATCAACTTTGTGCATTGCATAGAATGTTTAAGAAAAATTAAAAAACCCGTATAAGATTTTATTCCATGTGAGTGGTATAGTTAAAGGCACTTTTGGTAATATTTGCTAGTAGTTAAGTTTTCTTTAGCCCAGGTCTGAAGAGTCTGTGAAATCCCCAAGAGCGAAGTGTGCCATCGATACAAGCTTGTTTTTCAATCTCTGTATAAGAAAACTATTATTCAATAATAATAAGGCATATTCATTTAATACTTATTACCCTTGTTATTTCTATTTTCTAGATGAGGAAACTAAGACTTAGAGTGGTTTTAAGTAACTTGACTAAGGTCATAAAACTAGCAAATAGTGGTTCAGGAATTTGAACTATAGGAAGGTAGTATAGGTGATAAATGGTTGATAGGACAGAGAATCACTGGTAGTGGCCCATGGGATAATATTATTAGTCTTGTTGTGGTTCTGCCCATGGGAGCTCAGTCAAAAGGCATGCTAGAATCTTGCTTATGTGGGAAATTAGGTGTACATCAAACAAGAACTGATCTACCTTTCAGATGGCAAAAACAAATTCCCAAGAGAGTGTGGCAAGCTCACATACAAATTTGGATTAGGGTCAATATACAGTAGGTTCCATCTTGCAGGTGTGTGAGTAGCAGCAGCAGAAGTTTCTTGCCAGTAGTGGTACTCTTGTTTCAATATATGGCAGTGAGTTGGGATGGTAGGAATGTCCAATTTGAAATAGGATCCAAGGGATAAGATCCATTTCCTTTGACAGAGGTTGGTGAGGGCTGTATACATTGTCTGGACATCAGGTAATAGGGCAGGTGTTAAGGAAAAGGACCCATTCCCTGCAGGGAATTAGAATACAAATCAGACATGGGAATCAAAGTTGAGTATGGAGGATTGCAGTTCACTGCATATAGGGATACCAAGGGGATCCTCTGTGGTTATGATAATATATAAATACATTTTAGATGCTAACCATTGCTGGTGACAGAACGACTGAAATGCTGCCAAACTTCTCTGTGACATAAGGTTGGAGTGGGGCTGAGTTTAAGGGTGGGAGATCAACAGCGCATGCGGCTGGGCTAGAGTAGGCTGTGTCAAGAGGATTCACTCGCATATACCAATGAATATCGAGTCAACATATCAGACTTTTTTGATCTCGTCATTTCAGGGACAGAACTTCTAATGAAATATGAAGCTAGTGAACAGATTTGGAATATGTAGCTAAATTTATAATGGAGTCAATCAGGAAAAAAGTCTCTACCTATTAAACCTTTGCTTTTGTCACATTCAGTAGCAGAAAAATTGCTGCTTGTCCTATTCTAGATATGAGAAGCAATCAGAATATACAGTGAGTGCCTGAGGGTGACTTCTTTGGGGTTAAATATAGCTTTCCATCATTAGTTTATGTGGGAAAAAATCCCATTATGACAGCAAATCAGATCTAATCTGGCACTCCCTCTGCTACAATTATATAAAATATGGTGGAAACTTGTCAAAGCTTTCAGTGAGAAATGAGGCTACCAATGCTTGGCAGCCCCCTTTTTGAGCACAGTGGAGAATCATGTTGCTTAGTTACAGCCCTTGGCTGATTTAGAAAGCTCTCACTGACTGTATTATGCAAGAGTTAAACTCTACTCCTTGATAACTATTTTTTTCCCTAAGAGAAAAGATTTATTTACCACCTTCTTTTTGTGTGTGTGTTTTTTACCAAGTCATTTATGTGTATTCATACAGGACAAGTTTCAATTTATCATTGTTTTTCCCTCCCCAAGGCTTATAGATGGAGAGAGAACAAGTGGGTGGTTGACGATACAAGCAGAGCATAAAGTATTGAAATGACTTAAATGATTTGCCCTCAAAGTAATGTGCAAAGGTCTCTTTCTTTTTTTTTTTTTTGTCATTGGAAGTCATTTTTTGTCATTTGAAGTCATTGTGGTTTTCCCCCCTTTCAGCTTAGTCATAGTTTGGATTACTATTGTCTTTATAATGCACAAGAATGTGTAAAATTATTTATTTTTGTTGTATTTCAAAATATAAGCTCATGTACAGGTGTAGAGAACAGTGAATGTAACTAGTGAAACACGGATAAGAATAGGGGCTGGAATTAGCACCAAAAGAATGAAAACAGAAGGCTTGAGAAAAAAATCAAATAACCATAAATGGAGATATAGAGCAATTATTGTACATGAAGTAGAAACGTGTGTAAAGGGGGAAATGTTAGATAGGTCAGAGCCAATTTCAATGAGATAAAAAAAAACTCAAGGACTCACAAGTCTGGAGAAGACTCTAAGAAACTTTTGGTTCATGCTCTGTCTCTAGAAAGGAGTATCTTTATACTATTCTAAAAATATGATATCCACTTTATTTTTATAGCTGGTGAGGATACACTTCCAGCTCAGGAAAGAGAGCTGTTCCTCAGCAATGCTTTCTATTATCTTACCCTAATTGTTGTAATGAAGTAAAGCCATGACCTAATCTCGATTGTGTAATTATTTCAGTAGATTTTACTATAGGCTTGTCAGTACAATCTCTGTTCATGCATGCAAAATCAGTTTTTCCTGCTGGTGCCTACAATTCTATGATCACCTGGAAGAAATGCTATAGAGTTGATTCCGTATTTACATCCAGAAATAGAAGAAAGGATAACTGGCTCTACAGGCTTGGTACCATTAAAATTCTAGTTCTATTAAAGCCCAGAATTTACAAACTTAGAATTTAAGCCAGCTTGCTTATGGGCTTTGTTTTCATGCTCGTCTGTAATCACCTTCATTTGCTACCTTTAAAAACATGTTTGTCCAATGCAGTCATTTTCAAAGTGTGGTCCTGGGGTCCTGGGTCAAGACAAACTAAAATTAAAGCTGTTTTCATAACAATTCAAAGACATATTTGCCTCTTATTTTTTATTTTTATTTTTTAATAAACAACAGAAATTTATTTCTCTGGAGGCTGGGAAGTCGAAGATCAAGGCAATGGCAGATTTGGTGTCTGGTGAGGATACACTTCCTGTTTCATGGATGACCATCTTTCTCTTGTAACCTCCCATGGTGGAAGGGGCAAGGTGGTTCTGGGGTTTGGGGCTCTCTTTTATAAGACTCCTAATTCCTTTCATGAAAGATCTACCCTCATGACCTCTAAGCATGTCCCAAAGGCCCTACCTCCTAATACCAACACATGGAGACGTATTTGCCTCTTGAGCTCTCTATTCTCTTATTGGTGTACAGAAGCTACACATGACATGATATTTAAACAGGTTGGACGCAGAAAGAAATATGAGAATCTGTCTTCTAATAAGCCAGATTTTGAGGAGATTTGCAGAAATGTAAAACAATGATACCCTTGCTTTTATTTTTTGTTTTGAAAACTATAGTTGTTTTTCATAAATGCATTATCTATGTTAACATGTTATGGGCTTATTGTTATTTTAAAATGAATTAATAATTATTTTTAAATTTTCTCTGTTTTAATATCTAATATGGCAAATATCAGTGGATGTAGCCAATACAAAGGAAAGCTCTTTGGGATTGTCAATAATTTTCAAGAGTGTAATGGATCACAAGACCAAAAAGTTTGAGAGGTCCGATGTAGTGTACTCATCAGCGACTGCATGATTCTGGCCTTGGCTCCACTTTCTGGTTTCTATGCTTCTCTCTCTTCCTTACTTTGAGATTTTACTGACATACTTCTGTACCCCATCTTCCCTCCTGATCATTTCAGCCGGAGACTCCACTGAATTCTTAGCCCATTGTCATCAGAATTGATGGATGACACAATACTCACATTAGTTAAAATAACAATCTGTCTAAAATAAAATTTCACACATTAAGTTTGGTGTGTATTTCTAATGATAGTGAATACATTACAGGTAAAAATCATGTGTTATTTCACTTACTAGATAATTTGAATAAAAAAGAAAATTTAATTTTGATTTCATTTTTAAACAAATTTGACCAAAACATCAAAGGACAAAATATACTGTATTTCACCTTTCAAATTGGAATTGTCAATGTAAATCAAAAATCATTTGAACAGTATAGAATTCTGCAAACCTAAGTATGTACAAAGACCTATGGCACATGTTTAGCTAGTGATATTTATTAATAAATGGTATATTCACGTAAATGCCTCAAAATTTTCTTCTGAGGATTAGTCTGAAGTTTTACTCCTATCACTTGTTATCTGGTCAACAGCTAATTAATTTTTGTTTTGAATTAACAGATTGTGAATTAAGTAAACATCATTTTTTTGTGTTCAGCCAAGACGTTCTTAGGACCAAATGAATATCATGTATATGTGCAAAATGAAAAGTCAATTTAGTATGTTATTCCCTTTGTTAAAATAGTTCGGAGATCCTAGAATCTTTTCCTTAAGTGAAAGACTTCACAGTTTTCTTTTATTTGATTGACAGCTATACAATGACATTTTGTTACCCTTGAAATATGTATCATTGGATGCATGTGTTGCCGCTAAGGGTGGGTAGTGAGTGGGAATGAGAGGAAATGAAATGCTTTTCTCCTTGGTCAGGGTTGGTTTGATCTTCTAAAAAAATTTTTTTTTCAGTTACAGTTGACATTCAGTATTAGTTTTAGGTGTACAGCATAGTGGGTAGGTATTTACATAATTTATGTAGTGATGCCCCCATTAGTCTAGTATCCACCTAGCACTATACATAGTTGTTGCAACATTATTGACTATATTCTCTATCCTGTACTTTATATCCAGTGACTATTTTGGCTACGCTTCACCTTTTTCACCCAGCTCTGCAACCCGCTGTCCCCTCTGGCAACCATCAGTTTGTTCTCTGTATCTGAGTCTGTTTCTGTTTTGTTTCTTCATTTATCTTGTTCTTTAGATTCCACATATAAGTGAAATCATACAATATTTGTCTTTCTCAATCTGACTTATTTCACTTAGTATAATACCCTGTAGGTCCATCCATGTTGTCATAAATGGTAAGATTTCATTCTTTTTTATGGCTGAGTAATATTCGATCTTAATTTATAAAAGTGCTGTGGTAGCCAGGTTCCCTGGTGGCAATATGTTAAGCTTTCTCTTTTCTTTGCTCCCACATCCAGTCACTGTGAAGTCTTGTTAATTTTACCTCAGTGTCTTGTCAATTTGTTTTCTTCTCTCATCTTACAACTGACTTAGTTTTAGTCCTAATCATTCTTTTTTTTTTTTTTTATTATGTTGAGATGTATTTTTCCATAGCTTTCATGCTTTATTTAAACTCTTGATTCTATACAGAATGGACTTCTCATAAAGTCATCTTTCCTGACAGCATTGGAAAATGCTGTCAGATATCTCTTAAGTCTTTCCTTTAGAGTTCTTTATATTACCTTACATAATCTAGAAGCTTTTTATCATCTTAGCAGGTATCCAAACACATTCCAGCTTGTCCAAGTAGAAGTATAACAGTAATGAGCTAACCAGTGCTAAAGCACAGCACCACCCCATCCCTCTTCTAAGTACTTGCATAAGTGTAACCCATGATTACATGGGCCTTTTTTTTTAAATGTTTTTTTTTTATTATTAAATTTATTGGGGTGACAATTGTTAGTAAATTTACATAGATTTCAGGTGAGTCCTAATCATTCTTGTTTGAACTTTTTCGTACCCTCCTGTCTTCAGTTTTATTCCTCCCCAATTCATCATCTGCACTGCTGCCAACATGATTTTTTAAAAAATGGTATGCTGATTATATCATCCTGTATTTTTTCTTGAGACAGTATCACATAGCAGTTAAACGTGTTACGGCTTTGGAGTCAGACTGCATGTGTTCTGAACCTTTCTGTGCCTCAACCTCCTTAAAATGGGAATGATTCTATGTTGTATATAAAATGCTTTGCACAGTACATTGTCTAGAAATATTTGCAATTTTCCATAGCACTTTGAAGTTATTAATTATTTGTAATTATTTATTTATGTCTATCTTCTATGCTACGTTGTAAGCTCCATGAGGGCAGAAACTATATCAGCTATGCTACCATTGGTGTCAGCTATGAAGATAAATGAAGAAACCAATGGTATTAGCTATGATACCATTGTATCTCAGGTGCCATAACAATGTCCCTGATAAAGTTCCTCCACAAGTATTTGGTTTGACTGCTTAATATTCTTCAGTGACTCTCCTTAATCTCTGGATTAAAGGCCACCTTATATGTATGGCTTTCTAAATCTAAATTCCTTCTCATTCTACAATACCCAACCACTTGCCTTCCATGATTCTACCATGGTGTTTCATGTCTCCACGCATTTATTTGCACATGCTCTTTTTAAAAATTGTTTTTAGATAACATAAAATTTCCCATTTTAACATCTATACTACTGTATTAAAATGATTTGAGTACTGTTAATTATAATAACTACATTTATGGGATGCCTGCCCTTTCATTGTGTCATATATGTATGTGTGTGTATATACATACATATGTATATAAATATGTATATGTAAAAGTGTATTTAATCCTCAAAACAGTCCTCGAAAATACCTATAATTCTAATTTTACAGATGAGGAAACTGAGGCTCAGAGGTTTTTAAAAATTAATGTAGGTGACATGTTAATTAAGAATTTGGACTGATGCTGAAGCCAGAGTACCCTGAGGCAAGGGCCGTGACCTATTCATACGTCTGATTGGTATGGCTGCTGTTGTGGTTTAAATTCATGTATAATATCGTATTCATGTAATAGAATATTTCTTATGGTCACTGGTTTCATCACTATGTTACTCCCATAAAAAAGATTTAGATGAATTGTACCAGAGCTTGTCAAGTACTCCATCTTCCTTCAGAAATGAAAAATTCCAGATAGAGTCTGGTTACTCACGATACTCTTCCTAGTAACTGAATGCTTCTTGGATACTTAGATTGAAGGTCTAACTTTTAATTTGTTTTATATTATACTCCATTTAAAACTTCATTGATTTCATTTACTTATTGTAAGCAGTTCTAATTAAAAATGAATAGAAGTTTAATTAAATTGATGGTTTTAATTCTTGTTAGGAAACTTCTATTATAAGTACTATAATCAACTGTTATTTTTAGAATCAAATAAAAATTCTGTACATGTCATAATGACTTAGTTATGTACTTTAGTTTCTATTGTTTTTCACTTGTGATAGACGCATTTTGTGAAAGGCTGTAAAGATTTCAGAGTCAGTGGCTCTATATGCTGTCTAGTGATTAGTATCAATTCACCATTGTCAAATACTTTTGTCACTTGTCTAGGTTGGAAAGAATGAACGAACATATGATGCTTTAAAAAGTGCATCTCTTTTTGACATAAGAATGGAGAGCTTTACGAATACTATTCAGCTAACTCCATATAAATCCTCCTACAATTAAACTACTAAATTAAAAATTAGATTATTTCCTTGACATCAAGTTTTGCAGTATGTATAAATGTATAATTGGAAAAACTTATCTTCATTAATTTTTAGCCTCTCCTTTCTAGTTCCCTTTCCATCCTTTTCTTCCTTTGCCCTTCCTTCCTTATTTGTCTTCCTATTTTCTCCTTTTCCCTTTCTCACTCTCTTGCTTTTAAAATATTCTATTCTTGTTTTTCTCTTCCTTTTTAGAAAAATCTCCACTGCCTCTCAGAAAGAAAAATGAAAGCTAGAAACTCTGATTTCCAATAAGTGCTAATAAATGGCATGGAAACGTCCTAGGAGCCTCAAACATTCCTGGAGCAGTGGTCGCATTATCTTTTGTTGAGAGCTCACGCTCTAACCAAGTGAGCCATCTGGGTGCCCATAAAGTATCTTTATTTGAAAGGTTTCTGCCAGTAAAATTTAAAACATTTTTCCTAGAGTTTTAAAAACTGGGCATGTTATTATGATCAATTGCAATCAAATTTATTTCTAATTTGGAAAATGTTTAAATTTGTCTTCCTCTTCCAGCTATTTTTGTGTTATTATTCCAATGTAAATGTCCAGAGAAGCCAATATAATTTAAATATCAGTCGAATAGGGTGTTGACCATAGTTGATTGCATAATTTAAAATTTTATTTTTATAAAATTGTTCCAAAATTATAGAATTAAAATAGTTATAATTATTCATTACAGTCTTGAAAACAATACAAAGATATAAAAAGAAAAAAAAATGCCTCCTATTTTTCCTCTTTTCCCCAGTCTTGAATTTCACCCGTTATAATAACTTTTGTCAATTTAATGGGTAAAAGTATCTACTTAATTGTTGCTTGTTTATTTCTTTGCAAACTAATAAGGTTAAGAGAGTGGGTGTGTGTATACATAATTGTAAATAAGAAATTCTGTGAATATAATGAAATATATATCTTATATAATATATAATATCTGATAGTTTGGACTAGATCATATCTTTTAGTAAGATTTCCCATTTATACTACCTGTAATCCTAGAAATTAAGTCTGGGAAAACATAGGAATGGAAATGTAACATTTTACTGGTAAAATCTGAAGTGAGTTTGGCTCCTATTCATTGGTTATATTTTCATTATCCTTTTACCTGAAGCTAAAAAAGCTCTCTATTGGTGAACACACATGCTGAATTTTTTCTGTCAAAAGTGGAAATCAAGCGATTTAAATGTTTTTTGTATGCTCCTTATAGAAGCTATGAATGTATTTCTTTAGTCCAAATCCATCCTTCTCTGCCTTGCTTTACGATAACTGGAGTTGAACCCTCTAAGCATCTCCCTTTTGCCAGCTGGGGCAACAAGAAACTTTTCAGTAGGTGACATTGGAGAGACACTGCCTTAAGGAACTTTTCTTCCTGGTTCCAAAATGCTCTTTCATTCTTGCTCTGAGGGTAAGCTTCAGCCAGTGACATGCGGGGCACCCAGTGCCACATGCATACTCTCCTGTGAAGTTTTACAGCACTCACAGGCAGCTGGGGTGCCAGTGGGACAGACTCACCTTCCAGAGAGCTTCCCTAACACCCTCCCAACACAGCCTCCTCATTTCAGGAGGGTTGTTTGTCCTTTTTGAAGCTTCTCTCTTCTTAAAAATATGAAGTCTTATTTAAAATAGCTTCTTTAACAACCCTTTGTACAAATTCTATCAACTATATAATTCCTTGGAATTCTAACCATTTTGGCCTTCCTGAATTCTCAAATCTGTCTTTTTAATTCAGGGAGATGGGATTACTCCTTTCTGTGATGTAGCCTGAGAAGTCTCTGCCGTCAGTAAACTAGAGCAATCATAGGGATTGCCTCTTTTTTTCTTCTTCTCTTGGGAATATTCTTCTGCTTTGCCTGTTCTCAAATTGTTGTTTTATTTATGTTTCCTGTTTTATATTTGGCTAAGGCAGCAAGGTAAATATGTTATTCCATAATGCTTAGAGGTGAAATCCACTTGTTTTTTGAAATATTAAAAATTAAATAGTATTAATGATAACTTAATATTTTTTAAAAAGCGCTTGTTTGCATTACTACATATGATTACCATTGTCTTTGCTGAACATTAGATTGTCTTTCTGGCATCATTTTTATTCTTCCTGAAATGTATCTTTTGAGATTCATTTTTGAGGTTTCCTGGTGGTGAACTGTGTTTTTATTTGTAAATAATTTTATTTTATCTTCATTCTTGAAAGATACCTTTGCCAGACACCCAATTCTGTGTTTTTCCTTCAGTCCTTCAAAGGTACTACTCTTCTGCCTTCTGGCTTTCATTATTGCTGTTGAAAAGTCTGCTGTTTCTCTAATTGCCCTGATTTTGTAGGTGCCCTGTCTCATCTCTGTAGGTGCTTTTAATTTTGTCTTCTTTATTCTCAGGACTTTTTTTTTTTTAATAATTTTTTAATTATAGTTGACATGCAATATTATATTAGTTTCAGATGTACAACACAGTGGTTAGACATTTATAAAACTTACAAAGTGATCACCCCAATAAAGCTAGTACCTATCTGACATCACACAACACAATATTATTGACTATATTCCCTGTGCTTTACTTTACATCCCCATGTCTGTTTTGTAACTACCAGTTTGCACTTTTTAATCCTCTCATCTTTCTACCCTGCTCCCAACCTCCTCCCATCTATCACCCCAACAAATCTAGTACCCATCTGACACCAAATATTGTTATTGGTGATAACTCCAAGTCTACTACCTATCTGACATCGTACGTAGCTATTACACAGTTATTACAATATTATTGACTATATTCCTTATGTTATACCCTATATCCCCATGACTACTGCATAACAACCAATTTGTATTCCTTAACTCCTTCCCCCCACCCCTCCCATCTGGTCACCATCAAAATGCTCCCTGTATCTAGGAGTCTGTTTTTTTGTTTTGTTTGTTTGGTCATTTTGTTCTTTAAATTCAAAATCACATTGCATCTGTCTTTCTCTCAGTACACTCAGCACAATACCCTCCAGGTCCATCCATGCTCCTGCAGATGGCAAGAACCCATTCCCTTCCCTGGCTGAGCAATATTCCATTGTATATATGTACCGCCTCCTCTTAATTCATTCATCCATTGATGGACACCCAGGTTGCTTCCACATCTTGGCCACCGTAAACAATGCTGCAGTGAACATATGCATGCATACATCTCGAACTAGCGTTTTGGGTTTCTTTGGATAAACACACAGAAGTGGGATTATTGGGTCCGTTCTTTGTCTCTTGTTATAGATAGCCTTTGTTTTAAAGTCTATTTTGTCTGCTATAAGTATTGCTACCTCAGATTTTTGTTTGTTTGTTTCCATTTCATGAAATACCTTTTTCTATCCCTTCACTTTGAGTCTGTATATATCTTTCGATCTGAAATGAGTCTCTTTTAGGCAGCATATGTAAAGGTCTTGTTTTCTTATCCATTCAGTAACCCTATTTTTTGATTGGAGCATTTAATTCATTTACATTAAAAGTAATTGTTGATAGGTATGTCATTGCTGCCATTTTATTATTCATATTTTTGATCTTTTTTTAACTTGATGTCTCTGTAAGATTCCTTGTAATACTGGTTTGGTGGTGATGAACTCCTTTAGCATTTTCTTGTCTGGAAAGCTTTTTATCTGTCCTTTGATTCTAAATGATAGCTTTGCTGAGTAGAGTAGTCTTGGTCATTTAAGTCCTTGCTTTTCATCACTTTGAATATTTTGTGCCAATCCCTTCTTACCTGCAATATTTCTATTGAGAAATCAGCTCATAGTCTAATGGGAGCTCCCTTGTAGGTAACTGGCTGCTTTTCTCTTGCTGCTTTTAAAAACAATGATTGTTGGTTTCCAGTGTACAGAACCATATAATGATTAGATATTGACACACTTCACAAAGTAGTGATAATTCCAACAAGTCTACTACCCGTCTGACAATGGTACATAGCTACTACCACACCATTGACTATATTTCCTATGTTGTACTTCACATTTTACATCCTCGCAAAGTACATGGGATGTAAAGTACTATACGAGTGTGTGTGTGTGTGTGTATACATATTATACATATACATACATATATATATATATATACCGGGGGTGCCAAAAAATATATATAAGTGGACACTTTGGTTAACGTTGTTCAAGCAGTAGTTCACTATAATCAGAAGTGTCTGGGTGCTGATGGTAACCACTTTGAACACCTTTTGTAATTGCAGAATTCAAACATGACATGTATTCATTTTTTGTTATCGGTATATATTGAGTATTATAATTTTAATAGTTTTCACTTTCTTAAAATGTGTATACATTGTATTAACACCTTCTGTATATATATACATATATATCAATTATAGTTGACATTCAATATTATTTTATATTAGTTTCATGTGTATAGCACAGTGGTTAGGCATTTACATAATTTGTGGACCGATCCCACTGATAAGTCTAGTGCCTATCTGACACCATACATTGTTTTTACATTATTGATTATATTCCCCATATGCATTTCACATCCCTGTGACTTTTTAGTGAGTACCAATTTGTACTTCCTAATCCCTTCATGTTTCTCATCCATTCCCCAAACCCCTTCCCATCTAGCATCCATCAGTTTGTTCTCTGTATCTGCTTGTATGATTCTATTTCTGTTTTGTTCATTTATTCTGTTTCTTTAGATTCCACATGTGAGTGAGATCATATGGCATTTGTCTTTCTCAGTCTGACTTACTTCACTTAGCATTATATCCTCTAGGTCCATCCATGTTGTTGCAAATTGTAAGATTTCATTCTTTTTTATGGCAGAGTAATGCTCCATTCTATAAATGTACCACAATTTCTTTACCCAGTCATCTGTTGATGGGCATTTCGGTTGTTTCCGTATCTTGGCTATTATGAATAGTGCTGCAGTAAACATAGGGGTGCATATATTTTTTTCAATTATTGTTTTGGATTTCTTTAAATAAATAACCACGAGTCGAATTGTTGGGTCATAAGGTAGTTCTATTTTTAATTTTTTGAGGAACTTCCAAACTCTTTTCCATAGTGGCTGCACCAATTTGCAAGTCCACCAATGACCTTTCTCTGCATCCTCGTCAACACTTGTTATTTGTTGATTTATTGGTTGTAGCCATTCTGACAGTAGTGAGGTGGTATCTCATTGTGGGTTTTATTTGCATTTTTCTGATGATTAGTGGTGTTGAGCATCTTTTCATATGTCTATTTGCCATTTGTATGTCCTCTTTGGAGAAATGTCTATTCAGGTCTTCTGCCCATGATTTAATTGGATTGTTTTTTGGTGTTGAGTTGTATGAGTTTTTTATAAGTTTTGCATAGTAACCCCTATCAGATGTATCATTGGCAAATATCTTCTCCCATTGAAGGGTGTCTTTTCATTTTGCTGATGGTTTCCTTTGCTGTGAAATAACATTTTAGTTTGATGTAGTCCCATCTGTTTATTTTTTATTTGGTTTCCCTTGTCTAAGGATATATATTAGTACAAATATTATGAAGAGTAATGTCTAAGGTTTACTTCTGTATCTTCTTTTATGAGTCTTATGGTCTCAGGTCTTACATTTAAGTCTTTAATCCATTTTGAGGATTTCTTGTACACAGTGTAAGAAGGTGGTTAAGTTTCATTTTTTTTTTTTGGCATGTATCTGTCCAGTTTTCCCAGTACATTTACTGAATAGACTGTGTCTACCACAATGTAAATTCTTGCATCTTTTGTCATGAGTTAAATGACCATATAGACGTGGATTTATTTCTGGGCTGGGCTCTGTTCCATTGATCTATGTGTTTGTTTGTATGCCTATACCATGCTGTTTTGATTACTATGGTCTTGTAGTATAATTTAATATTAGGTAGCATGATATCTCTAGCTTTGTTCTTCTTTCTTAAGATTGCCATGGCTATTCGGGGTCTTTTATGGTTCCATATAAATTTTAGGATGATTTGTTCTAGTTCTGCGATAAATGCCATTAGTATTTTGATAGGCATTGCATTGAATCTATAGATTGCTTTGGGTAGTATGGACCTTTTAACAATGTTTACTCTTCCTATCCATAAGCATGGTATATGTTTCCAATTATTTGTATCTTCTCTAATTTCTCTCTTCAATGTCTTATAATTTTCTAAGTACAGGTTTTGTACCTCCTTGGTTAAATTTATTCCTAAATATTTTATTTTTTTTGTACAATTATAATGGGATTGTTTTCTTAATTTCTCTTTCTGATAGTTCACTATTGATGTATAAAAATGTGACTGATTTCTGAACATTAGTTTTGTATCCTGCTACTTTACCAAATTCATTTACTAGTTCTAGTGGTTTTTAGAACTATTCAGAATATTTAGAACTATTTACAACTATTTTAGAATAGTTTTTAGAACTATTTAGAACTAGGTGGAATCTTTGGGGCTCTCTCTCTATATAGCACCATGTTATTTGCCAAAAACTGACAGTTTTACTTCTTCCTTTTTCATTTGGATGCCTTCCCCCCCAACCCCCCTTTCTTATCTAATTGCTGTGGCTAGGACTTCCAGTACTATGTTGAACAAAAGTGGTGGAAGTTTGCATTTTTTTATTTTTTCTGATCTTAAGGAGAATACTTTTAGCTTTTCCCCATTGAATATGATATTAGCTGCGGGTTTGTCATATATGGCCTTTATTATGTTGAGATGTGTCCCCTCTATTCCCACTTTGCTGGGAGTTTTTATCAGAAACGGATGCTGGATTTTGTCAAGTGCTTTTCCTTCATCTATTAATATGACCACTGATTTTTATTTTTCATTTTGTTTATGTGGTTTATCATGTTAATTGATTTGCATATATTGAACCAACCTTGCATACCAAGAATGAATGCCATGTGGTCATGGTGTATTATCTTTTTAATGTGTTGCTCAATTTCGCTTGCTAATATTTTGTTGGGGATTTTTGCTTTTATGTTCATTAAGGATATCAGCTTTTAGTTTTTGTTTTTTTTGGTAATGTCTGTCTGGTTTTGAAATGAGGGTAATGGTGGCCTCATAAAATGAGCTTGTGAGCCTTCCTTCCTTCTGGATTTTTTGAAATAGCTTGAGGAGAATAGTTGTTAATTCTTTTTTGAATGTTTGGTAAACTTCACCAGTGAAACCATCTGGTCCAGGACTTATGTTTGTTGGGAGCTTTTTGATTGGAGTATTTAATCCATTTACATTTAAAGTGATTATCAATAGGCACATAGTTATTGCCAATTTATTATTCATATTTTGATCTTTGTTTGTTTTCTTATTTCTTCTGCTTAAAGAAGTTTTTTTAACATTTCTTATGATAATGGCTTGGTAGTAATGAATTCCCTTAGCTTTTTCTTTCTTGAGAAGCTCTTTATCTCCCCTTCAATTTTAATTGATAATCTTGCTGAATAGAGTAGTCTTGGTTGTAGATTCTTATTTTTCATTATTTTGAATATTTCTTGCCACTCCGTTCTGGCCTGCAAAGTTTCTGTTGAGAAATCAGGTAATAGTCTTATGGGAACTTCTTGTAAGTACCTAGTTGTCTTTCTCTTGCTGCTTTTAGGATTCTGTCTTTGTCTTTAGCTGTTGTCATCGTAATTATGATGTGTTTTGGTGTGGGTCTGTTTGGGTTCATCTTGTTTGGGACACTCAGTGCTTCCTGGGCTTGTATGTCTATATCCTTTGCAGGGTAGGGAAGTTTTCAGTCATTATTTCTTCAAATAGGTTCTCGATCCCTTGCTCCCTTTCTTCTCTTTCTGGTACTTCTGTGATGCAAATGTTGTTACATTTGATGTTGTTCCACAGGTCCCTTAGACAAGCTTCATTTTTTAAATTCTTTTTTCTTTTTGCTGTTCTGATTGGATATTTTATGCTACCTTGTATTGTAAATGCTGATTAAATCTTCTGCCTTCTTTAATCTGCTGCTGATTCCTTCTAGTGTATTAGTCATTTCAATTATTGTATTCCTTATTTCCAACTGGTTCTTTTTTATGGTTTCTATGTCCTTCTTTATGCTTACTATCTCTTTGTTGAAATTCTAAGGTCCTTAAACATTCTTATAACCAGTGTTTTAAACTGTCTCTGGTAATTTGGTTGCCTCCATTTCATTCAGTTCTTTTTCTGGAGGTTTCTCCTGTTTTTCTATTTGGGACATGTTTCTTTGTTTCTTTCATTCTGGCTGCCTGTCTATGTTTGCTTCTATGTATTAGGTAGATATGCTTTGCATCTCAGTCTTTGCTGGTTGGCCTTATGTAGTATGTGTCTTGTGTTGTCCAATGGTGCAGTCTCCCTGGTCTCCTGTATGTTCCAGGAGTGTATGTTCCAGTGTGTATGTTCCAGGAATGTCTCTTGAGTGTGCTGTGTGCGGTCTCCTGTTGTAGTTGAGCCTTGAGTTCTTTTGGCATGTCAGTGGGTGGGATTGCCTCCCAGACTAACTGACTATGGATTGGCTCCACCCATAGTGTATGAGCTGCTGTGTGGGGGCTGACCCTTCAGAGTGGGATTTGCCGCTGTGAGCTCTTGTATTTGTTGAGACCACCCTTTAGGTTTCTGCTTGTAGGGCTAACCAGGTTGTGTTCTAGTGTGGTCTGAAGCTGGCCTCTGAGAGTGTTGTTTCCTGTGTCTCTTGGGAGGGATCTCCCTTGCAGGCCAATTTTTGCCTTGCCTGTGATCAGTCCGTGGCTACCTGGTAGGAGCTACAAAGCTGCATTTCATTGGCTGCTGCCCATTTTGGACCTGTTGGCATGTCAAGATGACCTCACTGTGAACTGAGTATACCTGCCACCAGTATTGGGCCTGGGGTAGTTTAGTAAAAGGCCCAGGGCCTGCTAGGCCTATTGCCACCTGCCTGCTGCCCATAAAGCTCAGCTAATGGAAGAGCCTCCTTAAGTGTGCAGGCCAGGCTGGTTGACCTGGTGTTAGAGTGCCTTTGGACATGTAGCACCAGCTGGGTGGGGTGAGGTCCCAGGGAGTCATTATGCATGGCTGGTAGTTTTTACAAGGATAATGCAGATTCAATTCTTGCACCAGTTTTTGGCCTGTGACCATTTCACAAAATGCCCTGAGAATACTGCAGCCAGACACCACTCACCTTGGAGCAGTTCTTCTGTAGTGTAATTGTAATTTTGAGGTGGTCGTGGGAGGAGGTGACCATCATCTTGACTAGAAGTCAGGTCAGTGTTTATTATTATTTTTTAATTAATATGTTTAAGCAGGAACTTTACTTTGTTTTGACTTGTTTAATTTATTCTACCTGGGATATGTTATACTTCCTGGATTTATGGATTCACATTTTTCATCAATTTTATAAATTTTACCTTCATTACCTCTATAGATAGTACTTCTCCATTCATTCACTATTTTATTTTTTTACAACCCATGAGAATTATACTAGACCTTTCCTTTTATTCTCTGTACCTTCTTACATTTCAATCCCTTGTTTCTCTCTGCTATACTAACGGTAATTTTTGGACATATTTTCAAGTACAACTAATTGTTTCTAATCTGCTCTTTAATCAACTGGTTTAGAGTTTTCTTTCCTATTTTTTAAACCTTTCAACAATTATAATTGCCATAGGTAGGTGTTATTTTTTCTCTCCAATCGTTTTATTTCTAACAGTATAGTATTGATGTCCAACCTTATGAGTATGTCCTTTATTTTTTAAAGCAGTATGTGCAGAGCTATCCTGTAGTTTTCCCCTACAGTTTCTATATCAACAACTCTTGGGAGTCAAAAAAATATTGCTTTTTTGTTTCTTCTAGTTCTCAGTTATAAAAACTGGCATTCTTTTGGGATTGATATTTTTGTCTGTGAGCTCATTGCTTGATGTTACTCAGTGGAAGTTCTGTGGTCCTAATGAGGAAAATTTCCCAGGATTTGCTTCGTTTTTTTGTACAAAAGGAGTACTACTGACCTGGAAACATTGCAGCCCTTTCTGAGAGTGTCTGATTAGCAAAGCAGTCTTAGTGTCCTTTTTCTCCACCTGTGGCTGGTAAAAGTCTTAGTTTCATTGCTGGAATATCTACCCTCATTCAATCTTTTCCCTTCAGTCTGTCCACTGGTATAGCTCTGACTTGGTCCTATAGGTACAATTTTCTCCTTTCTTTGTTTAAGGAGGAGGATCATTGGAGATCTTTACCACTTGTTGCATTAGAGATATACTCTTTTTTTTTTTTTTTTTTTAATTAATTAATTTATTTATTAGTTTCAGGTGTACAAAACAAGGTAATACTTAGACGTTCATCATTTATATCCCTCATACTGTGAACCCCCCTCCCCCCATCCACTATCCCTCCGACTAGAGATATACTCTTAAGAAGTAGCACAGATTATTATGAATTTTAGGGATCAGACTACTTTTTAAGCATAACATTACTAATTGTTTTGTATAAGAAACAAATTCATATGATTTCATAAATGCTTGAGACATAATTCACTGCAGGTTTGTAACTCTTTTCAGACATTAATTATTGGTACTGAGCACATGATCTGTTGTATTATCATACATTATAACATTAGATAAACTTCCAAAAAAATTGAAAACCAGAAGATTTGAGTTGAAATCATCTGAAAGAACAGATTTCCACATAATAATTATGAATGTAGGGTCTGAGGGACAGATACTTGGGTTCAAATCCTGGTTACACCATACACTAACAGTGGAAGTTTAGGCAAGTTATTTAATCTCTCTTTTTCTACCTTTCCTCATACATGAAGAACCAATAAAGGTAGTACCTACTTTATACAGTTATTAAGAAGGTAATTTATTTATTGACAGATGTCTATTTCTTTGCCACAAGCTACACATCTCTCTCTTAAGTTTAACATTAAATTAATTAATATTAAATAAACTTAAAATTCAATTTTTTAGTTACACTATCTCATGTGAAGTGCTTTATTGTCATGCGTGGCTAGTGACTATAATATTTTACAGTAAAGAAATGAATATTTCATTTATTGTAGAGGTGACTGCTCCCTCAAATGCATAGACATCAACACAAAGCTACCAGAAACATGAAAAAGCAAGGAAATATGACACCAACAAAGGACCACAATAATTTTCTAGTAAATTACCCCGAAATAAATAGAAATCTTCAAGTTGTCTGTGAAATAATTCAAAGTAATTATTTTAAGGAAGCTCAGTGAGATTCATTAAAACACAGAGAGACAATTCAATGAACTCAGGAAAACAATGCATGAAAAAATGAGAAGCTCAACAAACAGAAATTGCAAAAAAACAAACCAACAGAAGTTCTAGCACTGAAGAATGCAATGAATAAAATGAAAAAATGCAATAGAGATCTTCAACATTAGCTCAATCAAGCAGAACGAAGAATCTTCAAACTTCAAGATAGATATCTTGAAATTATCCACTCATAGGAGAAAAAGAAATAGGAGTAAAAAAGAGTGAAGAAAGCATATATGAATTATGGGATACCATCAAGCAAAGCAACATTTGTATTATGGATGTCCCAGAAGAAGAAGAGAGAGAGAAAATGACAGAAAACTCAAAGAAATAATGGCTGAAAACATCCCAAATTTGGGCAGAGATATGGCCATCCAGGGAAATGAAGCTCACAGATTCCCCAAACAGATCAACCTGAAGAGACCTTCATAGAGACACCTTATAATCAAACTCTCAGACAAAAATAAAAAACAGAATTTTGCAAGTAGCAAGAGAAAAATGTCTCATATATAAGGGAAAACAGTATTTTTGATATGTAGTTGTGAATCTGTGGAAGTGGAGGGCCAACTGTATGCATTGTTCTATGACATTTTATATAAGGGAATTTAGAATTCAAAGATTTTGGTATCCATGGGAGGTCCTGGAACCAATTCTCCACAGACACTGAGGGCCAATTGTACTTATATCTGATAAAACAGACATTAAGTCAAAAGCTATAGCAAGAGACAAAGGAGGCCATTATATAATGATAAAGGGGTCAGCTCATTAAGAGAATAAAATAACTGTAAATATATACACACTCAATGTTGGAGCACCTGAATGTATTACACAATTATTAGCTTTTCTGAAGGCAAAAATAAAATGCAATGCAATACCCCACTTTTAACAATTCAGACAGAGAATGAATAAGGAAATAAAAGACTCAAATGACTCTTTAGACCAAATGAACCTAATAGCCACATACAGAACATTTTATCTAATAGTAAGTAGCAGAATACATATTCTTTTCAAGCACACATTTTCTAGGATACATCATACATTAATTAGATCACAAAACATGTCAACAAATTTATGAAGATTGAAATCATATCATGTATCTTTTCTAACCATAATGGTAATGAAACTAGAAATCAATAACAAGAGGAAAGCTGGAAAATTTACAAATATATGTAAATTTTTTATTTAATTGAAGTTTATTGGGGTGAAAATTGTTAGTAAAGTTACATAGATTTCAAGTGTACAATTCTGTATTACATCATCTATAAATCCCATTTTATGTCCACCACCCAGAGTCAGTTCTCCTTCCATCACCATATATTTGATAAATATATGTAAATTAAATCACACACTTCTGAAAAAGTGGTAGGTCAAAGAAGAAATCAAAAGGGAAATAAAAAAGTATTTTGAAACGGAAATGGAAATACATCATACCAAATTTATGGTATTCAGCAAAAGCATTCCAAGAGAAAAGTTTATAGTGATAAAATCCTACAGTAGGAAAAAGGGAAGATCTCAAATAACCTAGCCTTACACCTCAAGTAACTAGAAAAAGGAGAACAAACTAAGTCCAAAGTTAGCAGGGGGAGAAAATAAAGATTAGAGTGAAATAAATGAAATATAGCCTAGAAGGCAATAGAAAAGATAAACAAAACTAAGGTCTTGTTTTTTTTTTTTTAAATATAACAAAATTGACAGACCTTTAGCTGTACTTACCAGGAAAAAAAAAGAGAGGACTTAATAAAATTATAAATGAAAGAGGACACATTACACCTAATATCACATAAATACAAAGGATCATAAGGTACCATGAATAATTATATAGAAGAAATGGATACATTCCTAGAAACATACAACCTCCCAAGACTGATTCATGACGAAATAGAACATATGAACAGACCAATTGCTAGTAAGGAGATTGAATCAGTAATCAGAAAACTCCCAACATAAAAGACTAGGACCAGATGGCTGCGTGGGTGAGTTCTACCGAACATTTAAAGGAGAATTAACACCAATCCTTCTCAAACTCTTCCAAAATAATGAAGAGGAAGGAACACTTCCAAACTCATTTTACAAAGTCAGTGTACCCTGATACTAAAGCTAGATAAGGACACTACAAGAAAAGAAAATTACAGGCTAATATCCCTGATGGGCATAGATGCAAAAATCTTCAACAAAATACTAGCAAACCAAATGCAAGAGCATAGGATCATATACCATGATCAAGTGGGATTCATTTCTGGGATGCAAGGATGATTCAATATATGTGAATCAATAAACATGATATACCACATTAACAGAATGATGGATAAAAATCATATGACTACAAATAGATGCAGAAAAAGGATTCGACAAAATTCAGCATCCTTTCATGATAGAAAAAGTCAACATATTAGGTATAGAAGAAATGTACCATGACATAATAAAGGTCATATATGACAACCCCACAACTAGCATTATAATCAATAGTGGAAAGGTAAAAGTGTTTTCTCTAAGATTAGGCACAAGGCAAGGATACCCACTCTTGCCACTTCTAGTCAACCTGGTACTGACATTTATAGCAGTGCAAATAGGCAAGATAAATAAATAAAAAGCAAACACACAGAGAAGGAAGAACTAAAATTGTCTCTGTTTGTAGATGACATGATCTTATATATAAAAAATGCTAAAGACTACACCAAAAAACTGTTATATAATTAATAGATGAATTCAGTCAAGTTGCAGGATAGAAAATCAACATACAAAAGTCAGTTGTGTTTCTGTACACTAACAACAAACTATCTGAAAGAGAATTTAATAAACCAATCCCATTCAGAATAGCATCAAAAGCAATAAAATACTTAGGAATACATTTAACCAAAGAGCTGAAAGATCTGTACACACTGAAAGCTATAAGACACTGGTGAATTGAAATTGAAGAAGACACAAATGATTGGAAAAATATCCTGTGTTCTTGGATTGGAAGAATTAATACTGTGAAAATATCCATACTACCCAAAGCAGTCTACACATTCAATATATTCCCTATAAAATTTTCAGTGGCGTATTTCACAGAAATATAAAAAAAACTCTTAAAATTTGTATGGAACCACAAAAAACCCATATAGCTAAAGCAATCTTGAGAAAGAAGAACAAAACTAGAGGCGTCATACTTCCTGATTTCAAACTATATTATAAAGCTATGGTACTAGCATAAAAACATGTACATAGACCAGTGGGACAGAACAGAAATCCCAGAAATAAACCCACACATATACGAGGTCTGACAATAACATTCCCCGAACTCATCCTAGAAAAAATGCTACAAACCTCATTGCTGAATATCACTACGGTCACCTTCGAAGTACTCGCCTTGGGAAGCTATGCACTGACACCAGCGCCTAGTCCACCCTTCAAAGCAATTTTGGAACTCTTTTTCTGGAATGGCCATCAGCGCTGTCGTCGTATTACCCTTGATGTTATGAATGTCATCAAAATGTCTTCCTTTCAATATTTCCTTTATCTTCAGGTAAAGAAAGAAGTCATTGGGGGCCAGATCAGATGAGTAGGGAGGGTGTTCCAATACAGTTATTTGTTTACTGGCTCAAAACTCCCTCACAGACAGTGCCATGTGAGCTGATGCATTGTCGTGATGCAAGAGCCATGAATTATTGGTGAAAAGTTCAGTTTGTTTTCATCTAACTTACATGTAGCCTTTTAGCACTTCGAAATAGTAAACTTAGGTAACTGTTTGTCCAGTTGGTACAAATTCATAATGAATAGTTCCTCTGATATAAAAAAAAAAGGTTAGCAGCATTGTTGCAACAAGTTCGTGAACTTAATTGTCAGACCTCGTATGGTAAAGTAAGTTTTGGCGAGGATGTCAAGAACACAGTATGGTAAAAGATACTGTCTTTAATTAGTGGTGTTGGGAAAACAATATACACATATAAATGTATGAAACTGGACCTCTATCTTACACCACTCATAAAAATTAAGTCAAAATGGAGAACTGACTCTGGGTGGTAAACACACAATGTGATGTAATAGATGATGTATTACAGAATTGTACACCTGAAACCTATGTAACTTTAGTAACGGTTGTCACCCCAATAAACTTTAATTATATTAAAAAGTGACTTAATTGTAAGACCTGAAACAATAACAATTCTAGATGAAAACATAGGGAAGAATCTCCTTGAAATTGGTCTTGGCAGTGGTTTCTTTGATGAGACTCCAAAAGCATAGGAAACAAAAGTTAAAAATGAACAAGTGGACTACATCAATCTAAAGAATTTTTGCGCAGCAAAGGAAACAATCAATAAACATTGAACATGGAAACAAACAATATAGATTGAAAAGGCAATTTATAGAATGGGAAAAATATTTGCAAGCCTTATCCGATAAGAGGTTAATATTAAAAATGTATGAAGAACTCATACAACTCAATAGCAAAAATGTAAATAATTAATTAAAAATGGGCAAAGGACCTGAATAAATATTTTCCAAAGAAGCAATACAGATTGCCAATAGGTACATGAAAAGGTACCTAATCATCAGGAACTACAAATCAAAAAAAAGAAAGTCAGGACACCTTTAAGGATGACTATTATCAAAAAACACGAGATAGCAAATGTTGGCAAGGATATGGAGAAAAGGGAAATTTTATGCACTGTTGGTAGGAAATTGGTACAGCCATTATTGAAAACAGTATAGAGCTTTCTCAAAAAATTTAGGATAGAACTACCATATGATTTAGCAATTCCACTTCTAAGTGTTGATCCAAAGGGAATGAAATCAATATATTGAAAAGATATATTCAATATATATTGAAAAGATATATTCACTGTAGCATAATTCACAACAGCCAAGATACTGAAACAACCTAAACAATCTTCAGTGGATGAATGGATAAAGAAAATGTGATATATAGAGAGAATAGAATATTATTCAGCCATACAAAAGAAGGCAATAGAGTGGTGGTTGCCAGGGCTGGGGGAGGGAGAAATGGGGAGATTTAGGACAAAGGGTATAGATTTTCGGTTATAAGAAAAGGAAGTTCTGAGGATCTAATGCACAAGATGGTGCCTATAGTTAATACGTCGTTGTATGCTTGAATGTTGCTGAGAGTAGATCTTAAATGTTTTCACCACACACACACACACACACTCAAAAAGACACCCAACTGATTTTGACCATCATTCTCAGTGGTTTACGAGTATTTACCTATCATTAGTAGTTAAAGAGGTTAAGTGAACTTCTTCCTTTAAATTAATTTCTCTTATTTTCAGTAAGAGGGTAGAAAAGGGATGAATTCTGAAAATGACATTTGGATTATGGCTACTTTTAGTGCTAAAAAAATTTGTTCAGAAATTTTTGTTTTCCCTGTATAATTTTTAACTCAGTTATCCAGTGCTGAACTTTTACTTTTATATTGAATAAAATAATAACTCTCCTCTGCTTCCTTATTTTGTTATATGGTTTGGTGCACTTCAGTAAACTTAATATATGCAACTAATTTTTGAATTTGGTACAATTGAATTATTATGGCACTTGGGTAGTTGCTGGACAGTTCAAATACATTTTTCAGTACCTAGGCCCATTAGGTGTGACATCTCATTGGAGGCATTTTTTAATTTTTGTACTTAATAAATCATTGCGCACCAATCCCCAGTATGCACTTAATAAATATTGGCTAAATGAGTTAAATGAATGGCTTAAATGAATGGAATGTTATAGGAGCTAAACTTGGCAATTTTCCAAGAAAACTACCAATGCAAAGGACCTTTCAGTTGCCATATGGGTTTGTGGAATTTGCATGGAAATCCTAAAGATGAGAAAGCAGCTGTTGATAGCATAAAACAACTTAGGCCACACTCTGTGTAATTAATCCACAGATGCAGACAAATACTGGAAATAGACCTGGTTAATCTTCATTTCATTAAACAGTATCAGAAGCTTGATGGAAGGCTCCAGATGTTGAAATAAAATTTCAAAGTCTGGCCAGTACAAAAAGGTAACCGTGATTTTTATGGAAATATATAACCATGGATTAAAATCATAGAATTTTTAAAAAGATGTAAAAATAAAAATTAAGTTATACAAGCAAACAGAGACCTCAGTATTTTCTGAGTATTTGAATTCCTTATGGAAAGCTGGGTTGAGAGTAAGATTTCTACATACAGTTCTTCATCTTTTGTCCCTCCTGACAGATAAATGAATAAGGTATATGAGGAGGGTTAATGCTAGAAAAAAAAGCATCATTTATTAGAACTAAATGTTAACAGAAAATTTGAGGTTGACTTTCAGATAAGCTCTCATCTACTCCCTTTATTCAGATAATGTTATCCATCATTTGATTTAAATTTTTTATATATAGACTATATTTTCCTTCTCTTAAGATTAATACTGTAACAATTCACAGATGAAAATTTTATTTCTCTTAACTCAATAACACTTGTATTCTCTCTTTCTCAAAACAGTTTTTTTTAAATCAATGAAACCTTAATTAGTGGAGACTTAACTGTTGCGTGCTGGAAATCTCAGAATATAATTACGTGGACAGTTTTGAAACTCACCGAAGTAGAAAAAATGCAGTGTCTGCATTTAACTCATTACTCCACTGAATGCCCAGTTCGTGGCCATACCCATTTTCCTTACTAGATTTGGAATTCACAGTCCTGGTAAGTGACAGATCCCAGGCATAGTTCATAAAACTGAAGTTGAGACTCATTAAATCAAGTGCAGTTGTGTCATCCTGGCCCTCAAGGCCATCTACACTGATTTTATCCAATTTAGCTAACTAAACCTCCTCCCAGTACCTTCTTTTTTTTGTTTTTGTAACTTTTATTTAAGCGTGTTTTTCCAGGACCCATCAGCTCCAAGTCAAGTAGCTGTTTCAATCTAGTTGTGGAGGGCGCAGCTCACAGTGGCCCATGTGGGGATTGAACTGGCAACCTTGTTGTTAAGAGCACCGCGCTCTAACCAACTGAGCTAACCGGCCACCCCAGTACCTTCTTCTCAAGCTATAATGTCTCTCACAGACGTCATAAAATTCCCTTTTAAAAGATCTTTGTTTATTGTGTTCACCCTGCCTATAATGTTCTTTCATCCTTGTTAAATTTACTAGTTCTTCAATGACCATTGATTATCAGTTCATTGATTATCAGTAGAAACAACCTATATTTACAACAGGAGTTTTCTACGTTATGCTGTTCAACTTGGTCTTTAATCATGCGTTCGACATAAATTACTGCATGTGATTCAAAGTCAATTTTTTTTTAAATTACATTTATTGGGGTGATAATGGTTAGTAAAATTACATAGGTTTCAAATGTACAATTCTGTATTACATCATCTATATATCACATTGTGTGTTCACCACCCACAGTCAATTCTCCTTTTATCACCATATATTTGACCACCTTTACCCTCCTTTATTCCCCCTCTGCCCTTACTCTCTGGTAACCATTAAACTATTGTCTGTGTCTATGAGTTTTTGTTTCTTTATGTTTGTCTTGTTCCTTTGTTGCTTTCAGTTTTATATCCCACATATCAGTGAAGTCATATAGTTCTCGACTTTCTGTCTGACTTATGGGCAGAGGACTTGAATAGACATTTCTCCAAAGAGGACATACACATGGCCAACAGACATATGAAAAGATGCTCAATTATCAAAGAAATGCAAATAAAAACCACAGTGAGATATCACCTCACCTCATTTAGAATGGCTATCATCAACAAGACAAATAATAAGAAGTGTTAGAGAGACTGTGGAGAAAAAGGAACCCTCATACACTGTTGGTGGGAATGCAGTCTGGTGCAGCCACTATGGAAGGCAGTGTGGAGGTTCCTCAAAAAGTTAAGAATAGATTTACGAGTATACCCAAAAAACCTGAAAACATTTATCTGTAAAGGTATATGTGCGCTGATGTTCATTGCAGCTTTATTTACGGTGGCCAAGACATGGAAATAACCAGTTTCCTTCAATAGATGATTGAATAAAGAAGATATGGTATATATACACAATGGAATACTACTCTGCCATAAGAAAGATGAAATAGTGCCATTTGCTATGACATGGATGGATTTTGAGATTATTATGCTAAGCGAAATAAGTCAGACAAAGTTCATCTTAAATGGATCTTTTTTGGAAGGCCTTCCTCAAATTACCTACCCCACATGTGACATTCTTTAGCAAAGTAGTTGAATGCATATGATCCTGTGTCATTCTCTACCTAACATCTACTTATACTTTAAAGCTAGGTTAAATGTCACCTGCTCTGGGAAGACATTTTTTTATTCCAAAGAGAGATTCCCTCAATGTAAGTTCTCATAGCACTGAATATATTTTCATAGCACATATCATTTAATTATGTTTCTAATCCTTTTTAAATATTATGCTATATTAGCTGGACTCTATTACTTGTTCATTAATATGTTCCCTGAGCCAGCCAGGGATGTGTTGCTTGACACAAAATGGGTAACCAGTAAATTGCTTGTTTAACGGACTTTGAAACTATGACTCCTCCACCTCTAGTAAAATTAAGTTACTTGAAGGTTCCCTTTATGTGTCCTTTATGTTTAGCATAGAGGTTTATATATGGAAGATACAATGCAATTGATGCTTGAAGAACAGGGCTTTGAACTGCACAGGTCCACTTATACACGGATTTAAAAAAATACAGTAAGTGTGGTCTCTCTTATGATTTTCTTAGCATTTTATTTTCTGTTGTTTTATTGTAAGAATACAGTATATAATACATATAACATGCAAATCTGTGTTAATCGACTGTTTGTGATATCGGTAAGGCGGTCATCAATAGGCTATTAGTAGTACAGTTGGCCCTCCACACCTGTGGATTCCCAACTTCGGCTTGAAAATACGAAGTTTTTGATCTGTAGTTGGTTGAATCTGTGGATGCAAAACATGCAGATCTGAAGGGCTGACTGTAGTTATGTTTGGGGGCAGTGTCCAAAGTTTTACAAGGATTTTCGACTCTGTGGGGATTGGCACACAAAGTCCCACATTGTTCAAGGGTCAACTCTAATTATTGATGCCTTTGTCTCTGTGTGATTCTAGCTGAGTAAAGGAAGAAAAGAGACAGGAAATGCTAAATACTATTAAAGGAGAATTGATAGGTAGTAAATATTTCTAGACTTTTGGAGGCCTAATTTTCCTATCCTGGGTACCAAGAACTTTAGGCTTGCCCCATCCACTTAGAACAAGCGTCATTCTTTCTATCTACATATTTATAGACATTTCATTTTTTAAATTATCTGGGTTTGAGAAAATAAATACACTCCACCCTCCCCCTTGCTTAGCTCATAATTAAAAGGCTTCAGTGATTACTCCAGTCTGCCGTTCTCACTATTCTATCAGCCTTCATATATTCGGTAGCCACGTATGTATACGTTCTCCAGTCTGTGACCCATATCTCAAGTAAATCCAGGTATATCCCATGGCAGGAGCTGCTTTTTTCTTTTCTTTTCTATTTCTCTTCTTTTTTTATTGGGGAATATTGGGGAACAGTGTGTTTTTCTAGGGCCCATCATCTCCATGTCAAGTCATTGTTTTTTTTCAATCTAGTTGTGGGTGGCATAGCTCAGCTCCAAGTCAAGTCATTGTTTCTTTTTCAATCTAGTTGTGTGTGTGTGTGTGTGGGGGGGGCGCAACTCAGCTCTAAGTTAAGTCGTTGTTTTCAATCTAGTTGTGAAGGGCACAGCTCACTGGCCCATGTGGGACTCAAACCAGTGACCTTGGTGTTATGAGCACCACGCTCCAACCACTGAGCAAACCGGCCACCCTGCTTTTTCTTTATATGATATTTTTCTGCCTATCAGCTCTTATAATAGGAGTACACTACTTGTGCTAGAAGTTTAAACTCTATAGTGCCATCTACGAGTATGTGGGTATAATTTGTATCATAGAATGCAGAAAGTGACATCCAACAACATCAGGGAAGGTGTGTAGAAATCCAGATGAATCTACAAGAATCACTGTTGCTTGATTCCTTGCTTTCTGTCAGTCGCTCTTCATAGTGGCTGAAGTGCTGACCTCACAGCAGATCTGAATTCTCATTCCACATCTCAAGCTCAGCTTCAGGTATGCCAGACAGCCTGGTCCTCAGCCCTGATCTAGTGAAAGGCTTGAGGAGTAGAGATGCCCTTGACCCTCTCACCCTCCTATATAAATGTTGGAGGGTCACGGGCAACAAGTATCAATGGAGAAGTTTTGCTGTTCCTCACAATGGAGATAGTCATCATCTAGTGGTCCTTACATCTTTACACTCTAGATGTTTTTTATTACTGACATCAGGACCTCTGTGTTTAACCTATTTTCTCTTGGGTTTCTGGTTTACTCAACCAGAGGTGCGTGTTTATTTTGGAAGGCATGACCGATGCTCGTCTGGTCACTTGAATGTGTTAATGCTATGGTTCTAGGCAAGCTTTGAAAGAACATCCCATGTTTAATGGCTCCTTGGTCATTGCCTATCTCATCATTGCTTCAGAATTTTTATTCATAAACTGTACTTTTTCTCAACTACTAGTTCTGCAATTGCTTCTGGAGAACATGGCAATGTCTTCAAAAGCACATTTGTTCACGAAGATACTCAAAAGGAATGCCAGTTGAGCTAAAGGAGGAGCCTGACAGGGGAATCTGTACAGTTCTCAGCCATACAACCTGTCCCAGGGACACGCTGAAGAGGCCCATCCATCCTCCGTTAGGTCTTTAAGGGTGGCCCTAGCTCAGGCCATGGCTCCTGTTGGTGAATCCTGTGAATGAGTCATAGGATCATGGGATTTGGTGGTTACTTTTTTTCATTAGCACTTAGGTAGAATGTTCAGAGAAGAGGCAGAAAGAATTTTTAAAAAACCCATAAATAGTAACTTGGAAACTGTTGATCTATTTCTGGAATATGACCCATTCTTCAACTAAAACTAAATTCTGGTTCCATTGTGTGTGTGAATGTGTGCGTGGGAAAGGTGGGTGTAAAACTGTGATTCTCAACTTTGGTTTGTGACAACTTTGACAGTCTCCAAGCCTGTGGCAAAATTCTTTTTTTAAAGCCTATAAATTAAAATCATTTGCTTACTAAACTCATGTTACGGAACTTTTTTTTCCCCCCCAGGCCCAGATTGTTTTTTTTTTTTTGTATTGGGGAAGGGGAACAGGACTTTATTGGGGAACAGTGTGTACTTCCAGGACTTTTTTCCAAGTTAAATTGTTGTCCTTTCAATCTTAGTTATGGAGGGTGCCATTCAGCTTCAAGTTGTTGTCCTTTCAGTCTTAGTTGTGGAGGGCACAGCTCAGCTCCGGGTCCAGTTGCCGTTGCTAGTTGCAGGGGGCACAGCCTACCATCCCCCGTGGGAGTCGAACCAGCAACCCTGTGGCTGAGAGGATGTGCTCCAACCAACTGAGCCATTCTGGAGCTCAGTGGCAGCTCAGCTCAAGGTACCCTGTTTGATCTTAGTTGCAGGGGACGCTGCCCACCATCCCTTGTGGGACTCGAGGAATTGAACTGGCAGCCTTGTGGTTGAGAGCCCACTGGCCCATGGGGGAATCGAACCAGTAGCCTTTAGAGTTAGGAGCACAGAGCTCCAACTGCCTGAGCCACCGGGCCGGTCCTGTTATGGAACTTTTTAAAGAGTATACCAAGATACAGTTTAATCAGTTCCCACTTAGACTATCTTTTCTCCTGCGATTTTGGAAATTATATTTGAAACAAAAACAGCAGGCCTAACTTTAGTCATTTTTAAAGAATACTGAGAAGGATGGGAAATGGGGCTGGTTGTGAAATCAATTCTAAATTGTGAAAACTGAAGAACTATGTAAGATAGCGTTAAAAATTCTGAAATGTTTTACAGTAGTTGTTTTGACATTAAATTAGACATTATCTAATATTATTGAAAGAGGCAACAAAACCATTTTGAACTTTTGTTTTAAAATAGAAGTTTGTTTTTGTTTGCTTCAGTTTTCCTCATTAAAAGCAGGCAGGTCTTCTGTTGGCACACAGCCATGTTTTTCCTGATGACAAATCTACTCTAAATTGATATATACTCATATTTTGAGGATAAGTCCTTTATAAGGATGGTGAGTGAGTTCCCTTTGCCCCATTTAACATCTTTAACATACATTTTCCTTGGGAAAAGCTCATTCGCAGTGATTTTTTAAATGGCTACAAGGGCTTAAAAAATTGACTCACTTTTCATTTTAGAAACATGTTTTTTAATCAGACCTTCTGACTGAGGTACTCCCTATTGAAAAATTAAACACAAAGCTGTAGTATTCACTGTTAGTTCAATTCAACAAACATGTGAAAGACTATGAGCTGAGCATTATGGAGCATAGAATGATAAACACATGGTTCTTGCCTTCAAGGACCTTGAAGTTTCGTTGGGAGTGGGGTAGGGTGTGTACATGGAATAAACAATGTGTAAGTGATGATCAATGAAGAAACCTGAATACTACTAGAAGACCTGGCAATTAAAGCTATTATTCGTGATTCTTTCAGAAAAATATGATTCTTCTTTATGTTAAGTGGTCACTGTGTCAAGCAACTGATTGAGAAATGAGGATTTTTGGATGTGGCACTTTGGCAAGCATAGGATACTTTTCATCATGCTTTCATCATGTGCTAACATGTTCAGAATGCCTGTTTCTGTCAAGTAACGAGGACATTGTATATGTTTGTGAATAGGTTTGTGGAATGGTCTCCAAATTAACTGATTATTTTGAAATCATTCCTTTGGAAGCCTGGGATGCTTCAGTGAGGGTCAATGGTGACTTTTAGTCAACTTTGGAATTTGGGGGAGTATAAGAAAAATGGTACCCGAAGATCTGATTTGGTTTTTCTACCTTTCTAGCACTAGTGGGCGCGATTCTCCTCTTTCTGGGAAGGTCATTTGTACTCTGACTTACCATTGAGAAGACAATCTGTTATTTATTGATTTAAAAATTGTTCTTGCATGAACTATATTACCAAATTATTACCTTAAATACTTTTGAATCCTGAACTTAGTCTTATACAAAATAATCTCTTCAACAACCTGCAATGATTTTAAATTTCTTCATTAGAATAATGGGGTAGGGGTCCCTCTGTGAGCAGTTTATTTATTGGAGCTAATACTAAAGGATATTGATTCATGCTTAAAAGAACTATGAAAAGTCATCCTCAAATTCATGGAAAGCTTAAGGGGAATCCTAAATCTATGATTTTACTCTCAACTTTAAAGAGATTGGAAGGAAATTGATTATTATGGGTAATATTACTCAGAATTTTTTGACACAGGCAGGATATCATTATAGAAAACATGTTAATTTTCACAAGCCTATTATGGAGAAGATTTTGGTAACATGTGATAAAATTTTCCAATGAATGATGCGCTTAAGCATATGAGCCATGATAAAATCATGTTTTATGTGTGTGTGTGTGTGTGTGTGTGTGTGTGTGTGTGTGTGTGCATGCGTATGGATGTATTTGCTTTGATCATTTCTGGGCTATGCTTTAATTAATGATGTATAAAGTGGTTCTGATTTGTTGATGGGATAACTATCTGAAAATGAGAAGATTTCCCTTCTGGAAGCAAATTATATAATTTGCCTTGGGACAAAATCAGCAAAGTGAATATTGTCCATTCCTTTGCTAATTTAGTAGTTATAAAAAATAAATATCAGAGTGGTAAAATTGTAGAAACCAAAAAAAACCACATTCTATTCTTGACATTTTCAAATAGTTGTCTGAATTCTAAATTAGCCTTTAGCTTGTTTTTTCAAACGAAACGCCAGTGTGTATGAATCCAAGAGCTTTGACTACTGTATGCCATTTATTTACGATCATTAAAGAAAACTTCTGTGGCTAAGAACAAGGAGCATTATTATTATTATTTTTTAAGGTTTCTGCTACTGCCTGTACTTTGGGCTTGGGCTCTTGGTTTGCTGTGTTTATAAAATACTATAGACGAAAACCAAGATTGCCTATATCAATTATTCATTTCATTTCACTTTCTTCTTCTTCTTTTTTTTTCTATTGAAATAGCCGCAAAGATGCATTGATAAAAGTTTTTTCTTCTTGGTAAAGCAGGACAGATTGATTTACAAAACGATGTGAGCCAATATGGACTCTAAAAATGGGTTCATAAAAGTACTGTATGAGCCTGAAGAGTAAAGCTTTTTATCCCATGACAGAAACATAAATGCTTTAGTTTAAAACAGTATTGTTGCTGAAGAATTCTGATTTACTTTTTTTTTTAACACCAGCAATCAAAATGAGTTTAATTAGATGTTTAAAAATTTACTCAAATGTCATGCAGTGATTCTGTTTTGAATAGGAGGCCTAGGAATCTGGGAGGGGAAGCCCAGGTAAAGATCTTGTAGCATCAGTAGCTGCATTAAGCACTTTGTGAGGTATGTAAATGTCTGTCATGCAGGGTGTCAGGTGGGGTCTCTGGTCCCGCTTCCCCATAAGAACGCAGGACGTGGTGAGGCCAAAAAGGAACACCCATAGAGCCATAGAGGGCAACCATACCACTATAGTCTCACTGGCGGCTGGGTTGGAGACACAGGAAGCAGGAGTCACACAACCTGCCGTCCACTTCTCTCTGCCAACCAACCTCACTTGCTAGCTGCAATCTGTGCTTGCTAGCTCAGCCACCATCTTCTGGCTAGCCCCCATTCAATTTACTTATTTTAAAAAAAATGCTTAGTATAAGTTTCCTTTCAATATTTTGGCAGAGTCACTGAATCAGAAAGTTCTGAAAGTGAAACCAAGGGTCCTGATGACTTTGATTTGTAGTTTCAAATCCTAGTTCTAGAAATCATATCACTCCCCCCCATGCTACTCAGAGAACTAGCCTTTCCCCCGATAATCAGCAACCCCCACACACAGCAGAAGACAGCTCAGACCTGACTAATGGTCACACAATGGGGACGTCTGGCAGGCTAAAGGTAACATCTTGATCCAAGTTATGTTTCAGTTCCTGAGCCCTAAGGTGGAATGACCCCCTGACTACTTTCCCATGAGACCAGACAGAGGGACTCGGAAAAGACCTCAGAACTGTCCTCAAGACCTGAAGAAATGATTCATTACCTTTATCTCACCTCCAACCAATTAGCTCCCAGCACGACCCCAGACCCCTAACCCATAGTGTCCTGTGATTTTGCTCTAAATAACCTGTAATCTAAATGCCATCGGGGAATTTGGACTATTGAGCATTAGCTTCCCGTTCTCCTGGATGGCGCCATTCATCAGTAACATAGCCAACATTTCTCCACTGCAATGCTTGGTATTTAGTGTTTGGATCTCCTGGCACTGGGAGGACAAACTCTTTCTGTTCTATAATAAAAGGCTCATAAAAGAATGAGTTCATAGGAGATTACTAAATTGTAAAATAATAAATAAATTAGAAGTGAAAAATAAATTCTACTTCTAATAGTATTATTGCATTGGTGTTATTGCATTATATACAATAAAACAAGGAATTTCAAGAAGGGCAATGGGAAGGGAAATAGATTTTAAAGCTCGAGATTCAGAATACGCTATTTTGATTAGAAAACAGTTGAGTAGGTGATTTTGAAAGCAGTTTGGTGTGATGTGTTTGTTTTATTCTGATTATTTCTAAAGCTATTTGCAAACTAACTTTCTCCTGTTTTAAAAATATCCAATTATCAGATAAATTCTAAATCTGCTTTTCAAGAGAGTTAGCTAATTTGGAGGCTCAACTACTTTAATACTCAGCCCTTGAAATCAACATAGAAAGTTTTAGGCATAGTCCTGCTGAGTCTGTTACTTCCCAGAAATTCTTGCTTCAGGTCCTGTAATGACATCAAGTGTTTTATGGGTCTGGACTCCCTGCTATTCCTGGATGCTATTTTCATCAGCCTCTCCAGTTATGTAAATGATTCATTTTTTTACCTTCTCTCCCCCATCTCTCTCTGTCTCTCTCTGTTTCTCTCTTTTTCTGCAAAGAGCTCTCTTACTGAGAACAGTGCTAACATAATACTACTCCAGGTAGATAAGTTTGCAGTGATAGCCGAGTTTTGTTTTTCTCTCAGGTTCCCTTACAGTTTTCAATACATCTCAGTTTAACTTTGTGCATCAAATCACCAGGTACATTGTTTGACAGCAGGTCAAGAATAGCTGTCTTATTTCTTATGTGCTGTATTAATCTAGTGTTGCTGCATAACAAATTACCACAATGATAAGAGTTTGAAACAAAGGAAGTTTTTTATCTCACAGTTTCTGTAGGTTTAGCCTACCTGGGTGCTCTGCTTAACATCTCCCCAGGTCTCATGGCATCAGCTAGGGCTGTAGTCTTCTCAGGAGTCTAGGATCTTCCTCTAAGCTCATTTCAAGTCTTTAGCAGAATTCACTTTTAGTGGTTGTAGGACTGCGGTCCCTGTTGTTTTTTTTGCTGGCTGTCAGCCAGAGGTCACTGTAATTTCTTAGAGGAGTTGTCCCAGGTCCTAGTCACGTAGCTCTTTACAACATAAAGGTTTACTTTTTCAAAGCCAGCGGGAGAATTGCTTTTACCTTGAACCTCAGTCTCTTTTGTATCACTCTCACCTGATTAAGTCAGGTCCATCCAGGATAACTTGCTTTTTGACTCACTCAAAATCAATTCATTTGGGATTATATCTGCAAAATTCCTTCATCTTTTTTATGTAATGTAACTTAATTATGGAAGAAGGATCATCATTTTCACAGTCCTGTCCATACTCAAGGGGCTAGATTCTTGGGGGTCACCTTACTATTCTGTCGGTTACATATACCATATATTTTCAGAATGGGGTTCTATTTTTAGCATTGGTTCATGATCAAAATGCTGAATTGAAGGTGTATCAGTGAGTGCTGTGACTGAAGGCCTTATGAGTCCATTGCTATATTAACCCCGTGGTTGCCATCTGCAATCATTACCCTGTAGTCTTCACCATACAATTAGTGAGTACTTTAAGCTTTTAAAAAGACTTACTTTTTTAAAAAATTTATTGGGGTGACATTTGTTAGTAAAATTACATAGATTTCAGGTGTACAATTCTGTATTACATCATCTATAAATCCCACTGTGTGTTCACCACCCAGAATCAGTTCTCCTTCCATCACCATATATTTGATCCCCCTTACCCTCATCTACCACCACCACCCCCCTTACCCTCTGATAACCACTAAACTATTGTCTGTGTCTATGAGTTTTTGTTTCTCATTTGTTTGTCTTGTTCTTTTGTTGTTTTAGGTTTATATACCCATATCAGTGAAATCATAGGGTTCTCTGCTTTTTCTCTCTGACTTATTTCGCTTAGCATTATACTCTCAAGATCCATCCATGTTGTCACAAATGTTCCTATATCATCTTTTCTTACCGCCGAATAGTATTCCATTGTGTATATATACCACAACTTCTTTATCCATTTATCTATCGCAGGACATTTTGTTTGTTTCCATGTCTTGGCCACCGTAAACAAAGCTGCAATGAACATTGGAGCACATGTGTCTTTATGGATAAATATTTTCAGATATTTTGGGTAGATACCCAGGAGAGGGATTGCTGGGTCATATGGTAATTCTATTTTTAATTTTTTGAGGAACGTCCACACTGCCTTTCATAGTGGCTGCACCACTCTGCATTCCCACCAACAGTGGACGAGGGTTCCTTTTTCTCCACAGACTCTCCAACACTTGTTACTATTTGTCTTATTGATGACAGCCATTCTGACTGGGGTGAGGTGATATCTCATTGTGGGTTTTATTTGCATTTCTCTGATGATTAGTGATGTTGAGCATTTTTTCATATGTCTATTTGCCATTTGTATGTCCTCTTTGGAGAAATGTCTCTTCAGGTCCTCTGCCAATTTTTCAGTTGGGTTTTTTTGTTGTTGTTGAGTTTCATGAGTTCCTTGTATATTTTGGATATTACCCCTTATTTGAGGCACTGTTTGCAAAAATCTTCTCCCATTCAATTGGTTGCCTTTTTATTTTGTCGATGGTTTCTTTCGCTGTGCAGAAGCTTTCAAGTTTCTTTTTTTTTAATTAATTAGATTTATTGGGATGACAACTGTTAGTAAATTTACATAGATTTCAGGTGTACAATTCTGTATTATATCATCTATAAATCCCATTGTGTGTTCACCACCCAGAGTCAGTTCTCCTTCCATCACCATATATATGATTCCCCTTACCCTCATCACCCACCACCCACGCCCTTACCCTCTGGTAACCACTAAACCATTGTCTGTGTCTATGAGTTTTTGTTTCTCATTTGTTTGTCTTGTTCTTTTGTTGTTTTTGGTTTATATACCACATATCAGTGAAATCATAGGGTTCTCTGCTTTTTCTGTCTGACTTATTTCACTTAGCATTATACTCTCAAGATCCATCCATGTTGTCACAAATGCTCCTATATCATCTTTCCTTAACGCTGAATAGTATTCCATTGTGTATATGTACCACAACTT
This sequence comes from Rhinolophus hipposideros, assembly GCF_964194185.1. Lineage (NCBI taxonomy): Eukaryota > Metazoa > Chordata > Mammalia > Chiroptera > Rhinolophidae > Rhinolophus > Rhinolophus hipposideros. The sequence goes on along the minus strand of NC_138047.1, from coordinate 12,231,788 downwards.
CTTTATCCATTCATCTATCGAAGGACATTTTGGTTGTTTCCATGTCTTGGCCACCGTGAACAAAGCTGCAATGAACATTGGAGTACACGTGTCTCTATAGAAAAATGCTTTCAGATTTTTTGGGTAGATACCCAGGAGAGCGATTGCTGGGTCGTATGGTAATTCTATTTTTAATTTCTTGAGGAACCTCCACACTGCCTTCCATAGGGGCTGCACCAGTCTGCATTCCCACCAACAGTGTATGAGAGTTCCTTTTTCTCCACAGCCTCTCCAATACTTGTTACTCTTTGTCTTGTTGATGAAAGCCATTCTGACTGGGGTGAGGTGATATCTCATTGTAGTTTTCATTTGCATTTCTCTGATGATTAGCGATGTTGAGCATTTTTTCATATGTCTATTTGCCATTTGTATGTCCTCTTTGGAGAAATGTCTTTTCAGGTCCTCTGTCCATTTTTCAATTGGGTTGTTTGTTTTTTTGTTGTTGAGTTTCATGAGTTCCTTGTATATTTTGGATATTAACCCCTTATCAGAGGCACTGTTTGCGAAAATCTTCTCCCATTCAGTTGGTTGTCTCATTATTTTGTCAATAGTTTCTTTTGCTGTGCAGAAGTTTTTCAGTTTCATATAATCCCATTCATTTATTTTAGTTTTTACTTCCATTGCCTTTGGAGTCAAATTCATAAAATGCTCTTTGAACCCAAGGTCCATAAGGTTAGTACCTATGTTTTCGTCTATGCAGTTTATTGTGTCGGGTCTTATGCTTAAGTCTTTCATCTATTTTGAATTAATTTTGGTACATGGTGACAGATAGCAGTCCCGTTTCATTCTTTTGCACGTAGCTATCCAATTCTGGCAGCACCATTTATTGAAGAGGCTGTCTTTCTTCCATTGTATGTGTTTAGCTTCTTTGTCAAAAATTATCTGTCCATATTTATGTGGTTTTATTTCTGCGTTCTCAATTCTATTCCATTGGCCTATGTGTCAGTTTTTCCACCAATACCAAGCTGTTTTGATTATTGTAGCCCTGTAGTACAAGGAAAAATCAGGGAGTGTGATACCTCCAGTATTGTTCTTTTTTTTTAATATTGCTTTGGCTATTCGGGGTCTTTTGTGGTTCCAAACAAATCTGATGATTTTTTGTTCTATTTCTTTAAAAAATGCCATTGGGATTTTGATGGGGATTGCATTAAATCTGTATATGGCTTTGGGTAATATGGCCATTTTAACTATGTTGATTCTTCCAATCCTTGAGCACGGAATGTCTTTCCATTTCTTTGTGTCTTCTTCAATTTCTTTCAAAAATGTCTTATAGTTTTCAGCATATGGGTCCTTCACATCCTTGGTTAAGTTTATTCCTAGGTATTTTATTCTTTTTGCTGCAATTGCAAAGGGAATTGTTTTTTGTATTTCTTTTTCTGATATTACATTGTTAGTATATAGGAATGCAATGTACTTTTGTACGTTGATTTTGTAGCCAGCAACTTTACTGTATTCATTGATTGTTTCTAATAGCTTTGTGGTGAAGTCTTTAGGGTTTTCTATATATAGCATCATGTCATCTGCAAAGAGTGAAAATTTAACTTCTTAATTCCCAATTTTGATGCCTTTTATTTCTTTCTCTTGCCTGATTGCTCTGGCAAGGACTTCCAACACTATGTTGAAAAGCAGAGGTGATAAGGGACAGTCTTGTTGTGTTCCTGAACGTAGAGCAAAGGGCTTCAGGTTTTCACCATTAATTAGCTGAGGGTTTGTCATATATGGCCTTTATTATGTTAAGGTATTTTCCTTCTATACCTATTTTATTAAGTGTTTTAATCATAAATGGATGTTGAATCTTGTCAAATGCTTTTTTTGCATCAATTGATATAATCATATGATTTTTGTCCTTTATTTTGTTTATGTGATGTATCACATTGAGGGATTTGTGGATTTTGAACTATCCTTGTGTCCCGGGGAGGAACCCCACTTGGTCGTGGTGAATAATATTTTTAATGCATTGTTGTATTCGATTTGCTAGAATTTTGTTTAGGATTTTTGTATCTGTATTCATCAGAGATATTGGTCTGCAGTTTTCCTTTTTGTGTTGTCCTTACCAGGTTTTGGTATCAGGGTAATGTTTGCCTCATAAAATGAGTTAGGGAGTACTGCCTCTTCTTCAATTTTTTGGAAGAGTTTGAGCAGGATTGGTATTAGATCGTCTTTGAAGGTTTGGTAGAGTTCACTAGTGAAGCCATCTGGTCCCGGACTTTTGCTTTTGGGAAGGTTTTGGATGACTGTTTCAATTTCGTTACTGGTGATCGGTCTGTTTAGCTTTTCCAGTTCTTCATGGTTCAGTGTTGGAAGGCTATATGTTTCTAAGACCTTGGCCATTTTGTCTAGGTTATTGAATTTGGTGGCATATAGTCCTTCATAGTATTCTTGGATGATCCTTTGTATTTCTGTGGTGTCCGTGATAACTTCTCCTTTTACATTTCTGATTTTGTTAATTAGTGTCTTCTCTCTTCTTATCTTAGTGAGTCTAGCCAAGGGTTTGTCGATTTTGTTAATCTTTACAAAGAACCAGCTCTTTGTCACATTTCTTTTTTCTATTGTCTTTTTGTTCTCTATTTCATTCAGTTTTGCTCTGATTTTTGTTATTTCCTTTCTTCTGCTGACCTTGGGTTTCACTTGTTCTTCTTTTTAGTTCTTTAAGGTGTAACATGAGGTTAGTTACTTGGGATTTTTCTTGTTTCTTGAGATAGGCCTGTAATGATATAAATTTCCCTCTTAAAACTATTTTCGCTGCATCCCAAAAATTTTGGTAGGATGTATTTTCATTGTCATTTGCTTCTATGTATCTTTTGATCTCTCCTCTAATTTCTTCTTTGACCCAGTCGTTTTTTAGACGTATGTTGTTTAATATCCATGTATTTGTGTTTTTTCCTGCTTTTTTTTTGCAGTTGACATCCAATTTCAAAGCCTTGTGATCACAGGGTATGCTTGGTATGATTTCAATCTTCTTAAATTTGCTGAGGCTGATTATATCTTTGCTGGATATATTATTCTTGGCTCATAATTTCTCTCTTTCAATAGTTTGAATATCTTGTTCCACTCCCTCCTGGCTTGTAGAGTTTCTGCTGAAAAATCTGATGATAATCTAATGGGTTTTCCTTTGTAGGTTACCGTATTCTTTTCCCTGGCTGCCTTGAGGATTCTTTCTTTGTCATTGATTTTAGACAGCTTCAATACAATGTGCCTTGGAGAAGGCCTGTTGGGATTGAGGTAATTAGGTGTTCTATTTGCTTCTTGCATTCGAGGATCCAGTTCTGTCCACAAGTTTGGGAAGTTCTCACCGACAATTTGTTTGAATATATTCTCTGTTCCCTTCTCTCTTTCTTCTCCTTCTGGTATGCTCATTATTCTTATATTGCTGTTTCTGATGGAGTCAGAAAGTTCTTGTAGAGTTCTTTCATTTCTTTTAAGTCTCAAGTCTCTTTCTTCTTCCATCTGTGTAAATTCCAGGTTCCTATCTTCGATGTCACTGATTCTTTCCTCCATCTGGTCAACTGTACTACCTAAGCTGGTTATTTCATTCTTAATTTCTTCTATTGAGTTCTTAATCTCCAGAAATTCCATTTGGTTCTTTTTTAAAATTTCAATCTCTTTTGTAAAATGCTCATGTTGTTCTTTGATTGCGTTTCTGAGTTCATTAAATTGCCTTTCTGTGTTTTCTTGCATCTTGTTGAGTTTTTTCAGAATTGCAATCTTGAATTCTCTGTCATTTAAGTCACATATTTCCATATCTTTAAGTTCCTTTTCTGGAGACATTTTACTTTCTTTCTGAGCTGTCTTGTTTTCTTGATTATTCATGGCAATTACTGATTTATTATTTTCTTCCTAGACATCTACAGGAGTGGCTTCTGCAACAGGTTGATAGGAAGAGATCTTTCTTTTGTTTTCCAGTACTTGTTGGTGGAATGTTTTATTTTCTCTCTGACTGCAGCCTCTTTTTTCCTCTCTCACACAGTAGTGCTATGTTTTCTCTGCATTATTCTAGCTTCTCACACAATGGTGGGATTCCCTGGTAAATGGGGTTCTCCTCTGTTAACAGTTCATCTGGGTCACAGGGTGCCACAACCCTGTGGGTATGCGGAGAGCTTTTGAAGTTCCAAAGCTCTTTCTGCACCAGATTCAGAGCCCATATGTTTCAGCAGTTCTGTTTACTCCTGCAGGCATCTGCCCAGATAGGTGGGGCCGGGGTGGGATGAGTTGTGAGAGGTGGCCCATAGCAATGGCAGCGACCACCACCACAGCCTGTCCCGCTTCCACAGCTCCCTCCCCTTTGCCGGAACTAGTTGGGCTGCGAATCTGTGTCTGTGGTCCACAGTTCTCAGAACAGCAAGTATTCTGTTGTTTTGATCTGACACGGCTACTGTTCCGCTTCTAGCAAGGAGCAGGTGGGGGCGGGGCAAGCCCTGGGATGATAGGGAGGGTGTGGCTAGTCTCAGTGTCTAAGGCTTCTGTTCTCTGCTCGGCAGTGAGGGCTTAAACCATCGTTTTCAGTCTTCTTCCCTCAGTCTTTTCTCCGAGGTCTCTGCCATGAGCGTTGGTTCAGCCTTGTTATATGCTGCCCCCTCAGCCCTGTGGGCCATAAGCAGAGCCCTAGCAGTCTGAGTTCTTCCCTCTCCCGCAGCTGCGGTAGTTCCGGGATGCAGCGAGCTCGGAGCACTGAGCTAGGTCTGCGTCCTGCGCCCGCGCAGCTCTGTCTCCCCACTTCTCCCTTCCCTACTCTCCTGCTTGTGCGATTCGCCCACCTTTAGGTTATTTCAATAGTTGGACTCTTCATCTTGCCTGTCCGGTGTGCAGGGAGTCCTTTGTGGAGTTGTTGTTGTTCGATTAGTCGTAAATTCCAGCGGAGCTTTACAGAGGATCACCTCATGCCGCCATTTTGATGACCAAAAAAACTTATTTTTAACAATAAAATAAATGTTAATCAGCTTTTAAAATTACTATCATAACCTAAAATATTATGAAGATATTTAGAAAAAAAATCGTGTATTTTTTTAGAGATAACTTCCAAGATTCTGTTGGAATTAAGTGTATCTTATCACACATTCCATATGGAGAATCTGATCTTTAAAAGTCATGTGCTTTATGGGGGTGTGAAATACAGTATAGGAAATATAATTAGTATTGTTGTAAAGACTATGTAAGGTATCATATGGGTACTGGACTTATTGGCAGGATCACTCCATAGATTCTATAAATACCTAACCACTGCGCTGTACACCTGAAAGTAATATGAAATTAAAAATAAAAAGTGTGCTTTAGTTTTCATCCTTGGTTTTCTTATCCCATGTCTTAGTTAAACATATAGATATGCTGGAGAAATCTGCAGATGAAACTAAGCTAATAGCATTAAGAAATGTACTACAGTTACAGAATTGAGATCCAAAATATATTCTAACAGAATAAAAACAGTTGGCTGAAATTAACAAAATAAATTTTGATAAGGATAAACATAAAGCCCTGCATTGTTGTTTTCCCTAAATGGAAAACATTGTCTCAGGTACAGGTTGGTGGGTAGATGGTTTAACATACCTCGTAATAAGTGTGAAAAAGGTTTAGAAATTTTGGTGAACAGTGACTTCCAGGTGAGCCAATAGTAATGTATGGTTGTCAAGGGAAGTAACAATTCTGTTCTATCTTCTAATTGACAGAGTATCAACTGCTATCTCTTTTTTCTTTTCTAACTTATCCAAAATAATTTCTGTATAAACATTTTTCAGACCTATTTATGGATTCTCATTTTATGTATTCTGCTTATTAAATATAAATCACTGTGTATTTACATAATATCATTAATTTTACCAACATTTATTTTGAACGGCCCTTGAGTTTTGGCTACAGTTTGCAAGTTATATAGCCTCATTTTCATGTGGGTATATCCACTTATACAATTACACTTGTTATGCAATTTTCTTGTCCTTGAACCCAGCCTTATCTCCTGTCCAAGAGGGTTAAAGAAAATGAGAATGAAAACTCTCCCCTGTGTTGCTCATCTTTCTTCGCTTAGAGGCCTCCTGACTCTAAGGGATGTGAGTGCCTTTCACACTCTTCTACACAATAGAATTAAAATGTGGTTCCACCAGTTGATTTTAAGGCTGTACACACTGAAGAAATAAAAATAATCTAGCTTCTAGGAAACTAATTCTAGAAGATAATTTTAACTTCTAGAGAATTTCACTTGGTGCCCAGAGCCAAGTAGAGAGGTGTAAGACATTTTAGATAAAAGACTTCAAGCAGAGTTTTAAACTAAGTGCAAGAAACTGCTCATTCAGGGTACTAGATTGCCTGTACATAAATCACAGATGCATGCATGCACTCATTCATTCATTTATACATTCAATATGTACTTCATATAAAACTTCACCACTTTATAGGCACTTTCATAATTCCAATATCTTAATTTCTCTAGCTTAGAAATAGGAATGCTCAGGGCAGTCAATGTCCGTGGAACCAGAGGCCTCTGTTAGCCTTTAAACTTGGCTGCTAGGCTGACTGGCTTCCTCCCTCTTCCCATCCCTCCCTCTCTCCTCTGCTCCCTCCCTCCTTTGCTTCCTTTTTTATCATGAAATATAGCATGCATACAAATGAATGTATATGCTATATTAACAAGATAAATAATAATAATAATAATAATAATGACCAATGAAAGCCCATGTAAATACCATAAAACTTCTAAAATAAATGCTTAAAGCCTCGTGTGAGTTTCTTTCAAAATTCATCTTTCTGCTACTAGCTACCAATAAATACTTCTATTAAGAGAGATTTAAAAAAATCTTTAAAATATAATACCTTTGCTGTTCTTCATAGTTTTATAATCTATGTATCTCTAAACCATAACATTTTTAGTTTTGATTTGTAAAATATTTTATAAATGCAATATATACTTTTTTAGCAGAAAAGTTTTGATATTCAGCCTTGTGGATGTGTATAGCTACATTCATTCTATTTCATTGCTACATAGTATTCTGTATGAATATACCACAATCTATCATTTCTATAGTGAAATGAACATTTCTGTTGTTTTCAGTTTTCCCTTTTTTTAAATCAGGAACAATGCTTCAGTAAGCATCCCTGGACACATCTCCTGGTGCATATGTGCAAGAATTCCTGTAAGGAATAGAATTGCTGAATCATAGACTGTGCCAAATTATTCTCTGAAGTGGCTAATGCTTTGGTAGCTTAATGTGATTAAATATCTTACCTCTGATTGTGGCTTGTCTTTTAAAAATTCTCTTTGTAGAGTCTTTGAGGAACCAAAGTTAATTTTATTAGATTTTTAAAAACGTTTCCTTTATGATTTATGTTTTTGGGTTTTTTTTGTATTTTATTTAACAAATCCTTCCTTACCCCAAGATCATGGTAATATTTTTCTATAATTTCCCCTATGGGTTTTAAAGTTTTGCCATCCCCATTTCAGTTCTTTATGTATTTGGGATTGATTTTTGTTATGGTAGAAGGCAGAAATTCATTGTGATTTAAAAAAAAAAATGAATCAAGCGTCAGTAAACTTTCTGTAAAGGACAAGGCAGTAACTATTTTAGGCTTTTCAGGTTCTAGGGTCCCTGTTGTAATACTTAACTGCCATTGTAGCAGAAAAGCAGCCAAGGACAAAACATGAATGAATGGGCATGGTTATGCTCCAGTAAAACTCTATTTACAAAACAGGAAGCTGGCTAGATTTGGCCTGTGGACTGTAGTTTGCCAACCCCCAATATGGATAACTAATTGTCTCAGACAATAGTTTGTTTTTCTTTTCTCACTGATGTCCACTGTCTGTTCTGTTATATAATGTTCCTGTACATGTTTGAATCTGTTTCTGAGCTCCGTTTTTTTCCCCTTCATTGTTTTAGTTGTCTATCCCTGTTCTAGCATCCTACTTCCTAATTACTATAGCTTTATTATTAGATTTGATAGCTGGCAGTACAGAAACTCCTTCCTGATTCTTCTTTAGATGTATCTTGGCCTTTCTTGTCTATCCCTCGTCTACATAAATCTTAAAAATCAGCTTGTCAAGTTCCACACAAACTACATTTAGAATTTTAATTGTATTACATCTGTTTGGGGGTAGGGGAACTAAGATTAGAACAGTGTATTCCTATTTTTGAACATGTTATATCTCTCCTTTTGTTTGGAGAGATAAATCTTTCATGTCTAGAATTAAAGTTTATAATATTCTCCAAGGTCCTGCACATTACCTTTTGGATTTATTTCTAGATACCTTACTTTTGTGTTACTATGATAAGTGGTATCTTTCTAAAAATTGCTTTATCTAACTCTTCATTGTTGATCTGTAGAAATTCAATCAGAATTTATATGCTGATCTTATACACATTTATCTGGCTAACCTCTCTTAATAATTCTAATACTTTTCTTTGAGGTTTATCCTGTTGTTTGTGTACAATGACAGGTTTGTTTGTTCCTTTCCACTCCTCATATTTTTCTATTCATCATATTTTATTTCACCGAATATAACCTCCAGCACAATGGTAAATAGAAATACTGACAATAGGAATCCTTGTATTTTCACTGCTTTTTATAGAATGATTTAACCGTTTCACTACTGCATATAATATTTCTCATAGATTTTTGTTTGTTTATTTGTTTGAAAGATATACTTTATTAGGTTAAGGAATTTGCTTTCTTTTCCATTTTGTTCCTGATAATTGCAGTTTTTGGTTTGATTCTTCATCTTTTTTTCCTTATGATTCTCTCAAAGTGGCTTATATTTTCATGTATTGTGAGGCGATATTTCTCAGAATACCATCTGGAGAAATATTTTAGGCCTGGATCAAAGTGTATTCTTCCAGAGAGGAATTGTATGATATTTGCTTCTGCTCATGTGGTCACTACTGTCTCAGGAGCCCTTTCGTGACATTTTTGGCTTGAGACATTTTAGGTTACACAGTTAAGATGAATTCCTACAAAGAATAGATCTTTTCTTCCAAAGAATCCAGAATTAAGTCTAAGACTCATTTGTGTTCTTCATTTGGTAGGACAGTTATTTTGGTTTTTGTCACCCTCCCTCCCCCCAGTAATCTGTCATGTTTTGAGGATGGTGCCCTTTAGAGGCAACAAGATTAAGGAAATATCTCTAATCTGATCCTTCTACTCTAAAAGGGCCTTTGATTTGGTCTTCTGGTCTTCATATGTAGCTGAGTAAAACTTAGGGTCAAAGTTAACAAGAATTGCCATATACTGTAAAGCAACTCCCAGGTAACATACTACTTATTTCTGAGGATTTATGCTTTTTTTTTTTTTTCATTCTGGCCTCGTTTTCTCTTAATTTCTTGTCAGTTGGGCAATGCTTTAAAAATGTTTAGAATGTCAGAAACGTGGCAGCATGAGGGGTCTCTCTTGATCTCTCCCCTTGAAGTTACAAGTCGAACAGCTATAGTTCAACAAAAGATTCCCTGCATAACACATAAACATGTATGAGAGATCGATGCCTCAAAATATCTGAAGGTGGACAAATTGGAGCAACCAGAGGAGGACGGAAGGGAGAAGTGCAGAGATTCCCCCGCCCCCTGCCCATTCTGCATCCCAGAGCTCACTGTGGTTCCGGAGAGGGGAGGAGTAAGGCTGCAGGTACACTCCCTATGACCTCGAGCAATCCTACCTGAATGATTAGCATACAGTACAGCTGAACCCAGCAATCAGGCAGAGACCTGGCAGCAGTGGGGGTGAGTCAAAAACACCAAGTACAGAAGTGTGACAACTGTGGTCTAACAGCCCTTACTGCCAGGCAGAAAAAATGCTATGAAGCCTGATTGCCTTCCCCCTCCCTCCCAGAGCTCACCTACCCAACAGCCTGTCAGTGTTAGCAGTGGGCACCAGAAAAAACAGTAGCAGAACATCTACAGCGCAGAGACTGGAGAGAGAGAGTTCCTCAGCAACACACTCAAACTGCACCTAATCCCAGTGACAAGGGAGGAGAATAGGGAAAGGCAGCTGTGGTCTGGCAGTCTCATTACTTGGAGGAGAACAAAGCCACAAACATACCAGCCACATCTCCCAGCCTACCCACCTTTCTGGGCTGATCCCAGGGGGACACCTAGTACTGCTGAAGTGCACAGATCTGCATCTGGCTACAGGGGCAGCACTGGGATTTCATGGGCTCAGAACCCTATTGCCCACCACATCCTCCCATGGGGGTGGTGCCGTGAGAGTGAGTTGACTTGGTCACACAGGAGATGCCTACTTCCCCAGGAAATCTTCCACTGTGAGAAGTCAGAACAGGGCAAGAGAAAGTAAAACACTACAGCACTACCTGCTGGAAAACAAAAGAAAGACCTCTTCATATCAATCTGCTGCAGAATACATTCACGTAGATGCCCAGGAAGAGAAGTAATTCAAGGTAACAAGGCAGCTCAGAAACAAAATGAAAAATCTTCAGAAAATAAAGACATGGAAATATGTGACTTAAATGACAGAGAATTCAAGATTGCAGTTCTGAAAAAACTCAATGAGATGCAAGAAAACACAGACAAGCAGTTTAATGAACTCAGAAACACAATTGAAGAACAAAATGAACATTTTACCAAAGACAGTGAAATTTAAAAAACAGAACGAAATAGAATTTCTGGAGATTAAGAACTCAATAAAAGAAATGAAAGAATGAAATAGCCAGCTTAGGTAGTAGAGTTGACCAGATGGAGGAAAGAATCAGTGACATCGAAGATAGAAACCTGGAAATGACATGGATGGAAGAAGAAAGAGACTTGGGATCTAAAAGAAATGAAAGAACTCTACAAGAACTTTCTGACTCCACCAGAGAGAGCAATATAAGAATAATGGGTGTACCAGAAGGAGAAGAAAAGGAGAAGGGCACAGGGAGCCTATTCAAATAAATAGTCAATGAGAACTTTTCAAAGCTATGGAATGAATCCTTGAATCCAAAAAAACAAACAGAATACCTAATTACTTCAGTCCAAACAGCTTTCTCCACGGCACATTATATTGAAGCTGTCAAAAATTAATGACAAAGAAAGAATTATCAAGACAGTTAGAGGAAAAAAGATGTTAACCTACATAGGAAATCCCATTAGGTCATTATCGGACTTTTCAGCAGAAATTCAACAAGCCAGAAGGGAGTGGAACCAAATATTCAAACTATTGAAGGAGAGAAATTACCAGCCGAGAGTAATACATCTAGCAAAGTTATCCTTTAGATATGGAAGAGAAATAAAAACCTTTACAGACGTATTGAAGCTGAGGGAGTTTTCTACCATAAAGCCTGCATTACAGGAAATACTGAAGGAGATTACACTACCTGAAACAAAAAGACAAAAGGATACAAAACTATGAGTAAGATTACTAACAGACAGACAGAAGCAGGAAATAGCAACCACTATACAAAATAGGGCACTATACACTTAAATATTACATAAAGAGTAAAGGAGATAAAAACATTTATAAAAAAATGACAATTTTGCTATTGCAATTTGAAAATGAACTCACAGCATAAAGAGGGATAATTTGTTACAACAAAAACATAAAAGGGGTGGGGGTAAAGGTCTGAATTTGTAAAGGGGAGTGGAGATAAGATGCATGCTGAAGAAAAAGGATACACACACACACACACACTGAGGGTGCCAAAAAATGTATATACATTTTAAGAGATGTCATCTCTGTTCAAGTAGTAGTTCACCATAATCAGAAGTGTCTGGACAGTGATGGTAAATGCTTTGAGGACCTCTTGTAATTGCAGAAGTCAAATGTGACTTGTATTCACTTTTTGTTATCGGTATATTGAGTATTACAATTAATACAGTTTCCCTTTCTTAAAATGTGTATACATTTTTTGGCACCCTTGGTATACATACCAGGGGTGTCAAAAAATGTATACAAGTGGACACTTTGGTCAACATTGCTCAAGCAGCAGTTTGCCATCATCAGAAATGTCTGGATGCTTATGGTAACCACTTTGAGCACCTCTTGTGTTATAACTGCAGAAGTCAAATGTGACTTGTATTCATCTTTTGTTATTGGTATATATTGAGCATTGCAATTTTAATAGTTTTTCCTTTCTTAAAATGTATATATATATTTGGCACCATAAATATATTGGCATATATATATATATATATATATATATATGTATATATATACATATATATATGCATATACATATAGATATATTTTTTTACATAAACTTAATGGTAACCACTCGGAAAAAATCCCGAAATGAGGCACATAACATTAAAAAAAAAGGAAACAGAGGAAGAGATCATAGAAAACCACCAAACTAAAATAATAGACAGAAAGACAAGGCAATAATGGAGACACCGAACTACCAGAAAACAAAAGATAAAATGGCTATAGGAAATCCTCATATATCAATAATCACCCTAAATTTAAATGGACTGAACTCACCTTTAAAAAGACACAGAGTTGCAGATTGGATTAAAAACCATAACTTAATTATCTGCTATCTTCAAGAGACACATCTCTCAGCCGAAAGGACAAATGTAGACTCAAAGTGCAAGGGTGGAAAATGATACTCCAAGCAAATGGCATCCAGAAAAAAAAAAAAAACCAGGTGAATCTATACTTATATCTGATAAAACAGACTTCAGGATAAAAAAGGTAACAAGAGATAAAGAAGGACATTTCATCATGATAAAGGGGACAATACAAGAAGAAGGTACAACACTTATCAATATATATGCTCCCAATCAGGGAGCACCAAAATATATAAAGCAACTCCTAACAGAACTAATGAGAGAAACTGACAAAAATGCAATTGTAGTAGGGGAACTAAATATGCCATTGATAGCTATAGATTGATCATCCAAACAGAAAATCAGTAAGGAAATATCAACCTTAAACGACACATTAGACTAAATGGACATAATTGGCATTTACAGAGCCTTTCATCCTAGAACAACACACTATACATTCTTTTCTAGTGCACATAGAACACTCTCAAGGATAGACCATATGTTGGGGCACAAAACTAGCCTAAACAAATTGAAGAAGATTGGAATCATACTAAGTATATTCTTTGATCACAAGGCTTTGAAATTGGAGATCAACTGCAAAACGAAAGCAACAAAATCAAATACGTGGAAATTAAACATGCTGCTAAAGAATGACTGGGTCAAACAAGAAATAAAAGAACTGATGAAAAGATACATAGAAACAAATGAGAATGAAAATACGTCATATCAAAATTATTGGGATACTGTGAAAACATTATCTATATCACTACAGGCCTATCTCAAGATACAAGAAAAATCCCCATAAACACCTTACCATTACATCTTAAGGAACTAGAAGAAGAACAAGTGAATCCCAAAGTTAGCAAAAGGAAGGAAATAATAAAAATTAGAGCAGAATTAAATGAAATAGAGAACAAAAAGACAATAGAAAAAAATAATGCAACAAAGAGCTGGTTCTATGAAAAGATTAAAAAAATTGACAGACCCCTGGCTAGATTCACTAAGGAAAAAAAAGAGAAAAGATACAAATAAACAAAATCAGAAATGAAAGAAGTTACAACAAATGCCACAAAAATACAAAAGATCATACATGAATACTATGAAGGACTATATACCACCAAATTCAATAACCTTGAAGAAATGTACAAGTTCTTAGAAATATGTAACCTTCTTATACTGAATCATGAAGAACTGGAAAATCTATTAATAAATAAACCACTCAAGAGTAAGGAAATTGAAACAATCATCCAAAACATCCCCAAAGGCAAAAGTCCAGGACCAGATGCTTTCACTAGTGAATTCTACCAAACATTCAAAAATGATTTAATACAAGTCCTTGTCAAACTCTTTCAAAAAATTGAAGAGGCAAGACTTCCTAACTCATTTTATGAGGTCTCATACCAAAACCTGGTAAGAATAACACAAGGAAAGAAAACTACAGACCAATATCTCTAATGAATACAGATATAAAAATCCTAAACAGGATACTAGCAAATCAAATACAGCAATACATTAAAGAGATTATACATCACAATCAGGTGGGGTTCACTTCAGGAGCACAAGGATGGGTCAAAATACGCAAATTGATCAATGTGATAACCATATACACAAAGTAAAGGACAAAAATCATATTATCATATCAATAGATGCAGAAAAAGCATGACAAGGTAGATTCATTTATGATTAAAACACTTAATAAAATGAGTACAGAAAGAAAGTACCTCAACATAACAAAGGTCATATATAGGATATCATCAGCTAATAACTTAATGGTGAAAAACTGAAAGCTTTTCCTCTAAGATCAGGAAGAAGACGGATTCTCTCTATCACCACTGTTATTCAGCATGGTATTGGGAGGCTTAGCCAGAGCAATCAGGCAAGAGAAAGAAATAAAAGGCACCTAAATTGGGAATGAAGAAGTCAAATTGTCACTTTTTGCAGGTGACATGGTTATTTATATAGAAAACCCTAAATACTTTACAAAAAAGCTATTAGAAACAATAAACAAAGACAGTAAAGTAGGATACAAAATCAATGTGCAAAATCCATTGCATTCTGTATGCTAACAGTGAAATTTCAGAAAAAGAAGTGAAGAAACCATTTTCTTTTGCAATTGCAACAAAAAGAATAAAATACCTAGGAATAAACTTAACAAAGGATGTGAATGACATATACACTGAAAACTAAAAGACATGTTTAAAAGAAATTAAAGAAGACACAAAGAAATGGAAAGATATTCCATGTTCATGGAATGGAAGAATCAACATAGTTAAAATGGCCATGTTACCCCACCCCACCCAAAGCAATATTCAGATTTAATGCAATCCTCATCAAAATCACAATGGCATTTTTTAAGGAAATGGAAGAAAAAAATCATCAGGCTTGTATGGAATCACAAAAGACCCTGAATAGCCAAAGCAGTCCTGAGAAAAAAAGAATAAGGCTGGAAGTATCACACTTTGTAACATCACTTTATAGTACAAAGGGATAGTAATCAAAACAGCATAGTTCTGGCAGAAAAACAGACACACAGACCAATGGAGTAGAACTGAGAATCCAGAAATAAACCCACATATATATGGGCAGATAATTTTCAACAAAGGAGCCAAAAACATAAAATGGAGAAAAGACAGTCTCATCAGTAAATGTTGCTGGGAAAACTGGAAAGCTACTTGGAAAAGAATGAAAGTAGACTGCTGTCACCCTATACCAAAATTAACTCAAAGTGAATCAAAGACCTAAACATAAGACCTGAAACAATAAATTATATAGAAGAAAGCATAGTTAGTAAACTTATGGACCTTGGTTTTAGAGAGAATTTTATGAATTTGACCTCAAAGGCAGGGAAATAAAAGCAAAAATAAACGAATGGAACTATATCAAACTAAGAAGCTTCTGCACAGCAAAAGAAACCATCAACAAAACAAAGAGGCAACAAATTGAATAGGAAAACATATTTGCAAACAACACCTACGATAAGGGGCTAATATCCAAAATATATAAAGAACTTGTACAACTCGACAACAACAGAAAACAAACAATCCAATTAAAAAATGAGCAGATGATCTGAATGTACACTTCTCCCAAGAAGACATACAAACAGCCAGCAGATATAGGAAAAAATGCTCAACTTCGCTAGCTGTTAGGGAAATACAAATGAAAACTACAATGAAACACCACCTCACATCTGTTAGAATGGCTATTATCAACAAGACAAGTAATAACAAGTGTTGGAGAGGTTGTGGAGAAAAAGTAAACCTGATACACTGCTGGTGGGAATGTAAATTGGTACAGCTACAGTGGAAATCAGTATGGAGTTCCTCAAAAAATTAAGAATAGAATTATCCTGTGGCCTAGCAATCCCTCTTCTTGGTATCTACTCAAAAAATCTGAAAACATTTATCTGTAAAGATATATGTATCCCTATGTTCATTGCATCATTATTCCCAATGACCAAGACATGGGAACAATCAAAGTGTCCTTCAATAGATGATTGGATAAAGAAGAAGTGGTACATATGTACAATGGAGTATTACTTGGCCGTAAGAAAAGATGAAATACTACCATTTGCGACAACATGGATGAATCTTGAGATTATCATGCTAAGTGAAATAAGTCAGAAAAAGTTGAGAACCATATGACTTCACTCATATGTGGGATATAAAACTGAAAGCAACAAACAAACAAGACAAACAAAGAAACAAAAACTCAGAGACACAGACAACAGTTTAGTGGTTACCAGAGGGTAAGGGGGGAAGGGAGTGGTAGATGAGGGTAAAGGGGATCAAATACATGGTGATGGAAGGAGAACTGACTCTGGGTGGTGACCACACAGTGCAATTTGTAGATGATGTATTATAGAAATGTACATTTGAAACTTACATAATTTTACCAATCAATGTCAACCCAATAAATTTAATAAAGATAACAAAAAGAAAAAAAATATATATCTTATCAAGCATTTTTATTGTGCTATACCAGGAGAGGTTTCTGAGAACATCTATTCTTCCATATTACTCAATCCAGTATTTCTCCTTTGACTTTACCCATAATGGTAGACTCCCGTCCTGAGCTATATTCTATTTGACCATGGCTAACCTTTAAATCAATCGTCCTCAAACTTTGCCGCACATTAGAAGTTTTTAAAAATCCTAGTGTTCAGGCCACACTCTAGATAAATTAGGTGAGAATATCTGAGGCATCAATAATTTTCAAAGCTCCCACAGGATTCCATTGTGTAGCCAAGGTTAAGAACAACTCCTTAAAATCTAGCTGTTCATTTTGATTCATGTCTATTTCTGTTCACTTGCCTTTCACCATTCACTTTGCTCAGCTAAATAGTTTACTTTAGAAGCCAGGTGACCACAGTCACATAAAACACCATTTCTAATACTCCTGATTCTCTTTTTCAAGCCAATATACTTTTTGTGTAACTAAATCTACTCTACCTGTGGTCAACTGAATAGGAAAATGTTCAGCTTGTTTTATTTTTCTTTACAATGACCTATGTTTTTTACATTTTTTGCATTATGCTGATGCAATTTTGTTTTCCTCTGCTGAGAAATTTTTAGTGCAAAGTCTCTTAATTTGCTAATTAATTCTGATAGACTGGTTTCACAGTTTCAGCAAATCAGTGTGTGATATGCTTGAATTATGAATAGCTCAGCACGGAAAATGACGTAATGTCAATGGACTAAATTAGAGTCAATTAACATGGCAGAGTCAGTTATTTTTTTTGAATAATGCAGATATGTTCAGACATGTAAAACAGAGATAAAACTCTGTTTTATCCGTAAAATGATCCACACCTTTAAATATTATGACTGCCATAACCCTTTTCCTTTTGTAGCTAATAGAAAAGGAGAAGATAACTGACAAGAGTAGCAAAACAGAGAGGTGGTGTTGTCACCATACTTTCTTCTAGGTCAGAGTATGTTAATTGATATTACATTTTATTAAAATGCTGTGTTTTATGGCTATCTTTAATGTAGTGCTTAGAGTATCTAAAATGTGGCGTAATTTTAAATTTTTAATTATTTCTTCTGGGGAGGTCATAATGACATTTCCTGCAAGTAAAACAAGTAGTTTCACTTTCTGCAGCTTCCCTGTTTTTCTTTCAGGGCTTTGGACCAAGTAGAGTAAATAGAGATCTAGCTACAATATTAGCAAATGACTAGTTTAACACATTAATTTTAGTGTCTACAAGATAAAATATCTCCCCAAGTGAACAGATGGCTTAACCAGGAATGACAGACTTCTCATGATTTAATGGTAAGAGTTGAGGTCTGGAAAGCTTTAGAAAAAAATCATAATCTTTGCGTATGTATTTGGGCAAGTTTGTCTTTAGAAGCCTATTACTGCTTTCTATAATAATGGATAATTACCATTATTTTCCTTGGGGGACATTGTGTGGAATAACTAATTAATGATTGCAGTGCACTTTGGAAGACAATCTGAGTAACTTTTTGGTATTTTGTATCTGCATGTCAGGAGAAAATGAGTATGGGTAAAGGAAGCCTGGGAGAAAGTTTTTATTTCCAGATTTTGTGAAATAATTTTCTGACCCTTTATTTTGTTAATAGGTTTAGTTTCTTTTCAAAGATGCCATTATAATTTTATTTCATCTTTGAAGATGCTGCTTCTTACTATTTTTAAAAAATTCTGCTGCTGTTTGATGATTCTATGTGCCTAGAAGTAGCTATAAGGTCTAATATATGGCACAATAAATTTTACATAAATGTCATATGTTGGTTAATGTCATCTTTTGGTATTCAGGGACCTGAATTTTCATCTTATTGGATATATTGCCTATTCGTTTTTAAGAAAGGCCTTCCTAATTTTCACACAGCCAGTGTTTCTAATGATGGCTCCTATTTCCCAAACCAATTGTGTAGTAACTAGTTTTCAAAGATCCTTATCTCCCAGTGCATCACGCCTCCTGGGATTTATGCCCTTGTCTTTTACACATTGAATCTGTGCTGGCTCTTTGTAACCAGATTGATGCCGGGTCATAAGAAGCTCTCTGCAGCTTCCACCCTGATTTCTTGGAATGCTTGCTCTGGGGAAAGCCAGCTGCCATGTAGGAAGTTCAGCTAACCTGAGACTTCCATGCTGCAAGGATGCTCAAGAGATACATTTGAAGAGGTCACGCACGCGTGTGTGTGTGTGTGTGTGTGTGTGTGTGTGTGTGTGTGTGTGTGTGTGGAGAGAGAGAGAGAGAGAGAGAGAGAGAGAGAGAGAGAGAGTTGGCCAGACCACATGTATTGCAACCATCCCAGCTGAAATGCCAGACACGTGAGTGTAGAAACCTCTTGGGTGTCCAGAGCAGTCAAGCCTTCATGAATACAGGCCCAACTGTCATCTGCAACTGCTTAAAAGAACCCAAGCAAGAGCTTCCTAGCTGACTCTAATTCACACATAGAACTATGAGAGGGAGAAAAAAAATTGTTTTAAATCCCTAAACTTTGGGGTGGTTTGTTATACAGCAGAGAGAACCCAAACAAGGGGCAATGAAAGCTTTGACACTGATTTCTACGCTGGCATCATACTGTTTCTTCATTTTGATTACCTTTGCAGGTAGTATCAGACCAAGATAGTATTCACATGCCAAGATGATGTTCTCAAAACTTGTCACGATGATATCTAAAAGAGTACATTTTCGAGTTTCCAGTGCTATCTAGGGGGTTCATGCTTGCTTGAAAGTAGAATTGACATGGTGGCCTACTTTTAATATTTCAAGAAGCCTACTCAGAATGGTACATTTACCCAAAGTAAGGTTACATAGTTAAGACAACACATATCTTTGCTTTTGGTTGGCTATATATCATTCTCTCAGTATGTCTCATTGAAATGAGTTATCCTTAAATGCAGTGTTTTCTTTAGATAGAATATCTTAAAATAATGGGATTCTTGTGAAAGTAAAAAGGCCTTTCTTAGTGTATATTAGGTTTTATTAATGTTTCCCAGTATCTAGGTCTTCTCTTCTTCTAAGCCCACAGAAGACTGCACCTTCCAACCCCTTTATATTTGGATTGTGTTATGTGGCTGATTCTGGACAATGAAAAATGGGCTGTGAGCAAAAATGATATGTATAATTTCTGATCCCAAGCATTTTATTAGTGGCATAAAATATCTCACACTCTTTCTTCTACTGCTATAGTAAGCAAGAAAGCCATGTGTTCCGGATAGTTAGTTTCAAGATGGAAGCATGTCTCACATCCTGGATCCCTAGTGGCTATGGAGAGCAGAGTCTCTTATAGACTTGAGATGGGCATGTAATATGAACAAGAAATAAACTTTTGTTGTATAAATCCACTGAGATTTCAGGATTAATTTTCAAATGTAGTGTAAGCTAACCTATCTTGTTACAATAAGTTAAGATATTCTCCTCTCATAAATAATGACTTAACAGCAAGAATTGAAGAGAAGGCATTCTTCACTGACCTATACACACCCGAGAGTATGTTCTTTCTTTACCTGAAAGCTTTGCTTTATTCCCCATCCTTTCAACCTCCCACTCTTCTCCTTGTTAATCCTACTTAGTCTTCACATTTCAGCTCAGTCTATACATTCAGGAATTGTGCTCTGACCATTAAGGTATTTTGTTAGAGTCATTCATAGAACCTATTTGCCTTCCTTCACAGTAATCACCTTAGTTTATAATTTACATTTTAAAGTATAATTATTTCTCATTCTGTGAGGGTAAGACCTTGTTTGTGTTTCCTTGGCCTTTTATGCTCGGTGTCCAGGAAATAACCAATACATAGAAGGTGTAACGAATACCTTAATAGGCCTTTACTGTGACAGGCCACAGAAGCCCAAATGGATCTGAAGGGGAAAAAAGAAGAATTGATCTATTGCATATTGTTGCCCATATCATAATCAGATCAACGGGTTTTCTTTTCTAATGGACTTCGATTTTTTTAATGCAATTAAATAAATTGAGATCAACCATTTTCCATGAATAGTATAGTTTTAGTTGTCTATTTTATGTTTTAAACTTCCTGAGAACCTTGTTTCTTTTTCTTGCTATAGTGATAAAAGAAGCTTAACACACAGCCTGGAAAATATAATCTACAAATAGTAATTGCTTTCAATAAATATGCGTTGAATGACTGAATGTAATGTTTTATAAAATGCACTGGGAGCAGTTCATAACCTTGTAAATATTTTTTGATGATGAGTGTGGGAATGGTCTTGGAAAGAATCACATGAAGGAATGCTTTTTTGCCTCTGAAATACTAGTAAAAATTTTAATCTGCCATCTGCTTCAAAGTATTTAATTCACATTCAGTAATAGTCTTTTCTTAATTTTGACACTATACTACCTTATTTACTTGGATTAAATTATAATTGGCATTACCTTTCATTTGGCCACTTAAGAACATATGAGGTGTGATCAAAAGACACGGTGTGTGTTTAACTAAAAAAAAAATTATTACAGTAAAAGACACATTGCTATTAATCCCCTTCAAAATAATCCTTTCCCTTCAAACACACTTATCCTATCATTCTTGCCACTTTCTGAAGCAATTCTGGAAGTCCTCTTTCGTGACTGTCTTTATTTCATCCTCCATCATGACAAAGTTTCATGTCACACATCGCTTCTGGTACGGTAATTTCTGTCAAATAAAGACATTGCAGTGTGTCCTCATTCACCTTATTTACTGGGTCTGGCATTGTGTGACTTCTGCCTCTTCCCCAAAGTCAAAATGACCATGAAAGGAAAACATTTTGAATTGATTCAGGACATCAAGGCAGTCATGACAGAGTAAAGACACTCACAGAAGAGGACTTCTGGAACTGCTTAAGAAAGTGGCAAGAACGATGGAATAAGTGTGTTCAAAGTGAGGGGGAGTATTTTGAGGGGAATTAAAGGCAATATGTCTTACTGTAATAGTTTTTTTTTTAAATTTAAACATTTACCATATATATATATATATATATATATATATATATATATATATATATATTTTATCACATATCTTATACTTAAGAGAGATGGTGTTATTCCTTTCTGTGTTTTATTTGTCTGCCCTCAATTCCTCTTTCAATTTCAATCAAATGTAACTAAAACCTCTTTTCTAGAACTGATTATTAGCATTTTAGCATGGAAGCAAAAATGATTAAATGAAATAACAGAGTTTAAAAAACATGAATGAAGGATATCTAAAATGTTTATGAAGGTTGTATGTTATCATTTTCATGGAATTATTTTGAAATAGAATGTAAGAAATACATTCAAAAACTCACCATAATTTCACTGGCTACAAATGTGCCTTTTAATTTGGCAAGTTTCTTCTTTGTGAAACCTAGCCTTCATTTTGGATTTGTGGTTGAGCCCAGTGTTGTTTCAAATCACAGTAACATGTAATTTTTTTTACATATTTAACAACAGAGTCCAAATTCTTGGTTACAACTTTTTGAAACTACATGAGTAGGGAATTATTTTGTTTGTTTGTGTCCTTCACTGTATGTAACATACTTTGCACATAGGAAGTATTAAGTAAATATTATTAGAGTTGATAAATAATAAAATATTTTCCAATCAAGGTGGCGGAATAGATAAATGCTGTGCTTGACCACATAAAAATTCCAGCTAAACTACAGAACAAACATCATTGAGAATTGCCTGAGTCTAGCTGAACCAAAGTCCTACAATAAGGACACACAGAAGAAGCCATTTTGAGACTAGTAGGAGGGGCAGAGATGTGGAACAATCTGGTCCCACACCTGTGTGTGACTGTTAAAAATCAGGAGAGATATCTTGAGTGCAGAGTTCCCCCTATCCTCAGAAAAGCGAGGGGTCCCAGCCCCACATCAGGCTCCTCAGCTCATATTTCCAGTGCTGGGGAGAGAAGTCCCCATAACTTCTGGCTGTGAAAACCAGAGGAGATTGTGGCTGAGGGACACAAAGGCGGCTGGAGTCCCAGGTGCTTCTCTTAAATGGCCCCCACACAGACAAACTCACTGACAGACTCATTTGCTCTGAGCTCCAGAATGGGTGCAGCAGCTCAAAAGGTGCCAGGGACATATGGGGAGGAACTTAATTGTCTGGCCTTAGGACGAGGGCTAGAGGGGCAGCTTTCTTCAGTGTATCCCATACCTCTTGTTGAGCAACCCCAGGCCTGAATTAGCAGTAGCCAGCTTCAGTTCACAGCTTGGCTTCTTGAGGTACCTCCAAGCTCAGTGCAGGTGGTGGCCATCTGCAGATTGCTTTGTGGCTCATACCAGGAGGCCCCGGGGATGGCATGCCTGATGGCCAGTTTTAGACTAAGCCAGAGCATCACCCAGCTGCTTCCAAAAGTGACACACTTAAACGGCAGACTGGGCACGCAGCAGAGCCCTGCAAAAGTGCGTCCTGCTCCATAAGATCAGTCCCTGAATAACAGCTCCTCCATTGTAGTCACATCAGTCCTCACAACAAATCAGCCTGAGGGTCAATCCCTCCCGTTGATGGGAAGACAGCAACCAAGGCTCAACTACAACAGGAGGGTACACACAACCCACACAAAGGACACACCTGGAGCACCCAGCTCCGGTGACAAGGGACACTGCACTGGACCCCACTGGACACCTACTACATAAGGCTGCTCTACTAAGACCAGGAGGCATAGCAGCCCTACCTAATACACAGAAACAAGTACAGGGAAGCAGACGCAAAATATGGAAACAAACATGTCCCCAATAAAAGAACAGAACAGAGCTCCAGAAAAAGAACTAAACAAAATGGAGACAGCAATCTACCAGACGTGGAGTTCAAAATATTGGTTATAGGATGCTCAGTTATCTCAGGGAATACTTCAACAAAGAGACAGGAAACATAAAAATGGAGGTAGAAAACACAAAAAAGAACCAGTAAGGAATAAAGAATACAGAAGAAATAAAGAATACAATAACTGAAATGAATATATTAGAGGGAATCAACAGTAGATTAGATGAAGCAGAGAATTGAGTCAGTGATTTAGAAGATAAGGTCGTAGAAAACACCCAGTCAGAACAGCAAAAAGAAAAAAAATAATACAAAAAAATGAGGAGAGTTAAAGGGGCCTCTGAGATTCATCAAGCGTACTAACATTCTCATCGTAGGGTTACCAGAGGGAGAGGAGAGAGAGCAAGTAATTGGAAACCTACTTGAAGACATAATGATGGAAAACTTTCCTAATGTGGTGAAGGAAATAGACAAACAAGCCCACGAAGGAAAAAGGGTCCCAAACAAGATGAACCCAAAGAGGCCCACATCAAGACGCATCATATGAAAATGCCAAAGGTTAAAGGCAAAGAATCTTAAAAGCAGCAAGAGAAAAGCAGCCCGTTGCCTGCAAGGGAGCTCACATAAGACTGTCAGCTAGTTTCTCAATAGAAACTTTGCAGGCCAGAAGGGACTGGCAGGAAATATTCAAAGTGATGAAAAGCAAGATCCTACAAACAAGACTATTTTACCCAGCAAAGCTCTCATTTAGAATGGAAGGACAGATAAAGAACTTCCAAGACAAAAAAAAGCTAAAAGAGTTAATTACCACAAAACCAGTATTACAAGGAGGGACTTCTTTAAGAAAAAAAAATAATTATTTTATATATATATATATATATATATATATATATATATATACACATATATATATGTATATATATATATTTTATATATATAAAATAATATGAATAATAAAATGGCAATAACTACACATTTATCAACAATTACTTTAAGTGTAAATAGATTAAATGCTCCAATCAAAAGATAGGGTGGCTGAATGGATAAGAAAACAAGACACATACGTATGCTGCCTACAAAAGACTCATTTTTGACTGAAGGACACACACAGACTGAAAGTAAAGGGATGGAAAAAGATATTTCATGAAAATGGAAACAAACAAAAAGCTGGGGTAGCAATACTTATACCTGACAAAATAGACTTTAAAGCAAAGGCTATATAACAAGACAAAGACCCAGTATTTTCCCTTCTGGGTATTTATCCGAAGAAACCCAAAATGTGGAGTCATGTGCATCCATATGTTCATTGCAGCATTGTTTACAATGGCCAAGATGGGGAGTCAGCCTGGGTGTCCATTGATGGGAGAAAGGATAAAGAGGAAGAATGGTACATATATACAATGGAATATTGCTCAGCTATGGAAGGAAACGGGTTCTCACCATCTGTGGCGGCATGGATGGACCTGAAGATATTGTGCTGAGTGGAGTATGTCAGACAGAGAAAGACAGATGAATGTGATTTTGCTTATTTGTGGAATCTAAAGAACAAAACAAACAAAACAGAAACAAACTCATAGATACAGACAACATTTTGATGGTTGCCAGATGGGAGGGGGTTGGGGGAGGGTGAAAAAGGAGAAGGGATTAAGAAGTACAAGTTTGTGTTGTTACACAGTAGTCATGGGGATGTAAAGCAAAGCATAGGCAACATAGTTAATAATATGGTAATAACTACCCTGTTTCCCTGAAAAATAAGACCCCGCCGGACAATCAGCTCTAATGTGTCTTTTGGAACAAAAATTAATACAAGACCCAGTGTTGTTATGTTATGTTATGTTATGTTATGTTATGTTATGTTATGTTATGTTATGTTATGTTATGTTATGTTATGTTAAAGACTGGGTCTTGTATTATAGTAAAATAAGACTGGGTCTTATACTAATTTTTGCTCCAAAAGACGCATTAGAGTTGATTGTCCGGCTAGGTCCTATTTTCGGGGAAACATGGTATGTATAATGGCAGGTTGGTACTAGACTAGTCAGAGGAATCACATCTTAAATTATGTAAATATCTACCCACTAAGCTGTACACTTAAAATTAATATAAAATAATATTGAATGTCACTTGTAATTGTAAATTTAAAAAAAAAGGGGGGAGAAATAGATGAAAGGGAATAAGAGGTTCAAATTTCCAGGTATAAAACAAGTAAGTCATGGTGATGTAATGTAGAGTATAGGAAATATAGTCAATAATATTGTGATAGCATGATACAGTGTGAAATGGTTGCTGGACCTATGATGATCACCTCTTTAGGTATGTAAATGTTGAATAACAATGGTGTGCACTTGAAACTAATATAGTACTGTGTTAGCTATACTTTAATAAAAATCTTAATTTTTAAAAAAATATTATTTGAGTTAATTGAATTGTAGAATTAACCACAGAGGTGGTAGTTTTACAAAAATTAGATTTTCTTAATTTATACTGTCAATTTCATTTATTATCACATGCCTTCCACTATAAATAGGAGAATGTAACTGAATATTTTCTAGTTAATACAAATTAGAATTGTGGTGAGTACTGACCAGTTTTTATACTATTAAAGCGTGTTTTTTCCCCCAGCAGTATTTTCAAAAAGAGTATATGCAAAAGTGGGTCTTTTATAGGTAATCTGAACATACCTATAAATCAGTATTACACACAATCTTCTGAATATTTTCTATGTGAGAAAAACTGAATACTAAATCAAGTGAGATAAAAGAATAGTCTTTATCTTTTGAACAGTATGAAGAGTGTTGAAACTGAAAAGAATGTTTACTTGAGTATAATTCCCTTAAGGTGCTTTGTTATTTCTAGACCAAGGATTCTTAACCTAGAATCTATCTAAGAGGGTACCTGGATAGACTTTAGGATATCTGCAAAATCTTTGAATTTTATATACATGTAACATATTGGGTAAACATGCATTTTTCAAAGGCGAGTCTTTCTGGAGTAAAACAGATTCATAAATGAAATCTATGATCCTAAGAACTTACAAATTGATAGTTGTTCACATTCATTGAATTATGTAGTTGAAGCTGGTGAATTTGTTGTGTATAAATTGTACCTCAATTAAGCTGACTCTTCCCCCAAAATCTATGAGGCAGTATTCCCAGTGAAAGGCTTTAAAAGGTAGTAGTGTCAGACAGCAAGACACCTTATTTTCTAGATGGAATCTTTCTCTTTCAGTTTTGTCTTCCTTTTAGAATGCCACCAAAATAGTTTCAATTTTTGTGTGCAGACTTTTATAGTTCTACATGGAAATGGCAGCAGACTAGGGTAGGCTATGGATGAGTAGGTTAGTCATGAGATAACCATGTTGCCAACATTGGCCTTGACAATGAGGATCAAATAAGGTCAACAAAATGTCCCCGCTATTCAGTACATTTTTTCAAATAAAGCAATAGTTTATAAAGATCTGCAAGCTGTGTTAAGAAGTCTATAAGTATTTTAGCATAATGTGTATGCTCTTTTGTTGTGATGATCTGTAGGGTGGAAGCCAAGGAATCTGGTCTTTACCCTTTTGCCAATAACTTAAGCACTGACTTCTGAATTTAAGCAAATTAAAAATTCTTGTCTCATTTTCTTCATCTATAATGTCGAAATAATGTTGTTTTCTCTTTACACCTTGAAATCTCACACCCTGACAAAGGACATGGCACATCTTGATACTTCATTTTTTTTTTAATGAATCAATGGATTTCTGATAATATTCAATAATTATTTAATTGATGGATTGATTTTAGTTTGAATAGAGCAGATGGTTCATGTTGGAGAATGGGAATATAAAGTTGGATTCTAGTCATTTTAGATTTTAAACACATGTTCATCAAGGTGTAAAATAAGATACTTTAGGTATACTCCCTTGTACCTTCATAAAGGTTAATTCATTTGCCTATTTTTCCATGCTTAGGGTAAAAGGGAAATACTGCTATTTAAAGGCATATAAGCCTTCCAAAGAAGGTGGTTCTGCTTGAAGATTCTATAGGGTCTTTGTGTTACTGAAGAATAGATGGTTTTCTATTTTACCTAAGCACCTTGATGTTTTTCTTCATCTATTGGGGGAGCTGAGTTTGGAAGTAGAAATGGTCCTGTTGAATTTTTCTATAAAATACGTAGAGTGAGAAGAATTTGGAATTTCTAGAAGGCCTGTTTGAAGTATATGGGGAGGAGAGATGAGAAAGGTCAGGAAACCAGGCAAGCACTTTGTGCTTACAAACCATTTACTTTTGGATGTCCAGAAGGCACATTAGACCAACACACCCAAAATTGATCTCATCAACGCCATCCTGTTGCAATCTCGTCCTCCTCCATGCTCCCTATTCCAGTGAATGACATTACCACCTACTAACCTGCACAAGCTAGAACTCTATAAGTCTTCCTTTACATCTCTCTCTTCCTGAAGATTTGACCTTGTAAACATTTTTGTCTAATTGTCTTAATATCTACCCGGCAACACCTCAGTTCAAATTACGTAAACTCAAACTTTCTAGTGGATCTCCTCACATCCGTTGTTGTCTCATCTGCCCTGTACTTTTCACTGCAGTTAAGAGAGTGAATAGACTGATATGCCATTCCTGTTTAGTTTTTTCTGCTGTCACTGCTTTTAGGATAAGGTTCCAAGTCCTTGTCGTGGCCTATAATTTCCTGTGTGCTTTGGCCTTGACCACTTCTTTATCTCACTGCTCTTAGGTATTTTTACCCCAGTGATGAAAATATCATTTGGCTCCTCCAGTGTTTCACGCTCTTTTGTACCTCAGGACTCTTATGTGCACAGTTAACTCTGCTTGGATCTCTCTTTTTCCCATTTTTCCCTACTTTATTGTCTCCTTCAGGAATCTGCTCAAACAGCATTTTCTAGAGAAGCTTCTGACTTCAGACTGCATTTGATTTCTGTGTTATCTGTTTTCATGGCAAATATTTTTTCAGTTTTATAATACATTTTAATCTATATTTATTTTTATGATGATTGTACTGTGTCTGTTTCTTCTATTAAATTCCAAGTTGCATGTATTTGTTCCACCCCTAATTTTATCTGTAATCCTTAGCATAATGCTTAGCATAACTGTCACTCAAAAATTGAGTGAATGAAGAAATTGACGTTACAGGAAGCCTTCTTATTTACATACTGCCAGATTTTTGGAGAATTGTCTGTCTTAAGTTGTGTTCCTTGAAGTGATGATGGACATGCTCTCTTCCAGGACCCCGATCACACATTAGTCACCTGGCAGATGAAGTTAAGGATTTATAATGTGGCTACAGAAACCAAGGACTTTTGAATGCTGAGTATACAAAGTTCTTTTCAGAATATGTGAGAGACATGACATCACGTTACTGTGATGTTTCTTTGTGACCAAAAAAATGCCTAGTAGTGCCCTTGATTGGTTCTTTGGTGATAATGAATGCCCCCTGGGTCATCTTAAGCCACCTCACATACTTTTTGCCATCAGAGAACTCAGAAAGTAGCTGTATGAAATTCATATCAGCAGTGGTGAGCAAGAGCGTGTGATACTCAGAGAGCAAAGAAACATTTCTGAACTACAGTATAATATAGCCACTTAGTCTAGTGGTATTAATGTAATTTAGTAATGTTTCCAAACAGTTAAAATCATTTAGGCTTGAGTTTTCCAAATTCTTGCTAAACTTCTGATGTATTGTTTCTTAGTAACATATTGTTTGCTTTTTTATTTTTTGATTCTCTTGTCACATTTTCTTAACTAGGGAAATTTTTATTTGGTGCTTATTCAGATAAGAGAGATGGCATAATGTCTTACTGCTCTGGCAGATGATTTATTTTGTATTTCCCATGTTTTCTATTTCCTCTCCTTCTTTGTCTTCCTCTCATTAGCCCTTTTAAAAAATCTTGTCTCAAGACTCCATCTTTTATTTACATGCTTTTATGCTTAAGTCAATCCATAAATATAGACGGAAAGATATACAAATGTCAGCTTTCTATTTTGAGTGGAAGTTACTTTCCCAGAATATTTATAAAAATGGATTACTTCTCTCAGGAGATTCATTCATCAAGACAGAAGTAGGTCCTCTTGTACAGAATGGAATGGGAATAGAAGCAGTCAAAATATACTAGGATAAACACAGCAATCAGAGCTTGGATGGGGAGGGGAAGCCTAATTTGGAGGACAAATGTTGGCTGCTTTTGAGGCAAAGAAATACAATAGGAAATGTTCCTTCAAATTGCAACATGAGAGGAAGGTTATCCAGGGATGTACTAGACTTTTAAAATTTTACCCAGCACTGCCTTAAGCCAGGGCTGAGCTCCTAGAATTATAGGTAAGATCTATGCATATGTCAACATCACAATTGCATGGGATTCTAGAACGTAAGAGTTGGAAGACTCCTTAAGACAAGAAAGGCTGTCTATATCTTACCCAAAGTCAAAACAATGTGTCATAACTGGAATAGAATTCAGGTAATTCTGATTTCCAAGCCATTTAGTGTGTTATTGCTCATAAGCACTGGAATTGTTTTCTGGTTCCTGGAAATGCACCTCCTATATCACCTATGTCCTTCCCATTCCTCTCTAGTTTGCTTTATGTTGTAATCAGGCACCATTTTTGTCGCGCCTCCAACACTGACAAGCTCATTGCCAATAGCAACGTCTCTTAGAGGAGAATGACATAGTGGATTATATAATATAGAGAATTCTCACTTTTACCAGGAAGAAGTAGTTTTGACAAATGGGCTACAGTTGAAAATTTATCCTAAAGAATATTCAAGGACTTTCTTTTTATTATTTTCCTTTTCCTTTTTATTTCTGTATATCAATCACATTGTATGTTCACCACCCAGAGTTTCTTAAGGGGATTAATATCTTAACTTTTTTTTTTACATGTAACATGATGTAAAAATTTCTGGGTTCTGTTTTCCCATTACATGTAGAACATAGCATTCTCCTTACTTTAAACATATTTTTAGGATAAAAAGATGAGGTAATTAATACCTACTACAACTAAAGTACTTCAAGAAGTCTGGATAGGTTGGTCTACTATGAACTTTTATTAGGGAGAAAACATGTATTTGCTTCCCAATTCACACTGCCTCTTCCCTACCTTCTTTATGCATTGAAGAAAATGATTTTTGCTTAGCATGAGTTTTCTCTGATTTAGGCGGTTTGGAAAAAGAAGCAAGTCAGTAGTGTACCATATCTTCTGTGATTATACTTTTACAACTGGATCTTTTCCCCTCCACCTAGCCCATTTATTCTGCTTTTGAAGTCAACACTTTTTAAAAAGTTTACGCAACACCTAATATTGTTTTGGTTTCATTGCTCAACTCTTTCTAAACCTTTTTTTTCTTCTTTAGAAGATAGTCATTTTCCTCATATCTTCAGAAAACAAAAACACATGCACACACTTCATGTGGTCAAATCACCCTCTATAACACAGGGTGATAAAATGTGAATGATAAAATAAGCTTGTTTCTAAAATATGCTATTCACTATGTCTTTAAATAGTAATGATATAAAAAGGGAATTACAGAGCTTAATTGAAGAGATAATTTTCTTTGAAGATTAACTATATGTACCCTCTGATCCTTATGTATTAGTTAGCGACATAAGTAATTGAGTCTGGCTTGTAAAACACCTTGCTCCCCAGTGTTCACTACGCACAGATTATCATGAGGAAACGGGTGAAAGCTGAAAAGCAAATGATCAGATTCCAAGGTAGAGGAGTATATGTTTCTGAGGTCAGTCAGAATGTGACCCACTCTTTGATATATCTAAAAACTCATTAATACAGATGTTTTAAAAGCTAATTTTGCTAATACCACCAAACCATCAAAGCCATATTACTATTTAGTTAAGAACTGAAGAGATATTATGAAGTATTTTCATTCTACCAGGTGTTACAGAAATGAACTAAACTACCTTTACTGTGTTCTGTGATGTATTATAATCAACTAAGTAAATCCCCAGTTGTAAATATAGATTCTTCTTCATCTTCTATACGTTGAACTCTGACTTTTGTGTGTGCTGAGAAATGAAGCTTTATAAAAGCTGGGTTAAGTTGACAAAGAAACAGAAGTTAAAGTGTCAGGGAAACAATACTGCTAGAATTACAGAAAGTTATCCTCGTTCAAAAGCAGTCGTTGGGCTGTCACTTGTTTAGGAAAAATTATATTAAATTATGCTAACTTAATAACATTTTAAGTTCTAGAATCCTGCTTATAGCCTCTTGGTATTAAAGGATTGTGTGCTGGGGAAATTGTTTAAATCGTCTTTAAAAATTTCTGTAAAGTTCAGTTTCATAGGCACTGTTGCACAATTCCATAGCAATTTTTCTAATTTGAACTTTGTTGAGAGATGTGTTTCTAAAATATAGTCCATGATTTCCTTTATCAGAAACATCTGGGGTGCCTGTCTAAACCACAGATTTTGAGTTCTTCCCAAACCTACCAAATTCCTGACTTAATGAGAACACCCACTAATATCGAGAACCATGGCTTTATTAAGTAGTAATCCTTTTCCTTTACAGGCATACCTCGTTCTATTGTGCTTCGCTTTATTATGCTTCAGAGATGTTGCATTTTTTACAAATTGAAGGCAAGACCCTCCACCAGCACAAAGATTGACTCGTTTTATTGCGGTGATCTGGAACCGGACCCGCAATGTTTCCGAGGTATGCCTGTGTAGACCTCCTCCCACTAACTCTTGAAACATCTCTGTGTTCTCTACCTTAGCTTTTCATCAACAACTACTATAGCAGAAGTTGTTGTTACTATACCAATAACAATCTTTCTTTTTTTTTTTTTATTAGTTTCAGGTGTACAAGACAAGGTAATACTTAGACGTTCATAACACCCTTCTTTCACATGCTTCCAGGAAGAGAGAGATTGGGGAGGTTTTCAAAGGGAAGATTGAGAAGTGGATGCTTAATATTTGAATGCTGGCAGGGCTCTTTATTCATCTTTCATTGTCTAAACTCAAACATGGCACCAAAAAAAGGTCATGACAGTGACTTTCATTTATAAAGCACTTATACATTTTTTAAAAATTCATATAACTTGTTCCTAGAAGGAAACCTGGGTCATTTCTCTCAATTCTGTCATTTTATAGGTAAAGAAAATGATGCCTAGAGATGTTATATGATTTGTTTAAGATCACTCTCCTAATTAATTGTTGGCAGACCTAGACTAGGAACACAGGTATCCTGACTCTCAGACCATTGATCTTTTTAGGGCATGATAATATAAAAAATATTGTATATTGCAGTTATTTTTGTGAAGAGCAAATTATTTTGTAGGTAGAACATCATTATTTGTTGTTCTGAATAGTCTTACTACTTTCCAAGGTCTGTTTCTATGCTTTACCAGGTCTGTTTCTATTTATTATATGTTGTCGGAAAACAGCTTAAAAACACCTTTCTTACTGAGTGAGCTTTTGTACAAATTGTAGCTTTCAAAGGGATTGGATCCTTATTGCTTGAGGTTGAATTTGGTAACACTTTATTTCAGGTGTCAAGGCATGGTACATTTAATTAGCATTCACTGTAATAACACTGATCAATGTGAATTTTGTTGATGTAAATGTGGATGGTAGAATTATTATACTTTGAACAGAATCCACCCACATGCTTTTATATTGACTGGGCTCTTCTCTCTCTTGCTCAATTTTGTTTAGGAAAAAAAAAACAAACAACACCCCCCCCCCCTACACACAGAAAAACAAAACTAAACTAAACAAAAAACAAAAGCAAAAAAATACATTCAAAAAAAAGCAAACAAATCCTGCTTTCTGTTTCTTTTTTTGGAATGTTTAATTGATGGTTGTT
This sequence comes from Rhinolophus hipposideros, assembly GCF_964194185.1. Lineage (NCBI taxonomy): Eukaryota > Metazoa > Chordata > Mammalia > Chiroptera > Rhinolophidae > Rhinolophus > Rhinolophus hipposideros. Next base: position 12,198,759 of record NC_138047.1, on the reverse strand, counting down.
CGATATATTCAAAGTGTCTAGTGGAATATATACAGTAATAAGGTCTTTTGCCTTTCCTGATTATGTCACAATTCAATCGAGTAATTATTTAAATTTGGATTTAAATACTTAGGCCATTGTATATAACTTGCTGAAGCGATAAAATCACACTGCTCTAAAAATCTAGACAGACAGCTAAGAAACAGAAGAGTTTTATTAGCCCAAACAGATCAGTAGAAATACTCCTAATCAGACCTCATCTGGAAAGCTATAAGACAAGAGGAATACTCTGACTTGAGCGAGAGAAATGTCATGTTTTGCACATAAAAAATGGTAGTCCTGGAGAACAGAATTTGCTGAGCACAGAAACCATTTTGCACTAAGAAAAATGATTTTTCTATTACAAACCTAAGCAAGAAACTCACCTGAATTAATTCCAGAGATTTTTGAATCAAGAAAAGTGAAGGCAAGTAGAATCATTTGAAAACAGATTTGTCATGGAAGCAGTGAGAGCAGTGAAGCATATATCCTAGAGAATTTTTTTCCTCCATACCTAGAGTACTGAAAGCAGATGCCTATTAATTTAATTTTAATTGAAACTTTTCAAATAAAACTAAAAAGTAACAGTATTTTTCGGGTAGCATACATCTATCAGCTACTACATGGACAAAGTAAAATAAAAACCAAAAACTTCTGTATCTGGCAGAATGATAAATATGATATTCTGAAAAGCTGGGTAAAATAAAATAAACATAATTTTAATTGAATGTCTGACTTTGTAAAAAAAAAAAAAGTAAGCGATTTCCGGTACTGTGGGAACAAATGTTGGTATGAGGAAACTTGTCTTGGGGATTAATTGTTTTCTGGTGAAGAATTCTGTGGAGACTAGACCTAAGGCCATGAAAAGTAGCTAAACCTGGACTCTCAAAGGGATAGCACAGAGTGACCTAGAAAAAATTCCACTTGACTGGCAAATTAAACAAAAGAACCTGTCTGATACTTTGGTGACTCTGGTTTGGGGAACAGGAGGAAGCTTTCATGAGAATTTGCAACTACAGTTTTCAGGCCTGCCCTCATTTGGGTCTGGAGCTTGAACTTAAATTATCTGCTTAGTAGGACAAATCTAAGCCAAGACATTCTTTAAAAGTAATTCTTGTTTGACGGCTCCCTTATGGTACCTAGCAGAAGCAAGTACAAGTCTTCCCTGAAGAATCACTGGCACCCAAGACCTCAGAATTCCCACAGGCTGTGGTTAGCCAAATAGTACATGATAAAAAAATCACAGCCGCATTATGAAACCATGAGCGATATAATGAAAATGACAACAAATTTAGATTTACAAATACCAACAAAGTAGTATAATATACTTAATACTTAAAATATAGAGATAAAAGGAAAAAAATGAGTAATACATAAGAGATTATCAAATAAGGCACACAGATTTAAAGACAAACACTTCTAGAAATGACAATATACTTAATTAAAATCTCACAAATTAAACATATCTATACTCAAGTGAAGAGAGAGTTGGTGAACTGGAAGATTGGAATTAAGTTATCCAGAATACAAAAAAAAATGGATGGAAAATATGAGAGTTTAGGACAAATGGAGAATTAAATAAGAGCTATGATATATGACTACTCAGATTAGGAGAGTGAAAAAATAGAATGAGGAAGAGGTAATATTTGAAGAAACTGCCTTAGAAATTTCCAGAACTGATGAAAGATAAAAATTCTTGGACTCAGCAAAACCCAGTATATCTCACTTAAAATAAATAAAAAGAAACTCATACCGAGACACATTATGGTAAAACTGTAAAATAGTTCTTAAAAATAAAATGTTAAAAGTAATCTGAGTGAAAAATGACTAGTATAAAGGATTAATAATTAGAAAATTAATATCTTTATAGCGCTGAGATAAAAGAACTGTCTATCTAGAATTGAGTGCCTAGCAAATCTATATTTCAATAACAAGGGTTAACCAAATAAGCTGAGAGCACTTACTATTAGCAGACCTTCACTAAAAGAACTTCTAAAGGATATACAGTTGACCACTGAATAACATGGATTTGAACTGTGTGGGTCCACTTATACGCAGATTTTTTTTTTCAGTGAATATAGAGTTGACCCTTAGGTTTTGCATCTACGCATTCAGCCAAGCACAGATCAAAACCAGTATTTTCGATTTGCAGTTGGGAATCTGTAGATACAAAGGGCTGACTGTATGCATTGTTCTATGCCATTTTATATAAGGGACTTGGGCATTCATGGATTTTGGTATCTGTGTGTGTGTGTGGGGGGGGGGGGCGTGTCCTGGAACCAGTTCTCTGCAGATACTGAGGGACATAAGGAAAAAGAAGGGATCCCAGAAAGATGATCTGACATTGAAAAAAAAAGGTAAGCTATGAAAATACTACATATGTGGGAAATTATAAATTAACTTTATATATAAAACATTAATGATATATAATTTATGATATTAGAAAATATTCAAAATGTAATTAAAATACTCAACAAGTATTTTAAGCTAGGAGGAAATTGATCAGGTCTGAGCTTGCATGGATTTGCAAGAGCGTAAATGATAACATTATTACTACTAGCTTATATGAATTTAGTGCTTGTGATACACCAATCATATTCTGATTGCTATATGTGTATTAACTTACATTAGGGCCCACAATAACTCTATGAGGATAGTGATCTTATTATCTCCATTTTACAGATGATAAAACTGACAATCTGAAGCCACAGAGGTGAAATAGAATTTGAATCCAGGTGACCTGGTTTAGTTCTATGATCCTAACCACTAGGTAGTACTACTTCTGATTAATTTTAGGTCTTATGCTTGCTAAAATTTAAAAGGTAACCACTAAAAGAAAATTAGTGTACAACTACCTATGAGAGAAAAGTGGAGTAAGGGAGGGGGAATTGTTAGCAGTTGCAAAAAAGTATAGAAAAATCAGGCTAAATAAAAAGCACAAAATAAGATGATAGAAATAAATCCAATGATTGCAGTAGTGAATAAATGTTGCTTGTTAAAGGACAGAGATTGACAGATTGGATTAAAAATTTAAAAATCCAGCTATATTCTGTTTAGATAAGACATAGTCAAACTACAGGGAACACAGAGAATGTGACAGAATAAGGATGAGAAAAGATATGCCAGGCAAACACTAACTAAAAGAAAACTAAAATAACCATATTAATGTAGGATAACACACACTTGAAGTCAAAGAGCATTATTGATTATAAAGACAGTTACTACATAAAAAACAAAGGTTCACTACACCAGGAAGAGGTAACAATTTTAAGCTTGTATGCACCCAATAAAATAGCTTTAAATTATGTAAAGCAAAAATTGATAGAACTGCTTGGAGAAATTGACAAACCCATCATAAAGGTGGGTGATATCAGAAATTAACGAGTCAAGCAGACAGTTCATACAGAAATGGAGTATCTTTGTTAACCACTTAGTTGAGAATGTAATATACACTGAATACACTGAATTATGTGCATCCCAAAATTATGGACTATGTATTTTTAATATACACTGAATACACTGAATTATGTGCACCCGAAAATTATGGACTATGTATTTTTCTTAGTCACAGGAAACATAATTTATAAAGATTGGCCATGAAGCCATAAATCACATTTCAACCAATTTTAAAGAACTGGTAATGTACTGATCCCACACCATGCAGTTATATTAGTCATCAAACAAATAAACAAACAAACAAACAAACAAAACTAAACATCTCCATTGAGTTTTACTTATGTTTTTATTTTTTCTCCTTACTTTTTGTTTCTTATATCAGAAGCTAAGATTACCAAGTTGAGACTGTTCTTTTCTAATATAATCATTTAATGCTATTTATTTCCTTCGAAGACTTGCTTTAATAAATTTTGATAATGTTGCATTTTCATGTTAATTTAGTTTAAAATATTTTCTAATTTACATTGAAACTTCCCTCGACTTAAATGCCAAGTTGATCAAGTTGGTGCATAATGTTGTTCAGGTCTTCTATAGCCTAACTGATTTTCTGTGTACTTATTCTGCCAATTACTGAGTGAGGAGTATTGATGTCTCCAACTTTAATTGTGAATTTGTTTATTTCTCCTTTTAGTTTGATCAGTTTTTACATAATGTATTTTGAAGCTCCTTTGTTAGTTGCATACATTTTTAGAATTTTTATGTCTTCCTGGAGAATTACTTCTTTACCATTAATTATCATTGGTCTTTATGTCTGTTATTATTCCTTGTTCTGAATGAAGTCTTTCCCCCCTGATATTTATGCAGTTATTCCAGCTTTTTTTTTGATTCATGTTTCAATAGTATATCTTTTTTATGTCCTTATTTTTTAAAACCTATCTTTGTTATTATATTTAAGATGCGTTTTCTTATACATAAAATATAGTGGGTGTACCAAAAAAATGTATATACATGACTTGTATTCATCTTTTGTTATCAGTGTATATTGAGTATTACAATTTTAATACAATATTTTTTCTTAAAATGTGTATACTTGTTTTTTGGCACCCTTTGTGTTTGGGTCTTGTTATTTTATCCATTCTGACAATCTCTGCTTTTTACTTTGTGTTTAGATCATTTACATTTAATTAGTGATATGTATGGATTAAAATATGTCTTACTAGGCATTTTCTGTTTTTATTTCTGTTCTTGTTTTTCCTCTTTTTCTGACCTCTTTTTAAAATTTTGGGTGTTATGTTAATCTCCAATTGGCTTAATATGTAAACCATTTTCTTTAAAATATTTTAGTGATTGTTCTGTGGTTCATAATGTACATCTTAATTACTTGGAGTATACCTTTAAATATTCTGCTATTTTACATGTAGTGTAAGGACTGTACAACAGTTCTTTTCAATTCCTTCCTCTCATCTTTGTGCTATTGTAGTAGTATTTTACTTTTCTGTATAGTATAAACACATAATATAATGCTACTATTTTTCCTTTAGGCTCAGTTATCTTTTAGAGCAATTAAAAACAAGAAAAATAAATTTTATATTTTCTTTTATTTATTCTATTTTACCCTTCCTTCTTTCCTTCTTTCCTTCTTTCCTTCTTTCCTTCTTTCCTTCCTTCTTTTCTTCTTTTCTTTTCTGTTTTTTGTGGGGCATAGATCCAGATTTCTGTCTGGTGTCATATTCTTTCTGCTGAAGAACTCTTCCAATGTTTTTTTTTTTTACTGTTGGTATGCTTACTGATAAAAATTCTGTTTTTGTTTATTTGAGAAAAATCTTAGTTTCTCCTTCATTCTTGAAAAATATTTTTACTGGCTATACAATTCTGGATTGACTTGTTTTTTTATGTCTTTCAGCACTTTAAGACCACATTCTATTGACTTATGACTTGAATTGTTTCTTATTGGATGTCTATTGTAATTCTCATTTTTGTTCTTATCTATGTAATATTTCTTTCCTGTCTGGTGACTTCAGCACTTGGATGTTCTGTTCTGATTTTATTTTTATTCCCCTCTGATTTTCTGTTGTATTAGATTGGTGCTATTGATCTATCTTCAAATTCACTGATCCTTTCTTTGGCTGAGTTGAGATTACTGATTAGCCTGTCAAAGACATTCTTTATCTTTGTTACTATAATCCTCATTATAACATTTCCATTAATTCTTTTTTTTCTTCCATTAATTCTTTAATCTCTATGATTAAATTACCCATTTGTCCTTGTATGCTGTCCACTTTTTCCATTAGAAACTTTAACTTTTTTTTTTTTTAAAGGAGGACGCAGCTCACAAAGGCCCATGAGGGGATCAAACCGGCAACATTGGTGCTACTAGCACCACACTCTAACCAACTGAGCTAACCCACCACCCTGAGCCTTTAACATATTAATAATAGCATTTTAGATTCCCTAATAGTAATGACATTTGTGCTGTGTTTGAATCTTATTCTTTAGATCATTTTGTCTATTGATGTGTTTTTATTTTCTTTTTTGATGGTTCATAATTTTTTGTTGAAGTTTGGACATCTGGTGTAAGACATTAGCCTAAAAATGTGTATGTCCTAACTTCTGTTAAGTGTTCAGTGTCCTTTTGAGTCCATGTGGACAGGAGGTGATTTAGATTTGGGATTGCTGTTTCTCTTTACACTCAGTGTACCACAGGCTTCAGATTTTACTGTTTTTTACTTTGTGTTTAGGGTAATGGTAGTTTGCAAGGGATTGTTTTCTCCTCTCAGTATTATACCCTTAATTTCAGATCTTCCCTTTGTGTCATGCATTAGAGAGTTTCTCTCTACATTCTTTCCCATTCTCCTTGTAGTCTACTATTGTTACTTTCTGCTTATGGTGAGAGTTCAGGGCATTTTTTATAGTTCTGATTAAGCTTCTGTTTTAGGCAGGTGCTATGTCCATGAGTCTCAGGTGTATGACTGGGTCAGTGCTCCTGTACCACGCACAGTTGTAGGTCTGTGATTGGCTTGTATTCCTTCCTGGCCCTGCTCCAGATATAAAGCTTTGTTCCCCTTTCCTTTTATTTTTCCCCAATTTCAATGGGTTTTCACTAGTGCCTAAAGGGTGAACATCTTTGTTAGCCTTCCACCAGTAGTGGAAGGCACTTGTATTTTGGGGGGAAAAGAGAAGACAGACCTGGGTGGGCTTTTGTGTCTTTTTTTGAAATGTCTGTTGTTGCCTTCCTCCATGCCTGCACCAAGAAGGATGCTTTCTCAGGACTCGCATCAATCTTTTTTGGTTTGTTTGTTTGTTTGTTTGTTTGTTTTTATAAGCATTAGGTCAGGAGTGTGAAGAGCCTGCAAGTGCTGTGAATTCTTTTTACATATGTCTCTCCCCAATAACTTATACTCTTTTGTGAACGCTTTTTTAAGCTTTACCAATTTATTAAAAATTTTAGTTGAATTCTTACTGGTTTCTGACAGTTTGTGTGCTAGGTAAGTATTCGCATCCTGTTTCTCCTTGCAGATACCTGTCTTTCCATAGATTTTACGTTGGAGTTTGTTGCTCTGCTATATCAGCTTCCTGATGAATTCAAGAAAAGTTGGGAGTTTTCAGATTTTCCAGAATTTTATTGGTTATTTTTATTGTATTAAATGTAGAACAATGCTCTCTCCAACTTTCTAAATCTCACATAGAAGCTGACAGTACCTATCCATTATATTTCAATGGGAGATCCTGAAAACGTAGAATTTATATTCATGGAATATATACAAATCACCAAGGCCTTGGGTTTGGATTAGCTCAAAGAGAAATTTTATTATAACCTTTTTTATATTCCCATTTCCACCTTGTCACCATTTGTGAAAGTTGGAGTGGTAAAGTGATAATAGCTAAAATATACACAGTGCATACTATGTGCCAAAACTATTTTAAATGTTTTCCAGATAACAACTTATTTAATCCTCACAACAACTTCCATTTTACTGATAAAGAAATTGATGCCCAGTGAGGCTAAGTAACTTGCTCAAGATAACACACCTTTTAAGTAGTATAGTTGGGATTTGAACCCAGGTGTTTCCAATCACTAAGCTTATTGTACCTCAAAAAAATATAAAAGGATGACAAATCAGGGTAATTTAGAATTCTGAAGATCGTCTAGTTCTGATCTTTTATTTTACAATTGAGAAATCTTAGGTGAGTTAAAGGACTATCCAAAGTTAAACACACAGTTATACCTGATCCAATGTAGAGTCAAGATTTTCCATTTCCCATCATCTTTTCATATAATTATAACAGTTGATTAAAAGTGGGAGTACAGTTCCAGTGCTCCAGCACTCATTTAAATAGATCTATTTGATTTTCCTTTAATTTATGTTACTGGGAGGAAATGTCATCAAGTATAGTAACTTAACTTTTTTAGATTTTCTAGACATTGAGATCCAATTTTTAATGATTACATATTTAGGTTAGAATTTATTTATAGGGTCAGCGCAAGTGGTGGAGATGAAAGTAATTTTCAGATTGTCATTTAATTATATCACATCCACTTCTACTTGTCCAAGAACAGAAGGCATTCAAACTTAAAATATCCATCTTTGTTCAGACAGGGGAAAAAGTACATACCCATAGATTAGAATTTTCTATCAAAAGGTTGTTTTTTTCTAGATATTTGTTAACTAATATATTTGATTATAGAAGCCATTTGTTCCACTCAGGCCTTTTTACCCATAATAACTGCCTAACTCTTATTAGTACTATGAATGAGTCATAAATCACTCATTATCGTACCTCTATTCCTAACTCTTCCCTTCAACTTACTGCAGTGCTTATGGAAATTCATATAGAATTTAAGGGCAGAGTTTTCATCTTATATTCTTTCTTTCCCTTATTCACCATTCTATGATGGTTAAATACGCACAGGAGAGTATAGTTGGGACAGGAATCAGAAAACGTATTCATCATGGTCTGTAACACAATAGCAATGTGGCCTCTTGCATATGTTTTGGTATTTTTGAGCTTCTGTTTTCTCACCTTCACCTCATGGTGTATGATGATCAACTAGATATTCTTAGCCCACAAGCATTTGTTGGACTTCTGTTATATGACAGACGTACTGAGGACACAAAGTTGAATAGGACATAACTGCTACTTCCCAGTGAGTTCATGTTCTAGTATGGGGACTATTGTGTACATAATTATGACATGAAGCAAAATGTGTGTGTTTGATGTAGGAGAGAGAGATCTGAAAGAATCAAAATATTCACAGAGGGTGGCTTTAAAATACGAATACAAGTTCACCAAGCAGGTGAGGAGAAAGCATTCCAGGCATAGGGAAAAGCATTTAAATATTTTCTAAGTGTGCATCAAGAACTGGTGCAGACTCTCAAATGTGAGGGATTATAATCATTTTTAAGAAACTGTGTATCAAAGGATTATAAAAAAATTTAATTTGAATTTTGAAAACCAGCTTGTTATGGTTGTTGGTAATAACCTTGGAGAAATGCTAGTTTTAAATTCACAAATAAAATATGGAGATAGAATGACAAATCAAGATTGTAATTAATCATAAGAAATTGGATCCTGCAAGTTTTCATTATCATGAGCTGTGTTAATTAACTTTTTTATTAATTATTTTGACAATAAAATCATCACACAATTAGTGACCCTATGAGGTCACAAAAATTGTAACAAACAGAAATTAACATTGCTTAGAATGTCAAGGTTAAATAAGTGAATATAGGTTTCACTGGCATTATAGTCAAAATCCGTACAGTGTAGAAAGAGATAAGAAAACTGTCTCAGATTCAATATGACTCTTTTTATCTATTATGTCAAAGACATTTCATAACATTGACTTTTAGAAAGGAATTCTATATACTATCTCAGATTTTTCTAATATGATTGAATTCCTATTATTGCTATCCTCTGGGCGAATTAAGAATAATATAAGGCAAGTTTGGTTATTGATGTATGTAATCCAATGTTTAAAGATGTACCAACAGTCTACAGAATCCACTGATAAAGCTTAAAAGAAAAAGAGGACAATTTATAAGATAGTAAAACTTTGAAATAGTTTATCAGTGCAAGGGGAAAAGAAACTGTGATTTCAAAAGGAAAGGCAAGGGCAGTAAAAAGCATCCAAGGAAGAAGTAGATCCATACTCAGATAAAATAATGGTCAGAAAATGTAGTTTTTTTTGTCATTAGCAATTGAAATATACTAGATAATCAGGTGGTAAATGACTTTGTAACAGGGAGGTGTTCATATGTCTAAGGCAGGATATTTCACAGAGTGTTTTCTTGTACTTATCTGTCTTAGTATATATTCTCTCACTTTGAACCTCAGTAGGATAATTTTCGTTTATTTCTGTTCTCCTAGATAACTATATGCTATGCAAAGGAAATTGCTGTTTGAAATGTTTAATTGAAACCCAATCCTAACTGAACCAAATGTTTTATATTTCTTTGGTTGTACAGGGGCACCAACACACTGCACATTAAAAATAAAATTCTGTAATAAAAATATAACCAAAATATTAAAAAAATTAATGAAAAGAATATGGCATAATTAGAAAAAAGTAAAATGTTTATAATACCAACACCCTCATAGAATTATCTTAATATTTGAACATTGTCTTCTGCATGCAGCCGTATTTTTAACATAATTGCAGTCATAGTATTCATCTTTACATGATAATTTTTGTATTGTGAATTGCCATATTTCTCCGTCTTATAAAAAAAGATTTATCAGCAAAGATATGCACAGTAGAACAAGGTAATATTAAATAAAAACGAATAGACAAAGAATTCAGGAGGAAGAGAGGGAATGGTAGAAAAAATAAGAAATGTGTAAAGCAATAAATGAAATATAAGCCATTAGATTCTAAATGTAGGTCACAGATTTATCTTTGAATAGCCACACAAAGAGGGAAATGGGATCAATTCCTGATTTATGACATCTAATAGATTTAAAAAGACCAGTTGTTTAGGAGAAGCAACAAATATCCTTAATCCTGAGACCACAGAGAAATTTTTTTTTATTATCATAAAGAGAATACAATGGCTTCTACCTCACTCTGGTATCAAATATACCCAGGAGTTTCATAGGGCTGCTTTATGTAACATACATTTTTATATATTCAGTGTTGGTAAATACTATAGACCCAAAGTTAACATACCATAATGTATTTTCATGAAACATTTACATTAATAATTCTCTTTGCTTTAGAATTTAGAAAGTCTGTTTGAAATGAGCTGGTTGCTCCTTTTGTCTTGATAAAATCTGTCAAGATTACTTTGAATGGACACCTTTTTTTTCTTTTCTTTTGGCTAAATTTTTCATTGATAATCAAACAATTTAAAGCATTTAATTGACCTTCGATCTAGTTATGATTTTCAGTGAAACCTTCCTGTACTCCTTTTTTTATTACTATTTGTTTAGCTCTGTACAATAGAATCATTGAATGAGGGAGTAAAGGGTTTGGCAACCAGAAATAGATAGAGCTAAGTTTAATATAATGCCTTGTGAAAAGAGCACAAAATTTGAGGCCGATAAATAAAAGAATGTATTTTAAAGGTATTAACCTAAATTGTACAAATTTGATTCAAATTTCATACAAAGAATTGCTTTTATCTTTCTATACATAAATGCACATATGCATACACATGCACACATACACACACATACACAAATATAAAAATAAGAAGAGAAAGAAATTTATTTCCTGGACAAAACTCAGTATTTTTCTGGTTAGACTGATTTATTTTCTCCGAGAACTACTATGTATTTGATACAAAAGACAGTTATTTGTCCAGAAATATGTGGTTTATTAAGAAAGTAAACAGTGATGAATGATGATAAAAATTACAAGAGTTGTAAGATGATGGGAGAAATCATTCCCAGTGAGTTGAATGTAGTTTTCACCATCAGGAAATGCATGAGAGATTTGATCAATTACAAAGAGAGTAGACAAAAGGTATCTCCTTCTGTTAGTAAAAAAATTATCTGTGTTCCACCATTCCTGACCAAGGATATAAGCTCATTGATTTCTAAATGACCCCTTGAGATTTTGCAGTTCTTTCTTTATGGATTAATTGTACAAGATACATCCTTCATCCACTGCTGCCTCATGAGCATTCCTTTCTAATAGAAAACAGAGGAATTTGCACAGTTATTTATTCTCAACTTTTAAACTTTTTCCTCTTTTGAAGAAAACCCTGTTATAGGATGGCTGCTCTGTGGAGTTAGGGGAGATATCTGACCATGAAACTGAGCTTGTTTCTGACTCTTCCACTTATGTAGTAGGTGTGGTCTGCCTGGGCTCAGTAGGTTTTAAATAAATGGAGATCATCTTCACACGGTTGTTAATCCCTGAAGATAAAGTAGGACATCACGTATCTAACACGTTAGTCTCTCAAAAAGTGGTAGCCATATTATTATTGCTGATGGTGTATTTTTTGAAGCAAATTGACAAAAATAGTGAGCAAATTTCTTGCAAAGTTCTTGTAGGCACCATGCTTTTCTAGGTAAATGTTTAGGTAATGTTTAGGATTGGAGAAAGAGAATGTTAGATGTCATTTCTTCATAGCCAGTTATATTTTTGATTCTATGGATCATCCTGTCTCCTTGACCCTAAACTAGAGATTTTAATAAAGTTCTTTAATATTATAACTTCAAATATTTTAAATTTTTCTTTGCAGGTTTTCTTACAAATAAATTGATTTTCTTGTATCTTGCCATTGTTGCATCAACTACATTTACTTATTTATTTATTTATTTATTTTTAAATTAAAGTCTATTGGGGTGACAATTGTTAGTAAAGTTACATAGATTTCAGGTGTACAATTCTGTATTACATCATCTATAAATCCCACTGTGTGTTCACCACCCAGAGTTCGTTCTCCTTCCATCACCATATATTTGATCCCCCTTCCCCTCTGGTAACCACTAAACTATTGTCTGTGTCTATGAGTTTTTGTTTCTCATTTGTTTGTCTTGTTCTTTTGTTGTGTTTGGTTTATATACCACATATCAGTGAAATCATATGGTTCTCTGCTTTTTCTGTCTGACTTATTTCGCTTAGCATTATACTCTCAAGATCCATCCATGTTGTCACAAATGTTCCTATGTCATCTTTTCTTACCGCCGAATAGTATTCCATTGTGTATATATACCACAACTTCTTTATCCATTCATCTATAAAAGGACAGTTTGGTTGTTTCCATGTCTTGGCCACCGTAAATAAAGCTGTAGTGAACATTGGAGCACACGTGTCTTTATGGATAAATGTTTTCAGATTTTTTGGGTAGATACCCAGGAGAGGGATTGCTGGGTCACATGGTAATTCTATTTTTAATTTTTTGAGGAACCTCCACACTGCCTTCCATAGTGGCTGCACCAGTCTGCATTCCCACCCACTGTGTATGAGGGTTCCTTTTTCTCCGCAGCCTCTTCAACACTTCTTACTATTTGTCTTGTTGATGATAGCCATTCTGACTGGGGTGAGGTGATATCTCATTGTGGTTTTGATTTGCATTTCCCTGATGATTAGTGATGTTGAGCATTCTTTCGTATGTCTATTTGCCATTTGTATGTCCTCTTTAGAGAAATGTCTCTTCAGGTCGTCTGCCCATTTTTCAATTGGGTTGTTTGTTTTTTTCGTTGTTGAGTTGTATGAGTTCCTTGTATATTTTGGATATTGGCCCCTTGTCGGAGGCACTGTTTGCAAAAATCTCGCATTCAGTTGGTTGCCTCTTTATTTTGTCGATGGTTTATTTTGCTGTGCAGAAGCTTTTAAGTTTCATATAGTCCCATTTGTTTATTTTAGCTTTCACTTATCAATGACATTTATATTGCTGCTGATTAACCAATTAATAAAAGATGAATGAGATTCCAGTTATTTGAACCAAGGGAGGGACTGCTGACTTAAAGTAAGCAAACAAAACGTCTTTAGTAGGAAGACACTGGGAGAAACTTTATGTATCATCATCATTTAGCAGAATTTTTAAACAATATTATAATCATATCTCAATACTCTCTTGAAACTCAAAGGAGTGAAAATCCCTCTAAATCAATTTACTTGGCTCAGCAAGGTAATTTCACTTCGTAAGTCATCTTCTTGCTGAGATTTCAGAGTCGTGCTTCTGATTCACTGGGCTAGCTTTGATGATGGTGAGTCATTTCATATTTTCTGAGAAAAAGGCTACCTGACTATCATTGCTTTATCTTTGGTTAGTAATGAATTGAGAAAATGCACCATCACAGGTGACAGGATAGATAAGAAGAGGGATATAGAAAGAAAAGCCAACCTCTATGATTTGGGTCTAATCTCATCTATCAGTTAAAGGGCCAATGATTTATGTAGTGAAAAAGATATTACACTAGCAGGTGTTCTAATACTTCCAAGAAATTCCTTCTTTGACTCTTGACTAAGAACAGGGAAGCAAAATTTTTGCCTTCTTAAAACATAAGTTCACACTGAGGTAAAATATTGGTCCTATGTGTGATTTATGTGATATCAGATTCTTGGTCAGGATGTCTAACTTGTCAGGTAAACTTCTAAATGCATAAAATGTATAAAAACAGAAAGTAAAAATAGGAAGAATCATTGACATCTGATAATATTCTAACCTCTATTGAGTTAATACTTTAAAAAGAAGAGGGCATAGAAATAGACTGCTTTGTCACTGTTTCATTTGCAGATTTCCTTTAATTATTTATCCCTTTTTCAACCTACTCCTTTCTAGTCTTCCCCATGTCAATACCTCCCCATGTCACCAACCTGTAGCTAAAATTTTAAGAATATATTTAACTTTTTTACTGATTACCTTCTCATTTTATTATCAACTTCTGTCTCTCCCTTCAAAATACATCCTAAATCCACATACTTCTCATAATCTCCACTGTTAAAACCATAGTCCACACCATCATAATGTATAATGTGGTCTTCTGTAGTGGTCTCCTAATTGGCAGCCCTACTTACACTCTTGCCCTTTCTATATACTATTCACTCAGCCAGGATAATCAATTTAAAGAAACACATCAGACTGTGTCTCACCTGCTCAAAATCTCCCAATGCCTTCCCTTCCTTTTATCCTTCAAACAAAACTTGAAAAACCTCTTTCTGGTCTACTGGGACCTTTTTGTTCCTCGAACATGCTAAATTCTCTCCAGACTGAGGGTGTTTGCTTTGCTTAACATATGTACTCTTTCCAAAGCTGTCTTCTTCAGGTCTCTGCTCAGATATCAACTCTTCAAAGAGGCTTTTTTTGGCCACCTTTAAAAAAACACTGTCTTAGGTCAAGGACATTGGAAGCAGAGCCTACAATAAGTATTTCTGTGGAAGTCATTTACTGAGGGCATGCTCTCAGGAGAGGAGGAATGTAGGAGAAACATTATAGGATAGGGGAACAAAGAGAAAAAAAATGTACGCTCAGCTGAGGCCTTGCTTCAGGCTGGTTGCATGGGGAGCCTTAGCGCACAAATCACATGATAGACTTCCCCACCTGAAGGCAGACAGACTGGCCATTTGGACACAATGTCAGTCAATCATTGGCTGCTCCCAGGATGGTGGTACTGGGCTGCACCTGGATGAAGCAGCTCCCATTCAGTTGAGGGTGATTTTCTATAGAGGGAGGCAGCTATGAGCCCTTAGCAGCCAATACTCAACAGCAGGTGTGAGTGGGTGCTTCACCTGGTACCGAGGGACCTGGGGGAATACCAACAGCATCCCCTCCAAGTAGCCTCCTCAGTTATGTGCTCTGCTTAACTTTTCATTACATTTATTCTTACCTGTCATTATAGTATCTACGTGTGTGTGTGTCTCTATCTTGCCTTTCCAATGTTAAAATAAAAACTTGACAAAGATAGGAATTTTGTCTTGCTTATTGCTATATATAACTTTTTTCTGATTACCTTCTCATTTTATCATCAACTTCTGTCTCTCCCTTCAAAATACATCCTAAATCCACATACTTCTCATAATCTCCACTGTTAAAACCATAGTCCAAACCATCATAATGTCTAATGTCGTCTTCTGTAGTGGTCTCCTAATTGGCAGCCTTACTTACACTCTTGCCCTTTATTTATTCTATTCACTCAGCGAGGGTAATCAATTTCAAGAAACACATCAGACTGATGGGCCTAGATAAGTACTCAATACATTAAAAGCATCAAATAAAAATAATCACGACTGACACTTATTAAGGGCTTACAACATTCTAGGTATTCATTCATTGAATTCTCGTCATAATTTTGTAAGAAAGTGACTATCATTTATTCCCATTTACAGGTGAGAAACTGAGGCAGAGGGGCTAAGTACCTTGCCCACTTAGTTTTTTAGGAACTGGTGATTCCATAGTTCAATCCTAGGCTGTTTCCTGCCTCCCATGGACACTCATTGAATGCTGAAGGAATGAGTCAATTGAGTTCAACTCATCGGGCATTTTCTAGGTGTCAGCATAGTAATGGATTGGAATTTCGGTAAAATTCATTCTTCAGTGTCTTTCTGTGCCCATGTCTGTAGCACAGGCTTAGGTAGCAAAAGACTGGCATTCTGCCTACCCTTCTTCTTGCTTATGACTTTAGCCTCTGGTTGTTTTTTTTTTTTATTAGTTTCAGGTGCACAAGACAAAGTAATACTTAGCCGTTTATCATTTATTCCCTCACACTGTGTGAACCTCCCCCATCCACTATCCCTCTGACATTGCACACAGCCATCACATTTCCACTGTCTCTATTCCTAATTGCTGTACTCCGCTTCTTGTAAATATATACATACATATATATATATATATATATATATATATATATATATATATATATATATAATTATAGTTGGCATTCATTATTGTTCAGCTTCAGCTTCAGGTGTACAGAGCAGTGATCAGGCATCTACATCATCCCTGAGGTGGTCTCCCTAATAAGACGAGTGTCCATCGGATACCCTCCAAAATCTTTACATTATTGATTACATTCCCCAAATTAACTTTCGTAACCCCGTGGCCATCTTGTGGTTACTAACTGTGCTTTCTAATCCCCTCACCTTCCCCCTTATCCCCACCCCCCCATCTAGCAACCCTCAGTTTTTCCTCTATGTCTCCGAAACTGTTTCCGATTAGTTTATTCACTTATTCTCTTCTTTAGATTCCACATATAAGTGAGATCATATGGTATTTGTCTTTCTCTGTCTGACTTATTTCACTTAACATAATGTTCTCTAGGCCCATCCATGTTGTTGCAAATGGTAAGATTTCTTTCTTCTTTATTAGCCTCTATTTTAATTAGCTCTTTATGGCTCAGTTATTTCTTTATTGTTTGATGTATTCCATATTTTGCCAGGAGTTGAAAGAACAAGATTTTACTTCTGGATCTGACATTGCTATCTTTGTGGACCAGGACAACTTTTACTTAGTCTCTCTAACCTCAGTTTTTTTTTATTTGTAAAGTGAGCAGTTTGAGCCAGATGAATAAATTTATGGGTCTGAGTCATATTAGTGTTTGATAATGGTCTTTAAGGTGTCCTATATGAATGAATTAATAGATAAGTAAATGAATGAAACAAATGTAAGTATCATGTGAGATTCCAAAGAATTGTTTTGGGCTGTTTTAACTCTTGGACCAGAAAGCCAGAAAGCATAAAAAGATATGGACCTAACCAGAAGCATAAGCATTTCTTACTGTTTTCAATATATGCTACCTGTTTCAGTTGTGCCACTTGGGTATCATTTCAGAAACCAGGAAACATGCTCTGTTTTATCTCTTAATCCCCAATTTCCCTTCAGATTAATATCACCAAAGTTCAGAGGGAGATACAAAATGTTGGGGTGAATCTGTGTAATGACTAGGCACATACTCTATAGAAAGAAAACTAGATTTGGAGGCAAGAGACAGAAATTTGAATTTCTGTTTGTGTCAGTAGCTGTGTAATTGTGTTTTAAGATACCTTCCGATGAACTGACACACATACTGTAAAAACAGTGAGCTCAGAAGTTTTCATATAACATTTGCTGTGTCGTACACATAGACTTGGAAGCCAGTCACACAAATATATGGGTTTCAATCCCATCCCTGCCCCTTAATAGCTGAGGGCCTTGGGCAAGGCAGTTAAAATGTCTGAAACTCAGGTTCCATCTCTATAAATTGAGTAAATGTGGAGATATTACAAGAATTATGCCTAGCAGAGTTGCCAATTAATATTTATAGACACTCAGCAAATGCTAGCTAATAACCACTACCACAAAAAAAGTAATTTGGATTATACTCTGTAACATTAATAGGTTACTTCTTCTTGGATACTATTCCTATCATTTGGCTATGCTTTATATTAAAGCTTAATTCTAAGGTTCCAGATATTAGACTATCTGCTTAAATTTAGCTGCTTTAATTTTAATTTCCTATTTTGTCTTATTACTGAATGTGTTTTTTAACTTAGCAAACTTTTGACCTTGAATAGCATTATGCAACAAAATAATTTTCAGAGCAATCTTTTAAAACAGTTTTTTTTTAATTGATTTAAACTGGCACCATTATTTCATAAATAATTAATTTTGCCATCAAAGTAACCAAGTGCCTTTGCTTTGTTGAAAGACAATTATTTTAAATTAACATGTGAATATATATTTTAAATCTAGAATGGAGCTTCTAATTCTCTTAAGGGTACAATACACGCTTGTTCTCTTAAGCAGCTTATAATATATTTTTATCCCTCTCATTAATTTTAAAAATTTTCCCTTATCAGTTCAGCCAGAATCCTGGCTTTGAATTAAAGGGTGGGTTGTCCAAATCTTTGGATGAATCATAATCTTTGATATCCTGACCTGTGTATTTCTTAGCAGTTTTGCTTCTTTTTCTTTCTTCTTCTTTTTTTGAAAAAAAATTTCTCTCAGTTACAGATCTTCTATTTTTCCCTACCTAGGCTTGAGCTCATTAAAATAAATTCTTTAGTTTGCTGCTTCCATTTTTCTGCTCTTGTAGCCCTTAATAAGGTTGCTAAGAAGATAAAATCTCCATTTTTGTTTATTTACCCTAATCAGAAGGAGCTGTTCACTTTAAGTTGCTTTCCTTTATTTAAATTTCTTTAGCTGAGCTAAGTGTAACTTGATGTATATATATTGCTTGCTTATTTTTTAGACTGTTTTGTCAGCAATGATTCAAGGTTGTAGTTAGCGTAATAATTTAAAAGCTTTCTTCAAATTTGTTTTGCAAAACAGCTATATCCTTCAATTGGAGTCGTTGAACATATTTTCCACACAGATTTTTCAAGTGACGAGTTTAATTTATTACATGTAGGAAACATTCCATATCCGTTTCCATTGCTTCTGTAACAAATTACCCACATTTAGTGGTCTAAAACAACACAAATATATTATTTTACACTTCTAGAAGTCTGGCGCTGATATCACTGGACTAAAATCAGGGTTTCTGCAGGGCAGCATTCCTTTCTGGAAGCTGGATGGGAGAATCTGTTGTCTTTTCCAGCTTCTAGAGTCTGCATACATTCTTTGGCTTGTGGCCTGCTTCTTTTCTCTCCAGATATTTGCATCTCTCTGATCTTTCTTCTATGTCTCCCTCTGAGTCTCTTCTTCTGCCTCCCTCTTTCACTTTCAAGGACACTTGTGATTATATTGTGCCCACCTGGATAATCCAAGGTAATCGCTCTATTGTAAAGTAAACAGTTTTAGCTCTATAGCAAACTATATTCCATCTGCAAATATATTTCCTTTCCCATGTAAAGTAACATTCACAGGTTGTAGGGATTAGGATTTGGGCATTTGTGTGGGGAACATTATTCTGTTTACCATACATTTAAAATTCTTTTCTTTGTTCCACTTGAGTATAAATAAGGAAATTTGGCTTGGTAGAAAGTCTCACCATAACTTTCTTTGCTGACTAGATAAGAATGATTTTAATTAGGATGCAAATATACCCTTGGCAAGATTGAGAGTAAAAGTAGCCAATTTATTCTTTTAAATTGTTTTTATCCCCTGGTAACCCTTTCTTGTTCCAAAGAAAGAAAAACATGGAAGTAAAAGGAACTTCAGGAGGGGGAGAGACAGAGATAGTGTGAGAGACCGTGTGTGGGGGCGGGCTGAGGTAGGAGAAAGAGAGACAGAGACTGTATTAAACAAGGGTGGGTCACACAGCAGAACTAATTGCATTCATTTGGTTTTGTCTAAATGAGGCACAGTCAGATAGGACAGAGTAAAAAACATCACTGCTTCATTGATTGGCCTTTTTCAGGTGGAGGCTGAGACGAACGTGGTTTAGTGGGATTTGAGATTATCTCATTCAGCTATTCTTTCCAATTTTCCCCCATTTGTGCACTATCAACATAAACTTTTTATGATATCTGCATATGTTTATACCTTCCATTGTTAATCCTTTTAAAATATATTATGGGAAATTAGAAAAATGTATGTGTATCTATGAATTTGAGAGTTGACAAGGGGAGGAACTGTTTAGAAATAGTGTTTCTCAAAAAAATATTTCAGTTAATAAAAAATGATGTCACATTCCTTAATCTCTCCATCTCTAAAATGATGACCTTTTAAGATCTTAGTTCTGCTTTAAAAGTCTCGTCCTGGCTATTCATTAGAAATGAAACAGAAAATGTCATTGTCTGGGCTCTACCTCTAGAGATATTGATTTAATTGTTGAAATTCCTCAAATTTTATTTTGATTCTGTATTCTTTCCCCAGATAAAAATCTTCAGGCTGAAAGTTAAAGTGAATACTAGTAAATAAAATAAAAGAACAACCCAGACTGAGTGAAGAGCTCATAAGTGAACATTTATTTGCTTTGGATTACTTCTTGTTCTATAAATTATATCTTATGTGTTGGGATTTTGAGGGATTTGCAAAAAATTGGAAAGATATTAGAAGACTGGAGGAAATGGATGTCTTGATTTTCAGAAAGGGACAGTAATTGAATACTATGTATTGGAAATTGATAACCTTTGGCATTGATTTTTAAAAATGAAATTCTAGAATAGATTTTAAAAATCGACTTTATTGAGGCATAATTTCTGTATAATAAAATACATTTAAAAATTATTCTTTTACTTTTTTTCAGTTACAGTTGACATTTAATATTATTTTATATTAGTTTCAGGTGTACAGCATAGTGGTTAGACATTTGTATAATTTATGCAGTGATTCCCCCGATTAGTCTGGTGGGCCCCTGGCATTCAACATAGTTTTTGCAATATTATTGACTATTTTCACTGTGCTGTATTTTACATCCCTGTGACTATTTTGTAACTACAAATTTGTATTTCTTAATCCCTTCAACTTTTTCATCCAGCTCCCTAAACCCCTCTCCCTGGCAACCATCAGTTTGTTCTCTGGATCTGTGAGTCCTTTTTGTTTTTTTTTTTTGTTCATTTATTTTGTTCTTAGGATGACACATATAAGTGAGATCATATGGTATTTGTCTTTCTCTGTGGGACTCACTTCTCTTAGTATAATACCCTCTTGGTCAATCCATGTTGCAAATGGTAAGATTTCATTCATTTTTATGGCCGAGGAATGTTCCATCGTATATATGTGCTACCATTTCTTTATTCAGTCATCTATTGATAGGCACTTAGATTGGTTCCATAACTTGGCCATTTTAAATAGTGCTGCAGTGAACATAGAGGTGCATATATCTTTTCAAATTAGTGCTTTGGGTTTATTTGGATAAATACCCAGAAGTGGAATTGCTGGGTCATAAGCTAGTTCTATTTTTAATTATTTTAACTTTTAATTGACTGTTTTCCATAGTGGCTGTATCAATTTGCCATTCCACCAACAGTGTATGAGGGTTCCCTTTTCTTCACATCCTTGCCAACATTGCTGTTTGTTGATTTATTGATGATAGCCATCCTGAGGTGATACATCATTGTAGTTTTAATTTGCATTTCTCTGATGATTAGTAATGAGCATCTTTTCATATGTCTATTGACCATCTATATGTACTCTTTGGATAAATGTCTATTTAAGTCCTCTGCCCATAATTTAATTTGATTGATTGTTTTTTTCTTTGTTGTTGGGTTGTATGATTTTTTTTTCCAAATAAACTTTCCATATTAACGCCTTATCAGATGTATCATTGGCAAATATCTTCTCCCGTTCAATAGGCTGTCTTTTCATTTTGTTGATGATTTCCTTTGCTGTGCAAAATCTTTTTAGTTTGATATAATCCCATTTGTTTATTTTTAATTTTTTTCTCTTTGCCTGAGGAAATAGATCACAAAAAAAATATCACTAAGAGCAATGTCAGAGAGTTTACTGCCCATGTTTTCTTCTAGGAATTTTATGGTGTTTGGTCTTACATTTAAGTCTTTAATCCATTTTGAGTTTATTCTTGCATATAGCAAGAGAAGGTGGTCCAGTTTCATTTTTTTGCATGTATCTGTCCAGTTTTCCCAATACCAATTTTTGAAGAGGCTGTCTTTACGCCAGTGTATGTTCTTGCCTACTTTGTCATAGATTAAGATCATTTAGGCATGGATTTGTTTATGGGCTCTCTATTCTGATTCATTGATCTATGTGTCTATTTTTATGCCAGTACCATGCTGTTTTGATTACTATGGTCTTGTAGTATAGTTTGATACCAGGCAGCATGATGCCTCCAATTTTGTTCTTTCTCAAGATTGCTGTGGCTATTCAGTTTCTTTTGTGATTCCTTATAAATTTTAGGATTATTTGTTCTAGTTTTGTAAAACAATGCCATTAGTATTTTGATAGCGATTGCATTGAATCTATAGATTACTTTGGGTAGTAAGAACATTTTACCGGTGTTAATCTTTATATCCATGAGCATAGAATATGATTTCATTTACCGTATTTGCCATGTATAATGCACACATTTTTGCCCAAATTTGTGAGGGAAAAATAAGGATGCACGTTATACATGGGTAGTACTAATTCCGTATCTATATGTTTTTAATTATTTTATTTATGCTTATGAGTTAAAAGTGTAACTCTAGAAATCCTAATACCCTGGAATATGATAATCAGTTTTTTTGAATTTATGACAAACTTGCAACAACAAAGAGTTCATGGCTTTCTATGATATATAAATATTGTAAATTTCTTACCGGTACATAAAAATTCTTGTACCTTGTATCTGTTCTTGTGTTTTCTAATTATTTGTTACATTAAATTTCCTGTACCATAATATGTTAAAAACTAAATGCTAAAATTCTTTTATAATACAAAAAACAAGTACTTAAATGTAAACAAATAACAATTTGCATTAAAATATTAAAATGAAAGATTTTTCCTCCTGAAAGTTTGGGCCAAAAATGTGGGTGTGCATTGTATATGGGAGCATATTATACACCGCAAAATATATGGTATTTATATCTTCTTCAATTTCTTTCTTCAGTGTCTCATAGTTTTCTGAGTCTTTTACTTCCTTGCTTCAATTTATTCCTAAGTATTTTATTGTTTTCGATGTAATTGTAAATGGGATTATTTTCTTAATTTCTCTTTATGATAATTCATTATTGGTGAATAAAAATGCAACTGATTTCTGAATATTAATTTTGTATCCTGCTGCTTTACTAAATTGCACAGTTCTAATAGGTTCTTATGTTCTTTCTCTCCATATAGTATCATATAATCTGCAAATTATGACAGTTTTACTTCTTCCTTTTTCATTTGGATGCCTTTTATTTCTTTTTCTGTGTCTAGGACTTCCAGTACTATGTAGAATAAAAGTGATGAAAGTGGGCATCCTTGTCTTGTTCCTGATTTTAAGGAGGACTTTTTAGTTTTTCCCTGTTGAATATGATGTTAGCTGTGGGTTTGTCATATATGGCCTTTGTTATGTTGAGATATGTTGCCTCTGTTCCCACTTTGCTGAGAGCTTTTACCATAAATGGATGATGGATTTTTTCAAATGCTTTTTCTGCATCTATTGATATGATCATGTGATTTTAATTATTAATTTTGATTATGTGGTATATCACATTAATTGATTTGTGGATATTGAACCAGACTTGCATCCCAGAAATGAATCCCACTTGATTGTGGAGTATGATCTTTTTAATGTATTGCTATATTTTATTTGGGAATATTTTTTGAGGATTTTTGCATCTATGTTCATTAGCTTTATTGGTCTATAGTTGTCTTTTTTCTTGTAATGTCTTTGTCTGGCTTTGGAATCAGAGTAATGGTGGCCTGGTAAAATGAGGTTGGAGCCTTCCCTCTTCTTGAATTTTTTGGTATAGTTTGAGGAGAATAAGTGTTAATTCTTTTTTGAATGCTTGGTAAAATTCACCTGTGAAGCAATCTGGTCCAGGTCTTTTGTTTGTTCATTGTTGATTCTATTTTATTAGTACTAATTGGTCAGTTCAGATTTTCTGTTTCTTTTTTATTCAGTCTTGGAAGATTGCATGCTTCTTGGAATTTTTTCATTTCTTCCAGATTGCCTAATTTGTTGGCGTATAATTGCTCATAGTATTTTCTAAAAAAAATTTTTTTTTGTATTTCAGTGATGTTCGTTGTCATTTCTCCTCTTTCATTTCTGATTTTATTTGGGTCCTCTCTCTCTTTTTCTTGAAGAGTCTAGCTAAAGATTTATCAATTTTATTTATCTTTTCAAAGAATCAACTCTTGGTTTCATTGATCTTTTTAATTGTATTTTAGACCCTATTTCATTTATGTCTGTTATGATCTTTATTATTTCCTTCCACCTACTCATTTTAGGTTTTGTTTACTCTTCTTTTTCTAGTTCTTTTAAGAGTAGGATTGGATTGTTTATTTGAGGTTTTCTTGTTTCTTGATGTAAGCCTGTATATTGCTCTGAATTTCCCCCTTAGGACTGTTGAGCTATGTTCATAGAATTTGGGTTGTTGTGTTTCCTTTTCACTTGTCTAGGTATCTTTTGATTTTTTTCCTTGATCTCATTGTTGGCCATTAATTATTTAGTAATATGTTATTTAGCCTCCATATGTTTGTGTGTTTTTCAGTTTTTTCCTTGTAATTGATTTCTAGTTTCATTCCATAGTGGTCAGAGAAAATACTTGATATTATTTCAGTCTTCTTAAATTGATCGAGATATCTTAATGTGGTCTATCTTGGAAAATGTTCCATGTGCATTTGAAAAGAATGTATTCTGTTTTAGGGTGGAATACTCTAAAAATATCATTTAAATCCATCTAGTGTAGTTTGTCATTTAAGGCTAGTATTTCCTTTTTGATTTTTTTTCAAATGAAAAAAACACATGATATTTTAATTCAAGGAGTACATTATTTATATTTTTACCATGAATACATTTCTTTAATTTAAATTTAAATAAATTTAAATCTGATTGTTTATCCTGATTTTGTCCTATATCTACACATTGAATCAATAGAAACATGAGAATTTCTCTTAAAAAGGGAGTTATAAATTGAAAATACAGATCTTTTTCAGTTGCTAGTCTATGAAATATGGAACACTTCACTAATTCGTGTGTCATCCTTGCACAGGGGCCATGCTAATCTTCTCTGTATCGTTCCAACTTTAGTATATGTGCTACGGAAACAAGCACATCCTTGTTGATTTCCTATCTGGAAGATTTTTCCATTAGTGTCACTGGGGTGTTAAAGTCCTCTACTATGATTGTATTACTTTCAATCTCTTCCTACTATCATTGTATTACTTTTGATCTCTCCCTTTATGTCGATCAATATTTTCTTCATATATTTAGGTGCTTCTATGTTGGATGCCTACATGTTTACAAGTGTCACATCCTCTTGTTGGATTGATCCTTTTATCATTATGTAATATTCCTCTTTGTGTCTTATTATAACTTCTTTATAGTCTCAGAGCACACCGAGTCCAGCTGCTGCCCACCTGGAACCAGCGTACATCTGAGAGTTGTCCAAGAAAGAGTGCAATGCAGGCAGGGGTGGCTGCTCACTGAGAAAGTGCCTCAGGCGTTGCATGAGTTGTCTGGGGCAGTATCCAGGGAGTCACTAGGATGGAGCGAGCATAGTTTACCAGGCCAGTGCAGGTTCATATGTGGTCATTTGGGGGAGAGTTCAACACAGAAAAGATGGTGCCTGCTCACTGGCTGCACAGGAACAAAATTCTACACAGGGAAAATTGTGACTGTCCCTCTAGTTCTTGTTCTGAAGCCACATAACTCAGTATCTCCCTGTATATTTCTGATGCCTCCTGAGTCACCTTCCCTAGCCGTAGCCCAGGGTGAGTGCCTGAGAGTGAGTTTGTGCGTGGGCCATTTATGAGGACATCTGGGTTTCCCGCAGCTTTTTGCCCCACTTAGACTGTCAGAATCCCCACTGTTTTTCTCAGCCAGATGTTGTGGGGGCTTCTCATACCATCACCAGTACTCTGGGCTGGGGAACTGGGTGTGGGGCTAGGGTCTCTCACTCCAGGAAGGAGCTATGTAGCTGAGATATCTCTCCTGATTCTCAACTGCCGCATGAAGTTTTGGGGCCGGGCTGTTTCTCATTTCTGCCCCTCCTACCAGTCATATTGTGGCTTCTTCTTTACATCTTTAGTTATAAAACATTTGTTCAGGTAGACTTAGATGGTTCTCCAGGTTGGTTGTTCTCCAGCTTATGGTTGATGTGGAACAGTGTTTGAGCTTTGTGGCAAAGCTGCTCAAAGCAGGAGCTCAGGTCGGTCATCTTCTCTTGCCCCTCACAAGTGATGTCTGCCCGGTCTGGATCAATCTCAGGCTTCATTTGTCCTCTCTCTTTCCCTCACATGGCTCATGCCAGCAATGCAACCCTGGAGTGCAGGGGCTGTGAGCCTGATGCAGTGACATTGATGCACAGAAGAATCGGGCCATCGCACCTCCCAGCCAGCCAATAAAATCGATTTTAAGATCATGTACTTTTGACAATGATATGTACCTGTGTAAGCACCACCCAAGTGAAGATGTAGAGAATTTTTGTCTGTCAAGAAAATCTTCTGGTATTCCTTCGCAATCAAATCCTTCCACCCCTTGTGCCAGGTAATTACTGATCTGATCGTGTCACTAGATATTTGTTCGAGAATTTCATATAAATGGAATCATATAGTACATACTCTTTTGTGTCTGAGTTTTTGTGAAGTGTAATGTCTGTAAGATTGATCTATTTGTCACATCTACCAGTAGTGTCTCCCTTTTCATTGCTGAGTTGTATTCCGTTGGAAAGCTCAAGATATTTCCTTAATCACTAATTGGGCAGGACTCAACATTAAAACTCTGTCTCCCCTGTGAATCTTGTTGGAAGCTTGCTTTTGGGCTTTGCTAGGTGGGTTGTAGAATATATCTTACTCTTAGACAGGGGTCAGCAATTTTTCCTTAAGTGTCCAGATAGTAAATATTTGGGGATTTTTGAGCCACATATGGTCTCTGTCACATATCCCCTGCCCCTTTTTTTAACCAAACCTTAAATATGTTTAAAAAATTCTTAGCTTACTAGGCATATAAAAACAGGCTGCAAGTAGGATATGGCTTTCAGGCTGTAGTTTGTCAGTTCCTGCCTTCGGTCAGTGCCAGACAATAGAAATTTCTGTGATGATATTTGCAGCTGAGCTGTCTATTATGGTGGCCATTAGGCACATGTGGTTATTGAGAACAGAACTCTAGCATGAATTTGAAAAACTATTTGTGAACAACTTCAAGAGGAAACATAAGAGAGACAGAGATTATATTAAACAAGGGTGATACATTCAAAGATGATACCAAAATAAGTACTGCAAAAATTATACAGGCTATTATATTTCTTTGATTCAGTTTCTAGTCTGCTAGATGAATAAAATGCAGCAATCCTAATACATGACATTTGGGAAAGCCTTTCATAATAGCCTCATGTCAAAATGGAGAAATTCGATTTAATTAAGGACAATTAAAGATTCTTAATTGGTAATTGGTTGTAGCAATTAGGTCAAAGCTTTGGTACTGTGAATACCAATTCATGGTGTGCTATTAGTTGCTGTGCTGTCCAATAAGCAAGCACTAGCCACATGTAGCTATATAAATGTAAATGTAAATTAATTAAAGTTAAATTAATTTCTGTTCCTCGGCTGCAATAGCCACATTTCAAATGCTCAATAACTACATGTGGCTTGTGGCTGCCACATTGGATAACGAAGATTTGGAACATTTCTATTATCATAGAAAGCTTCATTGGACAGCACTGCCAGAGAGAGAGGTCTCTAGGAGGCATGAGAAAGCACTCTGTCCTTAATTATGTTCTCCAGCATTTTTATCATCACTTAGACAAAGATTACACAGATAAAGAGAATGTGATTATATAATTTATAGATTTATAGACAAAGCTGGGAAGGAAAATAAATATTATAAAATGACTGAATCAGCTTCCCAAAAGATTTTGACAGCATCTTTGGAGTAATAGTATCTCAAACTGTTAATTAATTAATACGTAGTGTATGAAAAATCTGTTTCTTGGCTGAAAAAAGTAACTAATTCTTTGTGAGTCAAAATGCATCTCAGCTTATTAAAGGCTCTGAGAAAGCCTAGATTAATTCAATATGTTTGATTTTCTTTATTAACCTAGAGAGATGGATTAGACCTAAAAAGATAAAGTTTAACAAGTATAAAAGGAAAACCCTACCTT
This sequence comes from Rhinolophus hipposideros, assembly GCF_964194185.1. NCBI lineage: Eukaryota > Metazoa > Chordata > Mammalia > Chiroptera > Rhinolophidae > Rhinolophus > Rhinolophus hipposideros. The sequence goes on along the minus strand of NC_138047.1, from coordinate 12,170,786 downwards.
TTAGGTATTTATATTATTTGTTGGAAATACAGGAATAGTGACATCTAGCCTGGAAGCAGCCTGTGTGTAAACGGCTTGGGGATTTTAGCCAATTATAGACTCAGTAGAGTCAGTAATGTAATTCTCTTCTCTCCTGGCAAGAAGCTATTTTGGTTTAGGCTACACCCATACATGTGTAATACCTATACCTGAAGAGGTACCACTGTGTTATTTAATTCAGTTGTGAGTGCTTTGTTGGCTTTCTAAGCAGCTTCATGTTCATTCCTTATAGTGGACTTTCTCAGGAATTTTCATGAAAAGAAAGGGCATGGCAAAAAAAAAAAAAAGTGAACAATCACTGTGTAACAGAGAGAGCTTACATGTGGAAATATTTGGCTTAAAATCTCAAATTCACAATTTGTTAAAGTTATTTACCGTAGCAAGTGTCCCAACCCTCTAGGTCTCAGTTTCCTTAACTAAACAATACTAGATATTGTTTTATACTATTATTCTCAGGGATAACTACACTCAAGAGTACAGAAAGAAAGGGTTATGTGAGATAAATATTTCTTTTTATACAAAACTGGGGTAGCCAGATGGGAAAATTGAAGCGGTGTAAGGTGTTTCACCTCTTGCCTAACACAGTGTTTCAGGTTTCCGGTTCCAGGAGAAGGCCAAGTTCATCTACCACTCTTACCATCTGTATGACCTTTAACATGCTACTTAAGTGCTCTGTGCCTGTTTTCACGTGTGTGAAAGAGGAATGAAATAGAATGTGCCCCATAGGGCTGTTGTGGGCTAACATAGTTATCTCACGCATGGCACTTGGACAGAGCCTGGTCCAAACAGCTAGTGCCTAATGGAGGTTTTAGCTGTAATTTCACAGTTAAGCTGAAGCCTAGCCTTACTATTGGCTCACTCTCATGTCTTCCACTTATTCATATTCCTTCTATATTAATTTCTTTCCACCAAAAAAATACATACCTGTTCTCTAAAGCCAGAAAGAGATTTCTTGTTAACAAAAATCGTAGATTTAAAATAATAGCCCTCTATGTTTACCATGTGGCTAACACTATTATCATAAGTTATCTACAGAAAAAATATGTCTAGTCTTTAATTGGAAAGTTTGTAGTAACATCTAAAAGGAAGGGAGGCAGGGAGGCAGGCAGGAATAGTTCTTTCCCTGCCGCCAGGGTGTAGCACGAAGGCTGAGACTTGGGTGCATTCAAGATTCGGCTCCACTGCCATCGCCGAGGGAGGCCTGGCTGCAGGAGGGGAATGGACCTTAATACTGCTTTACAAGCGGTGCTGAAGATGGCCTCGCATGTGGAATTCGCGAAGCTGCCGAAGCCCTAGACAAGCGCAAGCCCATCTTTGTGTGCTTGATTCCTTCTGAAAACATTTTAATGAAGCACAGTTTCAAAATAATCATCCTGTACAGTACTTGGTTGTCTCCTTGACCCTATCTCCCTGGGGAACTTGGTAAGTTTAACTCAGAGAGAGGGAACTGGTTAACAGAAATCAGTTTATTATACTCCAGAAGCAGTGTGATAGTAAATCTGTCCCACTTTGGTGGGATGTGTTATCTCTTTCCCCAAAGAATGCTTTCCCTTAAACCTAGCACTGCACATTTGGATCAGGAACAGTCAATGGTTCATTCACCAACCATTTGTTAAGTCATTACTATGTGCTAAGTGCCAGGGATACTAACAAGAGTAAGACCAAATCACTATTTTCAGGGAACTCAAAGTGTACATGGGGGGCAATACATAAGCCAATAGATAACTACAGTAGTTATAAGATAAAATGATCACACGTGAGGCCAAGATTGTATGTGGATTTTTATAATTTTCTGAATTATATGAATAAATTGCAGTTGCCTCTCACTTTTACCCTTAAATACTTCAGTGTTTATTTCCTAAGAACAAGGGCCATCTGTTATATTACAGTCATCAAAATTAGGAAATTAAAATTAATACAATGCTATTATCTAATCTCAGCACTTTAATTTCACCAATTGTCCCAATACTGACTTTCATAGCTTAAAAAATTTTTCTGGGCCAGGATCCAAACCAGCATTTAAGTATCATGCCTCTTTAGTTTCTCGTTTGGAACAGTTTCTCGTTCTGTTTTCTCTGTCATGACTTGGATAATTTTGAAGCGTATAGTCCAGTTGATTTGTAGAATGTTTCTCAGTTTGGGTTTATCTGATACATCCTCACAATTAGTTTAAAGTAATGCATTATTGTCAAGAATGTAAGAATTTATGTGTTTTCAGTGCATCGTAATAGAAGGTATAAAATATCTATTTGTCCTCTTATTGTTGATGTTAATTTTGTAGCCTGGATTACACCTAGTGCCTGCTAGTTTTTGCCAGTGTAGTTTCTACTTTTTCCTCTGTTATTTGTGGAGAGATACTTTGAGATTGTATAGGTATTCCATTGGAATTCTACTTTAATGGATATCTACTATAAAGAACTTCTGCTTCTTCCCATCAATTAAATAATTCATTTATGTAAGTAAGTATGGATTCATGGTTTTTGTTTTATACAATCTGTTATAATCTGTTATGGGCTGAATTGTATCCCTGACAATTCATACATAGACGTACTACCCCCAGTACTTAAGGATGTGACTGTACTTGGAGATAGAGTTTTTAAAGTGGTGATTAAGTTAAAATGAGTCATCCAATATGATTGGTGTCTTTATAAGAAGAAGAGATTAGGACACAGACGTGCACAAAGGAAGGCTACATGAAGATGTAGGGAGAGATGGCTATTTACAAGCCAAGGACAAAGGCCTCAGAAGAAATCAACCCTCCTGACACCTTGATCTCAGACTTCTAGCTTTCAGAATTGTGAGAAGATAAGTTTCTGTTGTAAGTCACCCAGTCGATAGTATTTTGGCAGCCCTAGAAAACCAATATTAACCATTGCTATGATTATATATTTTGGTGCTCAAATTATTTTATATTTGGCCAGTTGGAGTCCCTTGAATCTGCCTCCTGTGTCCTTTTGAGCTGTCCCCACTATTCACTATTCCACGAGCATTTTCTTATTTTCTGGCACAAGATGTTCCAGTCTCATCTATCTTGTACTTTCTCTGCATTGGCCCCACCATAGAATTAGCCATTTCTCCGTGGAGCCCTGATTCCTTTTAGTGGAGAATGCTGTTTAGAAAAAGAGATCGTGAAATCATGTGTGTTCATTGCTACTGGGATGGTATCCATTCTAGAATATCTCAGAAAATCTGTTTGTGCTTTTCTCTTCCCATCTTCTTTCTCCTAGCTGTGTGTCTTCAACATGCACACATACATACCATGAGTCCAGATTTTCACCTCTACTTCCAAATAACACCACAGGATCCATTTTGGTCTTCTCACTCTTCACATTTGTAACTCTCTTCTCTAACAAAGGAAACCTCTCACTCCTCATCCTCAATCCTATAATATGCCCAAAGCAGTTATGTAACCAATAATCTATCCGCTGTGATAAATAGGCCTACTAACTAAAGTGCAGTATTTGTTAATAGTTCTTGTCTTTAATCTGAAGATATATAGTCCAAATATTGTGGTTATGTTATTTATTTAAAAATCTGTTTGTATTTAATTTTAGCATTTTGGTCCCCATTTTTATTGGTATTTTCATTTTTTGAATGCTAACATAATAATATGTTACAAAAGTAAAAAAAATTACAAAAAGGAGTTCTGAGAAAAGGGTAATTCCTACTCTATCCCTTAAAACCCTTTTTCACTCTCTTTCACTCATTTCTGTAGGTAACTAATTTCACTAGTTTGTTTGGTTTATTAGTCATTTGTTTCTTTTTGCACAAATGAGTAATCTCTCTCTCTCTCTCTCTCTCTCTCTCTCTCTCTCTCTCTCTCTCTCTCTCTCTCTCCTCTCTCTCCCTTCCTCTCCCTCTGTCTCTCCCTCTCTCCCTTATATTCACCCTTTTTTCCTTACCCCAAAGATGCCACACTTTCCATACTCTTCTCAATTTTTACTTTTCACTTAACAATATATTTTGAAAATAATTCCATATTAGTTCATAGAGTTCTTCTTCACACTTTCCCACAGCTGTATGGTGCTCCATTACGTAGATGTTCCATAGTTTATTTAATTATATTTCTGTTTTAGCTTTTATTTCTTTATTTTTTTAAACTTTTATTTATTTAAGTGTGTTTTTCCAGGACCCATGAGCTCCAAGTCAAGTAGTTGTTTCAATCTAGTTGTGGAGGGCGCAGCTCACAGCGGCCCATGTGGGAATCGAACCGGCAACCTTGTCGTTAAGAGCACCGCGCTCTAACCAACTGAGCTAACCCACCACCCCGGTTTTAGCTTTTATATTGTTTCTAATATGTTAAGTTTTCTTGCAGTTTTCTAATAGATAACCATATAACATAAATATAAAATAAATATATAAATATAAAATATATAAACATGAAATAAATATATTTAAGTAAATATGTATTTATTTATTTATTTATTTATTATTGGAGATGTATCTTCAGGAAATATCCCCAAAAGTCATATTACTGCATCAAAAGGTAAACATATGTTATTTTGTTAGATATTGTGAAATCCCCTCCACATGGGCTCTGCCATTTGGTTTTCCCACAGCCTCACTAACATAATGTGTTGTCAAGCTTTTACATTGTGGCCAATATGATAGAGGAGAAATATCTCAGCCCAGTATGTTTATGTGTATTTTATTTGTAGTGAAGGTAAATACCTTTTCAAATGGTAATGGGCTATATTTCAATTACCTATTCATGTTTTCCAGACTTTTAAATTTTGGTCATTTTTCCCTTTAGCTTTAATTGTTTTCACTATAAAGTGTACATAACATAAATTTTACCATTTTAGTTATTTTTAAGTATACAGTTCAGTGGTATTAAATACATTCATATTTTTGTGCAACTGTTAGCACCACCCATTTCTAGAACTCTTTATTTTGTAGAATTGAAACTTTATACCCATTAAATAATAATTCCCCATTCTCCCTCTCCTGGCAACCATTCTACCTTCTGATTTTGACTACTTTGGGTGCCTCATGTAAGTGGAATCACACAGTATTTGTTTTTTTGTGACTGGCTTATTTCAGTTAGTGTAAAGTCCTCAAGGTTTATCCATGTCGTATCACATGACAGAATTTCCTTCATTTTCAGGCTGAATCATATTACATTGTATGTGTCGATGGACACAGGTTGCTTCTATGTTTTAGCTATTGTAAGTAGTACTTACATGGGTGTGCAAATTTCTCTTCAGGGCCCTGCTTTCAATTCTTTTGGATATGTGGCCAGAAGTAGAATTGTTGGATCATATGGTAAATACATTTTTTAATTTTTTGAGAATGCTATATTATTTCTTACAGAGGCTCTATGAGTTTACATTCCTACCAACAGTACAAAAGGGTTCCAATTTTGCCACATCCTTGCCAACACGTCTTTCCTTTGCTTTGCTTTGCTTTGCTTTGCTTTGCTTTCCTTTCCTTTGCTTTTCTTTCCTTTCCTTTCCTTTCCTTTCCTTTCCTTTCCTTTCCTTTCCTTTCCTTTCCTTTCCTTTCCTTTCCTTTCTTTTCCCCTTCCCCTTCCCCTTCCCCTTCCCCTTCCCCTTCCCTTCCCTTCCCTTCCCTTCCCCTTCCCCTTCCCCTTCCGCTTCCCCTTCCCCTCCCCTTCCCCTTCCCCTTCCCTTTCCCCTTCCCCTCCCTTCCCTTCCCTTCCTTTCCTTTCCCTTCCCTTTCCTTTTTCCTTCCTTCCTTCCCTCCCTCCTTTCCTCCCTTCCTTTGATAGTAGCTATCCTAATGTACCAGGGTGAGGTGGTATCTCATTGTGGTTTTGATTTTCATTTCTCTAATGATTAGAGATGTTAAACATCTTTTCATGTCCTTCTTGGCAATTTGTGTATCTTCTTTGGAGAAATATTCATTCAGGTCCTTTGCCCATTTTTGAATCTGGTTGTTTATGTTGAGTTTTAGAGAACTCCTATATATTCTGGATATTAATCCCTAATCAGATATATGATTTATAAATGTATTCTCCAATTTTATGAGTTGCCTTATATTCTGTTCATAGTTTCTGTTGATATCCCAAAGTTTTCAGTTTTTATGAAGTCCATTTATTTTTCTTTTGTTGCCTGTACTTTTGGTGTCATATTCAAGAAACCTGTCAAATCTAATGTTGTGAAGCTTTTGCTCTCGGTTTTCTTCTAACAGTTTTATAGTTTTAATTCTTAAGTTTTTAGGTCTTTGATCCATTTATTTTTTATATGGTATTAGGTAAGGGTTCAACTTCATTCTTTTGCATGTGGATATCTAGTTTTACCAGCAGTGTTTGTTGAAAAGACTGTCTTTTCCCCACCGAGTGGTCTTGGCACCCTCATGAAAAATCATTTGGCCATATATGTCAGGGTTTATTTTGGGGCTCCCTGTTCTATTCCATTGACCTATATGTCTGTTTTTATGCCAGTACCACTATTTTGATTACCATAGCTTTGCAGTAGGTTTTTAAATCAGGAACTGTCATCCCTCCAGTTTTGTTCTTCTTTTTCAAGATTGTTTTACGTATTTGTGGTCCCTTGAGATTCCATATCAATTTTGGGGTGGGTTTTTCTATTTCTGCAAAAGACATCATTGGGATTTTGATAGACATTGCACTAATCTGTAGATCACTTTTGATAGTATTAACATTTTGACAATATTAACTCTTCCAGTCTATGAACATGGAATATCTTTCCACTTATATATAGCTTCTTAAATATTTTAAAGCAATGTTTTATGGTTTTTATTGTTCTACCTTTAAGCTTTTCAGAATCCTTTATTTATGAGGGATGTTAGTATTTTACCTGTGAGAGATGTTATAAATCTGTTCATCCAGTCACATAGTGTTTTGACTTTGCTTGTTGTATTTTTGCCATGCAAAATTTTGTAGTGAAATTTCTCTTTTGTTCATACTTCTGGATTTTGAGTCATAGTTAGAAAGTCTCTGCTACAACAAGTCAATACTAGAATTTACTGGCGGCTCTGGCCTGGTGGCTCAGGTGGTTGGAGCTCCGTGCTCCTAACACAGAAGGCTGCCAGTGCGATTTCCACATGGTCCAGTGCCAGATAGCTCAGTTGGTTGGAGCGCGGGCTCTCAACCACAAGGTTGCCGATTCGACTCCTGGACTCCCGCAAGGGATGGTGGGCTGTGCTCTCTGCAACTAACAATGGCAGCTGGACCTGGAGCTGAGCTGCACCCTCTACAACTAAGATTGAAAGGACAACAACTTGACTCGGAATAAGTACTGGAAGTACACACCTTTTCCCAATAAGGTCCTGTTCTGCTTCCCCAAATAAAAAAAACAAAGCAAGCAAACAAACAAACAAACAAGAAAACTAGAATTTACCAATATTTTTTTCTAGAGCTTGTATGGTTTTATTTTTATGTTGCATCTCTAATATACATGGAATTGTGTATGCTATGGGATATTGATCTGATTTCATCTTTCTCCAAATGTCTATCTAGTTGTTTCAGCACCATTTATTAATACATCTCTTTTTTTAGTTTAGATTTAGTAATCTGAGATGTCACTTTAATTTGCTAAAATTCCATATATGGTTTACTTCTATTCTATTTCCCAATCTGTCTATTCATACATCAGTACAACACTGTTTGAATAATAGAGAATTTTAAAAATTTAATAGTTAAGTAGCTAGCTTCCTATTATATTTGTGGATTTTATTTTTCAGTTTTTCTCAATTTTGCATACATGCTTATTTTTCCACGTTAACTTTGTAGCTCTATAAAGAAACGTTTTTGGTATCTTTATAGCAATTGTTTTAATTTATAAATTAACTTGAGGAGACATTGCATCTTTTTGATGTTGAACCATCCTATCCAAGAACAAGGGACATCTTCCCATTTGTTCAAGACTATTTTTGTGTCTTTCAGAGGTGTTTTAAAGTTTTTCTCACATAGGCTTTGCATTTTTGTTAACTTCACTTGAAGTATTTTGTTTCCTGCTTTGCTATTTTAAATGCTTTTATTTTACCATTAAATCTAGTCTACCATGTTATTGCTTGTGTATATAAAATATATTGATTTCTATATGTTAATTTTCTGTTCTGATACTTTATTGAATTACATTGTTGTTGAAGGTTGTTTTATCATTGATGCTCTGTGGTTTTTCAGAAACTCTGCAACTAGAGATAGTTTTATTTCTTTCCATGTTCCTATGCTATAATTCAGCAGTTCTCAAATCTTCTGGTCTCAGGACCACTTTATACTCTGAAATATTTTTGGGTACCCTCAGGACTTTTGGTTGTGGGTTATATCTATTAAAATTTACCTAATGAGCATTCAGACTCAGAAAATTACACCTATTTATTAATTCATGTTAAAGTAACATGGTAAGTCCATTGCATGCTGGCATTGATATTTTTAATGAATGAATTACTTTTATTAACTTAGTGACAAGATTGACATTGTTGTGCATTTTTATAGATCTCTTTGACATCTGGCTTAATAGAAAAGAGGTAAGTATATCTGTTTCTGCAACATTTTCAATCTATTGCAATATTTTTTCTGGTTGAACTATATAAAGATTGTCTAGCTGTATACACATATGTAGTGGGAAAACAAAGGAATATTTTCATGACATTTTCAGAAAATTGTAGATGTTCTCCGTATAGTCCAAAACTTGACCTGTGGTAACTTCTTAATGTTTTTTATAATGTGGAATCTGAAACCATTTCAATGAACTTTTTATACTATGTTAATGAAAACCCATTAGTGTATCTTGCAGTTTGAATAGGTCTTTTACCCATGAATAAGTTTGTTACATGTGTATTGGAAACATTGTTTCACTGTTATTTAAATATTTCAAATGTTAACATATTTCATTAGAAAATATTAAAACATCACATTTGTTAAAATTATTACTGATCTCATCAGAAAAGGGTTTAATTATTGGGAAGCTGTCAAGCTTATGGTGGTAGATGTACAATTGCAAAATCTTGATTTTTATCATTGGCAGAAAATCTTGCATCTTGTTTTCCTTGAAGTTTGCTTTGTGCCTTCTCTAGAAAATGTCTGCCAGATAGTCAATCTCAATAACTATAATTTATCTGTCAATTTTTCTTTTATGGAAAATGGTGTTCCATAAAATAAGTGCTAACTCAGCTTACAACTGAAACAGTTATACAAATTATTTGCCTTAAAACAAGCATTATAATTTGGTGTGCAGCATAAGTCCTTTATGCTTACTTCCCCTTTCATCACAGTGAGAATTAAAAAGAACAGTACTCAAAGACTGAGATTTAATAATATTAATAATTACTGCTTACGGGCATTCTCGAGTGAATTTTTTTTTCTTCTGGTGCCTGACAGTGAAGTATACAATAGTTATTAGTAAAGTCTGATGATGTTACCTTGATTTTAATCCCCATGCTATTGCATCATCAGTGAAAGTATCAATACAGTAGAACCAGCAAGTAACATATTAGTGTTATTGGAAGAACAATCTTGACATTTCAAATCCCTTGAGATTTGGATTTTATCAGACCTTTCTCCAACTATTCACATTATTACATGAACTTTCCTTTGTAATTTGTTAATATAGTGAACTACATTGATTAATTTTTCAAATGTTAAACCAACCTTGCATCCCACTTGGTCCGGATGTGTTAGTCTCTTTATGTATTGTTAGGTCTGATTTGATAAAATTTTCATTAGAATTTGTATATATACATTCATGAAAGATTCTGGTCTGTAGTATTCATTTTTTTCTTTTTGTTATTTCATGTGTTATGTGTATATTCATGAAGGGTATTGGCTTGTAGTTTCTTTTCTTGTTATTTCAGACTTTGATTCAGAGTAATGTTGACCTTAGAGGGGTGTGAAAAATAGTCCCTCCTCTTTAATTTCGTGCGAGAGTTTGTTAGAATTGATATTAATCTTCCTTAAAAGTTTGTTAGAATGCTCTGGTGAAGCCATGCGTGCATGGATTTTTCTTTGTGGAAAAGTTGTAAACTACAAACTTAATTCCTTTAATAGATATGAGGCTACTCAGATTATTCATTTCTTCCTAATTGAACTTTGGTATTTATACTTTAAGGAATTTGTGCATTACACTTAAGTTATTGAATTTATTGAAATAAGGTTGTTTGTAATATTTTCTTATCCTTTTAATATCTGTAGAATTTGTATTGGAACCCTATCTCCTTCCTCATATGGGTAATTTGTGTCTTCAGTCTTTATTTTCCAGTCTTTGTATAAGTGTGTGAATATTATTGATTTTTTTCATATAGGTAACTTTTGGTTTCATTTATTTTTTTTCCTGTATTTCCTATTTTTATTTCTCTGCTCTACTATGCATTATCTCCTTTCCCTGCACTCTTTGGATTTTAGTTACTCTGTTTCCAGTTTCCTTAGGTAGAAGCAGAATTCCTTGGTTTGAGACATCCTTTCTTTTCTGATGTAGGTATTAGCTGCTGTAATTTCCCCTAAGTATTACTTTATTAACATTCCACACATTTTGATATGTCGGTTTTTATTTTCATTTTGGTCAAATGCTCTCTAATTTTCTTTTTGTCATTTTTCTTTTACCTATGGATTATTATTTAGAATTGTCTTTTTCAGTTTCTGAGTATTAAGGATCTTTCTTTTATTCAGGTCTTTTTTTATTGACATAAATTAATTTCATTGTCAGAGAACAAAATATTTATGTAAATATCTGTATGTCTGTCGGTATTTGCATGTGTCTTCATGTGTGTGGTGCGTATTTATATTTCCTCATTCTGTCCACCAAGAGGGTCTGGGAATAGCAATCTACCAATAGCAACACTTACCTAACATCCAGGTCTTTCCTTTAAATATCTTTCTCCACTAAAAGGAACGGGGGCTCCTTGGAGAAATGGCTGATTCTGGGACAAAGGTAGTGAAAATACAAATGAGCCTGGAATATCTTGTATCAGAAATCAAGGAAATTCTCAAAGAATGATGGGCTATGTCCACAGTTTATAGAATCCAGCTTGCCATTCTAAATCTGGTTAAATTTTCCATCAGAATATGTAATGATAATTATGGATTTTAACCTATTGAATAATATAGGAAACCAGAAGTTGAATGATATATGTATATACACAAACACAGGTTTGATGAGAAATTGTATACTAACATAGTTTCACAATACTTCCCCACAAAATATTTATTAATTATGAAGGGGAAAGAGCTATTTTACATTGAAGAACACTGAAAATACCACCTTAATTAAGTAATCATAGCAATGGGACAGTTTGAACCTGTGTCCCACCTGGTAGAATCCAATGAGAAGAATGCAGCATCATTTCTGTAATATTTCTGCCAAATATGCATAAGCTGAATCTCTTCATGCTGAAACGTCAATTAAACCCAAACTGAGTTACATCCACAAACTAACCTATAATCTTCAAAAAGGATCAAGGATTGTTAGAGGAATACTGAGAAATTGTTATAGCCTGAAGGGGACTTAAAAGACATGAAAACATGATTATGAACTTTTTTTTTTTTTTGCTATGGTGAAAAGTATGGGGACAGCTGATGAGACTAACAGGCTCTCTGTATTAGATGGTAACAATCAATATTAAGTTTCTGATTTTGATGGTTGTATTGAGTTTATGTAGGAGAATGTCTTTATAGGAAATATACACTAAAATATTCAAGTATGATTGGGTATCTGATTAGCAACCTTTTCTTAATGAGTCAAGAAAAAAAAGTTCCTTGTATTGAACTTGGAGTTTTTCTTTAAGTTTGTGATTATCTCAAAAAACTTTTTTAAGTGTTAAAAGAAAAAAGGTTTGTGCAAAGAGCCTCAAAGTTGTAATCTGCCTTGATTCGGTTGTTATCGGTTAATTTTAACATTATTCTAAAGAGCCTAATGATTTTTTTCCTAAAAATTTGAGTAGCCTTGAACAATCTGGGCTATTTTTGAAGACATCCTCTCTGGTAGTAAAGGGAAGAGAAAACATTTTTCAATCAAGGAAAATGGAAGGATAGAGAGTTTAACTGATTTTCTCTGCTTCAAATAATTGTTACAGCCAGAAGTAAAATATTGGCTTTCTTATTTTCAAACCAATTTCTGAAAGTATTTTATAACTTAAAAATTGTGTGAAAGTACCTTAACAGTTCTAGTCCTGTATTTCTCATGTAAAAATATGAATTTGATTAAAATATTCTCCAGCTTATTACAATAGATTACAGTGTAACACTCTCTCAGGCTCATGGATTGAACTGCTGGAGTCTGCTATCATTTTGTCACTATAAAGAACACCCCCTTGTAAAAAAATGTCTCCCTGGTGGTCTGAAATTCTCAGTATTAGATCTATTCCATTGGATTAAAATAACATTTTTTTAAATTGTCCTTTAGAGAGTAATTTTTTTTTTTTTTTTTTTTTTTTTTTAGAATCTCATCAAATACATTAGAAAACTCTGGGTTAGACTGATTTCTTTATCCAAACTGTTCAAAACTGTTAAAATGCCAGAATGCTTTGTGGCTCTAAGAGAAATATACAACTCATTGTTTCTCAAACTTAGTTGCCCAGGGACATAAGGCATTGTTTTACGGAAAACATTTTAGGAAAAGCTGAATAAAGAAAAGTACATTATTAGAGAAGAATGTAAATGAACCAATATCACATGTCAAATCTTAGCTCACGTTTATTATATCAGCAAAGTAGTTTGGGAGCACTACTCCAGTTGGGAGTAGTTCTCCTTTCAAAACCAAGGCCATGAGCTACTCCAGTAGGAGTGCAGACTTGATAGTAACACTAGGTCAGGAGTTTGCGCAGACAATATTATCAATGTCACATAGTGGAAAAACTGTGGATTGGGAACCATCTTGACTTGGATTACAATCCAGGTTTTTCCAGTTCCACTCTGTATTGTTGGTCAACTCAGTAACCACTCTGAATGTCAATTTCCTCATGCCCAAAGTGGAGATAAAACAATAACGATGATGATACTTGTAGTAGCAAATGCTTATGTATCATTTTAGTTAGGCACTGTTCTCATCACTTACTAGATATTAACTCATTTGATCCTTACCAAAAATCACTTGAGATATTCTTATTTCTGTATACCATTCTGACCATACAGAAATGTTGTGGTGATTAGATGAAATATATGGAATGCCTTTTGCAGTGCCTGGGACAGCCTGAGCACTAAATAGTAACCCTCATCGCTCTCATCCTCGTCATGAGACTGCTAGGTACCAGGGTGTATAGGCAGAGGAGAGGTACGGCTGATGGAGGTGTAATGGGCTATAAAATGAGAAGGCAGGAGCATTACAGAAAAATGTCACAGCTTTCAGAGACTTCCCTGGAGCTAATTATGGCCATGACTTCCCACTCTTTATTTCTTTACACACTTAAAATATTAAGCTTCTCCTATACCACGCTGTCACTTTTGGCAAAAGTGATTGTTTAATCAACAGATCTGTTTTCTCTTGAGTGCCTGCTATGCATGGATAATAATACCTGTAAGTCAAATTTGTCAGATGGTCACAAGAACAACGGAGAAAGTAAATCAGGAGAGGCAGGCAGAAAGTGCGAGGTGAGGAGCGCGCTTTTTATGTAAGCTTTTCTTCCTTCCTTCTCTAGAATTTCCATAGAAAAGTCTATACAGCACAATAAAAGGCAGGAAGGGAAGAGATGGGGTGACAGGGAAAGAAACTTGTGATTGGCATTTAACTTTTGTTCATTCTGAAGTGTGGAATGTAGAAAAACCGGCCCAAACACCTGCAATGCCATGTTACCTTGTGTACCCAGGCACATTTTGTTTTTTTAAAACCAGAGTCCTGAAGTCTTGATTCAGCATTACCCACATAACCTGATTCCATTGACTTCTTCAGTTTTTCCATGGCCTTAAGTGTTTGCTAATGTAATGTCTCACAAATGGCTAATATATTGCTGTGCTAAGCAGCATTTCTGCTGTCAGCGGTACACCAGCAAATGAAGTACCTCACAAGGGAAACATTGAATTAAATGGTGCACACTGCACTGGCTGTGTTCTCTCCCGCTTTGGAATGACTTCACCTTCTCAGTTCCCAAGTGAAATAAAACTCCTTCCATCTGTGCTAGACTTGCATTCTGAAAGGTTTTGGGGATTTATGATTCTTAGCGATGGAAGGCAGGAGCGATGAAGCACTAAGCAAATGTAAATTGCCACACTGGCTTTTATAACTGTAACCATTGATGAGAGAGTTAATTGCCTGTGTACTTTGTTTTTAACTATTGAGCTTAACTGGAAACTGAGAAGTTGACAAAATTACCAAAAAGTTAGAAGAGAACTAAAGAATGAAGAAAAAAGATTGAAATTCGGAATGATTTGGCTGGAAATACCAAATAATTTTATTATTATTGTACTTGGCAAGATGATCAGAATCTTTTTTAAATTTGTATTTTTTAGAAGTCTGTATATATTGTTGTTACAATAAATTTATTAGTAGACATTTATGTTGATTATATGCCTCTAATAGGCTTGGTTTCTGAAACTGAAGACAAAGATTAAAAAATAAAAAGACAGTATTAACAATGTGTTCTATAGATAATGCTAAAGAATAAATAATTTTTCTCTGTAATTTGGTTAAGACATTGGGTCTGAGAATTAATTTACTTGAAATGTTCCTGAATAAGAAGGCTCTAATTTCTGTCTTGATAATGAAGGAGAACTACAGGCAGACAGGACTCCGTGTTACAAATTGAGCAATCCTCGTGATTTTTAATCCTAGAACCCACCTGTGGCAACATTTGGACCTGTGAATGAAGTGGAGTTCTCATAGAGATTCAGAAAGACTGTGGCTATTGATAAACTTGATTCATTTTAATAGGAAATTATTTTTAAATGCCAATAATCGTAACTTATTAAATAAATATTCCACTATGTAAATATTTGGTACCTAATGTTTGTCTTTTTGGAGTACTTCCTTGGTCTCTGGAAACCCTGAAGAATAAATATATTGATAGCGTAATATAATCTTCAATGATTTAGAAGCTACTGTATCCTTAAATCCATAAAAACGATTATAAAGATTTCTTTTTGTCCACAGAAATGAAACAATTAACATACAATCCTAAAAAAATGTGAATGACATTTTATACATCTTAATTTAATAGTAATTCCATATATGATTACTTTCCATTTACTTACTTAATTCACTGGAAATGTTCTAGTATCATTCTGCCTGGGAGTTTGATTAAAATGCTTATTAATTTGTTTTGCTTTGTTGTATATAATGTGCATACTAATGTGCATGCACTTTATTTCCATTACCCAGCCTGTTGTACAAATATTCAATGATTTTCAGATTTTATGATGTGGACTTATTATCCAGCTCTTGGTTCCCACTGTGTCTCACTCTCATAACATACGTAATGCCGAATACGTATGTTATCCAGGACCTCTTTGCTAACAGATGTAGGATCGTATAACATCTGTGCTTATTCTCTTTAACTTTTTAAACCTTTCTTTACAGCTAAGCTATCCTTTTACTTTTAAATTCCAAACACTTCCCTTCTTTTTACAGTTGTCCCTACAGTAATGACTCACATTTATTGAACTAGAACTTTTATGGTTGCTGAAAAAGCACAGAATCAACTTCACATGTACTGAAATTTAGCATAGGGAACTCAAATTTGGGGAGGCATTTCAGGTTTCTTTATGCTCCTGTATAATACAGACAGACCCAAATCAAAGAACACAGGGCTATAGTAAAATAAGACCAGGGTCTTATTAATTTTTGCTACAAAAGACGCATTAGAGATGATTATCCGGCTAGGTGTTATTTTCGGGGAAACACGGTAAGATTACATAGGTTGCAAGTATACAATTCTGTAATGCATCATCTGTATATTGCATTGTGTGTTCACCAACCAAAGTCAAGTCTAGTTCTGTCACCATATTTATATTTGATTATATATTCATGGCGGCCAAGATACGGTATGTATTTTTATTTGTTTAAAAGTACCTTTTCTCTATGGGGTAAATACCACTTTCAGATCTGCTACAGACAAGAAAAAGAAAGGAAGACCAGCTGTTCTTAGGATGTTGTATGACACATTTTGTGGTATTTCCAGTAATTTTTTCCTTTGCTGACTCGGCTGTAGTACTCCAGTTAATTAAACGATTGTCACACTTTGTACCATTAGTGTTGTTTTGGTGTGATCTTCTGGTTTGGGTCTTTGTAAGCTTTATCATGACTACAGGTGAGGATGAACAAGAAAATTCTATCTATAGCAGAAAAACAGACTGTCTTAAACATTACTCCAAGAGGTGTGCTAGCACATTAAAGAGGGAATAACATTCTAATAACATTACGAAAGGCTAACATTAAGAAAGGCTAAAAGCAGTGACTCTGAAGACAAGTTGCCAGCACTGCCTGTTGCTTTCATCAGTATATCTGGCCTGTTTCATCCAAGCGTCTGCATTCAGGTTAGAGACTTGTGTCATTCTAGCCCTATTCTCCACAGTGTTCGGATGTGACATTATTTTGAGAAGAAACTATTTTATCACTGTTCAAAAAAGCTCCTTTGCTCTCTCTGCGATTTGATTTAAAATAACATGTGAGAGTGGCAGTACAGATAAAATAAGACTAGCGATGAATTGATAATTGTTGAAAGGTCCATGGGGGTTTACTCTTTGCTCTACTTTGTATATGTTTGAAAAATATCTAATGAAATGTTAAAACAAAACAATGTAGAAATGAAAACGATGTAAAAGGAAAAAGTCCTTTGTTAGCATATGGCATCCATGGAGAAAATTACATATATATGTATATATGGTGGACAATTATTAGGTTGGTGCAAAAGTAATTGTGGTTCTTGCAATTATTTTTAAACTTTTAAACTGTAATTAGTTTTGCACCAACCTAATACATTCACGAACTCATCCTCGAAAAGATGCTACATACCTCATTGCTGAACATCACTACGGTCACCTTTGAAGTACTCCCTTTGGGAAGCTATGCACTGACGCTAGCGCCTAGTCCACCCTTCAAAGCAATTTTGGAACTCTTTTTCTGGAATGTCCATCAGAGCTGTTGTCGTATTACACTTGATGTCCTGAATGTCATCAAAATTTCTTCCTTTCAATATTTTCTTTATCTTCACATAAAGAAGTCATTGGGGGCCAGATCAGGTGAGTAGGGAGGGTGTTCCAATACAGTTATTTGTTTACTGGCTAAAAACTCCCGTACAGACAGTGCTGTGTGAGCTGGTGCATTGTCATGATGCAAGAGCCCAGAAATGGTGAAAAGTTCAGGTCATCTAACTTTTTCACGCAGCCTTCTCAGCACTTCCAAATAGTAAACTTGGCTAACTGTTTGTCCAGTTGGTACAAATTCATAATGAATCATCCTTCTGATATCAAAAAAGGTTAGCAACATTGTTGCAACAAGTTCACAAACTTAATTGTCTGATAGTGTGTGTGTGTGTGTGTGTGTGTGTGTGTGTGTGTGTGTGTGTATTTCTGTGGTTTGAAACTTCATAGAATGTGTCTATCAGAATCACCCAGAAGAGATTTTGGCAAATACATTTCTGGGATCTCATCTCTGAGATTTCAATTTAGTAAATTGGGGAGGGAAACAGCTTTCCAATGGGAACCATTGCCACTTTTAACTGGCTGCATTATGTCATGAAACCCATTTTGGGAAAAACAGAATTCAATGAAGATAGAAAAAAGATAGAAAATGATAAAATTTGTGAAGTTCACCAATTTTGTAAAATTGACAATGTTTCTGAAGGTAGAATTATGACACTTTTTCATAGTTGGTAGCCTGTGATGCTGGTTTCCTTGGAATGAGATCTAGAAAGAATTCATGGGACATTAGAGATGAAAATTTATTTAGACATCTCTTGTCCACTCTCTTTATTTTATAGACTAAAAAATCGAGGCTTCCAGAGAATGTGGCACAAAACTCAATAGCTAAATTTAGCAAGTATTTATTGAAAATCTGTAAAAGCCAGGCATTGTGTTTGAGTAAGGACTTGAACCACAGAAATAACTAAAAGTTGTATTTTTCTGACGTGGAGAAACTTGTCTGTGTCTTCTCATTTTAATTTCATTCTTTTATCATACCATGCTGCCTCTCTTCTTATCTTTCCTCCAACTTTATATAAATCTACTTAACTACAAAGAGAACATTTAATTTAAAATTAATTTCCGAAATTGAGGATTTGTCCTTAGAACTTAAAAAGAAAAAGAACAATGGCTAATTCTAAAAATAACATCTGTTTACCACTAAGGAAGGATAGTTACTCTCCATATTAAGAATGGTTTCAATACACGTTAGGGTTACCCAGCATCAACATCTAAAGAAGAAAGATGGTTTGGAGCAGCAGAGGAGAGATGACATACCTGAATTATTAACCCTTGCCTGATACTAACTGGTCTCTACAAGAATGAACTGGGCATTTGAGAGCAAGTGTAGAGAAACATGTCAGACAGGAAGTTCACTTTCTTAGGGTCCATAGGATCATAGGGCCATCCAGACAAAAGCACTTAAAGAATGTTGGGGTTCAGTTGATTTTATTTTTTAACTTAAGCTTAGCGTTAGAACATAACTCTTCCCCATATGACTTTTTTTGTTTCTCCTAACTCCTGTAACCACAAAAATCTCGCTTTATATTGTTTGAGGTTGTAGAGGCCTAATATCCAAAGAGAATGAAGTAAACAGTGTAGGCCAGCAGGAAGACATTAGAAAACTCTAATCATTGCCTATTGACTAGGGATTTAGTGGTTGTCTAAAACGCAGAGTGGTTTGAATGCCTACACTTCTGCAGATAATCTTTCTCTTGGTTAGTTTTTTAGGTATCCCAATATGGGAACAGAGTCCCAGAGAGCAGTTTCCAGGCTCTCGGCCTCACGTGGGGGAGTGCTGGCTCGGGTATTAGATGGCCGTCAGCTGTGGCTAGTTGGCCGTCAGCTGTAACCAGTTGACCAATTGGCCACTGGTGTAGCTGCCGTGGCTGCGTTGGTTGGTCAGTTGGTTGATTGGCAGGCAGAGAAGTGGACAGCAGTTTGCAGGTCGTGTGGATCCAGCCTCCAGTGAGACTATAGTGGCATGACTCCCCTACCTATGACTCCGTGGGTGTTCCTTTTTGGCCTAGCCACATCCTGCGTTCTTATGTGGGGAGCAGGAGCAGAGAACCCGCAGGCCGCCTCGCACAACAAATGGTGCAGCGAGCAGGGTCTCCCGCACAACAAATGGCGCAGTGAGCAGGGTCCCCGCACAACAAATGGCGCAGTGAGCAGGGTCCCCGCACAACAAATGGCATAGCGAGCAGGGTCCCCCGCAGAACAAATGGCAGAGCGAGCAGGGACACCCAGTGATCCTCAAATTTAATATGTAAAATAATTACGATACAAAGTTATACACACACACACATATATACTGTATTTTAAGGCAGATTTAAAATTTTCTTATTTTTAATTATGTAATATTTTACTACTGGTGACGTTAGAGCTCATCCCCACTGTAAGATGTGAGTGCTGTAGTTAAATACTTGTCCCAACATAATAAGTAAGTAATTGGCCATGATACAGTGGAAATGGGAGAATCAATGACTGAAAACGAATTTCCATTCAAGAAGACAAGAATAATTATTTACTAGGTTTTAAATTCCCTCCAAAATTAGAAGAGTCCAAAGACATTAACTATGCATATAAGCAGAAGTTACATATTAAAATATTTTACTCTCAGGTGGTGGTTCTTTTTTGCTGAGAGAAGATAGTATCAACCATCTACTTGCAGGGCAAATTCCTGGAGCTTTGACAAAAAGAAAATGATTGGGAAGAACTTTATATATATATATAAAATTTGAGTTTAATTGCAAGTGTTCTGCACCAAATGTAGACAGCCCTCAGCCAGCCTCCTCCCTCTATTCTTGACGGAGTTCCTCAGGTGTCACTTTATTTTTTAAACCTGTATATTGTAGTTCGAATATAATATGGTTCTGGTGGAGAAAATGCATTAGTTCCACTTACAAAAACATTTAAAGGAGAGTGGGTTCC
Source organism: Rhinolophus hipposideros (assembly GCF_964194185.1). Classification (NCBI taxonomy): domain Eukaryota; kingdom Metazoa; phylum Chordata; class Mammalia; order Chiroptera; family Rhinolophidae; genus Rhinolophus; species Rhinolophus hipposideros. The sequence continues at coordinate 12,150,784 of NC_138047.1, read as the reverse complement.
TATTAGAAACGAAAGGGAGTATTTTATCTATAAAAAGCTAAAATGGAATTATTGAAAGACAATGGACAACTTGTATAAAATGACAACTAAAAGTGAAAGTAGATTTATTTCAAGCTTTGGCAATAATAATAATAGCAATAATAATATCCCCAAAGTTTAGGTATGAAACTACTCATTTTGTGGCTAGCAAAACTATCTATGAATTTAGATAGGGAGTATTATGAGTAGAACTTGGCTAAAATATTAAAATAAAACCCCAAAATGGAATTCATTATCAGCTTATTCTATTATTGCCATTTACCCTAAATTTATAATTATCAATTTTGTCCTACTGGAAACATATCCCCCACTTGGCTTGGTCTCCTGTCATTGTGAAGCTTTAATGCATCTATCTGACAAAAGAATTGACACTAGGGGTCCTTCTTAGATGTCTATTACTTGTGACAGGTTAGGTTAAGTTTTAAATGAGCAAGACAATTTCTTTCATACTATGCAACCAGAGCCCAAAAGTATAGTATCTGAAGGAAGCAAGGTGTGATTCAGAAGAACCTGTGCCTTAGATCAGGCCTGGGTTCCATTGATGGTTGTTTCTGAACAGCTGGGTCATCTCGGGCATTCAACTTCTTTGTGACCCAGTTCTCCTTATAAAGTGGTATAACTATTACCTCCTTTACACTGCGTAAAGTTCTTGTGAGAATAAAATTTGATACCAGATGTGAAAAGAGAAGTACCAGACAAATATGAAATGAGATTTTTCACTGCTTTTATATATTGGTTTTCCCATCCTAAACTGTTTTTTTATTTTCTTTTTCAAAATTTTTAGTGTCGAAATTCAGTCACATATATCTTCATTACTGATGTGCAAGTCAGGGAATGGGTAGGAATCAATGTGAGGTCATGGAAAGGTCAACTACAATTTTATATTTATATATATATACATATATATATGTATATATATATATATATATATATATTTACAAGAAGTGGAGTACAGCATTAGGAATAGAGACAGTGGAAATATAATGGCTGTGTGCAATGTCAGAGGGGTAGTAGATTGGGGGAGGGGCATTGTGGGAATAGAGTCAGGAGTGCAGTTTCCAGGCTCTTGGCCTCACATGGAAAGGTGCTGGCTCAGATAGTAAATGGCCATCAACTGTGATTGGATGGCCATCAGCTGTGGCTAGTTGGCCGTCAGCTGTAAGCAGTGAGCCATTGGCCACTAATATAACTGCCGTGGCTACGCGAGCAGAAAAATGGGGGCTAGCAAGAAGATGGTGGCTGAGCTAGCAAGCGCGGATTGCAGTTAGCAAGTGAGGTTGGTTGGCAGAGAGAAGTGGACGGCAGGTTGTGGATAGTGTGGCTCCTGCTTCCTGTGTCTCCAACCCAGCTGCCAGTGAGACTATAGTGGTATGACTCCCTTATCTAAGGCTCCGTGGGTGTTCCTTTTTGTCCTCACCACATCCTGCGTTCTTATGTAGGGAGCGGGACTAGAGACCCCACATGCCACCCTGCATGATGCCCTGCATGACACATGGCACAGCGGGCAGCGTATGGTGCTGGCCAAAACTCTCCAAAGGGCAGTGGAGCAGTTTGTGCGTATGAACACTCAGTCTCAGGAAGACCAGGTGGAGCAGCTGCCAGAGCTGGAGTGGGAAGATGTGGACGATTCCCTAACCAGCATAGGCCAGAGAAAGCGAAGGTTGTTGTGGCCATGTGGGCTGGGAAGTTCTTGCTGAGGCAGCCTGGATGCAGGACTTGTCCCAGGAGGAAACGCTTGCTGAGTCCTCCGTGGGAGATGCTGGTGAGATCAAGGATGTCCCTCACCCCCAGGACAGTCCTGGCGAATGACTATGGACTATGGGGAATTGCCTTCTATCCCTGATTTAATGGACCGCTTGACTGTTTGCTTGGGAATGTACCACCATGTAGTGGAATTGGCGGATGTTTGCTTTTGTGTCTTGACCGGCCGCCATCGAGAATATGTAAGCACCTTGACTGTGAGCTGCTGTTGTTCCAGCACAGTACCCCGAGAGGCCCAGAGAGAGTGGCAGTGCCCTAAGAACCCAGGCTGAGTCAGGAAGTCTGGCTGTGCCCAGAGAGAGTGGCAGTGCCCTGAGAGGCCCTGGCTGTGTCCAGGAAGTCTATCTGTGCCCAGAGAGAGTGACAGTGCCCTAAAAGGCACTGGCTGTGCCCGGGGAGACTGGTGGTACCCTAAGAAGCCCAGGAAGTCTGGCTGTGCTCAGAAGGACCAGTGGTGCCCTGAGAAACCCTGTTCCCAGAGAGCCTGGCTGTGTCCAGGATACTGCATTCATCTCCAGGCTCCTCGCACAGGGCCCCTCGCGGAAGATGCTTGTTGCGTAGATTGTGAGGCGAGACCCTGTAGGGGTGGAGTGTGGGGACAGAGCCAGGAGTGCAGTTTCCAGGCTCTCGGCCTCACATAGAAAGGTGCTGGCTCATCCAATCAACTGTTGGCCGTCAGCTAGTAACTAGTTGGCCGTCAGCTGTAACTAGTGAGCTATTGGCCACTAATATAACTGCTGTGGCTACGCTAGCAGCAAATCGGGGCTAGCAAGAAGACGGTGGCTGAGCTAGCAAGACTGGATTGCAGTTAGCACAGCGGATTGCAGCTAGCAAGTGAGGTTGGTTGGTAGAGAGAAGAGGACCGCATGTTGCGGTTAGTGTGGCTCCTGCTTCCTGTGTCTCCAACCCAGCTGCCAGTGAGACTATAGTGGTATGACTCCCCTACCTATGGCTCCGTGGGTGTTCCTTTTTGGCCTCACCATGTCCTGCGTTCTTATGTGGGAAGCAGGACTAGAGACCACGCATGCCACCCTGCATGACTCCCTGTGTGACAGGTGCTATCACTGGGAGAGGGATATAAATGATAAATGTCTAACTATTACATTGTTTTGTACACCTGAAACTAATTTTTTAAAAAAAGGAACGGTCAGGACAAAAGGCTCTGTCTCATGTTGAAGACTTGATTAGATGAAAAAGGTCAATGCAAATTTTAGTATTTTAAATAATTTTTCTCTACCATATTTTTATAGAGAATACTGCGCAAACCTCTAGGATACTGGGACACCTCAAGTGTTACAAATAAGTAAATTGTTCAGGATATAATCTACAGATTTTCTCAATGTTATATTTCGAGAATAATCCAACATAACTTTTTTTAAAAATTAAAGTTTATTGGGGTGACAATTGTTAGTAAATGTACATAGATTTCAGGTGTACAATTTTGTAATACATCTATGTATCACATTGTGTGTTCACCTCCCAGAGTCAGTTCTCTTTCCATTACCATATATTTTATCCCCTGTACCCTCATAAACTTTTGAGTTTATGAACAGAGAGCAAATGAGTTCTAAACTTGGATTTTTTGGCATAAATACATGACTTACTAATGGCTTAAACTTGGTTAGATTCCAAAAATGCAACTACATTCTTGCTATTAATATTTCATTACTCACTAATAGCTTTTGGCATAGGAATAGAAATTTCTAGTGTTCTGAGATGATGTAATAAGTTTCTTTTGTTATTATAAATGATGGTATCTTAATTTTATAAATAACTTTTTGACTTTTTAATTTTATTCATGAATTTTATCTAAAACATCTCAAAATGGTAACTGGAATATCTCCTAGCTTACATGTTGTATAAAATGTTCCACTGCTGTTGCTTTATGGTCCTGTGGAATTTTTCTGAATGCAGTAGTTCAACCTTGTTTTGGTATTTTGTCTCGTAATTAAGACCTTCTCTGCAGATAATTACTTTCCCTGTCCAGGCAGTTACAGAGTCTGAAGGAAGGCTATTCTAATAAGATCTGTTCTTTTCTTGAAGCTTCTACAACAGTGTTATTTTATTTACAGTTTATTGATAACCTAGTACCTTGGTTGTATCAAGTTTGCTTCTCTGAGAGGAAGTCACTGAATTTTAAAAAAAAAGGTTCTGCATTAGTAATTTATTATATTGCATGCCTCTTAATAATCTTTATAAATCGCTAATCACAAATATGGCTAAATGTCTCCACCATTTATTAGTTGTGTGACTTTGGGAAATTTAAAGAACTTTTCTGTAATTCTGTTCCATTGTTGCTAAAAAGGGGGATATTCATAGTACCTAAAAGATTTCCTATGAAGATTCAATGATTTCCTTAAATTTTAAGTGCTGAACATAGTGCCCTCACATAGGAAGCATCTGATAAAAATTAGCTGTCATTATTATTATCAAATGTGAAGATCGAAAATTGGGAAAGATCTGGTGATGGCGCTGTATGTGAATTTATTCCAATAGTTGAATGGGCAAGGGATAAAGAAATACAAATTGGCCATTACAAAATAGTCATGGGGATGTAAAGTGCAGTACAGGGAATATAGGCAATAATGTTGCAACAACTGTGTATAGGGCCAGGTGGGTACTAGACCAATTAGGTGCATCACTGCATAAATTATACAAATGTCTAACGACTACGCTGTACACCTGAAACTAATATAAAACTAATATATAAAACTAATATAAAACTAATATAAAAATGTCAATTGTAACTGCAAAAAACGTTTAAAAGCAACCAAACCCTACTCCTAAAAAATGAATCCTTGTATTTAACTTTTCTACCAGTCTAATAAAAATAAGACACAAAATGTAGATAAGCTAATCTATTATTTGAAGTTTTACATTTGAATTTTGTATAATTCTTGCAAGATAAAAAAAATGCATAGAAAATAGAAGTAGGGAGAACATTTAAAAATTAATAGCGTTACAAATATTCTGAATATAGCATTACAAATATTCTGAACTAAAGAACCATTTATGTTGTGCTTCTTTTGTTGTGATTCGGTTGGCTGTTATAGAAGATGCTTTTGGTTGCCTCCTCAACAACAATCTCCCTTCCCCCTTCCTCTTCCTTATTAACAGAATTCTGATTCTATTCAGGTGTCTGCTTTTCTCTCAGTGACTCAGGGTTAGATCCTGATAGATCTTATCCAATTTGGTGCCCTCCCCAATTCCCCTTGCCAATAATTGGTTTAAGCAAGGGCTGTACATTATAAAGCTGTAAGTAAAGAGACATGAGGGAACATCAGCAAAAGGGATTCTGAGAAATGTTTCATTTGTTCTAAAAATAGGAAAGGCCTCCTTTTCTGCCTCTGAATAGATACTATGATGCTTGGAAATGTAGCTATCTTGTGACCATGAAGTCACAAACTGTAAGACGAAACTGATACATGGAGATGGCAAAGCAGTAAGATGAAGCAAACTTGGGTCTTTGAAGGTGATGTTAAAGTATTGAATTAACCAACATTGCAACTGCCAACCTCTTGGGTTCTTTTATAAGATAATGAACTCCTTATTGGTGTCATTTAGTTTAGTCATGGTTTTCTGATACAGCTAAAAGCATCCTAAATAATATTAGCTGAAAGTATCCTAACTATTACTCATTGCATATTTTCCTTTTCTTATAATAGCATGTTAAATTATGTAAATGGGAAATATAAGCAATTATAACTGTGTGGGATTCTGTAGATGCTTAAATTCTTATACAGAATATTTTCAGAAAATAATAGCATTTGACAGCCCTTTCTCACACAGAAGTAGGACCACTTCTATAGTGTTGCCTTAGCAATACTTGACAATATTTTTAAATTTTTAAAATTTAAATAAAATTTTTAACTTTCAAAATATTTTTTAACTTTGAAAATTTATTTTTTAACTTTAAAAATCCTTTTTTTTTAAATTAAAATTTATTGGGGTGACAATGGTTAGTAAAAGTACATAGGTTTCAAATGTACAATCCTGTAATACATCATCTATATATCATATCGTGCTGTATATATGCTATATATACATATATACAGTAAATATATATTATATATTATATACAGTAATTATATATTATATATAGTGTATATAATATATATATGCACACACACACAGTAAACTGCACATACCTTAGTTGACAATCAGTTTTTATAAAGTGAACACACCCATGTACACCACTACCCAGATCAATATAAAGACCATTATTAGCTTCCCAGAAATCTTCCTGTGCTTTCCGCCCCAAAACAACATATTCCCTTATTCCACGGACAACCACTTTTCTAACATGATAGATAAATTTTCCTGTTTTTGAATGTCATATATTTGAGTCATGCAATATGTACCCTTTTGTGTCTGGCTTCTTTTGCTTAACAGTTTGGCGTGTGAAAGTCATTCATGGCATGCATAGCAACAGCAATTCATTGTAACTCCTATTTAGTATTCCAGTGTATGAATATACATCATCATGGATAGATTGTGGTATATTTTTGGCTATTGTGAACGATGGAGCTGTGAAAATTGTCATACACATCTTGGTTATATATATTCCTACATATTTATTGACTACATAATTAGGTGGGGGAATGCTAGATCATAGGATAAGCAAATGTTCCTCTTTAGCAGATATTATCAATGAGTTTTCTGAAGTGATTGTATCAATACATACTTCTACCAGCTCTATAGGAATGTAAAATTTGCTCCACATGTTTGTCCAAATATGATATTGTCAATTTTAATTTTAGCCTATCTGATGTTCTGTTGTGCTGTCTCATTGTAGTTTTTTTTTTAAATTAAAGTTTATTGGAGTGACAATTGTTAGTCAAGTTAGTTGTACATAGTTTTCAGGTATGTAATTCTGTAATACATCATCTATACATCACATTGTGTGTTCACCACCCAGGGTCAGTTCTCCTTCCATCACCATGTATTTGATCCTTTTACCCTCGTCTACCACCCCCCTTCCCTCATTTCCCTGATAATTAATGAGGTTGCATGCCTTTTTATGTTCACCGAACATTTGGTATTCTCTTTTTTGAAGTTTATATTTGTCTTGACTTTTTTCCCAAAATGTGTTATTAGTGATTTGTAGGAATTTGTTTTATATGCTGGTTGTACGTATCTTGTCAAATACAGGTATAGAAATATCTTCTCCCCCTATATAGCTTGTCTTTTCACTCTGTTAATAATACTTTTGTAGAAAAATAAGGTTTTAGTTTCAGTAAAGGGCAATTTATCAGCCTTTTCCTTTATAGTTACTATTTTTGTAGAAAAATAAGATTTTAGAGTCAATAAGTTACAATTTATTAGCGTTTTCCTTTCTGTTTTTGTGTTGTAACTAAGAAATTTTTGCCTAGTCTGTCATGAAGATAGCCTTCTTTGTTATCTTTAGAAGATTTATTATTTCTTGATTCATCTGGAATTGATTTTTGTACCAGTGTGTGTGAGGGATAAAAGTACATTTCCATATGTATATTCAGTTGATCCCAGTGTTTTGCAGAGGCAGCTTGGACATAAATCAGATGGACACAGACACACACCATCTGTAGCGGCCTGTTAATATACAGAGATAAAATTGATTATTAATTCTAATAGTTATTTGTGATTCCTTTAGGATTCCTATATACACAGTTTTGTCATCTCTGAATTAATTATATGTTTATTTCTTCCTTTCTGATTCTCACACCTTCAATTTGTTTTTCTTCCTGATTGCACTGGCTAGGAATTCAAATACAGTATTGAATAGAAGGTGTCATACAAAGACAGCAACCATCTCTGTCCCTGTTTCAGTGGGAAAACCTTCAATATTCCATCATTAAGTATGATGTTTGCTGAAAGTTTTTTGTAGATAAATTTATCATATTAAGGAAGTTTCCTTCTCCTCATTTGCAAAGCTTTTGTCACGAAGGAGTTGAAGTTTATCAGATACTTTTTCTGCATTTGGTGCAATACTGGAATGATCCTATCATTTTCATACTATATTCTGTTAACATGGTGAATGATATTGAATGGTTTTTAATGTTAAACTTATCTTGTACTTCTTGAATAAACACAACTTTTTCTAAGTACCATTTTATATATTGCTAGATTTATTTTCCTCACACATATGTAGCTTAGAAATTAGAAATGCTTTTGGAAAAAGTGCTTACAGAATGTTTCCTTACTTTTTAGTTCTGCTCTTGGATCTTACTCCCTCAAGTTCTGTTTGCCTCATTAGCACTGAACATCAGTTTTTGTTTCACCAGGTCCAAAATGGTCTCTAGGTTACACATTTTGTTTGGACTCTGTCTCCCCTGGTACAAACTTGCAAATGTCTTGAAAGGAAAAAAAAAGGTATCGATTAGAACATTCACCTCAATGAAATTTCTTTTCTTAGGATCTTGGCCACTCAAATCCTGGTTGCTTTGGTTGCTCTCCAAAGCCTTCAAACAGTTGTCCTTTTTGTTTGTTTTCTTTTGTAAGTGTCTTAGGGTTAGTCTCAGCAAGAGGGTTACTTTGAAACAAGTTTTATTTTCATGGCTAGAAGGAGAATTTCCACAATATGTTTAAAAAGGTTCACAAGAAATAATATGTTTGGCCTCTGTTAAATGTATATGTTAAACAGGGAAATTACAGTCAGAGAAAGACTTTAAATAACGATGTCTAGTATGTTTAGGGAATTAAATAACAAGATTAAAAATTTCAGCAGAGAACTGGAAACTAGGAAAAGAGTGCAATAGATAGTCGAACATAAAAGTACAATAAATAAATTAGCTATCAAGAGCCTCATATTTAGATCGAAGAGCAGATTAGAGAGCTGAAGAAAAAAGTGAATTAGAAGTTCGGCCAGAAGAAGGTGCCTCATATGAAGTGTGAAGAGACAAAAGATGAACTATGTAGAAAAGAGTTTAGGAAGCAGAATACAAGGAGAATATACAACATAGGGGCAGTTGAAGTCCTAGAAGAAAAGGAGAGAGAGAATGGACTAAAATCAGTAACTGAAGCCATCATAGCTGAGAATACTGATGAGAAACATCAGACCACAGATTTTGGAAGTACTACCAACCCTAAGTAAGATAAAAAGTAAAGAAAACCACAACTATGCATATAATAGTATAATGGGTGAAAAGCAAATGTAAAGACAACAATCTTAAAAGCAGCCAGAGAAAGAAACATTATTATCAAGGGAACTATAGCAAGACCAACAGTTGACTTTTCATCGAACAGGGTGGAAGCCAGAAGACAATGTAATGACATCTTCCAAATGACAAAAGAAAGTAATTGCTGACTTAGAATGCTATATCTTTAATAAATGAAATTGAAATAAATACATTGTCAGGCCAGCTAAGACAGAAAATTCATCAGCATCAGAGGAGCAGTAAAGAAAATATTAATTAAAAAAAAAAAGAAAATATTAATAAGTATTCTTCAAGCAGAAGGAACATAAATCCAAATGGAAGTCTGGAGATACAGGAAAGAATGAAGAGGAGTAGAAAGATTAAGCATGGGTAAATGTAAATGAATATTGATTGTACTAAATAATAATAATGTTCTGTTAAAATGTGATCGAATATAAATTGGTAGGGAAGTTAATTGTATATTTTAATGTCCATGCATTGTCTAGGGAGAGAAATTATATTAGGTTTGGATAAGTCAAGGATGGATATTGTAAACTTTAGGGAAACATTTAAAGTAAAAGTAAAAGAATAAAGAACTATAAAGCTATATAGGAAAAATGAAATAAAAAATAATGAATCCCAAAGAGAGTAATCAAAGAAAGAAGAAAGAAAAAAAGTATATTCTATTGAGGACTTACTTGTATTGTACCCATCAAAATATCTGGGCCGTCATATTACCAGCAGTGGAAATTCCTTTGTGCTCTTTTTTGGCACACGCAAACTAGTAGTTTTCCCCTCTCCTTTACAAACCATTATTTTTAATATTTTTCTACCAAGTCTTATTTGTTCTAGATTTTATCCTGCCACCATCTTACAGACTTGTGCCAATCTTTTGTAGCATTTATCCAAAGTTCAGTCCCTCCTTAGTATGTATTATGAAAAACACACAAATGAAAATCTAAGCATGTGAAGGACTGACTTTCTGATCCCTACCTCCCCTTAAATGCCTCCAGTTTTCCCTCCATAACCATATGTGATTTTATTGACAGAGTTCCTGGTACTTAGTGTTCTTGAATTCTTTTCTTTTCCAGCATCACAAATATACCATACTTCCAGATCTTCTTGAAATATGCTAAAATCTAGCATACACATCTGTCTGAGCATAATTTATTTTATTCCTGAGTAGTAGCACTCTAAAACAGCGTGCTAATAACTCATAGAGTTGTTATTTCTCCCACTTCACTTTCACCAATAAGCCCTGAGATGTGTGCCCATTCTTTAAATACTGGAGGGAGCCTTTCAAAGCCTAGATGGCAGCAATGACCGCCATCTTTGCTCTCAGTCCTCACGGCCTCACATCTTCCCTGTCCTGTTCCTTTATTGTTTCTTCAGCTCTGGAGTCTGCTGCCTTCTTTGGATCTTGAGACTTACCTGATATTCTTTTTCTTTTATAACTCGCAGAGATGTCTTTTCCTAAATAACTGACCATCTTTTCAACTCTTACTTCTTACACCTCTATTTTTTTAATAACAAAAGTAATTTAACTTTGTTGTAAAATTCGAGATGCATAGAGAATTGCAACAAAGAAAGAGCACCTGTATCTTACCATACTTAGATAATCACTATTAAAATTTTAGTATATATTCTTGGAGAAAAAATTTCTATTCATGTCTAAACATGAAGCATGTATCACATCATTCTGTTGTTTCAGACAGTTATTCTCATGGTCTCTGGAATTTATCCTTTTTTGCTGATGGTTATATAGGAGCAGAGATTAGTGCTGTTTTTCCCCTTAGCCTGGAGGTAGGGGTGGGGGTGGGAAATACCTAGAATAGTGACACAGTACCTGTTGCATATAAATTGTTGTTTAAGAATGAGGACTAAGGTCTTTTATTTTTCCAAATAACTTATATTATCTGTCACAGGACTCATGATTTTGCATAAGTCTTGGTTTTAATGCACTCACAGAAGCTCAGTGCCTCTAGTCAGAGCAGTTCTTGTTGCCAGCCTCCTCCCCATGGGGAGTACACTGGGGATACGTGGGTCTCTCTCTTTCTTCACCTAAGAAGAGGAGTGCATCTTTTTAGGTCTTCAGATAGATAAACTACTCATCGAGTCAAGTAAAGCATCAATGAAAGTCTCTGATTTTAGCAAAATGAGACTTTGTTCAGATGACTAGCAAACTTCTTGTTTTCTAGGAGAGTGAGAGTTAGATCTTATATGGAGATGAATTTAAGATGCTTTGGTAGCCTCTTTTAATCTGCTCAGGTATTAGAAATGAATGTTGTTTGTCTTTTTAAGCAACTGCTAGATACCCAGAATTTCTAAAATTTGATGTTTAGACATTTTTAGAGGTAAGGAAAGTGACTCTTGCTTCTAAATTTTGACTTAATTGGAGGAGAAAGAGACAAAAACCTGATAAGATTCCTGATTCATTTCATTTTGTTCAACCCACTTAAAGTTGAAATAAAAGACCTGTTTCGACTTCTTCTGTTATTATCTGTATGTTCTTATGATGATATTAAAATACGTAAATCTACTAGCATAATTTAATTATTCTGCTTACAAAGATAATATTACTAATTTTATGCCGCTTGACTTATTTAGTGTATGGCTCTATTGTGGGTTGGCCCTAAAATCCTAGAGTTGGCGATCTGATAAGTCATCTTCGATTTATCAAAACCTTATTTAGCAGTTTCTGGACTTCAGAATGCATAAAGATCATCTAAAGTACTTATTTATTTATTTACTTTTATTTAATTATAGTTGACATTCAGTATTATTTTATATTAGTTTCAGGTGTATGGCGCAGAAGTCAGGCTTCTACAGAATCTACGAAGTGGTCCCCGATAAGTCTAGTACCCATCTGGCACCATACATAATATATACAACATTATTGACTATATCTCCATACTGTATTTCACATCCCCGTGACTATTTTGTGACCACCAGTTTGGACTTCTAATCCCTTCACCTTCTCCCCCTAAAGTGCTTTTGAATAGTTAAGATTCCTGGACTTAATTCCCAAAATATTTTGAATCAATAGATCTAACTGGGTCCAGAAAGCTTGACAAGCACTCCTGACAATTCTGAGACAGGTGTTCCATGGATAATTTTTTGAATACCATTGTTTAACTTATATGACTCCTTGCAGGTGGTTAGTTACCTTGCTAGAAGATTCACAAGCACTCTGGACTTCTGATCATTGAAAATTGTCAGCATGTTCCCAAGAAGTAGAAAAAAAATCTTATCATGTCACAAAGGTGGGACATGCTATTAAATTAGGTATTTTACTTAAGATCATTATACATATTAAAGAAAATTAGTAAAAGAGGTTAGAGGATAACTCAGACTTTCTAAACTAATCTGGGAGTTACTGGGTCATATTTGCTTTAATAGTATCTGAATTTACATTAGTGCTCTGCTTGGCATTCTTCTCAGAAGACACATTCATCATTATTCACTGCTTTAAAGGTTCAACCAGCTGGAAACACTCTTCCTATTTTGCAGCATTAAACTGAAAATAGAACTCAAAATTTGAACACAGAGAATTCACTGGCATTATTTTTTGTGTTATTTTGTTTGGGGCTGGAGTTCAAATTAAGAACTACTCATCTTGATTTTTTAAAAAAGAGTTTGCAAAATCTCAGACTGCTTTCTAGTTTGATTCATTCATAGATAAAATATTCCAAATGCTTTATATTTAACAAAAATAAATGTCTAAACATGAAGCATGTATACCATCATTAAGCATGGGAATGCTAGATTTACTCATAGTTATTATATTCAGGAAATGAATGCCATTTGCTATACTTGACCGTGTCTTGAGGTGGAAACCATGTCCATTTGCATTTAACTCCACCTATCCTGTATTGCTACAGCAGAATATCTAACTTACCCCTCAGTGGTGCCATCAGGAAATATTCTGCAAACAGAGACAAAAAGGACTCCCCTGCTAGCTGGCCAGTGGGAGCTCTAACTAGGTTTTTCTCTTGTGGAGCACTTTCTGCTGCCCATCTTACTGTGTGGCAAAACTCTTGACAAGATTCCTGACTTCTATCATAAAATAAAAGAGAAAAACATCTATGTAGTACTTTGATCTCTCATGAAATCAGGCAACAAGAGTACCCCATGTGAATCCTAAAGCTAATTCTGGAAAGTATCCGTATCTCTAGTAATCCTGTAATGCAGCCAGTTGTATTTTTATGAATAAAAAATTTAAACATAAGCCAGATTAAAAACTGCAAAGGAAAGAAGTGAAGGATGTGCTGGTTAAGCATAGAACGATATCAGCTCCATTTTTATAATCCTTGTAATTTATGGCCATTAATAATGTGCTAACAACAAATGTACTAATGATGTTGTAAATATGCTTATTTTGTCTTTGTTTGAGGTTATTAATATTAGCTAGATTTCTCTTGTGACAATTGAAATTTACTGGCTCATGTTGATTTCACCGTAGTTTGTACGTCAGCTGTGTAAGGGGCCTGAGTAAGGGCTTTCCTTATTTTACAGATAGGGAAGCCAAGAGAGAGATGCTCCAAAGAACTGAGTCTATTCCAGAAAGCTCCCAAATGAGGTGCAGGGTATTATAATACATTTTAGCAATGCTAGGGAGTTGGCAGCAAGGCATTTGAATGGGGTGGGGATGGGGGAGTAGCAAGCGATGTGGTACCTACAAATGTGTTGGGAGCACTCAGTGCTGCTTGTAGAGCATACTGAGCAGACGGCACCTAAGATAATGGGGAAACTGGAGTTTAAATATAGAACATCTAAGTCTCAGGCCTGGAGCCGAACTGCCTCACCAAGCCACCCCTAAATGGATGTAATAAGGCTGTGCTTGTATACGTCATAGATGAGAGTTCTATTTTCACCAAATTACTCATAAGAAAAGAGTTTCAAATTGCCATGTATTAAGTTCTTACAAAGCTCTCATGTTTCCGGGTGCTCTCACAATTACTTTATTTTGAACAAACAAATGTAGTTCTAGGAAGACAAAACAGCTGGATACTACCTTCATTCAATTTTAGTTTTAATGCTCATTAAGTCACCTGACAGAATAAAATCATCAGCCTACACTGCCCCCAAAAGGAAAAATACTTTAACACAGATTTAGGAATTATTCCTAGCCCCTCAAAGTTACAAGTGTTCCTTATAAACAAACTTTTCTCTTTTATATGTCTGAAATAATTCATAATTTTAAGAAATTTTTTTAAATGGTGGAATCAAACAGACAAGACAGTGCTTTTCATTTTGGAAGTGTCCTTAGGTGCACATTCAACTTACCCAACTCTTTCCAGACATACACGAGGTGTGACAACTAAGTTAGCAAACTTAACTGCATTGCTGCAACGATTTTGCTAAACTTTTTTGATATCATAGGGATGATTCATTATGAATTTGTACCAACTGGATGAACAACAGTTAACCAAGTTTACTATCTGGAAGTGCTGAAAAGGCTGAGTGAAAAAGTTAAACAAAAACAACCTGAACTTTTCGCCAACAATTCATGGCTCTTGCATCACGACAATGCACCAGCTCACACAGCACTGTCTGTGAGGAAGTTTTTAGCCAGTAAACAAATCACTGCGTTGGAACACCTTCCCTACTCACCTGATCTGGCCCCCAATGACTTCTGTCTTTACCTGAAGATAAAGGAAATATTGAAAGAAGACATTTTGATGACATTCATGATATCAAGGGTAATTCGACAACAGCTCTGATAGCCATTCCAGAAAAAGAGTTCCAAAATTACTTTGAAGGGTGGACTAGATGCTAGCGTCAGTGCATAGCTTCCCAAGGGGAGCACTTCGAAGGTGACTGTAGTGATATTCAACAGTGAGGTATGTAGCACATTTTTTAGGATGAGTTTGCGAACTTAATTGTCCACGTCGTATCTCTATCTCTTATCTACAGAGATAGAGATAGATATAGATGATATAGATATAGATACCGGGGGTGCCAAAAATGTACACAAGTGGACACTTTGGTCAGTGTTGCTCAAGCAGTATTTCACCATAATCAGAAGTGTCTGGACAATGATGGTAACCACTTTGAGCACCTCTTGTAATTGCAAAAGGCAGATGTGGCTTGTATTCATCTTTTGTCATTGGTGTCTATTGAGTATTACAATTTTAATACAGTTTTCCTTTCTTAAAATGTGTATACATTTTTTGGCCCCTCTGGTATATGTATATTTACTAAACTCTCTAGAAAATTGGAAGATTCTGTGGGGTACAGATAATGGTATAGGCTACATAGTTTAATAACTAATTCAAGTGTTATATTTTCCCAATATTTTAATGCATTTTTACCTAGTAGTTTGAGCTTTTCAGAAGAATTATGGCATTTTGAAGTTAAAAATGATGTTGGTGATAATATGCTCCAATTCTAATTTTATAGATGCAAAAGCTGAAGAATAGGCAAGTTGAATCCCCTGCCTACAGTAAATATAGCTTATTAGATGCAGTGCGAGTGTGACAAGTGTAGTCCTTATTCTAGTCTGCCATGTTGCCCCCACCAACACCACTATCAACACCCAGCCTTTTTGTGAACCCCACTTGCTAAGTCTTCAGTATAAATGTCCACTGAAGGACCTTGGTGCCCATTGTGGTGTGTGTATGCCTTCTTCCACACTTCTTGGCTGTCACTGAGTGCTCTGGTCTGCGCTCACCTGAAAGTTGCCAAAGAGCTAATGCAGCGCTCTGAATTATTTCTATTTTCTGGATTATTCTATTTTCTTTGAATTACTGTCATGCGGGACGGCCTGCGAGGTCTCAGCTTCTGCTCCCCACATAAGAACACAGGATGTGGCTAGGCCAAAAAGGAACACCCACGAAGCCATAGATAGGGGAGTCAAACCAATATATTCTCGCCGGCGGCATCCGCCTGTCTGCAATCCGCTCTTGCTAGCCCCCATTCCTTTTCTAGCGTAGCCACAGCAGTTATATTAGTGGCCAATGGCTTACGGGTTACAGCTGACGGCCAACTAGCCACAGCTGATGGCCATCTGATCACAGTTGATGGCCATTTACTACCCGAGCCAGCACCTTTCTATGTGAGGCCGAGAGCCTGGAAACTGCTTTCTGGGGCTTTGTCCCCACAATTACTCTCCATGATTTTTCTATTCTATGACTGCTTTATTCTTCAAAATTGTGATATACTCATATGAAGGGTAGTTTATATAATTTTCAAGTTTCACGTGAGTAGATGGAGGTTTCAAGCTTACTCTTGACAATCTTGGGTAGAAGACCTTCCTGGGTAGACTTTCTGAATATTCTCTTATGTCTAAGATACAAACCCATGCTGACAAGAGAAAACATTATAAGTTATTCATATTGTTATTACAAATATTGCCCGAAAGTGATATTTTAGGAAGAGAGGAAGGCCACATCATATACTATTCATATATTGGAAAAAACACTAAATTTTCATCAAAAATGATTTCAATTTTGCATAAACAAGTTACACTATTAATTGCTCAGAAGCTACAAATAATATGCTGGTGTCTATCAAGTTAATGGGGGTAATGCTCTTGGCTCTACCTATTGCCAAGTAAGTAGAAACTGAGCATTTGTCTTGCTTTGGTGAAGCCAAAAGGAGATTGTTACTGGAATACACAAATAGTGAATCTATAATATTCCAACAGGTCCCTCTTTTTTAACCCAATATACATGTACCTCTCTCGGCAGGAGAGCCCCACATTTCATTACTGAACTGGGAGACTAGGACATGTTATGTAAAAGAGGAAGCTTCAGTTACAGGCCTCTTTAGGTCACCTGAAACTTGCTTTGAAGATTCACTTTAGTCAAACAGCTATTAAATTTACAACATATTCTAGTTTGGAGCCTCAAGAAAACCAATCAACGTGAAACCTGATGTTTCTCATTATTTAACTGTTGACAACATAATTCTAGTTGACTATGAACACATGTATTAGTTTCCTATAGCTGCTGTAACAAATTACTGCAAACAGTGACTAAAATCAACATAAATTTATCATCTTACTATTTTGGAGGTCAGAATTCTGAAATCAGTCCAGTTGGACTCAAGTTAAGATGTCAGCAGGACTGGGTCCTTCTGGAGGTCTTAGGAAAGAATCTGTTCCTTCGCATTTTCCAGCTTCTAGAGGCTGCTTGTATTCTGTTGATTGTGGACCCGTTCTGGCATTGCTCCAATCTCCACTTCTTTCTGTCACATTTTCTTCTCTAAGTCTAACCCACCTGCTTCCCTCTTATAAAAACCTTGTGATTTTATTGGGCTCACCCGAGTAACCTAGAATTAAACTCCCCATTTCAAGATTCTTAACTTAATCACATCTGCAATTTCTTTTCCATATAAGGTAACATATTCACAGGTTTTGGGGGGTTAGGATACAGTCATCTTTGGGGAGAGGCATTATTAGCCCACAGAAGGTAGCTACCCCAGTGTCCAGTGCAATCTAGTTAGTGATATTTTCTGGTGAGACTAAAGGAAAGCTGTACTTGCCAAACTTTCATTTGGGAATTTTGCTGGTGGAATAATACCATGGAAATCTGTCTGACTTGCTTTGTGGAGATAGTTTGATTCTTGTTGCAAAGGTGATCCTGGTGGCAATAAAAATTATATAAAGTTGAACTATGGAGTGATGAGATGACAGAGGCTGAATTTCCACCTTTGGCTAGTGAACCACGTCCAGCCCTGGCTGACAAAGGGATTAATTTGAATAGACTTTATCCTAATTGGGTTGCCCCTAATGGGACATGGAGGGGTGATCTCTTCCATTAGTGACTATATATTACGAATATCCAGAAATTCATATCTTTTAATAAAATTCAACATTTAAAAAATGGAGTAGTAGTCATTAAGTTTTGTTGGCAGGATTACAGTCAGAAAAGGGCTATTGGAGAAATAAGTTAAAATTTCCCTTGGACCCTTTTTCTCTAGCTAACATGCTTTGACAATAGTCATCAAAACTGTCAGAATTTCTCTGAATTGATCTTTTTATTTTTTTCCACTTCTCTCTAATGTACTCTTTACATGTGAGCATATGTCACATGGGGTGGCCTGCGGGGTCTTTGCTCTTGCTCCCCACATAAGAACACAGGATGTGGCTAGGCCAAAAAGGAACACCCACGGAGCCATAGGTAGGGGAGTCATACCACTATAGTCTCACTGGAGGCTGGATTCACACAATGTGCGACCTGCTGTCCGCTTTTCTGCCAACTGACTGAGAACTCTTCTTGACTCCCCTCGACTCTACCCCCCAACGTAGCCGCAGCAGTTATATTCGTGGCCAGTGACTCAAGGGTTACAGCTGACAGCCAACTAGCCACAGCTGATGGCCATCTACTACCCGAGCCAGCACCTTTCCACGTGAGGCCGAGAGCCTGGAAACTGCTCTCTGGAGCTCTGTCCCCACAGCATAGTATTGAAGGTGCTATTTGTAGAGCTACAATAATATTTTCTTGGCTTGGCCCATTGGCCAATTTTATATAGTACTAATTTTAAAAGGATTAAGGCCAGGACCAGAAGTGGGGATGATGGTGAAGGTGAGGGAATGGAAGCTTTCCCATGTTCATACTCCCAGGAGTGATGTATTAACAGGGAAGTCAAACTTTATTTCCCAAATGTTTCCTGAGAATTGGTTGCCTTGGAGAAGGACAGTTGTTTCAGGATCAGACCTGAATGCTAGAGAGTGAGTGTCCATTGGTGACCTCTTTTCTACCTTTGCCAGGATTCATCTGCCTTTCTTCCCTCGTCCTCCTGTATAAAACAGAATATATGTTTTTATACACATGTGCTCATCAGAGTGTCTTTATTTCCTGGACTTCAGTTTCTTTCATTCATTAACTTGTTCATTTATCTATTCACTGACTCACTCAATAAATATTTGGTTGTCAGGTACTCCCAGTTCCGCTGATTATAGATAAATGATTTAAAATGAGTATTGTAAGATGTATAATAGAAATGAGACCAAAATGGTTGTGGGGACAAAACCCCAAAAAAACAGTTTCCAGGCTCTCGGCCTCACATAGAAAGGTGCTGGCTCGGGTAGTAAATGGCCATCAACTGTGATCAGATGCCAGCAGCTGTGGCTCGTTGGCCGTCAGCTGTAACCCGTAAGCCATTGGCCACTAATATAACTGCTGTGGCTATGCTAGGAGAAGGGAATGGGGGCTAGCAAGAAGATGGTGGCTGGCAAGCACGGACTGCTGTTAGGCAGATTATGTAGATCCTGCTTCCTGTGTCTCCAGCCCAGCCGCCAGCGAGAATATATTGGTTTGACTCCCCTACTTATGGCTCCATGGGTGTTCCTTTTTGGCCTTACCGTGTCCTGTGTTCTTATGCGGGGAGTGGGAGCTGAGACCCTGCACGACAAATGGAGCAGCGAGCAGGGTCCCCTGCGTGACACATGGCGTAGTCGGCAGGATATGGTGCTGGCCAAAGCTTTCCAAAGGGCAGTGGAGCAGTTTGTGCGTATGAAAGCTCAGTCTGAGGAAGACCAGGAGGAGCAGCTGCCGGAGAGCTTGATTCCCATGGAGGGGTGGAAAGAAGTGGATGGTTCCCCAACCAGCAGAGGCCGGAGAAAGCGGAGAAAGCGGAGGTTGTTGCTGCTCTGTGAGCTGGGAACTGCTTGCTGAGCAGCCCGGATGCAGGACTTTTAGTCCCAGGAGGAAACGCTTGCTGAGTCCTCCGTGGGAGATGAGGGTGAGGTCAAGGTCATCCCTCACCCCCAGGACAGCCTTAGCGAATGACTATGGACTATGGGGAATTGCCTTCCATCCCTAATTTAATGGACGCTTGACTATTTGGGAACATACCACCATGTAGTGGGACTGGCGAGAATGTTTGCTTTTGTGTCTTGACTGGCTGCCATTGATAATATGTAAGCACCTTGATGTGAGCCGCTGTTGTTCCAGCACAGTACCCCGAGAGGCCCAGAGAGAGAGTGGCAGTGCCCTGAGGCCCTGGCTGTGTCCAGGAAGTCTGGCTGTGTCCAGAGAGTGGCAGTGCCCTGAGAGCCCTGGCTGAGTCCAGGAAGTCTGGCTGTGCCCAGAGAGAGTGGCAGTGCCCTGTGAGCCCTGGCTGTGTCCAGGAAGTCTGGCTGTGTCCAGAGAGAGTGGCAGTGCCCTGAGAGGCCCTGGCTGTGTCCAGGAAGTCTGGCTGTGTCCAGAGAGAGTGGCAGTGCCCTGAGAAACTCTGGCTGTGCCCGGGGAGACAGGTGGTACCCTAAGAAGCCCAGGATGTCTGGCTGTGCCCAGAAGTACTGTGGTGGTGCCCTGAGAAACCCTGGATGTGCCCGGGGAGACCGGTGGTACCCTAAGAAGCCCAGGATGTCTGGCTGTGCCCAGAAGTACTGGTGGTGCCCTGAGAAACCCTGGCTGTGCCCAGAGAGCCTGGCTGTGTTCAGGATAGTGCATTCACCTCCAGGCTCCTTGCACAGGGCCCCTCGCAGAAGACGCTTGTCGCGTAGATTGTGAGGCGAGACCCTGTAGGGGTGGAGTGTGGGGACAAAACCCCAAAAAAACAGTTTCCAGGCTCTCGGCCAGCATAGAAAGGTGCTGGCTCGGGTAGTAAATGGCCATCAACTGTGATCAGATGCCAGCAGCTGTGGCTCGTTGGCCGTCAGCTGTAACCCGTAAGCCATTGGCCACTAATATAACTGCTGTGGCTATGCTAGGAGAAGGGAATGGGGGCTAGCAAGAAGATGGTGGCTGGCAAGCACGGACTGCTGTTAGGCAGATTATGTAGATCCTGCTTCCTGTGTCTCCAGCCCAGCCGCCAGCGAGAATATATTGGTTTGACTCCCCTACTTATGGCTCCATGGGTGTTCCTTTTTGGCCTTACCGTGTCCTGTGTTCTTATGCGGGGAGTGGGAGCTGAGACCCTGCACGACAAATGGCGCAGCGAGCAGGGTCCCCTGCGTGACAATGGTAAAAGAAAATAGTCAACTCTCCTCAGGTGAAATGAGACTCTTTCACAGAAGAGTTGCCTGCCACCTGTGCAGTTTATGAGCATGAACAGGTGTTTTCTTACAGAGCCTGTCATCCTACATGTGCTGTCACTTGAAATCTCTCTTAAGCACAAGATATGTCTGTGAAGAGAAAATATTCTTGGGATTCTGTTTAAAACTTTGTTTTCTTTTTTTCAATTAAGGTTTCTAACATTTGAAATAAAAATATGACCCCTTTACGAATTTCTAACTAAGACAGACTGAGGGAGGGAGGGTTAAACCAATCTGTGTGACAGCTTTAGTGGAAGGCTGTGGGTGGCAGCGATAGCAAGTAGATAGCAAGTAAACAACTTTATTTTCATGTTAAACTGTCCTAGGGAGTTGGGGGGTGGCAATGCCTGTCCTGGGACAAATGATAAAACATCAAACTCAGACAATATAGAATATAACAAAGATGTGAGGGGATTTCAGGCTTCCTGAGTTGGATTAAATGGTGTCAGATTAAAAAAAATACAAAGGATAAAGGAGTAAAAGTAGCTACCATTTCCTTGTATTTGAAATTCCAGTTTTTGTTTGAATCAGGTGGGGACTTAACTTCTATTTAGAATGACACCCAGGCCTGATACATCAAAGATGCCAAATCAATATTTTCTGTTTGTTTGCTTGTTTGTTTTTTAATAGTGGGTAAATATCCAGCCATTGCCAGAACCATGCAGATACTTTACCCCGTCCCAGCCCTGGCCCCTTCCTCAGAAGACAGAAATTCTCCCCAACTAAAAAAGGGCTTCTGTAACTGCGGGGGGCCTCCAGGACCATGCTCTAGTACTACGGCCAGTGTTTGTTCTAATTGTTTGGTATTGTTTAATGACCATGGTGGTCATGAACTATTTTGAATGTTACTCCAGTGAAACCTATAGTGATAAAAGTTGAGGCCATCAGTTTAGTTAATAGAAAACCAACGGTGCCAACTTCTCAGCAATCTCAACAATGACCAGCAGCAGGGTAGGGAAGTCCTTGAATTATTTCAGATAAAAAGTGAATCGTTGAGATAGCAATTTAAAATAAACAAAGAAACTCATGCAAAATTCTAGGATGTTTCTTGACACTCATTCTTGCTTTAAAAAATTGCTTGTATTTCTTTGTGTCCTTTGTATCAGTGTTGTGTTAATACCTACTTTTACAGTTAAACAACCTTGTTAAAATTCTGCAAGAGCAATGCTGACAACTGTCTACAATTTAGGGGAAATAGACTTCTGCTGTTGAGTACTTTGTTCTCTAAGAAAAGCCAGTTTTTTATTTAATAGTTAATTTTTTTAGTACTTAAGCTTATAATTTAACATTTATGTATCTCAATTTCTAGAACCTTTTTTGTAGAGTAGGAGCTTTTTTATTTGTTTATGCTAATATTATTTTTACAAGTTTATTGTATTAAAATAAAAGGCATATATGGCT
Organism: Rhinolophus hipposideros; assembly: GCF_964194185.1. Classification (NCBI taxonomy): domain Eukaryota; kingdom Metazoa; phylum Chordata; class Mammalia; order Chiroptera; family Rhinolophidae; genus Rhinolophus; species Rhinolophus hipposideros. Next base: position 12,128,485 of record NC_138047.1, on the reverse strand, counting down.
GTGCTGATTGGTTGCTTCTGCCTTTACAATCATCAGAGCCTACCTGAATATCAAAGGCTCAAATTATTCATTCTTATAAACCTACCCTGCCATTAGCAATGCTTGTCCCAGATTACAGGCACAAGTTCAAGAGATCTCTTCCATGTCTAAGAGGATAAAGCTGACTAATGACATAATTTCACACTGTGCTACAAGCTGCTGAATTTTGTTTATTGGTATCTGATGTATCTGACCCTTAAATATTTGGGAATTTAAGGAAGCAGAATATGCACTGAACAGCTATTTTATGTATTACTTTCCTGATTCTTCCTGAAGTTTCTTAGTCTTGAACTAGGCCATTGTAAGAATATAATACTGTATGCTCAAAGAAATAGAGAAAAATATAAAACGTTACATATACAGTGCTAGAAAGAAGAGGTATTCTGAAGCTAATATTCTGCAGCTTTGCTTGTATTTCTTTGTGTCCTTTGTATTACAGTGTTGTGTTAATACCTACTTTTACAGTTAAACCTTGTTAAAATTCTGCAAGAGCAGTGCTGACAACTATCTACAATTTAGGGGAAATAGACTTCTGCTGTTGAGTACTTTGTTCTCTAAGAAAAGTCAATTTTTTATTTAATAGTTAATTTTTTTAGTACTTAAGCTTGTAATTTAACATTTATGTAATACTTTGTATTTAAAAAATGCTTTACAATGATTATTTCCCACACCTCACTTTCGTAAGGTGGATTTAGCCTAATTAGGACTGTTAAATCTAGCACAAAACAGAGGCCAGGTCTTCTCTTTTAAATCACTAAAAGTTTCTGTTACTGATTTTTTATAATAAAAATTGGAACGGTAGCCTAAAACTGAAATATAAAATTCAGAGCTTTGAACGTTTGCCTCCTTGTATCTTATGGTGGAACTGGAAGAGGATCTCTCCCTCACTATTAAATCACAGAATTTTCCTCAACAGGAAGGCTCAGATATGTTGAAGTGATGATTTACCAATGTCCAGTTAATCTTTTCAGTTCTGTGAAGTAACAAATTTTAACTCAATAGTAAAATGCTTTCATTTGTGAAAATCCCCAAGTATCTTGCTTCAAATTCCCACATTAACCTCGGTTCTATATGGGATATTAGGTATGTTTTTATGTCAACATCTTGTTTTTCTCATGTTAAACTATGTAGTGAGTATTTAACAATTATTTTGTTTAAAAGTGATCATCTTTGCTTTCTATTTCTAACACAAATGTTAATTTCTTATATAAGAAAAAATGATATAATTAATATTCATGGCTGATCATTATTTAATAGGCTCACAGTATCCATTTACCAAATGTAGTCTTTATGTATTATCATTGGAACTTTGATACCAATTTGTGTTAATAAAATTGTTTAAAAAAATCATTAAAATTTTTTTTTAAATCACCATTATGTTTTCTTCATGAAGTTTAGCATTATTTATAGCAACTTGTAATAATGATTGGTGAATTATATTTTATTTCTGTGATAAAAATTTAAAAAGTCGTCGTCAAATTTTCAGATATTAGGACTTCCTCATTTTCCATTAGGAAAACAAGTTGTTTATTATAGTTAAATTGAGTTATTTGGATATACTAGTGAAATAACCAATCCAAACTGGTAAAATGTTTTGATCATGAATTAGTTTCTAGAATTAAAACATCAGGTTGGGAGCTGTACCGACGTTCTTCTAGTCTCAACCACTTATCTAGTTGCTCTTTCTTTTTTAGAGCTTCTTTGATAAGTGGTTACCCACCAAAACATGAATACTTGTATGGACCAGCAACACATCATATATTTGAATTGGACCATTTTTTACTATTAGATGTTCTTTTATATTGAGACCAAATAGGGTTTCAATCAAAAGACTTAACCACTTTGTGATGAATTGGAGAATTTGGGGATGGATCAAAGAAAAAACATGACCGTGAGGTGTCCGGAACACAGAATGTGCTACATTTGGTGGCTTTTTGGACAGGTTGCATGAGAGGGGAAGTACCTCACAGCTGACCTTCCAGAGTGAGTCGGGACAGCATCACCGCTCAAAAGGTTCACAAAGTCAAGAGAACTCCTGGGAGAGAGGGGAATTGGAGAGAGGGCTCATGTGTGTAGCTGATGTCACTCAGTAGCAAGTTTCTAGGTCAGAGTTTCAAAAGGCAGCAGACATTTGAGATCTTTTATAGCCCCAGGGTTTGTCTTAACCTAGCACATGTTTGGAGTCGTTTTGCAGGGTATGCAAAGCAAGCCGACTCTAAATGATTAAAAATATGCTTACTTGGACAATATGTAAAGTAGTTGGATGTATAAAAGTTTGAGTTTGGTCCTGGTGAGTTTTGCTATTGGTGGGCCTGTTGTAAAGAAATACAACACAGAGCCAATATACAAGAGCTATCTTTGGCTCATTTATGTAACACCTTTGGAAATGATTAGAAAATACATTAATGTGTCTGTGCAATGCAAATATTAATAATTCTTTTTGATTTTAAAGTGTTTTAGACAGTGTTCATGTTTTCAATGAGTCTCTACTTTTCTCTGGACTACATATTTCCGGTTTCTTCAAATCTATAATAACTTGTATAATGTCATGCTGATCATTCTTTTATTTTCTTTCCTTAAAGTTTATTTTTTATTCTCCTAAAATGTCCAGTCCAGTGGTTTTTAGTGTATTCACAAAGTTGTAAAACCATCACTACTATCTAATTCTGGAGCATTTTTGTCACTACAAAAGGAAATCTCATACCTATTAGCAGTTATATCCCATTCTCCTCTCTCCTGAGACTTTGAAACTACTAATCTACTTTCTGTCTCTAGGGATTTACCTATTTTAGATATTCCATATAAACGGAATTATGCAATATGTGCCCTTTTATGTCTGGCTTCATTCACTTAGAAGCTATTGATGTTGTAGAATGTATCAGTAATTCATTCCTAGTTATGGCTAGATAATATTCTGCTCTACAGGCATATCCCATTTTGTTTACCCATTCATCAGATGATGGACATTTGGGTTATTTTTTACTTTTTGACTATTGTGACTAATGCTGCTATAAATGTTTGTGTCAAGTCTGTGGGTTCAGTTCTCTTGGGTATATACCTAGGAGTGGAATTGCTGGATCATATGTTAACACTATTTTTATCTTTTGTGAGGGACCCCAAACTTTTCCCCACAGTGACTGCACCCTTTTTACATTCCCACCAGCAAGATATGAGGATTCCAATTTCTCCACATCCTCACCAACATTTGTTATTGTTTGTCTTTTTAATTATAGTTATTCTAGTGGGTGTGAATGGTATCTCATTGTGGTTTTAATTTGCATTCCCTAATGATTAATGATGGTGAACATCTTTTCATTGCTTATTGGCCCTTTATATATCTTCTTTGGAGAAATGTCTACTCAAATTATTTGCCCATTTTTTTCTTTGGGTTATTTTCTTTTATTGTTGAGTTTTTAGAATTCTTATATATTCTGGATTTCCTTGTCAGACATAGTACTTGCAAATATTTCATCCCATTCTGCGAGTTGTCTTTTCACTCTCTTGATGTATTTTTGAAGTACAAAAATATTTTAATTTTGATAATGTCCAATTTATTTTTTCTTTTGTTTTTTTTTATGTTTTTGGTATCATATCAAAGGTTTGACATATCATAGTCTCAGGGAGTCATGAAGCAGGGCCATTGTTTTTTTTTACAAAGTTAATGCAGTTTCAGTTTTTGCACCTGTGCCAGGCCCATTACTTCTTTGCAAAAACATCCTGAAAACACTGCTGCCAGCCACAGCTCGCCTCAGGCCCACAGGTCCCTATGAGCTGCCCGAGAGAACTGCTGCACAGGTTTTGGGTCACTGCCCCACACCAAAAGATTCCCAGGCTGTCTCTGTTTTTCTACTGCTGTAAAAGTCTTTCACAGCTTGGGGGTGGAGGGTGGAGGTCGGACTGGATGCTCAGTATTCAAGAGTGCTCCAGAAGATGCAGTACTAGCTGTATGAGATGGGGATGCAGGGCATCACTAAGGTCGCATGCATACATGGATTTTACCAGACCAATGTGGTCTCATATTTGGCCCTTTGTGGGATAGTTCGACCTAGAAAAGATGGTGCCCTCCTGTAGGCCACACATGAGTCAGGCTCCACACAGGGGTAATGGTGGCTGTCCCTCTATCCTTCCTCCTGAAGCCACACAACTCAGACTTTCTGCGTATGTCTCTGGTGCTACTTGAGTTGCCTCCCCACCACCAGAGACCAGGTGAGTGTTTGCAAGTAAATGAGTCTATGTGTGGGCTCTCTAAGAGGGCATCTGGGTTTCCAGCTGCGTTCCGCCTCATCAGGATGGGGATAACGAATCCTGACTGATTTGCACTTCCAGATGTTGTGGGAACTCACCTTCCCAACACAGTACACCTGGACTGGGGAGTCTGGCCTGGGCTGGGACCCCTGTCTCTCCAAGGGGTACCTCTGCCACCAAGGTGTCCCTCCCTGTATTCAACCACTATCTGTGCGTTTGGGTTCAGCCTGTCTCACATCTTGGGGTCAGCCTCCTACCAGTCTTGACATGGCCTCTTCTTTATATCCTTTATATAGGGGTCTGTTCAGTGAATATTCAGGTGGTTTTTGAAGTTGACTGTTCTATAATTTGTTTATAATTTTGATGTGATCCTGGCAGGCAGCAGGCATATTGTTTACCTAATCTGCCATTGGACCTTCTCCAAGATTTTTATAGTTTTATCTTTTACATTTAGGTCTTTGATTCATTTTGAGTTAATTATTGTATATGATGTGAGGTAGGAATGTAACTTTGTTCTTTTGCATGTGAATATTCAGCATCATTTATTGAAAAGACCTTTCCCCCATTGAATTACATTGGCATCCTAATAAAAAATTAGTTGACTATAAATCTAATGGTTTATTTTTTGACTCTTCAGTTCTATTCCATTGATCAATATGTCTATCCACATGACACTATTACACCATCACACTTGATTACTGTGGCTGTTGTAGTAAGTTTGAAATCAGGAAGTGTAATTCCTCCAAATTTTTTTATTTTTAAGATTTTTTTTGGCTATTCTGGCACTCTTGAATTTTTATATAATTTTAGGGTCAGCTTGTCAGTTCTGAACAGAAAGGGAGCTGGGATTTTGGGAGGGATTGTATTCACTCTGTAGATCAATTTGAGGGATATTGCCATCTTGTCAATATTAAGTATTCCGAAATATGAATACGGAATGTCTTTCCTTTTATTTAGGTCTTTAATTTTTGTTTCAACATGATTTTTGGTTTTCAGAATATAAATTTTGCGCTTCTTTTGTTATATTTATTCCTAAGTATTTTATTCTTTTTGATACTATTATAAATGGATTTTTTTCTTATAATTTTGTATTCTTGCTGTATTTATTAGTTCAAATAGTTGTTTGTTTGTTTGTTTAGGATTTTAAGATGATGTCTGCTGAGAATCGAGATAGTTTGACTTATTCCTTTTCAATGTGGATAGCTTTGTTTTGTTTTCACCTAATCACCCAGGCAAGAACTTCTAGTACAGTGTTGAATGCAAGTGGTGTGTTCTTGATCTAAGCAGAAAACTTTCAGTCTTGCACAAGTAAGCTTGATGTGGGGTTTTCATAGCTACCCTTTATCAAGTTGAGGGAGTTGCTATTCCTAGTTTGTTTATTGTTTTATCACATTTCATTTGGACAAATGTTTTTTTCTATGTTTATTGATATGAACATATGATCTCTGTCTTTATTTTATTAATGCAGTACATTACATTGATTTTCATAAGTTGAACCAACCTTGTATTCCTCTAAAAAATCACACATCATCATAGTATATAGCCCTTTTTGTATGTTGCTGGATTTAATTTGGTAGTATTTTCTGGATCGTTGTGTCTGTGTATTAAGAGCTATTGTTATATGTTTTTATTTCCTTGTGTTGTCTTTGATTTTGGCATCAGGATAATACTGGCTTAATTAAATGAGTTTGGAAGTATTCTCTCCTCTTCTATGGTTAGAGTAGTTTCTGAAGGATTGGTGTTCATTCTTCTTTAAAGATTTAGTAAAATTTACCAGTAAAGCCAGCTTGGCTTGTGGCTTTTAATTTTTTATTATTAATTCAATCTCTTTTTCTGTTAATTGGTCTATCTAGATTTTCTATTTCTTTTTTAGTCAAAGACAGTTCATATCTTTCTAGGAATTTTTCCATTTCATCTAGGCTTTCTAATTTGTTAGTATTCACTTGTTCATAGTATTCCCTTATAATCCTTTTTACTTCTGTAACGTTGGTAGTAACTCTTTCATTTTTGATTTTACTAGTTTTAGTCTTTTTATTTCTTTATCAGTCTAGCTAATGGTGTATCAATTTTGTTGATCTTGTCAAAGAACTAATAGTTACTTTCATTGATTTTTTTTCTATTCAAAAAAATTCTGTTTTATTCTCACTCTAATATTTATTATTTTCTTCTTTCTGATTGTTTTATGTTTAATTTCCTCTTCTTTTTTACTTTCTTAATTTAAAGCCTCCGGTTATTAATTTGAAATTTTCATTTTTAATATAGCCATTTACAGTTATACATTTTCTTCAATACACTGCCCTAGGTATATCCTCTAAGTTTTGGTATGTTATATTTTCATTTTCATTTATCCCAACATATCTACTTTATGATATTTTCTTGGATTCATTGTTTAGTGTGTGTTGTTTAATTCCTACTCGTTTGAGAATATTCACTTTTTTTTGTTACCGATTTTCTGTTTCATCCCATGTTGATCAGAGAACATATTTTATGTAATTTCAGTCCTTTTAAATTTATTGAGACTTATTTTATGGCCTAATACATGGTTTATCCTGGAGAATGTTTCATGTGCACTTGAGAAGAATGTGTATTCTGCTACTGTTGGATGGAATGTTTTCTAGATTTCTGCTGGATCAGATTGATTTTAATGTTGGTCAAGTCTTTTATTTTCCTGTTGATCTTCTATCTATTGTTCTATTCATTATAAAAGTGGTGTGTTGAAGACTCCTAGAGTTTTTGAATTTTTTATTTTTCCCTTCAATTTTGTCAGTTTTTGCTACATGTATTTTGGGGCCCTGTTTTTATGTGCATATATATTGATAATTGTTATTTTTCTTTATTGATTGACATATTTATCTTTATAAATTGTCTTTCTTTATCTGTAGAACCAACTCTTATTTTAAATTATGTAGTATCTGATATTAGTATAACCACACCAGTTCTCTTTTGCTTACTGGTTTTATGGTATTTTTTTTTTTCTGTCCTTTTGGATTCAAACTCTGTGTTTGAATCTAAAGTGTGCCTCTTATATACAACACATAGTTGAATTGTAGAGGTTTTGGGAAGAGGAGCATCATTCCTTTTTGTGTCTCTTCAGTTTGACTGTAGTCTGTTTAAACTGAGGTTTTAAATATGAAACTAATAATCTATGAATAATTATTCTAGATTATTTTATTACCATTAATGCAGCCAAATGTTGTTTTATTATTTGGGGGGCAGCCATATCATAATTTGGCAACTTATGTGGCTGCTTTATTGTGAATCCAATCTTATTTTTGTGTTGAATTTTATTTTGTTCAAATTAACCAATCATTTTTTTCAATTTCAGCTTTTATCATCTGATATATTTGCTATCACTCCAATGGTGATAATAATATGTGCTAACATTTAATGAGTATAACTGGGCATTCTGTTTATCTAAACTACACTCTGCCACTTGTTAGATGTATGACCGAGACAAGTTATTTAACCTTTGTGCCTTAGTCTGCTCATCTTTAAAATGCAGATGATGATAATCACATCTAGCTTACTGGGTTGCTATGAGGATTAAATGAATTAATATTTGTAAAGTATTTAAAAACAATGCCATATAATAAATGCCATATAGTAAATACCATATAAGCATTTGTAAAATGAAATAATCAATTCTATGAAATAGAAAGTATTAATCCCATTTTGTAAGTAAGGATAATAAGATATAAAGAGATTAACTAATTTGCCCCAATTTCCAGTGCTATTAAGTAGTGAATCTGGGACTTCAACTAAAGTGCAAGTTGTGATCAAACAGTACAGTGAATATTTAAGTAAGTAAAAGACACATTGCCATTAATCCCTCTTAAAATACTCCCCCTTATTTTGAACACACTTATCCCATTGTTCTTGCCACTTTCTGAAGCAGTTCTGGAAGTTTTCTTTCACGAGTGTCTTTAGTTGTGCTGTTGTGGCTGCCTTGACATCCTGAATCATTTTGACTTTGGGGAAGAGCCAGATTGCATGGTGCCTGGTCTGGTCAATAAGGTGGATATTTTTATTTGACAGAAATTGCCATATACCAGAAGGATGTGTGACACGGAGCGTTGTCATGATGGAGGATGATTTATGGCCCACTTTAAAACACACCTTCTCTCAACCATAGCTCACACCTGACTGATTGCACTGAACGAACAAGTTGCAACTTATCATCCATTGTTACTAATGTTCCATGGGCCACTTCCTGTATTGAAGATCCCTGCCTTTCTGTTGAATAGCATTCAGCAGCAGCATTCACTGTATTTTGTGATCACAATGGAAAGGCTCTGTGTCACACATTGCTTCTGGTATATGGCAGTTTCTGTCAAATAAAAACATCACAATGTGTCCTCATTCAGCTTATTCATTGGATCTGGCACCGTGTGACTTCTGGCTCTTTCCCAAAGTCAAAATGACTGAGAGGTAAACGTTTTGAATTGATTGAGGATAATTGATTGAGCCACGCCAGCACAACTAAGACACTCAGGAAAGAGGACTTCCAAAACTGTTTCAGAAAATGATAGGAAGGATGGGATAAGTGCGTTTGAAATGAGAGGGTGTATTTTGAGGGGGATTAATGGCAATGTTTGTTTTACTGTAATTTTTTTTTATTTAAGCATTTACCATATTTTATTTATCACACCATATATATCTCATTCCAAAGTCCGTGTTCTTGACCACTGATTCTCCAATATCCTCCTCTCAGTGCTTTATACAAACCATTGTTAAACACATTAAATAAAGGTGTGCCGGGAGCATTCTTGAAATTTACTGCCATAAATTTCCCTGTATTAATCAGAGCCCCTTTAAAAAATTATTATTCAATAATATCTTCAAGGCTTTTTTTCCATTTCTCCATGAATTTAAAACATTTTAAATAAAAATCATGGAAAATTTGTTGGTGAAATCCATACATATGCCTTCTATGACCTGATTGGTCATTGCAGACTCCTCAAACAGGAAATGAGGGTAACTTAAGATTTTTAAACTCTTAGTACTAATGCTTATTACCCATTTTCTTTCTTAAATTGATTTTGTTTTCCTGATTCTGTAGTTAAAATGGTGCTTTTGAGAGCTGCTCAGTGTTCCTGAATATCTTTTTTCTCTGAATTTTATGTGTTTATACTGGATAATTTTTTGTTCTGTTTTTAAAAATCTATTTTCTGGGGTGCATATTAATTATAGTTGGTATTCCCACTCACAGATATCAGGAATGCTAAAATGGCATAGCTACTTTATATTTCCATCCAAATGTCTTTTGTTGGTCAGAAATAGGTGAGATGCAGGTAAGGCAAAGCATACCAAAGATCTGTGACTTTAAAGTATGTGTGCAGGACTTTGAACATTAGCCATAGAGATTATTTAGAGGGGTATCTTCTAATGATAAAGACTTATAACCAGTATTTACCTGTCTATGTAAAAAAATGTATATTTCTAAAGTACTTGAAAACCTTTTCTTATGTTACATATTTTCTCAAAATTTGTCATTAAAAGCAAACAAACAAAACATTTTTTGTGGTTCAATGATGAACTAAGGACATTTATGCATCTTGAAATTGTTTTGGAATAAAATGAATTGTTTTCAAAAGCTTGCACATTTTTCAGCTGAGAATGATACCAATTATACCAATTAAAATGATTTTCTTTGTGAGTGATAAATATTTTATTTTCCCCATAGTAAAAGAGAGCTCAGTGCCACTTGAGAATATAGCATTTAGGTTTGAGTTAGCATTTAACAGGCAGTGTAGTTCCTGGCTTTTGGGTTAGCTCTACGCCCTTTATTCTTCAGCTGATTTGCTAATTACTACTGAAAACTCTAAAATTTTACTGGGGAAATGCAAATGTACATTCAGATTTTAAATACTTGAGAGGCAGCCAAGTACTGAGTGCATACGAACACATTATGAGTTTTACATAATTTTTTTATGTAATTACTTTTAATGTCTAGAAGCTTTCTCCTTCAAAATCAGCATATCCATTCTCTATCAGGAAAAATGGAATAATTCCTTCAAATAAATCAGAATAATAAAAAGTAGGATTTCTATGATAGGTGAAAGAAAGGAGAACTAAAAGATTTTTTGGGCAGGAGGAAGAAATGTGGCATATTAATTTTATATAAAATTTTATATAATTTTATGTGGCATTTTACTTTTATTGACATAAAAACATTGCATAAAAGTACTCATGAGTATACAGCACAGTGAATTGTCACAAGGAGAACACACCTGTGTAACTGCCACTCAGTTTGAGAGAAAAATACTAACACTTCAGAAGACCTCTTGTGCCCCTACCCATCACCTCCTCTTCTTGCCCCAAATTAACAAATACCCTGATTTCTAAGACCACACATTGCATTTTCCTGTTTTTGAACATTATATCAATAGAATAATGCAACATATATTACTTATTTTGCTCAACATTGAGGGATTTCTCTACATTATTGCATATAGCATTAGTTTATTTTCATTGTTTTATAGGATTCTATTATATAAATAGAACATAATTTATTTCCCTGTTCTACTTTAGATGAATATTTGGCTTTTTAACAGTTTATGACTATTACAAATATTGTGGCTACTATTGAAGCATGTTTGCATGTCTTTCCATTGGGTATGTACCTAGGATTGAAATAGCTGGATAAAGGGATGTGTTATTTTCAAATAAAGTAAGTAATGCAAAATTTGTTTCCAGAGAAATTGTATAGATTTATATGTCTGACAGTACTATACGAGGGTTCTGTTTATTCCATATCCTCACTAACACTTAGATTGTTAGATTTTTAAGTTTTAGCCATTTCGGTGGATATGCATTGGTTATTTTAAATTTGCTTTTCTCTGATGACTAATGAGGTTGGAAACTTTTTACATGTTCATTAACCATTGTGACATTCTATTTAAACTTTTGTTCAATTTTACATTGGAATGTCTTTTTCTTATGTATGTTTAAGAGTTGTTTTATATTCTAGATATGAACTCCTCTTTTTTTAATGTGTATGTTCAAACACTTTCTCCTTTTGGCAACTTGACTTTTTACTTTATAAATTGTATCTATTGATCAAAAGTGGTTTTTAATCTTTATATTTAATACTACTGCCAAATCATGAAGATACTCGTCTATGCTATATTCTAGAAGTTTGTCTTATGTTATATATTTTAGATCTACAATCAAGCCAGAATTTAATTTTATATATGCTGGGAAATAGGAAAAAATTTCCTATTTTTCCATCTGAATATCCAAGGGACCTAGCATCATTTATTAAAAAGACTGTCATTTTCTTTTTGCTCTGCATTACAGATCCACACATTTTTTGAGTTTTTTTTCTATACTTACTGTTTTGGATCATTGTACAATTTTTCTTGACTTGTGCTAATGCCACTTTGTTATAACTACCCTTGCTTTACAAGAGTCTTGATGGCCCACAGAGCAATTCTTTGAGTTTTGTCGTTCTTCAAGTTCTTTACTATTCTCGGCCCTTTGCATTTCCCTATAAAATTTGGAATCAGATTGTCAGTTTGGCAGTGCATTGTATCCGTAGGTGAATTTTTGGAGATTGGACATGTTGACAGTCGTCTTTCCATCCATGAACCTGGGTGTATCCTTCCATTTATTTATATTGTCTTAAATTTCCCTCAGTAAGGTAGGCTTTTTGTGTATCAAGTGGTCCCTGATACCTCTTTCATTTATTACTTTATATATTTTGGAGCTGTATGTTTAGATATAGATAATTTTGGATTGTGATATATTCCTGAGAGATTGATATCTTTATTATTATGAAAGTCCCTCTTTGTCACTGGTAATGCGTCTTGCCTTAAAATCTATTTTGTCTGATATTAGTATAGTTATACAAGCTTTCTTTGCTCTGTTTGCATGGTGTGTTCCTTGTATACGTGCAAATGCCCCAACCATATTCCTTCAAGTCTCACTATTGACCATAGTGCATAGGCTGGATTTCTAGTGGCCTGAGGACTGTTCTGTTGACTTAATTATGGAAAGTTCAAGTGCCAGAGATTTCATGTTCTTGAGAGCAGCTTTTAACCACACTCAGGTGGGGTAGCTCTGAGCTGAGGTTCAGGTAGCTTAGCTCTTATTCTGTGGTGGTTTCCAGAATTCCCTCAAGGAATTAAGTTCCAGTTACCAGACAGCAACTCTCTTGATGAAGCATCATGTATTTTATTCTGCCTTCTTTTTCCCGTCTCCAGTATTCCTTTTCTCCATTTTCATGGAATTATCTCCTAAATAAACTATTTGCAATTCAAATCCTTATTCTAGGATTTGCTTCTGGTGGATCCCCAAGAAAGAAATATATTTGTATCCTTTTATGTAGACTATTTCTGTGTCCTTATATTTAAAATATGTCTCCTGTTAGCAGCTTTTTGAATTTGTTTAGTCCAATTTGACAATTTTAATGTTTTAGCTGAAGTACATATCTCATATATATACACACATATACACACACACACACACACACACACATATATATAAATACTATAGTTAGGATTCAAATCTACCATCTGTTTTACATTTACTTTTTCTTATTTATGTGTCTTCTTTTGGGTTAATCAAAATGTTCTTCAGTCTTCCTTTCTGAAGACTTTCTACAATAGTGAATAGGGATAGGACAGACTCATTCCTATTCATCCCCAAAAGGCATAAGTCAGAAGGAAGAAAGGGGTGAAAGGTCCCAAGTAAGGGTAAAACTTAGCAAGGCAAATTCCACTAGATCTTAAGGCCAGAGAAGACTCCTCTTTGGTTTGGTTCTCAGCCCTCCAGGCCACTGGGATGGCAGTATGACCCCTACAGCTCTGCCTTCGATGCACTGTCAGGACTCTGTGAGGGTGGACCCAGCTGAGACACTGGGTGGGGACACCCTTGCCAGCAGATACTGAAGAGGTGGACCCACATTTTGAAAGCAAGGAGGAACCAACTGTATTCCTTGGGCCTGTTGTGGAAATGGCAGCCCTGATAATCTCTGAATTACCATTGGGGACATTCTTCCCTTCTTTTGAAGGATAAAGTGTGCTCACAGCTGAATAGCTCTATCATCTTGTCCTGTTGAATTTAAGAAATGTGACAGCCTTCTTTCATTTTGTCTTGTCTCCATCTCCTTCATTTTAAATTGACCACAGTCCCTTAATGTCTCTGTTGAGTGGTACCTCCTTGGTATCCTGCAAACACATTTTCTCATTTTTTGCAATATGGACAGGGTGAGAATTGTCCTAATCTTAGCTTCTGGTTCCTTTTTACCTAACAATTTCTTCGTCAATTCATCGCTCTCCTCTCACATTTTCCTGTAAGCAGCCAGGAGGATCCCATACTGCACCTTCAACATTAGGCTGAGAAACCTCCCCAGCTAAATATTCATTTTCACAGCTAGCAAGTTCTACCTTCCACAAAACACTAGAAGAAAACTGTGCCAAGTGCTTTGCCCCTTTATAACAGGATCATCTTTCCTCCAGTTTACAGTAGTGTTTCTCATTTCCATTTGATACCTCACTAGAATGGCCTTTAACATCCTGTCAGTGTAAGAAATGTCCAAACCTGTAGAGAATTTCTATGCGTTTATTTGAGCCCAAATGATGACATACCAGGAAGCAAGATCGCATGTGCTCTGGAGATAACAGTCTTGCAGTTCCTTTTACACATTTGGAATTTAGGGGGGAACACAAGGAAGATTACATGCAGGTAACCCGGAGCAAGGTACAGGATAGTTAATAAGCTTATCTGCTCCCTAGAGGGTGGTTACATCTCCAAGGAGTCTAAACAAGAGGCATTTCAAAGGTGTGTTAACCTAAATGCCCAGGAACAATGGACAGGGCTAGCTTAAGGCAAAAATAAACGTTTTCATTAGTCCTGGGGTGTCACCATCCACCATGACTTCCCAGTTAGGAATTTATGATCTGTGAGGTTACTTTCAGATTTATTTCAGCCCCCACCTTTTATCCACAGTCTGCACACACACACACACACACACACACACACACACACACACACACACACACCAACATTCTGGTCATGATTATTTATGCACGCTGTAAGAAGATGGAGGCTTTTCCTCTACTTTTTTTTCTTTCTGAGTCTACACCAGTAGTTCCTTCACAACAATCTAGGCTTTTTATAGTATGAACCTCAAAACTCCTCCAGCCTCTACCCTTTAGCCAGTTCCGAAGCTTCTGCCACGTTTTTAGGAATTTTTTAAAGCAATACCTCACTCCCAGTACCCAAATCTCTGTTAGTTTGCTAGGGCTGTCATAACAAAATATTTCTCGTCGTTCTGAAAGACAGAACTCCAAGATTAACATGCCAGAAGATTTGGTTTCTGTTGAGGGCTTTCTTCCTAGCTTATGGAGAGCTGCCTTCTCACCTGTCCTCACATGGGTTGCGGAGAGGGGTGGGGTGGGCAAGAAATCTCTTACAAGGACCTTAATTCATCAGATCAAGGCCTCACACTTATGACCTTATGTAACCTTAATTACTACCTAAGGGCCCCATCTCCAAATACTGGATGTGAGTTAGGACTGTAACATGAATTTTAGGGGGACACATTTAGTCTATAACAACTTTACTGAAAATATTTTAGATTTTATTTTTGTTTAATATAATTAACAGTATATATGACTTTGCATATACAGTTTTACTCATTTATTTCTAGTTGTTTGTTCCTCTTCTGTATTTCTGTCATTTCTCATCACTTGTATCATCTTTGTATTTTATATTTTCTTAGTATTCTCTTAGTGGTGTCCCTAAAAATACATACATAATTACATCAGTGATTTAAACAGTAAATATTAATTTAGAGGAACCACAGTTTTACCTTTTCCATGGTTTTTGATTCATTTCTCTATTTTCAAGCTTTCATTTGAGATCATTTTCTTTCTGCCTGATGGATGCTCCTTAGTATTTTATGTAGAATTGGTCTTCTGGTGAAAAATGATTTCAGATTCTGGGTTTTCTGCAAATATCTTTAGCTTACTTTTATTTTTTGAAGGGTATTTTTACTGTATATAAACTCTAGACTAGCAGTTATTTTCTTTCTGCATATATATATATATATATATATATATACACACATATATATTAGTATATACATATACATATGTGTGTGTAAAGCTTTTAAGATTATCTTTGCATTTAATATGTTTAGGTGTTATTTTCCTTGTGTTAATTTACCTTAGGTTTTTAGTGCGTCTTGAACATTGAACTTAATTAACTCTTTTGGAAATTTTTCAACCATTATCTTTTAAAATGGTACTTTTGTTCCATTGTCTCTCATTTCCCCTCAGAGTCTCCATACACATGTATGTTAGACAATTTCAGTATGTTCCCTATTTTTTCTGTATTGTTTTCTGTATTCTCCATTTTTTTCTCTCTATGTTCAATTATAGACTTTTTTATGATCTAACCTTCACTGTAATAATTCTTTCTTCATCTGTGTCTCATGGATGTTTACTCTATTAATTTAATTTTTAGTTAGTTACCATTTTTCATTTATTGAAATTCATTTGCTTTTTTGCTAGTCTCTGTCAACATTATCAATCTTGTCTTTTACCTTCTTGTACACATTAATCATATTATGAACTGAATGTTTGTGTTCCCCTGAAGTTCATATGCAGAGGTTCTAACCCTCTGTGTTTAAGTTCCCCAGCCCATGGTATTTGGTTATAGCAGTCAAAGATGACAAAGAAAAAGCATTACTAAAAATGTTTAAATTTTATAGCCCTTATTTGCATGCATGTATGTTTGTTTCTATTGTTTTCATTTTCTTAGTTGTCTTTTGTATAGTGACGCTTTTCATAACAGCTTTATTCAAATATAAATTATATACTATAAAATTCACCCTTTTAAAATGTATATTCAAAGTTGTGCAATTATTACAATTATGTAATTTCAGAACATCTTTGTCACCCCCCCAAAAAAAATTACCCCTGTATCTCCTCTTATCTCTCCCCAACACTTGGCAACCACGAATCTATTTTCTGTGTCTATGGATTTTCCTATTCTGGACATTTCATATAAGTGAATTATGCAATATGAGTTCTTTTGTGACTGGCTTTTATTTATTTATTTATTTATTAATAGCTTCAGGTGCACAAAACAATGTAATAGTTACACATTTATCATCTATGTCCCTCACACAGTGACAACCCCCCTCCCCCCATCCACTATCCCTCTGACATCGGACACAGCTATTACATTTCCACTGTCTCCATTCCTAACGCTGTACTCCGCTTCTTGTAAGTATATGTATATATAAAATTGTTGTTGACATTCATTATTGTTCAACTTCAGCTTCAGGTGTACAGTGCAGTGATCAGGCATCTACATCATCCCTGAGGTGGTCTCCCTAACGAGACAAGTGACCATTGGATACCCTACAAAATCTTTACATTATTGATTACATTCCCCAAATTGACTTTTGTAATCCCATGGCAATCTTGTGGTTATTGACTGTGCTTTCTAATCCCCTCACCTTCCCTCTTACCCCCACTCCCCCTCCCATCTAGCAACCCTCAATTTTTCCTCTATGTGTGACTGGCTTCTTTAACTCATTTAATGCATTTATATTGTACCACATATCAGTACTTCATTCCTTTTTATCACTGAATAATACTCCATTACAGCAGGTCCTCATGTAACATCATTTGTTCAAGTTTGTTTTATTACAAAGTTAATGAGAAACAAAAAAATTGATTCCCACTGGGGCCACTGTCTGTGTGGAGTTCACATGTTCTCTTCATGTCTGTGTGGGTTTTTTCCCAGTCCTCTGCTTTCTTCCCATATCCCAAAGATGTGCAGTTAGGTGAACTGGCGTATCTAAGTTGTCCCGGCCTGTGTGTGTGTGTGTGTGTGTGTGTGTGTGTGTTCTCTGTGATAGAGTGCATCTTGTCCAGAGTTGTTTTCCACCTGGTGCCCTGCACCGCTGGGCTAGGCTCTGGCCACCCACCACCTTGAACTGGAATAATCAAGTTGGAAAATAATCATCTTACTTGTTTTTATTAATGTTTCTTAAATATATATATATATATATATATATATATATATATATATATATATATATATAGCTGACATTTATTTCAATGTTTAATAATAGAAGTGTTTGTGGAGCCTTTGTTTAGAAGGTAGCAACTTCACTCTTGTTTATATCAATTAGCCTATGGTAACCTTGGTTTTGTTATATCATTTGGCTTAAAGTTGCAGTTTCCAAGAACCTATTGATGATGTTAAGTGAGGACTCACTGTATATGGATAGAACATTTTATTTACCCATTCATCAGCCGATGGACATTTGAGTTGTTTTCATTTTTTGGTTATTATGAATAATGCTGCTACGAATTCTGTGCACATTTAAAGGGACTGATACTCTGTTTCCCAAAGGGGCTATACGGTTGTACAACCCCTTCAGCAATGTAAGAGAGTTCCAATTTCTCTGCATCTTCATCAACACTTGTTATTGTTTGCCTTTTTTAATTTTAGCCATCCTAGTTGGTGTGGTTTCCCATAGTGGTACTTGTATATTTTTTTAAACTTTCATTGATATGAAAAATACTTAAAAGAATAGTGCATAAAATGATCATACTTAACAAACACTTAGATGGGAAAAGAGAATATTATCAACAATAAGTCCATTTTTGCTCTCTTGTAAACAATGTCCCAAAGGTAATGACTATCCTGATTTCTAATAGCATACATTAGTTTTGCCTGCTTTTGTTCTTTTCTAAAAAAGTAAATGTACATCTTATAAGTTGAATGGTCTTAAATTGCTTTGTAATCATTACGGGAAAGACCACATAACAATGAATGCAAATTTTGAAAGAAATCACCGTTAGATATCAGACAGCATACTTGTATTCCTGTTTTCTCTCTTCCCTTCCTTGTTTATTTTATTCATGTATGGCCTCTTAATATGTTTTCTCTAGCTGTCCCATTATATTTTTTCTCTCTCTCTCTTTCTCTCCTTATTTCCATCTCTCTCTCCCTCCCTCCCCCTGCTTTATTTGACATTAATTTAATATTTTTATTATTATTATTCCACTGTTTTTCTCTTTCCCTGTTAGTTATACACTATTTTTATATACTTTTCATAGTTATTCTATGGATTACAACATGTGTCTACAGACTCATGTAAGTAATTCCTTTTACCTTTCTCAGACAAAATAAGGTATCAGCACTTTTCAACTGCATTTACCTTCCCCCTGACTTTTGCATTACATTTTAATTCAAGATATAATGAAAGCCATGAGGCAGCATTACTATTACTCTCTTATACAGTGTGTATTAATTTAGATTTACCTATATATTTACTTTCCATTGCTATTCATTCTATCCTGCATTTTAATGCTCTGCCTGGCATAATTTTCCTTTTGTTTTAAAATTCCTTTAACATTTCTTTTATCATAAGTCTAGCGATGAGGAATTTTTTTCAAGTTTTGTTTGACTTGAAATACCTTCCTTTCATTAACATTTGAACAGATATTTTTTCTTGGAATATAATTCTACCTTTTTTTGTACCCCATTTAGCACTTTAATGATGTCATATGTATGTGTTCTTAAACAATAATTTATAAGTTTTACATGTTTTTGAATTTTATAAAATTGAAATCATAGGATATGTATTCTTCTATTAACCTCTGTTCTTAGTAGAACGATTTGTATTCTAACAAACGATTGATTCTAGAAAAATGTCTAACGATGGATTACTCCAAAGCAAACTTACATGCATGAAGCCCTTCAGTTGTGAAGAGGGTAGAGCACCGTACAGTGGCTCTGAATTTGCTTTTATTGTGGATTGTAAATTCTCTGAGAACAAGACCATGGCTTTGTTCCTCTTTGTCATTGCAACACATAACATGCAATGGGGTTCAGTACGCAGGTGCTTAATTAAGAGAAGAATGAAAAGGAAGTACATCAGAAGCTAAACATTAATGAATGCCAACTATAATTTTATATATATAATGTGATGGTTCAGTGTGAGGTCGGAGGGATAGTGGATGGGGGGAGGGGGGTTCACAGTATGAGGGATATAAATGATGAACGTCTAAGTATTACCTTGTTTTGTACACCTGAAACTAATAAATAAATTAATTAATTAAAAAAAATAAATAAATAAAAAAAAAATAAAATAAAAAAAAAAAAGAAAAGGAAGTCCCCAGTGCTTGTGAACTGTGACCACAAAAAGCACAAGGTGTCAAAAGTGGAGCATAGTTGCATCATAGTGAGTTTGTGGTTTAGTGAAAGGCACTGTTTCATTTTTTAAAAGCATTGACCATATTAAGCACTTCAGGTTATCAAGCCTTTGGGGCTATTTCTGTAGGAGGATCTAGAAAAATGGGCTTGCTCAGTCAATCAAGTATAATCCTGACATGTTCCTGAGTCAGTTTCAAGCCCCACAAAGCATCAGTCTGTGTGTCAGTGTGAGGTTTGTAGACTTGTCCATCCCAGATACTACACTGTCATCCTTTAGCTCTGTTTTGTGAGAGGTGGCTCCACTGAATATAAAAACACATTTAAAAAATTAAGAATACAAAACAGTTTCTTTTTAATTTTAACTATATCACAAAAGAAGACATCCTCTCCCTCCACCCCTTTCTCCAGTCCATCATGCTTTTAAACCAGGTTCTGGCAGCTGATGAATCATAGAGACAAAATGTAGTGTTTTTTTTTCTTTTGGTGAAATACTGTGGTATTTGTTATTTTGGAGTACTTGTTTTTGAATATTGTTTGATGAAATATGTGGGTGATGTGCACCCTATCACTGCCTGGAGGCCTTTTAGATTTCCTCTGTTTGAGTGTTTTCCTTTGTTTTAATAAATTTGCAAGTAGTTGTTTAGAGCCACTGGATATTAGTGTAATTAATGTGTTTTAGTACCAGGTTCCCCCAAACCCAATCCCAAATTAACAGATTCATCATTTCACAGTATTTCTTCACAAGTTACATAGGGGTAAAAGAAAAATAAATGCTGCCATCTTTTAAAAATATGCTAGTAGACACAGATACTACTTCATCTTGCCAGTATCAAGGCTTTCATCTTTTTTTATGGCTCTGTAGTGTTGCCATCTGCTTTTTGAATAAGGCTCAGTAAATTCAATATAGCAGGAAATCCTTTCTGGAGTCAGATAAGTTTTCTGTCAAAGCAGAGCAGAGCTGTATTTTTGCAACCGAAGAAAAAGAAGTGAACATCCGACTGCCATGAAAGCGTCTGGTTTCTATGCTACGCTTGTTGAATTTAATTTGGGACTAAGTGTCTGCTAACTGGCCTTATGATTCTCCTTAGTCACAGAGTGGCTTCTATTTTCAAGGACTCACGTAGAGGAGAGATACTCTACTTGTGTGCCTCCAAATGAAGATTCATTTTCTAAGATTTGAACTGAGAACTCTGCGTTGAGAATGGAAAGGTTTATTTTTAAAATTTGTAACAGGTGTAGGAATTACCTGCTTCCTAAAATATATTTTATATATACATTTTTAAATTAATAAATTTCACTTATGTGAAGCTTAATGATCCAGCAAACTGATCCATTTGGAATATTGCTTGAAACCTGGAATAGAAAAATAAAGGTCTTGGAACAATAAAAATAGATTCCAAAGTGACCAAAGTAGCATCTGCTCCTCCTGTGTATGAAATCCTGCTACTATACTTTGTGCAATTGTTACTCTCTTTGGAGCCTGTTATCACATAGCTGCCTGCCCGTCGGTCCCTTTGTGCCTACCCCTAAAAAGAAAGAAGAGTCTGTGAGACTGTTCCTTTCAGGGTACATTGCTTCACCTTTATGCCATCTCCTTGTTTGGCCCCAAAAGATGGCTGGCTAGCCAATGATGGGTAAGATTCCTCAAGAAAGGAATGACCTAAAACAGGCACAGTCGTGTGGGGACCACCATGAGAATTCACAGGGTTGATAGAGTTGGGCATAGCCCCCACATTCCCCCATCTAAAGAGAGCTTCTGCCTCTGTGGCTGTATTCCTTCCCACAACCTGCTTGGGAAGTGGTAACATCAGTTCTCCATCTCAGTAAGTTTTCAACATAAAGGTTTTGTCCCCTGGGGAGGTACAAACAATAATTATTTATACATCATGGGACTTTCGGCAGGCAAGGGTGATCGGTTTGAACCAGTTTTCTGGTGTGGTGTATGGGACTCATAGACCCTAGAAAAAACAATGCTACTTCCTTGTATGTGCAACAATAAAAGCCACAAGGTCGCCCGATTCGGGCCTCTCAGTCCTTTGAGGCTGTGAGACCCTTGGCCCCTGTTTCAAAACTTTCTTGATTTCTGTTTCTTTTTTAACCCTTTGCCACCCCTTCTCATTCTCTCACTGTCCATGTTGCGCTGGACGCGACAGGAGCCAGACCGCTGGAGTTGAATCCTAGCTCTGCCAGTTACTAGCTGTGTGACTTTGGGCAGTTACTTTAGCAGTCTTTACCTTAATTTTCTCATCTTTAAGATGGAGATAATAAAATTGATATAGGATTAAATGTGTTAATACTTGTGCAATCTTTAGAACACTGCCTGGCATATAGTAAACACTCAGTAAATACGAATTATTTATTATCTTATTTCCTCTTACTTTGTTATGTGTTATCTTATATACTCTTGATTTGTGTTCCGGTGGTCTAGTTTTTGTGTATATAGGCAATCATACCCATAATTTAGAAGGGAAAAGGCACTTCTAGAAAGATGTCCATATTTCAGAATTAAAATATGACAACTGGTAACTTAAAATAAAGAATAAAAGAAAAACATAAATACTAAGCATAACAACTCAAAAAGTACAACAGTCTGGGCTATGTAGTATATGAGAAAATAATCATAAACCTCCAATAGCTCCAGAGGGCGTTGGTGTGGTTGGTGTGTTTCAGCCCAGTTCAGTACCTATTGTTCACAGTAATGATTCTGATGCATGAAGAAATAGTCAATTTTGTTTCTGGTGTTCAGTTCAGAGAAGCAAGAAAGTGTTTGATATTTTAGGAAGATTCCAAAACAAAGTAAAAAAAACAAAAAAAAAAACACAAAAAAAGGTATTTAAAGGTCTGTTTCTAGAGGATTTTGAATTATATGAATTGTACTTGCATCTTTTTTGCTTCCTCCTTTCAGTTCAAATAAGTTTTCTTCCCTCCCAGAATTATATGGAAATGTGATCCTTAGGTACAAGCATTGTTTCAATTAAATACCAAATAAGACTTACCCTCTGCCTTTATGTTAACTATTTCACTGCTCAATAATACCTCCATACAAAATATCATTGACTGTCAAGTTGGCCAGGCTTTGCTGTGCAATTATGTTTACCAGGAGTTGAGATGGATTCTATGTCATGCCTGTAGTATTTGCAGTCTTTTTTCTCATTTGATAGGTTTTTTTTTCGTTCTGCTGATTGTATTCTTTTATTATAGATTTTTATTGAAAATATAGCTAACATACAATATTATATTAGTTTCAGAGGTACACAATAATTATTCAACAATTATATACCTAAAGAAGTGATCAGCATGAAAACTACAGCAACTACCTGACACCGTGTCATGCTATCACAATATTATTAACTATATCTCCGATACTGTACATTATTATTGTATCCCCATAACTTATTTGTTTTATACCTGGAAGTTTGAACCTCTTATTTCCCTTTATCTCCCCCCCCTTTGTTAATTTTCCATAACAGTGAAATTCAATATTATTTTATATTAATTTCAGGTGTACAATAGACATTTGTATAATTTAAGAAGTGATTCCCCTGACTAGTCTAGTATCCACCTTGCATTATACATAATTATTATCATATTATTGATTATATTCCCTATATTTTACATCCCCATGACTATTTTGTAACTATGAATTTGTACTTCTTAATCCCATCACTTTTTTTCAGCCTGTCCCCACCCTCCCTCATCTATCATCCTGATAAATCTAGTACCCATATTTCACTATACATAGTTATTACAATATTATTGACTATATTTCTTATGCTACACCCTATATCCCCATGACTATTGTGTAACAACCAATTTGTACTTCTTAATCTCTTCCCCTTTGTTTATTCACACATCCAACCCCTCTCCCATCTGGCGACTAGCAAAATGTTTTCTGTATCTATGAGGTTGTTTCTCTGGCGACTATCAAAATGTTTTCTGTATCTATGAGGTTGTTTCTGTTTGTGTGTGTGTGTGTTTGTTCTTTAGATTCCACATAAGTGAAATGACATCGCATCTTTCTTTCTCTGTCTTACACTCTATTCAGTACAATACCCTCCAAGTCCATCCATGCTGCCACAGATGGCAAGAACCGATTCCCTTTTATGGCTGAGCAATTTTCCACTGTATATATAGGTACCACCACCTCCTTATCCATTTGTCCATTGATGGACACCCAGGCTGCCTCCACATCTTGGTCATTGTAAATAATGCTGCAGTGAACATATGGATGCACACGTCCCGTTGAAGTAGCGTTTTGGGTTTCTTCAGATAAATACCCAGAAGTGGGATTACTGGGTCCTTCTTTGTCTCTTGTTAGAGCCTTTGTTTTAAAGCCTGTTTTGTCTGGTATAAGTATTGCTACCTCAGCTTTTTTGTCTTTCATTTTCATGAAATAACTTTTTTCATCCTTTTACTTTTAGTCTGTGTATGTCTTTCAATCTTAAGTGCGTCTCTTGTAGGCAGCATATTTAAGAGAATTGTCTTATTATCCAATCAGCTCTCCTATGCCTTTTGAGTGTGGAGTATTTAATCCATTTACATTGAAAGTAATTGCTGATAGATATGTAGCTATTGCCACTTTATTATTCACCTTTCTGATCATTTTTTTTTCATCTGAAAGAAGTCTCTCTAACATTCCTTGTAATACTGGGTTAGTGTTGATAAACTCCTTTAGTTTTTTCTTGCCTGGGAAGCTCTTTATCTGTCCTTTGATTTAAATGATAGCTTTGCTGGGTATAGTAATCTTTGTAGATCCTTGCTTTTCATCACATTGAATATTCTGACCTGCAAAGTTTCTGTTGAGAAATCAGCTGACAATTTTATGGGGGCTCCCTTATAAGTTACGAGTTGCCTTTTTCTTGCTGTTTTTAAGATTCTTTCTTTGTCTTTAATCTTTGCTATTTTATGAGACTGATAATCTTTGCTATTTTAATTATAATGTGTCGTGGTGTGGGATGGTTTGAGTTCATCTTGTTTGAGACTCTGTGCTTCCTGGACTTGTATATCTATTTCCTGTGTCAGATTAGAAAAGTTTTCAGTCATTATTTTTCATATAGGTTCTCCATCTCTTGCATTCTCTGTTCTGCTTCTGGTACCCCTATGATGTAAATGTTGTTACACTTGTTGTCCTACAGGTTTTTTTAAACTAGCCTCATTTTTGGATTCTTTTTTTCTATTTACTGTTCCAATTGGATGTTTTATGCTATCTTGTCTTCCAAATCACTGATTCAGTCTTCTGCTTTATCTAGTCTGCGGGTGATTCCTTCTAGTGCATTGTTCATTTCAGTTATTGTAGTCTTCACTTCTGACTGATTTAAGGTTTGTGACTTTTTTATTGTTTCTAAGTCCGTTTTTCATGCTTGATATCTCTTTGTTTAAGTTCTCACTAAGTTCCTTGAGCATCCTTATAACCATTGTTTTGAATTCTGTCTCTGATAGATTGCTTGCTTCCATTTCATTTAATTATTTTTCTGGCGTCTTCTCTTGTTCTTTCATTTGAGATGTGTTTCTTTGTTTCCTCATTTTGGCTGCCTCTCTGTGTTTGTTTCTATATATTAGGTAGGTTTTCTATGTCTCCTATACTTGGACAGGTGGCCTTATGTAGTAAGTGCCCTGTGGGGCCCTGGCACATTTTTCCTGGTTACTTGCTCTGTGTACTCCAGGAGTGTCCCTAGTGTGGGTTGTGTGTGCTCTCCTTTTATAGTTAAGCCTTTATTGCTATTGGCACATTAGTGGGTGGGACTGGCCTTCAGGCTGATTGGCTATGAGTTATGGCCACATCCACAGCTTAGGGGCTGCTGTGAAGGGGGCTTATTCCACTGAGTGGGATTCACCCCAGCGTGCTCTGGTGCCTTTTGAGACCACCCTATGTGTTTGCTTCTTGTGGGGTTAATTAGGTGGTATTCTGCTACGGTCTGAAGCCAACATCCAAGTATGTTGTTTCTGGGCCTTCTTGTGAGGCACTCCGGTGCAGGCTCAGGTTAACCACTGCCTGTGACTTGTTGGAGACTACATAGGAGCTACAAATTGATCCGCAGTTGTTTGCTTCCTGTTCTAAAGTTGGAGGTACATGAGAGAAGCCACACTGCAAACTGAGGATGGTTGCCACCAATACCAGGCCTGGGGAAGCCCCACAAATTCCAGCACACCCCAAGGCTTGCTGCTATCTGCTGGCTCCCTTAAGGTTCAGCCACTGCTAAAGCTTCATGCGGTACATGAGTTGTGTCAGGCAAGGTCTCAGGGAGTCACCAGAGTGGGAAGAGTTGTGGTCACCACGTTAATGTAGACTCTGGTTTGGTGTCAGTGCTGAGCCTGGAGTTACTCAGCAAAAGTATCAAAGCACACTGAGGCCAGTTGCCACCTGCCTGGGGCCCACAGAGTTTGATATTTTTCCAAGAAAGAGTACAATGCTGGTGGAGCTAGCTGTTAATGAGAAAGTTCCCCAGGCCTTAGGGGAGATGGGTGTGGTGGGGTCCCAGAGGAGCTCACCAGGGTGGAGCAGTGGAGCTCACCAGGCCAATCAGATTCATATTTGGCCTGTGGGGGAGGGCTCAACCCAGGAAAGATGGCACCTGCCATGCTGGCTGCTCTGCAGTAGGCCCCATCACAGAGAAAATGCCAGCTGCCCTCCAGCCCTCGCTTTGAAGTCACACACCTCAGTCTTTCCCCCATATGCCTCCAACACCCTCTAAGTCACCGTCCATCTGCCAGAGCCCTGGGTGATTGCCTGTGAGTGAGTCTGTGCACGGGCTGTTTAAGAGGACGTCTGGGTTTCCTGCAGGCTTTCATCCCACCCAGGAGGTCAGAATCCCCACTGTTTTTCACAGCCAGATGTTGTGGAGTTCCTCTTCCTGGCACCAGTTCTCCAGACCAGGGAGACTGGAGGGAACCTCCATGGCTGAGCTATCCCTCTTGATTCTCATCTGCTACACGGAGGTGTGGGGCTAGCCCATTTCTAGTCTCTGCCCTTCCTACCAGTCTCGAAGTGGCTCCTTCTTTATATCCTTAGTTATAAAACATCTGTTCATCTATACTTCAGGTGGTTCTCCAGCTTGATTGTTCTGTAACGTAGCTGTAATTTTAATGTCTGTTGATTGAATTCTTTGACACACAAAAGTTTTTAAGTTTGTTGTAGTCCCGTTTGCCTGTTTTTGTTTTTGTTGCCTGTGCTTTTAGTGTCATATCTGTGAACTTGTTCCCAAGTCCAATGTAATAAAGTTTTTCCCCTGTGTTTTCTTCTAAGAGATTTATGGTTTTAGGCATCATGCTTAGGTCTTTAATCCATTTTGAGTTAAACATTTAAATTTCTCAACTGAGTGATGTTGCAGGGCTGAATCATATTATCTGGGAATCAATGTTGTTTCAATGAATAGAATTAACCCCTAAATTCCAGTGAGGCAAAATATCAAAGTACATTATTGTATGAGGTGTGGTCAAAACATATGGTGAAGCTGAACAATAGTGAATGCCAACTATAATTTTATATATATGTGTGTAAATATATATATATATATATATTTACAAGAAATGGAATACAGCTTTAAGAATACAGAGAGTGGAAATGTAATGGCTGTATGAGATGTCAAAGGCGTAGTAGATGGGGGAAGGGGGGTTACAACTGTGTGAGGGATATAAATGATAAATTTCCAACTATTACATTGTTTTGTACACCTGAAACTATTAAAAAAAAAGTATGGTGAATGTTTAAATAAAAAAAAAATATTACAGTGAAAGACACATTGCCATCACTCTCTTCAGACAAACTTATCCCATCATTCTTGCCACTGTTCTTTTATTTTACTCTGGGTCATGGATTTGCTCTGGATTGAAGGATATAATTGGACATAAGTGTGTATTGGATGAAAAAGAGGTATTAGTGAAATAAAATATTCAAAAAGGTCTTTTAAAAAGTTCTTTTTCAAAGATTTTCTTGCTATATCTCTGTGTATTTAGAACATGTATCAGTTTTTACTATCTTATATGTAAATACTTTTTTACTTTCATAAATGAAGTACGTTAAGCTGAAATTTGCTGGCATTAATTGATACTCTTGAAAGAAGCCAAGTTTAAGTTTGGGAAGATGTCTGTTATGTCTCCTAATGTGACCTGTTTGGAAAGCTGATGATTGTTTTTCTTCTTTTTATGTACATATAGAACATTTATCTATGTAACAGATTTTAGACATCTTTAGATCCCCTTGGGATCATTAATTTATTTTTTCTCTTCTAAATTTGCACTATAATTTTTTGTGTTGTTATTACATCAATTTGTGTTATTGTGTTCCAAGGATAGTATTTAATCCATTAAAGCAATTTCCACATATAAAAGTAAAATTTTATATGTCTATCCACCTACTTATATACCTACTTTTGCTTTGATAGAAGTATTTAACATGGAATCACTTTAAAAATATTTTTATAGGCTTTGGAAATATCTTTTAAAGCAAGAAGATGTTGTGTGAAGCATTAAAGACATAAACTATGTCTAGTAATTACTCCCTATGGCTACCAAATGAGTTAAAGGTGGATGGAATTGCAGCTGTAATGGCATATATTTGGAAAAGAAATTCAATTTGCTACTTCTGAAAAATGGCTATTGGCAAAAAAGAACTAAAATAAAAATTCAAAAACAAGATACTTATATTTCTTATATACTTATATTTCTGAAAAATATGTTATTTCTGTTACTGTTTACAGTGATGGATATCTGTAGGTCATTATATTGTGAAATAAACTCTGATTAACTATCTTGCTGTCTTTTCTTTTTTACAGTGTATGCCAATTAAAGGCCTAGGATTTGTGCTTGGAGCCTATCAGTGCATTTGCAAAGCAGGATTCTATCACCCTCAAGTCTTCTCAGTGAACAACTCTCAGAGTAAGTGCTCTTCTCTTTGTATATCTGAATACACATAATAGCTACCATTATTAGTTATTCAGATCTTCTTTTAACTTGTTGGAGTTACATGGTTAAATGCCCACTGGTCTGCCATTTTTTCATAACTTAAGGAGTTTATGCTTTGATTTGTTATATACAATACTCTGGAGTACCTCAAAAACTGTTTATTTCAGGTATAAGTTTTAAATACATTTTAAAAGTCTGAAAATTTTGTAGCTACTTGTTAAAACCAATTGGGTTTTAAAATTGAGAGCTCTTGCTACAGAAAGTTGGTAAAACTAATTTTGCTAGTTTGTTTATTTTATTTACCAATTTGTTTATATATGCAGTTTTCTGTGCTTATATATGCACAGCACAGTTTTCTGTGCTGCATAAAGAATTACCACAAAGTTAACAGCTTAAAGGAACCCAAATTTATTATCACACAGTTTTCATTAGTTAGCCTTCCAGTTAGCCTGGTCCTGTGTTCAGGGTCTCACCAGGCCAAAATCAGGTGTCACCTGAGATGTGATGTGATCTGAAGTTCAGGATTTTCTTTCAAGCTCATTCAGGCCATTGACAGAATTTGGTTTTTGCAACTTTATGCCTGAGGTCCCTGTTTTCTTACTAGATGTCAGCTTAGGCTTACTTTCAGCTCCTTAAACTTTCCTTAAATCCCAGCCAGGTATGTGGTCCTCTCACAACATTGCAGGTTACTTCTTCAAGGCTAACAAGAGAATCTCTCCAGTCTGCTCAGATGGAGTCTTGCACACCATAATGTAATCATGGGAGTGATGATCCCATCATTTTACCATATAATGTAATCTAATCAAAGGAGAGACTATCCTATCATATTTACAGGTCTATACCACATTCACAGGGAGGTGATTATACAGGGTGTATACGCCAGAACCAAAATTTGGTCATCTGGTTATTTTATTCCTACTCTAGAAAATGTTAAAGTTACAATTTAAATGTTGATTTTTACTCTATCTGTAGAGAACATATTGTTATCACATTGGTTTACAGCTAGCTATTGGATATAATAACTAAGAAAAAGGAGATAGTGGTATAGGGGGATTGTTTCATGGGAAGTTAAGATTTAATGTTTCTAGAATTGAGGCATCTTTTAAATAGTCATCCACAAATCTTTGCCAGCCTTATTATCAGTCTGTATAGGAATTTGCATCTCTACTAGGCATAGTTCAAAGGGTCTGTTGAGATTGAGACCTGAGTACCTTTTTTTTGGAATTTTGGTAGTCATTTATAGGTTCTTTTGTTTTTCCCTTGAAAAGTGCTATTCTTGTTCTTGAGATTGTTTACCTTTAAGGTCTAGGTTCTGGAAGTAAGTAACCTTTTGCTCTCTCCTTTGTCATATAGTTCACAAACTTTAGTTCATGTTCTGAGTAATAGTTGTTGTAGGCATCATTCTAAGATGGCCTTCAAGATTCTGCTCCCATATGCGCTGTACAATCCCCTCCCCTTAAGTATGGGTAAGGCCTGTGAATACTAGGGGATAGTCACTCCCTTATTTAGGCTCTGTTGTATAGCAAAGGTGATGGTATCGTAACTCATGTGATGACACTGCATTAAATCAGACTCCTTCCCATAGTAACAGATTAGAGAGAGATTCTAGTGCTGGCTTTTGAAGAAGTAAACTACCTTGTTGTGAGAGGGCCGCATGGCTAGGATCTGAGGGTGGGTACTAAGAGCTAAGTGCTCAAGGAAGCCAGCAAGGAAACAGGGACTTCAGTTCTACAACTGCAAGCAACCAAACTCTTCCAACAGCCTGAATCCACTTGGAAGAGGACCCTGAGCTCCAGAGGTCCAGTCTAGTGACCCCAGAGGAGAGAGCCCAGCTTCACTATGCCCAGACCTCTGATCAATATAATACATAGGAGTTTTAAGCCCCTGACTTTCCAGTAATTTATTCTACAGCAATAAAAAACTGATACACTGGCAATGTTGATGACATTGTCAGGATGGGATGCTTTTCCTTGCGTGCACGTGTGTATAGCAAAGCCTGGCAAAACCAGAGCTGCTTTGGCATTCTTCACATTTATGGTCCAGACATAACATATGATTCAACCCTGAAGGATTAAGGGAATAGGTTTTAGTGTATGTCTGTGAAGGTATTTTGTTTCTGGTTTCCCCACATTTGTTCTCAGCTCCCACTATGTGACTGAAATAAGACATCTAAATATTGTAGAACCAGGGAATGACTCTAACATTTGCTTATAACACCACCGGGAGGAACTAGTTAACCTTTAACAACTTATCTGTATTTAATTTTCACACTCCTACTTTCTTCCTTATTTTAAAAGCCAGTGTTTTTCACTGGACTGACTCTCTCTAAGACAAGGCTGCTCGTCGGCATAAGTCTAATTTTCATGTTGCACATACTGCAGCCATGGCAAAGAGACCGCAGTTTTCAGAAGGAGGATCTGTATTTGGTCACAGCTGTGGTTCAGCACATAATTGACCAGAATTGACTTTCCTCAATGACAGAGCAGAAAGCTAGCTACATGTTATAATTTGAAGTCAGTAAAGTGCTCTTTGACCACAATATCTTTCCTGATGATCTTGTCAGATTGCATGAAAAGCCAACATTATTCACTTCCTGTCCTAAAGAAAGACTACAACAATCTGACCAGGAATATGAATCGTAACTCACCCGGGTCATCTATCAAGGGATCTCCTAATATTTTTTTATATTTGTAGTTTATTATTGGAGTATATACTACATATCTCTCTGCTTTAATATATTAAGTGTTCATCATAGTATCATAATTTAATATATGAAGTTTCATCATAGTATCTAGGCAGTTCATATGGGCAGTTGTTTTCATTGTTCTTGAGGAGGGATCCATGAAGTAAGGAATGACCACATAGAGCTCCGAGGCCAGAGGTAAAGAAGGCATTGAACATCCCATAAATGAGATAACACCTTGAAAACTACTAGCACAGTACATGGCACTTAATAAGTGCTCATAGATGTAGTTGAATAAGTTAATAAACAAACAAAAAACATACACACACATATAAATAAACATCAGTGATATATGTAAAGCACCAATGGTCAATAGCACTTTGTTGCACATATTTTATCATATTAGGGTGATGAATTCTTTTAAGCTAGAACTTTTAGAGAATGAGTTCTACATGATCAGAAGGAAGATGGGACAGCAAAATTCTGTAACAATCAGTGCTGCATTGAGAAGTGCAATAGGAAGAATAGGTGGGAATGAGAGGCAACGAGGAAGTTAGTGGCCTAATAAAGAAAATGGTATAAAACTTACTTAATTTACTTAATAGTTGGAAATCTAGAAAAAGACCTGAAATGCCCATATCTATTAGCCTTGTATCCCTTTTGGGTAGAGGAGCTAAGATGTAGTGCTGATCTGTTAGAGAATATGTAAGTGTGACTGTTAAAAATCCTGTTAAGTTATGCTAAGTGAAATAAGTCAGAGAAAGATAAACACCATATGATCTCACTTATATGTGAATCTAAAGAACAAAATGAATGAACGAGCAAAATAGAAACAGACATATATACAGAGAACAAACTGATGGTTGCAAGAGGGGAAAAGGTGAAAAAGGTGAAGGGATTAAGAAGTACAAATTCGTAGTTACAAAATAGTCACAGAGATCTAAAGTACAGCATAGGGAATATAGTCAATAATATGGTGATAACTATGTATAGTGCCATCTGGGTATTAGACTAATCAGGCGTTAATTATATAAAATTATATGATTTTATATAAATTACGTAATTATCAGATGCTTTACATCTGAAACTAATATAAAATAACATTGAATGTCAACTGTAACTAAAAAAATAATAATTAAAAAAAATCCTGTTAAATATGAAGTGATTTAAAGTCTTTGTTTGGACCTAGGCCCACAGTAACAAAGGGCTTGTAAAGACCAGCAAGTGTTGAAATGACAAGTTTTAAAATTGTGCTGAAGGCCCAGAGTCTTTGATCCTGACATCTCTTGAAATCGGTGGTCATCTGAGAACTAACAGGATCTGACATCTGGACAGTAGCAGTATTTCAGAATAACCAGTACCGATGTGTAACCGTCTCTTCAAATCCAGGTTGCTCATTTCCAGATTGATGAACTATAAGCTTATGACAAGCTCATATTCCTTAAATCCATCTGTCTTAATCTGAGTTCTATCTTCAGTGAAACTTCTTTTCTTTTTTATGTAGACACATTACCCGCCTTCCAGTCTTACCTGTCTTGTCTTTTAGATTGACTCCAGCTCATTCATGTACATTTCCAGATAAACTCAATTTACAAATGGCTCATACCTAAAAATGACAATCCCTGCTTTGCCAACGCTGATGCTATTGATGGTGGGGGGGGGGGGAAGACAAAAAAGTAGACATTTTTATAATATATAGTCTTGAAATAAAAAGAAGGGAAGCTCTTTGAAAGCAGGTACAAACTAGGGATGCTGAGCTGTAAGCAAACTGTTTAGCAAAGCAAAACAATCTCTGCAATAAGCATCTTTTTGTTGTGCTTGGGTCTCATGCTCCCTATCTTCTGTTTCATAGCTGGAAAGCTTGAGATACTTGGCTTTCTGTAGATTAAGTCCAGTATCAGTCTCAAGTACCAACCCCAAACTTGGAACAGATGGAAAGAACTTGAATATCAGATTCTCATAATCAGCATCATCCCTTTTGCTATTGGTTTTTAAGCCTTGTGGTCTGGTTCACTTTTGCCATATTGTAGAAACCTAATTCTAATCAGTTTTACTTTTGTTGGAGTAGCAAAATTCTCCATCCAGCTGCTAGGGCTTACGTTTTTGTCTCAGTCATTTTGCTAATTTTCAATCTTCCTGTCTTCTTTCATTTGTCCTGTTTATAGGACCGGAATCCAGTTAGTAAATGTGTTTGGCAGATGGGGTTAGTTGACAGTGCTGCCAATCTTCTTGGACTATTGACTATCGCATTTACCTTGTTTATCTCTTGTGTATCTATTTAACTCTTGGGACATACTCCATACCAGGTCAGACTTCCCTTGTTGCTAATCTCACAGCTGAATTTCTACCATTGTTTAACGCAGTAATTAGGAGCATGGTCTTTGGAATAAATCTGACTTAGGTTTGAATCCTGGCTCTGCTACTTACTTGCATTGTTCTAATTTATTCAACTTTCCTAAACTTCATTTGTATCATATATAATGGCACAATATCACCTGTTTCATATAGTATTTATATATACTGATATAATATCACCTGTTTTATAGAATTGTTATGAGGATTAAAAGAAGTATGAATGTAAAGTTCTAATTATAATAGTTGGTACATATCATATGCTCAAAAATATTGTTATTTTTATGATCATTATTTTGAAGCTTGTGTTTATTTTGTTAACCACTTTCCTCAAACATTTTGCCATTTTCATCCTTTTCACATAGTATCTGCTCCACTTCCCAGCAGAGGAACATATTTCCAAGTCCCCAATTTTTTTTAGGTCAGTTTGTTCTTAAAATGGGCCCTGTTCTGTAATATAATACTCAATTCTCCAAAAGTCTTTCTTCTCCCCTACGAGCTGAAATTTTACTTTATTAGATATTTTCCTTATTTATATTATGTTCATTTTTTTTACATTATTTTACATTATTAGACCACTGATTAGAGTTTCACTTATATTAACAATCGTTTTCCACCAAATATTAAAAATACGTCTGGTAGGGAAATCTGACTCTCAATCATTCACATATTCGCTCATTGTGGTATGCAGAAAAGTGGGACCCCCAAAGATGTACACATCTCAATTTTCACAACCTATGAATATGTTACCTCACATGGCACAAAGGAACTTTTTGCAGATGTGATTAAGTTATTAACATTGAGATGAGGAGATTATCCTGGATTATCCAGGTGGACCCAATCTAATCACATGAGTCTTGAAAAGCAGAGAACCTTTCCAGGCTGTGGTCAGAGGCAGAAGTGAGGATACAAAAAGGGTCAGAGAAATGACTACATTGCTGGCTTTGGAGGTGAAAGAATGGGTCTATGAGCCATGGAATGTAGGCAAACGCAAGGAAATGGAGTCTCCCCTACTTCTTCTAGAAAAGATGCAGGCCTGCTGACATCTTGATTTTAGACCAATGAGCTCCATGTCAGACTTCTGAGCTACAGAAGTATAAGAAGGAATAGAACTGTATTATAGTTCATGTAAGAAGCAATATAAATTTGTGTTGTTTGAGGTCCCCAAGCTTTTGGTAATGTGATACAGCAGTAGTGAAAAACGATTCCAGTGTTCACAGTAGGCCATAGTGTTTTTTCTAGAGGAAATTGTTGACAAATCCAAATAGTTGAGTTGGAACAATTTGTAAGCTGGTGGGCTCTTTGAACGAGGCTAGCCTTTGAGTCAGACAGATGTATTTGAATCTTGTCTCTACGTACTAGCAGGAGACTTGGGCAAGTTTTTCATACATTCTGAGACTTCCTTCATACAGCAGCAAGAGTGAAATCTATCGGCTTGGTAGTTGTGAGGAGTAAGTGGGATCACATATGATATCCCCCAAATTATAATGATTATTATATGAATACAAATATGGGAGAATTTAGTCCTTTTATTTATAGTACTTATATATTGGGCATTGTGGTGATTGAATGAATAAATTGTTTATAGGCAAAAAAAATCCATATATGTTTAATAATTTTACAATTCATATCAGAATATTTCTAAGATCTGTCTAAGGTGGTATTTTTGTTAAAAGAAATATACCACTAAAGTCACTAGTAAGAAATAAAAATCTGGGAGTCAACAGAAAAGTGAATATAATAAGTCTAGCTAATGCTGACTCTCAATGTCTGACTTGGTGCTTTATTATTGCAGCTGAGTTATTTACATTGTCTGTGACTCATCTGTTGTTTTCATGCTTGTGGACTGGAAGGTGGAGGGGTCGTGACATATAGGCACGTGGGGCTGGTCTTGCAAAAGTCCAGGCTATATCTTCCTGTGTCAGAATCAATTCCTATCACTGAGGGCCACAACACCTCTAAGAATGGACCTCTGATCGAGTGGTTTATTGATTAATTTATGTCTGAAATTCCATCTGTCAAAAATAGGTAAACATATAGAAATGCAAAGAAAGATTAAACTCTAGCTATATACATAGTGACAGTAATAAATGTTCAAATTTTGCCCTGGGCTTCATTTTGAACCTATTTTTACAGCTAGCCATTGATGATGTAAGTGTATGAAAGTATGTTAGCTAATCCTGATTTCAGGATATGCAAATATATACTCATGTCCTAATAATGGGAATCTTTTTGTAAACTATCTAAGTATAACCACAGTCTGCTGTTTTCTCTTTGTTGGTATTATAAATATTGAATCAAATATGTACAGAAATCTCCTCAGTGTATTGCAGCTACTCATGTGCATGCACCTTTTTCCACTTAATTTTTGGATGTGATTTAATCTATCTGAAGATTGGAGACATATTACTTCATCATCCTAAACAGATGAAACAACAAGTAACAAATATGTCTTCCCCTGGTTAGCTCATTGCAGCATTTTAACTCCAAACATTGATTGATGAATATGTTCCCTCCAGTTCTAGTGAAAAAGCAAACATGTGTATGGAAAGGAAGGAGATATTTACCCTGATAATGATTTCAGATGAATGTTATTTGTACCTAGAGCTAATGCTGGACTCTCAATGTCTGACTTGGTACTTTATTACTTTCGGCTGACTTATTTTCATTGTCTGTGACTCATCTTTTTTTTTTTTTTGCATGCTTGTGGAATGGAAGGAGGAGGGGGTCATGACATATAGGCACATGAGGCTGGTCTTGCAAAGGTCTAGGCTGTATTTTCCTGTGTCAGAATCAATTCTTATCACTGAGGGCCACAACACCTCTAAGAATAGACTTCTGATCCACTGGTTGATTAATTTATGTCTGAAACTCCATCTGTCAAAAATATTACTGAGCACTGTGTGCCAGACAATTTTTGGCAACTGGAGAAATAAGTGAATAAAAAAGGTGAAGTTTCTAAGCTTCCAGGACAGACCCACATCGTCCCAGAACATATTTCAATACCCCCAAACAACAAATGGGGGCAGTCCTGAGTAAAATGCAACTCACTGTCCAATATTATTACTGTGTAGGTTCAATGTAAAAGCTTTAAGGTT
The DNA here is from genome assembly GCF_964194185.1 of Rhinolophus hipposideros. Taxonomy (NCBI): domain Eukaryota; kingdom Metazoa; phylum Chordata; class Mammalia; order Chiroptera; family Rhinolophidae; genus Rhinolophus; species Rhinolophus hipposideros. The sequence continues at coordinate 12,091,981 of NC_138047.1, read as the reverse complement.
TAACGGACCTTAAAGGCATGACTTCTATTCAGACACTTAAATGTCCAAATGTTGTGTGCTTTTGCTCTTACGTAAACACAGTTTTATACTGGTGCCTATTAAGAATCTTAATCAGCAAAACCCTTAATACTATGGTGATATTTCTAAATGTTTATACTATGAGGACCTGAAATATATCTCTTCTGCTTCACTCTATACTACTCACTTTAATTCATTCTTTTCTAGATCAGAATTCAGTATTTTTCTTCCATAAAACATAGGAAGAAAACTTTCTGGGGTGCATTTTGACAATGTGCCACAAGTCGTAAAAATGTGGCTACATTTTGATCTACCAGTTTGATGCTTCTATAATTTATTCCAAGGAAATATCTATTTAAAAGGTTAGAAAAATGCATGTTTTTTTAAAATCAAAAAAAGGAGGAATGGGAGAAAAGCGCCCCCTTTAATTTGTTCATTAAACAAATCTTCAGTTGAATCGTCAGTTCAAAAAACCAAAAAACATATATAGTATATTTCAGGAAAATTTCTGGGAAATTCTAGTATTCATCTGCAGTGATGAAACTGCCACCTCGATTTTTATGGTAGATGAAAAAATTTCTCAATATACACAAAATGTAAGGGTTTTTTGGGCAGTAGTCAGTCAAATAGAATTTTGCCACATAAGTTTTCTAATGTTACCTTCTAATTTCATTTGCAGTTTCCTTCAAAGGAAAAGGATAATATTGCCTAACTGAAGGAAAAAAATTAAGATATTAATACTTAACATCATTTATAAGGACAACTTTTAATGAAGCTTATTATTTGCTGAACTTTTTTGTCGAAACCGATATGGCTAGATAGGAATGACAACTGAAATTCAAATTTAATAAAGTGATAGTTAGGATGTCTGTGCAAATTATTTAAAACTATATCTCTGCATTTTTTTGGTTATTTTGAATTGTTCAACTTATTTCAATAGAAGATTTTTAAAAATCTCTAAATGGGATGAAATATTTAGAAAGACATTGTTAATAGTGTTAAACTGTTCTAATCTTATTAGAATATCAATAAGTAGTATGAAGTTTCAAAGAACAACAGAATGAAGTATTCTCTAAGAAATCATCTCCATTTACTAGGTTAATGAGGGAGAGTAAAATATTGCAGTTTATTATTCAATGTAAAACAAAGTCGTCAACAGTAACATACAGGTACCCAATTTAATATTTATTATATGCATTTAACATATAATAAATGTTTTTCAACAGTTGTGTGTTTGCTATGTGGTACAGTCTTAAAATTTTGCTGATTCGTAGTTTATAAAACAGAAACATCACCAAACTCATCAGAACTCACAAACTGATCAGAAAAGTTTTTTTGAAGACTGGAAAAATGCTTTATTGTCTTAATCATGTTCCAGATCAGAGACTAGAGATGTAGCACCTAAATGTACATACGATCCTGGATTTCATCCTGGTTGGATTAAAAATAGCTACAAAGGACATTACCATGAAAATGGATGACATTTTAATATGGACTAGTCATAAAAATATTTTATCAATATTAAGTTTCCCAACTTTGATAATCAAATGTGGTTTTGTATGAGAATGCTTTTTACTTAGGACCCATAAACTGAAGTGTTTATGGATAAAGGGACACAATATCTTTACATTTACTCTGACATGATCCCGAAAAAGCAGTATACATATAAATTTATAAATATACATTTAAATTTATAAATGTACATTTAAATAAATCTGTCATGGGAATATGAATGATAAGTAAATACTGTAGAATGTCAGTAATTAGTGAATCTGGATAAAGAATATATAGGATTTCCTTTTTTTATTTGATAAATTTGATATGTTACATTTTGTAAATTTAAGGTGTAAATTTAGTGTTTTCCTATTGTAATATGATTGTCATTGAAGCAGTATTTATCACATATCATTATAATGCAATAGTATTGTCTGTATTCATTATACTGTATATTAGGTCTCTAAGGCTTATTTACTACTTGTTGTAAGTTTGTACCCTTAAACACCATCAGTCTTATTCCCATTCATCTCCCATTTACTGGTCACCAGCATTTTACTCTCTGTTTTTTACAGGTTGGACTTTTTCAGATTCCATATGTAAGTGATATCATACACAACTTGGCTTACTCTGTCTGACTTTATCCCACTTAGCATTATGTGCTCAAAGTTAATCTTTGTTGTCGCAAATTGCAGGACATCCTCTTTTCTCATAGCTGAATAATAATTCCATTGTGTGTGTGTGTGTGTATACTACATGTATGTATGTACGAATATATATATATATATAAATATATACATATATATATATGAATACACACACACACTACATCTTCTTTATCCATTTATTTGGGATTTCTTTGCATTAATCTTGTAGTTTTCTGTACATTTCAAATTATTCAAAATTAAAAACTACAAAAACCTAATTTTCAGAACATTGTCTGTGTTTTAATTCAGAGGTCTGAGATTTTTCAATAATTGTAGCATTGGTGGGTAATTTGGGTCTTTTGGGTTTTTTGATTTGGAGCAAATATTCACTTTGTTATTCATTGATATCTAGAGGGTCATGGTTTTAAAATATTTATGTTTTTATTATAAAAATACTACACATTTATTTAAAAAACTGTGGAATGTATAGAAAAGTAGAATTTAAAAAGCCATTTGAAAATTTATTGCTCATTTAATTTTTTAAATTTATGTTTGTATACGAATATCTGTATGTATATGATATTTCTAAAAACTTGGTATTATATTCATTTTCAACATCATACATAGTTCTCTTCAACTTTATTTTAATAGTTACATAGAAGTCCATTGAGTAAATGTACTTGGTTTACTTACCCATTCTTAAGTTTATGTTTTTAATAGTTTATGTAAATATAAAACTATACTTATGGAAAAAAATGTCCAGAGGTTTTGTGCTTTTCTGATGTCAATGTAGTAAAATTAAAGTACGCAAATAGGTTAACATAGCATTTAAAATTGTCACAATTTATCTTGACAGGCTCATCTTTACAGGTGAGTGTTTTAGTTTTCTCAGATGTCCTATGCTGCTACTGTAACCTTCTCCCAAAGTCCTTCTCTAAATTTATGCTCAAGCCAGAATACTTGATCATCCATGTAATGAACTGAAAAGCTGCTGTTGCCAAAGCTAATAGCTCTTCATATTTGCTATTTGTTTTATCTGAAAGTTCCAAGTATCATCTTCATTTTCAAGCCTTACCAAAGCAGACCTGGATTCCGTGCATGGTACATGTTTCAAGTTGCCCAGATCTGAAATTTCCAAATCAAATTATCACAAAAGATGATTTCTAAACAGATTTTCCCAAGACACCTGTGATAACTTATATTTTTCTACTTTGGAAAGACAATGGAGTGTATGTAGCATCTTGAGAAATATCATTTCGAATAAATTCTTAAACATAAGTGCTTTAAGAGCATGAGGAAAGATTTATTGAGTTCAATGTTATTTTCAATATACAGCTGTATTAGAGATCAGTTAAATTATTCTTTTCAGAGAGCACTTTCATCATTAGCAATTATTTGCTGAGAATCCAATATGTGTAAAACACTATGTTCAGTTCTGAGTGTATAAATCATGGCTCCTATCCTTTAGGGACTTAAAATTTTAAGCCATTATAAAGTACCATTCAGCAGATTAACAAAAACCCATTATTATTTAATAGTAGTATGATTTCTCCTAGCTGCATATATTCCCTTGTCCTAGATAGAGACATAATTTATCAGCATAAATTGGTAAAATATTTTTGGAACTAGAAGATTAATCATGCTTTGAATCCTACAGGAAATTCAGAATGTAGAAAGCTCTCTCTTTGATTTTAGCCATTTTGAGCTTTAGCAATCAGGTAAACAAGACTTTCAGTTTTGTTTTCTCTCCAGTCAACCTCATGATTTTCCCTAGTCAAATAACTTTAAGGTCGTTTTTAAAGAGGAAGGTTCTCGTGATAGTACTTCACTATCTGACATTTGTGAGTTAATCTGGTGATACTTTTGAGCACAAAGAATGAAATATGATCATAATTTATTTTCTCACAAATTGCCTTTTTATCCATGAATATTGAAACATTCATCTAATCACATAATTTAGTTTTACCTATATCACAAAATATATGAGTAGAATGGTTTGGCGTTGCGTCAATTTCCAACCTTATATCTAGCTGCTATTATTTCAGTAGACATAATGCCTGTTAACTATTGCTTCTGTCCTACCTGAGTAAGATAATGGAGTGGATGGCCTTTTTCTGTTGTATGTCCTGCAGTCCTGATTGTATTTTACAGCCCATTATATTGGGTCTTTTGCAATTTTAATCTAGGTGTAGAACAAAGATACAAAACCATTGTTCTATTCTTATGGAGCACACAGTTTACTTGGCTATAACATATAGAGCTCTGGAATGCTAGCAGTAAGCAGAGGAGAAGAACACAGGCAAATAAAGATAGTCACAAGGTCTTGGAGCATCAGGAAGAGAAGTGAACAGAAACAGAGACATCACTCTGTGTTGATGTGGCTCTCTGGATAACAGGTTGGTGAAGAGACTAATGGGTCAGAGAGGATACATTTGAGTCTAGCTTTGCACAGTACGAATATGGTTAGCATGTTGCTCAAATCTAGGGGGCACCATTCAAATTGTATTCTATACGAGTGGTGCCACAGACAGCTAACTTTAGATCTTCGAAGCGAGCATACATTTTTTTTTAAAGATTTATTTGGGGAAGGGGAACAGGACTTTATTGGGGAACAGTGTGTACTTCCAGGACTTTTTTCCAAGTCAAGTTGTCCTTTCAATCTTAGTTGTGGAGGGTGCCATTCAGCTTCAAGTTGTTGTCCTTTTAGTCTTAGTTGTGGAGGGCGCAGCTCAGCTTCAGGTACAGTTGCCATTGCTAGTTGCTGGGGGTGCAGCCCACCATCCCTTGTGGGAGTCGAGGAATTGAACTGGCAACCTTGTGGTTGAGAGCCCACTGTCCCATGTGGGAATCGAACCGGCAGCCTTCAGAGTTAGGAGCATGGAGCTCTAACCGCCTGAGCCACCGGGCCAGCTGAGCATACATTTTTTTGTGTGCCCTGCCTCACATACTCTTCACCCACCTCAGATTTTTGTCACTATGATAGTTATTGGGCATGCTGCCCTTATCTCATCTCAAATGCCCACATAATTTCTTCCCTTTTTTGCCTCAGACTTTCTCTGACACCCTGTAGGCTTGCTTAGCCCTTGACCAGGAGTGTGGAGAAATTGAAGTCCCCTGGGAACAACTGTCCACCAGTGGGATTGATAGTTGCTGCATAAATGCTCCCGCCTCCCGTTCTTTGGAGAGATACATCTGAGGGACATTGTGTGAAGCTTTTAGAGAGCTTCCTGGAAGACTGAGCCACATTACCCACAGTGATGTCCAAGTTCATAATGGACTTTTTACTGCCGTTTTTCTTCTTCTCTGTCTCACTCTACCTGATCCTTCACTCCTCTTTTTAGGCATCACCTCCCAAATCAGTTATTTATATCCAAGCCCTTCTCTCAGGCTCTGCTTTCAAAAGACCCAAACCAAGAAATCAGCTTTAGCTTGATGATAGTGTTAAGGCATATTTAAATCCAGAGAAAATATTTGTTTGTTGGTTGGTTGCCTTTTGCATTTGCAGTTATGGAAAGAAAGAAGGCAATACGCTTTTATGAGTGAGAGCCTGGAAACATTGTGTGATTAAAGATTTTGTTTGCCATGAATATCGGAGGGCCCTGGGAGTCTTCTCTATCTCTACTTATTCTCTAGGTGATCTGATCCAGTCTCATGATTCTAAATAGTATATAAATGCTGATGGCTTTTATATCTTTGTCTTCAATGCAGACCTTTCTTCCAAACTCCAGACTTATATATCAAGATGCGTACTCGACATCGTGACTTGGGTCTCTAGTAGACATCCGCAAACTAAAATGCCAAGTTTGAACTTAAGATCTTCTCCAAAAACATCTCCACATGCATTCTTCCACATCTTGGTTGATAGTAACTTCATCCATCCACTTGTTCATGCCAGACACTTAGGAGTCACCCTGGACCCTTTTCTTTGCCTCTCATTCCATAGCCAACTCATCAGAAAATCCTGTCAATTCCACCTTCAAACTATATCTGAATCTAGCACTTGTTACTGTTACGCTGTGGCCCCAGCCATCATCAGGTCTCATGTGGATTACTGCAATAGCTTCCCACTAATCTCTCTGCTTCCTTACCCCTTACAGCATATTCTCTACACAATCAAAGCAATCCTTTAACAACATAACACAAGTCATATCACTGCCCTGCTCTAAACCCTGCCATGGCTTTCTGTTTGATTGAAGATAAAAATCCAAGTCCCTACAGAGGCCCACAGAGCCCTGTATGACCTGGTCCCATTACTTCTTTGACTTTATCCTCCATAACACTGCCCCACGCTCAACCCACTCTAGCCACACAGCCTCTTTGTACTTCCTCAAATATGCCAGGTGCTTTCACCTCCGGGCTTTTGTGCTGGCTGTGTCTCCTCCCTGAAATTCTCTTCACTCCCAAGTCCTACCTCCAGCATGTCAGATACCCCTGACCTTGCTCCACTAATTTTTTCTGTTGACACTTCTCAGGTATAACATACAATATTATTTACCTATTATGTTGATTGGTTGTGTCTGTTTCCTTTTCTAGGACATAAATTTCACAGGCACAGAGATCTTTGTTTTATTCCCTTATTTATCCCACTAAAACAGTGCCTACATAATTTGACACTCAGAAAATAGTTGTTGAGTTGAATAATAATTTGTTTCTGTCAACCACTGTACACCTCGAGGTACTCTCAGTTCTTTCTATCTCATACCTTATTCAAACAGTGATTTGGAGTGCCTTACAGAAATATATACTATGCAACAGAGTAACAATTAATGATGAGGAAATTGGGCAAGAGTGAAATAATGGTCATGAAACGAGTCAGGGATAAGGTTAGGTTTTCTGCATTTACTAGAAGGGGACAATAAGTTTGGTCATAAGCAAAGAGGAACTCTCAAATTTTGATTAAGAATGATTGAAAAATTTACAAAATACTTGTCAAATATAGCTAAAATGTGACTGGGACTGCTTGTTACAGTCATATCTTTCAAATACTAACAAGGTCAAATACACAAAGCAGTTAACATACTGCAATATTTTTCAGGTTTGCGTGATTCAAGGTGCCAAATAGTCTTGATTCATAACATCTGGGGGAATTACACCTTTGCAGATACAGGTGAAGTTTCAAGTTTAATTAGTATTGATAATAAATATATATATTGCTTGGCTTATATACAGCCAGGAGCTTCTTAAACCAATGAGAAAATATCCACTTATTTAGCTAAATCAAGAAAACAAAAACTGGGTTAAGAAGGACTATTTTGCAAAGTAAAGATTTTGCATAGATACTTTTTCTTTACTAACTTAACTTTTGTTGTGGTTCTGTTTATGGTAGCTTGATTTGTTTGAGGAGTGTTTGCAGTTATTAGGAATCACTGTTCTTTGTTGCTGATGTCCAGTGTTTTTAAAACTATTACTTTTTAATATTTTGTCCAGTTTTTGTTTGTTCATTTCTAATTGGAAGGTAAATTTAAGTCCTGTTCTACCATCTTGGTCAAAAAGGGAAATCCTGACCTCTCTCTCTCAAATCTGATCTTAGAGCTCTTGACATTTTGGTCACTCTCATCAGACTATCTGAATTCTTGCCAACATTCTCATCTTACTTGGCACAGAGAAGCTTTCTGGCTTCACTCACATGACTCTCCAGTTTGTACTCAAGAGTTAATTAATTCATTGTTTTCTTCATGTCCTATTTCATATGTCATAGCTTTTGATGTATGTGCTTGATCATTCCTCAAGTTTGTGTCTGTACAAGATACCTGTTTTTCAGCTCTTCAAATGCCACTTGGCCCTACTTCTTACTCTAGTCACTGCTGTGACTGTTTCCTGAAAGCGTCGAGTTATTTTGCATAAGTACAGATATGTTATGCTTTGTCGCAGACTGGAAACTCATGCCATACTTCTACTTAATTTCTCTGCTATGGGGCACTGCTGAAGTCATGGCACAGGACGCAGGAACCTGCTCTGGACTCATATCCCAGAAAATGTATGATAGGTAATGACTCTGAAAGCCACCTATGATCAAAGAGAAAGCTGATGATGGAGAAATATTTCTCTCTAATCCCTTGTTATCCTCAGACTCAGGAGGGCCTGGAGGATTGAGCAAAGGCTCCAGGTCCATTACACAACCTTGTGTTGGCTTTTCCTCCTTCCCTGCAATGCCATTTTTACAACCCTCTTTCCTTATTCTCTTCCCTCAATTGCTCTATCCTTCCCATTTGTTTCTAGGCTACTGAAAATTGTACAAAATTGAAAAACTTCCTTGACTGGATCTCTTAGTAAATCATAGTATCTTATCCTAATTTGATTATTTTTCTGCCACGTAATACAGCTAGTTACCCTGTATTAAGTTGCTGCATTAATCTATCATAACTTCATCCTTAAAACTGGCTTTCTTCATTCTCAAGCCACATTCTTGAGTTGTTGAGAAATATAAGACTTTACAAGATTGGCTTCCATACTTTCTTCTATACTTCATAATGGTATTCACCTGATTCCTTCCCACTATAAAAGCATACTTTAAAAAGCATCTTTAATCCAATTTTGGTTCAAGATGGTGGATTAGGTAAACTGCATGCCAGGCTGACACCAAAATTACAAATAAATTATAGAACAATCTACTTCAAGAATTATCTGAATACTAGCTAAACAGAACCCCTGTAACTAAGGATATAAAGAAGAGGCAACATTGAAACTGGTGGAAGGGTCGCAGATGCAAAATTGGCTGACCCCAAACCCACAGATAGTGGTTGAACACCAGGAGGGACACCTCAGTGGCAGGGATCCCCCCCAGAAGAGGGAGGTGTCCCAGACCCACACTGAGCTTCTCAGCCCAGGGGTCCTGTGCTGGGAAGAGAAGTTCCAAAACATCTGGAAATGAAAATCAATGAGGACTCTGTCTGCCCATCGTGGTGAGATAGAAGGTGGCTGGAAACCCAAACGTCCTCTTACAGGGCCCACACATAGACTTATTCACTTGCAAAAACTCACTTGGTTCCCATTGGAGAGGCAGTAACTTGAGAGGTGCCAAAAAAGGTGGGGAAAGACTGAGTTGTGTGGCTTTGGTGCAAGGGCTGGACGGATAGCAGCCATTATCTCTGTGTGGAGCTTGCCTCACAAGTAGCTTACAGAAGGGCTCCATCTTTTCTATCTAGAACCCTCCCCCAAAGAGCCATTCTGAGACTGCATTCTGGTAAAATCCTCGTGTGCACACCACCTTGGTGATGCCCTGTGTCCCCACCCCACACATCTAGTACTGCATTGCCCAGAATACTCTTGGCTACTGAGCAGCCAGCCCTACCGCATAGCTGCCGAAGCCTAATACAGCAGCAGATAGCCCACGGCAGCCCAAAGAACTTTGCCTGTGGGCAGTGAGCCACAACCTGTGCCACAGCATCTCTTGGGTGACTCTTAGGTGATTCTTGGGGACCGCAGGCCTAAGGCAGTGGTGTTCTCAGGATATTTTTGTAAAGTCGTCATAGGCCCGACACTGCTGCAAGAAACAAAACTGCATTAACTCTGTACAACTACTGCCCACAATCTGTCGCTCCCTGGAACCCCACCCTGCCGACCTAGAGCTATATCTCAAAGGTACTCTTAAGACCGGTTCAACCAGCCCAGCCTGTGCACCTAAGGAGGGTCTTTCAACAGCTGAACCTTACAGACAGTCAGCAGGTGGCAATATGCCTAGGGGGCCCTGGGTCTTTTGCTAAACTGTCCCAGGCCCAATACTGGTGGCAGACATACTCGGTTCACAGTGAGGTCATCCCGACATGCTAACAGGTCCAACACAGGCAGCTGCCAACCACATATAGCATTGTAGCTCCACTGGGTAGCTGCAGGCCATTAACAGTCAAGGCTGAAATTGGCCTGCAAGGGAGCCCCTTCCAAAAGACACCAGAAACAACACACCCAGAGGCCAGCTTCAGACTACACCAGAGCATTACCTGGTTGGCCCCACAATCAGCAACATAAAGGATGGGCACAAGAGCCCACAGTGCCAAATCTCCCTCCGAGGGGTCAGCAACCCACAGTAGCTCATACACTATGGGCATAGCCAATCCTCACAGTCAGTCAGCCTGAGAGTCAATCCCACCCACTGATACGCCAAAGCAATAAAAGCTCAACTATATCAGAATGTATACAACACACCCAAGGAACACTCCTAGAACACACACACAAGAGATCAAGGAGACTGTACCACTGGACCACACAGAACACATACTACATAAGACCAGCAAAGACTGAGAGACAGAGGAGATCTACCTAATACATACAACCAAACACAGAGAGGCAGCCAGAATGAGGGGGGGAAAAAAACACAAAACATGTCCCAAATAGGAGGAACCTCCAGAAAAACAACTAAGTGAAATGGAGGCAACCCACCTACCAGAGGCAGAGTTTAAAACACTGATTACAAGAATGCTTAAGGAACTTCATGAGAATTATAACAAGGAGATAGTAAGCATAATGAATGACTTAGAAACCATTAAAAAAACAGTCAGAAATAAAGAATACAATACTGAAATGAAGAATACACTGCAAGGACTCAACAGAAGATTAGTTGAAGCAGAGGACTGAATCAGTGATTTGGAAGACAAGGTAGCATAAACACCCAATTGGAACAACCTCAACAAATAATAATAATAATAATAATAATAATAATAATAATAATAATAATAAAGATAGCTTAAGGGACCTCTGGGACAACATCAAGAGTCACAACATTCATATCATGGGAATACCGGGAGAAGAGAAGGAACAAGGGATCGAGAACGTAACTGAAGAAATAATGACTAAAAACTTTCCTAACCTGGTAAAGGAAATAGACATTCAAACCCAGGAAGCACAGTGAGTCCCAAACAAGATGAACCCAAATAGGCCCACACCAAGACGCATCATAATTAAAATGGCAGAGGTTAAAGACAAAGAGAGAATCCTAAAAGCAGCAAGAGAAAGACAACTAGTTACTTAAAAAGGAGCTCCCATAAGACTATGAGCTGATAAGTAATGAAAAACAAGGGGCTACAACCAAGACTACTCTACTCCGCAAGGCTATCATTTAAAATTGGAGGGATAAAGAGTTTCCCAGACCAGAGAAAGCTGAAGGAATTCATTACCACCAAGCCAGTATTACAAGAAATGTTAAAAGAACTTCTTTAAGCAGAAGAAAAGAGAAGACAAACAAATGAAGGTCAAAAATATGAATAATAAAATGGCAATGACTGTATACATATCAATAATCACTTTAAATGTAAATGGTTAAATGCTCCAATCAAAAGACATAGGGTAGCTGAAGGGATAAGAAAATGAGACCCATACATATGCTGTTTTCAAAAGACCCACCTCAGATCAAAAGACACACATAGAAAGAAAGTAAAAGGATGGGAAAGGTATTTCACACAAATGGAAATGAGAAAAAAACTGGGGTAGCAATACTCATATTGGACAAAATAAACTTTAAAATGAAGACTGTAATAAGAGACAAAGGACATTATAATAATGAAAGGATCAATCCAACAAGAGGACATCACCCTAGTAAACATCTAGGCACCCAACATAGTAGTACCTAAATATATGAAACAAATATTGATGTACATAACGGCAGAGATCAACAGTAACACAGTCATAGTAGGGGACTTTAACACCCCACTGACACCAATGGATAGATCTTCCAGATAGAAAATCAACACAGAAACAACGGCCTTACATGAAAAGAGCAGATGGATGGATTTAATAGATATTTTAAAAGCATTTCACCCTTAAACAGCAGAATTTACATTCTTTTCTAATACACTAGGAAGTACAAATTGGTAGTCACAAAATAGTCATAGGGATGGGAAGTGTAGTATGGGAATATAGTCAATAATGGAAAAACTATGTATAGTGTCAGATGGGTACTAGACTTATCTTTGGGATCAATTCATAAATTATGTAAATGCCTAACCACTGTGCTGTACTCCTGAAACTGATATAAAATAATATTGAATGTCAACTATAAATAAATAAAATATATATGTAGTCACAGGATGTCAAGTACAGCATAGGGAATATAGTTAATAGTTTTGTAGTATCCATGTATTGTGTTAAATAGATAGTAGATTTGTGAGGGTTATCACTTTGTGAGGTATGTAAATGTCTAATCGTTATGTTGTTTTATATACCTGAAACTATAATAAAAAAAAGCTGTATATTCCAAAGCAGTAAACAACCTAAAAAAAAAGTCTTTAATGCACTTCTAATTGTTTCCAGTGTTAGAAGAAATATCATCAATTTTCCTTGAGTTAGTTTCTCCCATCTATGCTCTTGATTACATCTCAAGTTCTTTCTTAAATAATCTTCTGATATCTTTCTTTGATTTTCAATGGTTCCTTTTGCTGACTACAGCTATGTTCAGATCTCACCCATAATATAAGAAACAAAGCAAAAAAACCAAAATCCTTTTGTTGACCCCATCATTATTCCTATTAACCATGACCTTTTCTCTTTTTTTGTTCAATTGAACATTTATTGAAATAATATCTTAATTTATCACATATTTGTTCCTTAACCCCAGATAACCTAATTTCAATTTCTACCACTCTTTGGAAACTACTGTCTTAATGGTCAATGAACGATAAAATAACTATTAAACCTCATAGCCTTTGCTCAGTCATCATCTTTGATAACATTCCAGCATGTTCCAGTCGATGCCAGTTTTCTTTTTTGACACTGTAAGAACTTATGTCTGTCAAGCTTTTTCCTCTTTGCGTTCCCTAATTAATACCTCATCCCCTCCCAGAGCTCTCTGTAGGTTCTTTCTCTGACACTGGTCCTTCTCTCACAACCCAGTCATAGTACTTTTCACTTCTTATTGTATATTTCTCTTGGACAATGAGTTGAACCTCAAACTTAATTTTTATAAAACGGAGCTTATCCTTTCTATTCACCCATACTATACCTCAGCTCTTTCTTCTGACTTTCTTGTTTTTGAACAAGTAGCAACATTGGTGTCTTCTTTAAGACACCAATGGATTCATAATTCCACTTCATGAAGTGTGATCAAGAAATACGGTGAATGTTTAAATAAAAATATATTACAGTAAAGGACACATTGCCATTAATCCCCCTCAAAATACTCCCACTTGCTTCGAACACACTTATTCCTTCATTCTTTCTTGCCACTTTCTGAAGCAGTTCTGGAAGTCCTGTTTTGTGAGTGTCTTTAGTTGCACTATTGTGGCTGCCTCAATGTCCTGAATCTGTTCAAAACATTTACCTTTCATGGTCATTTTGACTTTGGGGAAGAGCCAGAAGTCACATGGTGCCAGATCCAGTTAATAAAATGAATGAGGACACACTGTAATTTTTATTTGACAGAAATTGTCGTACCACAAGTAATATTTACGGAGCCTTTTATTGTGATCAACAAATACAGTGAATGCTGCTGCCGAGTGCCATCCAACAGAAAGGCAGTGATCTTCAATATAGGAAGTGGAATTTTAGTAACAGTGTGTGACAAGTTTCAACTCATTTGGTGCAGTCAGTTGGGTGTGAGCTACGATTGAGAGAAGGTGTGTTTTAAAGTGTGCCGTAAATCAACCTCCATTATGACAACTCTCCATGTCACACATTGCTTCTGGTATGTGGCAATTTCTGTCAAATAAAAACATTACGGTGTGTCCTCATCCACCTTATTCACTGGATCTGGCACCATGCGACTTCTAGCTCTTCCCCAAAGTCAAAATGATTCAGGACATCAAGGCAGCCATGACAGCGCAACTAAAGACACTCGTGAAAGAGGGCTTCCAGAACTGCTTCAGAAAGCTGCAGGAAAGAGTGATGGAATAAGTGTGTTAGAAGCAAGGGGGAGTAGTTTGAGGGGGATTAATGTCAATGTGTACTTTTACTGTAATAAATCTTTTTTTATTTCAACATTCATCATATTGTTTGATCAACCTCTTACATTTCCCATATTTGGAGGAGAAAGCTAGGCACTGTGATTAATATACATTGTATCATTTATTCCCCCACAACAATTCATATTTCATACATTAGTAAACTAAGATCCAAAGTGGTCAAGAGAGTGGACTAATATCTCAGAGTTGTCTAGAGATGCAAACTACATATGTTGGACACTAAAATTTGTACACTTTTCTCTGTGTAATAGCATGACTATTAAAAGGCAATGTATCATGAATCATCAAAGAAATATTCAATTATGTTTTTGCTATTGTATGTATTAAGGAAGGAAAGCAGACAAATACATTTTAGAAAAACTGTAAATCTTCAACAAGAGTTTGAAGTAATAAAGACCTACTGTTAAACTTGGTGTTATTACAATGCTGTTAACCAGAATAACCTCTTTTCCAAATTCCTCAATCAAGGTTGTGTTATATACTGAACTGTGTGGTGTGTGGTGGTGTTGAATGCTAAACTGGGTGTATATTTACTAATGTCTTTCATCTTGAGTTCAGATTGGAAATAGGGTTTGTTTTTTACTATGTGTTATTAATCAGATATTTTTCAATGTTAACCTCAACAATTAAAGAGAATCTTTAACTGTTGGACTTCAGAGCTAAGTTAAGCTCGATAACTGAGACAGAAGAATCCAACATTAAAGGGAGGACCAGTTAGTTTATAGTGTGGAAGTGTCCAATGTGTATGCAAAATAGGAAATTACACAGTATGCTGTAAGGATGGATTGTACTCTGGGCAAAGGATTCACCATCATTAAGCATTTACATACTGAACAACTGTTGATTAAGTGCCGTTTTATCCAATTTAGACCTAATGAACTTGGTAGATGAGATCCCTGCTGAATCAAGGAGCAATCAAAGCTTCATTCTGGATTCTGTGCCAGCTAGGTCAAGAAGTTCCAAGTGTTGTGTATATTTACTTGGTACAGGAAATACATGACTTTCTTATCCTTCCTTCTTTAACAGATATTTATGGAATATGATTTGTCTATAGGGCGTATCAGTTGGTGAGTGGTAGATAATGATATAAAATAGAAAACTCTTCCCTGCCTTTGAGGAGTTTTATTTTCATTTTTGCTAATTTTCCTCAGTTATTTGGAATGACAATTTTTTTTTAATCAAAGGGGTAAAAAGTATTTTGTTTGAGTCTAAAGGCAAAGTAACTCTCTCCTCTGGCAAAAAGGCAAAAAGGAACGAAGAGGTAAGGATGTGTTATAACTCTGTTCTCAGTCTCAGCTACCTCAGAGGTGCAATGACATTGTGGTTCTATTTGGAATTTTCAGGAAGGGGTCCGGATTACCATTTCGCAGGAAAAGCAAAAGCTGTGTCAGAAGAAGCCCATGTCTGCCTACCCTGCAGGGAGGGCTGCCCGTACTGTGCTGACGACAGCCCCTGCTTTGTCCAGGAGGATAAGTATTTGAGACTTGCCATCATCTCCTTCCAAGGCCTGTGTATGCTGCTGGACTTTCTTAGCATGCTGGTGGTCTACCACTTCCGCAAAGCAAAGGTAAACACGGGCACCCTGGTTATGAGCTTCCATTTTATTATGAAGATGACCTCTTGTTTCTTTAAGCAAATAGAGTTTTTCCAAAGCCCAGTATCTTCTCTGTTAAACAGAAATCTTACTATAATAGGATCGGGCAAGAGTATGAAAGTTACATTTTTAGTTCCCCAGGAGAAATGGGGATTAAAAATATGAAAGTTTATAATAACATTTTCTTGTACAGAATGTTTCCCCCTATTTAGCCTGGAGCTCAAGTATTTCATTGCCTTAAAGGACTCTTTTTCATCAACTCTTTGGCCTCTTGAAAAACATATTCTGCCAGTACCCATTAGTTTGTTAATTTTTCCATATCCAGAAAACTTTGTGATGTTTATTACATTTCATTTCTTATTTTTCTTAGCCATATTTGAAGATGGTAAATAGACTCAACTATTTTTGAGCATATTATATTTTGAAGAATGAATTTATTCATGACCTTATATTTGGTCTTGCATTAGTATCCCAGAATAATAGTGATCTCAGAAGCTTATATAGTATTGAGAGAACCTGTCCTTTGGTTCTGTTCTGAGAAATCAAAGAGTAGTATAAGCATTTTTAGGCTTCTCAGTCAGGGGTGGACAAAATGCTAAAATGTTCAGGGCAAGGCTGTATGGGGAGCTGTCTTTGGTGGTCACTCAATTAATTATATGTAGCCAGTGTTGGGTCAGAATTTGTATCCTTTTGCTTTCAGAAATTTATTTGTGTCATCGAAAAGAAAAACAAAGCCTAAAGTTTGCACCTTTTCTGAATTTAAATGACCCTTTTATGTCAGCAAAATTGTACAAATTGGTTCAGATTACAGAGCTCATTGAAACTAAATTGTTTCCATTAGGTATTAAAAAAAGAAAACAACTCTGTGAATGATATCTATTACAAAGCCTCAAGTTAACATAAAACAACAACAACAAAACAACAAACCTCTGTTGAGATTTTGAAAGAATGTATCCATTATGTTAATTTATAGACTTTAATGGTTATTTTAAATAGTTTCATTAACAGAAGCACAAAACAAATCAAGCTGTAAGTCATCCCGAAAACGTACACAGGCAAATGGTTCTTCATTTAACCCATACTTGTCTTTGTTTTGCAACAAAATATGTGTTAAATTGTACGTATAATAAAGTAGCAGACATGGAGTAGGGCAATATCTAATCATTGTTACCAAGTAAAAATAATTGGTTTTTTAAAAGCCTGTCACAGGTACAAAAGGTAGAATTGAAAGGTCTATTTATTAAATGGCTCTGAAATCTCTCTATATAATATAATTCATTTACACAGTGAATAATAATATAATTCATTTACACAGTGTAAACTCATAGTTCTTTATGCATTTTAATTATTACTGTGCTAAATAGAGTTAGTGATATATTATGGGTAGAATATTACATTGGATATTAAGAAAATGAAGATGGTCCTTGCTGGATGAATATCTTAATCTACGTTAATGTTACTTAACATTTCCAAAGTTATTAACCATGCAAATTTCTCTGGGCCTTCATATGAAATTCTACTTTATGGGGCTACCATGAGAATAGATATCTTTAAATGTCATTGGTGAAATTTCTACACATACAAACTAGTTGGAATAGATAAATTAGACATTATTTATTTTTAAGATGGTCACCTTTTGAAGAATCAGTCAGTTTTCACTGATTGTGACATAAAGGGAGAAATTTTTAGGAAACAAATTAATAAAGTCAGTGAACATACCAATAAATGTGTTACTAATTTCCTGGTTTTTATTTAGAAATATGACACAATTTCAGAACTAGAAGGGAACAACCTCTTGTTTTATAGAAAAGAAATCCCAGCCTCTGAGAGATTGTAAATTGCCCATGTAACGCATCTAGGTTGGGATGTTTATGTTTTGTCTTATTCTGGCACTCAGAATAAACGCTTGTAGAAGATTGAAAAGTGTAAGTGAATAAATTGAGGCTAAGTGAAAATATGGATAAGGAAACTTAGTTGAAATCAAGGGTGACGTTAAGATGTGAAATGGATCCCATAAGGGCAGGTGTACTGTCCTTGCCCAGTGCTAGAAAGAAGAGCTTCTTTCTAGGAGAGGTCTAAGCGCAGTGCAAAGAGGAGAAAAAAGTAAGTCATTGTTCATGAGGTAAAAAGTGACCAGTCGGCCAGATGGAGCTTGATTATTTCTAGCACTAAGTCTTGAAAGAAATTTCTCCTCTGGATTCTTATACAGAGAATATTATTAAAGGTAGCAAATGATAAATACCTTTCCAGGAAATAATAATAGTTGTGGTAGCTTTGTTTCTGTCAATATTTCTGAATGTGTGCTAAAGTTTTAATGCTTAAACGTAGCTCGGGCGAATCTGTTCTGTAGGTGATATCACAAATGTGGTCCTGATGCACAGTTCTTTGTAGTTTAATGTTAATGCAGGGATACTTTGAGAATAACTAGATTAGAGTTTGTCAGTATGCAGCACACATGTACCACACAAGGCCACAGTGCACACAGAGGGTCCTCTTTCCCATGTGATCCAGAATCAGCTCCCATGTCACCCTCCTATCAAGCAGGACTTTAATCAGGGTCTGTGCATAATCTACTTGCCTTCCTGGATCTAGAAAAATGGGAGGACTGAAAATTCTTCACATAAGCTTCCTTCAACATAGTTGCTCTTTACTCAGTTATCCAAAGGTATCCACTGAGTGATAACAAATTCGAGATTATAATCCCGGTTAAGATTGGAGGCAGCTTTTCCTTCTGTTGCGTGTGAAGCTGTATAATGTAACATAACATAACGTAAAGTAACATAAAACATAACAACATAACATCACATAACATAATATAACATAGCATAACAATATAATATATAGTGACCAAACTGGGGGTAGCACTGACATGCACTAATGAAGGCTGAGACATCTACTCAGGCACACACCTGAAGAGAAGTCCAATCTCCCATCTACAAGGAGACATCCTTGGAGGAACACATGGTTAGGCAATGAGCCTGAGCTACAATCTGAGCCTCGTCCCTCTTTCCTCTTTCTCTAGCGTGTGAACCAGATTCTTTCATCCAGTTTCACCCGAATTCATGGTATGTGACACCTTAAATACTTCTGGTGTATGAACTATATTTCATTTAGGGTGCATTAGAAATAGATTGTTTGGGAACTTAGGCCTCTTTTATTTGTATTAGATTATCTCTTCTGTGAATTGACAGAAATAACCACACTGACAAATCGAAAACGGGAAAAGAAATGACAGTGTCAAACCTAACAGCTGATCTCGTCCATCTAGGCAGCATGCAAATAGCTATAATGGTAATAGAGAGGCAGTTTTCAGTTCTAAAATAAGATATTAGCTGATGATATCAAGAGATATAAGATGATAAGGAAATTTATGTCTTTCAGTGTGTTTGACTGCAAGGGAAGTTTGTTTTTCTTTTTGTTTTTTCAAATTCTATTTGGTTGCATAAAGTTTACCTGTGCCTAAAATAATCAACTTTGTAGTTGCTAAGTATCAATAATCACTGGTCAAAAGTCATTTTATCATTTATCATTAATATTTTATCATTTTAAACAACACGAACTAGATTCCATTACATTTTAGGGTATGGCTTGTGGTATGACACCACAAAGAGCAAATTATATTTTACTCTACACAAACATTTAGGGTAACTAATTACCTTTGTTCTTGTGCCCTTTGTTAAAGATTAAGTCTATCAATAAACTGAATGATTTTGAATGCAGTGAGTTCTTCTGAAAGAAAAAGTATTTTAAAACAGTATTCTAAAGATCCTGAATATTGTTTTCAAATTATTCCTACATTTTCACCAAATATTATGACAAGTAACATATTTTTCTATTAGCTATTTTGAATCAAGAGTACAGTTTCTTACAGCTTAATAATGTCAAGTGTTAGTACAATTTATTTTCAAAAGAAAATTTCAGAGATAAAAGAGACAATGGAAGGAAGAGCAGCTTATTCCACTTCTGAAAACAATCTTTTGCTTTGGTTTATTTTTAGTAAATTTTAGCATTTTTGTTTGAGCTTAATAGTTTGGGGGAAAAAATGATAGTCATTTTTAAAAACTAAACATACTGTGGATTGTATTTTCCCTTCTATTCCTGTGATAGTTTTTATTTATTTTTTAATTAGAAATTAATTGACAGGGATTTTTTAACTGCTCATTTTTGGTTTGGAAAATTAAATGTTTTAATACAGAGTCTGATTTTTAAATGAAATTCTGGTAGGCTAATTTTGGTGTTCTAATGCCTATTTTGGTTAAATAAAGGAAAACATAGCACGTTTTATTGTTATGTAAAATATACATAACATAAAATTTACCATTTTAAGTGTAAAATTCAATGATATTGAGTACATTCACATCATTGTACAACCATCACCACTATTCATTTCCAGAACTTTTTCATCATTCCAAACTGAGTTTTGTACCCATTAAACATCCCCCTCTCCCCTACTTTCTGTAGCTGTAAATTTGTCTTTTCAGAGTACCTCATAAGTGAAATCATACACTTAGTTGTCCTTGTGTGCCTGGCTTATTTTACTTAGCATAATGTTTTAAAAGTTTATTCATGTTATAATATGTATCCAAACTTGATTTCTTTTAATTTCCGAATAATATTCCATTGTATGTATTTACCACATTTTGTTTATCAGTTCATCTCTTAATGGGCATGTGGTAATTTCTACCTTTCCACTATTGTGAATAACACTACTATGAATATTAGTGTACAAGTGTCTGTCTGAGTCCCTGATTTCAGTCTTTTTAATATAACCTTGGTATGGAATTGCTGAATCATATGGTCTTTCTGTGTTTAACTTTTTGAGGAACCACCAAACTTTTCCACAGAATACAGACCATTTGATATTTTCACCAACAATTCATGAGGGATCCAATTCATCAACATCCTATTATTCAAAATCTTTTTCAATGTCTAGTTTTAGTGACTTGGGAGTTAAGAGACTAAATATTCTTCTATTTTTCCTTTCTCTTTCAAATGATGGATTTGACAAGGTAACTTCTAAAGAATTTTCAAGCACTAAGATTCTATGATTCTTTGAATCTGAGAGATTCAAATTCTGAATATGGTGTATTACTGTTGTAAAAAGATTAACTAGCAATTCTGAGACTATTATCTCACGGGCTAATGGATTGTGGATGTAATTGTCATTGGATCCAGATGACTCTTTTAGCAGGTTAAAGAGTTTCGAAAACAATAATAATACCAACTGTGTATGCACTCTTAAAATCAAGCCTGATTAATGCAGTAAGCAGTTTAGGGGAGCATTGAAGCTACAAATGAGAATCATGTCATACTAGCTTTGTGAGATGAATTTTTCAATGTCTTATGT
This sequence comes from Rhinolophus hipposideros, assembly GCF_964194185.1. Taxonomy (NCBI): domain Eukaryota; kingdom Metazoa; phylum Chordata; class Mammalia; order Chiroptera; family Rhinolophidae; genus Rhinolophus; species Rhinolophus hipposideros. The sequence continues at coordinate 12,070,993 of NC_138047.1, read as the reverse complement.
GTATGTAAAGACTCATTCACTGAAGGGATTTCTGAACCATTGCAAGAACACCCAAAGGAGAAAGTATTGAAACTCTTAATTCTACACTTTTGTCCTTATAGGAGGTAAGAAGACAAGAACTAAGTAAAAGTTATATCATTTATAATGAAATGTTTGATTTTGAAACACGATACCTGATATTATTTGTATAATTTTTCTTTCCATGAACTATGTTTAAACATATGTAAAGAAACCTGAAGTGTTAGGCTTGAAAGATAGTGAAGTATAATCATGTTTCCTGAATTAACTTTCAAATGATCATTTTTAGGACCTAAGAAGTCTGATTAGGGTCAGCCCCAGAATTACAGTTAGGTGAGAGCAGAGTGTGAGGAAGGAAGTGTGGGCTAAGACTTCCTATTCCAACATCAATGCTCCTGTCCCCAAAGTGTTAGGACCTCACATATTTGCCTCTTGAAAGCTTTCTGAACTTTAAGGGCTTCATATATAAAATACAGATATTGTTTAAGTAGGAGTAGTTGTTGTTCTAACGATGAGTGGAACTTTAGCTAAAATATGATGGCTACGTCCTGTCAGTTTATTGGAGCACTGTGTTATGAAGGATTCTGACATAATTAATGGATTTATTCTGAAAGGTGATTGTTATTAGCTAACTTTAGCTGACATAAGTGTTAGCAAGGAAACTAATGAAACACCTACTTCCTGTTTTTCACTCTTTTCCTAGGAGTTTCAGGCTCAACCGAAATAGTGAGGGAAGAAAAACTAGCGATAGAGGATGTGAGAGGATCTTTGTGATAAGCACAGTCATGAAACTGTTTTGTTTAGGAATAGCCCACTTCTTGAAGAATTATATCAAAGTTCAGGGTGTCTATAGAAGATGAACTGCTATATCTAGCCAAGAAATAACGGATGTACTAGGTGCTATATACCATTCCACAATTTACTAGCCAGTTCTCAAGTATTTTGAACTTGACACAGTCTGAAGTGTATTTTGACAGGTGATTTACCCTAAATTGTTGAAGGTAAATGTATTTCAAATAAAATACAATGCTTTCAATTCTTATTCATTTTTCTTCTCTTCTGACAAATACCAGGGGTGCCAAAAAATGTATACACATTTAAGAGATGTTATTTATGTGTTACCTTTCGAAGTTGAATTGAATTACGGTAGCGATGTGTAGTATGATGTTTGTTCAGAAGATGGTGTTAATCAAATGAATGCTAGCGTCACCATGCGACAGGCAGGACAGTCAAAGAAAATGGCAGAAGCACGGTTGTCATTCGTTCGAGGAGCACAAGACCATTTTGAAGTGGTATTTGAAATTCAAGAACGTTATGGAAATACGACAAGGGAGGCATGAGTATGCAACAGAACCCCAACACGCCTACCAATTGCATACATTCATAATAAGTCTGAGACGCACGGTACTGTGTGTGACGTGCACAAGGGAAGATCTGGGAGGCCTCGCACAGCAACAAGTCCTGCTTCTTCTGCTGTGGTGTTGGAACAGTTTACATGCTCGCCACAGAAGTCTACCAAACAGTGTTTGCTATACTCAGAAGTGTCTGGACGCTGATGTAACCACTTTGAGCACTTCTTGTCATTGCAGAAGTCAAACATGACTTGTATTCATCTTGTGTTATTGGTACATATTGAGTATTACAATTTTAATACAGTTTTTTCCTTACTTAAAATGTGTATACATTTTTTTGGCACCCTCTGTATATGTGGTATATGTTAATAAAAGTGCCAGAAGAAATTTTTTTTTTAAATTAAATTTATTGGGGTGACAATTGTTAGTAAATTTACATAGATTTCAGGTGTACAATTCTGTATTACATCGTCTATAAATCCCATTGTGTGTTCACCACCCAGAGTCAGTTCTCCTTCCATCACCATATATTTGATCCCCTTTACCCTCATCACCCACTCCCCACCCCCTTACCCTCTGGTAACCACTAAATTATTGTCTGTGTCTATGAGTTTTTCTTTCTCATTTGTTTGTCTTGTTCTTTTTGGTTTATATACCACATATCAGTGAAATCATAGGGTTCTCTGCTTTTTCTGTCTGACTTATTTCACTTAGCATTATACTCTCAAGATCCATCCATGTTGTCACAAATGTTCCTATATCATCTTTCCTTAACGCCGAATAGTATTCCATTGTGTATATGTACCACAACTTCTTTATCCATTCATCTATCGAAGGACATTTTGGTTGTTTCCATGTCTTGGCCACCGTAAACAAAGCTGCAATGAACATTGGAGTACACGTGTCTCTATAGAGAAATGCTTTTATATTTTTGGGGTAGATACCCAGGAGAGCGATTGCTGGGTCATATGGTAATTCTATTCGTAATTTCTTGAGGAATCTCCACACTGCCTTCCATAGCGGCTGCACCAGTCTGCATTCCCACCAACAGTGTATGAGAGTTCCTTTTTCTCCACAGCCTCTCCAACACTTGTTACTATTTGTTTTGTTGAGGAAAGCCATTCTGACTGGGGTGAGGTGATATCTCATTGTGGTTTTCATTTGCATTTCTCTGATGATTAGCGATGTTGAGCATTTTTTCATATGTCTATTTGCCATTTGTATATCCTCTTTGGAGAAATGTCTCCTCAGGTCCTCTGTTCATTTTTCAATTGGGTTGTTTGTCTTTTTGTTGTTGAGTTTGATGAGTTCCTTGTATATTTTGGATATTAGCCCCTTATCAGAGGAACTGTTTGCGAAAATCTTCTCTCATTCAGTTGGTTGCCTCATTATTTTGTCAATAGTTTCTTTTGCTGTGCAGAAGCTTTTCAGTTTCATATAATCCCATTTGTTTATTTTAGTTTTTACTTCCATTGCCTTTGGAGTCAGATTCATAAAATGCTCTTTGAACCCAAGGTCCATAAGTTTAGTACCTATGTTTTCTTCAATGCAGTTTATTGTGTCAGGTCTTATGCTTAAGTCTTTGATCCATTTTGAATTAATTTTGGTACATGGTGACAGATAGCAGTCCAGTTTCATTCTTTTGCACGTAGCTATCCAATTCTGCCAGCACCATTTATTGAAGAGGCTGTCTTTCCTCCATTGTATGTTTTTAGCTTCTTTGTCAAAAATTATTTGTCCATATTTATGTGGTTTTATTTCTGGGTTCTCAATTCTATTCCATTGGTCTATATGTCTGTTTTTCCGCCAATACCAAGCTGTTTTGATTATTGTAGCCCTGTAGTACAAGCAAAAATCAGGGAGTGTGATACCTCCAGTATTGTTCTTTTTTTTTAATATTGCTTTGGCTATTCGGGGTCTTTTGTGGTTCCAAACAAATCTGATGATTTTTTGTTCTATTTCTTTAAAAAATGCCATTGGGATTTTAATGGAGATTGCATTAAATCTGTATATGGCGTTGGGTAATATGGCCATTTTAACTATGTTGATTCTTCCAATCCATGAGCACGGAATGTCTTTCCATTTCTTTGTGTAGAAGAAATTTGATCTTAAAAATTATGGCCTCTATCCCAGCATACAACATGCATCCCCCAATGTGTTTTGTCAACAAGAAAATATTTTATGAGTTCTGAGTGGAGTTCAGTCCTCAGATCAAATTCAGAGTTTCAGATCTTTTATTTTTTCTTATTACTGTGGAAATTATTTAGCTTATTTGTAGATTACTTTTTCTTAAAGCTACTTTTGTTAGCAATCAACTTTTCTGTTTTTTTTCTGGTTGGTAGGTTACTTTTTCTTAAAGCTACTTTTGTTAGCAATCAACTTTTTCTGTTTTTTTTTCTGGTTTTCTGGTAGCAGTCGACTTTTTCTGGTCATGAGTCTTTCCAAATTACTAAGGATGCACTTTAGAACTAAATATAATATTCAAACAATTAAAATAAAATTAAAAGGTAAATTGGAAAAAGTATTTTGATATGATATGATAGTAAAGGATTGATATTCTTAATCTAAAAACAAACTCTTTTAGGTATCAATAAGAACTACAAAAAAATACCAAACAGAAAAATAGGCAAATAAAATTCATCAGAAATTTGTAAAAAAAAAACCCCAAAACAAACAAACATAAAAATCTATTATCTATATCCATGAATAATTACAAAATGCAAATTAAAACAATGAGATATACTTTTAAAACAGTAATTTTCTGTGTTGGTGAAGATGTTAGGAACTTAGGTGCTCCCATCCATCGCTGATGGTTGTGTAAATTCGAAGAAACTTTTTAATGAAATTTGGAATTATGTGTAATAAACATAAAAATGCACAGTAGTTTTACTTCTAGGAGTCTCTACTAAAGAAATCATATATGTGCACAGGACTTACAAATATATTCAGACGTGTTTATCATAGCACTGTTTATGGTGCAAACAAACTGGGAACAATTAAACGTTCAAAATTGGGTTAGGTCATCCATACTGTTAAATATGTAGCCTACAAAAGTGATATGATAGAATACTAAATGATGGGGAAAATGGTTTTTATATAGTTATTTAATGTAACCTTCACCACCACATTTCCACCATGTATTAAAATTTTACTTCAGCGCTTTTCATTTTTAATCTTCTCTTACCTTTTTTTTCACTCAATTCCTCTCTGCATGCCTTTTTCCATTCCTTCTTTTCATTCATCATCTATCTGCTGAGCCCCTAGTGAGTGCTTGGAATTATTACTCATATTGGGAATATAATGGTGAACAGAACAAACAAGATCTGTGCCCTTTAGGAGTTTATATTCCAGTGTGGGGCTGGTGGAGATAGGCAACAAAAAAATAAAAAGGAATGTATCAGGTGGTAATAAGTGCTGCGATCAAAATGAAATAGTAAAACTTGACAGAGTATAACTTTGGAGTTATAGAATTCTTACAGCTGCTATGTAAGTTGGTATTATCCTCATTTTATATTTGAATAAACCAAAGTATAGAGAATTGAAAATCCAACTCAGTGTTACTTGGGGAAGCTAGGATCAACATTCAGGTCTATTCAACTTTATATTGCATTACAACTCTTAACTACTGTGCTATACTGTCATGTGGTTACAATGCAAATATTTATCTTAAATTCTAAAAAGTAGTCCCAGCCAATTCTGGCCCCGCTGTAGTAATCTAAGTTCTACGCCTGCATGAATTCTTCTTTCTTTCTCATTCCCTTATGACTCGTCAAAACTTACATGTCCTATGCTTCATTCTTGCTAGATGTCTGCTAGTTAACAGAATAAATTAAGTGCCTACAGGCACCATTTTAATAGCCTTGTATATTTCTTGGCTCTGCTCATTTGTTACTACATAGTTTTGCATTTTAATGGCATCCTTTAATGACTTAGCCCAAGGAGAAACACATACATATAGTATAATGGTATAGGGGTATGTGTGTGTATGTATGTGAATGAATATGAATGCCAGTGGTAAGGGTATATATGGGGAGAAGCAGGAAAGTGGAGAAAAATAGTTTAGCTCTTTCTTTCTGTGCTTCTTTAAAAATGTCATTTAAATAACCTATTCTACTGGTGGCAGCAGTACTAATTATGAGTTAATGAAGAACAACTAAAGTGATTATGACACATTTATATGTGCCTTAAGAGATATAAAATGCTTAACAATTACCAAAGCTCCATTCCTCTTTTGAGGCACTTATATTTACTTATGCTTATGTGAATGGAAAAGCCAGTTATATATTAAGTATGCCAAAAATAACTTTTTAAAAATTGATGTACTTGTATACTGAATTACTTGCTATTTGAAAAATATTGTAGAAGATCACTCTGTTTTTTCCAAATTTCTTGGATCTTCATTTTTAAAGTCCATTCAAATATTAAGTCAGCAAAAGACTTTAAAATGATTTTGATACTGGCTTGCCCAGAAGAGACTAATAATCTAGTGGGGAGATGAATATAAGGAAATAGGAGATCCATAAAAACATGTACTAAAGTGTACTCAGTACTTGATGAGGCAGTAAGGGATAGTGATTAGGGTCATCGACTTTACAGTTTGACTAACTTGGTGCCTCTCCTGACTTCTCACATAAGAGCTCTTAAACCTTTGGTAAGTTACCAACCTCTCTTTACCTCAATTTTCGCCTCTGTAATGTGGGGATAATAATAAATCTATTCACACACGGCTGTGGTGAAGATTGAAATGTGTGGAATCTTTATAAATTTATTATAAGTAATGATCTGTGGAAAGGGCTCAATAAATCTAGCTATTACTAGGAGGTACGTACAAAATATAAAGATAGCAGCATAAAAATTAGAGTGGTTAAATGTGGTCTGGGGAGACTTCAAAGAAGAAGTGGCAGTTGAGAAAAATCTTGCAAAATGAATTTCACTGGTCAGACTGATTAGACATAAGAAGGATAGACTAGGCAGAAAGACATACATGCGGAGATATTAGGGAGCACGAGACATTCAGGGAAATTCAAATATTTCAGTATGGATCCTGAAAAACCTGGCTAAGCATTTTAGACTTCATTCTATAGGCAGTTGGGATAAATTATTGAGCTGGCTGAAGATGTTAGACATATGGATCTGGCACCATAGAAGTAGGTTTGTAAATGATTCACTCATTCAGTCCGTGTTTTTTGAGGGTGCACTAAGTTCCCAAGCATTGCTTTTGGACAGTGAACAAAACAGGCATGGTGTGTGATCCTATGAATAGAGTTCTCAGTCTTCTGGGGTAAAGATAAGTGAGTAAATAAATTAATAACTATGAGCACTAATAACTACTATGAATGAACATAGAAGAGTAAAGTGAGAAAGGATAATAGATTTGGAAATATTAATATAATGGGGTTGGGGACAAGCTATGTAGTAGATTGTTTAGGAAGACTTCTGGGAGGCATCATCCTTTAATTTGAAGTCTCAAGGACAACCAACAGACTGAAGAATAGTCTCTTGTAGGGAAGAATAGAGACAGGGAAAGAAAACCACATCTGTGAAGGTACCAAAGTATAAAAAAGCTTGCAGGGTTCAAGGGACTGAAGGAGGCCAATGATTAGTAGCAGAGTGTGAGGGTGGAAAGAAGAGTTTAGAGAGATAGTCAGGTACCAGTAATTCAGAGGTCTACGGGCAGAGTAAAGAATTTCACTTTATGAAGTCAGAAGCTGCTGAATGGTTTTAATAAATCATTAGTGATTTGGGGAATAAATGATCCCATTTAGGTATTAAACTAATTTCTCTAGCTGCTTTGTGGAGAATAGATTAGTAAGGGGCAAGTGTAAAAGTGGGGGGAAATGATAACAAGTCTATTGAATTAGTCTAGGTAAGGGATAGTGGTGGTCGTGGGAATGGAGAGGAGTGGCTGAATTTGAGATACATTTGGAAGTAGAACTGATGGGACTGGATGATGAATTTGATATGAGAGGAGAAGAAAAATGAAAAATGAAGTTTGATTCCCTCAAGTTTGTTTACAGCTTGAGGAACTGGATGAAGAGTTGTGCCATCTACTACAATTAGGAAAATGGGAAAACTGGTAAGAGAATGGTTTTAAGGGTGGGATAGGAAAAATCAAGAGTTCCATTTTGGAACATAAATTTAATGAGGTTTGCCAAATTTAGCACGTAAAACAAACAAACAAACAAAAAAAAACAGAATGCCCAATCAAATTTGAATTTCAGATAAACAATGTGGTCACCAGGTTAATGTAGATTCTGGTTTGGTACCAGTGCTGAGCCTGGAGCTACTCAGAAAAAATCTCAGAGCACAGCCAGGCCTGTTGTCACCCACCTGGGGTCCGTGGACTTTGATAGTTTTCCAAGGAAGCATACAATTTGGGTGGAGCTGGCTGCTCTTGGAGGAAGTGCCTCTGGTGTTGGGTGAGTTGGATGAGTCAGCAGGGTGGAGCAAGTAGAGAGCTCACCAGGCCAATCAGATTCACATTTGGCCTGTGGGGGAGGGCTCAACACAGAAAAGATGACATCTGCTGGCCAGCTGCATGGGAGAAGCCCCCCATTCAGAAAAAAATGGCGACTGTTCTCCAACCCTCACTACGAAGCCACATACCTCAATCTGCCCCCTATATATCTCCAACACCCCCCAAGTAACTGTCCCTCTGCTGGAGCCCAAGATGAGTGCCTGAGAGTGAATGAGTCTGTGCCGAGGCCATTTAAGAGGATGTTTCTGTTTCTCACAGCCTTCCGTCCCACCCGGATGGTCAGAATCCCCACTGTTTTTCACAGCCAGATGTTGTGGGGGCTTCTCTTCCTGGCACCAGTGTTCTAGGCTTGTGAGATTGTTTGTGGCTGTGGTCCTTTGCTCCTCCAGGGGGAACCTCTGCAGCCGAGATATCCCTCCCAGTTCTCAACCACCACGGGGAGGTTTGGGGCTAGACTGTTTTGCGTCTCTGCCCCTCCTACCTGTCTCAATGTGGCTTTTTCTTTATATCCTTAGTTATAAAACTTCTGTTCAGCTACACTTCAGATGATTCTTCAGGTTGATCTATAATTTAGTTGTAATTTTAATGTGTTCATGGAAGAAAGCAGGCACAGTTTTTATTTACTCCACCATCTTGGATCTCCATTTTTGTGGTTTATATGCATTATTTTATCTGGATTTTATTTTATCTGGGAACTCTGATGGTTAACTGACGTGTGAGAAATTAAAGTGGAGATATCAAGAGGGCATTAGATATATGAGCTGGAAGTCGAGTGCAGGAGTTTAGGCTAGAGCTACAAATTAGGAATCATGAACATTAAGACCCAGGAGTTTAAAGCTATAAGAATAAATGAGATCAGATCACCCACATAGGAAATGCAGAAAGAAAAAAAAGAAGACAATACTTAGGACTGACTCTTCAACATTTTGAAGTAAAGTAGAATGCAAGAGCCCTTTTTAAATAACTGAGGCATAGCCAAAGAGAATAGAGGGAAGCTAGATCAATGTCATACTACAGAATCTAAAAGACAGTGTGGCCAACTATGGAGACTATTATGGAGTAATAGAATAAAATGAGGGGACAAAAGAATGCACTGGATTTGGCAACAGAGAGGTCATTGGCAGCCTTAGATGTATACTTTTATGCAATGATTGAGAAGGTAGAGAAAGCATGTGTACCCTAAACTCTAGAATCCTTTGGGAAGGGAATAGAAAAATATGGCGTTGACTAGATAATGATAGTTAAAACCATGGCAAATTCTGAGCTTTCCCGGGAAAGTGTTTAGAGTAAGAAAAGAAGACATTTGAAACAGAATGTTTGAAATAGATAGAAGAAAAGAAAGGAGAAAAGCGACAGAGGAATGAGATTTATTCAAAACTCCAGTAGAGGGAACTCAAAAGAAAAGGAGTTGTTAACAGTAGCAGATAAAGAGTGATGAAGAAAAATGAGGCCTAAAATAGTTCACTGCTATACTCATGTCACAGTTTTAGTTATTATAACTTTATTGGGACTTAAGTGGTTGGTAGCTGGTAGTTTTAACCTTCAAAATCTTTTGGATATTTTCAGTTTTTACTCTTCCATATTTAGCATTTAGGAAAAGTTTGTCAAATTCAATGCAAAACCCTACTGGGATTTTGATTGGGATTGCACTTAAGAGTGTTAGAACAGTTGTGTAGTCATATAGAAAAATCCAATATTAATCCTTAATATCATTCGCAATGATTCCAGATGAAAATGACTATGTATTTGATGATTACGAAGTTATTGAAAACTTTTGAGCAGTTTCTGAGCAGTGATAGGTACAGAAGTCAGCTTGTAGTGAGCTCAGAGGTAGATTGGGGATAGAAAAGCAGAGGACATCAATATACAGCATTCTTTCAAGAAGTGTGGTAAGCAGAAAGAGTGAGTGTCTGACAAAATGATCAAAGAGGTGACTTAAGGTGGAGGGAGTTTTGTCTTGAAAGATGCGAACATATTTATAAACTGTTAGAGAAAGAAGAGAAGACAGATTGATAATAAAGGAAAATGGAGTACTGGACAGGACAGGGTCTCTTGAGTACCAGAAGGGAGTAGGATCCTGAGTGCAGGTGGAGATTTCCAGTGTGGACAGGAGAAGATCTGAATTGTTTCTGAGACTAGAGAAATGGTGATGCTGATGAGGAAGATATCAATAATTTGGGGTTGAGGCAACCTAGTTGAAGAAATTCTACCTTGGATTTTCTGTCTGAGATTTGGAATAAGGTCATTTATTGAGTGTGCTTGAATGGAGTGAGGTAGAGACTTGAGAAGACTGTTGATAGTTTGGTATAGCCACTGTATGGGAGGAAAGGGTAAGTCCACGTGTACATAAAAGGATTGCTGAGAGCCCGGAGTAAATTGGAAAGCACAGATGTTTCTCTGAAGTTCTATTGAAAGGAAAAAAAGAAAGTTGAAGATAGAACGCATTAGCATAGATAGTTATGTTTACTGAATGGTTATCATTCAAGGAACTATGAATATTGTGCGAGTGGCATTTTACTTTATGTCCATTTGTTTCTTTCTTACAGTGGATTTACAAAAGGTTTACTCGGTAAGTTTCTTAGTTCATTTACAGCATTAATATGTGTGACCATTAATTTGTTTTAGAGAAATCCCCAGGAGGGAGAGAAATAACAGTAATTAGCATTTTCAGTTTCAAATGTAGAAAATGATGCCTGATGATACCCCTGAGGTCATAATGCAAACCACTGCTTACTCATAATTACATGAACAACATCCTCCAAATACAATGAGAAGAGCATATTTTATAAGACTTTAGTGGGCGTATATAGTTGCATGGCGTCTTGAGCCATTTCTGTCATAGGAGCTCAGTATGTAGTTACTGTTAGATCTACCCCAATTAAAACTGAAATCAGGGAGATTTATTTTGGGAGTTTCATTTCCTAATACAGCAGGAGTCAGCAAACTATGATCTGCTACCTGCTTTGAAAAAATAAATCAGAACAAGAAGACTATTTCATGACATGTGGAAATTATATGGAATTCAAATTTCAAGTGTCCATAGATCAAGTTTTATTGGAATACAGCTACACACGCTTGTTTACATGTTGTCTCTGACTGATTTCACACTAAAAAAGCAGAACTGACTAGTTGGGATGGAGATGATTTGACAAGCCTAAGATATTTATGATCTGACCCTTTACTGAAAAAGGTGTCTGTCACTTAAAATACAGCTCCTGCCTGGGCTAACTTCCATCATCATTTCATCTCTCAGTGCCTTGCTCGTTGGTACTATACGTTCCAGGTGTTTTTGTCTTTCAATAAGAAACTCTTAAACACTAAAAAGCCTACACCCAAATGAATAACTAAATGTACAATGATGTAATTTCAGATTCAGGTCAGGATGCCTGGATACATTTGGCTGAAAGGTCATCTTAGCTTCGTTTCATTCCACCATGCAGTCACTTCTGTGAGCTACAAAGGTAATTCTAATTTGGAGCATTTGCTGGTTTCTTGACCTGCTGTTCTTTTTTGTGACATAGCAGGCTCTTCAGATCCTGAACTTAAAATTTAAAAACAATTTTCACAGGCAAAATGGTTGAGCATGAAGACAGGATAGTGATGTCTCAGTCTGTATTTCAAACATAGATAATTAAAGCCCAAGTCCATTGCCAGGTTCTAAGAGAAGCTGGCCTGGAGAACCATGGTGTGGCTGCCTGGGTTCATAATTTTAAATTTTATTAAAGTTTTTTTTTTTTACTAAAATAAGATTTTGTTTGGGCCATGAGCTCTTGGTCCACTGATAATTTGTATTCAGTTTAGCTTTGTCAGTGCTTTGGAGGATGGATCTTGCTCAGCTGGAGTGCCGTGTGTCTCCCAGACATTCTGAAGGCTCATAATTTCCTGCATCAGTGTTTCTCCAACTAGAGGTCAGGCAGCATCCCTGGAGGGGCTGCCAAGCTCCCTTCCTCGTATTTGTGTCTAGGTACTTTCTGTTCTATGGCTTTCTCTCTTTTCCAAGATAGGATCCCAGGGCTCTAAGGCAATGGGAAGGGCAGCCCTGACAAGGAGTCATACCCTTTTTTCTTTCTGTCGGAGATTTTTAGAGGAGCTTTCATGAAACTGAGGCTCTGTCTTATCTTCCTCTTTCATATCTATAAAAATCGTGCCATCCTCCACACACCTCAACATATATAGCTGGCTTCCTGGGTGCAAAAGGTGAACCTGTTTTTGTTAGGTGTTCCTGTCTGCAATATTTCAAAATGATAAATTCCTCTGGGGTTTTGCTTCACTATTGGGTCTGAACTCTTCCTCCGGATTTCCCCTCCTGCTCTCTGCACCACACTTCATAAAAGAGAAATGGATTGAATACTAGCCGAGCACATGAGCCTTGGCCGCCATCTTCCTTCTGAGCCCAACTCTGCTTACGCCTGAGAAATGGAGGTTAGGCTGCTTAAGAGAAGACTCTACTGACCATGCTTCAGCCACTAAGACAAAAAGCAAGGCCTCTCAAACAGCACCTCCATTAATACACTGCTTGCTAGTTAATGTTTGTAGAAGCAAAGCATGGGGTTCTGTTTTCCCTTTTAGTTATTCACAAAGCACTCTACCAATAGTGCCTGACAGACATCTGACAGGGAGACATTTGTTTCATTTGAAAGAAAGCTGAGTATAGATGAGAAGTTTAAGTTCAGAGAACTAGGATTCTCATTGACTGTTTTTCTCTTCTTTTGCTTTGCAAAATCTGTGAGACTTAAATTATCCTTATAATGCTAATTAGCAAAGTGATGAGTTCTTATTTATCACAGGTCCTAGAAATGTGCAGGACTTTTGAGAAATTAAAATGTCTTTAAAGCTTGTTTACCCATTCTCATGACTTTTCCATTTATTTTATTATTTCTCCATAAAATATTACTAAATTTAAGTTTAAAGCATTTCTGTAATACTGCTGAGGGCTCTTAAGGGTATACGTTATTTTCTATTTCAGATTATAATATTCAGATAGGATCATTTTTGACATTTCAGTGATGCAGACAATTTTGAGCTCCGGGACCCAACTTTAAAATAGATCAGAGGTAGCACTCATCGTCTCATTTCTAAAACATGTGCCCTTATTTTTCTTATGAAAAATAGGAAGGATAGGGAGGCAAGGCAAATAATGATAGCAGAATAGCAAATAATAAAAGAGATGAAAAAGGCCATAACGCTTATTGGCCTGTGGCAGTCGAAACTTAATACATAATTATTATGGGAGCCATTAGCATCCATATTTATTGTTTACTTGCCTTCTGTCTTTGAGCTTCAGCACTCTTATTTCTAGATTTTTTTCTTCCAACTCAACTCTGCCCCCTTAATTCAGCACACACAAATCCTTCACTAAGCTATTGTGTGCTGCTCTGATGGCTCCCAGATTCTGTTTAAAGGTGTCTCTCCACGTGATTGAGTTAGCATGTGCTGGCATCCTGAAATCACCACTTTGCCTACTTCTGGCCCTTGCGATTTGTGGTTTGCTCTTTCTGTTTTTGGAATTCATTCCACGATTCTCACCCTCCTGACTGCTAGGCCCTGGCTGGCCTACTTAGACACTATTATTAGACACTCATAGATGGTGAGTGACTATTTTCAGTGAAGTTTCATGTACTCAGATTGGGAGTGTGTCATTAAATCTGTTAGGCAATCAACAGAATCCCTTGTGCAGCCTTTTAAAATTTGAACAGACCCCTCCTCAGATGTTATGAATGAATTTCTCGGAGTGAGGTTTCTATGCATGTATAATTTTTAAAGTTGTCATGGTCGTGTCTAATATACCTCTTGGATTCGGAACTATTGACTGATGTCCTTGAAAATGATCCTTTGTGTCCTCTTCTATGGCTGGAGATAAAACCTAAAAACAATTCTTCACATCTGGGGAAGCAGAAATGAGATTTTTTTTTTTCTTGTGCTTTTCACAATCACATAGACACTAAACCTTTTAGAAATCATAGTAATCTGTCTTTTTGGTTTTGCTCGGTCAGAGAGAAATGAAACCAAGCGGCGAGATATTCCTTTGGGGCAGTGAATTTCAGAGACAATGGAGCACAGTGGAGAGAGAAGGGGCTATTTGAACTGTTCAGGATTCCATTGCTGAAATTAAATTCCTGAGCTGTTTACTCCAGACCATGAACTAGCTAAAAGGAAAATTTCTTTTAAAATGTCTGTGAATATAGAGAGAACACAAATGTGAAAGCTGATTCTAAAAGAAGACAAATATGGAGGAAAGCCCTCCTACTTTGATTAATCTACTTTGGGTGTTAGCAGCATGAAGTGACTAATAGAGACAATAAAAGCTACACCAACTAGAAAGGAAGTTTGGGGTGGTTTTTTTTTTTTTTCCTTCAAAACAAGCAAACAGAGAAATGCTTGCCTGAAAGTAAATGAGCAGTTAGGCACAACAACAAATGAAGCAACAATGCAGAAGGCAAGCAGTGGTGGCTCACCAGTGAGATAAATATGGGAAATAAGCTGCAAAACATGACGACATAAGACAGATGTAATATAAACAGACAGCAGATGAGAATCACATATAAATAACAGAGGCAGCTGGAGTTCCATTGAACCCTAGACCTTCTCTTCTCCTATTATACCTCTGCCTAAACAATCTCAGACATTTCCTCTGCTCTCTGGACCCATAGTCCCAACTGCCTAATTGATATTTCTGTTTGTGTCTCAATATATGAGCATGTTTAAAACCAACTTCTGGATCTGCCCAAACTAATCCTCTTTCATTCTTTCCTGCCTCAGGGAATGCCACCACCCTCCATCAGAGGGCAAGTTAGAACCACAATATCACCTTTGACCCTTCTTTTTCTCTTAGTCTCCACAGCCAGTCTGTCACACATTCCTGCCAAGTTTGCACCCTCAAATGGACTCATTTTTAAAATCTTTTCTGCCACCATCCTGGTCCAAGATGCCATCATCTCATCTCTGGATTTTTCTGGTATCCTCCTGCATTTATTTGAGTTCTGTTTCAGTATCTTCTCTATCCTATAGCCAGAGAGGTCTTTTCTAAATTCAGCTTTATCATCTTAAAACCAGTCCCTTACTTCAAAAATTTTTTGGTGTCCATTCAGTGCTCTAAGATAGAGACCCAAATCCTAAACTGTACTTATAAATACCAGTGTGATTGACATTGTCTCTCTTTACAGCTTCAACGCTGACTTCTCTCCCCTTCCTTTGGCACTTCAGCCATACTCTTCTGTCACTTGATGAGACATGCACCTCAGGGACTCAATACCTGAGATTCCTTTACTGGGGACACTATTACTTTCCTCTCCATCACCACCCCACCTACGCAGCTTCTTTTTCTCCTTCCAGTTTCTCAGACCTCAACTCATCCATCAGTCTCAGTAAAGCCTCTGCCAAGCTCTCATTCCTGGTTGGATTTCTTTTCTATGTCCTATTGCAGTTCTGAATAGTTTTCCTATAGAACAGGGATCCTCAACCAGAAGGTACTACTATTTACATTCTGGATCAGATAATTCTTTGTTGTGGGGAGCTGTCCTGTACATTATAAGTAGTATCCCTGACTTTTTATCCACTAGATGCAAGTCCTGACAATTAAAAAATGTGCCCACACATTGTCAAATATACCCTGAGGGGGAGGCAAAGTTACACCTATGGACAAGCAGAGCTTTAGAGCAATGACCTCTACTTTAGTCTGTCATGTATCTTTCCTCAAAAACTGAATACTCCGGGAGAGCAGGAAGTGTGCGTGCGTGTGTGTGTGTGTGTGTGTGTGTGTGTTGAATGAAAGAATGGCGGGGAAAAAAACAAAACATTAAACATTAAGGAGAATAATGTCACTATTGGGAAAAAAAGTCACACCACCAAACATGGGAAACAAAGCCACTATTTAATTCTAATCTCCAAAGTTCATTCCTTTTTTTTTGTTCAGAAGGATATTTCTGAATTCCATCCATAATATTATCAAATTTCAAATCAGCGCAATCTCGAGGCAGAATTCACTGGAGAAAATTAGTCATAGGATATATGCTTCTGGTCCATTACTGGAATCTCCAGCTTGTTAAGCTTCTTGAAGAGGAGACTCAACTTCCCTACATCTAAATAAGCGTCCTAAAAATCATGGACATTCTTGATGTAGCTATGTGGCAACTTGGTATTATTATTTGGGGGAAAACTATATCTACAACATAGCTAATGTTTAAGCTTGAAATGGAGATGGAGTACAAAGGCTTTCTTAAATGTAATAGGACCAGGAAGTAAGGGGTAGGGGGAGGGGTAAAGGGGTCAAAAATATGGTGATGGAAGGAGAACTGACTCCGGGTCGTGAGCATACAATGTGATATATAGATGATGTATTACAGAATTGTAATCTATGTAACTTTACTAACCATTGTCACCCCAATAAACTTTAATTAAAAAAAGAAAAATATTTCAAAATA
This sequence comes from Rhinolophus hipposideros, assembly GCF_964194185.1. Lineage (NCBI taxonomy): Eukaryota > Metazoa > Chordata > Mammalia > Chiroptera > Rhinolophidae > Rhinolophus > Rhinolophus hipposideros. The sequence continues at coordinate 12,054,725 of NC_138047.1, read as the reverse complement.
CTTTTAAAAATGTAACAGGATTAATGTCTTCTGTGAGGTGTTTTCTAGCAACTCCAAGTGGCTGGTAAAGAAGGTAAACACAAACACAATAAGTGAATACAAAGATAGGAGTCAGTATACAGAGGGAGTAACACTTAATTCTAAATGGAGATATCAGGGTCATCTTTCCAGAAAAGAGCAATATTTGAATTTTGAAAGATGAGTAGGAATTTTTAGGCAAAAAACAAAATCTGCAAAGTTTTTGGGATTAAACGAGCATGATGGGACATAGTATATGGTTTATGGAGTGTTGGAGATCAAGCTAAAAAGGTTGGAAGAGTCTTGAATAAACTTTTAATGCTGAAATAAGATATTTGGATTTATATATAGCAACCATCACAAGGATTTAAGAAAGAAAATGATGTGGTTACATTTGTGTTTTACGGAAATCTCTCTGGATGAATGTGGGAGGTAATCTAGAACGTGTGGGACTGGAAATCTAGAGACCAGGTCTATTATAATAGTGTCCAGGAGAAATGAAGAACATGATTCAAGAAGTGACACTAGGGGTGGGGGAAAGGAATGATTTCTGAAGACAAATCGGAAGTAAAAAGATATGATATTGGCAATGGTGTTGAGAGACAGAGGAGTCTAGCATGGCTCTCAGGTTTCTTATTTGATATTCTGCATGTGTTGGGAAGCGACTAACAAAGAGGGGATTTCGAAGGGACAGGTTTGAATGGACAAAGACAAGTTTGGTTTTCGACATGATGAGATTAAGTCTTCCGGGAAACTCTAGTTGGAGCAGCCAGGACTGGTGCTCAGAAAAGAGGTCAGAACTAGAGATAGATTTTGAGTTACCACAAGGGAGTGGTAACTGGTGCAATGGGAATGAAAGAGGTACCCCAGAGAAAGGGTATGAAGGAGAGAGGCAGACTCTTATTGTATATCACCAAGGAAAGGTTTAGATAAGAAAACCCTTGTTCTAAATCTTTATTCAAAACTCAAATCACCTGAAGGATTTGTATTTTAAGATTTAGGAAGAGAAAGTAATCAAATTACCTTCATATTCATTTGGAATGATTTATTTATTCTGTTGATGTCAGAACTAGTGTTGAAGTGCCCTAAAATAACTTTTATCTATGCACAGCTCTCTGTGAGTCAGGAAGTCACAACATCTGTAAATTTTGCAAGTCTTTGAGAATAGCCTTCACAATATGTTCTTTCAAACCACAAACACATATGGAGAGATTCTTGTCTTCCAATAGGAATGATTGAAAAATAGGATAGTTGGAATATAGTGTAGACAGTTTTTGAACTGATTTAGCATTAATGAGATCCTTCTGTTTTAATGACGGTCTTTATTCTCTCGAGAGCATACTTTGTCCATGGATTTTCATAGATATTATTTCAGAACTTTTAATATTTCAAAAAGGCCCATTCATGTTAATGGCTGGACATGTAATTAGTGGTCATTTTAATTACATGAACCAAAAAGATCCTATTTAATTATTGACATCAACTTCTAGACTTTTTTATTGAAATATATTTGACATATAGCATTATCTATATTTAAGGTCTAGAATATGTTAATTTGATACATTTATATATTTAAATATGTAGCAATATATTGCAATTGTAGTGTTAATTAACACCTCTATCATATTATATTAATTATTGTTTCTTTTTAGTGGTTGGTATAATTAAGTTCTAGTCTCTTAACAAGTCTGATGATTATAATACAGTGCTGTTGTCTATATTGTAACTTATTTTCTTGTTATATTGGGTTACCCTAAAAATGTGTCTGCAAAAAACAATTGTAATAACTAGGTAGCACCAACAGATTCTTTTATAGATAGATTTGAATGTTCACCAGCAAATGGATACAATTTTTTTCTATATTAGCCATAAGACAAATAAGCAATTTTTGTGGTGATATTTTAAAGTGGTAGATAAGATAGGGAAGCTAATACAACAAAATCTTCTGTCAGTTTTAATAATGGAAATGGGGTTTTTGTTGCTTTACTTGTACTTATGGTACCCTTTTAGAAAAAGGCATTAGCTGAGGCCCGAAAGAAAAATGACTTACCAGGTGAAAAGTCATAAAAAATGTTATTTTAAATTTAAATGCAATTGAAATATGATAACAAAAACTCACTCAGATCAGAATTGAATTTAAGAACTCATTGGATGGCTAAATAGTTTATACTTAAAAGAACAGAATCAGAATTTAACAATAGATTTCTAGACACTATTTTCAAAATAATTTTGATGTACACTGAGAAATGAACAGGCATATTTCTTTTATATAGTTAAAGTACGTTTTCCTGTAAGTAGTGTTTTCTTTGAAGAATTGGATTTGACTTGAATTTTTGATAGCTTTTAAAACAAACTTAAATTAATACTAATATAATAGAGTTTGACCGAAGGCACAGAGTCAGTAAGCGGCAGAGCCAATATGCAAAACTCAGGTCATAAAGACTTCAGAGCTTATTTATTAATTACCACCCTATGTATCTTTCATTGAGTACAAGTAGAGGACTCAGACCTTCTGTCTCTTAATTTCTTCCTTTTCTTGCAGGACTTCCTTCCATCTTTGCAAAGTGATCAGATAAATGTAAATGAATGAGAAGTATGGAAATGTCATTGGCCTAAATGCAAGCTAATAGAATATGCAAAGTGAATACAAATTGTAGAAATCCCAGAAAATTATGTAATATAGGTTTCTTTGCTAGTGTACCCCTTGTGTGGTAAGTCTTTCAAATTGGTGGCGCCAACATCATGATATTTGAGGAATAATAAATGGCCTATTGATTTTTATCTTTAACCACCTTAGTGCGATTTTCAAATCCTTTATGTTTTATGAAGGTATAATTTACATACAGTGAAATGAATTGATCTTAATTGTAAGGTGCAGTGAGTTTGACAAATGCACATAACCATGGAATCCATACCCTTCTGAAGATGTCAAAGTTTCCATTGTCTCCAGAAAGTTCTTTCAGGCCTTTCATAGTCAATTCCCACACCTCTGACGTCCCTAACCAGAGATGACCACTGTTCAGATTTCTATCACTGTAGATTAGTTTTGCCTGTTCTAGAACTTCATATAAATGGTGTCATGTAATATATTCTCTTTGTGTCTGGCTTCTTTAGTATACGAAGTAGGACAATTAAGTTCACAAACTCATCCTAGAAAAAGTGGTACATACGTCATTGCTGAATGTCACTATGGTCACTTTCAAAGTACTCCCCATGGGAAGCTATGTACTGATGCCAGCGCCTAATCCACCCTTCAAAGCAATTTTGAAACTCTTTTTCTGGAATGGCTATCAGAGCTGTCGTCGTATTACCCTTGATGTACTGAATGTCATCAGAATGTCTTCCTTTCAATATTTCTTTTATCTTTCGGTAAGGAAAGAAGTCATTGGGGGCCAGATCAGGTGAGTAGGGAGGGTGTTCCAATGCAGTTATTTGTTTACTGGCTAAAAGCTCCCTCACGGACAGTGCCGTGTGAGCTGGTGCATTGTCATGATGCAAGAGCCATGATTTATTGGCGAAAAGTTCAGGTCGTCTTGACTTTTTCACGCAGCCTTTTCAGCACTTCCAAATAGTAAACTTGGATGACTGTCCAGTTGGTACAAAGTCATAATGCATAATCCTCTGATATCAAAAAAATGTTAGCAACATCATTGCAATAAAGTTCACGAACTTAATTGTCAGACCTTCGTATACAGCTTTTCAATTCATCTTGCTCATGTGGACCAGCACTTTTCTCCTATTTCTGAGTGGTATTTCACTGTATGAATTCTAGATAATTTGTTTTTCCATTTTCCTGTTGGATGAATATTTAGGTTATTCTTCTTTTTGGTAAATGAGAAATAAAGTTTCTGTGAACATTCTTTTACAAGTTTTTTTGTGATCAAATGTTTTTCTTTATTTTAGATAAATATCTGTAAGTAGAATTGCTTGGTCACAGGACAGATGTATTTTTAACTTTATAAGAGGCTGCCAAACCATTTTCTAAAGTGTTTGTACAGTTTTTAATTCCCACTTTATATTCCCGTTAGCAATGTATGGAAATTTTACTTGCTCTAAATAATCTCTACATTTGGTAATGTCAGCCTCTTTAATTTTAACAGTTTTAGAAGGTATCATTTTATGACTTCAATCTTTTTAAACCTTTTGTGAGATTACAGTTTTAAACTGTTATATATTGTAAAAGCGAAACAAGTATGTACACTTTACAGAGTTTAGAAAATACTGAAAATTTTAGGTAATAATGTAAAAATAACCTAAGTCTACAATTTGGTGTTTAAAAATATTGAATATAAAATATTTCGCTATATATCAAATTATAATTATATACTCCTTTATCATTAAATGTACTCCCAAAACCTTGAATTGTATGACATCATATTATTACACCATAGAATATAGTATAATTCATTTAAGCATTTGTCTACTTTTTGGGATGTGGATTGTTTCTGTTTTTTTTTAAAATATGAATAATACTGTGAATGAAGCATTCTTATAACTAAATCGTGTGACTGATTCAGATTATTTTTTTGACAACTTCCTGCCAAATCATAATGTCTCATTTCCTGTCTCTTATTTCTTTTTTTCATCTCTTTGTGTTTAATAGAAATTCCAGAATAATATAAAATTCCAGTGTTACTATCCGGTGTCTTTATCACGTGCCTGGTTTTAAGAAGAGTACCCGCCTCAATACTAAGACTTGCCAGTTCCTCAGTGGTGGATGTTCTTTCTGTTAGGGAGTGATCCTTATGGATATTGCTTTCAACATTAATTTCAGTTGTAAGTGTGCCACTCATGGCAATGGGCATTAAACGTGGGAAACCTCACCCAGTTTGGGTAGTTCAGAAAAGTCTTTTTGGAAACTCCTTGCCTGATACAGAGAAGGCACTCAAAAAAATCTGGAATGTGTGAAAAGTCAATGGAACTAAGACCTGAGGAATGAGTTGAAGTTAGCCAGATGAGGGTAAGGGTGGGAAGTGGAAATAGGCAAGGGCGAGGGAACAGGATGAGCTCTGACAGCCACGAAGTAGGGAGCAACTGAATTTGTAGAAATGAGAAGTGGCCAGGTTGGCTGAAGCCTGGTGAGCAATGGGGAACAGCGTACCAGGTGGGACGGCAAGGAAGCATGGGCCATGAGGTACATGGCTCTCGCCAGGTTTTTGACTGTCATAACTTCCAAGAAAATAACTTTGATGGATATTAAATGGCCTCTTTTTCCTTTCTCATGCTTTTTTACCTAACATTTCACCTTCACAGATATTAGCCTTTTGATTCTTTTATTTTTCTTTACATGATAATTCCTGTTTATTCCTTTTTTTTCTGGACTTTACTTGTTCTATCTTCCCTTCCTTTAAACCTTGTGTTATCTTGCCTTTCCCCTCATCAATGTAAATGGTTACTACATGCCGGACTCTAGAGATGATTTTCAGAAACCTCTCTTCTTGAAACTAATAGTTTAGTCTCTTATAAATAGACTCTAGTTTAGTTGTATTTTGTTTTTGTTTTTTACCTACTCTAAGTATCTGCCTGTCTCCCTCCCTTCATCCCTCACTTTCTTTCTTCTTCTTTCCCTTTGTTGGCATTTAAGATTTTTAGCTGATTATTACTTAAGTAATAAACGCATACATGGTTGTACAAAATTAACACTAAAGAAAATATAAAGCAGTACATGAAAGCCTCCCCCATTTCGTCCCACTTCTTCTCTTCCCAGAAAATATGTACTATCAAGGGTTTGATCATACACGTACACTCATATCATGCCTTTCACTAATAAAGGGTTTTATTTTAAAATTTTTTCTATAAAGTCCTTGGAGCTCTTTCCCTGCCTGTACATATATTGCTTTCTCATTTTTAAAATAGCTTCATAGTACCACATCATGTGGATGAGCCACAGTTTTCATTCTCTGCTATTGATGGACATTCTGATTGTTTCAGCTTTTTGACCAGGTATTGTACCAATAGTGCTTTGGTAAACATCGTCGTGAATATATTTTTATGCAGACATACAAGGAATCCTAAAGGATAAACCCTCTAGAAGTGGAGTTGGTATAATCAAGTGTGGACACTTAAAATTTAATAAACACTTCAAAACTGGTTACTCACAGGCTCCACCAATTTGTATTTCTATCACTATGAAAGTGTCCTTTTTCCAACATGCTAACCACTGCTTGATACTACCAATCTTTTTAACTTTTTCAATCTAATGGATTATAACTGAAATAGTATAATTTTCATTTATTTCCCAGTTATTTCGTGAAGATGAATAACACTTTCTCACATTTTTATTTCTATTTGTATTTCTGCTTTGAATTCCCTCTTCCCAGCAGGGTTGTGATATTCTAGTTCACATGTGTCTTTATATTTCAGTGGGAGGTTAGGAAAGGTTGCTTCAGGAGCCGTTATCCAGGTGCTGTTTTAAATGACAACTTTACAGAGTTGGATTTTGAAAGTGATAGAGGCAACATGGAGTGACACCACTGTGTAATGTCAGTTCTGTCCGTTTCCTTGGGCGAGTTTTTAACGCCTCTTAACCTCAGGCTCAGCATTTACAAAGTGCAGATCATAATAGTACCTATATTTGTTGTGAGGATTAAATTGTTTTTGAGGGTTATTAATATAAAGTGCCTAGAATAATGACTGATATTATTGTTGTTATCATTGTCGTTTTTACTTATTATCACTTTTATTTTCAATGTTTTGTTAAAGTCAAGAGGTGTCTTCTATTGGGGAAAATGCCACTGATTGAGCAAACTAGCAATGCCAGATATACTTCTAGGTCCCCGTTGTACCCAGTACAGTGATCTGGTTTGTCAAGCCTTTCCTGCAAGTTGGCTTGTTTATTCCCAGAATTTATGCATTTATATCTCTTTCATGGTCTTAAAAATATAGCCAAAAAAGAAACAAAGAGACAACCATAGTGAATGGAGTTTATTTGTTGAGGTGGAAGGGAGCTGCTGTTCCGGACAATGAAGGCACACCTACACAACGTGTCATGAAACCTGTCACATAATAAGAGGGAGATTTCAAAGGCACTTCCTTATTGTAGAAACTTCTGCTTCAAAGAAAGAAGCGAATAAAGGGATGCGAAGCTACTGGCTAAGCCTGCCCCCAACGAAGGCTAAGTGCGTTACAGACGTGTGGTAGTTGTAGTTACATAGAATTATCCTTGGTGGAATTTAAATGCACAACTGGAAAGGAAAGACTGTTTTGAAATATGAATTGCTTCCTTAAAAAGTCTTCAACAGAAGATGAGGATGATGGGGTTGCTTTCATTCTAAAAGGCACGTCTGCATCCCAGTTTCTGATTGAATGTAGGTACGTTGGTTGGCTTCCATACAGGAACAGTCTCAGAGGAAACACTCATAGACAGTGATAGTTGGGGGTACCAGAAGACCCACTGTGCTGACAACCTCACTCTCTCAACCTTTAGAAGCTCAAGATCTTTGCCTTTAGACGTTAACTGTTGTCTTCAAAATCCTACCTGGAGGAGCAACTATTAAATTAACATTAATCACTGACACTCTATTTGGCGTTTATTGTATCCATTTTGTGTATAACTGGTAGATAAGATTCAGGCATAGAAGAGATTAGAAGTTGGGGTTAGGAAGAATAAGGGAATTCCTTTGAAATATGTGCCATGCTTGAGGAGGGCAGGCCTGGATGAGGTGACAAAGTGTGGCATGAAGAAACTGGCTCTGTAATACTTAAAATATTGTATTTTAATTATTATCATTTCATTAGGATTTTTTCATGAGAATGAATTCATTGTTCTTTCAGTGATCTTATTTTTATTTGAAAAATATATCAATTAATCTTAACAGCCTTTAATCAATAAAAGAAGTCTAAGCAAATGACGTATTTTGTTTTAGTAATTTCATGCCACTTCATTTAAGCATATACAATATTTCTTCTTAAGGCAAGAGTCTTTTTGTAATATCTTAGTATGTGCCGTTCACTTCTATATGCTTTTTTGACACTTAGAGCATTTATCTCCATTAAGTGAAATATGAGTTATTCTATTTAGTGCTATTGAAAGTAAAAAGGAATTGAAAGTTTCAAATAAATTACAGAGAAGTAGCAGCTATTTTTGCATATTTTTGCAAAGAAGCCAGGGGAAAAATGAGGACAAATAAGGACATGATCATCCATATTTTGGGAATGCATTCTAGTAGCATCTTAGCAGGGGAAAGGGCTGACAGATGGGAAAAAGTCTGATGGGAAGTGCTTTGGTATTAAATTGTTTTGGACATAAGCAAAAAGGATAAGCTTGGCTAAGTAAAGGTTGTCCAAACATTTCCCTCCTGTGCATCTGAATTATTCTGCCTCTGCAGCTGCAGTGAGAGTCATTCACTTGGAGCCATAAACTCAGTCACTGAACTTTTGAAAGACAGACACTAGGGGAAACACCTCTAAATGTTCGCGTTATCTGAGACAAAGCAAAGTGAATTGGCAAGCGTCTCACGTAAATCCTGCAAAAGCAGTCATGATAAATTTCTGTCCAGCAAGAAATGGTAAATCACGTTAATAATGACTAACATTATTTCTAATTTCACATGTGTAAAGTAGCATTAATTTTTCTCTTTATTTAGTGTACTGGTTTTTAAAAATATGAAACTATGAAATATGTTATTCTGGACTTTATTTTTGGATAAACTTATTTTTCCAAACGGTCTTAAAACAGCTCCACTACAAATTATCCTATCATGAAAAATAGGCTTTCTTGTAAAGTCTTGGAAATTAGAAAGAATTCCTAGTTAAGGCAATGTGAAAGTGTCTGGTAATGTTTTACATAAAACTGTCTGGAATTTTAAATTGACTATTACATTTCTTTATAACATGTAAACCAAACCCCTTACTTGTAGTTTATTTTTAAATACTGTAGTAGTGCTATATGTTTTTGTTATTATACTATAGCATATAGTTCTGTTCCATTTAGTTTGGGTAAGATTAACGATGGAGGGTTAGACTGGATGTACAGCGGAAATCGCACTGACTTGGGAGTCAGCCGCTGTGGATGACCAGACGTTATTCTGTCACTCATCAGCTGAGAGAGAGTAGAGAGCCTGTTGACCTCACATCCTCTGGCTGTCCTTGAAAGACTTACGATCAACTACCATTGACTGAGTTTCTGCTCTTTGCCAGGCAGCATTATTGCTAATCTTTACAACACAACTGCAAGGTGGACATCATTACACCCATTTCATAAATGAAGACACTGAAGCTCAAAAGGTTAAGCAACTTGCCCAAGGTCGCACAGCTACTAAACGGCCAATGCTGAGATTTCAAACCACCTGGATATAAAGCCTATGTGTTTCATTCCATGAGTTGATAATTCTCTTAATTATTTATATTTCCCTTTGGGAATCTCTGCCCTGACTATATTCCTCTGCTTTCTTGTACCTTTTTTATTGCTGAGAATTCTTCTGAAAAACTGATACTGGTTTTAATTAACCACATTTTGGGGAATTGTTCCTTGACAAATTTTTCTATATCTGATTGTTTTGGGGTTTTTTTGTGGCATTTAATCACAGATTTTCTTGAGACAAACGAATTGCATGTAATCTGTCAAACTGGATGTAGTCTGTACTCATCTATTTATATAATTGTAAGTAGAATTATTGAAAAGTAATCTCCTCATGCTTCTCAATGCTAGGATTCTCTTCAAGACTGCCTTTTCCATCTTACTTGCAATTTATTATTGTGTAATTATTTCATCAGGTGTTTGTCAGGTTTCATTTGTAATTTGTCTGTCCATGGATTTCTTTATAGAAATAGAATTAAAAGAAAAAGTGCAGCTCATGCTAGCATGGCTAATTGTTTTTATAAATGATATAGATTTATGGAGTCTTGGTTAATCATCCAAATGGATGCTAGTTCATTCATTTCAGAATCGTGTCCTGTTTCTCTCGTGTTTTCATCATACATTTTGAGGTTCAGCTGTATAAAAATATTTTCATACTCAGAGATTCCTTTTATAATAGAAATAAATTTTAATAGCTACAAAGCTGAAGAAATTGACTACAGTCCCAAACAAGTACACTGTTTTAGCAAGATATGCAGCATATTAATTTCCCCAGTGGTGAAAAATGTTTAAAAAAAGAATGAAGTCCTTAGTCCCTGTAGAATCAAGAAAATAATGACAAACCATTTTAATTATTGAAAATAAAATCAGGCTTCAGCATTCTCATCATCTTATTCCTTCCAGTGACTTAACTTCCTCTGGGTGCTTACATCCTGGGCAAATCTTCTTGTGACAGCTGTGCTTCATTTTATGCCTCTGTACTTTGCATCCAAAGATTATGGAATTTAGAAATTGACGACACAATTTCATAAAATTGGTCTAATAAGATTAACCCTTTTCTTTGGTTCACAGTTTTGATGTCTGACTGTTATAAACCTTCGTAAGAGTTCTGAAAGTTTGAGCAATGGGGAAGGTTTCTGGAATAGAGATGGAATCTGCTCACTTGTATTGTAAACTCTGGAATTATATTTATTAGGCATTATGGATTCTAACCCAGAGAGTTAGGCTCCATTATAACTCCCCCAGTTTGATATTCATCTATGAGTATCACAAATATAATGTTGGCTAATTTAATAATGCAGCTGGTACTGAATACAAACTTTTAAGTAGATATTGGTTAAGAAAGGCTTTTTTTAGACTTCTGTGCATATTATGATACCTAATGTTGAATTTTCTAATAGTTGAATTGACACATTTTGGATGATGTTTTTAATTTTATTTAATTATTAAAATGTGTATTATACAGCAATGTATGATTACAGCTCCAAAGAAATTAAAATATATCCAGAATATTTCCAAATCTATTCACATCTTTAGAAGAAAACATTGTTATCAGCTTGGTGTATACTCTAGACTTGTATTTGATATATTTATGTATACCTAGAGAAAATGTATGGTGTTGATTTGTATATATGTGTTTTATATAAATAGAATCATACTACATATTGTTGATCATCTTTTAAGGAAGTTTTGCAAGAGTTTCCCAGTTAGCAACTCTGGTTAAAAAGACTTCCATACCGCCATTTCTATCTCAGGCCAAATTCTGAAGGAGGCGCTTCCATTAATTTGCTCATTACCCCCTCATCCATCTTCAGTTTTCAGTCCTTCCTCTTTCGCTTACACACTTAGTACCTTTCTTATCGTATCGCTTGGACTCTAAGGAAAAGATTCTTATCGTATAACTTGGACTCTAAGGAAAAGATTCCTGTTTTTCACTTTGAACTTAAGTCCGGGTATTACTTACAAGACTTGTATATTAATCCTTGGCACCAAGTACAAAATGAAAGGCTTGGTTTTAGTTAAAAGAATTTCCAGTACCAATTTAAAAAATGGGGAGATATTTCAGGGAGCATGAGATTTCTTCTTTGTCCCTAAAGTCTCACCTATTAGGTACCTGCTCATTCTGTGAGGCCATGAAGCCAGCTCTGCCCGAGAATATTCTGAAATGAAGTGTGTACTTTGAACAGGCCTTAGTTTTGATTATTGAACCACTTAGTGGAGTTCCAATTTATAATTTGAAATTATGGGTTCCTGTACTCCACTAGGAGTACGGCAATGAAGTGTTAAGATTTCTCAACATTTACAAATGAAAAAGAAACAGGTTATTTGCTCTGAGAATACCTAAGAGCACGTACCATCACCACTGTTGTTACATGACAGCGACGGTTGTAACACAGTTAAAAACCTAATGGCCCTAAAAAAAGAACTGCTGTGTTCCCTACCCACCAGGCTTTTGGCTCTTTCTGGGGTCATTTTGTATCCCAGCATTAAAAAATTTTTGATAGCTACTTGTACTTCTGTGGTTTTCAAGTGTATCATCCCAGTGCTGTTTTCTACCTTGAAAAATACATACCTACTAGGTAAGTATCTGGCATGATGCTAGCCATTTTGTATGCTTCTTATTTTATTAAACTTGTCTGATTTAATAAGGTAAAAATTAGGAAACCCATTTTACAGATGAGGCCATTGAAGTTTAAGGTCACCTAACTGTAAGTAGTTGTTTCATATTCAAACTGAGATGATGTTAATTCCAAAGTCTGTTATTTCCATTAAGCCTTGCAGTTTCTTTTTATGGCCCCTTTTTTCAAACAATATAGGTTGTTCACAAGCAGTCTGACATAATATTTTGGACTCTCCATGTCATTTTCTTGGAAAGTTTAAAAAATAAACCATAGATTATTCATAATTATGTATGAATGTAATTTGCCATCTTGGAAATTCTACCAGCAAAAACCTATTTAAAGGCTTGCTGATAAAAACTTTCTTCTCACTAAAAGCACCTGCCAGCTAAAAATAAAGATCAGTAGTGAGAAGCCTCTGGAATAATCAAGTCTGTTCACTGACAAAACTTGTTTTTCCATTCCCAGATTCTTAAATTAATAAAAGCCCTGAGTTCTGTTGAAGGATTAAGTAAGCGTGTTCTATGTATCTAACAATGTTCTACTAAGAGTTTGGGAAGAGGAATTAGAATTTTCTTCCTCTGACTATCCAGTTATCTGATTCTTCTTTTCAAGTAATGGACTTTTGTGGTTTGGCTTTTCAGCTTCTTTATGTTGTTGAAAAATTAATTGCTACTACGTCAGATTATTTTCCTGTTAAGATAAATATTTGCACCAGGTGTAATGGTGTGTATATATTTTATGTTGCATTTAGTCAAAACACAGGGACTCTAGAATGACCTTGTTTTGTGTTTGTATTCTTAATTGTTATGTTTACTTTATATTGATATTTGAACTCATCAAAGCAAAATGTATTATTAGAAGATTAAATTGATCATTTAGTCTTTTATTTCTTGCCACAGCTCTAAGCATTTTGTTTTGGGAAGATAATGGTATATTGAGTCCAACAAAATATCTTAGCATACTTTGAAAATTCAGGAAATTTATTTGAAAAATACAATAAGTTTATAAGAAACTTATTCTTTTGAATTATGAGTTAAGAATAATTTAAGCATGTTTACAAGGTAAGAGTCCTCTGCTATATGACGTGATTTCTGGTATTCACATAGTGGAGCTCTATTAGTGAATTCTGGGGACTATATTTTGACCTGGTGAGAAATGTAGCACGGAGATGCCAAGACCTTGTGCATAAGTTTGTTTAATCCACTGAAACCATCATGCAGGTATTTGTGAAATGACTTAGGGATAGAATTCAATATGTACTTGTAGCTGATGTTTCAGAAATACAGGCAAGACCTGTGTCTGTGAATTGCTCAGACTGAGAGGATCTGTAGATAGCATTCTCAGAGGCTTAGACTATTCATTGATTCAAATTTTAGAGAATGAAATTCCAAGACGGCACTGGAAATATCATTAAGTCTTCCATCACCTTAATATTCAGTCTTTTTGTGTGTTTTAGTTAAGTTCACCTGTCTGAAATACCAGCCAGTTTTCATTTGTTTTTTCCCAAAGAATGTTGTTCTACTGGTTGAAGCATTGCTACAATAGTATAAATTCTTCCATGCCTAGAAATGTAAGTCTAACAATGGCATTTTCATTTTGTTTTTTAGAGCATCAGGGCATCGGGACTTATCTTGTTGGAAACGATCCTTTTTGGGTCTCTGCTTCTATACTTTCCAGTAAGTAACATAATTATATTTTAAAAGTAGCCATTTATTTTATTTTGCCAAGGCAGTAATTTGTGTGTGTGTGTGTGTGTGTATTTACTTTTTCATATATCTATCTGTATAATATACATAGATAAGCAAGGATTTTACTTATACTTAATACCTGGCTCTGACCTATTGAATAATCTTAGATGTTAATTAACATTTCTAAACTTTGGTTGCCTTTTGTAAAATGGAGCTAATTATATCTTTCTTCCCAAATTCATGATGAGGGTTAAATAAATTCTTAAGTGAACTAACATACAGAAGTCATGCTCGGTATATATGCTTGGTATATACATATAAATATTAATTTCCTTCTTCTTCCTCCTCTACCTGAATCACAACCATGAGACACACCAACTAGTTAATGCTGGAAAATTCCAAATGGTTACCTAGGAAAATAAACATAATAAAATAAATGTATGTGTGGTATTAGTGGCATAGATAATCACAGTAGACTCTTCCTATCATACTAGTAATGTGTCTGTAACCAGAAAATAAGTAAGGATTTTACTCATTCAAGTCAACCAATTTGTATTCAGCAGTTATGGTGTGTCAAGCACCATGCTAATTTCAGGAAATATTATATAAGAATATAAACTTGATTTATCATCTCAAGAAGCATATAATTCAGAGAAGGAGATGAACAAGTACAGGCAATTATGATATAATGTCACAATAGCTAAGAGAGTATTAAAAGCAGGACGTTGTGGGGGCACTTAGAAGAGACACCTTACCAAGTCTGGGGAATAAAATACCACTGGGGAATAAAATGACTGAGATCTGAGAAAGAGTAGCTATTAGAGAAGGAAACGACAGGGCTGCCAGGATACCATATTCTTTCTGGTTTTCCCCTTGCCTCACTAGCTGCTTCGTTTCAGCCTTCTTTGTTGATTCTTAACATTTTTTTCCCCACCTCTTAATACTTGAGTGCCTCAGGACCCAGTCCTTGTAGTTCTTCTCAATCTACTCTGCCTTGGTGATCTCATCTACCTTTAAATACTATTTCTATGCTAATGGTTCCAAAGTTTATATATCCAATATACACCTTTCACCTGAGCTCCAAACTCATATTCAACTGCTTGACAACTCCATTTGAATTCCTGTCATGTTCCTAACTGAGCTACTGACCTTCCTCACCTCCAAAGTCAGTTTCCCTATCTCCATTGATGACAACTCTGCCCTTTAAGTTATTGAGGCCAAAAACCTGAGCGTCACGTCATCCTTGATCTGTCTCTTTTTATTACATCCATCAGAAAATCTTTCAAAATATAGCAAGAATCTAATCACTCCTATCACAATCACTGTTTCCACCCTGGTCTAAACCACAATTAATCTTTTCTGGATTATTGTCGTAGTCTTTTCCTGGCTTCTCCCTCCATGCTTACCTGCTATAATCTGTCTGTTTTGAAAGTATCAGCCAATTTGAACACCAAAGTTAAATCATGGCATTGCTCTTCTCAAAACTCTCACGATGTTCCCCATTTTCCTCTGGCTTTTTTACATTTTACATTTGGCTTTTACAGTAAAAGCCAAAATCCTTACAATGGCCTCAAAAGGCCATGTTTTGGATCCTGCCCCCTCTATTATTAATATCTCATTTTTGGACCCTCTTCGCTCACTCATTGTTTATAAGCATTCTTAATCTATTCAAGTTTTCTACTTCTTGAATAACATTTTATATTTCTCCTTAAAATAAAAATTTATTTAGGTATAGTCAGTTTTTAGTTTCATGTAAAATCATCCATATTACTTAAGTCTTCTACTTTACTAGCATAGAGTTATTCATGGTAATAATAGAACCAATATAATAATACAAAGACTGTTTCTCATGCCTGGGACTGTTCCTATGTAAATGGTGTGTTGTGCATCATAACATTTCATCTTCCCCAAAGAACTACCAGACAGGTATTTAACCAAAGTCATAGAATTTCCCAGTGAGAAAGGTGAAGATCTGAAATGACTTCAGTAATTTTAATAATAATCTTATCATCTGAATATGTGTTATTGCTGCCACCATCCTCTTTTTCCTGAACTTCTACTAGTTGAAAATATATTTCTACCCATTAGCCAGAAGGATCTATCAAGCCTAATTTGTCACCCCTTCTATAGTTTCCCAGTGTTCTTAGAATGAAGATCAGAACTCTTGACATGGTTCGTAATGTTATGTATAGCGTGGTCTTTGCCCACCTCCCCAGCCTCATTCAATACCACTTCTCTCCTCACTTTCTTCACTCAGCGACCCTGACCTTCTTTCAGTTATTAAAAGAAACACAATCTCTCCCACAACAGGCATAATAATGGCTCCTAACAATGTCCACAGTTCTAATGCCTGGAACCTGTGAATATATTACCTTACATGCAAAACGGAATTTTGCAGGTGTGATTAATTTGAAGACTTCAAGATGTGGAGATTATACTGGGTTATGTGGATGGGTGCAAGGGTTCTAAGTGAAAAAGACAAGCAGAAGAGAGAGAACCAAATATTGCACTGGCTATTGTTGGCTTTGAAAATGGAGAAAGGAGACCACAAGCCAAGGAATATGGCATCCTCTGGAAACTGGACAAGGCAAGGAAACAGATTGTTCCCTAGAGCCTCTAGAAGGAACATCTTGATTTTAGTTCTTTAAAATTCATTTCAGACTTTTGACCTCCAGAACAGTAAGATAGTAAATCTGTGCTGCAGTAATATGTTACAGCAGCAATAGGAAACGAATATGCCTCTTGTCATAGGATGTTTTCACATGCTTTTCCTTCCGTTTTAAACAGTCTTCTTCTTTACATTTCCCCCACCCCTCTCCCATTAGTTCTTTTGCCTAATTATTATAGTATCTAGTCATTCTTTAGATTTAGATTCTTTAGATTTTTAGTATCCCTTTCTCAGGACACCTTTTCTTGACCCTCAATCTGAGTCAACCTCCTTATAATAACTTCTCATGGAACCCCACTTTCTTTCTTGACAGCACCTATCTCAATTTGTAATTATACCTTCAGAAGTGCAATTATTTGATTCATGTCATTCTCCTGCACAGACTCTAGTTCTGTGAGAGGAAGGTCCTGTTTCTGTTTCTCTCACTGTTGCATCGGCGGCGTTTAGCCCAGGGCTTATCACCATCGTCACAGCACAGCAGATATGCAGTGGGGTAGGGAATGGGACTCTGCTGGGTAAACTCACAACGATGCCCTAAACTAGCGTCCTGTTGCAGCCTCCAAAGAATCTGCTTGATTTTGGAAGACTTAGAATGGTGGTCCTTATTTATATTACTTTGTGCAATGCTTGCAGTTAGGCAATAAAATACTTTTTAATGTTATTTTGAGGTGTTAGTGTAAGTTTGGTTTATTTTTACTTATAAGAGTCATATTTATTCATATGAAGTGGTCATATTAATGAGTCTGGGCCAAAAAGTATAGAAGAATTTTAATGCCTCTGGAATGCAAGAAATACTCTAGAAAAGAAGGGCATTTCAAAAATATAATAAAGGTTAGCTGCTAAGTGTTCAAAGCCATTGTTATAGACCCTTACATTGATGGGGATCTAATTTGAAGTGCATCTGATGTGCGTGTGTCTATGATGATATCAAATACGGAGAAACAGTGGGAGAGAAATGGAAACTTAGAAGGAATTTAAAGACAGCACTTCTTTTTTTAAAAATTAAATTTATTGGGGTGACAATTGTTAGTAAAATTACATAGATTTCAGGTGTACAATTCTGTATTACATCATCTATAAATCCCATTGTGTGTTCACCACCCAGAGTCAGTTCTCCTTCCATCACCATATACTTGATCGCTCTTACCCTCATCTCCCACCCCCCTCCCCCCTTGCCCTCTGGTAACCACTAAACTATTAAAGACAGCACTTCTGCTTGATAATTCTAATATGCCCGAGAGGGGAAACAAACAAACAAACAAACAGAAGAGAAGACTTACCAAATAAATTCTGTCCAACAGAAACACTAGGATAGCTCATCATGTTGACTTTATGTTTACTTAGCTGTCGATTTCATCTTTCACAGCATAAATTCTTTCTGTAACTGCTTGAGATGTTAATGTGTAGCTCTCAGGTTCTTACTGTGTATCTTGGTTTTAAATAAGTTGTTGTCCATGCTCTGAAGACAGAAAGGGCCAAATAGTTAATGAAGATTTGACGGAGCATAAGCTATAAAGGGATAAAGAAGGTTAAAATATACCTCTGGATTGAGCCTGGAAAGCATAGTTATTTTAGATGAGAGAAGAGGAGATGATATCTTGGAAATAGACCATTAAGTCTGGCTACATAGGATGTACATATGCACATGGGTGTGCATGCATGAAACATTCTTAAAAAGAAGAGTAACTTGGTTGTTGGACCAGGGCTCACTGGCTTCCTTCGTTTTGCAGAAATGAAGATTAGAACTTTTGGTCAAATTTTTGCTGCAAGGAGGATCTCTGTATTAAGTGATAAAGGTGGTTAAGTAAACTTAATAGAGCCAAAAGGTCTAATCATTTGATGATATAAATGTGACCTATACTTTTCTAGTTTGTTAAATATCTTACCTACTTTCTCTGTTCTTGGTGGCCTATACAAAACTTGCTCATGAAAGTTTTACTGGGGGTTACTGTTTTTGATAAAAGTGTGCTTGAATAAAGTAGAAATAATTTTAGGGCTGGGTAACTCCATGGAAAGAGTCTTTGGGTATAGTCACTGTTCTAACTGAGTTGTTATGCAATGAGCCTTTTCTTTTTTTATGCTGCATATTGTTGTTCAGATTTGCAAGAATTAAGGTTATTTTTGCCTTTTCTAAGCAATCTTAGACTACAGACGATTTCATAACAATGCTTATATTGGAAAGTCCAAATTAGAGATTATCATCATTGTGCAGATGAGGACAAACCAAAATCTGACTAAATTTAGCATTGTTATAATTGGATAGCACAGAGCCAAAGCACTTAAAACATTTTCTAACAGATTCTCAAGAGACTCATTATTTGAAGCCCATACATTTGTGAACGAATTATTAGTCTTCATAATCACCTAAAAACTTTCATACAATTCACACAAAGAAAGAAAAAAAAGACCTTTAAAACGTCAAAGAGAGTATATTTTTCTTGTTAATTACATTTAAAAAATGACAGTAAAACATTAAGTAATACGGGATCTAAATTTTTTTTTTTTTACATGGCAATTTTTATTGTTTCCTCATCATTGACATACCTCATTAGGTTTGTTTCTTTTCAATTCTGTAACATGCCTTCTGTGGGGTTTTTCAGACCTTCTTTCTATATTTGCCTCTTCAGAATTTGTATTCTTTTTTCTTTTTTTCTTTTTTTTTTTATTACACCACCAGTTTCAGTGAATAAGGTGAATATTTTCCTCTAATCTTAGTTATCTATTTGGTTGGCTGATGATCCTTCCTATAAAGGACATCAATATGTGTGTAAATATCGTACTTATTTTCAGGTTGTCCCAACCCTCACCCCTCTAGGTCCTACAGAAAAGAACTGCAAAATATTAGAACTGGAAGGGACATCAAACACAACGTATTCTTTATTCAGCCTCTGCTTGGCAAATGAATGAAAAGAGGCTGAGAGAAGTTGCAACTCATCCAATTTTTTTCAGCCGGGTAATGAGAAAGCCAAGAATGGAATCTAGTCTCTTGATTCCTAGTCTAGCATTCTTTTCCTATTATGACAATACTTCTGATAGGTGATGTGGATGTGAGATTCAGACGGCAGGCATCATATAGGGTAGTCGGGGAGGCCCACGTGTATACCTTGGTCAGACACCCTTTCTCATTAGGTCTCCAAGGAAATAAAAGGCACAGAGGATAAACCAGGAAACCAATTTGAGTTTTGGCTCTAAGACCCTATAAAACTCCTATAAGCTCAGATGGACTGTATTGTTGAACCAAATGAAGTGTCTGATATTCAGGCATTTTACCTACAAAAATAGCAATTTTATGTGTCAACCTAATAAATAATCCTGTTAGACCATATCAGGTTGGCTTCAGTGGCACAGAACCTAAGTCAGTTAAGAGGACCACTTTTTTTTCCTCCTAATTTGTTCTTTATTTTATTTTACGTTGCTTTCATTTTTTAAAAAAATAAAGTTTATTGGGATGACAATGGTTAGTAAAGTTACACAGATTTCAAGTGTACAATTCTGTAAAACCTCATCTATATATCGCATTGTGTGTTCACCACCCAGTCAGTTCTCCTTCCATCACCATATATTTGATCTCGTCTACCACCCTCCACCCCCTACCCCAAAGCCTAAAGTTCAGCTCAGATTTTTTTTACTCCAATGTGAAACACACATAGTATCCAGAAGCAGAGGAAAAACAAGAGCATGTTGCTCCCATACATAGAGCTTAAAGGGAAGGAAATAAAGGAAAGAGAATTAAAAGTGGGGAAGAAGAGTGAGATTAAGGCCATGAGAACATAGCTAAAACAGCCAAGTTTTTAATTCGTTACTATTATTATTTATTTTGATGCTCAAATTAACCCAGTGGGAGCCCCTTCAAACTAGCTCCTGCATTATTTTGATATAATAGCATCATTTTTTGAGTACTTCTCCATTTTCTAGTGCAACAGAACATAGTACTTTCTTATCCCAGCCCTGGAATCAATCAGCCTTTTCTCCAAAGAGCCCTGGTTCTTTTTTGGGGGGAAATGGTAGCAACTCAGTTCTGAGACAGATTCACTTCCTTTGTGCCAAACATAGGGAAGAAAGGTCCAAATTTTACAACGAGGCCAGTATTTCTCGACCTCATTTATCTAGGAATCTTTGTAAGATTTCTCCTCAACTCTAAGATTTCATCCTTAAGTCTGATCTAGACTGCATCGTGTTTAGTGTCATTTAAATCCATTTGGATTGATAACATAGCAAAAGAGAAAAAGGAAATTGGAAAGTTCAATACTCGCGAGGATCAGAGTACTATTGAGAAAATAGTAGTTGTTTCATGCCAACGTGGCTCAGAGAGTGTGGGAGTAGAAGACAATCCCCAAACTAGAAGATTTCAGGGATTTTGGCTAAAAATATTGAGAACAAAAGACATCAGAGAACTAGACAACCTCCTTCAAGGGAATTTGAAAAGCGTAAGGCCAAAACACTTTGTTCTCTTCTATAGGGTAGATTAGAAGAAAAGAAGAAATGGCTATAAATATCCTGGAATTCTGTGCAGTTCCATTTATCTACTTTTTCCTGTGTTCCTCTTCCCAAATAACCCACCAGAGAGAAGAAGCATTTTCTTTTCCTTTTGTATCTATAACGTTTCTAGTCACTTGCACATCTTTGTCCTTTTCTATCTTGTTTTGTGTTTCCCTCAAGTCTTAGTGGGAGTGGCTGTGGACAAGTTAGACAGTGAGGTTATCCCATCTGGTCTGCGTATTCTAGGGTACTTGTCAGAAATTAACTGTTAATCTTCCTTTAGCTAAAAGTTTTAATAAACTGAAAGAGCCCTGAAGAGCTGAGAATTGGACCTCTGGCTTTAGTTTGCCATTGAAAAGCAACAGTGTTTTCGTCTCTGCTAAAATAAACACCAATTATACTATATAGCTCTTCAAAACACTTTGTTATTTTTGTGAAATATAATAACTACTTATGTACAAACTAGAACAAAATTGAAAAACTAAAAGACTAAAAGATCAACCAAAGGTAAAAGATCATTATCATCCAGAAATAATCATTGTATACATTTGATCATTTGAGCATCTATACAGGCACATATTGAAATAGAAAATTTATACATGGTTTAAATTGAGATAGAGGTAGGATTATTATATTAATTTTTTAATAAAAAGTATTAAGTGTAATCTTTATTATTTTCAACAAGAAACTGAAATGAATCTGAAAAGATTACTGATTTTTAGATAAATGAATCTTCACAACAAGCATTATTATTATAGTTCTAAAAGATCTTTCTAAAGTTAAAAAGGATTACAAAATGTTTAATAAGTTGGGTTAATTTTTTTTTACTTAGCAATATATTTTCAGTCTCAACAATGTCACTTGACTTCAGCCATGAGAGCTAAGAAATCAAACTCAAATACAGTTCCTTTTGCCTCCTCGCCCACTTTTTGAATTTTGTTAGTTAATTTTTTAATTGTTAACATTTATAACATTCCTATATAACATGCAATTTTAAAACTATTATTTTCATGGTTGTTCAGTCTTAGTTCTATATCTAAATAGATTTAATGTTTTCCACTAATCTATGTAACCTGACTTCTTCATTCCTCAGTTCTTATTTTGATTTGTCCCTTGGTTTTCATTAACAGGTGTTTTGTGAAGAAATAATGAGTTCTTTAGTTCTTGAGTTTTTATATGCTTGAGAGTCTCTATGCATTGCCCTGATACATGAAGAATAACTTCCCTGGGTATAAATATTTCAAGACGTATTTTCCATTGTTCTGTACTTTGTATTCATTGTCTGAATATTTCCAGCTCTTGAAATAGCCTGATTTCTCCCTCCTATCGATGACTTGATACTTTTGCCTATGTGCCAATAAGTCATTCTTTAGTCATGCAATTAAATAATTAAACTAGGAAAATTACCTTGGAATTTATCATTCTGTATCATTTTTTTTCTTGAATCATGGTTTCTTTTCAATACATAGATGTAAGACTGCTTTTATCCCTGGAATGTTTTTTTAATTGCATCTTTAATTTTTTAAATTTCTTCAGGAATGCGAATTATGTATACATTGCATTTTCTTTTCCTTTTGTATCTATAATGTTTCTAATCACTTGGGCATCTTTGTCCTTTTCTATCTTGTTTTGTGTTTCCCTCAAGTCTTTATTCTCTGACCTTTACACTATTCTCAGTTGTTTATTCTGCTTGAGTTGATTCTAATACTCCTATAACGTCTCTAATATTTTTATTTTATTTTCATTTTCATTTTCTCCCTACTCCCCCAGCTTTCTTGGAGCAGCTTTATCTCTTTCTCTGTTTTTCTCATCTCTTGTTTGATCTCTAGTATCTTTTTCTTTGACCTTCTTTATCAGGGGGAACATGTTTTCTGTAATTTCTCTGAGGCTGTGAGAATTACTTATTGGAACTTTCATCAGTTTTCTTGGGTACTATCACTTTTGTTGTCCATTCTTCATCTGTCTTTTCTCCCTAGTAGTTAAACAAAGAGTCTGTACTGGTTCCTTTCTGATTTTGCTTAACTTTTTTATTTTGATAATCCTTTTTTATTGTGGCAAAATATACATAAACATAAGCTTACCATTTTAATAAGTTTTAAATGTACAATTCAGTGACAGTAAGTACAATTACAGTGTTGTGCAACCATCACCATTATCCATTCCAAGAAGTTTTTCATCATCAAATTAAAACTCTGTGTCCATTAAATAATAATTTCCTATTCCTTCTTCACTCCCAGCCCTTGTTAACTTCTATTCTACTTTCTGTCTCTATGAATTTGCCTATTCCAGGTACTTGAAATGAGTGGAATTATACAATGTTTGTCCTTTTGTGCCTTGCTTATTTCACTTAGCATAATGTTTCCAGGGTTCATCCAGGTTATGGCATATGTCAAAATTTTATTTCTTTTCATGGCTGAGTACTGTTTTGTTCTATGTGTATACCACATTTTGTTTACCATTTATCTGTTGATGAATATTTGGATTGTTTTCACCTTTTGGCTATTGTAAGTAATGCTGCAATGTAAATTGGTGTAGAAGTTTCTGAGTTCCTGCTTTCAATTTTTTGGGTATATATAATATGTAGGAGTGAAATTGCTAGATCATGTGGTAATTTTATGTTTAATATTTGAGGAACTGCCAAACTGTTTTCCATAGTAACTTAAGCAATTTTCATTCCCACCAGCAATGCATGAGGGTTTCAGTTTCTTCACATCCTTATCAAAACTTGTATTTTTTTTTTCATTGTTTCATTTTACAGTTATCCTAATGGGTGTGAAGTGGTATCTCATTGTGGTTTTGATTTGCTACTTTTCATTTTTGAATGAAGCAGTTTTTCAGATAACTGTTTTATGAAGAATCATGTCAAGAGCAGCAAGAGGAACAGTTTGAGACAAGTTACCTCTTAATTTTGAGATCCCATGAAGCCCAAAATTTAAGCTGTGTTGTAATCTGAGGCTTTGCCTCTCTCTTTTACCACATGTTAGCTCTGGCTATCTTCCTCGGCTAAGGTTATATTTAGGTTCAGCAACAAAGATGGCATATTTCCAATCTCTCTTCAATATGGGGTAACACTATGTTTCTACAAGTGGTCCCAAACAGGCCAGGCACACTTCCATCTTAAAGCCCTTACACTGGCTATTTCCTTTGTGTGTGGCTCTCTTCTTCCCATTATCTATGTGACAACTTCCTTACTTCCTTCATGTCTTTGCTGAAATATCTTCTCAGTGAAGCGTACCCTGTTTTTGTTTTTGTTTTCCAATTACCGTTGACATTCAATATTATTTTACATGAGCTTCAGGTGCATGTAGCATAATAGTTAGACATCGATATACTTACGAAGTGATCCCCCTGATTAGGCTAGTAGCCACCTGGCACTATAGTTATTATAATATCATTGACTATATTTCCTGTGCTGTAGTTTACTTCTCCGTGACTGTCTTGTAACTGCCAGTTTGTATTTCCTAGTCCCTTCTGCTTTTTCACCCAGGCCCCCAAGCCTCCTTCCATCTGACTATCAGTTTGTTCTCTGTATATGTGAGTCTGTTTCTGTTTTGTTTGTTTGTTTATTTTGTTCTTTAGATTTCACGTATAAGTGAGATCATATTCACCCTGTTTACGTTATTTATTTGTTTGTTTGTTTGTTTCAGGTGTACAAAGCAACATAACAGACATTTGCACCCCTCACATAGTGATAACCCCCATTCCCCAAGCTGCCACCCCTCTGACATCTTATAGAACTACTACAATACCTATTCACCCGTTTACTTTGAATGGCATCTTAGCCTACTCCTCACAGTACTTCTGATTGCTCTCACCCTGGTCATTCTTTTTGCATTGAATTTATGAATTTATATATACCATATCACTTTTATTATCTTTATTTCTTACACATATTTTTTTTTATTTTTTGTCCCCCCCACACACACACACACACTAGAATTTAAGTTCATGTCTGTATTTCAGTCCTTGGAACGGTCCCTGGCACATAGTGGGTACTCAACAAATATTTTTTGAATGACTGAATATTTTTCAGACATTCTTTATAGATTAACATACAGAGTGTGGTTCTTCCCTTGCATTATTAATGATGGATTTTCATACCTTTTAAAAATTCTTTTTTTGTGGTTTTAGCTGTAATCATATTTGTAATTGTAAATCTTTCAA
This sequence comes from Rhinolophus hipposideros, assembly GCF_964194185.1. NCBI lineage: Eukaryota > Metazoa > Chordata > Mammalia > Chiroptera > Rhinolophidae > Rhinolophus > Rhinolophus hipposideros. The sequence goes on along the minus strand of NC_138047.1, from coordinate 12,029,789 downwards.
GAGCAAGATCATGTCTGTTACATCTATGTCGATCACAGCACATTAAAAATTTGTTGAATTTCAATATAATTCTAACTGAAGCAATTACTCACATGCGTCTTTATTTTTGTGTCTCTCTGTTTCTAGATCTCTGTCTTTATCTCTAATTTCTCTATGGGGAGATAGAAAGGAATCTAGACCAATAATAAAAATACTTGAATAGTAACTTATGAAGTCTTATATGACCTGGCCACTCTTTACCTCTTTGACCTCAAACTCCACTACTCTCTGCCTCTCCCTCTCTCTCTCTCTCTCTCTCTCTCTCAGTGAAAGGAAGCTAGAGAACTCATTAATTTGGAATAAACAGGGAGAGGTTAATTAAAAAATTATGACATTAAGGTGAGAATAAGCCATTACAATTGCAGAGAATTTCTAACAAGGCCAAATGGAGACAGATTCAGCGATGACGTGGAGACAGAAATGTCACAATTTGTCAGTAGACTAAGAACATAAGAAATTATCCTGAGAATACCTTCACAGTAATCAGTGAGGAGGTGCTGGCTCTGGCAATGACAGAGAACTTGACAGTCAGATGGTTTGAGTTGAAAGATAAGAAATTGCAACTCTGCAGCCATGTCATAGCTAGCATGTTTTAGCTCTCTAGTGAAAAAAAGAAAGAAAAGAAAAAAGAAAGGATAAAGTATCAGTTCATTTCTAATTCGCTTACTAGAGTTTGTGGGAAACATGTGGCAGGAACTCTGTCTCTTTTTCAGTGTTACTATTTGCCCCCATTACAAAAATACATCTTGAATTTTCCTGTGCAGGCCCAAGACACATAGTAGCTGTTTCTGAAGTTTGGTAAGTACTTTTCAGTTAATAAAAAGGCTAACACATTTATACGTTAGAATTTAGGTATTTTATGTGAACATGTGATTTTAGAGAACTTTAATAGTCTCTGGGAAACAGGCTCTGAATTGTCAGACATTTACACTAGCAGTCTACCAATATCTGTGGTCTTATACATGAACAATTTGACCTAAGAAGATGTAAAGCCACTTAGAGATGTTCAAGAGATAATTAAGAAAGCAGTTAAAAACAGAAAAATACTTTTCAGAGTTGGAATTAGCAATGTCTACTGAAAAATCGTTGCTTCTTCCAAGCTGTTGGGTGGGGGGGGAAACATTGTAGAAGACTTAGAAACACTTTTTTACTATTTTAAATGGTAGCAAGTATTCTTTTGAAAACGACAAGAAGATGATGTTTTGACACGGCAAATTATATCTTAAATGTCAGGAGCTACACAATGTCACTAAAGAGTCACAATTCAATAAAGTAGATATATTACTTAAAGAAAATAGAAAGAGGAAAAATATAAAGGTATAATACTTAAGGGAATGATATTAATAAAAACCGATCCTCAGTATACCCAGAGCCTGGTAAAACTGTGATTGAAGGAAGCATTTGGACCTGTAACCATAACTACAAAGGTCAACATGAACATTTAGGAGAAAGAACAGATTGCTTTCCTAGAATATATCAGAGAAGCATGTCAATGTATATGTTTATTTGAGTTATATGTTTATCTAAAAGCTGATATTATTGTATATGAACATTGAATGTTATAATTTCTGTAATATGAATAAAATAGACTAATTTTTTGTGAAAGTGTAATTACTATTGATGGAACTGTAGAGGAAATATAAATTTTCTTAAGGAAATGTTATTTATGATTAGATGTGTATAATCTCCATGATTTGTCTATCCTGGAGTATTCCAAATTGAGATTTATTTCGAATACCATCTCTAGGCCTTGGAGATAATATAAATATGATTAATTCAAATACAGACATGTTCAGATGACATTCTGATACAAAACTTACATTCAATTCTACTTTGACTTTCTTCATTCTTCATACTTTCATGTCTGTAACCAATATTGGCTTTGCATCATGCTTACAGGAGTATGGGGAAAATACTTGTTCTGCTCGATGGTCTTGTCCACTTCATCCAGTGAGTTGTGCTGTTGGAGTCTGGATGTGACCTAAGTGGCAGCCCCCACACAAGGACTGCTGTTCTCTGTGACGATGGTCTGAGAGGCTTTGCTGTTTGTATGCGTTGCTCTCAAAACAGTTGCACATTTGTCTTTTCATGTAAAGCACAGCATCTCATCAGACGATATACACTAAAACATGCTCTAAAGAAGAAAAGGTCAAGTATATTTGGCAAATGCTTCTATTTGGGGAGTCACAGTGAACATTAGTTATTAACGGCTTTGAGATATGCAGTAAAGGACGTGTTTGAAACCGAGTATTTCCCCCATCTTGCTTGATTTCATTATACCTTTTCTCACATAGCACCTATTACAATAGTTGTAATTAATAATATAAATCCTACAACGTTTGCCTTAAAGAATACATGTTAAAAATCATATAATATTGCAGAACTATTATTCCGTTTATATGGAGTGAAACTGTGTGTGTGTGTGTGTGTGTGTGTGTGTGTGTGTGTGTGTGATATGAGCATGAGGTAAACTATAAGTAAGCAAGAGAATGACAACACAAAATTTAGGATCATGGTTACCTTTAAGAGGTAAAGGAAGAGGTTGTGATCAAAGAGGAAGAAGGGCATAAAGGGAACTTCTAGGTAATAGTAGTATTCTTAAACTGAGTGGTGGGTAAATGGGTATGACTATTTATTGTATCTATGTATAAAATCATAATGAATACACACACACACACACACAGATGTCGTGATGAGTAGAAGTCCAGAATACGAAGACAATCCAGCAGAAGGGAGTGGGAATGACCTAGCAGTGAAGTAGGAGAATCATTGAGTGGACATACGCATTTCAAGGAGAGAGAAAAGAGTTCCTTCAGATGCTGCTGCTTAGTCTTATAAGATGGGAAGTGAGACCTGCCCGTTGAATTTGGCCATGTTGAGGTGGATAAGATCAGTTTTGGTGCAGTGGTGGGTGATAAAAAGCCTAACTGTGATTCCAAAGAGAGACCGGATTAGAGACAGCAAGTAGAGACCATTCTTTTTACAAGTTTTGCAGTAAAGGAAAGTAGAGAATTGGGGTACTAGAGGAAGTTGTACATCAAGTGAGTTTGTTTCCTCTGTTTAATAAGAGAAAGTACAACATGTTTGCATTGGGAATGGCCACATAGAAACGGAATACGATGGTGCAGGAGAGAAGTGAATATTGTCATTCGGGAAAGCCCTTAAATAGACATTTGCATATGGGATCCAACGAGAAAGTGGAGAGCTCAAACTGAGATCAGAACACAGCCAGTTCATTCGTTGTGAAAGGAAAAAGGAGGTACCAGGACTTCTCTTCCATAAATATCAGATGAAAATCTGGGGTCCGGAAGAAAATCAGAACTTGGGACATCTCTGAGAATGTGTAATTTGGGGCTGTTTCTTTCATTTTCCTACTGTTTCAGGGCTTCACACTAGAGTCAGGCAGTATCTCGGTGCAGTTGAGATTGGCCCCCCTTATGAATGAACTACAACATTTCGATCATTGGTGGTGACTCCTCAGCCTTTTCGATAACTATCCCGTACGGTACCATGACGTGTCTTCATGCCTTTCCTCCAAACTGCTGTATATTCTAGGACTGTCTCTGATGGGCTCATCCCTCCAGAGGATGCTTCTGTTTGTCAGGTCCTTGTCAGTCCAGATTCAGATCTGTTTGGACCCACGTACTCTTCAGAGGCTGTCACGGTACCAGTCATTTAATAATTTAGGCTACTTTTGCTATTATGAAGCAAATTGAAAATTTGACAATTGTCTAGTAATTCAGATCTATGTGGACAAGCAGTATAGATCTTCAGGACTGAAAGTGCGCTATGAGTTCAGATAGAATTTTAATAAAAAAACTTAAGCTGAAAAAATGGATGAAATGCTTAATAGCTCAGGCTTTGGGGCAGCTCTTGACAACCCTAAGCGCTGAACTTGTTTTTCCTTCACTTGGTCAACCTTTTGCCATGTATTTCCCCACCTTGTCCTGTTCTGCTCAAACAGACGGTTGAAAGTAAAAGTTGAATGCTGAATGTTGGCCAACTGTACAATTTTTAGGTAATGTTTCAATTGAGGCATTCTTTTCACCTTGGAAATCTTGGCTTCAAGGAAGTGGCTCATTTATCTCTACGTATCTTCTCTGTTCTTCCTTGGGAAAATATATTTTATTTCTGCATCGTTGTATTCGAGAGAAATTAATCCATGATTCAGTTCTAGAAAAAAAAAATCTTGTGACATCCTAAAAACATTAGGAGATGGAGTTTGCATTCAGAATCCTGAGTTTCAGGAAGGAGGAAGGAGAAAAAGAGAAAGGGAGGATGGAGATTATCTCTGTTATTAACACTGTTAACAAAATTAGGGTAAAAGTACAAATACAAAACAGCTAAGTATTATAATTTTTGTTTCTCTACTATAATATTACAGTATTCTATTTGGTTCTATAGTTGAGTTCTTATGTTTCTCTCACCATTATAAGCAACACCAGACGGGTCAGCTTCATGACAATGATAACGAGAGTTGACATTTATTGTGTGACTTTCCATCTTATTTACTGCATTTATATCCTAAGTGCTTTATAGGTATTTTCTTATGTCTTATACATCTTTTCATCCCCCAAGGTGTAGCACAGTGCCTGGCATATAGTAAGAATACAATAAATATTTTTTCAGTTACCTATAAACCAGAAATTAGATGTGCCAACAAACAAATGCAGAGTTTTGACATGATAAAAAGGTCTGATAATATCATATAAAAGGCTCTGACACATCCATATTACCAAATATGTCTCTGTGGTTGACATGCTAACAAAATTAGAATTGTTCTTAACTTTCTAGAGGTACATGAAAAAAAGCTTAATACACTTGCTAGTAGACACCTTCTCTCTTATTTACTTATCCAATCAATCTTAGGCGTTATAGTGTAGCGGTTAAGAGCACGGACTGTGGAGCTGCTGTAACTGACACTTATTAGCTGTGTGTCCTTAGTTTAGTCATTTAATCTCTTTGGACTTCTACTGCCTCATCTGTAAAATGAGGATAATGAAATATCACTGGATTATTTTATGCCTGCAAAATGCTTAGAATAGTGCCTAGCACACATTCTGCATAAGTGTTTGTTAACAAAGTGGCATACCCTAAAGCAGTGATTCTCCAACTTTCCAAGAATCAGAATCACCTACAACTTGTCAAATCCCACATTGCTGGGCCCCATTCCTGAATTTCTCATTCACTAAGTCTGCGATAAGGTCAGAAAATTTGCATTTTGAGTAAGTTACTGCTGGGCATGGTCTTTGGACCACACTGAAAACCACTGGCCTACACTAGAGCTTTTCCAACTATGTGTGGAGGAGGAATGGATCTTTTTCACTTGTTTGTTTTGTTTTACTTATTCCAATCTGTCATGGACAAATTCTATGGTAAAATATAATAACTATGAATTACCAGAAAGTGAAATGAAAACAAAAAGATGGTCTTTGAGTTTTTCAGTTGCTTTTGTTTCAGATGAATGGGAATTTTCTGTTTATACCTTCAGAAAGAGCGAGAATTCATACAGCGAATAGAGTGAATGTATGCCCTCATGTTCCACATTAGGCTAGTCCCTTTGGTATTTTATCATCCTATCTTTGACACTCTTTGAAGCGGAGACCAAGACATACCATATTCATAGGTTCCTGGGGTTAAGATATGGGTATCTTTGGGTGCTATTATTCTGCCTGCCACAGTATTCATCAAAATTAGAATTCAACATACCAGTCAGGCAACACCTATCCAACCAAAGCTACCACTAATCTTTAAGACATTCTAATATCCACAGACAGATTTTAAATGTAATCAGCCTGAAGGACAAAAAACTTCTGTTTTACACTGTGTATACTATGAATTTTTCTCTCAGATAAGTTTGCTCTCCTGCATAGAGATTAATTTATTTTTCCATAATTACTTGCCAACTTCATTTAAAAATTAGCTACACTCACAAAAAAAAGATTATTTTCCTCCTTGATTATAAATACTGGGCCCTCATTCCCTCAACACAATGTCTGTCCCCATTAAGAATGTACTTAGATATTCCAGTTTTTCACAGTCCCGCCTGACCTGCTTTATTCACATTAAGTAAGTTACTCTCTGGCTTTCAGTATAGCATTTTATTTTGTTGACCCTAATATTAAACGTTTTGACAAGAAAAAGGAAAAGCATCTTCCTCTGGCACCTACTTAAAACTCCAACTCAAAAGAATAAAACTGTATTTAAATTAAGGAAGGCTTTCTTATGCTCCATGAGTTTCCAATGTAAAAATAAATAAATAAACTAACTAAACTAAAAATACAAAATTAAAGAGGTAGTGCACAATTGTGGATATTTAAAAACTCAAAAGGGGGGCAGCTGGATGGCTCAGTTGGTTGGAGCGCGTGCTCTCAACCACAAGCTTGCCGGTCCAACTACAAGGGATGGTGGGCTGCGACCCGGGCAACAAAGATTGAACAATGGCAACTGGACTTGGAGCTGAACTGAGCCCTCCACAAATAAGATTGAAAGGACAACAACTGGAGTTGGAGCTGATGGGTCCTGGGGAAAACACACTATTCCCCAATAAAGTCCTGGAAACATGCACTATTCCCCAATAAAATCGTTCCCCTTCTCCAATAAAATCTTTAAAAAACAAAAAATAAACCAAAAAAAAAAAACCTCAAAAATATAGTGGCATTAGGATTAGATAGGTGACAGTATCAGGATTAGCTGCAAGTACAAAGGAACCTAAGAAAGCTAAACATTCTAAATTGTATTTCACAGTTACAGGGATTCTGAGTGATCCATTCCTTCTACCCCTTCTGGCCAGTGATAAAATACACCTCCCTGCAAAATTCTTTTGTTGATCTAAGTCTAAACAATGACTGTGTCTACTGTAGAGGTTGTTGTTGTTTTTAATTAGTTTCAGGTGTACAAAACAATGTAATTGTTAGACATTTATACCCCTCACAAAGTGATAATCCCCCTCCCCCAATCTACTACCCCTCTGACATCATATGTGGCTGTTACAGTTCCACTGACTTTATTCTGACCTTTACAACTTTAACCATGGAAGCAGGCAGGAATAAAGGGGGAAAGAGGACGAAATACCGCATTTCTCTTTCATTTAACCTCATTAGTCAGAATTTAATTACATGGCCACTCTTAGTTTTAAAGGAAGCTGGGACATAGTCTTTTTATCTAGGTGGCCATTAGTCACCTGGAAAACTGAAAGAAGGGAATTATGCATATTGTAAGACCTCATCTCTGCCATGCAAGCGTTTTTTATTTTCTTCTAGTTGCTGATTTGTATTTTCTGCATTTCTTCAGTGCATATATATTATCTTTATAAAAAGGAAAAAAAAAAATGAGGAGAAAGAAGTCCTAGACTCTGCCTAGGCATATCTTTTGGGGAGAGAACTAGGGTTGCTGAGGTACTGGTTATACAACTCACAGTACAGACTTCACTTAATGGAGAACTGCCTATCATTATTAATTACAATCTTTATATAACTCCTCCTTCTTGTTTCTTTCACTTGCTTGAAAAGAAAGTACTTATGTAATAGATGTGATTCAGACAGGAAAGAAAGCCCTTACTTAATCTATGGGGCTATTAGATAACTTTAAGAGGGACTCAACTAAAATGGATTTTCTCATATGGGTTTTTCTGGTAACAGCTCAATTCTTTTTAGGGTACACTAATTTCAGTGGCTCAGAAACCTTTGAGAATTATTTTAAGCTATAGTGTAGGCACACTAAGTACAGTGTGTTAAAACTGAGCAGGGGGGACCCTATAATTTTACTCTATTTCATTCCCTTTACTATGAGTTTGTATTTTTTTAATGACTTCTTTTTTTTAAATTAGTTTCAGGTGTACAAAGCAACATAATAGTTAGACATTTACACCCCTCACAAATATAACCCCTGTCCCCGAAGTTACTACCCCTCTGACATCTTATATAACTGTTACAATAATATTGACTATGTTCCTTAAGCTATACTCCACCTCCTGTGAAAATGTATATACATATATTTAATTATAGTTGACATACAATATTATTCTACTTCAGCTCTAGGTGTACAGTGCATTGGCCAGGCATCTACACAGTCTATGAAGTGATTCCCCCTGATAAGTCCAATGCCCATCTGTAGACACAATATAATCATGGGGATATGAAATATAGAATATAATCAACAATCTTTACAACATGATATAAGGTGCCAAATGAGTTTTTTTTTAAATAAGGATAATATTGAAACAAATTGCTAATTTCAGTGCTTAGAATTTCTTTGAAGTCAGAAGTGAAAAGGAGACTGAAACTTCTGTTGTGCCTAATACCCTGGTTATAAAGGAAAATATTGAAACAAAATTTTTCTTCCAAGTAATTTTTCTAAAATAAAACAAGATAAATACCTACCGAGACTTCTGCCTGTTTAGAAATTAGAGATATCTCAAATGGGAAGAGTTGCTACAGACATTTGTCTAAGGAAACGTCACTTTTAAAACTGGAAATTTTATCTGGATTAGGGCTAGGGCTGACTTTTGGCAAGCGGTGGTTATCATCATATGTATTTAGCCATTGCCTCTATTTCTATTTACATTCCAACTTCTAATTTTCTTTCACTCAGTTAAGTAGATATCAGTGGTAAGGTTTCATACTGTACAGAGTGAGAATAGGAATTTAAAAAGTGTTAAGACATGTTCTGAGAAGCCATCTACAAATTGAATTCAAAGATATTGTAGAGCACTGAATGGGGTACTAAGTTTTCAAAGAATACAAGGGTTTTACACTAGAATGCCTCTTTGAATAAGTATCCAACTTTGGTCACCCCGTACACCTCACCTCTAACTGCACCTTACCCTCTTCACCTGTTTAACTTCTTATTATCCTTCAGGTCTCAACTTAAACTTCAAATTCTCAGCAGAGACTTCCTCAAACTGCTGCCCTCTGTTCAATCACCTTCCCTTTTCACTTTGTCCCCACCTCACAGCTATGTGAGGACTTAATATATACAAAAGGTGACATTTAGAAACAGTGGGTAAAGAAAAGAGTCTTTAGTGAATGCTATTGAGACAAGGGGAGAAAATAAAATATGGGGACAAAAGAAAATCAGATCCTTGCATCACATCACACGTACACACTCAGAAGTACCAGATATATCAGAGATATAAATATGGAAATTTTAAAAAATTGCCAGGAGAAAATATAGAAGACTATCTCTGTGACCTTCAAAAGATTTCTTGACTAGTACACAAAAAGCAAAAACCACAAAGGTTTAGAACTTCTGTGTGAACAAATATATAGAGATAAAGAAAACTATATCAAAATTAAATTTATGGAAGAGAAAACCCAACTGGGCAATGTGCATGTATAGAGATACTCAATCTTAAATGCAATTAAGGAAATGCAAATTAAAATGGAGATACTATTTCATATCTATCAGTTGTGGGGATGTGTGGAAACCAAGACCAAAATTCTCACTTGTATGTGTATGCACAGCCACTTTTGAATGCAAATTGTCAGCATTTATACAAATTAAAAACATATAAATATATTTTGCATATGTATATGTAAAGTACATATAGTATACAACCCAAAAATACTTTTTCTAAATATATATTTTAGAGGAAGACTCACACTTGTATAAGTAGACATGTTTAAGGATGTTCATAGTGAATATTTCCTAATTATGCACCCATTAGGAAAAGATAATAAATACATATTCATTTTAGAAACTTTGGAAGCCAAAGAAAAGCACAAAGATTTGAGCTTTAAAAAAAGAATTTTTAAATTGAATTTTTTCACAAATTTGAGTTTTGTGAAATTCAAGGTAGATTTTCAAAATGGGTATGTATGCTAATACACATGTGTGTACCTAAAATTATCATGACTCAGTTATTTTTAATTAGTTTTCTTATAAACCCTTGTAGCAGAGACTTTATTGTTCACCAAATATTCATGCTTCTTTACACTTCTCAGTCTGCCTTGCAGTAAATTTGAGAGCCATATGAGTAGATCTGACAATGAAATGTACACAAATGATTGTAAGATGGAGTAAGAGCCAGTGTGCCTCTTCTTTCTCTTTCTCTGCAGTGGCAGTTTTGGAGGACACATTTTTCACATGGGGTGACTCCAAGATGAAGGAAACACATTGGACTTTAAGTGAGATATAGGCTTTGTTTAAATCACTGGGATTTCAGAGTTTATTTGTTCCTGCATCTTAGCCTCATTGAACATTGACTAATAACTATCTCCAAATAAATATACATTTCTCAAAATTGTTGATAAATTATCATTTAAGATTCACTAAAACACACCTGGGTTCTCCCTCTGTCCCTAAAAGTATTCACGTTTATTCTCTAATTTTTTTAAATGTAATTTTAGTGGGTTTTTAAAAATCATTTTTAGAAAGCTTAAGAATTGAAGATAAGAATATAGAATAAAAATGACCTGTAATTCTGCTACAATGATAACTTGATGACAATTTCATTAGTTTCTTGTCTTCTTAAATATATATTTGTTCTTCATATCACTGAAAAACTTTCTATTCAATAACTATTTAGCTTACCATTATGTGGATGGACCAAAAATGCATCTAACATATTCCTAATTATTGGACATTTATGTGGTTTTCTATATTTGTCATAATTAGTGCTATTAAGAATATACTTGCATCAAAAATACTATTCAAACAGAAAAGAGGATGTTGAGTTTCTTCTGTAAAAACTATCCCTTGCTTGCAGACTTTCCTACACCATCTCTAGCTTTTTCAATGACACTATTTTTTTATTTGTCACATGCTGTTTAAGACACATCACTGTTAAAATGCACTACTCGTCTACTGTGAGTGTGTTGTAGGTAACAAGAGTTGTTTTTCCTAGTTCACTCCTTTTTCATCCTTTAGCCTTAGATTAAACGCTACCTTGAAAGGGAAACAGTTGCATATGTGGACTCTAAGCTCTTAACCTTATGCTCTAAACCAAAACATTACAGATGTTTGACTCTGCTTTATCTGCATGTGGCCAAGGCTCTTTGAACATTCCAGGGGAAGACTGTCCACACTCAAATGATAAACCAAGATATTTCACATGAAAGAATAAACATTATAACATTCATCATAATGAGCTTATTTTACTGGCCTTGTAACAAATAATAGGCAATTCAACCTATCCAATTAATGAAAAAGTTTTTCTGTCTTGGTACTAAAGATATTTATTATCCAATACAATAAATTTGTGGACCAAATTCTTCCTAAATTCCCCTTTCTGGCATTTTTTATATTAAAAATGATTTATTGGATTTTAGTAAAAATTATCATTTATAAAGAGTGAAATCACAATGACTATATAGACCTTCATATACAGAATTTCAACTTTAGAGCAAACCATACTTCCTGGTAGATTTTTTTTTAAATGTATTGACATATAGCCCTTTCACAAAAAGAGAGGTTAAGGTGAGTTTATTGTTGAATCGTAGGCCTTTTTGTTCAAGCAGCATTGAGAAGCTAGACTTTGAGAGGTCCCCTAGTATGGGGCCTACTTAAACACAATTGTAGTGAATGCCCTGTACTCTGCCTTTGTCCTCTCTGGTCTGGCTTCAGCATTTCTCACTTAGTCCCCTCTCCCTTTTGTATAACCCAGCGCCATTCTATTCTAGCCAAGTTTATCTCTGCACCACTCAGATAAGCTCCATGCTGCTCTTTGTAAATGTCATTCTTAGAAGAAGACTGTCTTAGGGTGTTTTTTTGAAAGAGTTACTTTTTAAAGGGTTCACTGACTGAATTCCCTCTGAAGGCTACTTTGGGTAAGGGCTTTTTCTTTTCTTTTTTTCACCTTTCAGGAGAGCATCTGGAGACAGAGCAGATAGCCTGTTATTGACTCAGGAACCTCACTAGACTTGTTAGGTGACACTGAGAAGAACAGATCTGCAAAGTCTGATACAGGCTCAGGTTTCTTAGTAACCTCGTCTGTCACAAATAATCTGTATCTGTACTGGGAAGTTATTCAAACAACGTTAACCATTCAGACTAGTGAATTAAGTGTTGATAATACAAGTATAGCTTATAATTTGAATCTCAAGGCTATGAGAATGTATGGTTTGTGACAGTTCAGTCAGATTTAGATTTTTTATCCAGAATTGAAAAAAGAGATAACCCTTGAGGGCTGTCTTATTTATGTACAAAAAAATATATGAGGTGATTTTGTAGTTATTTGTTTATTGTGTTAAAGTTTTTCCTTAGATGTTCCTACATAGCCTATGATATTTAAATCAATTCTAAATGACTGCCTTTAAGATTTAAATCATTTAAAGAAATGTAACACAAAAGCAAATATTATTTAACCTTTACAGTGTTTTAGAGTTAAAACAAATTCATCCATAATAAAGTCACAAAAGTGTTGCACACTGTAGAGGAAAACTAGCTTCTGCAGGTGGGGTCCTCAGTTGCCCAGATACTAATTTGAGGAAAAAGGAAGGGAAAGGAAAGACAACAATAAAACCCATCAAGACACCCTAGGGTAGGGGGGAGGAATCTTTGTATGTGTAATGGCATTACTAAATAATACTTGTTTTGTATAGCATGAATCAGTATACAAAGATAACTCACTGGTCTATGTTATGAATTAATTTGAATTCTGATACTTGTTCACTAGTATTTCAATGAATTTTAATTTTTCTATCATAAATTTTTATGCTTCACTTAGAAATTCATTAAATGTAAAGCTGTAGGAAGAAAAAATAAAGATCATCCATATCCTATCACTCAGAGATATCTATTAGCATAATCATGCATTTTGGTCAGTACTATTTTTGTCTAAGTGGAACAATTGGAATCCTGTAGACAATGTTTCTCTCTCTCTCTTTTTTTTTTGTCATTTAACTATTATCAGTAAGTATTCATCAACATAGTTTATAATGGTTACATAGTAGTCCACCAAAGGATGTGCTATAGTACCAATATTTATTTAGCTATTCCTGGACCCTTAGCTTTTCTTTCTTTTTCTTTTCTTTTCTAGTCTCCCTAATGTTTGAGGCTATTTTAAACTATTTCACAGTGAAGTGCTTTGTATGTGACCACTTATCTGAATCTCTAATTGTGTCTGTAAAGTACATCACTCTATGAGTGGATTAAAGAATATGAACTCTTTTATGTTTAAAAGTATAAATATTTTAAGGTAATCTACTATTTTTTAAAAAAGATTTATGTATGTATGTATGTATTTATTTTAAGAATAAGTTTATTTTTTATTTATTCATAACAGCCCAATACTAGAAACAACATAAAGGTTCACCAACACGAGCATATTGCCATTCAAAAGAGTATATAGTATATAATTCCATCTATATGAACCCCCAGGAAAGACAAGCCTAATATATAGTAATGGAAAGTAGCAGATGCCTGGAGCCAGAGGTGAATGGTGAGAATTGATTCACTGCAGAAAATTTAGAAAGTATAGATAAGCAAAGAGAAGGAAATAATCTTACCATTTTGAGATGTATAACATACTTTTTTTTAAATTAAATTTATTGGGATGACAACGGTCAACAAAACTACACAGGTTTCAAGTGTATAATTGTGTAATACATCATGTGTATATCACATTGTGTGTTCACCACCCAGAGTCAGTTCTCCTTCCATCACCATATGTTTGAGCCCGTTTACCCTCTTCTACCCCCTCCTCCCCACTAGACACATGAGGAACAAATTCAGTTTAGTTAGATTTATTTATTGCCTTAGCTGGCAAGAGTAACTCTACCACTTTTGCTATTTTGAGATTATTTTAAGGTATCACTCTTTTCTGATACATACATATATATATACATATATATATATTGCTATATATATATATATATATGTGTATATATATATATATATATATATATATATATATATATATATATATTGCTCTTGTGTGCTGCTGTGTCATTGAACAGTAAGGAGAAATTGCCAAATGATGATGAGTTGTATGCTAAGTCTTTTTCCTAGTAAGTGTTGCCACAGCTTTGGTCTCTACTTATTATATAAAACATTGAAGAGTCCCTAAAATTATTAGCACCCTGCATTATAAAATAATTGATATGCTTTTAAACTAAACAATAACCTCTTTTCTTCCGTCCCTCAGCTGAGGAATGTCCATGCTTCATTAGCTGCCATTATTTATCTGAGAGCAGGGCTTTTCAACCTCCAGATCATTGACATGTTGTGGGGACTGGTCCTGTGCACTGTGGGATGTTTAGCAGCATCTCTAGCCTCAACCCACTAGATGTCACAGCCCCAGTTGTGACAACCAAAAATGTCTCCAGATATCGCCAGATGTCCTTTTAGTGGCAAAATCACTCCCAGTTGAGAACCACTAACTTAAAAGATAATCCAGGACTTAACTATATTATCGCTATTTTCCTTATACACGTCTCCCCCTCAATCACTTGCGTATTCTTTTGATTATTAGGCACTGGCCTTTCTGTCCTGCTGTGATTCTAACTGGTGAGGTAGATTTTGAGAGGCCTTGGCTGTCACATGTCCATATGCATGCCAGTCACTTCTAAACTTCAACTGAACTGAGGCACCCTCTGGAATGTCACTGTCTTGGACCATGAGAAATGGACAGACACTTTGCATAAAGAACCACAATTCTCCTTACAACGTTGTAGAAGGCATTTAACCACACATGACTTTCTGCTAGACCTTATTCAAAACAAGTGAAGCAGACTTAATTTAACTTCTACATGTAAGCAGGTGTTTAGCAAGGTTAAAAGTAGAGGACTCTGAGGAATTTGCAAGTTAGTAGAAATCATTGGTGCTTTTCCAACTACCTGGGAAAGAATGCTTGAAATAATTAGGAAGCACTTGAGAGAAAGAACTTTAACCGCTGAAATAGCTATCTGTCCTCATTATCATTTTGGGTTAGATAAGGATTGTCTTCCAAGACAGGCTAGTGAGTATATATACCTTAGAAACAATTATTAATCCATGTTCAACAGTCACTGGACTAAAGATACTGTGCCAGATCATCTGGGGGAGAAACAATAAGAAGAGAGCAGAGTGGTTCTCCTGGAGCTTATAATCTTGGAGGAAATTATATACAAACATTTTTACAGGTGGATAATATTATTATCAGTGAGAAACATTATTTCATCAATTGGAAGTACGTATTTCGTCAGTTGCCAAATGAGTCAAACAGACAATAGGAATTTATGAGAGAATAATGCAGACTAGAATGGTCAAATATGTGGGTTAGAAAAGCTAGGACCTGATCTTAGAGTAGAGATAGGAAAAGGAGGTAAGGAAAAGAATTCCAGTCAAGGAAGATGGCGTACATTAACAGGCTGAGATAAGAGAGGTCAAGGCTTATTTAGTGTGTAGAATTGAGAAATAAAGCCAGAAGGACAGTGTGAGTTCAGCCAGACCTGTGAGGTCCTTGAATATCAAGTTAAGGAAATCTGATTAGTGGAAGCTAGTGTTTCTAAAACTGGATTCTGTGAAACAATCCCAGGAGATGTCTTTTTTTGACATTCAATATTAAAATTAATTTCAGGTGTACAGCATATGGTTAGACATTTATATAATTTAAGAAGTGATCCCCTTGACTAGTCTAGTACTCTGCTGGAACTATACATAGATATTACCACATTATTGACTGTATTTCCTATATTTTACTTTATGTCCCCATGACTATTCTGTAACTACCAAATTGTACTTCGTAATCTCTTCACCTTTTTAACCCTGCCCCAACCCCCTCCCTTCTGTCACACCAATAAATCTACTACCCATTTGACAACATACCTAGTTATTACAAGATTATTGACTATATTCTTTATGCTATTCTCTATATCCCCATGACTACTGTGTGACAACCAATTTGTACTTCGTAATATCTTCCCTTTTTCGCCCATACCCAACCACACTCCCACCCATCTGGCAACCATCAACTCTATATCTATGAGTTTGATTGGGCTTTGTTTGTTGATTTTGTTCTTTAGATTCTACATATAAGCAAAATCACATTGCATCTGTCTTTCTCTGTCTGACACACTCCACTCAGCACAATGCTCTCCAGGTCCATCCATGCTACTGCAGATGGCAAGAACCCATTCCCTTCCCTGGTCAAGCAATATTTCACTGTATATATGAACCACCTCCTCTTTATCTATTTATCAATTGACAGACAGCCACGTCACCTTCACATCTTGGCCATTTAAACAATATTGCAATGAACATATGGATGCACACCTCCCCTCAAAGGAGCATTTTGGGTTTCTTCAGCTAAATACCCAGAAGTGGGATTACTGGATCCTTCTTTGTCTCTTGTTATAACCTTTGTTCTAAAGTCATTTTGTCTGGTATAAGTATTGCTACCACAGCTTTTTATTCTGTTTCCTTTTTCATGAATTATCTTTTTCCATCTCTTTACTTTCAGTCTGTGTGTGTCTTTTGATCTAAAGTGAGTCTCTTGTAGGCAGAAATATAAAGATCTTGTTTTCTTATCCATTCAGCCACCCTATCTTTTGATTGGAGCATTTAGTCCATTTACATTCAAAGTAATTGTTGATAGATGCATAGTTATTGCCATTTTGTTAGTCATATTTTTGGTCTTTTTATTATTATTATTATTTGTCTTAAAGAAGTCCCTCTAAGATTCCTTGTAATACTTGTTTGGTGGTGATGAACTCCTTCAGTTTTTTCTTGTCTGGGAAGCTCTTTATCTGTCCTTCAACTCTAAATGATAGCTTTGCTGGATAGAGTAATCTTGGTTATAGGTCCCTGCTTTTAATCACTTTGAATATTTTGTGCCTGCAGAGTTTCTTTTGAGAAATCAGCTGATAGTCTTATGGGAGCTCCCTTGTAGGTAACTACTTTTCTCTTGCTTCTTTTAAGATTTTTTCTTTGTCTTGAAACTTTGGCATTTTAATTATAATGTGTCCTAGTGTGGGACTTTTGGGGTTCATCTTGTTTAAGACTGTCTGCACTTCCTGGGCTTGAATGTTCATTTCCTTCACCAGGTTAGGGATGTTTTCAGTCATTATTTCTTCAAATAGGTTTTCAATTCCTTGCTCTCTCTTTGTTCTCCTGGTAGCCCTATGATGCAAATGTTGGTATGCTTGATGTCATCCCAGAGGCCACTTAAACTATCCTTATGTTTTTGGATTCCTTTTTTTCTTTTTGCTGTTTGGCTGTTTTCTGCTACCTTATCTTCTAAATCACTGATTCAGTCATCTGCTTCCTCTAATCTACAGTTGATTCCTTCTAATGTATTCTTCATGTCAGTTATTGTATTCTTTATTTCTGACTGGTTCTTATTTATATTTTCTATTTCCATTTTTATTTTTCTCTTTGTTGAAGTTCTCCCTGAGATCATTGAGATCATCCTATAACCAGTATTTTGAACTCTGCACTACATCTAGTAGACTGCTTGTCTCCACTTTGTTTAGTTCTTTTTCTGGAGCTTTGTTCTGTTCTTTTATTTGGGACATGTTTCCTTTTCTCCCCATTTTGGCCATCTCCCTGTGTTTGTTTCTATGTGTTAGGTAGGGCTACTATGACTCCCAGTCTTAGTAGAGTGACCTGGGGGCTCAGTCTCCCTGGTCACCTGAGCCAGGTACTCCAGATATGTCCCTTGTGTGGATTGTGTGTGCCCTCCTGTTGTAATTGAAACTTGGTTGCTGTTTGCATGTCAATGGAAGGGATTGACCGTTGGGCTGATTGGTTGTGAGGACTGGCCATGACTACAGTGGTGAAGCTGTTGTACAAAGGCTGACCCTACAGAGCAGGATTCACTTTAGCAGGGCTCTGGTGCCTGCCCAGTCTGCCCTTTGGGTGTGTCATCCTTGGAGGTGCCTCAGTGATGTTCTGGTTGGGTCTGAAGTTGACCACTGGGCATTCCAGCTCTGGAGTCTCGTAGCAGAAGCCCCACTACAGGTCAAGTTCAGCCACAGTCTGTGTGCTGCCTAGAACCACCTGATATGAGCCACAAAGCAATCTGCAGATGGCCACTACCCATGCTGGGCTTGGAGGTACCTGGAGAGGCCAAGCTGCAAATCAAGTCTGGCTGTCACTAGTGCTGGGCTTAGGGCTACTCAAGCAGAGGTACTAACCATGCCAAAGCTAGATGTTCCTTGTTTGGGTTTTGTGAACCCTTGAGAGATTTTAGGAAAGTCCACAGTATGAGCCAAGATAGGGCATTTATATGGAAGTGGCTTGGGTGGTTCTACAAGTTGGGTGGGGCAAAATTTACAGGGTATCACCAGGGTAGGGTGAACTTGGTGTTAGCCAGTTTGATGGAGACTCAGATATGGTAGCCATCTGGGTCTGCATGCCAGGAGGGGGTAGGCTCAAGACAAGAAATGGCTTCCACCAGTTTCTCCTTCTGGAAAAAAACTGCCCCTCCAACCCTTGCCCTGAAGCTGGACAACTCAGTTCCTTCCCAAATGTCCCTGGTGCCTTTCAATCTGCTGCCCCAGCACTGGAGCTCAGGGTGAGTGAGTCTGTCAACTAGTAAGTCCATGTACAGGCCCTTTAAGAGGAGCACCTGGGACTCCAGCCAGCCCTGTGTCCCTTAGCCACAATCTCCACTGGTTTTCACAGCCAGAAATGATGGGGACTTCTCTCCCTGGCACTTGAACCCTGGGCTGGGGACACTGGTGTGGTGCTGGGACCCCTCACTCCTCCAGGGAGGACCTCCCCAGCTAAGATAACCCTCCTAATTTTTAATGGTTACATGTGGATGTGGGATCAGCCATCCTGCATCTCTGCCCCTTCTACCAGTCTCTAGATGGCTTCTTTTGTATGTCTTTAGTTGTAGGGCTTTGGTTCAGCTAGATGTCAGGTGATTCTTAGTGATGGTTGTTCTGTAGTTTCATTGTACTTTTGATCTGGTTGTGAGAGGAGGCAAGCACAGCATTTACCAACTCTGCCATCCCAAAAGATGCCCTTTAAATAAAGTATTCTGTGGTGAAATAAACAGGAAGTATTGCATGCTAAATGTAGATGCTCTCTAGTGACTTAAAATGCAAAATTGATATTTAAATGTCATGGCTAACTTTGTTTCAGTTAGCATTTACAAATACATGTGATAGGAAGGTAGGTATAGGGGTGGGTTATAAGGAAAAAATATTTATTAACTGAGAGTGGAACCACTTAGACTTTGCAATTTGATAAGAAAACAGCTTTAATTATGTTTTTGAAACAGGAGATGAGAGAGCTCTGTTCTAGGTATTTTTTTTTCATTCTTTCATCTCTTCACAAATATTTATTAAGCAAGTACTATATGCTGTGTGCTAAGCGAGGTGAATAAAATAGTGAAGAAGGGAGAAATGGTCCCTGCCATTATGGAGTTTAGAAACTACAGAAAAAAGTCAAGTGTAGATTTAAATTTTTATGAGTGCTGTTTAAAAAGAAAGAAAGAAAAGAGAAAGAGTACGCTTCTACTTTTTCTGTTGAACATTAATGCTGAAAGAGATCTTTTCATTTCCTTTTAAATATGTCATGAAGAAGTATGTTTTAATATTAGCAATATCACTAAATCTTGTTAAAAGAATTTAACAATGCTGATTTCAGTGTAGCTTTATTTACTTAATTTTTGACCAGTTTAGCATTTTGGAAATAACATTTAAAAATATTAATGAGGAGAAAAGAAAGGGTGTATAAGGAGGAGAGAAAGAGAAGGAGTTTTTAATCATTTTGTTTTTACTTTTGTTTGATATATTATATATGCAGCTTGATTAATTTTCACAAACTTAACACACCTATGTAAACAAAACAAAAATAGATTGTTAACAGCCCCCCACAGCACTTCTCAGGTCCCTTTTAGTGACAACCTTTCATGCCCACCAGAGTAACCACTATCCCAGCATTTTCAGCATAGATTCAGTTTGTCTATGTGTGTATGCCTGTGTGTATGTGTGTGTGTGTGTGTGTGTGTGTATGTTGTTTATAAATGCAGTCACTCATTATATAGAGTTTTAAAGGAAGCCAAGCAGGCACATTTGGTCCTAAATACAGATCTTTCTTTAATTCAGTGGTTCTCAAACTTGGTCACATATTGGCAGTACCTAGGAGCTTTAAAAACAACTCACATCTAAGTCCCACCCAAAGAGATACTTAAAGTAATTGGTGTGAGGTGGGGCCTTGGCAATTTGCATTTTAAAAGCTCTCCAGATGATTGTAATGTGCACCCAATGATGAGAACCACTACTGCAATGTGTTGAAAGTAAAGCCATAGATGTTTACATAATATTGGAGCTAGCTTTATGCCCAACTGTGTGACTAATATTTGTAAACCTGGGCTTTCTGTGACTAGATTTTAGGTTGTCATTTGGCAGAAGAAGTAGATATTATATGTGACTAATAACCCTCCCACGATCTGTCACCTGGGCAGCAAACCATTTTTTAATTCGGGACTATGTGGGAGGTAAATAGGGTTGCCTTGCTTTAGAACAGCCTCTGCTTATAAGATGTTGGAATGTCATCAGGTAGTAGATTGCAGAGTGTCAGATTTGTGTCAAAAGGCATTATGTCCCAGGCACTGAGTCTGGAGAGCAGTGAATAATTTTCTTGAGATCTTTAGGAGTCTCTGGAAGCGTGCAGGGCCTGGAGATGGCCCTGGGGACCCGGGTGATTTTCTTTTCAGGGCCTAAGGAAGCCTACAGGCGTGACTAAGATATTTCAGACTTGACAGAGTTGAGTTCTTGGGAATCTGCATAAGTGGAAAGTGCAGAAGCATCTGAATTCCATGAAATTTAGTTTCATTTTAGGCTGCAGATTGACTCAGCAGCAAGCTGATACAAGCGTATACATCTCATTTCTTTTTCTTCATTTTTTCACAAAAATTTCTGAAGTTAGTAAAATTTTGAAAGAACTTTTACAAATGATAAATTGCAATTTGCAGAGTCTGGAAGAGGTTCATTTAAGATTCAATGAAAGGACAATTTACCTTCTCTAAAATGCGGTTGGACCTGCATTCCATGTCTATATGCTGTGGAAAATACAAAACAGGAGAAACGGCATTAGAAGCCCACTCTGAGGAGGTGGGCTCTGAGGCGAGATGCAAAGGAAGAGATGGCGCCATTTTAGCAAACTCCTACAGCAACAGTATTGCAAGCAAAAAGGACAGCAAGCGGCAAAGCCTTGAGGCAGGAATAGACTTAGACATGACTGAGGATCCAAAAGCAGCCCAGAGTGCCTGGAGTACCATGAACAATGGGGAAGCGCTTGGGAGGTGATCCCAGAAGTAGACAGGCTAAGTGGTGGATGGCCTTGGAGGTAGAAGAAGTTTGGACTTTATTTTACGTGAGTGGAAGCTTTTGAGTCCAACAGGTGATTGCCTTTACTTGATGTGATTTAATATACAATTAACCAGATTAAAAAAAGAAAAAGAAAGAACGAATCCTTTTTCTCAGAAGATGAGACATTTGGGAATCTTCTCTTCAGCTCCATGTTAACCTTAGGAGGATTAGCTCCATGCTTTCAATGGAAGACACGAGAAAGACGTGTGTTTGAATGCTTGCCCTTTACCCTGGTAACCATTGAGCTTCTGGTCTGTTGTAATAATGACTTTAATTGAATTGGGTTTGCTCAGAGCTCATGTTTTCTTGAAAACCGGTATTTTATAAAATTACATTCCCTGTGTACTGTAGACAAATATGGAAGGGAGCGCTGGTGTGAGACCTTCACTGAATTTTAGAATGATATTTACTTTTCATTTGATGGTCTACTTTGACTTTTTCAAAACACCTGGGGATCACTCTATGCCTTTGGGCAGAAAAAGGGAAGAAATGAAAGCATAGACTGGCTACCTATCACTTTTAAATCCTGGAAAGAAAGTCAGACAGGACCCTTACGAAGTTATTCTAGAATGCGACACAGAAAACCTTTACACAGTGATTTATTTGACTAAATAAATCACTTAACTAAATGATCAAGTGTTTATTTACTTATTTAGAATGAAAGCATAAATGCTGGTAGATTTACTTATCTGGATGTTTCCTTTGTTGACACATGGAAATGGTTGGCCTTATATTGAGGCTGACTCAGGCATTTAAATCTTGGAGAGGCATACACAAAGTGAAGTGACTGATAAATGAACAGGGCTCACAATGGCAAAGTTATTGCACATGGCAGCTTATTGGCATATAAATTAAACTGCTGCAAGGTAGAAGAATGGAAGAAAAAATTAGGTTGCTGTGTGAGATCAAATTAATTTGGAAATCATTTGGACATTTTATTCCTCTGAAAACAATTCGCTTGGAGGTCTCCGGCTGTGTTTGGCATTGGGCCACATTCACAATGAAAGGAAAACGCTCTTTAAGACTTGAAGTTATGTAGCACGCAGTGGTTTCAGTCTACCATGCACATAAATCGATGGTTGCTTTATGGAAACAATTTCTGGTAGGAGGTGAAAGCCAGAAAGGGGCAGAGGAAAGAGCAGGGCACAGACCTGCCTTGAGAAAACTAGGCAGGAGAAATCCCCCAGCTCATGGCTCAGAACAGAGAAAGTCAAGGGCAGCTTTGAGAAGAGAATTGCTTTGTGGGGGAGAGGGGAGGTTAGCACGAGGAAGTACAGGGATTCCTCACAGGGAAGTGGTACTGCAGTCCCACTAGAGGGCACAATGTACGGGTTCATCCTCCGAGCCTCAGCTTCGAGGCCACTTCCTCCAAGGGACCATTCCTGACCATCTTACCCAAAACCTCTCCTTTTGTTATTTCCTACCAGTGAGCTTAGTGTTTTATTCCTTCATGACAATTTGAAACTATATGTTTATTCTGTGTTTATGTGTTTATCGTCCCTCTTCCTTACTAAATGAACCACAATTTGCCCTGGGGCAGGGCCATGTTTTCTTTGTCAGTGTATTTCCTGCAATTAATTCAGCACTTAACCCTGCCTGGCAGATACTAGTAGGCAGGTAAATAAATAAATAAATAAAATATTTGTTGAATGAATATGCAGAGCCTGGAGGAAAACACTCTGAAAACTGTAGTGGACTGGGTTGTGCCTCACATGCGACAGCCTTGGGAATGTATATTTGGTCAGGGTGCATGCAGAGAGGAAAAGTCCACACTCACATAACCTGAGGGGATCAGACTAGAACCTGCAGAAGGTCAGGTTGGTGAGGGTGCCTGATTCTCCCTCATAGAATCGAATATCCTATGAAATAGACTGGGAAACATTGGAGTTCCCATTTTAGTGTTGAGAAAACAGGACCAAATGTGAAAGAAAATATCCAACTTGCCTAGCAAATAAATTGTAGAGCCAGGACTTGAACTCCCAGACCAGGCCCTTCCTTCTCATCTCCTGACACTGCTTTCCATGTACCTGGCACTCTCAGCAGAGCTGCAAACTGTTGTCTTTCCCTGCACTGAGTGGCAGGGACTTGTCCCAGTATTTTGTAAAGCTTCAGCCTCCAAAGTCAATCCGCTGAGTCTCCCCCCAGGCGCTGCCGTATCACACACACCCTTTGCCCTGGAAGATTCCCAACTCTGATTATTGCTTCTTGCAAGGAGACATTGGAGCCCAAGGCTAGTCCCAAAGAACGAATGCCTGAGTCTAAGACTATTTTAAGCTTCCCCTAAGACAGAAATAGGCTTCTATAACCACGGAACAGTCATGATTTTCAAAGCTCCCTGCAGAGCAGATTAAAGTAGATACAGCTAGGGTGTTTGCACAATAAACTACCGCCCCAGGATCTTCCACAGGGGAGAACACTGCCATGTGCCAAGCACTTTGCAGCAAATACATGGTGATGGATGGAGAACGGACTCTGGGTGGCGAACACACAATGGGATACATAGATGATGTATCACAGAATTGTACACTTGAAACCTATGTAACTTTACTAACCATTGTCACCCCCAATAAACTTTAATAGTAATAATAAAAAGAATCCCATATAAGGTGAACCAAAGTAAGTGTGGGATCCGGCCAAAGCTCTGAGTGATGCTTTGATTGAGAATCAAATTTAAGGGGTTACTCTGTAACTGGCATTGTGACTGAGGGTCAAGTTGGGACCATGTTGTAGTCTGGTAGTCCTCCAAGCACTGAAAATAAGCTGGTTTGTTTTCTCTGCCCCTGCTCAGCAATGATGCCCTATATAGTTGGCAGGTTTCCAACATCGGATGTCTAGCCTGCAAAAAGTACAATGTACAAAACCAAGAGGACAAGAGGTAGCAACTCCCAAGTACATGGTCTGTAGGCAGGTAGATATGAAACCGAAATTTAATTCAGTCCTATTGTAACATTAATCAAAAACCCCAACCTTGATCATAGATATCTTAACTATTTAAGGACATGTGACTCTTTGTCCTTGTAACAGATTCTACATTATTATTAAGAGTGGAGAAAACGAGAAGTGAAGTCAGTGCTTGTGTAGCCAGGATGGGCAAAGGAATTTAGCTCCTTCACTAAAGCAAAATCTCCAGTATGTTACTATTATAAGTGTTATGAGAGGTGGGGGGGGAACAGAAAAACAAATTCGGCTGCTCACTGCTGGAAAGCCAATACTCAAGAGACCCCAAGTATTGAGTGGAGAGGAAAGGTTGCTTTATTCAGGAAGCTGGCAGCCTGGGAACATAGTGGACTAATGTTCAAAGCCCATCTCCGAAGTTCAGGACTAAGAAAAAGAGTTTTAAAAGGGGAAATGAGAGGGGGAATTCCAGGGAACTGAGAGAGAAGTCTGTGTTTCTTTACTTATAGATAACACTTTTTCACATTGGACCCCTCGGCGCCCCCTGCTGGCAGCTACCTTGGGGGCATTCTGTCCTGTAAACCAGGCTCATAAATTCTCAAGACCCTGAAGTTATCTCCTCCTGCTTGAAAAAGAAACAGCACATCAGCAACGCAAAATTATACTGTGATAACAAAAGGAGTTGAGCAAGAAGAGTGGTTAACATATGAACAAAAGCCTAATTAAAAATTAAATTATTTAATTCTAGCTGCCAAAATACTAGGGGCATTAATATCAGAAGGGATTTGGCTACAGGAGGACGCTATGTGGGTGTTTTAACTTCTTCCCAGTTTTTCAGAACATACCAACTCTGCACAAATAGACATGAGGTGATCTCAGCCTGGAATTACTGTTCACTTCTCTTCAGAGGACTAAAGACTGACTTCCTGTCCTCCCACCTTAAATGTCACTTCTTCAGGGAGGCCTTCTGGCCCACTTTCCCTCCTAACCTCCCTCACTGATGTTTTCTATCTTTGCATGCTGTTTATTTCTTCAGTCCCATTTATAATAATTTATGACCTATACCATTTTGTTTACTTAATTATGGGTCTGTCCTTCATTTGGTTTCAACTCCATGAGTTCCCGGACTACATTTTTTATTTACTAATGCATTACCCTTTGCCTAGCACAAGGCCTGTCACATAAACTCAAATATTTGTTAAATAAATAGTGACTGAATGATAGAATTAAGGAACTAGTGTGACATGGTGGTCAACCAAGTACTTCTGCCTTTTTATAAATATTCTGAGCCCCCCAACTTAACTTGCTTTGATTCTCATTAGCTCCAAGAAATGTATTCCTTTAGTCCTGTGGCATGAGAATAGACCCCAATCTCAGCTTTGCATGGCTCCATGCTTTCCTAACCCCTGGCCACATGCCACATGGTGACAACCATCTTACAGTCCACCATCTGAGAGATGCCTTTAAATCCTTCTCCCTTCAGAGTCAAGACCAACAGAGGTACGGTTCAACTTTGTGGCTATCTAGAGTATTCCTACTGAGTTTTGCGCTCTGTGGAGAGGTGTTCTTCCCAGAGTGATTGGCATTACTAGCTCTTTAGAGAACCTAGCTCTTTAGATGACGTATCACCTCCTACATGCAGGAATGTGGTCTTTCTCTGCTGATCCAACCCTTTTCATCATGGCTGGATATTTTAACTTTAAATTCATGTAAACATGTTTTTATCTTTTAATAGTAAAATTTTTATTCTATCATGTTGTAGTGTGCACTCGATTAGCAACCTGAATATTAATTGGGGATAAACCATTTGCTTTGTGGTTTAGATGTAATTAAATGTAGAATTGCAAACATGAACCCTAAGGTGATACTACCTGGAATAGAATCCCACTTCTACCACTTACTAGCTGTGCAATTTCAGGAAAATGATTTAATCTTTATATGCCTCAGTTTTCTTATCTGTAAAATGTGAATAATAATAGAGAGGATATGTGTAAACCATAGAACTATGTGTAACACATAAGACATGTTATATAAACATTAATTTTTATTTTGATGATGTTAATGACAACTAAAGCCTATCTATATATTTTCTGCTCTCTGTTTTTGTTTTTAAAGTAAAAGAGCTGTATGAGATAAGCTCTATGGTCTTTTGCAGATCCAACCAAATTCAAGAGTCTATGTTTGTTTCTCTCTAAGCACAGAATTCTAAATTGTAGGATAACTTCTTAACATGAAGTGAAGGCAAATTCAAAACAGTCTCTTTCTGATATGCAAGCCATTTTTACACTTGCCTCATGCTTTAAATAAGACATTTTCCACTGAATAGAGGTCCTCTACTCTCTTCTCTGCCTACCAAGTTTCTAAATTTCAAGATCCACCTTAAAGTCTTCACCTAATGACTCTCCAAGTCCCTTTGTTTCTCTCATCTCTGTATTTCTCTTGCATCTTTTTTATCAATTCCATCCATCTTCTACACAATTGCCAGGATGAATTTTTAAAAATGTAAATTCAACTATGTTACTCTACTGCTTAAAACTCCTCCGTGGTTTTTGATCAACTTTTGGATGAAATTTCGATTCCTTGGTGTGGTGTACAAGACCCTTAATGACTTGGTCCCATCTTCAGATCTAGCCTCTCTCTTACCACTCACTACTTCACATTTTGTGCATAAGCAAATAAGAAAGTGCTTACACTTTTCTGTAATCATGATACTATCCCATGCTTCATGCCTCTGTACTTACCTCATGAAAATGCCCCGTTCCTCTTCAACTGGATAACTCCTACTAGTCCTTTAAGACTCAACAGGTTTTCTTCTCATCAAAGAAATTTTCTGACTGAGTTAGGGTCTCTTCTCTGTACATGTCCCTCAATCAAAACACCTTTGTTGTAGTGAAATTATTTGAGCACAGATTTATTCCCTCCTTTACTACTCCATGGCAAAGGCAGATCTTAGTTTTCTCTAAACACAGGGTCTAACACATTTCAATCAATCAGTCAATCAATGTTGAATTGAACTATTTTGTATCTCTTTGAAAACTTGATGCCAGGTTTGATATGTATCACGAAATTGTGATTTGTCTTTAGATGCGATAGTTCCACCATAGCCAGTCACGGAACAAATTTGGTTATGTAGTTTACATACTTTTAAAAAGAACCATCAAAGAGGAATTGCAGAAAATGTTTAAGGTGCTGATAGCATTAAGAAAATAAGGTGTGCCTTTCCTAAATATTACCTTGAAAGGTACAGTCTATGATGACTCATTAAGTTATAGTTATACAGAGGTCATTTAAAAACTATCTTCCAGAAAGTGGACCCTAACTCAAGCTGAAGGAGTGGGTATCCTTTGGTATATTTCTAATTTAACCCAACAGCACGATAGCAAATTAAAAATATAAAAATGTAAGTGAAGAAGAAGGTAACTTTTGAAGCATCTTAATCTATTTTGGCAAAACAAGAAGTTAAATATATATATATATATATGTGTATGTATGTATGTATGTATGTATGTATGTATGTATCTATCTATCTATCTATCTATCTATCTATCTATCTATCCCCTTTTAAAATACTGTTTATTGCTATGCAGTCTTAAAATATAGGTGGGAGTATGCCACTCAAAATATAAGTGTATCAAGTAACAATGAAAGAGCTACACTGATACTGATTGATTTAATTTCTAATCTGTGACATACGAAAAACAAAGATATGGAAAAGCTTCCCAAAATCTCTCCCAAAACTTAACCAAATAATTTGAAAATTACGAAACACAAAAAAGAATTTTTAAAAAGTTTATAGAGATATCTACAGAACAATACAATAATAAAAATCATTCAGAAATTAAAACGTAGCAATTTAGTGCAGAAATCAAAAGGAAAAAAAAGTTTAGTAGGAAAAAATGATTACAACTTGTTAGCTCTTTAGATATATTTCATATGGTTCTGTGGTTTTATAACTTGACTAGAAATGGACCACACATTTGTCTTGGAACTTGCTAACAGGTAGCACAAAATGGGAAACATAGTTACAGGACCTAGAGCATCCCTGAGATAAAAAACAAACCACTTTTAGGGTACTGAGTCTCAGGGATTGATTCTCATAGAGACAGCTCTATTGTGCTTCCATATTCCTCTGACGAATGCAGCAGTGAGTTCCCTTACAGGTATTTCCTGCGATCATCATCACTGAGGCTGATAACATGACATGAGTATTCAGTTCAGCAAAATCTTTAAGGGCTCAACATGTAGTACTCTGATAGTATGCTTTGAATTATATACTTAAGAGTATCTAGAAGAGTTATTGTTATCATTGTTTTTTACAACTTAGCTTTTGCTCTATATTGATTAGCGTGGAATGTAAGAGTTTATACTCTTACACTCAAAGAACAGATGTTATGTTTTATTATTTGAGGATCTAATTATTACAAAAGATGTTTGGCTAATGTCCATTTTATCAAAACGTATCACATAAAATAGACTAGGCTATGCTGTGGTCATGAACAATCCCAAACTCTCAGTAGTAGCTTAAAATGAAAAGATCTATTTTTCATTCATGCTATACCTCTATCACAGATCACCCAGGAGCTCGGGTCCATGTGTTATTTCTTGGCCTCATGTGGGACCCAGGCAGCTGTATGGAGCGTCGCCGGCCATAAGGACAGACGGAAGGGAATGTGGCAAAACACACACTGGCTCTTCCAGCTCCTGACAAAAGTCACACGCCATTCCTAATTTTAATAGAGTGGAAGGGTAATCTTACCATTGCATGGAAGGAGAGAGAGAGGAAATTTGTGACCAGCACTGATGATTACTATACAAAGTTGAGGAGTCTGGTTCAAAAGTCACCACCCTTCAGAAAGAAGATGGAACCAGGAAGTACACACACTCAGAGCTAATTAATATTTCTCTCTGAACCAGGGTGGGGTTCAATACTCTCTATAGCTCTAGGTGATTGAGGGCCCAACTATATATGCTACAAAGCAGTAATTTTCATGGTATATCTTGGACAATTCAAGAAATCCAATTCCATGTCTCACAGATTCTACCAAAAAAAGAAAAATAGAAAGAAACATAAATGTGACTATAAAAATATATTTATAACATTCTTCAAGGCAAGTTATAGATCATAAATGAGGAAAAGATACACTCCATCAGGGAAAAATCTTTTTAAACACTCTAATTATATTACAAAAGTTATCTGACATGACAGTAGTCACTCAAACACATTATTTTAAGATAAAACTACCAGAGTCATCAGTTAATTTCTCTTTATACCAAAGGGGGAAGAGGGACATTCCAAAGCTCTTTGACTAACAAAAATATTCAAATATTTATACTTTCAGAAATCTGGGATTCCAGTCTGAATATTATTACCCAGGGCAACCAATTTAAATATTCAGAAAAGAACTTGAAATATTAAAAATATATCCATAGAATGAATGTGCCCATAATTTCTGATGTACAAGTTTCTTTAATTTAGTATTCTTCTACAGAAATTTATTTTTATTTGTTTCAGGTGCATAAGACAAAGTAATACTTAGACATTTATCATTTATTCCCTCACACTGTGTGAACCCCCCTTCTCCCATCCACTATCCCTCAGAGATCGCACAGAGCCATTACATTTCCACTGTCTCTATTCCTAATGCTGTACTCCGCTTCTTGTAAGTATATACATACATATATATACATATATATACATATACATATATACATATATATATAAAATTATAGTTGCCATTCATTATTGTTCAGCTTCAGATGTACAGTGCAGTGATCAGGCATCTACATCAGCCCTGAGGTGGTCTCCCAAATGGGACACGTGTCCATCAGATACCCCGAATTAATTTTCAAAACCCCATGGCCATCTTGTGGTTACCGACTGTTTTCTAATCCCCTCACCTTCCCCCTTATCCCCACCTCCCCGCCCATCTAGCAACCCTCAGTTTTACCTCTTTGTCTCCAAAACTGTTTCTGATCAGTTCATTCACTTATCTTTCTTTAGATTCTGCATACAAGTGAGATCATATGGTATTTGTCTTTCTCTGTCTGACTTATTTCACTTAACATAATGTTCTCTAGGTCCATCCATGTTGTTGCAAATGGTAAGATTTCTTACTTCTTTATGACTGAGTAATACTCCATTGTATAAATGTACCACAGCTTCTTAATCCAGTCATCTACCGGTGGGCATTTCGGTTGTTTCCATGTCTTGGCTATTGTGTATAGTGCTGCAATAAACATAGGAGTGCATAAAGACTTTTGAATTGGAGTTTTGGGTTTCTCCAGATAAATACCTAGGAGATCTGGATCATAAGGTAGTTCCATTTTGAGATACCTCCATACTGTTTTCCATAGTGGCTGCACCAATCTGCAATCCCACCAACAGTGCACAAGCGTTCCCTTTTCTCCATATCGGTGCCAGCACTTGTTTGTTGATTTATTGATGATAGCCATTTTGACTGGGGTGAGGTGGTATCTCATTGTGGTTTTTATTTGCATTTCTCTGATGGTTAGTGAGGTTGAGCATTTCTTCATATGTCTGAAGAATGTCTTTTCATGTCCTCTGCCCATTTTTTAATTGGGTTGTTTGTGTTTTCTGGAGTTGAGTTGAGTGAGTTTTTTATAGATTTATAATATTAACCCCTTATCAGATATATCATTGGCAAATATCTTTTCCCATTCAGTAGGATCCCTTTTTGTTTTATTGACAGTTTCCTTTGCTGTGAAAAAACTTTTTAGTTTCGTGTAATCCACATGTTTATTTTTT
This sequence comes from Rhinolophus hipposideros, assembly GCF_964194185.1. NCBI lineage: Eukaryota > Metazoa > Chordata > Mammalia > Chiroptera > Rhinolophidae > Rhinolophus > Rhinolophus hipposideros. The sequence continues at coordinate 11,998,844 of NC_138047.1, read as the reverse complement.
CTCTTACTTCTCTTGCACGAGGGGATATATCAGTAAAAATCTTACTCCGGGTAATGTCTGTGAAGTTTCTTCCTATATTTTCTTCTAGGTATTTTATGGTTTCAGATCTTACATTTAAGTCTTTAAGCCATTTTAAATTTATTTTTGTATATGGTGTAAGGAGGTGGTCCAGCTTTGTTTTTTTGCATGTGTCCGTCCAGGTTTCCCAGCACCATTTATTGAATAGACTGTCTTTACCCCATCGTACATTCTTGCTTCCATTGTCGTAGATTAAATGGCCATATAGGCATGGATTTATTTCTGGACTCTCTATTCTGTTCCATTGATATATGTGTCTGTTTTTATGCCAGTACCATGCTGTTTTGATTACTGTAGCCTTGTAGTATAATTTGAAGTCAGGTATCGTTATACCTCCGACTTTGTTCTTATTTCTCAAGATTGCTGAGGCTATCCAGGGTCTTTTATGGTCCCATATAAATTTTAGGATTATATGTTCTGTTTCTGTGAAAAACGCCATAGGTAGTTTGATAGGAATTGCGTTGAATATGTATATTGCCTTAGGCAGTATGGACATTTTAACTATATTAATTCTTCCTATCCATGAACATGGAATGTGTTTCCATCTATTTATGTCTTCTTTCATTTCTTTCTTCAGTGTCTTATAATTTTCTGAGTACAGATCTTTTACTTCTTTGGTTAAATTTATTCCCAGGTATTTTATAGTCTTTGGAGCAATTGTAAATGGAATTGTTTTCTTAATTTCTCCTTCTGATATTTTATCATTGGTATATACAAATGCAACTGATTTCTGAATATTAATTTTGTATCCTGCTACTTTACTAAATTCATCTATCAGCTCTAATTGGTGGAGTCTTTAGGGTTCTCTCTATATAGTATCATATCATCTGCATATAATGATAATTTTACTTCCTCCTTACCAATTTGGATGCCCTTTATTTCTTTTTCTTGTCTGATTGCTGTGGCTAGAACTTGCAGCACTATGTTGAATAGAAGTGGAGATAGTGGGCAACTTTGCCTTGTTCCTGATCTTAGGGGGAATGGTTTTAGCTTTTCCCCATTGAGTTTGATGTTAGCTGTGGGTTTGTCATATATGGCCTTTATTATGTTGAGATATGATCCCTCTATTCCCACTTTCTTAAGGGTTTTTATCATAAACGGTTGCTGGATTTTATCAAATGCTTTTTCTGCATCTATTGATATGATCATGTGATTTTTATTTTTCATTTTGTTAATGTGGTGTATGACATTAATTGATTTGCGGATGTCGAACCACCCTTGTATACCAGGGATGAATCCCACTTGAACATGGTGAACGATCATTTTAATGTATTGCTGAATTCTGTTCGCTAATATTTTGTTGAGGATTTTTGCATCTATGTTCATTAGAGATATCGGCCTGTAGTTTTCTTTTTTTGTAGCGTCTTTGTCTGATTTTGGGATCAGGATGATAGTGGCTTCGTAAAAAGTGTTTGGGAGGCTTCCCTCCTTCTGGATTTTCTGGAAGAGCTTGAGGAGAATAGGTGATAATTCTTTTTTGAACGTTTTGAAAAATTCACCTGTAAAGCCATCTGGTCCAGGGTTTTTGTTTGTTGGGAGAATTTTGATTACTGATTCAATTTCCCTGATGGTAATCAGTCTATTCAGGTTCTCTGTTTCTTCTTGAGTTAGCCTTGGAAGGTTGTACGCCTCTAGAAAATTGTCCATTTCTTCCAGATTGCCAAATTTGTTGGCATATAGTTGCTCATAGTAGTTTCTTAAAATTTTTTGTATTTCTGCGGTGTCTGTTGTCACTTCTCCTCTTTCATTTCAGATTTTATTAATTTGGGTCCTCTCTCTCCTGTTTTTTTTTTTTTTTAATGAGTCTGGCTAAAGGTTTGTCAATTTTGTTTATCTTCTCTAAGAACCAACTCTTGGATTCATTAATCTTTTGTATTGTTTTTCTGGTTTCTATTTCATTAATTTCTGCTCTGATCTTTATTATCTCCTTCCTTGTGCTCCCTTTGGGCTTATTTTGCTGTTCTTTTTCCAGATCCCTTAAGTGTGAAGATAAACTGTCGATTAGTGATGTTTCTTGTTTCTTTAGGTAGGCCTGCAGTGCTATGAATTTCCCTCCTAGGACTGCTTTCGCGGCATCCCATAGATTTTGGGTCATCGTGTTCTCATTCTCATTTGTCTTGAGATATCTTTTGCTTTCTTCCTTGATCTCCTGCTTGACCCATTCATTATTTAGTAATAAGTTGTTCAACCTCCATGAATTGGTGTGTCTTCCAGTTTTTCCTGTAGTTCATTTCTAATTCCATAGCACTGTGGTCAGAGAAGACAATTGGTATGATTTCAATTTTCTTAAATTTATCAAGGCTTGTTTTGTGGCCTAACATATGGTCTATCTTGGAACATGTTCCATGTGTGCTTGAGAAGAACGTGTATTCTGCAGCATTGGGGTGAAATGCTCTGAAAATATCGATTAAATCCAAGTGGTCCAATGTATCATTTATGGCTGTTGTTTCCATATTGATTTTCTGTCTGGAGGACCTGTCCTTTTTTTGTCAGAGGTGTGTTGAAGTCCCCTACTATGATAGTGTTACTGTTGATCTCTGTCTTTATGTCAGTCAGTACCTGTTTTACATATTTAGGCACTCCTATGTTAGGTGCATAGATGTTTATTAGGGTTATGTCCTCTTGTCAGATTGATCCCTTTATTATTACATAGTGCCCATCTTTATCTTTTAATATGTTCTTCATTTTAAAGTCTATTTTGTCAGATATAAGTATTGCAACTCCAGCTTTTTTCTCGCTTCCATTTGCATGAAATATCTTACTCCAACCCTTCACCCTCAGCCTGTGTGTGTCTTTTGATCTGAGGTGAGTCTCTTGTATACAGCATATACAAGGGTCTTGCTTCCTTATCCACTCAGCTACCCTATGTCTCTTGATTGGATCATTTAATCCGTTTACATTTAAAGTGATTATTGATAGGTACATAGTTATTGCCATTTTTAAATTTGTAGTTAGATTGTTTTCATCTTTCTTTTATTTATAGAAGTCCTTTTAGTATTTCTTGCAATGCTGGCTTGGTGCTAATAAATTCCTTTAGCTTATTCTTTTCTGGGAAGCTCTTTATCTCTCCATCAACTTTAAATGATAGCCTTGCTGGATAAAGCAATCTAGGTTGTAGGCCTTTGTTTTCCATCACTTTGAGTATCTCCTGCCACTCCCTCCTGGCCTTCAATGTTTTTGTAGAAAAGTCATTTGATAGTCTTATGGGAGTTCCCTTGTATGTAAACCTCTGTCTTTCTCTTGCTGCTTTTAGGATTCTCTCTTTGTCTTTAAGCTTTGCCATTTTAACTATAATTTGTCTTGGTGTGGACCTGTTTGGGTTTATCCTGCTTGGAACTCTCTGCACTTCCTGGGCTTGTATGTTGGTTTCCTTCAACAGATTAGGGAAGTTTTCGGACATTATTACTTCAAATATGTTCTCAATCCCTTGCTTCCTCTCTTCACCTTCTGGTATTCTTATGATGCGCATGTTGTTGCACTTGATGTTATCCCACAGGTCTCTTAAACCATCTTCATTGCTTTCAATTGTTTTTTCTTTCTGTTGTTCTGTTTGGGTGATCTCTGCTAAGTTGTCTTCTAAGTCGCTGATTCGTTCCTCTGCTTCATCTAACCTGCTGGTAATTGCTTCAAGTGAGTTGTTTATTTCAGTAATTGTGTTCTTTAGTTCTAACTGGTTGTTCGTTATGATTTCTACATCCTTCTTTATGTCGTCTCTAAGCTCCTTAAACATTCTTATCATCAGTGTTCTGAACTCTGTCTCTGATAGGTTGGTTACCTCTGTTTCATTTGGTTCCACTTCTGGAGGTTTCTTCTGTTCTTTTATTTGGGACATGTTTCTTTGTTTCCCCATTCTGGCTGACTCTCTGTGTTTGCTTTGATGTATTAGATAGATCCCCTAGAGTTCTTAGTTCTTGCTGGGTTATCTCATGTAGTATGTGTCCTTTATATTTGATTTGCACTACTTTGTTCTCCTCTGCGTGTGCTCCAAAGGTGACACTTGTGTTGTGTATATTGTCCTGTTAAAGAAGATCTTTAATTGCTTTTCACTTGTGAGTAGGTGGGGTTAATTCCTAGGCTGACTAGTTGTGGTACTTGGCTATGCCCACCGCAGGGTGTTCTGCTGCGTGAGGGTTGACTGCTTAAATGTGGTTTGGTCTCTACGGGCTCTTGTGCCTGTACAGAATTCCCTCTGGGTGTGTGACTTGTAGGTCAAACCCGGTAGTACTCTGGTTTGGTCTGGAGTTGGCCTCTGGGTATGTTGAATCTTGTGCCTCTTAAGCTGGGCCCTGGTAGGGCAATTTCAGAACAAAACAAATCACCAAGCACAACAACAACAACAACAAAGAAAAAATCAAATACATTCACATGTAAAAACAACCGACAATCCCCACTCAACACAGGCAAAGATATCAAAGATGTAAAGACAAAACCAAAAAAAAAAAAAAGCAGAGCCAGTCTTGGCTTAAGCCCACCAAGTAATCTCCAGGTTGTCCTCTGCTGTACCAAAGAGTCCCCTGCGTATTGTGCAGGCAGAGCCAGTCACCTGGTGCCCAGAGTGACATTGGGACTACAGATTTAGATACATGTGGCTGAGGGGTCTGGATGGTAGTTTTTACAAAGTCAGCACAGTTTCTGCCCTTGCCTGCACCTATGCACACTGAGAGTAGCACCACCAGCCCTGTGCCCAGTTCTCCTGAGTCTTAGGACACTTCTTCCGTGTGTGTGTGTGTGTGTGTGTGTGTGTGTGTGTGTGTGGCGGGCGGGAGATTTCTGAGCTGCTGAAAGCTGGGAGCTGCATCTACCGCTTACTGCTGATCCCTGGGAGTGCCTCTGCAGTTGTAATTGCCCCACCCTAGGCAGGCCAGAAAGGGTGGGGGCTGGGGATGGAGGGGTCTTCTCTCTCCCAGCCCAGCCGTGTCACACTCTTCCCGCAGGACAGAAAAGGTGGTGGCTGGGGGTAGAGGAGTCTCTTCTCTCCTAGCCCAGCAAAAATCACACTCTTCCAATCCTCTTCCCTGGGTCAGAGCTGACTGCCAGTCTTCCCAGAGCCTGAGCACTAAGGCTCCTCTGTAATCTGACATTACTCCTCAGTTCAGGGGCCAGTTTAAGTCTCTGGAAGGGTGGGGATAGGATTGGAAGAGCGGGGGGGGGGGGGGGCCCAGGTATGGAGTTTGTGTCCTTTGTCCAACCTAGGGCCCAACTGGAGGTCCTGGCTGCGGTTATTGCCTCAAATGCTGGATATGCTGCCCCCACGGCGGGAGAGATCAGCTGTGGGATGCAGGGAAAGAGCCCACCTCCTGGCTTTTGTGTTCTCTGTTCCCTCTTGGGATCCCCTGCGGCCGCGTTTCCACAGCTGAAGGTGCGGGCCGCGTCTCCACACTGCTCCCTTCCCTCTTCCCCTGCTCGCCTAATTTGCCCACCTGCAAGTAATCCTTGCACGAGTCACATAGCTGTTCTGCGTGATGAACAGAGGGTCCTTTGATGGGTTATATGACCCGTTTGTGATAAGATCTGGAGGAGAACTCAAAAAGTGCGCCCTGCTGTCACCATTCCTTCAGTACAGAAATTTTTTAAGGACAGGTTTTTTTGTTGTTCTTCTTTTCTTTTCTTTTCCCTTCCCTTCCCTTCCCTTCCCTTCCCTCCCCTCCCCTCCCCTCCCCTCCCCTCCCCTCCCCTCCCCTCCCCTCCCCTCCCCTCCCCTCCCCTCCCTTCCCTTCCCTTCCCTTCCAGAATGGAAAACAGAAAGAATGATCACAGCTATACATTTTCACCTGAATTCTCATATCAGACAACAGAGTATAGCAACAATTTTGGTCCAACTTCATTTTAATGTTTGGAATTAGATACTAGGGATTTAATTTCCTCTTGATAAGATACCTTAGCATCTTTCTCCTTCCACTTATCTGTTATAATTTCTTTCACAAGTAGTTGCTAATTGGTAAGGTCTGTATACACAAGGCTGTTGGTTGCCTTAGTTCAGGGATTCTCAACATTGGCAATATTGGCATTCTGGGTAGGTAATTCTGTATTGGGGCTTGGAAGGGGCTGTCCTGTGCAGCGTAGGATGTTTAACAGCATCCCTGGCCTCCACTCTCCGGGTGCTAGAAGTACCATCTCCCCAGTTGTGACAACCAAAAATGTCTCCAGACATTTCTGAATGTTACTTGAGGGCATGATTGCACCTGATTGAGACCCTCTTGCTTAGTTTAATTAGAGTCCATCCCTGGGGATGGGTATAGCATCAGTGTCCCTGAGTATCATGGACTTTATTGTGCAGTGTTGTTCCAGTTACTATGGCTGCATAACAAATGACCTCAAAACTTAGTGACATCAAACAACCACATATTCTGCTTATGGAATCTGTGGGTCAAGAATTCTAACAGGACTTAGCAGGAAGGTTTCTGTCTATTCCATAATGCCTGACGCCTCAGCTAGAAGACTTAAAGGCGTAGGGTAAATTTTCCGAAGCCTTCTCACTCACACATCTAATGCTGATGCTCACTGTTGTCTGGAAGATTATAACAGCTGAAGGTGTGGCTGCAGCATTTATTTCTGGCCTTTCCATGTGGATGACTGGCTTCCTTACAAAATGGTGACAGTGTGTAAGCTGTAGTGCTTTTTATTACCTTACCTCCAATATCCAATAACATCACTCCCGGCATCCTCTATTGGAGAAAGCAGTTACAAGGTTGGAGGAGGCATGTAAATATCACATTGTGAGAAGAGCATGTTGGATAGGACAGAGATCAATGTACTCATCTTTGGAAAATACAGTATGCTACAGACATGGACTCTTGAATGACATCTGAGTTCTGTTAGTAATGAAGAAGGGAGTTCTGTTTGGATAGACAAACAGCAGTGTTTACTAATGTACCATTATTTGATAAAATAGTCCAAAGGAGAATAAAGAATGTGTATCCTAGAGAGTTCATCAATTCTAAAGATGATATTATGTATAAGCTTTACATTTTTAACTAGACCCAAACCACCTCCATTTTACTTATTTTAGCATGATATGCAAATGATACAAAGACATTAATAATATTACTTGGTAACTTGGCCCAGTAAAACCTAAGTGTTTAGATGAATTTTCGAGACTCCTTCAAATCATCTTGGCAAAACTAATGGCATCTTGCTGATGGTGTGAAAGCAATGGCAGAAAACATCATACAAATAGTAGCTCATGTGAAAATTATTGCCAGCATGCACTTAAGAAGTCATTGCAGCCCACATAAACAAATAGTAGCTGTGGGAAAATGACGACAGTTACTGAAAGTTGAGGCCTCTGGGTGGGAGGAGATAGGGGCCCAGAGACTAACTTGCTTGATATCCTTCTTTGATCCCAGCAAATCACCCATGGGATGCCTCCCGTAAGCCCAGCTGAGTAACCAGTAATTAGTGTAAAGAACGTAAACTAGGAATCAGGAGAGCTGAGGATAGCCCTGGCTGGCTGTGTGACTTTGCACAAGACAGTTAATCTTTTTGGGTCTCAGTTTCATGCTTTGTAAGTTACCACAGTTGGCACAGGTGATCTCAGAAGCACTTTCACTTTTATAATTCTTTATCAATTTTAGGGAAATGTCCAAAAGTATTCAAATGAGCATATTCAACTAGTTTTTGTTAATCCTGTTACTCCCCAAGTGGGAGGCCAAAGCTTGCCATGGTCAGGGAATATAACAGAACCCCGGCTTTTAAAGAGCTCTGGAAATCTATTTGAGTTCTGTTTTCAAGGAAACTACATGTTTACTTTTTCATGAAGAGAGATCATCCAATAAAGGTATGGCCTCCTTTTTTCATGTAACCCTGTTGAGGATAACACCAACTTTCATCAGATTCTCCTTGGCCTTAGTAATGAGATCTGGGAATTGGGGGGAAAAGAATGATTAGAAATGGATTTAACTTCACTTTGATGGAAATTGGATCAGTTTCACTTAATTCACTGTAAAAGCATACCTGTATTAGCAAAGGCTAATATACAATTTATATAGAAATTTTAAAACACGAAATAAGGTTGTATATTATTTATGGCTACACATAAATGGAGCAAAAGTAGAAAAACATGACCTGGAGGCGTACTCATATACATCAGATTCATTTTAGTTCTTGTCTCTGGAGAAAGCAGGAAACAATGGGGCTGTGGAGGGGAGTTAGGGTAAAGCTTTTTTTTTTTACTCGATACAGGTAAAGCTTTAAATTTTATTTCAAAACCCATAGCAATTAATAACAAAAGTAGACACATATATTCATTTGTGTGGCGTGCAAATGGCAAGTTTATATCATTTTCAGTAAATTTCTGTGTTTTTAAAAGCTGTTCACAAAATAAAGAGATAAAGTTGCATTAAGGAGTCCTGTTGAGAGCTGAGCTGAACTAGAGAATGGAGCTGCGAGGAGTCAGAATAACTGATTAAGGCAACTAACCAAAATGAAAGTAATAGTCAAGCCTTTAATACTTTACTGCAATAGTATAAGCAGGAGGCTAACCCAGAGAAAGACCTAGCTCCCCCACTGTTCCATTGTAGGCTGTAGGGGGAGAGTCGGGAGATTGGGTGGCGACCATGGATCTGTGTCACACTCCTGGGATGGTCTCCCACTCCAAGCCAAAGTGGAACTATAACTGTGTAGCTTCTAAAGTGATATCATACATGTGAAAAGTTTTCAAAAATTCAAAAGGCCTTCCCAAGACCTGGGAGTATTATAATGCCAGTGTGAAGCTGGTTACTGCACCAAGGAGGTAATAGTCATTCGTAGCACACAGGAATACACACTTAACGATTACATTTCAATGAAGTTCAAGATCAACCCTAATGGACCTAGAATGATGAAATGTTATTACAGATGTAGAATCCACAGAACTTAGCCCCTGCCTTGACATTGACGGCCCTTTGGAGCTTTTGCAGCTAAGTGTCTTTGCCCGACCTCCCCACGGACAGCATGCTGTGGCAAGAACACTATTGCTACTGAGTCAGCAACAAGCAGGAAAGGTTAAAAATACATAAGATAAACAATGTTCTTGAGTTATTCAGATAAATGAGCATGTATACAGAGATAGTAAATGCATACTAGAATTCTGTTTAAGGTCTTGCTTAAATTAAGCAATTGGATATGACAACATACCTGGAGAGGTAAGACATCAGTACCAGAAGCGACAGGAAAATAGCCAAGGCCCTGCTCCTCTCCTTGTCAGTCTCTCTCCACCTCTCTTTGCAGCATGTCTTCCTGCATCAGTACCAAACCCTTTTCCAACTCTCCACCAGCTCCCTCAGGCGTCCTGGAGCCTGCCTCACTGGGCTCTCCCCAGCTGGGCAGTACACCGTGTCCTGCATGGTTGCTTTCTTTCTACTCTCCACCAAAACGTCCCCAACCTGAGCCTATTCCTTCAAGAACTTATTCTGTCCTCAGTGGCTTTCAGTTCATTGTCATCACTCTAATCCTTTCTGGTAAATTTCATTAGGGATCTTTTGAAGACATAGAAAGTGATTCCAATGGTAGGTAGGTATTTTAGACATTGTGGCAATCAATAAGAAAAATATTTTAAAATAATATGTCATTTTACAGGAGCCTTTAACACTATACTATTTATAACACATCCTACTTGCATGTATTATGAGAACGTAGTGACAAATCTTATTCAGTGACTCTTACCAAAGGTTATTCCAAGAGCTCTTCTTTTTCTTTGTGACTTGGACACATTCTCCTGATTCTGAGTCGATCTTAGTGCATTTAGTTTTTTCAGCCAAAGAGGGCGGCTGAATTTGGAGCTGATGATTTCTAAATGCAAGAAAAGTTCATTCATTCATGCAGAATAAATTGAACATACTGCCCAGTGGAGGAGAGGTATACAAAAATAGTACTGTAATGTAATATAATATGTTCCATAAAAACAGTATGAGCAAAAAACTCTGTGAACACAGAGAAAGGAGCTGTGGAATAACACAAAAGGCTGCAGAAAGAAGTATGAGTAAATATTTGCTCTCAGGAATAACAAATAGGGAGGTTACTGGGCAAAAAGGGAAAAGAATGTTCTAGGATTAATGGCACAAATACTGGCATAGAGTTAGGAGTGTTTGTGCTCATTTAGGTCTGTGAAATTCCATGTGGCTAGAACATGGATAAATGTTAGGTTGTGTTGGAAGAGAAGACTAAAGAATGGTGGAGATGTAGAAGAAAGGGAATTTGGGTACCATTATAAGCAGTGTAAACTTTATCTAATTCAAAAACAGGAGGCCCAAAGTGGCTTCTAAGCAGGGGTGAGATATTATCAGATTTGTATTTTGGATAGAAAACCTCTAGCAAAATATAGAGTATAACTTTCACTCACAGACACAAACTTGTTCTCAGGGTTGCAAGTAAGTAGCATTCATAGAAATATCTTTATTTCTATGGCATTGATCCTGTGGCATATGGTCCAAAAGGCAACTTTACCAGTTGATATCTATTTTTCAGGTGATGCAGGACGTGGCGATGTAGATTTCATCTAGTCTGAGCAAGACTAGAGAGGAAAGACAATGGAGTAGAGAAGGTAGAGGAATTGTGAAGTTCTAGTGCGTGGACGTGCGAAGGATAATGGCAGGAGCTGACAGAAGAAGGTTCTGTGCATGTGAAATACCTTAGAGTTCAGTTCTTATAGAGATGGGTGGGGGAAGGGGAATATATTGGAAGAATTTCAAAGGGAGAAGGTCTGTGTCTAAATGTGGAAGAATAATTATCTGAAGAACATTGACTTTGAAATATGTAGGTTGTGGGGCAACTAGAACTTGACTTTTATTACCAATAAGGAAGTGCAACTTTTGGAGAGCAATTTTTCATTAAGAAGGAGAAGGAACGTTCATTAAAAATGTTGACTATTCACCGTAATTCCACCTTTGACATGTTTAAATCTTGGGCAAGTCACTTAACCTCTTAAGCATCTCCATTCAGGAAAAGAAATAATCAAGTATGTGATAACCAGTAGAAATACCTTGCACAGGTTGATTTTTATTAGTAGTAATGATTACATTAAACAGAGTGCTCCAGAACAGGAAAATAAGTAGAAGGAGGATTAAAAATAGGTTGAGAAAATCTATTTGTTATTGCTGACAAATTCTGAAAGTCTCTTATGGTAACCTATAGTTAAGCCATTTTCAGCCACTTCATTTGGAATTCAGTAAGAATGCGTCCTCTCCAAAAGGGGTGAGACAATGAATGACTCAGACTGAACTAGGCTGGCAAAGTAGTTCACTCATCATAGGAAAATGTTATTTATGTTAATTTGCCAATGCGAGAGAATTTATAGGGTCAGAACCACCTAATGCTCACCTAAAACAGAAATGAAAAGGATTTTGCATCAATCTTTAAGGAATAAATATAGGAGAACCAATTACACCACTCTAGCTGACATTATGCTTTCATATACATTTTCCCCATCCTGTGTGGGAGGGAGAGAAGGGGTTATTAACTCAGCGTTGCAGATGAAGACAGACATGGTCAGAATGATCTGCTCAAGGTCATGCAGTTAGTAAGTGGTAGAGCAGTCCTGTGTGTGTCTCCACTATTTGCCTCTGCTTCTCAAGAAATATATGCTTATTTCTGCCCAGGGTATTAAAATATGGTACTGACAATGGTAACTCCATAGAGGGAGACACAACTGACAGGCCAGTTCTGAACCTGGCTTCTGACTGTAGCTTGAATAATCACTTTTTTAGATTTTTAGTTGAAGTTGTGGTTTATAGAACCTACTGTTTTTGTACATTCTGTACACTTTCATTAACAAATTGGGAAGACTCTTTGGATTCTGAACAAAGACAGTTTTTCCCAAAGAGTGGTCAATGCAAGACTGTGAAAAGGACGATCCCCAAAGCTAAGGTAAACAGAAGGGTCATTGCCAAGGGATGAGGGGTGCCCACAGACAAGGAAATGGTGCACTGATTACGTTTTGTGTGTATTCTGTTCGTGGCTTTCAAAAAGCTTTTACTTATAAACATCTTATTATACTGTAGATTATGTCTCTTCCTCATTTTTTACTCCTTCTCAAAATGTTGTACTTCAACTCTGTTTCTGTGAACTCTGTTGTATGCCTTTGTTTCTTTATCGAGGCCTAAGATTCTCCAGTTTTTCTCAGATCATCTGTTTTTATATCTTGCCACCAGCATATAATTTCACCTCATACTCATTAAATATGGTACTTTCTCCATTTTGCTTTCTGACCCCCAATACTTAGAAACACCCTTCCACACCCCATTTTCAGAGTCAGGCATGTATAGTGATTACAATGAATTATAAATCTTTTCATGCTGTTTTTTCATTTCTTTATTTTAAAAGTAATGTATTCTCATTGTAAAAAAAAAAAAAAATCAACTAGTTCCAAAGGATGTAAATTAAAAAATAAAAATTCCCCTCTCCCACCCTGTCTCCTCAATCCCCAATCCCCCTACCCCAGAGGTAGTCTTAAAAGTCTATTGAGTGTGAAGCCAGAAATTTTACATGTATACAAACAAAATCATATTTTAATACTGTTCTGCAACTTTCTTTTCATTTAACAATTTCTCTTAAAGATGTATTTACAGCAATAGAATCAGATCCACTTAATTACTTCAAATTTCATGATTATCCATTTTGTATGGATGTAATGTGAATTACAGATTTAAGCTATTCCCTCTGGTCCAAGAATGTCTTCAGTGTTTTCTCTGTGTCAAACAGTGCTTTAGGGAATATTCTTGGACAAAAGTCTTTGCATATTTTGTATGTGTGTATATGTAGGACATTTTTCTGGAAATAGAATTCTGACTGTGTTTTATTCATTCTCAGACACTTTCCTCATACTTCCCTAGTCTTGGTCTGAGCTGTGGCCATACAAGCTCCATGCATGCCTTGCTTCTGGGCTGCAAACTGATGTCTGCAGCCCCTAACTCTTGTTAAGTTGAAATCACCAGTAGAACACAAAAAAATGGTATATTGTTCAGACTGAGCCCTGGAACTACTGAACCGAAATTTCCACAGGGGAAGTCTGGGCTTTCATATGTTTTGGTTTTTTTTCAGTTATTAGAATAAATTTTGATTTAGAATGAGAACAGAAATCACAACAAATAATATGTTTTTAAAGCTGCCAAATATCATAAGCATTACAAAAATATTTCATTTTGTTTCAACATTTCACATTGTTTTCATTAATTAGTTAACTGCCTGACATGTCCCTAAAATACTTACTTTTGGCTGCATGTTCTCTGATTGCTTTTTTTTTTTTTTACATTAAAGTTTATTTGGGTGACAATTGTTGGTAAAGTTACATAGATATCAGGTACAATTCTGTAATACATCATCTATATCTCACATTGTGTGTTCACCACCCAGAGTCAGTTCTCCTTTCATGATTCTGATGTTTATTCAGAGCTGAAGACCAATGGTTCCTATTTTCCAGTTTTCCCCATGATTTCTGGCTATGTCTTCCCTCTGACCCAGTTCTTCAGTTTCTGGGCTGTCACTGTTTTCTTTCACAATTTCTTTTCATAAATTATTGAAGGTTTGATTTTTAGCATTTATTTTTCCACTTACTAACTTCAAATTCTTTATCTTTGGTATTGTTTTCATTTCTTTTCACTTGAAAGTCATTTTTACCCGATAAACAACTATGTCCCGTTTAAGCCCTCCTGTTCACTACAATGAACAAGCCAGTCCACGTTCTAGAGCACCAGGCATTCTATTCGGGCTCCATCAGAGACCTTCTTACTCTATTTTTGGGCTCCCGACTCAGGCTGAGTATAACAGCAGCTCTGCCACTTACTCGGAGTGTGACCTTGTACAAATTCCTTGGATTTTCTGTGCCTCCATTTCCCCATGTGTAAAGTGAGGATGATAATAATAATGCCTACCTCAAAGAATTGTTGTAAGGAACAAGTGAGCTGTTTTATGTGAGGCACTTTAAAAGTAATTGGAATATAGCATTCATTCATTATATGCTATTAATGTTATCCAACTCCCTCCAAAAAGATTATGAGACAGACAACTAAGGGGCTTCCCTCTCTTCAGTTGCGTGTTTCCACTTTCTTTGACCTCTTCATCTGGTTATACGTTGCTTTCCATGTTCCAGTATTTTGTTGCTACCTATCATCTGTTATCATTTCTATTCATACTCTTTGGCCTTGAGTATTTTAGTCATTGAACTAGAGTTTCCAGAAGTAGCAGACATAAACACGTTCAACCTGCTAGGTTTAACTTGAAGTCTTCATTCTTTCGTCATCACAATTTAAACACAGACATAAGTACTTAAAAAGTTTCAAATTATTTTCCCCAATCCACTATGACCATTTCATATTTTTCTCATCCATTGTTTAAAAATATTACAACCAAAAACGTCATTTCTCAACAGTTCCTAGTCATGAGTTATGAGCAACGTCCCAGAATTGTGAACTTGATGGTGTATTGGGCCCCACTGGAGAAGGCAGCCTTGGTAGATTGCTTTTCTTTTCATCTTTTAAAAATTTCTCCTTTAAAATTATTTTTCACATTATCCTTTCTCTAAATGTATGCCCTAGATACGTAATGGCTTTTTATTCTATACTCTTCTTACATCGTTTGCTTTGGACCCAGGTAGATAACAGTATTTCTGATTATTTAAAAGTGGGGTCTTCTTTTAGGGTCAGTAACTTCAAAGATGGCTCCAATGATGCCTGCCTCCTGATATTCACAGCCTGTGTAATCCTTTCCCTTCCACTAACCTGTTTCTAGTCAATAAAACATACTGACACTGAATGTCACTTCCATGATAAGGTTATAAAAGGTTATGACTTCCATCTTGCTAGCGGACTCTGTCTTACTGGCTTTGATGAAGTAAGTTGCTGTGTGGGAGAGATCCATGTGGCAAGAAACTGAGCGTGGCCTCCCACCAACAGCCTGCAAAGACTGAGGGCCTGGTTCCCTTGGCCTCAAGGGACTGAAACCCACCGACAAGCACATGAGCTTGGAAGTATCTGAGTCTTTAGAGGAGACCCCAGCCCTGATCAGTACTTTAATTGTAGTCGTGTGAGAGACCCTGACACCCATTACGCTTTAGTTGCTGACCCACAGATAGCATGAGATAATAGATGTGTGTTGTTTTAAGCCACCAAGTTTGTGGTGGTTTGTTATATATCAATAGGTAACTAATACACCTGGCTTCCCCTGCACTTACCCATCACACTAATAGCTCTGCTACTGCTCTAAGGATGCTCAGTTTGCCTTGTCTGTTTCTTTCCCTTTCTCTAGATACTGCATTCTCAACTGTGTAGTATTCACAAGCTTTTTTTCTATCAGTATTTGAAGATACATGTACAAGAGGACGAAACAAATTGTTGATTTCAATGTGACAAATATAAAGCATAATTCTCCAATGTTAATAATAAAATGAGCATTTCTCTACTTATCTATGGTTTATTAAGTGTTTCCATAAATACTATAGGATTTGGCATTACCATCATTAAACGGTTGAGGAAACTGAGGTCGATAGAACTTAAGGGATTTGTCCCAGGTCACATGCCTAATTAGAAGTAGAACTCAGACTGGCATTTAGGGCCGCTGACTCCAAAGCCTTTGTTTCATCCATTGCACTAGGCTGCCAGATCCCGTCATCTGACTGGTAGAAAATTCATATATTTGCACTATTTTACAAATGAAATTTAAAATTAAAAATTTTTTTTGTCTTATCAAATCTCTTTTCCTGTCACATATTTTTTTCCGTAAAGCTAATTAAATTCATTTTGTGTGTGTGTGTGTGTGTGTGTGTGTTTTATTTAGCTCTACACCAAGTATGTCATTCTGCCAGCAATCATAGCAAAAATTCCTGAGATACATGCTACAAGTGTTATGTATTCTGAATTAAGTGAAGTATCCCAGTTTCTAATGGCCTTTCTTTACCACTCTATTTACCAACTCTTGTACTATTTTTGTCCTTTATCAAAAAAGAAAAAGAAAAAAACTGAGTCAGTAGATCATTGATCTTACCCAGAGCTCATTTGTTTCTGAAATTGTCCATTTCTCAAGATATATATATATATATATATATATATATATATATATATATATATATATATATTACCTCTCTGCCAATTTATTAGCTCATAGATAATAAATAAAAGACTACATCTTCCTTATACTCACATTTTAGGAGAAGACCCAGAAGGTTTAACTTTATGCTCCCATAATGTGCATGGAGTACACTAAAAGACAGTTATCCCTTACTGTACCATTTATTGAGCTTCTGTAACAGATATTAGTTTCTTACTTAAGTTAACCGTTTTTGCTAATTATAGAAGCATTTAAAAATACTAAGAAGCATATGCATACATAATACTAAAACCATTGAATCACTGTCAACACTGTTAATTTTGTGATATATATATATATATATATATATATATATATATATATATATATAGAGAGAGAGAGAGAGAGAGAGAGAGAGAGAGACATGCACGCACACACATATATTTATATTTATTCAAAATCAACACTTGCTTAATACATATTTACAGTAAGGTGTCCTTTCTAGAAAATGTAAATGTTTTTAATAGTAACAAAACTAAAAAACAATGTCAACATTAATACTTTAGTTGTCATCTCACTACTTAGCTCACTAGTGTGTGTTTTGTCTCAGAAAAAGATGCAGTTTGCTCATAAGAGCATCAGGAGAGAAAATAGGAGGGAGAATCATAGTTTCAGATTTTTTGTTTGTTTTAGTTATGCTTTTTTGATAGTTATAGAAAACATAATTTTTGGATGGAATTCTTAATATGCACAAAAAATACATTTTCCCATTGGTTTTTATGAGTAGTCCCTTCATGCCTTGTTTTCTGGAATTAGTTAGGGGTGTTAAATTAAGGGTAAAATAAGCAGGGAATAAGTATACTTTCATTTATGTGTGTGTTTATGTGTACATATATATTCATATATGCAAATACACTTGAAGCATAACCAATATCACACTGTAAACTGTATATATGTTTTATGTGCTGCTAGTTGTTTTACTTAACATACATCCTGAGAGTTTTCCCATATTCATTAATATTTTCAAGAACGCGAGTGTTAAGGATGGTATAATTTTCTATCATAAATCATGCACCACAATTTATTCTTGACCACAACCTTATTTCTTGTGAACACAAACTGAGGTTGTAAAAGTTTAGGAAAAAAATATACTCATTTGTTTTATGTTTATTATGTTGGTGGGGATGAGTATTTCCACAAAACGCCTTTTCTGTGGAGAGATGGGGAAATTGAGACTAGGGAGCCTCCCTGAACTTCCTAGCAGTGTCCTCTCAGTGCTCTCCACCGGGCTGTGCTTTTCCTTCGGCAGCTGAGTACTGCGTTTCTGAATGCTCCATCCTGAGCATTCTAATCTGTGAGTGGATGGACAGGAGAGGAGCTGGTGGGGAAGGAAATAATAATGGATTAGAAAGCTGCAGGACAGGCTGATGTAGAAACAGTTCTTGCACAGTTAGGGCATGCCCAAAGATTTTTAATTTGTTTGTTTTGTTTAATAAAAGCCTGTGGGTCTCAGAATCAGACCCTGACAACGAGTATGTATTAAAATGTCTCTTTGTTATCTTTGGGCTTTCAGATCTTATTCTGGTTCAGAGGCATGTGGTGTTTTATTTAAAAGGTTGCTTGTTAATTTGACACCATCTATCAAGTAGTGAGTAGATCACCACTGAGACTTTGGGATCTTGTCATTTTTTTTTTCCTTTAGTTTTTAGAGAAGCGATCCTGTTAATTTCTTTTCATATTTTCAGGGATATTACAGTGGGAATTTTAGAGGGCCTGGGTCAGGCATATCTCATCTGCTGTCACAATAACCCCAAAATGTTACTTCTATATATTACAAATTTTTAAAAGTTTTGTATGTGTTTAATATTTTTAGTCTATTAATTTATCTCTTTTTTTTGTCGCTTTAGAGTAATAGGAGCCAAGTGCAAGTAATAAGTTCTAGATTATGGTTGTGTAAGACATAATCTCAATCATAGACCCTTTCACGTGTATGGTAATTGCATAAATGTAAAGTTGTATTAAGTATTTTTATTTTTTGTAGTATGAATACAACTTTAGATAGTTATATATGTATAGAACATGCATTTTCAACCTAAATATTTCCTGTGTATGGAATCATATATCTTGTTAAATATAGAAATAATAATTTTAGAATACACCCAAAGACTTTGAATCTACTTATTTTTAAAGCAAATCCTGTATAAAAGTGCTTTAATGTCCATTGTTCTGCCTAAATGATTCATTTCCAGCAGCCTACGTCAAAGGATAGGAAACCTGGATAGGTTAAGTGCTAGATTTTAATATTAGCTATTTCCAAATGTTACCTTTGTGGATTGTCCTCCATTGAGAAAAGAGATCAGCTTCACTCTTCACTTGTTCAATAATGATTGCTGGGAGCACAGTAAACTTGAGAGGGATGAGTGACCCTGGAAAATATTTGACTAGTGAGACCTTTCCTTATACGAAGGAGGAGAGCACTGTAGATGTGGTAGAGAGAGTCCATCAAGCCCCAGAAGTACTTCAAATCCTTATCAAAGGACAACTTCATCGGCAAGTCTCATCACTGGCATCTGTCACTGTCTCCCATTACCCAAGTAACCTTTTTTTTATAAAACAAACTGTTCACACACACACACTTAATAACACAAACCCCAAAGCATGTAACACCTCATTCACCTCTAAAAGTGGTTTAATTCACGGCCAATTTCACTGAACTGAAGAAAATAACATTAGGCAAGTCAATTGGGAAAGTAGAACTGACATGCCCAACATTATTAGAAAACCGTTGTTCAGATCCTTAAAATATCAGGCCTAAAACAAGAGCTTCACACCTTTTACTCTCAGAGCTTTGGGAACGGCATTGGATTGTGCTGGTTTCCGACCATTTTACCTTTTAAGCATTCGCCTTCTAAAATCACTGGACTTGGACTATGAGCAGACATAGTAGAAGTTTATTTTTTATCTCTGCTGTTGTGTCTATATTTGCAAAAGAAAGTTATTTTATTTAAAAGTGGTTTTCTATTTTATATATATTTGAAAAGCCTAATACTCTTTTCTCTTGTGGTTCTCTTTTCGTCCCCATTAGCTGTATTCAGTATCCACAGAGTATCAAGCTGACTTCAAAATTAGCTAAAAAGATTACATTTGGTGATATGAATGGATAATCTGTGCATATTTGTTTCCCATGAGGGAAAAACTTGGGAAACTATTTCCAAAACAGCAATGCTTCTTAAAAAGACAATGCCTAGAGAATTCTACCACTAAGATCAGCTGATTGAATTTTGTAAGCCTCTGAAAAAACTTCCAGAGTTGAAGAACCAAGTCCTTTAAAACATGTATAGGGGTACACCTACCCTAGATCTCCATGCTGGAGACTTACTCTCAATGAGAAAAGGGAAACAAACCTCTACGCAAATAGTGATTTCCCAAAAGGAATGAAAGATAAAAAAAGGAAATTGGTGGTTTTGGTATGACATGCTTTCTCTTGCTGACCCTGAATGAGTCTATTTTTCTCTCACTCCACCTTCCTAAACCTACCTACAATTTATACCCTGTGCTCATTCATCCAGCAATTATGCATGTTCTTCAGTCCTTACATTACTTAATGAGAGAAGTACACTTACATCCTGCTTCTCACATGTTAAATAAGATATTTTGGTATCTATCATTAGCCTCTAGCATTGGAAAGAGAATGGGGAAAGTTTTCCCTTGAAATATGTACTTTGAAAATATAACTCAGGCAGTTCTTCCAGTAAAGGAATGTTTTATGTATTCTGGTTTAAAAACTTACTATTTTGTTAACCATGGATAAATTATTAACCCCATTAAAATTCAGTCTCTTTATATTTAAATTGGGGATAATAAAGTATATCTTGGACCCTAAATATAAGTAATGTATCTAGCATAATGATCAGATGCTTACAAAATTGAATCGACTGATCTTAATGGTGGAATACTCTAGGCATTGTATTCTCTAAAAGCATTGCTGTTTTGGAAATAGTCTTCCAAGCTTTCTCTTCATTTCAGACAAATCTGCACAGATGATCCACCCATTTCATCAAATGTATTCTTTTAGCTAATAATAGCATGGTACATATTATTGGTACATTTTTATTGGTACATAAAAATGATAGCTATTAGTATTATCATCATCATTCATAAATTCTTCAACTCAGTGGCTTAGTTTTTCTCCATTTCTTCTCCTACAAAGTCTTTGATTAACTTAGATTTGGGAAGGGGTATTTATTTTACAATGATTTGTTAAACTATACACTTATGTAAATTATATTTAGTAAGAAAAAGTTAAACATTGGGATTTGAAAGACATTGAAACTTTCTACACTCATTTTTTCTCATTACAGTGTATTATCTGCTACAAAGCTAGATCTGGATTGGTCGTCGTATACACAACTTACACTCATTATATCCAAAAATGAACTTACTATCTTCTGTCCTTCCTCACTTCCTCTCTCTTCTTCCCATCTTCCCTTCCTTTTTTAAAAAAAATCTCATTCCTTCCCCATCCATTTATGGGTTACCTACTATTTTCAGGTCCACTACTAGGGAATAGGCATACAATCATGAAAACAGTTACAATCCTTGTCCTCATGCAACTTACAAACTAGCTAGTGAGACACATTCAACAAATATATTACAGAAATAATTGTATCAAGATAGAGTTGATGAGTGTGATGAAGGAAAGCTCAGAATTCAATACAAGTAAATGACATGCAAATAAGATGGAAAATAGTCTGGGAGTGCTGGGGCAAGTCATGGATGCTGAGATCTCTGAGCTGAGATATGGAGGATGAGGTGGGGTAACATGTCTTTCCCCAGATTTACACATCCTCTTCCTTTGTTTCTTTTCAAACACAATCATCTTCCCAATCACCCAGGCTTAAAATCTTCACATTATCTTTGATGCTTTATTTATTCTCTTTTGCCTCAACAAGCCCAATTTTCTTGATTCGGCATCTTCTTTCCTCTATGCCCATGAATGACTGGATTCCCATTCTCACTACATTAGTTATCTCCTTCTTTACCTTTTTCCTGCAGCTTTGTTTTGGTGGTTTTTTTTGTTCTTTTTTTATCCCCCCCAACTTGTGTCACCGTCCATATTTCCTGTCCGTAGCCAACCAACCCTCTGGCGTACAGTTGCCAGGTTAACTCCATGGAACACACTGCTGATCTCAACTCAAAGAAATTTCATGGCAGGTCTGCTCACAGCATATAATCTGAATTCCTCACCTTGCTGTTCAAAGCTTATAATGAACTGACTCCATCTCAGTTTTTAAAGCTTGATTTTCAGCTCTCCTCTATGTCTTCCTGGCTGGCGTGGACACTCCACAGTCCAGCACTTTCCCACATGCATGCCTGTGTCTGGGCCCCTCCCCTTTCCCCTTTCTTACTCACGTACACCTGATCCTCCCTCAGGTCCTTGCCCAGATACCTGCCTTCCCACTATAACTCACTTTGTTTCCACTGAGAGTAATTTCCTTTTCTCTGAATCCTCAATATGATGAGATTCCCAGTATGATAGCGTGTGTCACCTCCCTCACCTAACAGAACTATTTAGAGAGGGAAGAAGGTGGAACTCTTCAGAGCATGAACTCTGGAACCAGACTGCCTGGATTCAAATCCTAGCTCTGACACTTCTTAGCTGTGTGTGTCACTTAAATTCTCTGTGCTCCATTTCTCTTCTTTAAAATAAAAGACCGAACTTTATAAGGTATTGTGAGGATTAAATGAGTAAATAGTGCACAAATGTTTAATTTAGTGTCTAACAATAGGGCTGTATAAAATATTTGGTATGATAGTGCCATTATTTTTATCATTTACATGTAAATTTACTTCTAAACTATAACTTGAGGACCAAATCCACATCTGATTTATGTTTATGGCTTTGAAGTCCCTTATTGCCTCACACATATAAATAAATAGTGGAGGTGTGAATTAGAATCACAATTTTAGTGAACCCTAATTGGATTTTTCAAAGAATCTGTTTTGAAGATAACATCTTCTTTATTAAATTAGCTAAACTAGATCATTGAACAAATATTTAATATACGTATTTTTGGTGTGTAAAGCACACAGAATATATGGAGAAGTGTGCCTTCTCTGATTTTACATTTGATTCAGGGAGATACCCATACAGATAATTACAATGTAAGATAAGGTAGAAAAAGTATACAGTCAAAAAATGATTATCAGAATTCAAAAGGAGTGACTGGAATGATTAGGAAAGAATTTATTGAGGTGATGAGATGGAATTATACTGCAATAAAAATGGTACCTTTTAGAACAAGGAGAGATTGAATGACTGGGGAGGTGTAGTAGAGGATAATCCTCTCAGGGCTATTTTAGACAGGGATTAGGTATTGCAGGAATTGTGAAGGCGGGAATAAGGAAGGTTCCAGATGGAAGGCAATGGAGGCTGACCTGGCTGGCCAATCTTGGGCAGTAAAAAGAATTAAGTTTGGTCGTATGAAAGACTTAGAGACAATTGATAGAAACTCCTAAAAGTTAGAATTAAAGAATTTAGATTTAATCTGAAATCCTATAGTTCTCTGATTTGGTTAATGAATGATCAAAATAATATTTTTAAGTTTTAATCAAATGGATGTGTTTATATCAAAATTAACATGTATTAAACATCAGATTATGTAATAATTGTTTTAATCT
The DNA here is from genome assembly GCF_964194185.1 of Rhinolophus hipposideros. Lineage (NCBI taxonomy): Eukaryota > Metazoa > Chordata > Mammalia > Chiroptera > Rhinolophidae > Rhinolophus > Rhinolophus hipposideros. Next base: position 11,976,092 of record NC_138047.1, on the reverse strand, counting down.
GTGAGTCATCAGATGATCCTGAAGGTCTCTTTCTTTCTCTCCTCATCCCACAGGTTGTTATTTTGTATTTTGAGCCAAGCACATTTCGCTGTATTCTCCTAAGATGGGTCCGTCTTCTCGGGTTTGCTACTGCTTATGGAACTGTCACTCTGAAGCTTCACAGGTATATTACATTTTATTAGTTTTTATTCTCCTGCAGGATCAAAGTGTTTGGCTTAGTATGTAATTGCAAGCTGGATCAGCCACTTAAATGGTTTAATCTCAAGAATTTAGGTAGCAAGATGATATACATTTTTCATTTTCAAGGCAGTATCTTTAGGATTCTTTAGGAAAGTCTTTAATACAACTGAAATTGAACAACACTCTTTAATAAAATGTGCCATTCGTTATGGAAAGGTTAATTCTGAATAAACCATAAGTTCAGTACAAATCCACAACAGTGTTTACTAGCTAAGAATAGGAATAAATACAAAGACAATACAGCTGAAATAATAATCCAGGTCGAGAGCCACCAAAGAATCCGATATAGTAGGATTTAGTAAGATGCATACTTGACTCAAACTACTGTCCTCCATTGCCAGGTTCCACGCCCCCAGATAATCCTGCTGATATACTATGGGCGAGTTTTCTTTAAAGAGTGCTTTTTGGCTTTCCTCCTTTACCAAAGTGCTCTACTGATTATCAACCTTGCAAATTGGAGAATAGAGAATACTGTCAATTCCCTTATACTTAGTCTCAAAACCACCTACTTTTTAAAAATGTCTATGATCAAATTAGGAAGAAAGAGGCAATAAAGTGAGTTACCTATCCACAAAGGCTAGGAATGGCTGGAAATGATTCCAGGTCTTTCCCTTGCTTCCTGTTTTCATGTTTTCCCAATGTGGTGGTGCCAAAGCGTGTAGGAGAGAAAATGCAAGTTTCTCCTCCAGGATAAAACTGGAGCTCTATAGAGGCAACCCTTTATACTCATCAGCTTTGAAGTTGTTTTGATAATCATGGCACACCATTCATATTTTCATACTAATCTGACCATAAGTGTTTCTCAATAAAAGTATTTTAATGTGGCTTATCCAACAGTTTATCTTAATTGCCATAATATGTTATATTTTTCTTTAAATGTCTCCTCTTTCAACCTTTCTTAAAATGTGGTTGTGAATCTGCATTTTATTTCCATTTCCTTTTTTTTTTTTTTTTTTTTTTTTGAGTAGATGGTACTGGGAATGCTCCACATTATCTTTCTGGAACAAATGTAAATATTCTTAATTCTTAAAATTTCTTTCTTATATGTGTCATATAGTACAAAGAATTTTAGGAGGTTCAGTTTAAATCTGTTTAGCCTCTAACTCTAAGAAATCGTAGGCTTCAATTTCCTATAACAGGAAAGGATTAGACCAATCTCTAATGTTTTTGATGCTTACATTATTCTTTCCATATCACAGCACACTTTGCTCTTGTGTCTTTCTATTCAAGTACCTTCTGGTTTCCATTCCTTATATAATAGCTATTTTTCAACTGGTGCTCACCAAAGGAAATGAGAAATCCTTGACAGCTTATAATGGACAATAAGCCTTCTGAAATCCTGAAAGATTGGGTGGCCTCTTGAGACCTGAAAGTGACCTCTCTCCCTGTGAGTCTAGCACTTAGCATCTGTTGGATTTGCTTACTTAATTGTCTTCTTCATTTTTACCTAACTTACCTTCTCCTGGAAGTGAGAGTCTTACTATTGGATCCCCAGCTCTTAGCACAATGACTGACACATAGGAGGTGTTTAAGACATATTAGTTGCTGAGTAAATGAATGAAAATATCAGATGCAGTCTTAGACGCTGATTCCATCAGTTCTTTCCACACATTATACATTCATATTCCCCTAACTCTCTGAGTGTCCTCAAGTTTCTGGAACACATAACACTATGGTTTACAAGAGGTTGTTTGGTGGGATGCAAGCACAGTATTAAATAGCACTGGATCACATAATGAGAAAACTACTTCCATTCAGGTTCCCTTTCCATCCTCCTGATAATTTCCAGGAGAAAAGTTAGTGTGGAACTAATAGGTCTTTAACACCTAATCTTCCTTTGCAACAAGAAGCAGATCAAGCTTCAGGCTCACAGCTTTCCACTGCAATGCTATATAGATAAAATTTATTAACTTTGTTTCACTGTATTTATTTCATAGTTACTTTCTATGTATAGATTATCAGTTTGTTTGTTTTTTATTGAAAGTAGCAATATAAAGTGTCCTGGCCACTCACAGGTGGTGAAAGAATTCACAAGGCACAAAGGAATAGAAGTTAGAAAGTTTACTTAAGAGGAAAAATGCCAGCAGAGAAGCTGCTGGGGCAGAGTCTAGATAGAGCAAACAACTGCTGATCTTCAGGTTAGTTTTTCTTGTGTAGAAAAGCATAGGTAATTTTCTTACAGCAGAGGATGTGATGTATAGACTGAGGTCATTTGATTGACATGGGCAGGTTATATAACTGGTTTCTTTCTGCACATGCTCTTACCCAGAATGCATACAGAAAACCCAGGGGTGGGGTGTGGGGTGGGGTGTGGGGTGGCAAGATTTAATGTTTATTTTATTTTATTTGTATTATAATGAGGCCAGAGTTCAGCTAAGGATAGACTTCAGCAGTCTGCGCAGGTGCCAAAAACCAGATAATTCTGGTCATGATCTAATCTCTTTTTTCTAGGGGTATTTTGACAGAAAAAAATTTATCTTTAGGGGCTGAACCTGGGCAGTCCCAGGGGAATCGTCACAGGCCTGGGAGTCCCCAAGAGTGCATGTGGGCGGTGCAAAGTACTGATCAACTCACCTCTGCTGATTCCCCTCGGGCTCACATCTTGTTAACTCTTTTTCTGCCTCATCATAAAGTTTTTTAAAAAATATTTCAAAGCAATAGATACAAATTGATTTAAAGAATCTATTAGCTGGTGTTCAAATATAGGTAGAAATCTTGAGGATGGTCTGCAAAGGACTAGAATTTGGGAAAGCAGATTATTTCATCTTTCTTTTGTTTATTTTAAAGACTGGAATCAAAACTGTTTTCTCTGTGATTGTGCATCTCTAGAAGTCATTGCAATGAAGAGTTATCCCACTGAAGTCTTCCATTGAGGAGGAACTGCTTCTAATTTAATGAGCTGAATGATTCTTATCCTGTCTTTACCATATGGCTTTATATTATATTCTGTTTGGTGTTTTTTCTCATATTGCTTAAATGTAACCGATTCCAATACTGTCTAAGTCTACAAACTGAACAGTCAGCACTTCAGAGGAATGTGAGCAGCCTAATGGAAGCAACTGGTTGAACCAGTTTTGTCTTCCCTTCTTAATGGGCAGCTGGCCCGTGTTACATACAGTTGACCCTTGAACAGCGTGCAGGATGGAGTGCCAGCTCCCATCCTTACAGAGTCAAAAATCCATGTATAACTTTGGACTCCCCCAAACCTTAACTACTAATAGTCTACTAGTGACCAGAAGTCTTATCAATAACATAAACAGTCAATTAGCACATATTTTATATGTTATATATATTGTACACTGTATTCTTACAGTAAGTAAGCTAAAGAAAACAAATTGTTGTTAAAGAAATCAAAAGGAAGGGAAGTACATTTATAGTACTTATTGAAAAAAAAAATCCATGTATAAGTGGACTCACACGGTACAAACCCATGTTATTCAAGAGTCAGTTGTATTCAGATATTTGTTAAGTGGATAGGTATAGTGAGTGGAACTAGGTGGATAGTTTTAGTAAATGGAACTGCAGGGAGGACCTCTGGTTGGTATCTCTTAGAGTCAAACAACATATGGCCCTGAGGAAGGACTTCTAAGATTTTGTAGTAACATGATAGAAAGACATAAATCTAACAAATCCAAATTGTATTTCAACTCTGCCTTTAACTAGTCACACAACCAAGAATAAGTTACTTTAATCCAAGAATTATTTTTTCACCTCACCTGTAAAGTTGTTGTAAAGGTTAAACATGATTACAATATATGTAAATACATCAAGTAGGAAGTTTTGGTTGCAAACTACAGACACTAACTATGGCTAAAGTAAGCAAAAAGGAAATTTATTGGAAGGATATGGGGACAGCTAAAGAACCCAGCTTTAGAGGACATGACCCGAGGGAGACTGAGGGATCAAGGTAGCCTGGGCTAAGCAGTAATGTCCCTGGAATGTCATAGTCTCATTTTCATAGGAACTTCATTTTTTATTTCAAGATTTTTTTAAAAAGTACATCCTACCTCTCTAGGCAAAAAAATCCTAAGGAGATTATCAATACTGATATTTAAAATGACTGTTGCAGTCCCTCAAGCAAATAGGCAAGATGGACTTGAGTTTTTGTTTTATTTCAGCCGTTTTCCTCAAGGCTTAGTAAAACTTTTGCACATTTCTTTCTTCATCTCTTGATCTCCCACTGCTTGATTATAATATTTACAGACTTCCAGAAGCTCTAAAAACTTGAAGCGAATGTGAGAAATGAACAGGACCTCACTCTGTCACAAAAATATTGTTAGCCTGGGATGAGAACTTGAACATTTCATTCACTTTTACCAAATCTCCCACTTGTTTCTTTAGCCATCTCTCCCCACATTTGAGAATCATACAGGGAAAGACTACCACACCAATCCAAAGGAAAGTTGAATAAGAGTCCTTTGTTTATTAACAGTGTAATACAAGCATGTAATACGTTGGAGGAGGGGATGAGAGTGATCCTTCTCTTCAGGGAGGAGTATTTTATCATTGATATTTAGGATATACATCGTGGTGACAAAAAGCAGACCAACTTTTAACTGTCTTTATTATTGTCTTAAATTCTCTACAGACAAATGGGCCCCTTTCTTACCTTTACTTGAGGTAGACCACTCCCATCACCCCACCTCACTGGCAGGCCATTTTTGCAAAAGCAATTTACTTGAACCTGAAATTGTTTATGCCTCTTTGGAAAAAGAAATAAGGAAGAATGGTACAGGTTTTAGCAACTCAATTGTGGATCATAAGGAAAAATAGAAGTGAAGTAGGCAAAAATAAAGAAAGTTCATTTAGAAAAAGGAACTTTATTCAGTAACCATAGATACGTTGGATTTATGAATGATATAGGACATCTAGCACCTGCCTGGATGTGTGAAGTGACAGAATATCTGCTAAGCTAGGTTGGTTGGTTGGTTGATTTTGTTGGTTGTTGTTGGTTGGTTTTAAGAAACTTGGGAAGGCAATATCTTTAGGCTCAGAAAAGCCAAGTATATTTTCAGGAGGCAAAATGAGGAAATGTTTTAAGTGAAAGGGAATAGAGAGAGATGAAGAAACTTAATGCTAAAAGAATATTTTCTATTCCCTGTAATATGGTTGCTGAAAACAAATTGCTTTTTCCTTATTCAAAGGCTAATCAAAAAAAAAAACACAAGACTTTTTTGTACTGTATTTAAAATGAATATTTAAGCAAGCTGTGAAAAAGCCATCTTCTGGCTCTAGACTAGGGATTTTCATTTCATGAATTATTCAGCACTTTTTGCTCTGCATACAGCATAGTACACAGCACTTTTCTCTGCCATGCTCATTAGCACCAAATATTTACATATATATATGTTTCCTAGTACAATTTGAAAAGTGGAAGATATTTATATTTATTTATTTTATGTATTCTTATAAGGATACATAAAACACCGTAAGATATTCTAAATTTTTAAAAGAGCAAAATAAAGAAGGCAAGTGTGCGACTTTGTAGAAAAGCTAAGAGCTCATGAAGAAATGAAGATTGTCTTCTGTACCTTAACTTGTGATAACTACTGGGTGGCAGGAAATTTGAGATGGAGCCTTAGGCAAATGCCAGAAGTACCGTTATTAGACTTTGTCTATTGAGTGCAGACCCATCTGCCTTAAGAGACCATTGAACAAGGTGTTGATTAACCCTCATTTATGAAAGCCTGTTTATGATAATAACCTTTGTTCTTAGGAGGCTGAGCCAATGCCCATGGGCATACACAAGATTCTTCTAAAAGTCTTCTTGCATTCACCCCAGCACACAGATGAATGTTTAAGGTCCCAAATTATGACCCAAATGGTTTTAACGTAAAACAATTTCAAAACGTCTTTCTACAGTTCCTACCTCAGTCAAAATAACGTATCGGTAAAGCGTCCTTTGAACATATAGCTGTAGACATTGCATTTTGACTGGAAAATGGGAAAATCCTGGTAATGATATGAACTTCAGGCCCTCCTTTCTGCTGAGCTCACCATGATTTCTCATCTTTACTGGCTGTCTACTCTGGATGTAGAGTACCTTCAAGTGGAGAATTACTCATAGTGACATTTCTTAAGAACCACGTTGTCCCAGAGGAAAGGGATTTATTCATAAGCTTCCAAGAAACATCTCTTTCCTTGCTAGCAGTGTGTACTATTTAGACCGTATTAAACAATAATCATTCTGACATTCTTTTTTTTTAATTTATTGGGGTGACAATTAGTAAAATTACATAGATTTCAGGTGTACAATTATGCATTACATCATCTATAAATCCCATTGTGTGTTTGTCATGTGGGATGGCCTGCGGGGTCTCTGCTCCCGCTCCCCATCTAAGAACGTAGGATATGGCTAGGCCAAAAAGGAAGACCCACGGAGCCATAGGTAGGGGAGTCATACCACTGTGGTCTCACTGGAGGCTGGAGTCACACGATGTGCGACCTGCTGTCCACTTTGCTGCCAACCGACCTACTCTCCTCGACTCTCCTCGACTCTCCTTCACTCTCCTTCACTCTCCTCAACCTCCCTCCGTAGCTGCGGCAGTTATATTAGTGGCCAATGGCTCAATGGTTACAGCTGACGGCCAACCAGCCACAGCTGACGGCCATCTACTACCCGAGCCAGCATCTCTCCACATGGGGCAGAGAGCCTGGAAACTGCACTCCTGGCTCTGTCCCCACACTCTACCCCTACAGGGTCTCGCCTCACAATCTATGCGACAAGCGTCTTCCGCGAGGGTCCCTGTGCGAGGAGCCTAGAGGTGAATGCAATATCCTGGGCACAGCCAGGCTCTCTGGGCACAGCTACGGTTTCTCAGGGCACCACCAGTCCTTCTGGGCACGGCCAGACTTCCTGGGCTTCTTAGGGTACCACCAGTCTCCCTGGCTACAGCCAGGGCCTCTTAGGGCACTGCCATTCTCTCTGGGCTCAGCCAGACTTCCTGGACTCAACCGGGGCTCTCAGGACGTCCCATAGATGCGAGGCCCAGTCACGCATCGTGGGAGGGTGTTTTGACACCCGAACACCTTGCTTCAAAAGTCCATTATAGCGTTCAATCATGCCAGCTGCTTGTGGGTTATACGGAGCATGAAACAACCATTGCACATCCATCCTGGCAGCCCAGCAATGCACTTCTTGCCCCCTAAAATGGGTACCCATCACTCAATGACTTGGGGTGCCCATAGAGGGTGCACAGCCACGTAAGAGTGACCACTGTATGCAGCTAATCCGCAGCCAGACACGGGCGAGCAAACATCAACCCCCTAGCAGTATCCACTGCTGTGAACGTAAACATAGCATTGCGGGCCTTAGGCAAAGGTCCAATATAATCCACTTGCCAGCGAGTGAGGGGCACCCTCCCTCGCGTAATCTGCTGTGTCTCGCAGGGGAGCCTTCGCCTTTGGGGGCTGTCCTGGGCACAGATGGCACAATCATAGCAGGGATCTCCTATCTCCTTCCATTTCAAAGGCAGACCCTAGCGTCTGCTCACCTGCCACATGGTTCGGCTTCCGGCATGCTGCAATTTCCTATGCAGCCAATGAGCCATATCAGTGGCAGGAGCCCATTCTAACCATCGGACCCGTGCTAGGGCATCTGCTTCATCATTACCTGGGGACTCTAAGGGGGAGTGACCTGTGACATGCATTAGGGTCACCTCCTTTCTCTGCCCTAGGTCCCAGAGGTCCTGCCACATGGCTTGACCCCACAGTGGACGGTGTCCTACTAACCAGTTTTGGTGTTTCCATGTAGGGAGCCACAACGTTAGGCCCCGGAACACTGCCCAGTTGTCAGTACAAATAACTAGGGGCCCAGGCTTGTGGCTGATTGCCATCCACACAGCCCGTAATTCAGCCTACTGGCTACTCTGGCCTGTCCCAGTATCAAACCAGAGGAGACAGCCCTGTCGTGTTCCTGAACATAGAGCAAAGGGCTTCACTTTTTCACTATTAATTATGAGATTAGCTGAGGGTTTGTCATATATGGTCTTTATTATGTTAAGGTATTTTCCTTCTATACCTATTTTATTAAGTGTTTTAATCATAAATGGATGTTGTATCTTGTCAAATGCCTTCTCTGCATCAATTGATATAATCATATGATTTTTGTCATTTATTTTGTTAATGCGATGTATCACATTGATGGATTTGCAGATGTTGAACCATCCTTGTGCCCCAGGGATGAACCCCACTTGGTCGTGATGAATAATCTTTTTAATACATTATTGTATTCGATTTGCTAGAATTTTGTTTAGGATTTTGCGTCTGTATTCATCAGAGATATTGGTCTGTTCTTTTCTTTTTTTGTATTGTCCTTACCAGGTTTTAATATCAGGGTAATGTTGGCCTCATAAAATGAGTTAGGGAGTACTGTCTCTTCTTCAATTTTTTGGAAGAGTTTGAGCAGGATTGGTATTAGATCCTCTTTGAAGGTTTGGTAGAATTCGCTAGTGAAGCCATCTGGTCCAGGACTTTTGCTTTTGGGAAGGTTTTGGATGACTGATTCAATTTCGTTACTGGTGATCGGCCTGTTTAGATTTTCCAGTTCTTCATGGTTCAGCCTTGGAAGGCTATATGTTTCTAAGACCTTGTCCATTTCTTCTACGTTATTGAATTTGGTGGCATATAGTCCTTCACATATTCTTGGATGATCCTTTGCATTTCTGTGGTGTCCGTGATAACTTCCCCTTTTTCATTTCCGGTTTTGTTAATTAGTGTCTTCTCTCTTTTTATCTTAGTGAGTCTAGCCAAGGGTTTGTCAATTTTGTTAATCTTTTCAAAGAACCAGCTCTTTGTCACATTAATTTTTTCTATTGTCTTTTTGTTCTCTATTTCATTTAGTTCTGCTCTGATTTTTGCTATTTCCTTTTTTCTGCTGACTTTGGGTTTCATTTGTTCTTCTTTTTCTAGTTCTCTAAGGTGTAACATGAGGTTATTTATTTGGGATTTTTCTTGTTTCTTGAGATAGACCTGTAATGATATAAATTTCCCTCTTAAAACTGCTTTCGCTGCATCCCAAAAATTTTGGTAGGATGCATTTTCATTGTCATTTGTTTCTTTATATCTTTTGATCGCTCCTCTAATTTCTTCTTTGACCCAATTGTTCTTAAAAGTATGTTGTTTAATCTCCATGTATTTGTGTCTTTTCCTGCTTTCTTTTTGCAGTTGATATCTCCATGTATTTGTGTCTTTTCCTGCTTTCTTTTTGCAGTTGATTTCAAAGCCTTGTGATCAGAGAATATGCTTGATATGATTTCAATCTTCTTAAATTTGCTGAGGCTGATTTTATGTCCCAATATATGGTCTATCCTTGAGAACGTTCCATGTACACTAGAACAAAATATATAGCCTAATGTTTTAGGATGAAGTGCTCTATATATGTCAATTATGTCCATTTCATCTAATGTGTCATTTAGGGCTGCTATTTCGTGATTTATGTTCTGTTTGGATGATCTATCCATAGCTGTCAAGGATGTATTTAAGTCCCCTAGTATAATTGTCTTTTGGTCAATTTCTCCCTTCAGTTCTGTTAGTAGTTGCTTGGTATATTTCGGTGCTCCCTGATTAGGGGCATAAATATTGATGACTGTTATGTCTTCTTGTTGCATAGTCCCCTTTACCATTATGAAATGTCCATCTTTGTCTCTTGTTACCTCTTTCACCCTGAAGTCTGTTTCATCTGATATCAGTATAGCTACACCTGATTTTCTCTGGATACCATTTGCTTGGAGTGTCAATTTCCACCCTTTCACTTTGAATCTATGCTTGTCCTTGTAGCTGAGATGTATCTCTTGGAGACAGCATATGGTTGGATTTAGTTTTTCGATTCAATCTGCTGCTCTGTGCCTCTTTATTGGTAAGTTCAGTCCATTTACATTTAGGGTGATTATTGATATGTGAGGATTTCCTGTCATTCTATCTTTAGTTTTCTGGTAAGGCTGTGTCTCCATTGTTTCTTTGCCTTTTTTTTGTTGTTGTCTGTTATTTCTGTGTGGTGGTATTCTATGATGTTTCCCTCTGTTTCTTCTTTTATTAGAGTACATATTTTAGTTCTGGATTTTTTTTTGAGTGGTTACCCTTAAGTTTATGTAAAAGAAAGTTTGATATTTACAGTATTCCATTTTCTTCAGCACGCTTACTTTCTCCATTCCCATATTCCAGTTCAGGTCTTTACTCTGTCCCTTTTCATGTTTTGGTTGCCACAAATTGTCCCTGTTGATGGTGGTCGAATAGCCTCCTTTAGTATTTCTTGTAGTGCAGGTCGTGTATTAGAAAATTCCCTCATCTTCTGTATGTCTGGAAAGGTTTTTATTCCTCCTTCATATCTAAAGGTTATTTTTTTGCTGGATATATTATTATTGGCTCATAATTTCTCTCTTTCAATAGTTTGAATATTTGGTTCCACTCCCTCCTGGCTTGTAGAGTTTCTGCTGAAAAATCTGATGATAGTCTAATGGGCTTTCCTTTGTAGGTTACTATCTTCTTTTCCCTGGCTGCCTTGAGGATTCTTTCTTTGTCCGTGATTTTAGACAGCTTCAATACAATGTGTCTTAGAGAAGGCCTGTTGGGATTGAGGTAATTAGGTGTTCTATTTGCTTCTTGGATTCGAGGATCCAGTTCTGTCCACAAGTTTGGGAAGTTCTCATCGACAACTTGAATATATTCTCTGTTCCCTTCTCTTTTTCTTCTCCTTCTGGTATGCCCATTATTCTTACATTGCTCTTTCTGATGGAGTCAGAAAGTTCTTGTATTTCTTTTAAGTCTCAAGTCTCTTTCTTCTTCCATCCGTGTCATTTTCAGGTTTCTATCTTCGATGTCACTGATTCTTTCCTCCATCTGGTCAACTCTACTACCTAAGCTGGCTATTTCATTCTTCATTTCTTCTATTGAGTTCTTAATCTCCAGAAATTCTATTTGGTTCTATTTTAAAATTTCAATCTCTTTCATAAAATGCTTGTGTTGTTCTTTGATTGTGTTTCTGAATTCATTAAACTGCATTTCTGTGTTTTCTTGAATCTCATTGAGTTTTTTCAGAACTGCAATCTTGAATTCTCTGTCATTTAAGTCACATATTTCCATATCTTTAAGTTCCTTTTCTAGAGACTTTTCACTTTCTTTCTGAGCTGTCTTGTTGCCTTGGTTATTCATGGCAATTACTGATTTATTATTTCTCTTCCTACACATCTACAGGAGTGGCTTCTACAACAAGTTGATAGGAAGAGGTCTTTCTTTTGTTTTCCAGTACTTGTTGGTAGAATGTTTTATTTTCTCTCTGACTGCAGCGTTTTTTCTCTCTCACACAGTAGTGCTGTTTTCTCTGCACTATTCCAGCTTCTCACACAATGGGGAGATTTCCTGGGAGACGGGCTTCTTCTCTGTTAATAGTTCACCTGGGTCACAGGGCGCAGTGTCCGTGTGGGTATGCGGAGAGCTTTTGAATTTCGAAAGCTCTTCCTGCACCAGATTCAGAACCCATATGTTTCAGCAGTTCTGTTTACTCCTGATCTTCCCAGATTGGTGGGGCCAGGGGCTGGATGAGTTGTGAGAGGTGGCCCAGAGCAATGGCGGCGACCACCATCACAGCCGGTCCCGCTTCCACAGCTTCCTCTTTTTTGCCAAAACTAGTTGGGCTGCGAATCTGTGTCTGGAGTCCACAGTTCTCAGAACAGCAAATATTCTGTTCTTTTGATCTGACATTGCTACTATTCCACTTCTAGCACTGGGCAGGTGAGGGTGGGGCGAGCTCTGGGAGGGGAGGGAGGGGGCGGCTAGTCTCAGTGCCTAAGGCTTCCGTTCTCTGCTCGACAGTGAGGGCTTAAACCACCATTTTCAGCCTTCTTCTCTCAGTCTTTTCTCCGAGGTCTCTGCTGTGAGCGTTGGGTTTAGCTGTGTTATATGCTGCCCCCTCAGCCCTGTGGGCCGTAAGCGGAGCCGTAGCAGTCCAAGTTCTTCCCTCTCCCACAGGTGCGGTAGTTCTGGGATGCAGCGAGCTCGGAGCACTGAGCTAGGTCTGTGTCCTGGGCCCGTGCGGCTTCGTCCCTGTACTTCTCCCTTCCGTCCTCCCTCGCTCATGCGATTTGCCCACCTGGAGGTAAATTCAGTAGTGGGCCTCTTCGTCTTGCCTGTCTGCTATGCAGGGAGTCCTTTGTGGAGTTATAGTTATTCAATTAGTTGTAAATTCTAGGGGAGATTTACAGAGGCTTACCTCATGCCGCCATTTTTATCCTGAATCCATTCTGACATTCTTTAAAGAATTATTAAAGAACAGTAAGACAGACTATTCTGTGGGACAACTGCAGTGTGGTTTTCCAGTACAGGAGAGAGATTGGGCTCAACTCCGAATACAATGAGGAAAAGTGGGGGTGTACAGTCAGTGAGCAGGGGCGTGGGTTTCGGTGGATAGAAAATTACTAAGAGCAAACATCATGAGTAAGATAAAGTTTCAGGCTAAACCAACTTGACAGGGTTCTTGATGAAGGCAAGACAGGGTGATCTCAGATATCAAGGGTGAGAGATTCTTGCTAAATTGACTTCACAAATTTCTTATTAAAATTGGGCAATGCAAAGACAGGGAAATACAAAGGTTGGGCCCAGTTGAGGAGAGGGCTCAGAGGAGACTGACTAAAGTTTAATTAAGGAGAGAATCTTTGTCAATAGGAAACTAAGTAAATTCCAAAACCAAAGAAAGATACTTAGCTTCAGAGGTAAATTAGAAAATATCTGAGACTTACCTCATATACCCATGCTTAGCATATACTAGAAAATAACTAGATGCCCTACAGAAAAATGACATGCTTAAGATGAAATCTTAGAAAATAAAGATTTCAGTTTGATGTTTCAGTACTGTCTCTAATACTGACATTTTAAGAAATTAAAAAAGAAAAAGATCTGTAAATAACTTGACTTTCTGTTTTTCTGTTTCTTAACTCATTATGTGCCAACCTGGGCTTTTTGAGATTAAAACAATTTCCCTAGAGATATTTGTGCCATTAATTTTTTTTTTTTTTTATGAAACAAGAAAGATCAAAAGTAATGCTTTTAACAATGTAAATTTGCTTCATAATTTCATGAGTTCATGAAGCGCTGGTGTGGAATGTACCATAAAGGCTTATGCTAATGCACAGAATTGTTTGTGTGTTATTCTGATTCTAATTCGTTTTCTGAATAACTAAAAATGAATAACTAGATACTGAATAACTAGATATATAACTAATAGTTATATAACTGCTAGTTATATTTCTTAGCTTTGCAGGCCTTACATTTTTGTCATTCTCATCACTCATTTGCTTGAAAGAACCTAGAAGAAAGGAGGCCCTTGAAAATTTGAGAAATAAGCAAAAGATGCCCTCTCACTTCTGCCTGCACTCATTTTCCTTTTCTTGGAAAACTTTTCATCTTTTGCAAAGCTGCCCGAGTCTGTGTCCTATGGGACTTTGCATACAACTTTTTATTATTACTGGCTCCCCCAGAAAATATGAAAACGAAATCTCCTAAGCTCCAATGAGTTACTCTCTTATTATAAAATCTCTGAAATGCTAGAAGAGAAGACAATTCCCTCTGCTCATTCCACCCTACCCTGCCCCTTCTAATGACTCTCGTCACACTGCCCTGTTTAGTTTCCCAAAGGACCTCCCTGAGTGACCCTAAATACAATTAATTATGTTGGTAGATTCATGTCACTTTCAGAAGCTAATTAAAGGTTTCTGCCTTGAACTATAAATTCCATTTATAAATTAATATGTTTTTTTAGTCTACACATATGAGGTACAAAAATTGGGAAATATAAGCACATTTATAAAAGATGTCTTTTATTAACTAAAGGTGTGTATTCACATAGAACTTTTATAATCAATGAGTATCTTTTTTAAAAAATTAAAAATAAAAGCAAAGTTTATTTTTTAATTGTTCTTTTCATAACATATTAACTATTATATATCAATAAAATAGGAACTGAGTAAATATCTTACTCAGAAAACTAAAGAGACTTAAAACTTTACTTATTTTGTCAAACTTTAGATGTCCTACTTGATTTGTTTTATGACACGTTACTTTGAAATATGCTATTTTAATAGCATCTGCATTCAAACTTCTCAATGTTAAACTTTTTTTTTTCATTTGTAATATACATATGCTCTAATTTCTAATTACAACATCAGAATTTTATGTCTAGATTTCTAGAAAGAGGCATGCATTAGAATATGCAATTTAGGGTCTGTATGTCAAATTTGAAACATGAGATTTTTTTTGTTGCCTGGATTGGTATGGTTTCAGCTTGCATGTGTATGTATGCACTTGAGTGTGTGTTAATCAACTTTAAAATTATGAATTAAAACCCATCTGGTAATTCATAATTAGTACTTTAGAGACTACAGCTGATAAATACTTTCTCCCAATATTCTTTGTTAGCAAGTAATAAATCTTGGATGAACTGAAGTAGCAATATTTCTTTTCCTCATGTGATGACGGAGATGTAAGAGATTAAGCGGGAAATAAGATCAATTCCTTCATGTAGCAAAAAGAAGGACAGACAGTCTTTTAAAGGCCAATGTGAGACGGTCTGCTTCTACAAGCTGTTAGCTGCATCACCTGCCTGCTGTTTCGGAGCCCAAAGGCAAGGGCTCAGCTTGTGTTATTGTATGGAACCACTTCTGTCTCTTCTGATGGACTCTGCTCACCTACCTTCTGGTTATTCTGCTGTCCCTCCCCTAGCATTCGCATGGGTCCAGTCCATAATATCTGAGTTGTATTCTCATTTTCATTCAGTACAAATAATTTCAAATTTAATTTATTCTTTGACACACAGGTTATTTAGAAGTGCCATTTAGTTTCCAAACATTAAGGGATTTTCCACAAATCTTTGTGGTTTTGATTTCTAATTCAATTCCATTTGGTCAGAGCGCATACTTTGTATGGCTTGAATCCTCTTAAATTTACTGAGGCTTGTTTTATGGCCCAGAATATGATTTATCTTGGTAAATGTTTCACAGGCACTTCGAAGAATGTGTTTTCTTTGTTTGGGGGTTGTTCCACAGTGATGTTTAACTCTTTTATATCCTTACTAATTTCCTCTCAACTTGTCATATTAATAATTTAGAGAATAGTTTGAAATTTCTTGTTTGCCTATTTCCCTCACTTTTCTTTCAGTTTTTGCTTATGTATTTTAAAATTCTGTTCTTAGATGCATAAGTATTTAGAGTTGTTATATTATCTTCATGGATCGACTCCTTTATTATTATGAAATGACCTTCATTATTCCTGGTAATATTCTTTGCTCTGAAATCTACCATGTCTGATATTAACAGCCAGTCTAGATTGCTTTTGACTACAGTTAGCATGGGATATCTTTTTTTCATCATTTTACATTTAACCTATTTTTGTCTTATGTTTAAAGTGTATTTCTTATAAACACAAACAAACAAACAAACATATAGTTGAGTCTTGCTTTTTAAATCTAATCTGACAACCTCTACCTTTTAATTCATATATTTAGACTACATTAAAAATGGCAATTGATAATCTGATGGTGTTATATATAATATTACCCGTGTTCCTTATCTATCCTCTGGTTACCCTAAAGCCCAGCACTCACAATTCACATGTCTCAAATCTAAAAGACTGGAGTTGCTCTAGCAAGGAATTTAATACTAGAAGCACACATATTCTAGAAATTTCTAGATAGACACAAATTATAGAAACTGACTCAAGAAAAAATGGAAAATCTAAACAAACTTGAAACAAGTGAAGACACTGAATTAAAAATCAAAACCCTTCACACACACACACACACACACACACACACACACACACACACTGAGCCCAGTATTAGATGGCTTCATTGATGAATTATACCAAGGATTTAAAGAATTAACACCAGCTCTTCACAAACCATCCTGAAAAATAGACAAGACAACACTTTCCTATCCATTCTTAGGCCCACATTACCCTGACACCAAAACTCAGACAAATATATCACCAAAAAACAAAACTACAGATTAACATCTCTTATGAATATAGACACAATAACCTCAACAAAATATTAGCAAACAGAACCCAGCAACCTATAAAAAGAGATTATACATCACAACCAGGTAGGATTTAGCCCAGGAATGTAAGTAAGTCAACATACAAAAATCAGTCCATGTAATAGAATATGTTAATATAACAAAGAACCTAAACCATATGATCATCCTAACAAATAAAGAAAAATCATTTGACAAAATCAACACATTCATCCTGATAAAAACACTCAACAAACTAGAAATTGAAGGAAACTTCCTAATTAGCTAAAAACTATGAAAAACCCACAGCTGACATCATGCTTAATGATGAAAGACTGAAATCTTTCCTTCTATATTCAGAAACAAGAAAAGAATGTTGATTTTATTTCTTGTATTTAACATTGTTTTGGAAGTTCTCATCTGAGCAAGTAAGCCCCTAAAAGAAATAAAATACATCCAATTGGAGAAAAAAGTAAACATAATTGCAGATGACATGATCTTTGGTAGATAAAATTTTAAGGAATCTACAAAAAAGCTATTAGAACTCATAAACAAGTTTAGTAATGTTGCAGTATACAAGATCACTATACAAAAAAAACCAGTTGTGTTTCTACACATTAGCAACAATCTGAAACTGAAATTAAGGGAAATTTTCATTTATAGTAGTGTAAAAATAAAACATGTAGGAATAAATTTAAAAACAACTGCTAGACAGGTACTCTACAGACTACTGAATGAAATTAAAGAAGACCTAAACAAATGGAAAGACATCCCTTGACCATGGTTTGGAAAACTTAGTGTCTTAAGACTGCAATACTTCTCAAATTGATTCAATCTAATCCCTATTAAAATCCCAGTTGACAATTTTGCAGAATATGACAAGTTGGTCCTAAAATTCACATGGAAATGCAAAGCACCCCTAATAGCCAAAACAATATGTTTTTTAAAAAAGAACAAATTTGGAGCAGTCATATTTCCTGATTGTTAAAACTTACTTCAAAGCTACAGCAATCAAGACACTGTGATGCTGGCCTAGGAAGAGACATATAGATCAATGCCAGATATCCTCAGGCAAAAGAACAATTGACCTCTACCTTACACCATATACAAAAGTTAATTTTAAATGGATCAAAGAGCTAAAATTATAAAAATAGGTATAACTATTTATAGTCTTGGAGAGATACCAAAAGCACAAGCAACAAAAGAAAAATAGATTATATTGGACTTCACCAAATGAAAAACTTTGGTACATCAAATGATATTATCAAGAAAGTGATAAAGGAAGGTTAAAAATTATATGATTGTCTCAATAAATGCAGAAAAAGCATTTGACAAAATTCAGCATCCATATATGATAAAAACTCAACAAAGTGGGTATAAAGGGACTATACCCCAACATAATAAAGGCCATATATGATCACAAGCCCACAGCTAGCATTGTACTCAATGTTGAAAAGCTGAAAATTTTTCCTCTAAGATTAGGAACAAGACAAGGATACCCACTCTCACCACTTTTATTCAACATAGGATTGGAAGTTGTAGCCACTTAGGAGGAGGAAGAGGAGGTGGAGGAGGAGGAGGAGGAGGAGGAGGAGAGAGAGAGAGAGAGAGAGAGAGAGAGAGAGAGAGAGAGAGAGAGAGAGAGAGAGAGAGAGAGAGAGATAAAAAATAAATAAATGAATGGCATCCAAATTGGAAAGGAGGAAGTAAAACTGACACTATTTGCAGATGGTATAATATTATATGCACGTGTTTGTGTGTGTGTGTGTGTGTGTGTATCTATGTAGAGATATATAGATAGATAGACAGGTAATACACAATGGAATATTATCCAGCTATAAAAAGAAGGAAATCTTCTCATTTGTGACAACGCAGATAGACCTTGAGGGCACTATGCTAAGTGAAATAAGTCAGACAGAGAAAGACAAATACCATATAATCACATATGTGGGTTTTTTTATTAGTTTAATGTGTACAAAAGAATGTAATAGACATTTATCATTTATACCCTTCACAAAGTGATAACCCCCTCCCCAATCTACTACCCCTCTGACATTGCATACAGTTGTTACATTTCCTCTGTCTCTATTCCTAATGCTATACTCCACTTCTTGTGACTATATATATACATATGTGTATATATATACATATACATATATGTATAGAAGTGTATATATACACATATATATACATATATACACATATATATATATAAAAATTATAGTTGACATTCATTATTATTCAGCTTCAGCTTCAGGTGTACAGCACAATGATCAGGCATCTACACCATCCCTGAAGTGGTCTCCCTAATAAAACAAGTGTCCATTGGATAACGTACAAAATATTTACAACCTTGTTGATTATATTCCCCAAACTAACTTTTGTATCCCCGTGGCAATCTATGTGGAACTTTTAAAAAAAAAATACAAAAAACAAACTGAGCTCATAGATACAAGAAACAGATTAGTAGTTGCCAGAGGTGGGGGGTGGAAATTGGGCAAAACTGGTAAAGAGAGTCAAAAGGTACAAACTTCCAGTTATAAAATAACTCATGGGTATGTAATCTACAGCCTGGTGACTATAGTTAATAATACTGTATTCCACATTTGAAAGTTACTAAGAGAGTAGATTTTAAAAGTCCTCATCACAAGAAAAAAATTGTGTAATTATATATATGGTGACAATGTTAACTAGACTTATTGCGGTTATCATTTCACAATATATACAAATATCAAATAATTATATTGTATACCTGAAACTAATATAATGTTATTTGTCAATTATACATCAATTTTTAAAAAGGGGGGAAAAGGCAAGTCATAGAGAGGGAGAAAATATTAACATATATCTGATAAAGGACTTTATAATATGTAAAGTTCTTCTACAAATTATGAAAATACAAATAATACAACAAAAATATAAAAGAATTGAACAGACTCATAAAATAATATATACAAATGGCCAATAGAACAGTAAAAGAAGCTAGACATAAAAGGCTACATATTCTATGATTCTATTTACATGAAATATCCAAAAAGACAACATTTTTAATTAAATTTATTGGGGTGACATTGGTTAGTAAAATTATGTGGGTTTCAAGTGTATATTTCTGTAATACATCATCTATATATTGCATTGTGTGTTCACCACCCAGAGTCAGTTCTCCTTCCATCACTATATATTTGACCCCCTTTACACTTACCCCCTTACCCTCTGGTAACCACTAAACTTTTGTCTGTGTCTATGAGTTTTTGTTTGTCTTCTTCCTTTGTTGCTGTCAGTTTTATATGCTACACATGAATGAAATCATATGGTTCTCAGTTTTTTCTGTCTGACTTAATTTACCTAGCATGATAATCTGAAAATCCATCCATGTTGTTACAAATGGCAGTATTTCAGCTTTTCTTATGGCCAAGTGATATTCCATTGTATATATGTACCACATCTTCTTTATCCAGCCATCTATTGAAGGCAATTTTGTTGTTTCCATGTCTTGGCTACTGTGAATAATGCTGAAATGAACATAGGGGTAACTATATCTCATATGGATAAATGTTTTCAGATTTTGGGGGTACATACCCAGAAAAAGGATTGCTATGTCATCTAGTAATTCTGTCCTTATTTTTCTGAGGAACCGCAGTACTGTTTTCCATAATGGCTGTATCAATTTACATTCCCACCAGTAGTGTATGAGGATTCCTTTTCCTCTTTGTTATTACTCGTCTTGTTGATAGTAGCCATTCTAAGCTGGTGTGAGCCATTGTGCTTTTGATTAGTGTTTCCCTAATAGCTAGTGAAGTTGAGAATTTTTTTTATATATCTGTTGGCCATTTGTATGTCTTCTTGGGAGAAGTGTCTATTCAGTTCTGCCCAGTTTTAAATTGGATTATTTGTGCTTTTTTGTTGTTGAGCTGTAAGAGTTCTTTATATATTTTGGATATTAGCTCCTTATCAAAACTGTTATCTTCTCCCATTCAGTTGGTTGCCTCTTTGTTTTATTGATGATTTCTTTTGCTGTGCAGAAGATTTGTCATTTAATATAGTCCCATTCATGTATTTTGCTTTTACTCCCTTCTCCCTTGAGGTCAAATTCATAAAATCCTCTCTAAATCCAAGGTCCATAAATTTAGTACCAATAAATTCTTTTGTGCAATTTATAGTTTTGGGTCTTATATTTAGGTCTTTGACCCATTTTGAGTTAATTTTGGTATATGGTAACAGATAGCAGTGTAGTTTCATTCTTTTGCAGGTGGTTTCCAGTTTTCCCAGCACCACTTATTGAAGAGACTTTCTTTTCTCCATTGTATGTTTTGGCCCCTTGGCCAAAAATTATCTGTCCACATATATGTGGGTTTATTTCTGGGTTCTCAATTCTGTTCCATTGGTCTGTGTGCCTGTTTTTCTGTCAATAACATGCTCTTTTGATTATTGTCGCTTTGTAGCATAAATTTAACTCAGGGAGTGTGATACCTCCAGCCTTGTTCTTTTTTCTCAGGATTGTTTTGGCTCTTCAGGGTATTTTGTGATTCCACACAAATCTGATGATTTGTGTTTTTTACTTTAAAAAATGCCATTGGGATTCTGATGGGGATTTGCATTAAACCTATATATTGCTTTGGGTATTATGGCCATTTAAACTATGTTGACTCTTCCAATCCATGAACATGGAACATCTTTCCATTTTTTTGTGTCTTCTTCAATTTCTTTTAATAATGTCTTATAGTTTTCAGTCCCTCACGTCCTTTGTTAAGTTTATTCTAGGAATTTTATTCTTTTTGTTGCAACTGCAAAAGGAATTGGTTTTTTTTATTTCTTTTTCAGAAATTTCATTGTTAGTATATAAGAATGCAGTGGATTTTGGTATACTGATTTTGTATCCTGCAACTTTACTGTATTTACTTATTGTCCCTAATAGTTTTTTGGTGGAGTCTTAAGGGTTTTCTATACAAAGCATCATGTCATCTGCAGAAAGTAACAATTTGAGTTTTTTATTCCCTGTATAAAGGGTATCCCAATTTGGATACACTTTATTTCTTTCTCTTGCCTGATTGCACTGGCTAGGATTCCCAATACTGTGTTGAATAACAGTGGTGAGAGGGGCATCTCTGTCTTGTTGCAGATTGTAGAGGAAAAGCTTTCAGTTTTTCACCATTAAGTATGATATTAGCTGAGGGTTTGTCATATATGGCTTTTACTATTTTAAGTTACTTTGCTGCTATAACAATTTTATTAAGTGTTTTAATCATAAATGAATGTTATAGCTTGTCAAATGCATTTTCTGCATCTATTGATATAATTATATGATTTTTGTGTTTTATTTTGTTTATGTCATGTGTCAAGAAATAGCTTTAGTTTACTTCTGAAAATGAAATTTTGAGAAATCAGTGAAAAGCTTAATGAACATGAGGGCTTGTGACCTTTGAAAGCAAACTAACATCAGCTTTTTTTGTGTATGGTTCACTCTCAGGCTTCTTGTGGAGAACTGAGTGGCTTTGCATTTGTAAGAGGTAATAATTACCTCCTACCTTTCATCACAAGCATTTATTCTCTGGAATTTCTAGGAAGGCAGTAAAATTAATAGACACTTGACTCCAATGGAGACCTTTAGGATTATTCCAATTAAATTCATAGAACAGAAGACTGGATGGCTGGAGGATGTATATGTATATTCCTTTTAGTAAACAAAAGAGATGCCTCAATATCACAAACAAATGCAAATATTCTGAAAATGGAAAAGTGTCCATTATAAGACAGTTTAAATTTTGGTGTCAAAATAATAAAAGCTCAAGAATGTATCTGACAGGCTAGAGCTGTCAGCCCATTGGAAAGACTACCTGCACCAGTCTCAGGCCTGTTGGTGAAAACAGTAGAGTAGCAGTTCTCAAACTGTAGCCTTCATTAGAATTTACCTAAAGGGTTTGTTAAAATCCAGTGTTCAGAGCTCTACTCCCCGGAGTTTCTGACTGAGTAGGTCTGGATGGGACCCAAGAATTCACATTTTTAATAACTTACCAGATAGTTTGATGCTCCTGGTTTGGGAACCACTGGCCTATAGCAATCATCTAAACTGGGCCATGAAGGAATAGGTAGGAATTAGCTCAGTTAGGTGTTGAATGAGGGTGGAAGTGCAGTGAGGAAAGTGCAAAAGTTCAGATAGAAGAACCTGCATATCATCCACAGGGACCACAGGAAGAAGACGTGACGAGAAATGAGACTGCTGAGGCAAGGAGCAACCAATTTTTAACTGCCTTTTACCGTACCAAGGAGCTAGGATTTGGATGGAGAACCACTGGAGGACAGTTAACAGGAGCGCAACATGATTACAAGTGCAATTTAGAAAGATCCTTGTGGCTTCAGTGTAGAGTGTGGATTAAAGGTGGGTGAGACCAATAAGGAGAATAGTCAGGAAGCTACTCTAGGAACAGGTTAATGGTCAGGAACTGTGTGGGGGCAGTGAAGGTGGAGGGAAAAATAGAAGGATTTGAAAGATATTTAAGAGGTTGAAATTAAATTCTTCCTTATTCATTCGATATCTGCAATGGGGATGAGGGAAAACTATCTGCTTTGAGCAATTAGGTGGTACTAGTCATTGAGACAGGTGACACCAGAGAAAAGTGGGTTAAAGAAGGGAGGAGTGGAAAGAGGGATGATTTCATTTTGGGACCTGTTGATGTCCAGTAGGTCATTGAGCATACATATTTTGAGCTCAGGAGAGTGATCTAACCTGAAGATACAGATTTGGTACTCGCCAGCATGTAAGTAACTGAAACGGGAGTAGATCAAATTTTCTAGGTACAAGGTGTAGAACAAAAATAGAAGATGGCTACATTCAGGAGATTTTTGAGGGACACTGCCATTTAATGGAAAGACTGAGGAAAAGGAATCTGCAATAGAGACTAAAAAGTTGCTGTCAGAGGAACGGGAAGAAAATCAAGAGAATGTGACATAATGGAAGCCAAGTGCTCCAGCTGTGCCAAAAGCTGAAGGGAGATCAAGTAAAATGAGGAGTAGCACTATCAGTTAGGTACTGTATCAGAAGGAGGAAATTTATAACCTAAGTACAAGTCCTTACAGTGGAGTTTTATGAGCTCAAACCAGAAATGTGTGGAAAGTGAAAACGTAGAGACAGACAATACAGTCACAGTCAATTCCTAGGTTGCCCTATTTTTTTCATAATTTCAACATAATTTCTATGAACTAACCTACTATTAATGATGAGTATTGAATGTATACTTTAAATGCCTTTTGATATTAAGTCCTTGAAATTTCTCGCAGTCCTCTTATGTATGTTACAGAAATAGTGAAACCTTCCAACAGAAGATAGCCTAAAGATTTATATATGAAAAAAACAGTAGAAAAATTAATCTGTATAAGAAGTTTAATGATTGTATTTTTACACAGCTGTATTTCATACAAATGCATACCTAAGGATTTCATTTTTTGAACTTAGTTTATAGGGAGTGAACCCATATAAACTAACAATAGCACATGTTTTAAAGATACAACAAAATTTTCTCCTTTTATTTTAAGACAATTCTAAAAAATACATCTTATTCCATTTTACAAAAACCAATATCCTGAAATGCTTATATCAAAGTGCAGAGTTGTGTTATTGTGTTTCCTAGTATTTGAAAGCCAGTAAAATCAATAACAGGAGACTCATGAGGACTTCTGCTTTGGTTTTTCCTCTCTGGAAATGAAATTGTAGGATCTATAACAATCTTGAATTCTCAGACTATACAATAAATATCCAAAGGGTCATCTGAAAAACATAAAAAAACTGATAATTTAGAAGTGGAATTTTTTTATTGAAAGGTCACCAAACTGGGTTCATATAAGATTCCTCTGCAAAAAACAAACTCATCTGGTTAAGAAATACTTTAAAGTAATTTGAGGAAGTATTTTAAAGTTAGTTTTTAAATCTGTTATTAACTTTCTTTGAGTTTTAGCATTTCAATGTGGATTGTGAAAATCTTCAAGTATCAACAAAATAAATGATTTCCCACATCTTGTCCATGGAAAGAAAATATAAATCATAACTATTTTTCTATGAAGCAATGATTCTCAACCTGATGAAAACCCCTCAGAATAACTTGAAAAATCCCCATGAGTTCCTGTGGGTTGAAGAAAAAAACTTTCCCTCTTGCCAAACAGTTCCACCCATTGTCTCTCAATGACAAGTAATATTCTCTGGTTTGTACTGTGTTATGGGGTATTCTATCTCCTTTTGTTTTCTCCACTTTTTTTCATTTCTACCTATTGATATCCATGAAGGCCCAGATCAATACCACCTATTCTATTGTTATTAGACTTACTAGCTACAAAAAACATATAATAGATGCTGTTTAATAGGGTAGCTATTTGAACACTTATTTCTAGTTAGACTGTAAGTTTCTAGAAGACAAAAACTATATTTTATGAGTCCCATGTTATGTAACATGATACCTACCATATGGTTATCACTATATAAATGTTTGTTCTTTATAATCATATTTCAGATATTCAGATTAAGTCAAACTAGAATTTGAAATAATTCTTTTTTTTTCTGTTATAGTCAAAATATAGAAGACCAGAAAAATGGGTCATATTATTCTTTTGAAATTCTAGTAATTCAAAATATAGAATTCATCCAGGTACAACCAGAAACAAACATGTGTATATAGTAGCTGCAAGTTTCTCTTAGAGAAAATAAGATTGGCAATGGCAAAAATATTAATTTTCCAAGAAACTTCTCTCATTTCTAAGATGGAGTTCTTTGATTCTTTTGATTTACTGATTATAATAGAAGCCTCCTTATGGGATTAGTAATTGGTCAATTCATTGATAACTTTATTTAAGGCAGGAAGACATTAAAGAAGTGTATAGAGACAGTAATTTAAAACATACAAATAATCATTCACCAATATTTTTGAAATAAGGCCTTTTCTTTGTCTATGGGTCTGATGTGTGGCATGTATTGTTCTCTTTCTAGCATAAATTACTATAATGCATAATGTTGGTTCTTTAAAGAGTAGTGAGACTCTCAAGAGTTTTTTATTTAAATCATTTGGGTGTAGACTCTTTCTAGTTTTTATGTTTATTGACCACTCCAATGTATTAATATTTCCTCACTTTTCCCTATGTTAACAGCTCATTTTAGGTACTTACCCTTATGGAGTTTTACCAAAGTATTCAAGATATTTTATATAAATGAGTCTCCTTTTGTTTCAGTCACATATAATTATTTGATTTATGATTTACCTAAATTATATAAGATTATAACAATGGGCATAACTTGGGGACAAATACAACTGATTCTTAGCAAACAGAAGTTCAGCTGGTTGGAGCAGAGGTGCTTGAGGCATACTAGAGAGAGGTAGTACATTAGCTGGCAGTGCTCTGTATGTCTACATGGGGAATGGAAAATAACTGTTAATCTGGTGAACTAGTTAAATGGAAAATAAAGAGATCATCTGTTGTACTCTTATTTGATACTCATATCTTTCTGACACTGCTCCACAGAAAAATTGAGCGTAAGTATTTTATTTAGAATTAAATAACTTCATCCTGGGTTAGATGTAGGACAATGGCATTAAATATATAGAGGGGAAATGATAAAAAAGAATCTGCTAGAATTTTACTGTATGTGTTGTATTAATTCAGGGAGAGCTACCAAAGGTTTATATAGAGAGAAAAATAACATAATACATCCAGACTGATTTATAATGATTTGTATGAAGAATTCATATGAATACTTCATTAAAAAAATGTTGAAAGAATAAGATGGAGTAGGAAATAGAAAAGTTGGGGAAATGAATTTATTTTTGCCTTTTGGAAATTGATTATAGATATCCTCATAGTATTTTAAATTACTTACGGTGGTTTATTCAAGTAACAATTTTGTGATACAAAATATCAGAATGAGAGTGGAAGTTCAAATCATTAAGAATATTCTGGAAGTGAAATTAAATGAAGAGTGGGTGTTTGGATCACTACAGTGAGGTTGGATTTCATCTTCACACAATATTTAGAGATGGAACAGTTCTTAGATATTATCTAATTCATCTCAATCCTGGCTATTTATGTGAGTCACATTTACATGAAAACAACCTCAAATTTTAAAAATTACTCCATTTCTTATAGCTCATCCCAATTTCTTCCTTAATGTAGTGATTTTATTCAGTTACCCTAGTATTTAAATACCCCTATCATTGTTTTCATGTTTATTTAATTACTATTTTTGGCAATGTGATAAAATGACTATGGATGGAGTCATATAATTTGATTTACAGAAAATACCTTTCATAACATTCTACTGTAAAAAAAAAATAACTGGTTCAGGAAATTTTCAGCTTAGTATAATATTGTAAAATCCAACTGCTGTCTTTTAGGACTATTTTTTGATCCCTCAGAAACCTGTTTGAGCAATGTTTGCCTAGATCTTTCTATGGCCCTGAGAATTTGTCTTGAAATATGATGACATATTGAAAAGAATTCCATCCTATACAAATCTATTGACTCACTGTCCTCTCATGAAGGATATTTGTTCTGCCATTGGAAGATAAACTAGAATAAAATTAAGTGAAAATAAAAGCAGTACTGTTTCTGGTTTTATTCATTTCAATTCTGCATAAATAGGTTTTGGTGGGTTTAAATTTCACCTAGGAAAATAAGATATTTTAGAATTTTACTTTCTGATTTTTAGTGTGCCTTCACATTTTGATGTCTTGTTTTTCTAGGGTTTTGAAAGTGTTCCTTTCACGAACAGCCCAACGGATTCCATATATGACTGGTGGACGGGTCATGAGGATGCTGGCAGTAATACTCCTGGTAGTATTTTGGTTTCTTGTTGGCTGGACTTCATCTGTTTGCCAGAATTTGGAGGGGCAGATTTCACTGATTGGCCAAGGGCAAACATCTAATCACCTCATCTTCAAAATCTGCCTCATTGAGCGCTGGGATTACATGACAGCAGTTGGTATGTGGTCACTTGTTTGGTATGATTGTCTTGTTGTGTTTTTTTTTCCAGTAACATTAAAATGAACTTCTTTAGAAGCCTTTCACAAAGTCTAAAGGAATTTCACCTAATATGGTTTTAGTAAAACAATATCATGAAAAGGACAATACTGATATGTGGAATGTAAACTTTTTTCTGAAAGTTTCTATTCTTTTTCAAAGGTATGTAGCATTATTATGAAAATATAGTCAAGTAAATCAGGAAAGAGCTATACAGTAAATAAAGGCAACTTCTTTGTACAGTATGAAGGACTTTCTGCTTTCCATCTTACCAGTGTGTTCCCATTTGATTAACAGTAGCTATTCTCTTGATTTATTTCTTTAATTGGGAGAAAAAAGGAAACATGCTGGCATTTTTTTCTATACTTTTGGTCCTACGGTATATCAGACTTGGTATATAGGGCACTTTTTGTGTGGAGATTTTCTCTGCTAAATCTCTAACTAATTTATCTTTCCTCTAAAAATAATTTCTTAGAAATTCTCTGCAGGTCCAGTATTACACAAAAACAAAGCCAGGCTGCTTAGAAGTAGTAAGAGTTATGTGCCTGAGAAACCGAAGCCCTTGGAAGAACCATATGGTGACTTTGGCCAAAAACACAGATTATTCTTCTGGTGCCTCACTTTTATGGAAAATGAAGAAGAGACATCCATAGGAATGTTTCTGTTCTTAATATTCAGCTGTTTTAAGCTAAGCCTCCAAAGATACCAAAAAAAAGAAAAGAAAAGAAAAGAAAAGAAAACAAACCTTTATTATTTTCTTGTTGACATTCCCCTCAGTAAGGCATGAGATAAATCTTAATTTTATTTGGCAGATGTTAAAAATAAACACATGAGTTTAATTCCTGTTTTCTGTCTTCCTATATTTGGCAATTGTTGGTTGAATATTCATGTTTAGTATTTTTCTGGAAGGTAATAAAATGTGTATTTAGTTTACCCTTTACCCAGAATAATATTTTTCTGGACAAGATATTTTAGGAATCTTATAGGCCTGATATCTATAAAGCAGCATGAATATATAAAGGGAATGGTTATAATAATAATATATAAAGCCAATCATCCTGATTTTGATCAATATCAAAGACGATACCAGAAGATATCAGTAGATCCATATCAGTAGATAGCAGAAGAAAAAGCATAGAACTAAGGTAGGAAGCAATTCTGATTCTGACTTTAGTCTGGACACGCAAATTAAACAAATTGTATAGATATAAAATTTTTACTCAATAGAAACTTCTAACGTTATTTTACATTCTTCAATCCAAGTTAACTAAACTAGGAAAAATCATTTCTCTGTATTACTATGAAGAAAAGCTCACTATATTTCTTTTCTGTTTTACAAAGAATATAATACTTAAATTACTTAATGAGGCATATTTGGGTGGGGAATAAACAAGCAGAAAGTGTGGCCTAAAGGGACTATATCAAACTTAAAAGCTTCTGCACAGCAAAAGAAACCATTGACAAAATAAAGAGGCAACCAACTGAATGGGAGAAGACTGTTGCAAACAATGCTTCCAATAAGGGGCTAATATCCAAAATATGCAAGGAACTCATGCAACTCAACAACAAAAAAACAAACAACCCAATTGAAAAATGGGCAGACGACCTGAAGAGACATTTCTCCAGAGGACATACAAATGGCAAATAGACATATGAAAAAATGCTCAACATCACTAATCATCAGCGAAATGCAAATCAAAACCACAATGAAATATCACCTCAAACCAGTTAGACTGGCTTTCATCAACAAGACAAATAGTAACAAGTGTTGAAGAGGCTTTGGAGAAAAAGGAACCCTCATACACTGTTGGTGAGAATGCAGACTGGTGCAGCCGCTATGGAAGGCAGTGTGGAGGCTTCTCAAAAAAATATGAATAGAATTATCATATGACCCAGCAATCCCTCTCCTGGGTATCTACCCAAAAAATCTGAAAACATTTATACATAAAGACACGTGTGCTCCAATGTTCATTGCAGCTTTACTTACGGTGGCCAAGACATGGAAACAACCAAAATGTCCTTCGATAGATGAATGGATAAAGAAGTTGTAGTATATATACACAATGGAATACTATTTGGCAGTAAGAAAAGATGATATAGGAACATTTGTGACAACGTGGATGGATCTTGAGAGTATAATGCTAAGTGAAATAAGTCAGACAGAAAAAGCATAGAACCATATGATTTCACTGATATGTGGTATATAAACCAAAAACAACAAAAGAACAAGACAAACAAATGAGAAACAAAAACTCATAAACACAGACTATAGTTTAGTGGTTACCAGAGGGGAAGGGGAGAAGAGGATGGTAGATGAAGGTAAAAAGGATCAAATATATGGTGATGGAAGGATTACTGAATCTGGGTGGTGAACACACAATGGGATTTATGGATAATGTGGTGCAGGATTGTGACCTGAAATCTATGTAACTTTGCTGACAGTTGTCACCCCAGTGACCTTTAATTAAAAAAAAAAAAAAAAAGAAGGAAAACATGGCCTATTCACCTAGCATTTACACAATTGTTTTGAGATGTATGCAAGATGGTTTTAAAACTTATTTAGAAGGTCACGTTTATGATCTCTATAGAAATCAATAGGAATATATAACTGATAGCAATCTGCAATTCATTTATATAAACTTTATATATAAATGAGAATTTTATACAATAAATAAGATGCTCTGAGTAGCTATAATGCTCTAGTGCTGTGTTAAGTACTTTGTAGGAGATATAAATGTGTGAAGGGCCTCATTCCCTTCATCTAATAGCTTACTATTGGCTTATATAGATAAATGAGAATTGTTAAAAATGATTAAAAAGCAAAATTAGGTGGTAAAGACTCTTGTTACAATAGTAGTTCAATAAAGGAAGACAACAGTTTAGACTAGAACCCAGGAGTCTTCATAAAAGAGTTCTTTAAGCCATGGGTAATATTTAGATTATTGTAAAGAGGTGTAGAAAACATTCCCTTTGATTGGAATAGTGATGGAGGTGGGTGAGAATTATATGAAACCTGAAGGAAATGCCTAACTAAAAAAGAGGATTATGAAAAAAAAAAAAGAGGATTATGTTGGAATACCTTGTGAATAATGCTGGATGGTTACGTTTATTGTGAGTATTGGAAAATCTATTATAGGAATTCAGAGAACCAGGAAAGCAGTGTGATGAATCAAATAAATTCAATCCAGATTGCTTTTAGGAGATACACAAACACACATACACACACACTTGTGTGCGTACGTGTGTATGTGTGTGTGTATTTTAAGTGAGATGTACCAAATTCAGTGATTTGTGAGTTGGAATCATTTGAATGGAGAAATACCTAGAACAATGGTTCTCACAGTGTGGTCTCAGACAAGCACCAGCTGGGAATGTGCTAGAATTCTTGCAGATTCCTGGACTGCTCTGCAGACTCCCTCAACACTTGGGGATAGTGGGCCCAGTAATCTGGGTTTAACAAATTTTCCAGGTGATTCTGCCGTGCCTCTAAAGTACAAAACTACTGACTCAGAGGAAGTAAAAGGAACTTATTACAACATAATCATCACCTATTTCAGTTGTGCTATGTGCATTTCTTAATACTCTCTGTGTCCCTGATCAACCACTAGAACAGTCTTCACAATGATTATTTCAAGTCTCATGCGTATCCTCTCTTCATACCTCCAAACTATCCATGTTTCTCTTTTGTCTGAGATGACTCCTCCTTAAAAACTCACGTAGGAGCCATGAGAAAGGAGTGTCTTCCAATTCTCGCCTATATATCCACAAATCTTTCTGTATTCTTCCCATTTTCATTTTTCCCCATCATATTACCTAAGCTAACTTCTGTGTCACACTCATCCAACACTGACCTCCTTATCTCCAGGAACCTCTCACTTTATGTGAAAGGTTTCATCTGAAACCTATGTTTATGTGAGTTTCATCTGAAACTCCCACACCTCCCAAATCACTCCGTGAAGAATTTCATTCTGACCACAACTCTCTCTCCTGGCTTATTTGTTTAACTACTCCCTCTCTAATAGCTCTTTGGTGTCATGAGCTATTTTTACTGTACTTTACTGCCACTAAGTTCTTCCTTCCTCCAGCGAAAAAACTTATGAGGCAGCAACTTTTTCCACTAGCAAGGAAGAAGCTATGAAAAAAGTAGGCATTTTTTAAACATGTTAATTCTGGATAATGCCAGGGAGGGGGACATAGAGAGCAAGAAGGACCCTGAGCTCACTTTCCTGAGGACCCCGAGGTGGGTAGAACAAGAGAGAAGCAAGATCCATGGCTTGAGAGGGCTGCAGGGGATGAAGCCTCTTCGACAATAACCAGGTCTAAATTAAGGTAAGGAGGTAGAGAGAAGCTAAAACAACAGATTGGTTATGATGGGAAGATCTAGGTCATGGCTTTAGGAGTGAGATAGAAGTAACAAGACTGGAGAGGCAGGAATTAGTTAAACTAATACTCCCAAAGGTGTTGAATGATAACATTAGGGTCTCTTAGAAAATGAAAGACTAGTGATAGAGTGCAGAGACCAAGAGGAAGTTAAATTTGTTTGAGGGTAGTGTTTTTGTTATCTCCCAGTCATTATTTTTGTCCTATAAACTACTGGAACACTTTAGTTTCAATAACACATTTTTTTCGGCAGTGACACAATTCTCTAAAGAAAAACTAAGCACATGATATCACAAGAGGAACAACTATTTGAAATTGGACTGTCCTGAAAAATCAGAGACATGTGGTTGCTGCAAGTTTTTTTCTAGTACCTCACAGCTGTTTTCTTTATCTTTCAGCTTGTAGCGTTCTTCTGTATTTAACTGCTGTTGATTTATGTTTTCTAATGTGTGGCATACACATCTTTGCAGTTCTCTTTATATATGTGTGTGTGTATATGTGTATATATATAAATATATGTATATATATTTAATACATATTAATATATATTTAATATATATGTTACATATATATATATATATATTTCCATAAGTAGCAGGTTTACCATTAGATTTTTTTATATTCAGGCTCTTATTCAAGAATAAACTCATGTATCTTCAGACAGCCAAAAAGAAACTTGTACTAAAAACTAAATAATACCCTGTTTCCTCAACAAAAATGTTTCTATATAGGGGAGATGCTGTGGAGAGACAGGAAGTAGGTTTTACTTTGAGATTGTGGGAAATTTTTGTCAAGAAGCTGTGGATATTTATATTTGTGTCAGAAATCAATCTATATAAAAAAAGGAAAAGTTGGTAAATACATTGATAAACGTGCATGCTGGATCAGATATACCTGTCGAAAGCAATGTTTTGTTAAAAGTACAAAATAACCATTTGAAAGAGTGCAATACTAGTTTTTTTCACGAAGGTAAAACTGTAGTTAGAAATATGGCTCCATCCATATTAAACTTAGCATTAAATTTAGAAATAAATTTAAAGAATAAGTCCATTCCATTTTAGCTTACTGTTTAGGGCTGCTCCAAAACTGCTCAGGTAGGTGATTTTCTTAACGCAAGTGTTTCTGAAGGAAGAAACATATAGAAAACAGCTAGAAAACTCTCCAAGCCTCTGTGAGCCTGTTTCTTCTTTGAGGAAATATTTGAAAAATATATAGAAAGGGAATAAGAATCCCATTGTTATTTACATCTATTTGTAGTTTTCAATAGCCATTGTTTGTCCTGTATAAAAATTGTGAGGTAAGCTTTAATGGAAAACAAACAAGTATATAAACAAGTATATAAAAACAAACAAGTATATAAACATCGAGATTATGGAACACAGAACATTGGACAATTTGAGACTTTTTACAGCAGGCTGATTTTGTTTGTGTGTTTGTGTGTTTGTTTGTTTTAATGCTTTTTTTTGGAAAGAGAATTTCAAAATTTGACAGTTCGACAATATTTCTAGATCAGACTAGAATACCTATAAACACTTAAACTGCCATACCTCTTTGAGAATATCTGTAATAAAATAATACTGCTGTACTTAAACCGTTCATCGTTATACGACTCAGCATTTGATTTGTTTAAGTGTATTATTTGTAGCTCACCGAAGGCAAAAGAAAAATTTGATTCTTCCATCTGCTAACTCCTCTTTCCTTTCCCAGCCTAGTAGCTGTGTGCTCCTCAGCACCATTGCCTATACATTGCTCGCACTACCTTCCTGACACCTAACAAAGCATCTGTCAGTTGGAGGCTTTTGATGAATATTTGCTGAAAGAACAAAGAACGACTTCAGCTCCCTTTATCCTGTGACACTTTCTATGGCCAGGATTAGACCAGTATTAAAAAACATGTTAAATCTAAAAATCCAGTTTCATTTTATCAGTAAAAGTGTATGTTCATATTTGGAGAGGTATTTTTGAGCAAATTATATGAACTAAACAGGCAATGCCCAGCTCTTTTATGAAATTCTACCTCTGACTTGTCCAACAATCAAAGACTGGTACAAATTTGGCATGGCGAATCAGAAGTATCATTTTTTAAATATTCCATAGTGCATTTATAAATACTGAAGTAGAATAAAACTGATTTGCTTTTGCTAACTTTTTTCTCCCCACCATTCTCCTAGAGCTATGTAAAGAATAAAGGGGTTGGGATTGGGAAACATTCTCTTCATAGAGAAAGCAAAAACTATCCCAAGTCATACTCATTTTGAAAAATATTAAATTTAGGATTACCAGGTGGGTTTTTGTTTCTTTTGTTCTGTTTTCTTCCCTTAAATCCAGTTACCCTAGTTGATAAGTTGGTAATCAGTTGTCCATGTTCAGGATTTTTAAAAATAGCATTAAAATGTGTCATGTTGAAAAAGTTAAAACTGTGTTACCTATGAGTTTCCTACTTGCTTGGTACAAACTGACACATGAGTAGAGTTAACTTCTCATGCCTGAATTAACCATTATAATTTCAACCCTAGAGTCAGGAAGACCACATCTCGACACCTAGATTTAGAGTTGCCAGCAGGGTTCTGCAGTCTAGGGCTTTCACATTATGAACACATAAATTTAATCATAGAGGTTGTGATACAGAGGAGTTCATTCTTGAGTACATTTAGTTGGTTAGCAGTCAATTTCTGACTACATATTCAGAACATATACTGACGATATCAAAGCACTACCACTGACCAAGTTAAGTTAGAATAAGTGGGCAGATTCTTAGCTACAAAAAAACAACAAGGCTACGGAAAAGTGACTGATATATGGTAACATCTGGGACATTTAGAACTTCCATTCCACGGCTAATTCTCTGTGTCAAACTTTAGTGCAGATTTAGGTAAACATCGAAATGTTTTCTCAGTTTCTTCCAGAGTTAGGTAATGATGTCTAATGTGATAAGGTACATAATTGAGAATAAAGCTATTTTGCGTCCTTCTCTAACTTAGCACAAGAATATATCTTCTTTATTTTCTGTTCTTCTCTACATCTTTCTGTATCACTGATTGGGCCTAACTTTTCTCAACTGCATTTATATGATCTAATTACTAGTCTTTGACAAGGACTCTCATGAATTAAGATCTCCCTTCATCTCTTCATGGTTGTGAAAAGTCCACCAATACATGAGATATTTGTGGTTCTAGAAATTCCTCAGAGCTTGACATCCCTTGCTATATATTTTATTTACCAAGTTTGAAAGAAAGACAGAGAAAAATCTGAGCAATAATTATACAGGTATGCTAGGCTTGGATTCCCACTCCATTTGGGAATTTTTAAATATATACTTTCAGGGTATAGCAATATTGGTTACCTATTGGTTACACTATTCGAAAGTACTAATTCGTTTCCATGAATTTCACATGGATTGTTTTCACTACATGAAATATAATCTTTACTTTTTTCTTCTCCAGTGACATACTCTTCTTTGTTCTCCTCCTTCCTGATAAAATATTGAGAACACACGCGAAACAGACAATGTGTTCAGTAACTTAATTAGTCAACATGCCAATGCTTAGAAGGAACTAGAAGGAATACAATAACTCTCTTACCGAGTTATATTGGGAAATTCTAAAATAACATTTGTTCCTAAGGATTTACATACTTAATTACCCTAGAAAATTAGGCCATGTTATGACTGATGACACGCAATATAAGCACCATTTCATGAGTATTGAGGAAAATAGATTTAGGTTTTCTCTTTATCTGACTTAGATTCATGTTCATTATTTAGTTCATTTATATGCATCGTCTTTTATTCTAATGTACCACGTGCCTTAATCCATGCTGCATTACTTGCTACCATTTTTTAAAATGCATTTTTAATTTTCAGTCCAATGACAAAAGTTGGACGGCATTGGCGGTTCATTTACCTTGGCTTGGGCTGTATCACTGGAAACAAACACACTTTTTGAAGTTCTCGCTTGAGTATTTTTTGGATGATTGAAGTGGGAGTTATTTTCTTGTTTATTTATGTGCTCTCTTTTCTGAAAAATATTGGACTTCTTTAAAGAGTAGTTATTTATATATGGTGCTAAAGAGCAGAGAAAAAGGGTAAATTAACTTATTAATTTTGTACTTATAGTGCTATCTTTCCCTTTTGGAAGTTAAAATAAATCTGGTGGGAAAGGTGGGGATTATCTTGGGACAGTGCTTGAGGAACATGGAGCAAGAGTAGTTCAGATATCTGTGGTGACTACCATTTCTTCTAAGGAGTTTCAGCTCCCCTGTGGGACCCTCAGCTTTTAAAGGGGGAAGAACAGTAAGAAGAAAGAAAGCTCTCTTTTGATGATTGAACAGAGATGTCCCAGAGATTAACTCAGTTGTCAAGATTTTGCCAGCTCTTTTCCTTGTATTAAAAGGACTATTGGAGACCATATGGCCATCAGAACAGCAGAAGATTTGTAAGGACCACATGAATCCTTACTCACTGGTCAAGCAATGTTCCGAGCCAAGCCTAACTCAGCAAAATGGTCTCAAAAACTTTATAAGCTATACATTTATCAAGGAAGTTAAAATGTCTTTAACTTCCAAAAGAGGAGATGGCACACTGTAAGTATAAAATTAAGGTATAAAATAACTTAATTTATTCTTTCTCTTTGCCCTTTAGCATCATACAAATAATGAGGCTGCAAGGGAAGTATTTTTCCACAGAGGTGGAATATAAATAAACAAAAATATAACTCCCACTACAGTCACTCTAAAGCCACTCAAATTAGCTCTTCAAAAGGTATGTGTGTTTCTAGTGATATATCCCAGCTAAAGAAAATCATGTCAATGCTGACAGGTTGAAATTTTAAAATACATGTTTAAAATGTTAACAAATAATCCCAATTCCAACTCCTCCTCCCCAAAACTACATACCTGCACATAACAGGAAGAGGAAAACTGAAGGAACGTTCCTGGAAGACACAGCTTGCTGCCCTGACGTTGACCCTGTGACCTGGTGAGAGGTCTCTAATTTTATTTTTTATGAGCTCTCCTCACATTCATGATTGTTAATGTGGGTGCAGAGCTCTGAAGTATGTGTTTCACTAAATTTCTGTCACCCCATACCAGACTTAAAAGATTTTAAGTTGTATATACCAGACAGAGAGAGAAAAGTATACTTTATCTTTCCCACTTGAGATCCAGAGGAGATTGTGAAGAACTTGATCTAAGGTCTAGAAAGAGATGTGGAAGGAAGCAATAAAGAAAAGCCAACATGAAAATACATGATCATTTGTGGCAGTTCTTGCCTCAGAGCGCTTCCCAGCCATGAGTGGGTTAGAGAATAATTGAGTCTCTCTATGACCTGCGTAGTTGGTGCAATTAACAGATTATTCCTTAATATTACCACACATGATCTCTGACCCAAGCTTGAAATTTCAGCGTTCAGATTTTCCCCCCAGCCATTTTAAAAGAGTCACCAGTTCTACAATAAAACCTTCACAAATATAAATAATATACAAAGTATATTTAGCACAGTGTCTGGCACTTCAACAGATGTTACCACTGAAAGGGGTTAACTGAGGGGACAAAAAGTACTTACTGGTAGAATTCCTTTTATGACCACTGGCTTATTCTAATTAGCGTATTAGTTGTTTGAAATAGAAATATTGTTGCTTAGAAAAATACTTGTTTTTTTCATTAGGATAAAAATATTTCCAAGGGTTTTGTTTCAGCCTCTTGTTAGTAACAGAGCCCAAGACAAATCTGGGCCCAAGGAGATGACTAAGAAAACTTGGTCCGGAACCAAGAAGATCTGGGTTCCAGGTCCTGTCCTGCTGCCCACACAATGAGCGCCACTGGATGGAACAAGGTTCTCTGCAGGCGTGTCCTGGAGCTCAACACTGCCCAGCCCTGGGCTCACTGCTCCCAGATTGCTGAGAAGGAAACAGATGTTCCAGCATCCATTGTCCTAGTTGTGAAATATGTCACACCACCCACCTTCTTCTCCATGCTTCTCCATCCCACGCCGAATAAATTGACCTCATGGCAAGCAGAGTCACCAACCACCCTCATTTGTGGCCATAGACACACTCTGAAATGTTCCCCGAGGCTACATGGTCTAATAAAGTCACTTTCAACATGAAAATGCTTTCAAAAGTATCATTCTCGTTGTTTTTACCATTGTAACTCTCATAATTGTCCTTATCTGAGCAGAGAAAAGGCAAATTAGCCTCAGAATACCAATGTGTCTGTATACCAGTTGAACACTAAGAAGCTAGGATTTGAGCTATTTTCAAGCATTATTAAAGTTGTTTGATTTAATACTTAACTTCTGTACTGCCCACCATATTATTAGAATAAAAGCATAATAAGTTTCTTTTCACCATGAATTTTCTAAGTGGATAATATTTAGAGAAAACTAGAAGAGGACTTTAAAAGAAAAACTTGGAAACTGAAAACACAAAGCTTCTTCATTATTGTATGTATTTATGCCATGTATAAATAATTGTCAAAGGGGCTAGGGAGGGTAAAATGTTAATAGAAAATGTTTTCGCAATGTGGCAAACCAGGGTGCCACAGCTTGAGAGACATTTGTACTTTGAAGTTGGTTTTCTCTCAGCTCTTGTAGGTGATCTTAGATCTCAGAGCTGGGACATATCAGCAGCAAAGAACTGATACTCATTTCTCACTTCTTTGTTTTACCCAGCCCTTTGGAAAGATAACTTGAGATTACTTTCATTATGGTACATTAATTTTTTTAAAGGCTGTACTAGTTAACTTTTAAACTGAGTGTTATCCTATTTTAATATCTGAAGATATTAAAATACCTCAGTTTTCTAAAAACCCTATTTGGATCTTGAAATGTAAATGCAGTTCCCTTTGTAACTATACCCATGCCTTCCTTCAAAATCATTTAACGCCAGAATTATTTTCTAAAGCAGAAGCACAACACATATTTCAACTCCCACATAATAACACTGCAAAATTTGGTAACGTCTGCATATTTTCTTTACTGATTGCAGTGTTAATCTGAAGTTAATTATAACAAACTGATTTTTCTCCCCAGAACCACTTTTATATATATCACATTTAGTTTAATTGGTATTTTGAATAATAAATTATTTTTTAGCTAGAGCATATTGTTTGATATTGCTAATGAAATGACTTTAATGTTCAGCTTAGCTATTATAAGGAGTCTTATTTTGTTTTATATTTTAAAATATAATTCTCCATCGTACCACACTAATTAATCTGATAACTGCTTTTTTTTTTTTTAATCTTCAGTATAACCTTATATAAAAACACTGCGATGATTGGCAGGAGATAGTGTTTTGACAATTCAGCTACACATGAATCCTTGCATTACAGCATATGTTTGTGCTAGTGTTCTTTAATAATATTTCTGTACTTACCATTCTTGACTGCCAATAAGCAGTCCCACGCAGTTTACGGTCCAGCTATAAATAGGTAGTACTGCTATTAATAATAATATTAGTGTGATCTTCAGATCCTGTGTGGGCCCTGCACTGTGAGATGGAATGGTCAAATAGCAGAAAGTCTACATCTCCACTAACGGGAAACTGATAGAATTTCTGTTTATTCCCTTCAACAAATAGTTATTAAATCTTATATATGTGCTCACTGCTGGTACTATTATCTGTGTGGGCAAAGGCAGAAAAAAATAATTGAAAGACTCAATTCTTGCCCTGAAAGAGGTCCCATCTAGTTGGGCGTGAGGAGGGGAGTGACTAACAAGTCTCCATGAACAGTAGTCTCTTAATTATATATTGTGTGGTATTATTCTCTACATTGTGGACTGTAGATATTCAAAGACTATAAGAGATTAGAGGAAGGAAAACTCAATGTAGGCTAGAATCATTTCAGGTGGCCTTGTGATGGACGTGAGACCTGAAATGGACATTGAAAACTTGGTTAAGATTTGAAAATGTGGGTGAGAGGAGATTTCTTGTGTGAACAAGAGCATGAACAAAGATTCAAAAGCAAGAAAGATCTTTGGAGTGTTGAGAGCACAATGAGTCTTCCTGGGTTGGGTCAGCTTAGAGTTCTGTTGGGGAGCATTGGGAGATCATGTTGGAAATGTCACAGAACGTCATAAAGGGCTGGGAATGCCAGGACCAAGCATTTGTCAAATAATGGTGAGCTACTAAAGATTTATGAATAAAGATGCATGCAGTATTTCACAAAAGGCGGGCCTGAGGGTCAGAGACTAGACAAGAAGTCAAGATCTAAGAAATATAAAGCACAAAATAACAAGGCCAAGTAATGTGCGCAGATTACACGAAGCCTATGCAGCAAGAAAATCTCAAAAGTTAGGAGGACACGTCTGCCCTGGAAGGAACCCCTTACAGTCTTCCTTTGGGGGCAGGAATTATTTCCAGCATCCTCAGTAGGTATGAGTGAATATTCTAATAGAAATATGAATCAGTTAACCAAAATGGAGTCACAGAGATTTGGACAAATCCTGACATGATCAAAGTGGAGTTTCAGAAAATTGAATCTGTCACTGTTATGAAGAATAGATTAACACAGGGTGAAACCAGGTTTTGATGGGGCATTTGAAAAATAGTTGTAACAAGGGGCTTAGGCAGGGATTGTAATGGTGAGCATTGAGAGGAATAATGCATATGAGAAATAACTCCAAGTAGAAATGTGCCAATGAAAGGAGGCTCCAAATCTTCAACCCTGGTAAAGATGCAATAGTAGTACCATAGACAGAAATACAAGAGTTAGGAAAGTTATTCATGAAGACCTCAGCATTTCCTGATTTGCTTTTCCTGATCCAGGAGAGCTTGGTTGGAAAGCGCATTCACAGCACATGGCCAAGCGCCAACGTGCTGAGTCATTGGAACCTCCACTAAGTCCCGGGAGATCTCTGAGTGACGTTCATTTTGGCCTTTGGCTTCTAACCACATCAGGATTTTAGAGTAACACTAACAGATGTGTTTACGTGAGGGATTTTCAACAATTGGAGCACTACCTATTGTTTAAATCCTGGTAGAAATATGCTAAAACTTTGGCAGGTAAAACACCGTGGCACATGGGGACCGAAATCAGTGCTTCAGTATATAAGTGGGTTACCTCTAGGTAATGATTTGATAAAATGTTTTCTCCAAATTAAAGCTTTCTTCTTATTAATTAGATATTGTCTTCCAACGAGGTCATGTCACTTAGATGATAAAATGGGTTGTCAGAGTTATTGGTCAGAATAAGTTAAAATAACAACGTTCAGTCAAATGACATGTTTAACGACAAGGACCATTTATTTAACATCTATGTTTTTATATATTTATTTATCTAACACCTATGTCAAAAACCATGTTAAGTGCTTTATAGCTGTTATCTGATTTCATTAGCAAATGATCCCATGAAATATGTACTTTTATTATCCTCATTTTCCAGATAAGGAAACTGTGGCCGGAAAGGTTAAATTGCTTCAGATTATGCAAGGTAATTAGGATTTGAATGAGGTCCAGTGAGATTCTAAAGCCCTTACCCTTAACTGCTTCTCTGTATTTGTCTCTTCTCTCTTGAGTGAGCAAACAAGGTAATTGTGAATTTTACTAAGCCTTCAGCACTCCACCCACAAAAGATATGGTATCTGTCATGTGTGAAGAAATAATGGTTCATTTATAAAATATGCCACTGACTGTTTAGCAACCTGTTTTCTCACATTTCTGGCAAAGAATATCTTTATGTATTGAACCAGACTCGATGCAGTAAGAATCTAAATTTATAGAA
The DNA here is from genome assembly GCF_964194185.1 of Rhinolophus hipposideros. Taxonomy (NCBI): domain Eukaryota; kingdom Metazoa; phylum Chordata; class Mammalia; order Chiroptera; family Rhinolophidae; genus Rhinolophus; species Rhinolophus hipposideros. The sequence goes on along the minus strand of NC_138047.1, from coordinate 11,934,759 downwards.
GCTGCATATAAATATATTACAAGCCTTTTGTTGCCTTCAGACCCAGATGCTGTATGCACATCTTAAACTACGGTCTGCGATGTGGAAAATTATTTTACACTTGTTTTAGGAAAAAGCCAGGTATCAGTATAAAAACACCAAAGCCTCAGATACCAAACACTGTTTAAAAAAATAATAAAATGAAACATACCTTTGAAAAAGCCTGCTGTACACTGAATAAAATTTAAAACTAAATGCATGGCATCTATATTCATATGTGAATATTTTACATGCATCTATTTCTAACTAAATTTATGTGTCTACAATAGGCACAAAGTGATGCTAAAGAACTTAAATTTTACTTTTTCTTCACCTATAAAACTAATGGAAAGTTGTTTGTTTGTTTGTTTTTGTTCACACAGCTGAATTTTTATTCCTCTTGTGGGGTGTTTATCTCTGCTATGCAGTGCGGACAGTCCCATCAGCATTTCATGAGCCACGCTACATGGCTGTCGCAGTTCACAATGAGCTGATTATCTCTGCTATATTCCATACAATTAGGCAAGTAATCTGCAGAGCTAGTAAATAACTGTCTTATTTTTCTGCTGTGTTATAGTTTAATTTAATGCTTTTGCTGCATTCATTGATTTCAAGTTGTTTTTTTCAAAATGTGTCAGAAATCCACAAAAAACAAAAATTTGATATTTCAAGTATTTTATGCATTTGATAATAACAATTTGAGCTGCTTTGTATATAAGTGACATTTTTATGTATAAAAATTTCCTACTGTTATTCATTCTTGAAAAACACAAAAAATATAGAAAAATGTACATCTACTTTCCTAAACTCCCTTTCTGGATGTTTCCATTCACAGTCAGCAGATGGAAATATTCATTTGGATATATCCGACCATTGCAGCATTAAATAGCAGAATTGGATGAGATGCATCATGGAAAGATTTAGGAAGGATGCTGTTTTATAAGTTGATTAATTTGTCCCAGAAATCACAAATGAATATAGTTTTTTGTTTTAACTCTGCTGTTCTTATTTCCTTCTGATGTGTTATTTATTGCCTTGATTTATTTTGAAGGTTAATGTACAGTTATTGTATTATGTACATTAACTGTACATATGGGAATGTTGTTAGATATTGTTTACGATATGAAATACTTTTTGTTCTGAAGATATAAAGCAATACATACGTACGTTATAAAGTAGATATAGATAAATTGTCTATGTTTTCATTCATGTTTAATGTGCTGCTTTATACTTTTAAAATTTTACTCAGGCAACATGTGTGTGTGTCGATTCTGCCGAATTTGAAACCAAATGTGACTGATTTTTGTGTGCAATGAGGTTTTGTCATCCTCACAGTTAAGCAATAACTTTCAGTGGTAAGAAGGTATGGCCTGGCCTGCCATTTTTTGATATCACATGTATTTCTCTAGTCAATGGGTACAAAGGAGGAAGGAAGTGGCTTTTGATAAGTGAAAACAATGAAATATGTATGATTTATCTGCTGGGAATTTTCACCTGATTCATATTTGAAAATGAAATGAAAACTTCAGCGAGAACAATAATAACAAAAGGAATACTATAATTTGAAAGTCAACAAAAACATGCCATTCGATTCCTTGACATAATACTAAAAGTTAGGACAATTAGGAATGTAATGAGAAATTCTGAATGTTTTTCTTTGCCCTCAGTGGAAAGGTGGATATTAATTATAGTGGGAGTCAGGGTGGGAGGTTGTGGATCTGTGGAAGTTTTGCAGGATAATTATCACCTTTCACTTTAGTAAATGATCATCAAGTGATATCTTGCCCTTCTAGGAAGAGAAGATGCAGAGAGTAGTCGGGCCATAGGCATAACTTGCACTTTTTAAACTTTTAGTAAGAAAAAGAAGTATTTACGATCTGACCTTGGAAACTCCATCAAAGGCCAGGAATCAAGGGAGTTTGCCTCTTTGCTTTGTCTTGCTTGAGAGAGAGAGAGAGAGAGAGAGAGAGAGAGAGAGAGAGAGAGAGAGAGAGAGAGAGAGAGAGAGAGAGAGAGAGAGAGAGAGAGAGAGAGAGAGAGAGAGAGAGGAGAAGAGGGAGGAAAGTTGAGAAGCAAAATATGAAATTATAAATAGGCTGAGAGTGTTTCCTAGTTCTACACAGACTGGTGTTCAAGGATCTGAGAGCTGGTACCCTTGTTCCAAAATGTAGTGAGCACTAAAATGTGGTACCAGCACTCCACAGCCTTTACTTTTCTCCCAAACCATCTCCCAAGAAAAGCTGCATTTTAGTTGTTTGTTTCCAGAATATAAAACACATATGTTTCAAGATCTAACAAACATGCTTCTCTAGAACAATTTATAATGCTATAGTAACAAACCAACTAAAGAGTTATAATCATTTAAGAAGGCTTATTACAGATGAGTGTAAACGTCTTCTTTTGTCAGAATGTGACTCCATGCAAAGGGTTTCCCACTTTTGCCCTACAATTGCCTGCTGTATTTTCTTAGAACCAAATTAATTGCCCAAGAAATTAAATCTGTTCCAAGCAGTTACCTAAATTGATCTATATCCTTTTCTTCCTTGATTTACCATGTTCAGTTTTCATCATTCAGTGTTTTTTTAGTGGATTTTAAACTCTTAAGTGACTCACATCCTTTCAGAGGTAGGTGAGGTAAATTATTTATTAATGAACTTTTAAAAAATTCTTAATAATAAGGCAATAGATGTCCATTACATAAATGTCATAGAATGATAAAGAAAAAATAAACTCCCGCATCCAACCAGCCAAAAATAAGCACTGTTAACATATTGCTATATCACTTTTAGAAGTTTTTATATGTGTGTGTATATGTATGATACATTGCATTTGCTAGCTCCCTTTTAGGAACATCACAATGCAAACTAGCATACCAAGAAGTCCTGCCATAGGAAGTATATTTAACTTTGTTTAACCAGCTTTTTTCCAAACTTAATCGACCAGGGAATTCCCCCAACCCTCAATTAACACCTGGTAAAAGCAGTCACACTTCAAGAAATACTGTTTTAATACTGGGCCAAGGTGATAGGGAACAATAAAATTTTGAATATTATATACTCATTGAAAACAGCTTTCTTACTTTGCTTAAATCTTTCTTTCCTACAGAATCCCAAACAACCCATTAGCCCAGCAAGACAAATCACATAAACAGTGAGCTGACTTCATGGAGACAGCTCTGACCTAATTGTTCATGTTGAACTTAATAGATTTGGTGTTGACTGCACATAGGAGCTTCACAAGATCAATTTTCTTCCAAACAACTATGTGTTCCTCTATCAGTTTTGAGCAGGGAGGATTTCCAATGGTAGCAGAGTGCCCAGCCTTGGTAAGCTTTGGTATTTTCTTAGGCAAGCCCAAACAAATCTAATGGGAAGCCCTACATTTTACAATTCCAAATCTGACTTAACTTTTTACATATGACCAGAACTTGATTAGACTGTAGCATTTTGGCTTCAGAGAATCACAGTATATATTAGCTATTATCTTTTGGAAATTTAATTTATATGGCTACAAAGGATCAAGGATGGAATTGTAGTTTAACATAGTAATTATGCAGAACACTGATTTTAGGGGAATGAGTAGGGAGCAAGTAATAAATAGGCAGTAATAATTAAGTCAAGTACATACAATTTCTTATTTACACATGGATTGAATTCATATATGCTTGGTTCTAATATTGATAAAGTCCAAGAATAAGAAATGATAACATAATATATTAAATCAGCGGGATCCATCTTGGTAATTTTTTCCTGCAATAACACAATTTAAATAAGGCTTCTGACATCAGCAAAGATATTCTCTATCAATAAATTGCAAGGATTAAGTCTAGAAGGGGAAATAATGCACAGGGCATTTTGCCCAGTCTGTTCTAAACCTTTACTTATTTTCAATACTAAGCATAAAGCAAATCTTTGAGAAAGTACAAGATTATTTAAAAGTTAGCTTTCATTCTTAACCTCAATCTTCAACTATTTCTGTGCCCCTGACTTTTTGACTCATTTTTTAAAAGTTGACATACTCTTTTTGAAAAATGAAGCTTTAAAACTACTGCAAACCCCAATTTTTTCTTAAGATATTTCCAGTCAGCCCTACAACCTGAAAACCCTGGCAGTAATTAAAAACTGGTTAATGCAAGAATAATTGATGTCAGTGTATGTCAAAATTATTTTTTGGAAGATCCATCATTTTAATTTAAAATATATGTAACCATTCTTCCTTCAGGATGTTGTCAGGCTAATTAAAGTTCAGGTGTCCTGGCATTTGAGATAGGAATTCTCAGGACATGAGGGTGCTTTTAGACTGTAAATCCATCTCCTTCGATTGAACTGTCTGCTCCAGTACTGGCAATGGCCTCAGCAAGTTGGGATTTATTACATTTCTGGGGCACATTTTATATTGTCTCTATGCCTCAATACTATGCCTCAGACACTATAACTTGCTTTGGAATGTGACGATTCTATTTCAGTGCTTAAAGAAAAATCTCACCTTTACAGACTATCTTATCCCCAAACAAAATGAATATTTAATCATATTCAAGGCAAGTATAAGGCCACTTTGCTCACAAAGGAGTTAGAGAAGATGGTAATTCAGAAAATCATTTATGGGTATATGTGAACTACCATGAGCATTTTGCACTTCTATGCATGTTGTGAGTCTATTTTGTTTATGTCTCAAGACAGGGAGAAATAACTCTCCATTTTGGATAACTCTTGAGCTTCCATTTTAGCTTGTTGGGTTTTTTTTTTAGGGGGAGAGGTTAAACAGGGGGCAAGATGGAGATGAAAATGAGGAAGAAACAAACCCCTTGAAGAAAATTTTGTATCAAATATTTATAATATTAATTTACTTAATAAATTTGTTACCAATATGGTATAGTGCAGATATAAAAATTAGTTCCTTCTATTTTTAGATTCATGTATGTTTGTTTTATGATTATATCATGAGCTTTTCCCTACGATGTTAGCTTTTCTAATTTGATGATGTATATTATTGAAACAAAATGCTAATTGTCTAATTTCAAAAGCATTGAAATCTCATATTTAGCTTTCATGAATAGCAATATATGGAAAAATTTTAAAGGATATCATTGCAAAAATGACCTTAATAAAAGCAAAAGGTGGTTTCTGGCATAAGGATGAGTCCTTAGAACATGAGTTTTAGTTTGTACATATACCTGTTGATTTATGAAAATATTTCGAAATTACCAGAGTAGATGTCAGTACTGAATTATTCCTACACATTTGTCTTACAGGGATATCCTGGAACACAGCTTTAGAAATTCCTCAATAAAATAATATCTTAAATATTATGTGTTAAATTATTTTAAAACAACTTAATGCTTTATAGCAACTAAAATTTTTATTTTAAAAGATGCATTTTACAAACCATTACTGTATTTATATTGTTCCTTACATTACTTACCATTTAAACCTCTGGGATCATTCACAAAGACAGATAATAACCCACTCTTTTCTTTCTTAATTCTAACTAATATTTTTAAATGAAGAATATTAGAGTCAAGAGTTGTTTGGATATGTCTTATAACCGAAATTTGCCTGAAACCAACAGTTTGTAACAGCTCTTATTTTTAATTCATATATGTTCACTGCTTTTGCTTTGCAGATTCAAGTTAGGTGCAAAATAATAATCTGAGGAAATGTTTAGCACATTATACATGTGTATGCTGTCTTTCTAACTTGATAATTTAAACTAATAAATTATAAGTAGTTCACATCTTGTGTATCCAATTAGCATTACTTAGACCCTTATCTTCCCTGGTGAAAATGTATGCTATAGAAACAATACAATTCTTTTCTTCGTTTCTTCCTTCCTTCCTTCCTTCTTTCCTCCTTCCTTCCTTCCTCCCTTCCTTCCATCCTTCCTTCCTTCCTTCCTTCCTTCCTTCCTTCCTTCCTTCCTTCCTTCCTTCCTTCCTTCCTTCTTCCTTCTTTCCTCCCTGTCTCCTTTCCTCCCTTCCACCCCCGCTCTCTTTCTTTCTTTTTCTTAGCACACTGAGGTAAAAAATTTCCAAGTATCCAGTGTTTCAAGTAGAGATCTTGTTAGATTGCTAACTTGGTGAATTCTCATTTCAGATTTGTTCTTGCCTCGAGGCTTCAGCCCGATTGGATGTTAATGCTGTATTTTGCACATACTCATTTGACGGTGACAGTCACCATTGGGTTGCTTTTGATTCCAAAGGTATTCCTCTCACATTACCTTTCTCTTGCATTGAGTTATTTCTCCTTTAAAAAATATTTGGCGATATAGGCAAAAGGAGGTGTGGAGATTTGCTTGACATCTAAAATGTTTTTAAAGCTCCCTCCTCAGGAAACTAGGTGTCTATTTCCTTTTGGAATTTAATAAACATCTCACATGATTATTAAGCGACTTAACTTGCTCAAAGCCCATCATCTGTTTTGAGATCCAGTTGTGTTTTAATTATTGTGGATTCAAGGTGGCTTTCGTTGTAAAATCAACATCGTTTTTAAAGAGAATTATCCTATTCTAAGAATTCTCTGGTTTTTTTTAATTCATACAGAGAAATATTGTGTTTTAAACATTTAGAGACTTTTTATTTAAATAGAAATAAATAATTATAATATTGTGTATAGAAGTCTTGCTTAATAATGATAGATTCTGACAAAGATTTACATAGGCGGCATAATGTAGTGCAGGGAAATGGCCCAGGACTCAGACACAAGGATTATGCACTCATGCTGTACCACAAACTAGCTATACAATATGATATTAGCCAAGACTTTGCATCTCTCTGAGTTTCAGTTTCCTCATCTATGACATGATAGCAATAAGGCTGCTTGGAATGCAGTAATATCAGAGTTTGGGGGAAAAACAGATTATACAAACTATAGCATTATCATTATTTTTCTTTTACACATAGAACAACAAAATATTAGAACATTATATATCTCTTTTCTTTTTCAATTTATTTGAAAAAGAATTTATTTTTGAATTTATTTTTCCATTACAGTTGATGTACAGTATTATATTTGTTTCAGGTATACAACGCAGTGACTAGACATTTATATACCTTACGAAGTGATCAGTCTTTATCGGTGCCATGCAATCTAACATTAACACTGCTGAAACAAGAACTGTGATTTCTTGTGTTTCACCCCAGGCTTTACTTCACTTTTCAGAATTAACCAAAACATTGAAATTCAGCCTAATTGAAAAGGTCAAATGATTAAAAAGGCCAAATAGGCCAAATTCCTATTTTTCTTCTTTACTTGAATTACACCAAATAGCCACAATTTCCACGGATTACTCTGTTATTGCAATGTATCTTAACCGTGTTACACTTGCATAATATAATAACACTTTTATTAGATATACACATGCTCAGACTACTCATTCATTCAATAAATTGTTATAGAACTCCAAAGAAAATTGAAAACATATGTTCATTGTACTTCAACATTCCTAGCACCACTATTCAAAAAGTGGAAATGACCCAAATTTCCATCAACTGACAAATGTATAAATAAAATGTGGTCTATCCATGCAATGGAATATTATTTATTAATAAAAAGGAATGAAGCATTGATACGTGCTACAACTTGTACAAAACTTGAAAACATTATGCCAAGTGAAAGAAGCCAGACACAGTTAGGTGAAAAGTCTAGAATAAGCAACTCTGTAGAGACAGAAGGCAGGTTAGTGGTTGTCATGGGCTGCGGGAAGGGGAAATGGAAGTGACTGCTTAATGAGTTCAAGGTTTCTTTTTGGGATGATAAAAATATTCTGTAATTTAACTTTTTGAATATACTAAAAGGCATGGAATTGAACAATTTAGAATTGAGAATTTTATGGTATGTGAATTATATCTCAACAACAGATAAAGAAAATACTGAGAGGGGGCTTTGCTAAGCACTGTTCTAGATCCTGGAGTAAAAGTAATGAACAGATAAAAATCTGTTCTCTTGTGGTGCTTATATTCTGGAGGAGAGGATGGGGAAACAGAAAAGATAAATAAAATAAATATTTAAAATGGTATTTTAGATAGAGATAAGCATGAAGGAAAATAACAAAGCAGGAAATGGACAATATATGACAAATAACTGTTTCTTAAACTCGTGATAATCTCTAAGATTTTGCTCAAGAAAACAACTCCATTCTTATAAATAAGCTCCAAGTGGTTTAACTAGTAGCATGTGAGATTTTTTTTCATCTTTATGGCCGTAAGCTAATGGCACAGGTTGAAACCACACACATAAGTAGAACAGGGAAAGAAAGATTCATCCGTTTCGGTGGTTTCTCAGCCAGTCCCAATTACAAAACATTCATTGTTACTTAAATAGAGAATTACCACTTCACGTTATCTCATGTTTATGTTCACCTGCCTACCTGAACATTTTAACGAACATTGACATCAAAAACTCGCTACCATCAAAGAGTGAGCTGTTAATTTGATAAAGGAATATTAGATCTGATAACAAGCTGGGAGAAGAGAACCCATGTTCTCTAAACTGTTCTCTCAATTTTCGTAGGACAATGACTTGGTTTACAGATTGTGTGAAGGGTGGCTGGATTATTTGGATTCTCCCTGCCCTCCACCACTTACCCAATTCACTCTTCCTCCCTTCTCCTTTTGAAGAACAGAGATAGCAAGAGCACATGAAACTGAAAAACATTAAAATGCCACATGAAAATAATAAAAATATGTCAAAATGTAAAGGAGGAACTAAGAATAATGAGTTGAAGAGAAAAAAACCTGTAATTTCATTGAATCTTTGAACGTTAAATTTAGATACCATCGAACCCAGAGCTCTTTAAGGTAGGAGGGCACCATGCTCCAGAGAGCTCCCATGACTTGTTTAGGATCTCCCTGTCAACACTGTTGAGGCTGGAATTCACATTTCTTGTCTCCTGAGTCTTGAAAGTAGATGTTTTTTTAATGTAATTTAAAATTTTTTTGCAAGTACAATTGACGTATAATATTATGTTAGTTTCAGGTGTATAACATTTATATAACTTACAAAAGAATCACCCCAATAAGTCTAGGACCTCCCTAATACCATACATAGTCATTGCAATATTATTGACTATATTCCCTATGCTGTACCTTATGTCCCTGTAACTGTTTTTATAACTGCCATTTTTTACTTCTTAATCCCTTCATCTTTTGAAAGTAGACTTTTTTAAAGCTATATGTAGTAGACTGAAAGTCACATTCCTGTGATCAGAGTTAACTGTGCCCAGAAATAAAATACAGCCTCCCCTAAGGGAAGCAAAATGACAAACATGTGCTAGACCTCACTGCTCCAAAAAATATCCCCATCTCGCTGCCAATAGATATAAATTGCTACTCTTAAAGAACATTTCTTTGGATTCTTATACTTATTTCCATTTTCAAAATGCAAATATCATGAAAGAGAAGTAATAGAAGTTAAACACAGGGAGCCCAGAGAAAAGACCAGGGTGAAAATAGGAATCAGAGAGGGAACAAAATACCTCATGAATGTGTAAGATGGAAAGCAAAACTTAAATATAGCAGCGCACTTTTATAAGAAGTTCAGTGAATGAATTCATCTAAGCTGAAGAAGTGATATTAATATTAGAACCTTTAGACATTATGCAGTGTCTTGTTGTGGGTAACATCTAGAGCTCATACTGAACATGTGTTTCAGTTTTCACAGTCAGGCAATAACCCACGAGATGACATTGCTACAGAAGCGTATGAAGATGACCTGGACATGGGCCGGTCTGGATCCTACCTGAACAGCAGTATCAACTCAGCCTGGAGTGAGCACAGCTTGGATCCAGAGGACATCCGGGTAATACCAGGATTTCTGCTTTCCTGTTTCAGACTAGGGCCATTTATACAGGCAAGCGTGTGTGCTCACATCTGTGCATATGTGTGTTACAAAGAAAAGGAGAGAGAGAATGTGTGTTTGTGTCAGAACTCAAGAGTTAATCCAGTTCTAAAATGTATAATCATGATATAAATGAAGACGCACAGGCCAGTCTTGATAGTCTCAATGGACTTGCTGGTAGTCATAGAGATGAGCCTGCTCTACATGATCCATAATATGGGTTAGGATGGGAAGGTAGGATAGATCTGTGAGCAAAGAGCCTGGATTATTTAAAGTAATCTGTGGCAACATCTCAGCACTTGGAGGAAGAAGATGTTTTTAGTATGTGATGTCCCCTAAACCTTTACTAACATTAAGTGTAACTTTATCAATGGCTACGTGATGCTTCCAATATTGTTCCAGGGCGATGGTTTACCAGTAGACCATATACTGTGTTTTGTTATGGTCCAGGCACAGTCTGGCCCACACAACTCTCTAGTTCAAAGCTCTTGCTCCATTAAGCAAGGCTAGAATGCATAGGTTCATGGCTTAAAGTTCCAAGTCGATGTGAAACAAAACACAGAGTAATCAGAAAGTAAGCCTAAGGAGAGAGTTGATGAGTAGAGATGTTAGGAATCTCTGTAGAACAATTTCCCGAAAGAGCTCAAGCTTCTTGAATTCAAATTATCTTCAGGGAGATTATCTGGCTGAAACACTAAGTTCCACACCTTTTGAATTTACTCTTGTTCTGCCAGGATGAGCTGAAGAAACTCTATGCCCAGTTGGAAATATATAAAAGGAAGAAGATGATCACAAATAACCCCCACCTCCAGAAAAAGCGGTGCTCGAAGAAGGGCTTAGGCCGTTCAATCATGAGGCGGATAACCGAGATCCCAGAGACGGTCAGCAGGCAGTGTTCCAAAGAGGACAAGGACGTCACAGACCACACTGTGGCCAAAAGCACTGCCCTCGTCAGGAAGAACCCACAAGAGTCTTCAGGTAACACTGGGAAACCCAAGGAGGAGTCCCTGAAAAACCGTGTCTTCTCCCTGAAGAAATCCCACAGCACTTACGATCATGTGAGAGACCAAACAGAAGAGTCCAATAGCTTACCCACCGAAAGCCAAGAAGAGGAGGCCACAGAAAATTCCACACTGGAGTCTCTGTCAGGTAAAAAGCTAACACAAGCGCTGAAAGAAAACAGCGAGTCCGAGTCCACGGAGTCTGTGCCTCTGGTGTGTAAGTCTGCAAGTGCTCACAACCTCAGCTCAGAGAAGAAGCCGGGGCACCCACGAACGTCCATGTTACAAAAGTCTCTCAGTGTCATAGCGAGTGCCAAGGAGAAGACTCTTGGATTAGCTGGGAAAACCCCAATGTCAAGTGTGGAAGAACGTGCTAAAGCTCAGAAACCTCTGCCCAAAGATAAAGCGACAAACAGAAAATACTCCAATTCTGATAACACAGAGACTAAAGATTGTGCCCCCCCAAACTCCAATCATTTGGAGGAGCCAAGAAAACCTCAGAAATCAGGGATTATGAAGCCACAGAGGGCCAACCCCCCCACTGCCAAGTCTGACATGAGTCCTGGCACCACCCAGAAGAAGGACAACTTTGACATAGGGGAAGTATGCCCTTGGGAGATGTACGACCTGACCCCTGGTCCTGTGCCTTCAGAGTCAAAAGTTCAAAAGCACGTGTCTATTGTGGCTTCTGAAATGGAGAAAAACCCACCTTTTTCCTTAAAGGAGACATCTCATCCCAAGTCCAAGGCAGCTGAATTATGTCAGCAATCCAATCAGAAGAGCATAGACAAGGCTGTGGTCTGCCCTTGGGAGAGCCAAGGTCAGACCCGTTTTGAAAATGAGAAGCATTTGATTTCCAAGACTCAGGTTCCCCCAGGGAGAGCAAAAGAGGAGAATGGAAGTGAGCATTCTGCAGCCAATGTGTGCGCTGGGCAATATGAAGAACTGCCCCCAAAAGCTGTAGCATGCAAAGTAGAGAATGAAAATCTCACCCAACTAGGAGACCAGGAAAAAAACACATCTTCGTCTAAGGAAACTGGGCCTGGCACCTATCACTCCAGTAATAACTTTCAGCAACCTTTAACGTCACGAGTGGAGGTGTGTCCTTGGGAGTTTGAGACCCCAGATGAACCAAACATTGAAAGAAGTGTAGCTTTACCTGCCTCTTTGGTTTTAAATGCAAATCTGATAGCAGAGCCTCGGAAATAAGAGGCTCTTTTTTAACATGTAGCATCCCCAGAAAGAAAAGGAGAACAAAGAAACCCTGAATTCAATATAAGACAGAAGATGTAAGGATCAAAAATTCCCAAGGAATATTTGTCACTCAGGGGAAATGTGAAAGGCATGGGCAGAAGAAGACTAAGGAGCGTAGAGAGACGTCATCACGGAGAAGGTCCTTCCCCTGGTAATACTAAGAAAATCTTTACATTTCAGCATGTTTAGAGGAAGTAACCCTCAATGTCTGCCCCTGATCAATATTTACCTGTGGGAGTTGGAAGATCCTAAACAAGGCAAACCAGAGGGCACAGAAGAGGTACGAGATTTGTACAGAAGGGATAGATGAATATGACCGAAATCGCTAACTGGAAAGAACTTACTTTACCTATTTAACCTTGAAGGCACTGCTAACTTAATGCATCCCAAATACCTTTTATATTAATGATTGCTCTCATTTTCTTATAATTGTATGGTTCAGTACATTGTTGTGTCTCATAGTCAAGCATTCCAGATTGTACAATTTTTGCAGATAACTTTGATATTATGCGACACAACACATTTATGCAATCTGCAGCTACTCAATTGCTACTGCAACATACAGAATACCTGCTATCTATCAACTTTAGTTGATTCTCAAAGTACAGTAAGCTTTCTCTGGCTTGGGAAGTCATACTGTTATTGTAAAATCTTTTAGTTTGGGCTGTGGTTTATATATTGTGAATTTGGATTATTATTTCACATCATGCGTTCTACTGTCAATCAGGGTTTTTTATACAAGTTGAGTTACTTGTTTTGCACTCGTTCTTAGGACTCAGAAGCTTTATTAATATCAGAGATCAGTGGTCCTACATAGTCGTATGTCTCAAAAAGTTAAGGACAACTTATCTACTGTTTGTTTGAAGTCCAAGATAGACAATGCCTTCATTCCAATGAAACCTCCCTTTTAACTCTTTTAGTATTTCATACTTAGCAGCATTTCGTAAGGAAGAAGCTAAGAGTGAGAGAAATATACTGTGCATTACTATTACCGTGGGAAAGGGATATTAGGTATGCCATGAGAATTACAGCAGTACTGCAGAACCAGGAAGTTTGCCTTTCAAAACAAAGACAGAAAGGGAGCTCCTGATAGCACTTTCAAGGGATTATTTTTTTAAAGAGAAACATTATGATAGCATCAAGATCATTGGATGAATATATTTTTATTGTGCATACTGAATATATAATATTTTAAATGACCTTAAACTATTTATTCTCATAAACTCTTATCCATTGCTTCAGCTAGAGGTAGAACTTGCTGGTCTCAAAACCCAAAGAGATTTATAACCTGATTTATTCCAGGCCTATCTGGTGGTACGGCCTCTTCCTTCTCCTAAGCACTGGAAAACTCACAAGTCCTGCAAATTGCCCTTCAGAGCCACCTAGCTCAAAATGTAAAACACGAAGGTTTATTTGCAAGGCAAAACGGCCCCCCAAAGCATCTTTTATAAGATGTATTGTATTCCACACTGATCGTTTGGCATGAAAATCCTGATCTGCTGATTTAGCCCTACTGATGTGATCATGCAAAGAGATTGCATTTCAAAGCTCAGTTTCGTTTTATTTAAAGACGAATCACATAAAAATAGAACCCAGACTTTTCTTTTTCTCACGCTAAACACTGAAGTCTCAAGGGCTTTTTTAGCCAGGACATTCCAGCCTAAATGACTCCTGCCTTTCATGAGCAGCAAGAACATACTAGGAGGATAAAAGATGAGAAAGGGAATCAGAAGCTGGATAAAGGGCTGTTCTTAGAGAATATCATCCTCAGTGGAAGGCAAAAACTAAGACTTCTTAGTCATCATCAAATTGTCTCAATAATTTTTATTCAGGAGTAAGTGAGCACTTCACCGTTTTGCAAAGCTGTGCACAAATCCCCCTCCCCCATTTCCTTGCTTTGTGCATTACTCAGGTTGGTGGGGTAGGTTTGAAGAGACAGAAATTCTATTTTTGTGTGTGTTTCCTTCAATTATTTCCTTCTTCCCTTCCTTTTCAATCAAGGCCTGTCTACTTGGTAACCTTGGAATGCAACTCTAAGGTCTATTTGTATACCAGTTTCCAGATGCACCTACTTGTTTAATTTATGTCTGAGATCTGTCAGCACTTTATTCACTTTTTGAGAACGAAGCAGTCAAGCATCAATGACTTTTTATTGCACTTCAGGGTAATCCTGCTAGAGATGTGGCTTAAAGAAGACTTGCCAAATTATACCTTAGTCCATAGATTTTTCTCCACCAGCATAAATCAGTAAGAGTGCCTAGGGTCTTTCCTAGAGTGTTATTGCCATTACTTATCAGCAAGAGAAGTTTAAATTTACAGTTCTTGAGGTTATTTTCCCAGATTGATAATAAGAAAGTGAATAGACACTGTGATGGTCACAAACATTTGCTAGGTTGTCCTTCTCGATGCATGTGCGGGCTGCCTCCTGTCCTTGTTGTTAAGCCAGGGTTTATAAATAAGTAGATTTCTACCAAACTTAATAGAACTGTATATTTTATGCAAGAATTAAATGCTTTATGACATGAATTATAACTCAGCCCATTGTAAACTTTGGTGGCGATATGGATTTGAAACTCGACAGTTCTCTTGTATTTGCTTCCTAGGTTTCTGCATGCAAGTGATGACAGGTAGGACTGAAAAAACACTGCCTTTTGACTTCTAGCATTTAGCAACTGAGAATTGTAGAGTCAATAAAGCTGTAAGTCTCTTCACTTAATCTGTCTTTCTTCTGAAACTATGATCTGAAATCTACAGCATCCCACCATGAAATATTTGGTAAATTTATGTTGTGACGTGTTGCAGCATGTAAATAATTATAACTTCTCTGCAATAAAAAATATTTATATGAAAGTGATTTATGTATTTATCTGTCGAGAATTGAATTTATTTCACTCAAACAACTTTGAAGGAATCTCATATATCTTTGGCTTTGGCATACTTATGCACATACATTCTCTTATTGCCTATCTGCAGGAATACACGATTAACCAAATGTGGCCTCAAACATACAGGTAATCATTTGGAGCCAATAAATCCTATTAGGACTGGTGGTTTTGATTTAAGGAACCAATAAATCCTGTTAGGACTAGTGGTTTTGATTTAAGGAACCTCTAGCCAGATGGGAACTAATTCAGCTACCTTTTTAAAGTTACTCAACACACATACCAGACAATCAGCTGAGCCGTTATGATGATCTTTAGATGAACAGGAGAGCCAATAACACTATCCAGCCACTGCTGTGGTAACACACCAGCGACTCATGACTCATGACCAGGTCATAGATTCAGGGAAGGCTTCACAGAAAGACCAGTTCACCAGGCTGAGATTCTGCAGAGGCATCAGCTAAGAGAGGGGAGGACTATGAGGCTAGAAAAGTGTGCACAGCCTTGCATGCCATGTTGCAGATTAACTACAGCTTTATCCTGGAGTACCGGGAGCGATCCAAAAACGTTAAACAGGCCTGTGATGAAGTCATGGATTAGAAGGGCCATTTGGGGAGCAGCCCAGAAATGGACTGAAGTGGGAAAAGACAAGAAGCAGCTATGTCAATTAGAAGATCAGTATAAGTCAAGATACAGGACGGCAAGGGCCTAAGGAGGAGAGAAAAAGAGTATTGGTTATTTCATCAAAATAGCACGTTCAGCTGGGTTTATTGTTATGTTACAGTCATATGAAGTCCAAGTAATTAGATAACTATGTCGAATACAAATGTTCCTCCTAAGTTTGTGGACATTTTGGATAATTTCAAAAGTTATAAAAGCCCTCTCTGAAAATCAGTAGAGTTCATATCATTTGCTCATGAGAAAAGTGGTGGGATAGGATACCAGCTTCATTCTGTGCGAAACCTTGATACCAAACTGGTCTGGGAAAGTGACAAAGGGCTTGCTGCAATATGGACTTTAATTCCTATCTGCAAGTGGCAGCTCTCTGAAGCAGTTCCAGAAAGAGAAGCAGGGTAGCTAGAGGGCAGAGAAGGGAGCTGGACCCACCTTGTCCCTGCATTCACACTCCCTTTTAGTGATTCACAGCTAATGCCCTTTTCCATCTCTTCACACTATTGTGTATTCCACATTCTATAGACTCTTAGTACTTATACATAGGGTCAGTGGTTAAAGCTCTTTAAATGATCCTAAAAGGCTAAGACACAAGTGTTTGGGAATTAACAAGTCATGAAAATCAAACCTATTGTGATTTCTTCTACGATAAGGAAGAGAGAGTCCTTTCAGTGTTTGTTAGCATTGCTTGGTTGGGGCCGTAGTATTTTTTTCATATGTTTATGCATACTGATCATTGTTGTTTCTTTGTTCTAAATTTAGGATCTTTATGTTAAAAAATACCTAAGGGAAATATTTCTATCAGAAATTGACTTTGTCACACAATAGATAATCATGTATATGTATCGTTCTAAAACAATGCAAGTTAAAGATGTTATTATTTCAGTATATTCCATCCTTTTCCCTTGAATAGTTGGGAAGACAGAAATAATATCTTTCTAATTTTGCTCATTTTCTCTTTAAACATTTGTTTCTTGAAAAGTGCAGGGCAAACTAAGCACATTGTATGTTCTAGCTCAGCATTAACTGGTTAGAAGGCAGACAATGAAATGTATGATTTGGTTTTTAACTTCCCTCTCTCTGTGATGTGAGAATAATACTTTGCTAGAGATAAAATTGTCTGATCAAATGAAAATGAAAAATAAGAGATAAATACGGGAAATGGTCTGTGCTGTTCAATAGCCACATTTCTAGAAAGAAAAATAAGTTAAATATGCAAATACTGAGGGTGCCAAAAAAATGTATACACATTTTAAGAAAGGAACAAACTATGAAAATTGTAATACTCAGTATATACTGATAATGAAAGATGAATACAAGTCATATGTATACATTTTTCTGGTACCCCCATACAAGTTTCGTGACAATTGTTAAAAGAACATATTCCCATTTCAGTTTAAACAGCAATAGAAAAGGAGGGGGGGGGTGCCCTCTGTTGAATATACAAGAGAAAGGCTTTGTAAAGAGTTTTCCCCCAAACAAATCATGGGATTGTATTCTCCCAGGCCTTTTGTCTTGCTGTTTGCTTTATCTGAAATTCTTTCTCTTCTTCTCCCTTCATCATCTTATGTATGCTTCAATATTGGTGTGATCATACAATTTATTGACCAAAGCAAAACTTGGAGAGTAAACATGCAGAATTATAATTATGCCTGGATAATAGCATAAACTGGGACTCTCCCAGGCAACCCGGATGTTTGTTTGTTTACCCTCTGCAAGGATAAATGGCCCACTCTCTCCGTGAAGTTTTTCCTCACATCCCAAATCAGAATGAATTCCTCCTTCTGTGCTTGTTTGGGAATTTGCTTCAATCTATTACTGCTTTGACGAGCAGTTTCGTTCCATACCCTCTGAACTATCTGCTAAAGTAAGAGCTCCTTGAGGGCAAGCGCTTTTTAAATTCATAAAAGTCCCCAATTTCAACGGATATGCTTTGCTCTGAGTTCAATCAATATTTGTCAAATTGAAATTTTTTATTACTAATCACTGTCTAAAATATGCTTGAAGGGAAAGAGACATCCCAGGGAAACTTGCCATAGTTTCTAAAATGTTGAAGACTATCTGGTCTTCCCTCCACATCCTGGCAGTCCCTGGAAAATCCACAGATCGTGACTCAACCACATTAACTCTGACTCCCAAGCATTATACGGTAAGTATTGATTTGTCACCATTAGGAGGGAGAAGCCTAAGGTTTGGGATACGGCCCAGTTTGTTAGAGCTATAAAACATTTTTCCATATGTCATAAAAGATAAGAAATATTTACTTTGGCTTGGGAACTTATGTTTAATTATTTGAACTCTTTCTGGAAAATAAAGCATGGAAGGATCTATATAAAACATCTACATAAAAATAGATCCTGATGCTAGTCTTTCAGATGCTTCTGAGAAATAAGTAGTTGGAACAAACTATTTAAATATTTAACTGACTTTAGAATTTCTTATCCATGTATTTCATGTTAATTAGAAAGTCATAATGTGCATGCACATAACTTTGTTCCATATGTGAACAAAAATATAAAGATTACATGGATATACACATACCCATACAACTTGTTTGTAACTTGGAAAATTATAAAAGGCATCGAAATTTGCCAAATAATGCAGACATGAAAAATATTTTTCTTTCTCTTAAAGATAGTATGCTTCCTTCAAAGGAATGGGTCTGGTCCATGGAAAGGTGAAAATATCTGGATTCTCAAGATTCTGTTTTGTTTGGCTAATTTTGACATTTTGGGAGCATCTTCAGTTATCAAGGATATAAAAATAACCTAGCATTTACATAGCACCTCTCTCCTCGGCTTAAAGAGCTTATTGTAACAGGAATTCTCACAGGCGTTTTACTCAAACGTGTGTCCTCCTTAAGACACATCCTATTCTAAGGCCTTATCTATTCCCCTTTTCGTGGTTTATTGAGAGAGAACTTACATGCCTGTTTCTAGATTCATTTAAAAATCACAGTGCTGATTATCTAGTTGCTTCATTTGTATTCCAAACATAAATTAAATAGAAGTAAATTCTTTAGTATCTATTGCTATTTAGCAGCCTTACTTTCTTGATTTTTAAAATCCTTTTAAGCTTCATCTGACAGATGTTTTGGTTTAATCATCTTAATTTTTTGCTTTTTTGTATGTTTTTTTGTTTGTATTTTGTTTTCTTTACCTTTTAATACCTGCATTTTCCATGTTTGGGAGGTCTAACAGTCTCAGAATTCAGGAACAGCCCCAAACCTGGAAGTAAATTAGTGCTTGACAATGACTGATAGCCAAAAATGGCAAGAAATGCTGGGAAAACTAAACGTACAGAAGGCCCAGTGTGAAATAATAGGCATGATGTAACTAGAGGAGCTTGTGAAAGCCTAGTGTCAGCAGCATCAGACTGAGAAGTATCAGAAAAGAAGCAAAAACAAAAAAAAAGGCTGGGGGTGGGAATAAGGGGCAACAAGGAATAAATCAAAACAATAAGGGGGCTGAAACTGTAGATTGAGCAAATAACACTGAGCTTAACAGTAATAGACGAGTTGGCAAAATACATAGCCACTGATTGTAGCATCAGGTATCTTCAACAAATGGGGCTGTCTGAGGTCCTGAAGTGTAGGAAAAAATCAGAACCTTGAACAAACTGTGAAAAGCATGATGCTATAGCACAATAATTATGCAGATATTCCAATACTCAACACAAGTATTTCACTCATGTTTAAACATACGAAAGTTCGGTCAATTAAGTTTGCGAAGTTTCCATCGTGTAAGCACACGGTGGAAAGTTCGAGAACTTAATTGTCCAACCTGTATACCCTTAATATTTGTGGTAAATAAAATGGAACTCTATCACTAAATTCGCATTGTAAAACCACTATAAAATGTGTCATTCTCACTGTAAGAAAATCGATTCTTTTCCCCTTTTAGGTGTTCAAAATCCAGCAAACATGAAACAAATCTCACAGATACATACTTCATAAAAAGATGTACTTAAGGTGTTTTAATTTTTCGTGAATCAAATCCCATGGCAACTGTTCCAAAGGAGTAATTAAAGCAGTTTTCTAGAAATCTACCATCGTTAGATGGAATAATCCAGTTATTATTCCTACCGTCAAACTTAATTTTTTAAATTTTCATTTAAGAACGATTGATTTGCTTAAGGGGCTTCCAGAACCACATATTAACTCTTCCTTTTTAGATTCTTGCTGCAGAGTCCTTCTCCGGACCCTTATTTTAGTCAGATGGCTGTATCAGACTTGCTAGGGAGATGGTCGCTTTCAAAGTACAAAAGAGAAAAATACATTAATTTGGAAAAAAAAGTTACATAAATATTGAAAGCATACTACAGAAATGAAAGTTAAAAAGAACTCAATAAGTTTTGAGTTCAGTATTCAGAATTAGAAATGAGCAGTACTGTTTGGGTAACGCTGAAGGGGAAAGTTCTTGAGCTGGAGTGCTTGAAAATTCTCTGGAGGACCCACGTGGCTCGCCTTACGTCAGACTCTTCCCATTATCATGTTCTCCTGAGTCCTCTACCCTCCTCTCCTTTGCATGATACAGAATCCCTGTACTGTTTCTTTGGGGGGATGACTATGACACATTCAGGCTTTTTCAACTTTTTCCATAAATATTTTTCCCAGAGATGGTATTACCATCTCCTCAAAGCTGTCCTGTTGCATGGCTTTCTTTTTTTAAATATTTGTAATTTCTCTTTATATCTTAGCATAATCATCCCCAAAAGTGAATTCTTATATTGCCTTGTCATAGTTCAGACTTTGAGCTCACACACACACACACACACACACACACACACACACTTTTGTTGATTTCCAACAATGCTTCATGAATTCCACTGTATTTCACCAATCATAATTTATGTATAAAATAATTCTTGTTTTCAAGACTTTCTTTTTTTTTTTTCCTAAGGCTGGGTTGGGTATTTAGCCATTTTATTTCATTTCCATTGAGATTGTAGGTATTTTCATTAAGAAAAGACAAAGAAATGTGTCATAAACGTTTGGACCAAGGGACAAATGTCAAAAGATTTAATCAGGGTCAGATTTTAAATGCTTCTAAAGGTCAGAAACTGTGTCAAGCACTTTACATATATTAACCCATTTAAATTCATAATAATTCTTTGGCTAGGTAAATTTATGTCCTTTACTTCCCAGACAAGAAAACTGAAACCGGTATAAGTTAAGTGAGTCAGCCTCCTCCTTCAGTTAAATTCTGTTTCTGTTCCTCATCTCACTATTCCAGATAATAGAAATAACACCCAAAATTGCCCCCCCACCCCCGCCAATCACACACAACTGAATGATATAAAGAAAGTGTCCTGATCTCTCCAAGCTTTAATGGTCTCCTCTGGAGAATGGAAATCTTAGTCCAGAAATCTCCTGTCCCATCACGTTTTATCAGTTCCCTGAGCTTTCATTTATTTTATCTGAAAAGGTGAAATCAGAAACCCCTATGCTCATAATCCTTTCATAAAATAATTGTGTGGGGTAGACATAATGACCACCCAAGGACTTCTACATCCTAATCCTCAAAATCTGTGAATATGTCAGGTTACAAGGCAAAGGAGAATTAAGATTGTAGCTTAAATTAAGGTTTCTGATCAACTGATCTTAAAATAGATTATCCTGGATTATCTGGGTGGGCCCAATGCAATCACAAATCCACTTCAAAGTGGAGAAGGGAAGCAAAAGAGATCAGAGGAAAGCAGTGAGGACTCCACCTGTTGCTGACTTTGACCATGGAGTGAATCCAAGAATGCAGGCAGCTTCTAGAAGCTAGAAAGGACAAGGAAACAAATTTAACCTTACAGCCTCCAGAGAGGAACTCAGCCCTGTGAACACCTTGATCTTGAACTAGTGAGACCCACTTGGACTTCTAACCTACAGAGCTGTAAGAGAATAAAGTTGTTTTAAGCCACTAAATTTGTGTACATTTGTTTTAAGTCACTTAAAATTGTTTTGAACTACCAATTTTTTTTTAATTAAATTTATTGGGGTGACAATTGTTAGTAAATTTACATAGATTTCAGGTACAATTCTGTATTACATCGTCTATAAATCCCATTGTGTGTTCACCACCCAGAGTCAGTTCTCCTTCCATCACCATATATTTGATCCCCTTTACCCTCATCACCCACCCCCCACCCCCTTACCCTCTGGTAACCACTAAATTATTGTCTGTGTCTATGAGTTTTTCTTTCTCATTTGTTTGTCTTGTTCTTTTTGGTTTATATACCACATATCAGTGAAATCATAGGGTTCTCTGCTTTGTCTGTCTGACTTATTTCACTTAGCATTATACTCTCAAGATCCATCCATGTTGTCACAAATGCTCCTATATCATCTTTCCTTAACGCGGAATAGTATTCCATGGTGTATATATACCACAACTTCTTTATCCATTCATCTATTGAAGGACATTTTGGTTGTTTCCATGTCTTGGCCACCGTAAACAAAGCTGCAATGAACATTGGAGTACACATGTCTCTATAGAGAAATGCTTTCAGATTTTTTGGGTAGATACCCAGGAGAGCAATTGCTGGGTCATATGGTAATTCTATTCGTAATTTCTTGAGAAACCTCCACACTGCCTTCCATAGCGGCTGCACCAGTCTGCACTCCCACCAACAGTGTATGAGGGTTCCTTTTTCTCCACAGCCTCTCCAACACTTGTTACTATTTGTCTTCTTGATGAAAGCCATTCTGACTGGGGTGAGGTGATATCTCATTGTGGTTTTCATTTGCATTTCTCTGATGATTAGCGATGTTGAGCATTTTTTCATATGTCTATTTGCCATTTGTATATCCTCTTTGGAGAAATGTCTCTTCAGGTCCTCTGTCCATTTTTCAATTGGGTTGTTTGTTTTTTTGTTGTTGAGTTTCATGAGTTCCTTGTATGTTTTGGATATTAGCCCCTTATCAGAGGCACTGTTTGCAAAAATCTTCTCGCATTCAGTTGGTTGCCTCATTATTTTGTCAATAGTTTCTTTTGCTGTGCAGAAGCTTTTCAGTTTCATATAATCCCATTCGTTTATTTTAGTTTTTACTTCCATTGCCTTTGGAGTCAAATTCATAAAATGCTCTTTGAACCCAAGGTCCATAAGTTTAGTACCTATGTTTTTTTCAATGCAGTTTATTGTGTCAGGTCTTATGCTTAAGTCTCTGATCCATTTTGAATTAATTTTGGTACATGGTGACAGATAGCAGTCCAGTTTCATTCTTTTGCACGTAGCTATCCAATTCTGCCAGCACCATTTATTGAAGAGGCTGTCTTTCCTCCATTGTATGTTTTTAGCTTCTTTGTCAAAAATTATCTGTCCATACTTATGTGGTTTTATTTCTGGGTTCTCAATTCTATTCCATTGGTCTATGTGTCTGTTTTTCCGCCAATACCAAGCTGTTTTGATTATTGTAGCCCTGTAGTACAAGCAAAAATCAGGGAGTGTGATACCTCCAGTATTGTTCTTTTTTTTAAATATTGCTTTGGCTATTCGGGGTCTTTTGTGGTTCCAAACAAATCTGATGATTTTTTTGTTCTATTTCTTTAAAAAATGCCATTGGGATTTTAATGGGGATTGCATTAAATCTGTATATGGCTTTGGGTAATATGGCCATTTTAACTATGTTGATTCTTCCAATCCATGAGCAAGGAATGTCTTTCCATTTCTTTGTGTCTTCTTCAATTTCTTTCAAAAATGTCTTATAGTTTTCAGCATATAAATCCTTCACGTCCTTGGTTAAGTTTATTCCTAGGTATTTTATTCTTTTTGCTGCAATTGCTGAACTACCAAATTTTTGATCATTTGTCACAGTAGCTATAGAAAAAAAAATACACTGGGTGACAGGAGAAACATTCTTTAATCTCTCTGAAATTCAATTATCTTTTTAGAAAATGGAGATAATCCTCACCCCAGGGACCTGAACTTAAATTGAATCCTAACCCCAACCCTAACTCTACTTGGATTCAAATGCTACTGTTAAGTGAGTAACAAACCAGTTGATACCAAAAAGAAAATAAAAATGCATTTATATATGTTGCTTTGCTTAACAAGTTTTGTTTATATTGTGGCACCAACGGAAGGCTTGGTAGACCAATGAGGATGACGAATCTAACACGTAGCTGCCCTTTAAGAAACTTTAGCTCCCTACCCTCCCTTCTACCACCTCAAAAACCTCAGGTATGTATGGAACTTGGCTGACTCCAAATGACACCGTACGCATGCCTGCCCAGGGAAAAGGACTTGTGTCACAGAACTGAGTGTTGACATAGAAAGAGCAGCCAACTTGAGTGAGGGCAGTTACAGACCACTCTCACTTTCTTTGAGTTCTCTTACCTGTTACTAGTTTCACCTTGTGCACTTCAGTACATTGACTTGCCCACAGGGTTTTTCACTATTTCTCCCAGAGAAAAGAGAGAGAATGAGAGGAAAATAAGGGGGGGGGGGCGGGGAAGTAGTTACTGGGATAATATGAAGTCACCTAGAGTGTGGTGTCAGTTAAAATTAAACTTCAAATCAAATAAGAATGCTGTCCAGAGGGCTCATGCTACTAAAAATAATAATAATAAGTAAATGCTTACTCTGTGGTTTTTTAGGTATGTTTCACTTCACTCCTTTGCCTCCAACCCCAAGTTTCTACTCACTGCAAGAATTAACCTGTATATAAGAGACAACTGGGGGGAAAAATGCTAACTTCTCCCATCTGAAATATTAATACCAATATGACATTTTACATGAATACCAACCAAATCATACATTGAAAAGGAGAGAATTTTACAGCATGCAAATTAAAAAGAAGTCATGAAGGCTGCTGATAGCACAAAGGTTAAAGGGAAGAGTTTGTCTTTGGGATCAGGTAGGACACGTTATAATACCACAGGGAGATCTCACTTTAAGCACACCCGATACGTGACAATCGAGCTTTGTGTAACACAATTCAGGAATTGCTTACTCACTTTGCAAGAGACTGCAAACAGTGATTCTTGAAAACAGGTCCCCTAATTCCCTTTTTAAAGATCTTTTTAAATACAGTTGATACCAGATTTTCCAGAAACACACCTATTGCATACAATAATGTGCACCTGTTCTTCCCAGAGGGACCTTTATTTCAATTATTTGTTCCTAGATTTATGACACTCAGAGCTTCTGTATACTCTCCATTACCTTCAATCCTTTTCTAGATTTTTTTTTAGAAGATTATATATTAAGCATGTCCTGCCACGGGGAAAGGATTTTTATTTATTCTCTATTAGCTTGATCCTTTTCTTGAGCCAGTTTACAGACCTCAAATGAAGAGGAGACCAGGTCCTCTGAATGAGAATCCGCTGACACTGCCAAAAATTTATACCTTTAAGCTTTCTCCTGGCCTTCCCCAAAAAGACCTACAGCCTTTTACAAGGGTGACTGTGCATTAGGGAGAAAAAATAATCAGACTTTTCAGGGATGACAGGACACTAGTTCTGAACTGACACTAATTCCAGAAGACCCAAAATGGCACTGCATTCCAACAGATGAGGGGCTTATAGAGGTCAGGTGATCAGTGGAGGCTTAGCTCAGGTTTGTCTTTCAGTGGGTCCCCGAGCCCATCCTGTGGTTATTTCTCCAAAATGCATCACTAGAATAGAAATATTCAGCAACCAACAGAATCTCTACTGTGGACTCAGATCTATGGAGCATGGTAGGACAGGCCAAATGGAACTGCCTAAAACTGCCTCTACATAGCAATGTAGCAAACCAAAATCAACACTGCCTTCCTGAAGGTATTGCAGAGATTAACAGCCTCATTAAGGACACCAAGGATGCAGGATGATAATTTCCATGACATCCTCATTCAGCTTCAGTCCATGATGAAAACAGATAGTATCTGGAGAATGACAATGGATCAGCATAAACTTAACCAGGTGATGATTCCATTTGCAGCTGCTATTCCAAATGTTTCCTTGCTTGAGCAAATTAACACATCTCCCTGTACGTGAGCTTTAGCTATTGACCTAGAGAAAGCTTTTTCTCCACATTGGTTAGTAAAGACCAATGGAAGCTGTTTGCTTTTAGCTGGCAAGGCCAGAAATACACCTACGTTGTCCTACTTCGGGGGTATATCAATTATCCAGCCCCGTGTCATAATTTAGTCTTCAAAGACCTTGATTGCCTCCCTTTTCTCTAAGACATCACACTGATCCTTTACATTGATGATATTATGCTGATTGGAGTTACTGAGGAAGAAGTAGCAACTGCTGTAGACTTATTGGCAATACATTTGCATGTCATAGGGTGGGGAAAAGATCTGAGAAGAATTCAAAGGCTTTCCACCTCAGTGAAAGTTCTGGGGGTCCCGTGGTGTGCATGTCAAGATATCCTTTTAAGGTGAAGTATAAGTTGTTACATTTGGTCCTTACTATAACCAAAAAAAGAAGCACAATGTCTAATGGGTTTCTGGATTTGGGGGACAACATATGCTTCATTTGGGTGTGCTACTCCAGCCTATTTACTGAGTGACAGTGTCGATCAATTTTGACCAAGAGCTACAAGGCAAACAATTTTGTTTGAGGGTCTTAGAAATTGCAATGATGGACACACTGATTTGGGTAGAAACCCAACTGTGTTTCAAGGGAGAAAGAAAGTTTATAAAGACATGAAAAAACAGGGGAGAGGGCTTTCAAAAGAATTACATAAGTTGCTTTGAAAGAGCTGTGATTGGTGCTGGCAAGAAGATTTATACTATGCTATACGTGATTAATTGCTTATGTCTGTTGTAGGTGAAAATTTTATTTTTTTAATCGAAGAGTTCAGTGATGCAGAGCCAGTTCCAGGAACTGTATCAGGATGTAGCCATTGCAGTTTATCCCAGTTCAAAGGTTGAGTTCCACATGGAGAAGGTGAGTTAACTCAGCTTCCCAGAGGCATCCGGGCTCCAGTTTAGCTTGCTCTTTTGACAATAACATCTCCATTTTGCAGTTTTTATTTCATACTGAAAAGCTGCTAGTTCTGAGTGGAGCCTAGTACAAGAGAAGGTTCTGGAACAGGCTTATGCTGCTTGCAAGCTGCTGTGCCACTTTGGCCAGCAGATCCAGTGGTGCTTGAATTGCCAGGGGCAGATAGATGCTGATTGGAGCATTTGGCAGGCTCAATAAGTGAATCACAGCTCAGACGCTTAGGATTTGGGAGCAAAATGCTGCTATCCTCTGCAGATAACTACCCTCATTTTGAGAAACAGCATTTGGCTTACTACCGCGTGTATTAGGGCCTTAGCTTAAAACTGAACATTTAACTATGGCCATTTAGTTTCCAGATGGTGGTCTACCCTACATATTTCAGACTCAGCTCTACAACATCAACTCCTGTATTAGTTTTCAGCACGCTGGCCTACTCTAGATTTCAAACTTGCCAACCTCCACAATTGCATGAGCCAATACCTTAAAATAGACTCTCTGTCTCTCTGTCTCTGTCTCTCTGTCTCTCTCTGTCTCTCTCTCTCTCTCTCTCTCTCTCTATATATATATATATATAGAGAGAGAGAGAGAGAGAGAGATAGGTAGACATGTGTGTATATATATATATATATATATATATATATATATATATATATGCACATACACACACACATACACACACACACACACACCCCGGGGGTGCCAAAAATATATATAATTGGACACTTTGGTCAACGTTTCTCCAGCAGCAGTTTGCCATAGTCAGAAGTGTCTGGATGCTGATGGTAACCACTCTGAGCACCTCTTGTTATTGCAGCAGTCAAACGTGACTTGTATACATCTTCTGTTATCGGTATATATTGAGTATTACAATTTTAATACAGTTTTTCTTTCTTAAAATATGAACCCATTTTTTGGCACCCTTGGTTCTGTTTCTCTAGAAAGCCCTCACTGATACAAATGAGGATACTCATAGCTCTTACATTATTGGCTTGCTATAAGAATTAAATGAAGTAATATGTGTTAATAACTTAATATGTTCTTGGCACATAGAAAGCCTTCAAAAAATGATGATAGCAGTGGTGGTGATTTCCATAACATTATCTCACACACATCTAGGAGATTTTAAACTGTATAACCTGTATTTTTCAACGCAGCAACAGAATGTTTCCAAGAGCCATTTTGATATGTTCACTTCGAACAATAGTGATGAGTCAGTCAATACTTTCTGCTTCTGTGTGTCACATAGCGTTGGAGACAGATCGTATCATTTGGGCTTTTTGAACATGACTCTTCCTTGACAAGTAAAGGTGAGGGATGGGGAAGGCGGATGTTGCAGTATTGCAGGTAACTAGAAGACCTGCTTAACTCAATTAATGTAACCTGGAGGAATTTTAAGGCACAATGAAGCCTGATGTCTCTGTGTCAGTACCAGGGAGCAGAGTCCAAATCCAAACTTTTAGACTTAAATTTCTTACAATGAATTCTGTGCAAAGACGGTGAATTCTGTGCAAAACCCCAGGAGAGAGTCATTTCCCACTACTGGAGGTGGTAAAACCAGCTGGATGATGCTGGTTGGA
Source organism: Rhinolophus hipposideros (assembly GCF_964194185.1). Taxonomy (NCBI): domain Eukaryota; kingdom Metazoa; phylum Chordata; class Mammalia; order Chiroptera; family Rhinolophidae; genus Rhinolophus; species Rhinolophus hipposideros. The sequence goes on along the minus strand of NC_138047.1, from coordinate 11,906,600 downwards.
GATATATGATAAGCTAGCACTAAACAAAGGAAGATTTGAATTTGGAGTAAACATGAGCTACAGGAGCATGTAAACCCAATTTGAATATTTTAAAATTTAATTAACTGTTATGGTGAATTCACCAATGAATTCAGTCAAAATAGTCAAACTGGTTGCTATTGCAATTTGATTTAACTTCTTAACCACACAATCATGTAATGGATTTTTTGAGATACACTGGAATGAAATGTTTAAGAAAATAATTTTATCAACCAGGATCTCAAAGGACTTAATTTAAGTATAATAACTCTTTTTTCCTTTCAACAGCAGAAATATGATAAGTCTATGATTAAATGGAATTACAGCAACCCACCCTCATGACTAGAACAAGGCTTACTACAATAGGCTAAGCCCTAGTGGGGTCCCATGTGTTAACTTCAGGTTTGGGATAGTCTTCTTTTCTGGCCTGTAAGCCTATTTTTCCTGAACTAAACTAGTTAACCTTCTTTGGACCCAGCTCTTTGTTCAGTGATGAGCGAGGCTCTTGTAGAAGAAATAGTCTAGCCAGGACATAGAATTATGAGAGGGCTACAAAGCGCTAAGGAAGGGGCCTCCATGGTGTGGCACAAACATTAACTACAGAAGATGTTCAGACGCGAGGACGGCCTGTGTGTGCCCACATGCCCTGGAGAGGACTCATGAAGAAGAGAGCACTGACTTTGCCTAATATTTTGTTGTACTTCCTTCTGTGGTGGAATGGGCATAGGGTAGTAGTGGAACAACTTGCAGTGGGTAATAAGTCCTATTCTGGTTCTAGCTCATCTACTCACTAGTTCTGTGACTTGAGGCAAAGCACTCACTAGGCCTCAATCCGCTTGTTCCCGAAGTAAAATGACACCAGATGAGACAGATTGCACCCTAAATGAGACTATGTAAACAATAAATTTCCATCAGTATTTATTATTATTCTTAGGAAGATATACTTCACAAGACTCCATGATTAATCAGAGTCTCTCTTTTCCTGGCCATACCTACTCATAGTCACTTTGGAAAAGAATTGCATATAAATAAATTTGAAAGGAAAATTGCCTTCAGCTGCATAATTTACCCAGAATAAAGACAATAGGAAATGACATTCCAGGTTCAGATACTTATGTTTGTTTGTTCTATATTTTAACCAAAAGAAAAAAGAAAAGAAAAGAAAAACCGCAGTGATTCTTTTAAAGCTACAAGCAACTGTGCCAAGTGTCCAGGTTTCTATGGCATATGACAGCTGAGAGTCCAGGATGAGTTGAAGGCTCTATTTTTAGTTTTCAGTCAAAGGATAAAAATCAGACCTTCCTGTGGGAATCATCTACTCTGAGTCATGCAACACCATCAGGCCAGAATAAAATAGCTCTACAACCCAAAGCATTCATTACCTGTGAAATAAAGAAACAGAAGCAGCTTTAGAGATTCCTCTTCCCATAACCTTAGAAGTTTTGTGGCGTTCTCGGAGATGAGCATATGGCCCTTAGTCATTGCAAATGGGCCAAGCAGCAGACCTTTCAATGGGAAGAGAAAGGGAGGAGACTTAAACAGTTCAATGTGAAGTAAAAATTAAAGATTACTTAAATCCAAGGCAAGGAAAAAGAACAACTGACCACTTTAATATTACTCAATAAATTGTTTGATAATGTCTAAGCTTTCTGCCCACTCTGATGAGTCTGTGTCCATCTTCTAGGATCAAACACATAATACTTGGTTACTCCAAGAATACACAGAACATGACCACAAAAGCAATATTTGATATTGTCTAGGCATTATGGACTCACACTCAGAAATTTAGATATCATCTGATTTCAATTCCTTCATGGTGAAGTAAGAGACCCACAGAATTTTAACAACTTGCTCCAGTCGATTAACAAGTTAGTGGCAGGGAAGGATCTAGAACACACAGCAGAAATACTCAGGCTAAAAATGATTAAGGCCCTGATTTTCAACAGTGGGAAAAGTAGATTCCAAGAACTATAGGTGAATGTCATGAAGCAATCATGGCTTCACAGCTAGCAGGAGCCACAGAGATCATCTATTCTGACCCCTCATTTTAAAGATGAAACAGGATGAGACAGAGAAAGGTCCTGCTGGCCTAGCAGCTCTCAGCTATTTAGTAGTGGAGCACAGACTAGAACCCGGGTCTCATGATCTTTGCCTAGGGATTGTTCCACTTCACCAGCATTGAGATTCTTCTCAGGCAAAATTCTAGATTACATTATTAAACAGATGGCTTGGGAGCATTTGAAAAAGAAAGCAATCATTAGCAGCCAGCATGGGTTCAGTTAGAACAACTAAGTCACACCAGGCTAACCTCATTTCCTTTTTCATACGGTTATAAACAAATGTAGCCTTTATTGTTGTATGCAAAAATAGAGGGATGTTCCAACAAAATTGAGGTGAGCTATATTGAGGTGACCCAGTTTAAAGTCATAACCAACCTAGATTGTCTATATTTTCCTCTCGTTGTTTCCCTGCCCTATGCTTTGTTCAGTCCTCCACCTCCCACCTAAGGCTGGAACCAACCAGTGAGACTCCACATTCCTTTTTTTATAACCCCTCTACAGCTGAGGTCCTTTACCTTTTCCAAATAGGAGATATGGGAGTTACATGATTGTAGGATTTGTTTTGTTTGTAAATTCTAAATATTGGGGAGAAGACACACAAACATATCTTTAGTGGAGGAGAGCAATGGGAAGATTTAGATTCACCTGGTGATTTTCCTAATGCTGTTGAGCAAGTCCTACACATCCCCAAATGCCAAGAGCCTCAGGATGGAAGGAAGATATCATTACCAGCTGATCCAAGCAGTCACGAACATCTCTCCATTTGTGATGAAATCAAATTATCAAGCTCTCCTGTCAATTGTCATGATATGTGTTATTATGGAGGGGAAAGGTAAACTCTGGGATTTTGAAAATTTGGGGAGCTTTGAAATTTTTGCCCTGGGAGAAAGAGTTTTAATCTATAATAAACTTTGTAAAATCCCTAGCTTGGGCTGAGTCTACTTAATAACATTGTGCATTATTACCGAGGACTCAAAGTGCGTTTGCCTGCGCACATATACGCCAAAAAAGACACAAGCTGGAGTTTGCAACAAAGAAACTAAAGGTTTATTTAAGGAGTTGGCACCAAGCCTGGAGATACAGGTGAGCCTGTGCTCAAACACATGGCTCCTTTGTGTATATATGACATCTTCTTTATCCAGTCATCTATGGAAGGACACTTTGGTTGTTTCCATGTCTTGGCCACCACAAAGGAAGCTGCAATGGACATTGGAGCACGTATATCTTTACGGATAAATGTTTTCAGATTTCTTGGGTAGATACCCAGGAGAGGGATTGCTGGGTCATATGGTAATTCTATTCTTAATTTTTTGAGGAAACTCCACACTGCTGTTCATAGCGACTGTACCAATCTGCATTCCCACCAACAGTGTATGAGGATTCCTTTTTCTTCACAGCCTCTCCAACACTTGTCAGTATTTATCTTGTTGATGATAGCCATTCTGACTGGGGTGAGGTGATATCTCATTGAGGTTTTGATGTGCTAAGCTCAGACAGAAAAAGTCAAGAACCATATGCTTTCACTCATATGTGGGATATAAAACCAAAAGCAACAAAGGAACAAGACAAACAAATAAAGAAACAAAAACTCATAGACACAGACAACATCTCAGTGGTTACCAGAGGGTAAGGGGGGTGGGGGGTGGTAGTTAAGGGTAAAGGGGGTCAAATATATGGTAATGCAAGGAGAACTGACTCTGGGTGGTGAGCATACAATGTGATATATAGATGATGTATTACAGAATTGTACATTTGAAACCTATGTAATTTTACTAACCCTTGTCACTCCATTAAATTTAATTAAAAAGAAAAAACAAACAAATATGTCTCCCTGATGGCCTCTAGTAGCTAGCTTATGAAAGGAGAAAACCATTAATCATGGTTAATACAGGAGTTGGGGTTGCGGGCTCTACTGATTAGTCAAGGCTGAGGCAGGGAGCAGTCGATCATGGTTTCAGGTCCTGGTGTCAGTCATGACATTGTTTGGTCTGGTTTCCAAGGGATGCAGTCCGTGGGGCCGTTCTGTTTTCATGAGTCTGGTGCTGAAACATAACTGAGGCCATGGTGTTTGTTTGACTAAAACTTATTCTAGTTTGAGATTTGTTTGGTCATAGTTGATAGACCTAAAGGTTTTATTCTTAAGTGACTTTGACACTGACCAGAATTTAATGTCCTGAAGGCTTGATGATTAAAAGGAAGGGACGTACAATATATGTACAGGTAGGAGGGTTTGGGGAAGAGAATGCAAGTAAGTCGTAGTTCTATCAGGGTAAACCATGCTAGCCTGGATCAAAACAGAATGCATGCTAAAGAAATGAAGTTCATGTGCAGTTACACCACACATGATGTCAGAGGAAAACATGAGGTCACCAAATGTCCTAGGTTAGGGAACGTAACCCTGGAATACTAATAGAATACCTATTGGTACCTTGATTGCCTAAGACCCATGGTTTCCTCATCTAGCTCTGTGGCCAGGTTTTAGGACACAGCATGTGTTGATTAATGGTTCTCAAGTTCTCTAGAAGTTGACCATTGTGCTTGGTTCTTGGCTCTTTAAGGTTTAATTGATGACCTGAATGAAAGCATATGTTACTTGTTAATGAAGTTAGTATCCAGAAATTTAGACTTAACTTTATAACAATGAATTCTGTACAAAGATGGTGCAGCCCCAGGAGAGACTCAATTCCCACTACTGGTAAGATGGAGGCTGGATAAAGCTTGGTGGAGACACAGCCAAGGGGATTTAATGCATCTGTGAGGCTATGCAGCTGAATAATTTTTAAAAATTATTTCTAATTTGTGATTTAATTATTCTAAAATAAAGCTCCATGAAAATATCTGAAATGCAAATGTGTACCACTTATTAATGGTTACGAAAAGTAATGTTTGTTTCTTTTTTTAGTACTCCTGTTTGGTTTTGCCTGGCCAAGGTGACACACACCATATGTGTTCAATATGCTAAAGACTTGGATGAATAACTCAGAGGAGATCAGACAATGGGGAGTCTCTAGGTTAAAAAGGTGAGAGTAAGTCACAAATGGATATAAAAATTATATTTGCGAGACAACATTTGGATGAGAAAAATATCCCAGAGAAAAAATGATCTGTTTATTCTGTGATACTCTAGTTTAGAGGAAATATTACTGGAGGGTAGCAACTGGGCCTAAAATATACTTTCATTTTTAAATCAAAGAACTCAAGAAGAGTTGTTTTCTGATTTTTTTTTGTTTATTTGTTTCTTATTGATTTTTTTTTTTTTTAGTTTCAGGTGTACAAAACAATGTAATAGTTAGACATTTATTATCTATATCCCTCACATTGTGTGAACTCCCCATCCACTATCCCTCTGACATTGCACACAGCTATTATATTTCCACTGTCTCTATTCCTAATGCTGTACTCCGCTTCTTGTAACTATATACATCACACACAGACACACACACACACACACACACACACACAAACTTGTAGTTGACATTCATTATTGTTCAGCTTCAGCTTCATGTGTACAGTACAGTGATCAGGCACCTGATCATTTTTTAAATGAAAGTCTTTAGGGTATTTTCAAACAAGTATGTAGCAAGAGGAGCTTTCTCCGTATGAAAGGGATCTCTCTCCTTTTAGAAAAGAAACCCAAGGGTGAATGGTGCCATGGAAGCTGGTTAAACACGCATCTTTGTCAGTTCTCAAATAATCAAAATCCTTCCTGTCAGAATCAGTTTTAACTACTAGTAAAGTATTTAACACCAGCAATATCCTCCCCATTTTCCTAAATACTGTAGTTAAAATAACGAAAAAAAAAATCGAAGACAGCGTCCCTATAATTTAGGATCTCCATAGTGACAGAGAAATGCTATGAATCACAGGTTGGCACAAGTTATGGCAGGAGTGATGGACAAGGAGTCAGAGGAATGATGCTCCTTCCAGGCTCCAAGCTTCCTCAGCTGTGGATCCTCACGGGAGTCTTACATTCTCCAAGAATCCCCAATTTGGGGAGAAAAGCTTTTTGGAAATAGGATATTTGAACTTTGGGTTTAAGAAAATCTGAACATCTATACAAATGCAAAGTATTGTTACTGCTATAACAACACAGACCAGAATGTGTGGTTCAGGCTATAAAAGGCTACTCTTGGTAAACATGTCTGCTAAATTTATTCCTAAACGTAAGGAGGAAAGAGTCCCATATATTCGTTGGCCCACCAGGCAATAAGGGGTTCTGATGGGTCTTCTCAGTAGGCAGGCCAAAAAAATCATCCACAGTAATTACTGTTCCAGTTACTTCCTCACCATGAATAAGCTAGAGCTGCTGCTTTGGGGACAGAGCTGTCCTAGTATACCTGGGCAACACCTTGAAGTCACCAACTACATGCTGATCCTACGACTGATTTCCAAAAGGGACATTCCCAACCCCTACCCAGGAGTTATCTAGGACATCCTTGACAGCTTTACTACATTTATAGGACATTGGGACTTGCCAAAGATGCATCCATGAAACCAAAATAGCCATGCAAATTTGAAAACCCCAAATCAAATTGTTTATGTGACATTGTATAGAAAAATGAAGTGGTTTATGATCTGAATTTTTGTCTTTGACTACAGGGATGAGCCTTATTTAGACACAGCCCAAATCACTGCTCCATAAAGAGCTTAGGGCTACCCTGATTCTGGAAGATGCTATATAAACTCAGTTCTATTTCCAAGGCTGCTATAGAACCAAAATAAGTCATCAGCAGTCTGTACATTCATTTATACATACATACTGTACCTTCTTTAACTGAAAATATTCACACAACAGATTGAATTCAATATGCTTTCCCTAAAGATGCTATTCTGAAAAACAGAAGTGCTATTACCTAAAATGAAAAAGCTAAGAACACTAATTGCACAGTGATTCCATTGCCTCCGCACTATCTCCACTGATGATTCTCTTAATCTCTCTAATCACAAAGTGATACAAATAAAGATCTTAGTTTAATTAGAAAATATAGTGTCAAATCCTTATATTTTGGGCAGGTTCCATTCACAAGTCAGAAATAACAGCTGTGGTGGAGAGAAAGTGTCTTTAGGATATTTGCAGTCCACATGGGATCACTATTTGTTCTCCAGCTCTTACAAAGCAGAAAACAGATACCAGTATAAAGTAGGCCATATGGAATCTTTTTGTCATTGCACACGTACATTTTCTTCTTTTGGTTAAATAAAGAAAGACTACTTAAAATGATATTGCTCAAAGTTACTAAGGATATTATCAGTTGCTAATAGCATTAGCAATTGTCCTACTCCTTTCCGAAAGCAATTAAGCAATATGAATCAGAGCAATACAAAGATTCACACCTTTATATAACTTTATCCTCAGCTTATGAAATTGTAGCCTAAGAAAATATTCCAAAATATGGAAAAAATTGTATGCACAAAGAAGTATTTCAGATCACTATTCATAATAGGAAAATATTGGGAAAGAAACCATATATAACAATGGGAAATGATTAAATTATGGAGCATCCACTCAATTTAATATAAAACCTTTTAAAAATTAGGGTTATAAAGACTATATAACAACATGAATAATGCTTATGATGTGATGTTAAATAATGAATCAAGCTTTATAATTACGTCAGTGAAATATAAAAAGGGAACGTCCACATTGGTAAAGCCAACCATCTAAACTGGATTGGGATTTTTAATCAAAGAGATAGGGGCAGATTAGATCTAAATAGACTTTGACTTCTCCAAGATTTTGGTATCTTACGGGTGTTATCAGTCAAGATTCAATCAGGAAACTGAACCACTAGGAGTGAGAAAATAAGGGATTTATTACAAGGATTAGATTTTATGGAATTATGGTGGCTACTAGAGGAGCCTATGCAAGGCGCCATATTTCTGCATCTGATGTTGAAAATACGTCACAATTGAGTCGCCGTGCCAGCAACTGGGGGGAAAAGTTGAGTGGATGAGTGGATGACACCAAGAACAAACTAGAACCCTAAAGGATACACAAATGCCTGTGGATGAAGTGTACCCAAGTCCCTTGGGCTGGCTGGGCTTTCTTTCACTTGCAAATCTCAAGAGTTGTAGCTGTTAAAAGTAGATTATTCTCAGCATTGGGATGGATCTGATTGTTTTATAGATACCCAATCCTGACCTATCTAGCAATAAAACCCATGAAACGGATTGCCAGCCCACTTGAGACCAACTGGGCAAATCTGGGGTAAACTCAGAAGAATCAAAAGAGTTAAAGAGACTGCGGGCCCTGGAGAACACACAAAAAGGCATATCAACAAGTAGGGGTTAGTCACTTTGAGGGTCTAGAAATGAGACTCTTTCTGTCCATTAAGGAACTTGGGAATCAGCTGAATGAAGATGTTAAAAGATAAACTGAGGCATATTAAAAATTAAAGAGTTTATTTGAGTATTTATCAATTCAAATCATGCAATGCTGAACTGAAAGTGGTTAGGAATACTCCACTGACAGGAACCAGGGGAAAAACTTAACATACAGAAAATGTGAAAGCAAAGAAAGGAAATAGCTTAAAGCCTAGTTGGCTGTTTGTTATTGGTTGTTATATAGTCTTTAGCATTTTCATTTTGCAAACTTGAGATCTTGGTTCGTGTATGTAGACCACCATAGCATTGGAGGCACACCAGTCTAATGGCTGCCTCGTTTAATTAATTCAACAGAATTAGATCCAATCTCCATCTTCTGTGCATTCTGTATGGGCTATAAAGTAGAATGGAATCTTGACTTTTGGCAAAAGGCTGTTTTGTGTGTTCTTCCAGACTCCATCTGTGTTCTGGGCCCACTAAGAACACATGGTACTGGACTGACACATTGTGAAGACAACCAAGGTTGTTGCTTACCTTTATGGCTGGTAACTACTGCAGTGGCCATGCTTCTACTTTATAATTGTATAAAACTCCCTAGGAATAGAAACCACAAAAACCAAGATACTGGGTCTATAATATCTTCATATCCAGGTGAAACATGCCTACAATCAGCCCTTTGTGGACATCATCCATGATTCCATATGACTGATTTTTTTTTCCTCTGCCAAGTTCACCAGTTAATACTGATGACCTATTGCTATGCCTTGAAGATGATCTTGTAATCATTTCCCTCTGAAATGGACTTCCTCCCATTCCACTGCCCTCCCTAGTATGTCCATGTCCCCCAAGAGTCTTTAATAGAGTGTTGTGCTGCAAATATGCCATTTGGGGGGAGATAGAAGTTTGATCACAGAGTTCTTTGTCTCCAAATCCCTTATGTCTGTCCAGCCCTCTGAGAAGTAAGAATGATTTGTAAGAAAAGCCACCCTGGGGATCACATAGATTCACAGTTTATCTCTACAGGTTTCATGTTATTTTGTTATCTTGGTGTTGCCTGGAACGTCTTGAAAATAACACTTTAAAAGATTCACATTTCTCACATTTAAGGGAAGTTTTTTATTCTTTTTTTTTTATGTCTACCTTGTTAGAAGAATTGGCAGAAGCTTGCTATAATACAATGGAGTTAAATAAAGAAATAATAAAAGAATCAGGATAAAGAGAAGACAATGGTGGAAAAATAAGTGCGAGGGTAAGGATAGTACCCATAATGCATGTTTAACACCTTAAAAAACTGAGCTGTACATCTGATTCATAGCTCCATGCCATAGCTTCCATGGCAAAAATGGAGAAATTATTATTATCACTAAGAGTTATCTTTTACAGTTGCTCAGGGGAAGTTTTTGAAAAGTGTCCATTGACGGATACATGCGTAAAGAAAATACAATATTATTCAGCCTTAAAAAGGAAGGAAATCTTGCTATTTGCAAAAACATGGATGAACCCGGAGGACATTATACTAAGTGAAAAAAGTCAATGACAGAGGGACAAATACTACGTGATTCCACTTATATGAAGTATCTGAAATAGTCAAATTCATAGAGAATGGTGGTTGCCAGTGGCTGGGGGAGGGGGAAACATGGAGTTGGTTTTTTAATGGGTCTAAAGTTTCATTCATGTTAGATGAATAAGTTCTGGAGATCAGCTGTACATCAACAGAGTTAACCTATAGTTAATATTATGGTATTATGCACTTTAAAATTTTTTTAGAGAGCAGATCCCACATTAAGTGTTCTTACTACACACAAACACACACACATGCACACACGCACACACACACCACAAAGAAGCACACAAAAAGGGACACAAGGAAACTCTGGGAGGTGTTGGATATGTCCATTACATTGATTGTGGGAGAGGTATCCCAAGGATTTGCATATTTCCAAAGTTATCAAACTGTACACCTTAACTATGTGCAGTTCTTTGTATATAAATTATACCTCAATAAAGCTGTTTGAGAAACAAATAAACATTTTAGCCATTTTCTAAACATTGGGTTAGTGGAACACAAATCCATAATATGCTATAATCAGAACAAAACATAATCGTGGATTGTTAAAAGAGGCTAGCACATAGAATGTAGATGATCTACGTAATCTGGTAATCCCTGTCCAAATTTTCTATTTTTAAGTATAATAAATTGTTAAAAAGAGAAAATGAATGCATGAATGAGTGGATAAATAAAGAAATAAGTAAATGAATGAATGAATGAATAAATAAATAAATAAATAAATAAATAAATAAATAAATAAATAAATAAATAAATAAGAGAATATAGTGGAATAAGGTTCCATCCATCATTCATATTTGAGTGCTCATAGATTTTTTTTCTACTTGAAGATGGACTATGGGAACTTTTCCTTGCAATCCAAGGTGGTCGAGAGCATCGATCCAGGGGTACACCTTCACTCAACAGCCCCAACTGCCTTCAGGACGCCAATAGTGTGTATAACATTATAGGACTAGAAATAAAGTTACTGGGGTTCAGGGTAGAGAGCATCTCTGCTTCCTATATTTCCACAAAAGTCAGTACCCTTCAACATATGGGTACAGTGAGTTAAAATAATCTTATTTGCAAAAGTGAATCACTACTAATCACAGAAGATATTCTTCAGCTTTTATGCTGATTCATCAGCTCACAGTGAAACAAGCTTGCAGGAGAACTAAGGCCCACTTAACAATCATCTGGTATGTCCTCACACCCTAATTTTTTAAGGTAAAATGAGATTTTAATGTGATAAGGTTGCAACTGATTAATAAGGCTTAAAAATAAGGCTACAGTTCTGTTGCGCAGGGGGCCCTGCTCGCTGCGCCATTTGTCGTGCAGGGTCTCAGCTCCCACTCCCCGCCCAAGAACGCAGGACACGGTAAGGCCAAAAAGGAACACCCACGGAGCCATAGATAGGGGAGTCAAACCAATATATTCTCGCTGGCGGCTGGGCTGGAGACACAGGAAGCAGGATCTACATAATCTGCCTAACAGCAGTCCGCGCTTGCCAGCCACCATCTTCTTGCTAGCCCCCATTCCTTTCTGCTAGCGTAGCCACAGCAGTTATATTAGTGGCCAATGGCTTACGGGTTACAGCTGACGGCCAACTAGCCACAGCTGCTGGCCATCTGATCACAGTTGATGGCCATTTACTACCCGAGCCAGCACCTTTCTATGTGAGGCCGAGAGCCTGGAAACTGTTTTTTGGGGTTTTGTCTCCACAAGTTCCATGTACTTTTGTTTGCATGTGAGAATAGCCTGGCTCATAACACCTAAGTCATAGATTTTTTTCTTACTGTTTGCTCTGCTTTACGACTTTATTGAGGCATAATTGATGTAAATAAACTGTCCATATTTAAAGTGTACTATCTGGTGAGTTTTGACATAAACTCCCATGAAGTCATCACTACCGTTAAGTTAATGAACTATTGTATCACCCTTAGAAGTTTCACTCACCACTTTCATTCTCTGTCTTTATCATTGTTTTTAATCTGCCTGTTTCCACTACAGAGCAAATAATTCTCTTTTTAGAATCAAGTTCATTGTAACACAATGGATAGTTATCATTTTAGTCTTTTAAATTGTCATTGATACTTGTGCCACTTTCATAGGTTTCATAAAAAGGATTTCCTCTTATGCAGAAAACTTAGGCTCTGTAATTGAATTACTGTCCTTATGTGTTTAAGTTGGGCTGAGGTGACCAGAGAACTGGCCAGTCACTTGGGACAAGTATACAACATTCAAAATGGAGAAGAGGTAAGTGGGTGTATGGAGATGGTACCACTTCTGTGTAAGGAAACTGCATGGAAAAAAAAAAAACAAAACCTAATAAGCTTTGGCTGGAGCCAGTCCATGATTATACCATAAAATGGGCAAATGGTTTAAAATTTTGTCATGCGGGGTCTCCTGCAGGGTCTCTGCTCCTGCTCCCCACATAAGAATGCAGGTCCTGGTGAGGCCAAAAAGGAACACCCATGGAGCCATAGATAGGGGAGTCATACCGCTATATTCTCGCTGGCAGCACTATAGTCTCACTGGAGGCTGGATCCACACTGTCCGCAACCCGCCATCCTAACTGCAATCTGCTCTTGCTGGCTCAGCCACCATCTTCTTGCTAGCCCCCATTTTTTTGCTAGCGTAGCCACATCAGTTATATTAGTGGCCAATGGCTCACTGGTTATAGCTGACTGCCAACTAGCCATAGCTGATGGCCATCCAATCACAGTTGATGGCCATTTACTACCTGAGCCAGCACCTTTCCATGTGAGGCCAAGAGCCTAGAAACTGCACTCTGGGGTTCTGTCCCCACAAATATGCTAGAAAAATGCTAGGCACTGGTGAAGGCCTAAGCAAAAGGAGAAAAAAAAAGTAAGTATGAGGTGGTGGGAAGAAGGGAAAGGAGGGAGAAAGGGAAGTAAAGAGAAAAAGAATACATTAAGAGTAATAGGAAAAAAGACAAACAGAAAATCCTGCAGTAGAACTTTAGGCTAAAAGATGTCCATAGAGTGACTTTTGTGGTCAAGAAACCAAAGGTCCTGAAATGGGTATCCAGAAACGGGCAGCGTCTGTCGCTGTGGCTGAGTAAAGAGCGTTAGAGATGGGGAAGTGACGCCCGCTGCAATAAAATTACTCCACCATCGCTGACCAGCCTCAGGACTAGAGGCAGATAAAAACTTTCCCTGCTCAGGAAAAAGGAGCTATTTTTATCAAATTAAATGAGCCTGAACCTACAGGGCTGAATTGACAGATGAATATTGTTAATTGGTGCACTTTCTTCCGTACAGGAAAGTTTCGAATCAGACTAGCTACTCTTCTGCCACACAAACGATTTATTAACAAAAATGAAATGAAGTTTTGGAATCCTCGTTTATGATGAGCTGTAGTGCTATGCCCCCTTCATTTGCGGAGAAAAAGAGCCCCACAGTAATGATGCTACTATCATATCCTTTTCAGGACATTCTTTACGTGGCAACAATTCAAATGGTGATTCCCCCGCCTCCTCCCGCCCCCCCTCGGGAAACTTCCAAGTTTAAATGTCAAATCAAGCTGCTCTGATCGCTTAATTGTGATTCTCCCTTCATCAAGAGGCTTTTCAAGGAGTTCCTGATTTAAAATAACCAGGCAACTCTGCCCGGTGCATCTTATTCTGAAAAGCAAGAGCGGGAGGGACAGAGAGGAGAAACATTCCCCTTTAAAAAAATCAACCTTATTTATTTTATAGTTTAATGAACGTGACAAATGTATACGGCCACATAACCGCAACTGCATTAAGATAGGGAGCACTTAAAACACTCCAGAAAGTTCCATAGTTTCCCTTTGCAGTAACCTCTGCCCCAAACTCCCTTCATAAACGACCACTGATTTGCTTTCTGTCCCTATGAATTAGTGTTGCCTTTTCTAGAATTTCATATAAATGAAATAATATCACGGCTTTTAAAAAGCTCAGCTTAATGTGTTTTAGTCCACGTTGTTGTATGGCTATAGGTCGTCCATTCCTTTTTATTACTGTGAGGTATTCTATTATATGAATATACTGCAATCCACGGACATCTGGTTTATTTTCTGGGTTAGGCTATCATGAATAAAGCTACTATGAATATTAGCATTCAAGTATTTCTTGTGGATATATGTTCACATTTCTCTTGGGTAAGTACCTAAGGATGGAATTGCTGTGTGTCATATAATAAATGTTTTTTTAACTTTATAAGAAATTACCAACTGTTCCAAGCTGGCTGGACCACCTCACATTCTCATTAGTAATAGGTAAGATTTCCAGTTGTTACAAACCACAGCCAGTGGAATAGGTGTAAAGCTGTATATGTCATTATGGCTTTAATTATACTTCCCTGATGGCTAGTAATGTTGAGTATTTTTCTATGTATTTGTTGGCCATCATTAAGTTATTTGGTAAAGTGTTTGATAAAATATTTTGCCTATTTTTTAAAAATAGAGTCATTTGTCTTATTATTATTGATTTGTAAGAGTCCCTTGTGAGGTATATGTATTGTGAATACTTTCCTTCAGTCTGTGGGTTGCCTTTTTATTTTATTAATGGTGTCTTTCAAGCCACTGTATTTTAAATTTTGATTAAATCCTATTGCTCCGTATTTTTATAGTTTGTGTTTTGTGCTTACTTTCTAAGCTGCTAGAAGCTTTACAGTTTCAGCTTGTAAACTCAAATAGAGCCTCTCTATTTTGGATAAATTTTTGCCTATGACTTGAGAAACAGGTTGAGGTTTTTATTTAATATATGCCTATTCAGTTATCTGAGAACTACTTGTTGGAAAAACTACCCTACTGGAATTACCTGTCATCTTTATAAACAATTTATCCTACATATGTGGTCTATTTCTGAACTTCCTATTCTAGTCCATAGAGCTATATGTCTATATATATGCAAGTATTGCACTATCTTGATTACTGTTGCATTATAGTCTTGAAATAAGATAGCTATAAGTCCTGCAAATTTATGTTTTTCCCAGAATTATTTTGATTATTCTACGTCCTTAACAGTTCCACATAAATTTTATCTGCTTACCAATTTCTACCAAAAAAACCTTTTGGGATTTTGATTAGCATAGCATTCAATTTAAATGACAGCTGCATAGGATTGACTATTTTATGTTGTTTTGTTTTATTTTATTTTATTTCATTGTAGTAAGAAGTCAACATGAGATCTACCCTCTTAACAAAATTTTAAGTGTACAATGCTGTATTATTAACTATAGGCACAATGAAAATTGATACCTTAATATACTGAGTTTTCCAATCCATTAACATGGCATATCTCTGTACTTATTAACGTCTTTAATTTCTTTCAAACTGTGTTTTACTTTATAGAGTATATATCTTGCCATTATTTTGTTAAATTTTTTGTAAGTTACTTATGTTTTTAGACACTATATTAAATGGTATGGTTTTATAAAATTTTATCTTCTAATAGTTATTTTTAGTATATAGAAGTAAAATTGACTTCTTACATTGACTTTGAACCCTATGACTTTGGCAGATTTCTGTTTGTTTGTTTCCTTATGGTCTTCTACATATATGAGCATGTTGCATGCAGAGAGAGAAAGTTTGTTTCTTTCTTAATCCATATGCATTGTATTTATTTATTTTTCTCTTATTGCGTTGGCTGTGACTTTGAGTACAGTGTCGAACAGGTGGTGGTGACAGTGGTGTCCTTGTCTTCTTCCTCTTGGTTTCTCACCATTAAGTATAATCACGGATACAGGTTTTTTGAAGCTGTCTTTTACTGTATTGAGGAAGTCACCTTCTCTTCTTAGTTTCCTGAAGCATTTGATGAGAATGAGAGTTAAATTTTTCAGATGATTTTCTGCATCTATTGAGATAATCATTATAATCACATGTATTTTTTCTGCTTTACTTTTTAATATGGTAAATTACATGGATTTTAAACACTAAATAAACTTCTTATTGCTTGAATAAACTCCATTTGGTTATGACACATTGTCCTTTTCATATACTCCTGGATTCAATTTTCTAATATTCTGTTTAGGAATTTCACATCTATGTAATGAGAGATACTAGTCTGTACTTTACTTTTCTTATACAATATTTTGGGAAAGGCTGGCCTTATGAGATTGGTTGGTATGAGTTCTTCCTTCTTCTATTTTCCAAGAGTTTGTGAAGAATTAGTATTATTGCTTCTTTGAGTGTATGATAGAATTCATCAGTGAAACCATCTGACCTGACATTTTCCATTCAAATTAATTTAATAGATATGGGACTATTTTGATCTTTGACATGTTTTTTCCCAAATTACATTTTTACTGGCTTTACCTGTGTCTAGTAATTTTGTACTTAAAACTAGGTTTTGTGATTAGTATGACATTGAGTGCTAGATTTTGTTGTCTTTAAAGAGTATTAGATTTTGTTCTTGGATGTACCAAATTTACATGAGGCTCAGCTTATTCTTTTGCAACCTGTCTTAGAGCTATATGAGGGCAAATTCAGTGTTGCCTTTACTTTGGGGATCGTTTTACCCTATTCCTAAACTGTGACCTTCAGGGGACACTACTGGATGCTCCACTTATTTACTCTACTCTGGCTGGTTGAAAGTTGAACATCTCCCAGCCCTGTGTGGACTCTGGAATTGTTTAGCATACAAATCCCATGCCATTGTTTTTGTCAGCCTCATAGAATTTTACCCTTTGCATGTGCAATTTAGTATTCTGCAATACTAAGGTGATCTCACAATTATATCTGGAACTCATTTTCTGCACAGTCTTCTCCTCTCTGGTACTTCCCACTGCGAATTCCATTCACCTCATCCCCTACAGACTTTAATCTGTTTCTTCAACACACTGAGAGCATGGTCTCAAGTTTCTCCTGACTAAACTGCTACTCAGAAAACGCTTCCAGACAGAAAGTCAGGGTGCTGGTAGGGCTCACTTTTTTTGTTTCCCTTCTCACAGGATATCAGTCCTATATTGCTTTTTGTCTAGTGACTCAAAAGTTTTCTAGTTGTTTATGGCAAGACAGCAAGTCTGGTGCCTGTTACTCCATCTTGGCTTGAGCGAAACATCCCTTTTAAAAAGACAAAATGTAAAAAGTTACATAATTAGGGATAGTGCAGATGCAGTACAATTGTAATTGCTTGTGGTTTTCTTTCTTTTTTTATTTGCACCATAAACTAAAGTTAGTTTTATTCTGTAATTTTGTTTAACCACGCATAAAACCACGTTAATGCCTCTTTGTCTATTAAAAATTTCCCAAAATGTAGATAGAGGAGCCAGATCTAGACACTTTAATAAAAGGTAAAGATATTTACTTTTATTAAAAATTTGGATTTGGAGTATGTTTTTTTGTTTTTGTTTTTTTAACTTTATGAGCAATTCTATTCTGTCATAAAATGAGATTCTCGCTAAGGATAGATTTTAGTGTTCTATTTTATAATGGACGGGGGAATATCTAATCACTAAAGACAGTTATAAAGAAGTCTTTTTTCTCTGTCTTTGTCTTTTTTCTTTCCATTTGATTAATCTTTAATGAATATTTCGAGGTCCAACTCAAGTCCATTTCTCCAAGGAGTCTTACCGAACTATTTCATTCCTATTTAAGTTATGATAAAGCTAAACAACTGCCAGAAAAGAGACCATAAAATATCGTGCCTTGAAGTATATGGAAACTTCTCTCTCTGCTGACAATTTCAAGGTAAGCAGTCCAGGGTCAGCAGGGCAATTCCTTCCAAAGTTCCTATCAAGTCATTCTGCTGTCACCCCTAAGAAGCATCACTTACATGGTCAAGGCTGTAGTTTACATCCCTGTGAATGTTTTGTAACTAGTAATTTATAGTTCTTAATCCCTTTACGTTCAGCCCCCCAACCCCCCTTCCCATATAGCAAGTGTATTTCTGACACTTTCTATGCCACAACAGCGAGTTGTAGGGGACAAAACATGGTGGAGGAGAATACATCTATATGGTTTAAGGCAAAGACTCAGACTTCATTGGTGAGAATGGAGTCACCTGGCCGTACCTAACCACAAGGAAGGCTAGAACATGAAATCTAGCTGGGTAGCCATGGTGTAGCTACATTAACATATGAGAAGGGGAGAGTGGATGTTGTGGACAGTTAGCAGTCTCCTCGTTTCATTCTTCCCGCTCAGAACTCAACCTCAAGTTGAGATCGAACACAGCAGTCAGCTCCGTTCATCAAATGAGTACGAACGTTTGCTCAAGTGGGAGGTCCATTTAACAAACTTTTTGTCCAAATAAAGGTTGGTAAATCTGACTCTTGCTTGGTAGTTTTCATTTCTTCTTTATGTGAAGTCACATGTTCATGGGGTCTACTAATGAGACTTTCTCCAGTCCAATTTTCATATAGTGCTCATTTAAAATAGACCCTATAGATATGCAGTGTTATTCACTCATCATTGCTATAGATTTGGGAAGACAGACAGACCAGGTTCAAATCTTGATTTTGTCATTTCCAACCTTTGTGACTTTGCATGAGTCACCTACCTTCTCTGAACCTCAGTTTTTAAAATAAGTGTAACAATATCTAGCTTCAGATTCTGGTAAAGATTAAATGAGATAACATTTGTAAACACCTAATGGACACATTGGAGCCCAATAAATGAGGGATATATAGATGTAGATATAGATCTCACTCTAAAGAAAGACACATGGAGATATAGATATAAATACAGATATCTATATATCTAAAGGAGAATAGTGGGAGAATGAGGGAATACATAGATATGTGTGTGTACATATATGCATATATATTCATCTTGCTGTCTCTCGTTCTCTCACTGTTTTCCTTTATATGAATGTCCCAGGTGTTAACAACTGTGTATCTAAGAGATACTGATCTACATTTTATTCTTTTCCACCACATGGCTACCCAGGGTGTTTGTCATCTACCTATGTTATAGAACCAACAAAATACACATTTCCTTTCTGGAGGAACAGCTCGTTCTTTGAAGTACAAGGCCAGCATTGCAAGTCTTGAACTATGAGCTTAGGAACCATTGTTGAACATTACTGCCACTTTCCACCGTGAAGAAATTTGCACAGTACTTTCTCATTTATGAAATATTTTCACTTTTATTACCTAAGGAAGAGGGCTTTTGCTCATGGTCACTTCTGAACCAAAGATTAAAATAATGGAGCATTCATTTAAACACTGAGCAGTAATGTTAATAATATTAACATTGTTAATATTAATATCATATTAATAATAAAATGTTATGTGTGTAATCTAAGTCAACAGGCATCAAAAGATACATATATCAGATAACAGTGTAGCACTATAGATAATTAAGTCTGCACAGCCTGGGGTTTCCTTCACAGCCTGAAGTTTTCAGGAATAGAACAAATGACAAGGGAAAGAAACTCATCTTCTTTAATTTTTAAAAATGATATACTATCAATCATAGCAACCTTAAATGTTAAGGTTGGACATTTAAGTTCACAAACTCATCCTAGAAAAAGTGCTACATACCTTGTTGGTGAATATTACTACAGTCACCTTCGAAGTGCTCCCCTTGGGAAGCTATGCACGGATGCCAGCATCTAGTCCACGCTTCAAAGACATTTTGGAACTCTTTTTCTGGAATGGCCAACAGAGCTGTCGTATTTACCTTTGGTGTTCTGAAAGTCATCAAAATGTCTTCCTTTCAATATTTCCTTTCTCTTTGGGTAAAGAAAGGGGGCCAGATCAGGTGAGTAGGGAGGGTGTTCCAATACAGTTATTTGTTTACTGGCTAAAACTCCCTCACAGACAGTGCTGTGTGAGCTGGTGCATTGTCGTGATGCAAGAGCCATGAATTGTTGGCAAAAAGTTCAGGTCGTCTTTTTCACGCAGCCTTTTCAGCACTTCCAAATAGTAAACTTGGTTAACTATTTGTCCAGATGGTACAAATTCATAATGAATAATCCCTCTGATATCAAAAAAAAAGGTTAGCAACAACGTTGTAACAAGTTCACAAACTTAATTGTCAGACCTCATTTATCTATCTATCTAATTTTACAAAATATTTGAAGTAACAAAATAATATAAATAATATTCACAGTTAAATAGAAAAATGTAAGCCAGAGTTAGAGAAACTATGGATGAAAGAGAGAATCAGGTTTATGATTGGAACAGATATCCAGATGTTACAGCATATAGAAAAGTTATACCAGTTTGTCAGCAAAAGGAACTCTTTTCTGTACACTTACATTTGAAATAAATTTCTCATGTGAAACTTAAAATAGAAAACATTGAGTGAAAAGTGGATGATGTTCTTAACTGTTTCCTGTTTGGGATTTCTTCAGATAAATACCCAGAAGTAGAATTGCTGGGTCACAGGTAGTTCTCTTTTTTTGTGGGACATCCATACTGTTTTCCATCATGGTGCACCAATTTGCAATCCCACCAACAGTGAACGAGGATTCCTTTTTCTCCACATCCTCGCCAACACTTGTTGTTTGTTGATTTATTGATGATAGCCATTCTGACAGGTGTGAGGGGACATGTCATTGTGGTTTTAATTTGCATTTCTCTGATATTAGCAATGATGAGCATCTTTTCATATGTCTATTGGCCATCTGTAAGTCCTCTTTGGAGAAATGTCTGTTCAGGGCCCTGCCCCTTTTTTAATTAGATTGCTTGGTTTTTTTTCATGTTTTTTGAGGTTTTTATATATATATATATAAATTTTGGATATTAACCCCTTATTGGATGTATCATTGGCAAATAATCTCCTCCCATTTGGTAGGTTGTCTTTTCAATTTGTTGATGGTTTCCTTGGCTGTGCAAAAACTTTTTGGTCTGTTGTAGTCCCATTTGTTTATTTTTTCTCATTTCCCTTGTCTGAGGAGATATATCTATCTATATCTATATCTGTATCTATATCTATATATGTATACCATACATACATATATATTACTAAAAGATATGTCAGAGAGTTTATTGCCTATGTTTTCTTCTAGGAGTTTTATGGTTTCAGGTCTTACATTCAAGTATTTAATCTGGGAATCTATATTTTAAATAATTAATTTGAATAATTCTGAAGCCAGTAGCCTCATGGACCAATTTAAGACAGTAATCTAAACCAGTGGTCTTAGGAGCAGTGGGCAAGCAAATGAGTAAGATGATTCATTAAGGTTTAGGAGGAAATGTTGATATTCCATTTCCATTTGCCTTCTTTATCTAAAAATAAGAAATTGTTCCAATAGTATTTAAAATACTAGTTGATACTGAGGCCCTTATTGGTCTTACATGGTTTGAATGTCACACAGGGGGCTTGATGAACCCCTTGTAACATTTACTAAGAACTCAAAAGCATGTACTGTGCTCCTGAACTTAGAAATGTTATGTATCTTCTGTTCTATAACATTACACAAAGTACAGTAACCTGCCTATGAAAACTAAATATTAGTGTATGATTATAATTACAGGCTCAAACCTAAGGCAGCAGAGCTTAAAATTGAATTGAATCATATGAAATGGCCATTTTTGGAAATCATAAATTGTTTAAAAAAAAAAAAAAAAAACAGCTCTGGAGTCAAGTTATCCTGAATTCAGATTGGGCCTGCCAGAATTGGTTGGTGGCCTTACTCCAAATCCAGGGCTGGCTGGGTCCAAAGCCTGCTCTTAGGTTCTTTGAATGTTACACCTGCATTTATCACCCTCATAAATGCAATATCTCCAAAACCCTTGGCTGAAAATCTCTTGTGCTAAACTTAGTTACTAGAGAAATCTCTGCAAAGAAAAGCTGAAAGTTAACTTTTAATGTCTTTTTAATGGAACACATTCACTGTCTAAAAGTGATGTGTACCTATCAAAGTCCAGAAATTTGTGAATTTAGAGAAATGAAATTGATCTATGAACGCACAGACCATCGCTTAACTGAACAAATGTATTTTTTCCTTCAAGCTGGTCTCTGTGGGAGCCTATACACTCATTCCCAATATGAGGCGACTGTTGGTAAAATATGTTCAGCACTACTGTTGGCATCACCCTGAGATAGAGTTTATAAGAAGCGTCCTTATTATCTTACATTCACGCCTCACGAATCTGTTTACTCTGAGGTAGTCAAATGAAAAGCACAATCTACCCCATGCTCAGTATATTTTAATAGTTATGAAAACACCAAGAGTTATCACCACTTTGTCATAGTGTAGAGGATGGCTTTCTGGACCTACACAACTTTGGGCTAAATCCCAGCAGTGTTCATACATTCATTTAGCAGGATAATTATGTTGCAAATATTCACTAGTAAGTGGAAAGAAGAGTGGAATAAATAAGCATTAAAAAAATCATTATGAATGTGATTGGAGTTGGGTATTTGGTGTGTATTCCATGCTATTTCTAAGAAATTCTTAAATTCTGCTACCTGATTTTATGGAAATTCTCAAATTGGAACATGGAAGAGTAAAAGGGTCTATGAATCTGTCAGATCAGTCCCATGTGAGCCTTCTGGGTTTTTGTCGCCTGGGGTATCCAGAAGCACCCTTCCACAGAGACCTACACAGTAGCATACCTGCCTACTCTGTCCAGCTCTCTTGTTAATAGGAGATAGAGTTGAGAAATAGGAGGTGGAATCTTCTTTTTTCCTTTCCCTTTAGGAAGTTACGGCACCCAGTTCAGTCTTCGTGTCAGCATTCTACTTTGAGTGAGTCACCAAAAGCACAGTTTATAGCCTCCCATTGACAGCCGCTCATGTCATGGTGTCTTAGGTTTGACCAGGGGTATAGCATCATCCACAGGAGTTGGCTCTTTTTTGGAGTGTTCCACATCCATAGTCCCTATTTTAGCAAATTTCCATGCAAAATGACAACATCATGATTCCATCTTCTAGAGACCCTCAGATTAAGCCCAATCCAATTAGACTTTCTTTATGGGGCAGTTTTCATCTAGAGAAGCTGATAGTTTCCTGATAAAACTTTGTCCTTCTAGATTCTCTTGCATTCCTGACCTCATAGGCCAACAGTTCTTCAATGGCCTCGGTCCACACAACAGGGTCACCTGACTATTGGGAACAAGAAAGGCAGAATAGAGCCAGTGGGCCAAGATATGTGCCTAAATTCTTACCTCACTTACTGATAGGGGTGTCTTGCATGGAGATGTTATCTGTTGGGTGTATTAAAGAAGAGAAAAGGTTAAAGATAATTGACACTAAAACCCACTTAGAGTTTAGAGAAAGTGCAGCGATGCCAGGATGCCTGGAAGGGGTGATAAATACAGGCATTTCTCATTCTGAGTCAGGAGCTGACATAGATTAGAACCGGTCACCAGCATTGGCAGGCCCCACTTGTATTCAGATTGCTTGTCTCCATGCCAGTTTTCAGCTGATTCTGGCCAAAAAGAAAAAGCTATTTCACAGAGTCCAATGTGGTGCTCTAAACTCTGCAATCAGGTTTATCTCCGGTGCCCCGTCGGTGCTGCAGGCATTCTCCCTCTTACACCAACCCTCTCCTGATGCCTCGTTGTGGAGTGGCCTCTTGCTAGACTCTATTTTCCACTGTTTCCTTCCCCAGCATCCAAATCCACGGTTCTCCACTTACGGACCAAGGTAGCAGCTTTGGGCATTATTCAGCTTCCCAGATCTCAATTTAAGGGGTTCACAGTAGAAGAATTTTAATTAGACCAGGAAAGCAGAGGTAATACCTTTGGATCTAGGGTGATTGAGCCACCTTTCATGGACCCCAATTTCTAATCTTAACCAAGGAGCCACCTTGGTTAACAGCCTTGTTTACAAAGCCTTATTGTAGTGATTATGAAACTGCAGACTATATTACATTGTTTTCCAGGCCACCCTCAAGATGTGTGTATTTTTGTGACTCACTTTAAACTTTCGTTACTTTAAATAGTGTATCTTGAGAGGCATTTTGAGATCAAAGAGTTTACCTTTGAGGTAATTTCTCCTCTTTGTCAGCTTTGGGGCCATTCTTTGATACAAGATGTATGCTGTTATAATTTTGCAATCTACTGAGATAAAAATAACTCATGATGTCAAACCCTCAGCCCAGGAGTGCTGCCCTCATGAGATAATCTGCCAGAAGGGGAAGCAGGGTGGGCCAGGTCCAGAGCCTCCACGGAGACAGAAATAGAGTGCTAATGGCCTGCAGTGACATGGAAGAGAGTGGCAAGTGGACAGATATATTTATAAAGAAAAACGGCTCTGAGCGTCTGCTAAGTCCCCATTCTCTTATCTTTTCCCAGGTGTATTTCTGGCTTCTCTTTCCACAGCACACGCAGCTCCTCAAGATAAAGAGCCTTGGTCCTGCCTACCCTGGCCTCCAACCGAGCTCCGAAGGAGGCAGGCCATGAATGATGATTATCTGTGTCTGGAGTTTTAATTGAAAATTATTCCCAGAAATGCAAAGACACGGAGGAAGTGATCTCATTGTCATTGATTCTCCCAACTTTCAGTTTTGGTTCTCCAGAGTGGAACTCGATGCAGCAGCGTCCCTCAGTGGATTCAGCCGGAACTGCAGGGGGAACCGGCTGCCTGCTGATGAGCGCTGTGAGGAGGAGACAGAGGTCGGGACGCAACGTTTCAAACCTGTCTCAGAAAGGTTGGCTTCTTTCACGTGGGGGCCTGAGAGTAGCTTCCTCCTTTTGCGCTTCTCTTTACACCCGCAGTTTACAGTTTATAATCCAGTGGGAGTGGCCCCACCTGAGCTCCGCGTTTGGAACAGATGGAACAGATTCATGCTGCCCATGAATTTGGAACTTCTGACCAGAAAGAGAAAAAAATGAGATGAAATTGTACTACCCTCCCCTCAGATAAGATTCTTGGGAAGAAAAGTTTATTTGGGAAAATATATTACTGTGATTAATTTGAACTAACAGTGTTTGACTCTGCCTACAAACACTTACTAATCATAATCAATCACTCAAAATATCTTAACTTGTTAATGAAAATTCAAGCTTTCTTCTTCTTTAAAAAGAAAACAACAGCTTTCTATACACAAATCTGAATTCACAGAAGCAAAAGAGTGGGTTGTGACTGTTGTGGCAGAAGCAGATAAAAGTGCTCCAGATCTATGCTCACATTTTTATTCCATACCTTTCATGTATCCACAAGAATAACATTTTATTTCTCCCCTTAATATCCAAATGCTAAGCCTCACAGAATGTAAGGGATTTTACAAATTGCACAAGTCATGGGATTTAACCCCAAATCTGGATCTATCTCTGAATAGTCTAAAGAATGTGTCTGCCTCTCAGAGGAATAAGGGCAGGGATTCCTCTCAAGCAGGTGAGGCCAACATTTACAACCATATCCTCAACTCTGCCCATCAAAGGGTTGAAGTTTCTGGTGGCTAAAGAGGAGTCCAATAGAGCAGTACCAAGAGAAACCAAATTGCTTCCAAAACAAGGCCTCTTAGGGCGGCACCCAATGCGGTTCCAAGATGTCTCGGCCTTGAAGGTTCTAACATACAATTTGTCAATTTCCCATGGGTGGTCTGACTCTTGGCAACAGAGTGCATTAATGACACTTGGGAGACTGATCTATAATCCAGAACTCCAAATGTACAGTGAGAAATAAAACTGCCAGAATGAATTTGAGATGTTCTTTCTAGCTAATGAGCATCTCTCCTTAGAAGAGAAACACATGGGGAAGATGGATTATAATTTGAAGGTTGTTTGGTGATCATGGAATCAAACATGGGGGCAGGGGAGGAAATGGAATGATCTGATTGGCTACCTAAGCTGTAATAACCTGGCTCACCTGCCTTGATTAGAGAATGTCTGCCAAGCACTCTGGGAGGCATGCTGTCTTAGATAGGGCTCTCCAGAAACAGACAGGCTCTGAGACAAGAGTTCATGTGCAAGTGACTTTTTAGAATGTGTTTCCAGTTAAAACTGGGAGGTGAGCAGGGAAGTGAAACAGGAATTGGCAGCAAGCTAAGTGAGCCAGCAAAGTCCTCAGGAAGGTAAATTTGCGTCAATCCCACAGGAGAGCTCTGGAGACAATGTAGTTCCTGGGTGAAACTGTCCCAAGCAAGGGTAAGGTTGCCTGAGTACTTGTACCCCCACACCCATTGTCATTGGGTAAGAATCGGCAGGCAAAGCAGGCTCTGGCAACCTGAACTCAAAGTCAGCACTGGCTCAAGGTCAGCACTTAGATAAAGAGATGCAGGTACTGGCTGCTGGAAGTGAAAGCACAGCAGAAGACCTAGTGCACAAAAAACGGGAAAGGATGTGCAGGGATGGGGAGGAAGGGGAAGGCACAGGCACCTCAGTGACCTCTGTCGTGCCGGGGACCCTGCTCACTGTGCCATTTGTCATGCAGGGTGTCAGGCAGGGTCTCAGCTCCCACTCCCCGCCCAAGAACACAGGACATGGTGAGGCCAAACAGGAACACCCATGGAGCCATAAGTAGGGGAGTCAAACCAATATATTCTCGCTGGCGGCTGGGCTGGAGACACAGGAAGCAGGATATACATAATCTGCCTAATAGCAGTCCGCACTTGCCAGCCACCATCTTCTTGCTAGCCCCCATTCTCTCTGCTAGTGTAGCCACAACTGTTATATTAGTGGCCAATGGCTTATGGCCAACTAGCCACAGCTACTGGCCATCTGATCACAGTTGATGGCCATTTACTACCCGAGCCAGCACCTTTCTATTATGAGGCCGAGAGCCTGGAAACTGTTTTTTGGGGCTTTGTCCCCACACCTGTCTGCTGGAAGAGCAGTGCACCTTCCCCAGGACTGTTCTGGGCTATGTTACAGGCTTACTCTCAACCAGCCTTCAGTTTTGAGAGCCCCGCAGAGGCCAGTCCCTTCCTTAACTATATCTTGGTCTCTGACCTTGGTTATTCATAACCTACATCCACCCTTACATCAAATATAACAGGGTGACTTCTCTTACGTATGGTTGATTTTGGCATGTCCACACACCGTTACTTTGTTCTCAGAGAATAACTTTATTATCACCCCAGGTACATACAGCCTACACTGCATACAGGGGGAAAGACGATTGGGTACAGGACCGTGTAGTTTGTCAGCCCCCCTCTGTGGGACCTGAATTATGGAACTGTGGAGTGAAAGTCACTTAAATGATGGAGCTTACATCCTTACTGTATCCAACACTTCTCTAAAAGGACAGCTACAGACTCCAAATATTTCATCGTTGACTTTGATAGACTGTAAGAGGAAATTATTCCCAGAAGAAAGGACATACGTGAACAGGATTAACGGAGTAGAAAATGCACCACTAAGGCCCTTTGCCTGTGTGCTCAAATTCTTGAAACCATACTCAGATAGACTCAGACTTGCCAAATTCCATCTTGCATTATTAGCCTTAGGAAAGGAGCCCATCTGTATGAATAATATTTTATCCAAACTTTTCCCTTTCCCCAAATACTCATTTTCCACCCTGTCACCCTCCTCTCCCCACCCCCAACTCTGCCTCACTCCTTACCCCTCTTTCAGTGTAAAATTTTATAATTTTGGTTCCAGGGGAAATTGTTCCCAATGATTTTAAGTGAAGAAGTTGTTCTTTATGATAAAAGGATAAAAATCTTTTTCAACCCAAACATTTCTAATAGTCTTCTGTGAGGGTCTAACATGGAAGATTATTTAAATCAGTCATTGTGGGGACAAAGCCCCAAAAAACAGTTTCCAGGCTCTCGGCCTCACATAGAAAGGTGCTGGCTCGGGTAGTAAATGGCCATCAACTGTGATCAGATGGCCAGCAGCTGTGGCTAGTTGGCCGTCAGCTGTAACCCATAAGCCATTGGCCACTAATATAACGGCTGTGGCTATGCTAGCAAAAAAAGAGTGTGGGCTAGCAAGGAGATGGTGGCTGGCAAGCGCAGACTGCTGTTAGGACGGCGGGTTGCAGATTATGTATATCCTGCTTCCTGTGTCTCCAGCCCAGCCGCCAGCGAGAATATATTGGTTTGACTCCCCTACCTATGGCTCCGTGGGTGTTCCTTTTTGGCCTTACCGTGTCCTGCGTTCTTATGAGGGGAGCGGGAGCAGAGACCCCGCAGGCCACCCCGCACGACAAATGGCGCAGCGAGCAGGGTCCCCCGCACGACAGTCATGGATAAATTTCTCTCCAGCTTCCTGGACACAGAGGACAGAGCAGCAACTTGAGCTGGTAAGTTCTGACGTTGCTTTGCTTCAGATCTAAGGTGAAATGAAGAGAGAAAAAAAGGCGCAGTTTGCAAAAAAAGGGTTCTTAATATTGAGGGTGGATGGGAATATTGCCAGGAAAGGGTGGCATTTCAACAACTGTAGAGAGGTGTTTGAACTCCGTTCTCCTTCCCCCAGTAACAGGAGACTTGGAAGCATCACCCAGAGCATGCAGTTCCAAGACCTGGGCTAAAAGCCAGGAGAGGATCCTAGAAGCATGGATCCTACTCCTGGGGTAAGCAGAGGGAGGGCTGGCTCCTGTGAGGAGACACTGCAGAAACATGGGGTGGCTTCCCAACTGTGTATCTTATTGTTATGGCTGTGGGCCCAAGGGAAGAAGGGGAGAAGACATTAGCACTTCCCCTGGTGATATCCAGGATGCCTCGGGAGAGGGCAGTGCCCAGCAAGGGCTACTCACTGAAAAGACAGTGAAAGTACCCTTTATTCAGGATTTATCAGTCATGCTGGGGCTCATCCTAGGACTTGGTTTCCATGTTTGTTGTATGTTGTACGCTTTCTAAAACTTCTACTAAGATCTCATTCCCATACTTTGTGGTCAGTGCCTTGAAAATTTGGGGAGTGGAGTCACCAGTTGGGCTGACTAATGAAGAGAGCAATTCAGAGTTCAAGGTGAGGCTTCAGGTCCAGCGAAGTGTGACGCCCTAAAACCCTGCGCCTTGGTCAGCATGGGCACTTCTGACATAAGGGCCCAGGTGCCAACTTTTACATGGTTAAATGTAAAATGTTGAGGATTCTTCTGCCTTGAATGCCTTCACTCTACTCTTCCTCGTCCATTCCTCTCTACCCACCATCTCTGAGTGTCCAATTCCTGTAGGATATTTAATACCCAACTCAAATGCTCATGTCTTTTTATCCTTGGCAACTTGAAATGATCTCCTATGAAATCGGTTTGTTTTTTTCTACTATGTAACTGCCTTGACTTAGTTTCATTTATTACTTCAGCATCTATGTGGTACCTTTTTGTGCTTCATTTTCTTCATCTAGAAATTGGCAATAACAATGACTATTCCTGCCTCAGTGGGTTTCCAAGATGATTAAATGAGTTGACGTATATGAGATACTGAGAACAGAACCACATACATAATAAATGTTTTTAAAAGGTAGCAATTATGATGATGGTGGTTATGGTTATAATAACCTGGTATAGTCTCTGTAAAGATTTTGGAATGAATGAATAGGTAAAAAAATATTAATTAGCCAGAAGTATGAGTGACTTAAAAATACAGTGAATCTTGGGTCCCAGACTCCTCTAAGGATTATTTCACCATCACCAGGCTCACCTGGAGAATGTAGATTGTGTCTTGTTAGGAGTGTGTAATGACCTCCCAAGTTTTACATGCCTGTTAGATAAAACCCCAGATAAAGTTAAGTAAGACAGACCCAATGATACTGAATTCTTCTCAGAAGGAAAGTTGCTGTTTGTTTTTATCACTCTTGGTTCAGAATACTAGTTTATGCTGCTATTGATGGTTTTTAAATGAGCGACATTTAAGTCTGAGATATGGCAAGAAGCCTTAGTACTCATTTATAATACTGGTTGTGTAAACCCAAAAGAGTTGGAACCTCTTAAAGTTTTGTTTGTTTGTTTCTTTGTTTGCTTTTAAAGAAAGATTGACTATAATTGTAGTATCAGTCACCACTTTCAGTTTGAATGATATTGTTTGGTTCTAGTGATTTTTTTACATTTTTCTGTGTTATATGTTCTCTCTCCTTCAAAAAAGGCAGTCAACTCTTAGAAGGAACTCAGTCATTTGCATTGTACCATTCTCTCTTATGCCCCTTTTTTCATAGGGCATTACAGATCAATGGATTTTGAGTTTTGTGAGAGGGTCACTTGAGGATTTCACGATAAATGCACGTGTCAGAGCCCATCCTTGGGCTTTTAGACCCAGTGGCTCTGTTCAGAAATGTACATTTAAATAAGACCCTTGAGTTATTCTAAAGTAGGCATCTTCTGGTCCTCGTGTTCAGAAACACTGTTTTCTACAAATGCATAAGAATACATAAAGGCTGTTTAACAGGGATATTATTATTTTATCGTCATTCACATATTCATTCACCAAATACTTATTGAATAATTGTGCCATGCAGTAGAGATGCAGCAGTTAGCAAAAAAAAAAAAAAAAAAAAAAAAGTCCCTGGTCTCATGGAGCTTCCATTCTAGTGGATAGAGACAATTAATAAAGAAATAAAGACACACAGAGATAAATAAGTAACTAGCTAGACGGAGGTATTATGACATTGGGAGATAAGTGATTTAAAGAAAATAAAGTAAGTTGCAGGAGATAGGGCTTGACAGTTTGGAGGTGTACAGAGAGTGACTGGAATATCTTTCTGAAAATGAGCATTTGGAGGAGAGATCTGGAAGAATGAGGGAGTAAGCCCCAGGGCCATATGGAGAAAGATCATTGCAGACAGGGGTGCAAGTAGGTGTCACGGCTGCAGCGTGTTCTTCAAGGGATGAAGGAACATCAAGGAGGCTGGGGGGCTGGAGTGGCAGAGGCAGGCAGGACAGTAGTGGAGCTAGTGATCAGAGACGTGTCAGAGACCAGCGAATGATGGGCCTGTAGACAGCAGGAAGGACTGGGGGTTTTATTTTGGACAAGATGAAAAGCTGCAGGAGAGTTGTGACAAAATGTGCTGAAAAGGATCGCTAAAACTGCTGTGAGGAGATTGGAGGTAAATGCCATAAAGCTGGTGGCAAGATCCTACTGCTTAAGAAAAGCCATACAAAGACACCAAAACCTTCTGGTTTCCTAATCAGAAATCACTCAAGGAAGGAAAATGTAATAAGGGAAATGAAGAGCTGCAGAAAATACACATCAGAGGTTAGCAAGTGAAGATTTATAGCATCAAAAGCACTGCTTTTTTAAAAATGTATTTATTGGGGTGACAATTGTTAATGAAATTACATAATTTCAGGTGTACAAGTCTGTATTACATCATCTATAAATCCCATTGTGTGTTCACCACCCAGAGTCAGTTCTAAAAGCACTGCTTTTTAATTCAAGGTAGATGTAGATTTTTTTAAGTGACAAAGGGGGAAAACACCAAAACATTGGAACTCCCCCTTGCCAAGCTCCCCTTTGAGTGGGGAAGACTGTGCGTTAATCATGTGGCAACTAGAAACACGCTCATGAATGGACAGAGAGACAGCCATTGGCCAAAGTTCAATCTAATTTCAGCTTCTAATAAAGCTGAAATTGTTGGGCCAATCAGTGCCTAGTGGGCCAGAAAATCCAAGCAGAAATGTGTCCCAGAGTCTTCTATTTCCCTTTCCTCTTTCTTTGCCTTGCCTTCTTCTCTTTTTCTTATTCCTTTCTTCTTCCTCCTCCTCCTCATAAACTCCCTCTATGTTTTGAATAAAATGTGTGCATTCCTTTTAAAGAATCTAAACAATGCTTAAATGTACCAAGGAAAAGGTTTTTTAAAAAGAAGCTCCCACGTAGGAGCAATCGCCATTAACAATAAGTAATGGGGGAGGGCTGTAAGAGGAGCAGCTAGAGGTGTGCCCGGTCCCAGCTCCCAGACATGCCATCCTGCCTCTCACCTCCTGTCACATCAGTGTTACCTCTAGCACCATTCTTTACAAGACCCACTCTGCACCTCTCCAGTCAGGCTTCTTGCCACCAGGCAAGGACCTCAAAGGACCATGTCCCTAAAAACCCAAGCTTCCTCTTCTAGACCACACATTCTGGATACCTGGGACCCTGGAATTATCTACTCCAACATCTGAAGTCAGCTCCAGCATTTCTGCCTGCCTTTTCCCAGGCTCCACCTTCTAGAGGGCCATGCAGACTTCCATTCTGCCTTCTCCAAGGCATAAGGGTCAGTGGGTGGATAGTACTGGGATGTGAAGCTGGGAGGGAGCCAGGGGTGAGAAGGGGCTGGGTGGCTCACCATGAAGGAATTTGATTTCTGAACGCCATCCTGATGTTCCATGTCATTATGAACCTAGCTTTGTGAAAGGAGGATAAGATATATTTTATATAACAATTTGTAGCTTTATTGATCATTTAAATGTTGGACATAGGGTAGGTGGACCTCCATTTGTACGTGTTGGGGGCAGCCTGTCCTCATTTGAGCCTTTCTCCTCACTCACTAACCCATCAGCCAAGACCCTGCTGGGATCACTTCTAACAGCTCACATGTTTATTCACTGTCCCTTTATTTTATTTATTTATTTTGCAAGTGATAATATTTTATTATAAAATAAGCATCCCAAATACAGGATTTCATAAACACTAGTAGGTGAATATGAGTAACTTTAAATACAAAATAAAGAGGCAAAACCTGTAAGCAGTTTGCCTTTAAGAGAAAATGTTATGTTCCGCAGAGGTGGTTCCTCCCTGAGCACGCATGAGGCTCCATCTCCCATGAGGGCATCAGGTCCACTTTCTGAACTCACTATGCCCATTTGAACAATTTCAAAATGATGGCAAAAAATGGTACTGAATAAATGACTAAAACCCCTTCTTAACTTTGTATTTTCACTCGATAAGAAAGGCTCCATATCACACTTTGACAGTTTGCATTAACGCCTGTGTTCTGATTGATTTTACTTACAGAAGGACCAGTTGGAACAACTTTGACAAATATATCTATCATTCCCGGGCTTATTCCATAGTATTTTCATAGACCTGTATACATTGGATATCACATTGTTTTCTTGAATTTAGGTCATTACATCTAAATTTGTCATTTCCTCCTTGAAGCATTAAATAGTGATATTCTCAACTAACTCTCTATAAATAAATATTGGGATTTGTAATATTTCCTTTTGTTAGCGTATGTGAAGAGGCAAAATGATGGATGTTCTTGTTATTAGCTCTGTGATTTAGCATTTGTGTTCTCCTTATCTATTTTTTCCAATCTCCTATGAAGCCACGCTGTCATTGTTTTCTGACCCTAACACCTCTATGATCGTATTTACATAGAGATGTCTATCTTAATTTTAATTAATTCGGAAGCATTAGGACACAGTGGCATATAGTCATCTCTGCCTAGCCATCAGGTTTGCAATTGTCTTTGCAGTGACTGAGCCTAGTTGGCAGGTGGCAAAGAGCATCTTGTTAGAAAAAAAAAGTTATTTAGGTTAAGTTAAAAATAAAGAGAAAGAGAGAGAAAGAAAACAGGACATGTGAGAAAGCAGATGGCTACAGAATTCTTTCTCTCTTGTAGGAAGGGGGAAGCACACTTTTTACAGGACCTGTGCAGTGCTCCGGCCCTCACATTCCTCGTTCGTGCAGCCCTTTCTAGCACACGCCTCTCACTCATGTTCAGAAGTTGTTTACATGAGACGCTAAACTGATGGGACATGCAATTTTGAATGAGAAGCAAGTGAGATTAGAGGTGGGTGTCTGGGAACACAGAAGGTTGCCCCCTCAGCCCCCAGAAAGGCCCAGGCCCAGTGGTGATCCACTTTGACCTCGCAACTGCGGCTGCGTCGTTGGTTGCCCTTGCTGCTCTGTATGCATGCAGCATCCCAGTCTGGCTCCAGGTTCCAGAAGCAGGCCCTCCCCCCAGGCAGCCCCGTGTGACAGGAGACAGCTAATTTACCCTGTGTGTCCTCATCTCCCCGCCTATCTGGCGGTTGTCATGGCAACCCCCATGGCTCCTCAGGTTTTCTCACTGACTGACCAGGCCCGGAAAACCATTCTGAAATCGACAGTGCTATATTTGGGGATATTTTAATGAAAGAGCAGGTTGACCTATTTTAAATGCTACACAATGAAATGGCAGGGACATGAGATGTTATTGAATTGAAAGGGAGAGTTGCTTCCAGAAACTTGGGAAGATTGCAAAGGCTAAGGGAGATCTCATCCTGGGTTACTTCCTCATCTTCCGACAAGAAGAGCTCAACAGGAAAATCAGGGCGCAAGTCTCCCAAATAGTGGACACATTTCAGAAAATGCAGAAATGTAGCATTCTTCTTCTACGTTCTAAGAAAAATATCAATTTAAGTAGATTTTACTTCCTTAAAAGAGGAAAACAAAACAAAAACCACATGGCCCATTCACTGAAAAATATGGGGGAAACTCCCTGACAATTTATATCATAATGCTCATAGTGAGGTGTCCAGTTTCCAAAAGCTTTTGTAGCAGGCAGCCTCTAAGATGCCCCCAGCTAGCCCTGCCTCCCCATGCTCCAGCCTTTGTTGCCTTTGTGTCATCTCTTCCCCTTCGGTGTGGCCTGGATTTATTGATTTGCTTCTAATGATTAGAATACAGTAGAAATAATGGCATGTCATTTCTGAAATGAGGACAAAGAGACTGGTTTCTGCCTTGGTGCTCTCTGTCCCTGGAACCACTAACTGCCATGTCATGAGGACACACAGGCAGCCTATGGAGAGACCCACGTGGCAAGGCACTGAGGCCTGCCAGCAGCCATGAGAAAGTGGACACCCCAGGCCCAGTAGACCCTTGGGGTGACTGCAGCCGCTGGAGTGAGGCTGACACCTTCACTACAACCTCCTGAGAGGCCCTGGGACAGAGGACCAAGCTAAGCCCCGCCCAGAGTCCTGCCCCACAGAAACTGTGAGATAATGAATATCTGTTGTTCCAAGCTGCTAAATTTTGGGGACTTTGTTACATAGCAGTCGATAACTAATACAGCTATTCATTTGTTCTCTTGCTACCACGGCTTGGATTGTGGTTATAGGAATATACTTTTATAATCCACCTGATCATATTCAATCCCGGTCTTCATCACTTACATCTGTGGAATCTTGGGTAGGTTCCTGGCCTCTCTGGGCCTCAGTTTCCTCATCTGAAAAAATGGATTAATACTTGTAAAGGGTTTAGAACATACCTAGCTCATGGCAAATGCTTAATAAGTTAGTTATTAGCATTATTAGTGAATACAAATTGTTTACATTTCTATATAAATAATTTTCTTGAAATCTATACCTATAATTTGTCTTCAATGAGGATTTCCCCAAAAATGTGATAAGAAACTAGCAGTTTTAGAGCTTTATAGACCTATTAGGAAACTGTGCAAATATAACCTAGGTGGCTTGCAAAGGTGCTGTAAGCGCCACAGTTCTGGAACTCTGTGAACTCTGCTGAAGCCTTACTTGGAAGACCCAAGCATCACGGCCTATGTCCACAGAAGGGCAGATGTTAGAGGGCTTAGAGCACATATAAGTGTCAGGTACAGATTTTATGGACAGTGGCAATTTTTAAGACTAGGCAAGGCACATACCAGGTCTGATAATTAGGTTTGCGAACTTGTTGCAATGATGTTGTTAACCTTTTTTTGATATCAGAGGGATTATTCATTATGATTTTGTACCAACTGGACAAACAGTTAATCAAATCTGTTATTTGGAAGTGCTGAAAACGCTGCATGAAAAAGTTAGATGAAAATGACCTGACCTTTTCCCCAACGATTCATGGCTCTTGCATCACGACAATGCACCAGCTCACACGGCACTGTCTGTGAGAGGAGTTTTTAGTCAGTAAACAAATAACTGTATTGGAACACCCTCCCTACTCACCTGATCTGGCCCCCAATGACTTATTTCTTTACCCGAAGATAAAGGAAATATGGAAAGGAAGACATTTTGATGACATTCAGAACATCAAGGGTAATACGATGACGCTGTGATGGCCTTTCCAGAAAGAGTTCCAAAACTGCTTTGAAGGGTGGACTAAGAACTGGCATCGGTGCATAGCTTCCCAAGGGGAGTACTTCAAAGATGACCGTAGTCATATTCAGCAATAAGACATGTAGCACTTTTCCTAGGATGAGTTCACAAAATTAATTGTCTGACCTCCTATGTCTTCAGTGGATTAGGAGTGAAAGACAGTGGGAACCATAAGGCCTGACCAAGCTAGCATCTGTTTGGAATTTGGATTTGTGCCCTGGGTACAGCAACACTCTTTGCGGGGCATCGTGCCAGATTCACAGGGAGTAGAAAACACAGTCCCTGGACTCCTGCATTCTGGTTGAATTGGGAAATAAAAGGGTAATCCACAGCAGAGAGAAGCAACACGCATGTGTGAAGGGAGTCAGGAAAAAAAAGGATGCTTGCTTTCAGGAGCTGTGTGAGGCCTCCTGCAAGATGCCACCTCTACACTGTCAGGACAGGCATAAACATTAAAACATAAAAGCAGTGGCAGAGTCTACTCACTGTTGTGTCACTTGCAATATGCATCCATGATAGATTAAATTCAGAAACTTAATGAAGTTTGTTCCCTCCCAAGCTAGTAAACCCTAAGATAGCATGTAAATTGCAGGCCTCAAATTCAGTGTTCGCTGCTATTGATGATAGAAGTTTGTTGCTAATATTTAGTGAATATTTAAGGTATATTAAGTGAATGATCCTAGAAGTACTATTAGACCATTTTCCAGATGAAAAATACTAAAGCACAAACAGGTCAAGTGGCTTACCCAACTACACAGGTGGCAGGAGGCATAGCTGGCACACATAATTTGGCAGGC
Source organism: Rhinolophus hipposideros (assembly GCF_964194185.1). NCBI lineage: Eukaryota > Metazoa > Chordata > Mammalia > Chiroptera > Rhinolophidae > Rhinolophus > Rhinolophus hipposideros. The sequence continues at coordinate 11,870,079 of NC_138047.1, read as the reverse complement.
TGTCAACAGAACCTGCATTCTTACCCACTAGGAGATACAGATTCTCTGGCAAACTTTCCTAAGATTCAACCACCTTTTGGTTTTGAACCTGTATTCTGCCCAATTACAGAAAATTAATCTCAGTCCAAAAACTAGCATGTCACCCGTTTACCCTAGGGTCATATCTTAGTTTGTTGGGGAACTGAAATAGTGCTTTGGGCTCCAGGGGGAAGTGGGGAATCTGGTCCTTGGCCGTCAAACCACACAAGTTGTTGCTGCTTTGTTCCTATGCAGGCATCACTCAGGTTTACTCTAGACCTGCCATCTCTACCGGAAGTGAGCCAAGGGGAAACAAGATGTCCACCACCGAATCTCACTGTCTCCCTAGAATGGATTTGAAGCTGTCAGGTGGGATCAAGGGAGCACACACATTGCAGCCAGGATCATATGCCCTGCATATTTTCATGGCTGCTGCTACACCTCCATCTCACATGTGCTGAGGAAGGGCCCACTCTTTCCTGAACTTTCATTTATGCACCAATAACAAACAGAGCCAACGTCCCTCAATAAGCTTTCACTTTGTACTATCAAGGCTCCTAACTGGTCCAGAGACTTTTGCTGAAAGATTTTTCAGTTTGGATTTGGTTTTCTGAAGGTCTTGGGTGAGCTGGAGATTTTTAAACCTGAAATGCTTTGAAAGGCAATGGTCTGCTTGAAGAGAAACAAGAAAGTGATGAAAATATTGGCAAAAGAAGAGGGAGCCAAAAAGAAAAGCTAAAGGGAAGGTAATCATTTCCCATCTCCTCTTTAGCATTGTTAGGACCAACATGGTCACCATCACCTTCATCACTGTCATTTACTGAATGCCACCTATGTGCCAGGTAGTGTGTGAAGTGGTCAGCACATGACATCTCTAAGTACATACTTAGAGGTCACAAACTGGTGGCTGAGGGCTGTATAAGCTTCTCAGGGCAGGCAGTGAGCAGCTCACCATCACCTCTCCTGGCTCAGGGCACTCATTTAAGTACCTGCCCACACACAAAGTCACTGAAAGATTCACACCCCCAAATTCACCATCATTCCCTGATGGTTTAGTGCAGCACTGGTAGTTGAAGCCGGCCTTCCTCTCCTCCCCATCACACACACGCACACACACACAACCACACTTCTGCTCCCATGTTGGGGCAGGCCAAGGTAGAGATCTTACTCGATGTCTCCAGTACGTCTACCATATAAACCTAGTTTACATGCATCTCCTCCCAAAAGTAGACTCCACACAGGAGTTTTAAAACTTCACTTAAGCAGAGGAAACTTAGGGCTTATTACCCTGAGTCTCAGATTTGTTCCTTTCCTCACTGTTTCTTCTAACATGGTCTTATGGGTGAGTCGGGGGTCTGGTTTTTTCTTATCCTCTACACATACACACCCCCAACTTGATGCTGTCTCCCGCAGAGACTGGTATGATTTGAGGACTACTCTCCCGAAACCCTCACCCTCTCCAACAACCAAGTACCAAGCCCTCACAAAGTTCCCAGCTGGCCTTGTGCTTGATGCTTTATCCAAAAGTTTTTTGTTTATTTTAAACAAACCTGAAAAAATATTTTATAAATGAAAAAATTCATTTAAACATTGGCAGACATTAATGTATCATTATGAATTAATGTACCAAATTAATCAATAAATTTATTGAATAATCAGATCAAGCAAATAATAGGCCACTTTGATCTGGTCTTATTAAACTTTAGAGTGGATGATTAGGTCAGATTACTCAAACACTTTTTAGAAGCATTCACAGACAGAAAAGTCAAGGTACTTCACCAGGTACTAACCACAGAGTGTGCTTGGGGATTAGGTTGGTAGCAAGGGACTGCAGGGAATACCGGGTGCTGTCCCACCTCAGGTTTTAGAAGTCCTTCAACTTCCGACATAAAGCTCAGTAACCAGGTTACTGGATAGCTGTATCTGTTTCCTATTGCTGTTGCAACAAATGATCACAACATTAGTGGTTTACAACAACACAAATTTATTATCTTGCAGTTCTGGAGGTCAGAATTCAAAGTGACCCTCCTACCTCCCCTTTTCACTTATTAGAAGCCTTGTGATTACACTGGGCTCACCTAGATAATCCAAGGTAAACTTCTATCTCAAGATCCTTAACTTAATCACTTCTGCCAAGTCCCTTTTGCCATGTAAGGTGACATATTCACAGGTTCCAGCATTAGGACATGGACATCTTTGGAGGGGCATTATTGTGCCTCCCACAACATTGCCAGAAGTCATTTTCAGAAGTCATGATGGCACATCTGATCCCTTACAGAAACCTCTGTGCTTAGGGACACTGAAAGGCCTTATGGGATAGAACTATATACTCCTGATTTAGCCACAGCAACTAAAACTATTACAGTTAAAGTTATCGCTCTGCGTTAAGGCTTGGCTTCCAGAAAACTCCTGTTACTGTAGAAATATATAATATAGCCTGGGAGGATAAATAGCACCCTTTTTTTTTTTAATATCCATCATTAGAAGATGATGGGTTAGTTTATCAAACACCCTAAGATTGAGAAGTGCAATAATTACATGTTGAGAGGAGTTAGGCTGATAATACTCAAAATTTGGGACTCAGGCCCAACTGAAGACAAGACAAAATAACATTGAACTTAAAACAGATACTTCTGCCATAAAATGTTGGCTGGAGACAGGGTTCAATAACAGCTATATTATAGTATTTACATGTATACTTATACATAATCTCATATTTTTCTCGTGATTTATCTCTGCCAACAACAGTGTACTTAGTAGGCCCTATGTTTGAAACTGGGGATAAAGTTTATAAAAATAAGAATAAAAAAATTAATATATGTCATATTCCAACTGAGTAGGAAATGATGTGGCAGTGAAAAGTGGGCTGGGTCTTCAAGGAAGTTGTATTAGTTTGATGGGGCTGCCATAACAAAGTATCATAGGATGGATGTCTTAAACAACAGAAACTTATTTTCTCACATAGATGGCCATATTCTCCTTGTGTCTACACGTAGTCTTCCTTTTGTATGTGTCTGTCCTAAACTTCTTGTTATAAGGACACTGGTACTATGGGGTCAAAGCCCACCTTAGTAACCTCATTTTACATTTAACTCTTTTAAAGAACTTATCTCCAAATACAGTCACATTCTGAGGTACCGGGGGTTAGGACTTTAATATGTGGATTTTGGAGGGGAAACATTCATCCTATAACAGAAATGCAGGACTCAGTGAAGCAAAGAGGAGAAAGAGGAAATGGAGGTGGAGAGGGATGGAATGCACAGATGTTTCTGGAAGGGAAGACTGAAGAGACGAGCTGTAACAAGACAAAATGGAGCTTAATTTGCCCTTAACTAAGGCAAATTCACCAGCTACAGGAAGACTAGATAGGAAGGAGCTCCCATATACCTCTGGATGATTTAATAAAATTTAGGTAAACAAGGTCCAAGATGGTGGAATAGGTAAACACTATGCCTGCCACCTCCCAGGATCACATTAAAATTACAATTAAATTATAGAACAATCAACGTTGAGAATCATCTGAAGACCAGCTGAACAGAACCTGTAAAATAAAGATATAAAGACGAGGCGACATTGAGACTTGTAGGAGGGGCAAAGACTTGAAACTGATTGAGCACTGGGAGGGACACCTCAGTGGCAGAGGTCCCCCATGAAGACTGAGGGATCCCAGCCCCGTGCTGGGCTCCTCAGCCCAGTGGTCCTGTGCTGGGAAGAGGAGTCCCCACAATACCTGACAGTGAAAATCAGCAAAGAATCCATCCATCCACCCAGTGATATGGAAGGCAGCTAGAAACCCAGACCTCCTCTTAAAGAACCCAGACAGACTCACTTGTTAGCAAGCACTCATCCTGGGCTCCCACAGAGGGATGGCAACTTGAGAGGTGCCAGAGACAACAAAGAAAAACTAAGTTGTATGGCTTCAGAATGAGGGCTAGAGGGACAGCCACCATTACCCCTGTGTGGAGCCCGCCTCATGTGTAGCGTACAGGAAGGCGCCATCTTTCCCATGCTGAACCCTTCCCCAAAGGGCCAAATCTGAGACCGCACTGGTCTGGTAAAATCCCCCAAAGCACCAGCTTAGTGACTCCCTGGGAGCCCACCCTGCTCAACTAGTGCAACATCACTGGGGGCACTCAGCTCCTGGGTAGCAAACCCTGCCCTGCAAGATGCAGACTTTTACATCAGGTGGCCCACAGCAGCTTGGGAAACACTCAGTGGTGGGCAGTCAGCCACAGCGTGTGTTGCAGCCTCTTTTGATCTCTTAGGGGTTCTGTGGACCCAGGATGAGCAACAGCTACCCACAGTGTTCTTGGGGTATTTTGTGAAGTGTCCACAGGTTCAGCATTGGTGCAAGAACTGAATCTGCATTAATTTTGTAAAAACCACTGACTTCACCCTGTGAACGTACTGGGACCTCATCCCACCCAACTCGTGTTGCATTGCTGGGGCACTGTCAACACTGTGTCAACCAACCTGGCCTATGCCTCTAAGGAGCCTCTCTCAGCCTGAGCCTTGCAGGCAGCCAGCAGGTGGCAACAGATCTAGGTGGGCCCTGGACCTTTTGCTAAGCTGTCCCAAGTCAGATACTAGTGGCAGCCAGCACTGGTTCACAGAGAGGGATCCCCACAAGGCTCCAGGTCCAATGCAGGCAGCAACCAACTGTATATGGCTTTGTAGCTCCCACCAGGTAGACCTCAGCCAGTCACATGCAAGGCTGAAATTGGCCTGCAAAGGAGCCCCTCCCAGGAGTGACCAGAAACAACACACCCAGAGGCTGGCTTCAGACCACACCAAAGCACTAGCCAATTAGCCCAGCAAGTGGCACACCCAAAGAGTGGTCTCAACAGGCACAAGAGCCTGCTGGAGCAAGTCCCCCTCTAAGGGATCAGTTCTCAAACAGAAGTTCATGCTCTGTGGGTGTAACCAATTCTTACCTCCAATTAACCTGAGAGTCAATCCCACCCACTGACAAGCGAAAAGCAATCAAGGCTCAACTGCACCAGAAGAACACACACTACACACACAAGGGACGATCCTGGAACACACACACAGGTGATCAGGGAGACAACACAATTGGACCAGACAGGACACATACTACATAAAGCAAAGATTTAGAGGAATAAGTTTTCTACCTAACGTATAGAGGTACACACAGAGAGGCAGTCAGAATGAGGAAACAAAGAAACACATCCCAAATAAAAGAACCCAAGAAAACTCCTGAAAAAGAAACAAATGAAATGAAGGCAACCAACCTATGAGAGATAGTTTAAAACACTGATTATAAGAATGCTTAAGGAACTCAGCGAGAACTTTAACAAAGTGATAGCAAGCATAGAGATGGACATAAAAACCATAAAAAAAGAACTATTCACAATAAAGAATACAATAACTGAAATGAAGAATAAACTAGAAGGAATCAACAGCAGATTAGATGAAGCAGAGGATGGAAGCAACAATTTAGAAGACAAGGTAGCAAAAAACACCCATGAGGGACGTAAAGTAAAGCATAGAGAATATAGACAATAATACGATAATACTATTCATGGTGCCAGGTGGGTACTAGATGATGAGTCAGGGGGCATCACTTTTTAAGTTATACAAATGTCTACCCACAATACTGTATACCTGAAATTAATATAAAATAATATTGAATGTCAAAATAATTTTTTAAAAAAATCTTAAGCTCAAAACAAAAATAAGAAAGAGAATTCAATGTTGTTACAGAGCATTCCCACAATTTAAGAAAACCATAGTTCAATATGGACCTTTGAAAGGTAAATGTACAATTGGCATTTGGGAATATTCCTTATATCTGGTTTGAGAATGTCTACTACTCTGAACATTTAACATTTGATTTCTTAGGGGCATAACATTTTAAAACTAGATTTAGAACACAAATCTCATTAAACATCACCTGGCTAACATCCTCCAAGTAAATCAATTGAAATAAAAAAAGCCTGTCTAGGGACATGTATAAACCATCTTCTAGAGCTGTGGGGACATCTTGTGGCCAATTGCAGTCAGGGTTTTTTAAAAAATAAGATACTTTCACTCCACAAATAACGTGAATGGTTATGATGCTCTATGCAGGAAATGAATACAAAGGTGAATAAAACATAAGCTGTGTTTTGAAAAACCTGTTATAGAAAGAGAGTGAAAAATGTAATACGGGTAGGCTTCACTTTATTTATTTAGACACAAGAAATCCAGGTATCTTTTTAAAAATTTAAAAGTACAGCTGTGATGACATCTGTGCTTTTGCCTGTCCTACCCTCATCCTACATTGCTTGCTACCTCAGCTCCGTTTTACTTTGGAGGCCATTCCACACTCACTCATTGTCCATGTATGAGAGTAGGACTGCTGCTCAACCCATCTGCAAACAGGTCTCTAGTATTCATCTGCTGTCAGGAGCACAGGATTCAAACTAGGTCGAGAAAGTTCACTTCCAGGAGTGAACTTTCCTTTGATCTAAGGGGGAAAAGACAATCTCTTTCCGCAGTTTGAAGCTGTTGCTAATTAGCTGTCATAATGTGGGGAGATCACACCTGGGAATGAAGACACCCAGAGGAAAGCAGAGACTGGAAATGAAGAGCTTTCAATGTCTAACCACGTGATTGGAACACCTGGAGCAAGTCATGCTACCATGGAAAGTTCAATAGAAAGGGTTCATCCTGCAAAAAAAGTGACTGAATTAATGCAAAATATCAGAAGAGAGAGAGAAAATAAAAAAACAACCAAGTAATGGCAAACTATTTACAACTTTACATATATATGTATATTTACATGTATAAATACATTAACATACACAGAAATACATAAAATGTATTTAAATATGAGTTCTAAAACTTACCTTTTCTGGCTGAATACATTGTAAAATCTTTCCATATAAATAAATGTCATACTACATTATTCTGAAGAATAGTACAGTTTTCTGTGCTATAAAGACATCATAATTTATACAATAATCGTTTGTTAGACACTTTGAACATTTAATATATCTGAAATCTTTGTGGCTATGGACAATGCTTTCCTGAAAAATTGTCAGATTATTTCCTTAGAATTAGAGAGGATATTTTTTAAGTTCAATCTGTAATTATCTTTACATTATCTTTGAGATAAATTGGGTACATTCAGATGGGTTTACTACCCTTGGAAAATATAGGTGCTAGAGCCGTACTAATGTTTAAGATTCAGAGAATGAGACTATTTGCCTCAGGAATCAAAAGATCCATTCTGATAGGGAAAAAAACCCAAATCCACGACCATCTCTCACCTTGGCGCCAGGGATGGGAGATGGGATATTGGGTAAATGACACCATTTGTTTATTTTCCCTTTGTCTACATACTCAGAAATAAACACGTGAAAAGGGGCTCAATATTATTATTGATTAGGGAAAAATGTAAATCGCATGAGATGACTGCCGCTATGATGGAATGACCTACTAGAAGAACTGAAATTTAAAGAGACTTATCATTATCAAGTGTGGGTGAAGATGTGGACAATTGGAATCTTACACCTGGTTAATGGGAATATAACATGGCGCTATCATTTTAAAGCACTGACAGTCTCTTAGAAAGTTAAACATACTCTCATCATCGGATCCAGCCATTCCACTTATACGTATTAACCCCAAATCAAACAACAACAACAACAACAACAACAACAACAACAAAACCACATATTTTTATACAAAAACTTATCCATGAATGTTCATAACAAAAAAAAATTTTTCATTATAGCCCCAATTGGAAACAGCCTAGACATCCACAATTTGCAGTACATCCATATAATGGAGTACTGCTCACCAATAAAAGGAACAAACTAGTGGTTCACATATAGCAAGAATGAGTTTCAAAATCATTATTCTGAGTGAAGTAGCTCATCACATCGCTATATGATTTCCTTTATACAAAAGTCTACTAAGTGCAATCTAATCTAGGGTGCCAAAAAGCAGATCAGTGGTTGCATGGGGCCAGAAGATGGGGAATGAACAAAGTCTGGGAACCAAGGAAATCTGCATCTTAATTGTGGCCATATTTTCAAGGATGTATACATCTGTCAAAACCCACTAAATTGTAACTTGAAATGGAGACAACTTATTGTACATAAATTATACCTCAATAAAGCTGATAAAAATAATCTAAAAAGCAAAAATTATATGTGGTTACAAGAGTTTTTTAAGTATACATAAAGTGTGAAAGTACAAAGGATGAAGAGAAATGTTCTACAAAAACACTTAGCAAAAGAAAATGAAAAATAATTTCTAAATTTGGCATTTTTAAAAAAACATTTTGCAATTTGAATGATAAGTATAAGTATATTCATTCCTGACCACTAGATGGTTTTTACTCAGAAATACCAGCTTTTTATCTTCCACAATACTAAGTAACTACATTAGTATTTGACCTGTTCTCTTCCTTCCAAAATATGTTTTGAGTTTTCTTCATTATGGGTTTACAAAAAAAAACCACACTTAAATACTTGATCAAAACATTTACTATTTAAACAAAGAGAATATTCATTACACCAGGAATACTCCACTGGATTAGGCAGATAAAGGGTATTACTAGCCATGATTTCATTAAAGGTATAATCCTTCCCTCCTTCCTCCCTTCCTCCCTTTCTCCCTCCCTCCCTCCCTCCCTCCCTCCGTCCCACCCTCCTCCCTTCCTTCCTTCCTCCCTCCCTCCCTCCCTCCCTCTTTTCCTTCCTTTTTTCCTTCTTTCCTCCCTCGTCTTTTCCTCCCTCCATCTTTTCCTCCCTCCCTCCCTGCACTTCATATTTTTGGTTTCTCCATTTCTTTGGGTCTGTGAGCTTCTGCTTCCAGAGAGCAGACAACTAAAAGACGTTAGAGGCCTGCACTCTGGGGGGAGATGACACTGACATGCAGTGTCTGTTCTGTTCTGGCTACTCTAGCAATCTTCTTGATTTGGCTTAGGGTTATGGTGTTGGCAGAACAAAAGGCTGCTCCTTTATTGGTTCCTGACCTCTTGCTCCTTGTCTAGCAGGTGAAACAGTTGCTCCCCAGTCGCTTACACACAAGGAAGTCAGGGGTGGACAGGGTTCAGGCGAAGGGAAATCTAGATTGAGTGCTCCAATCGCATCTTGATTGGGTTCCCCCACTGGCTGGGTGCCCAGAAGCAAGCTATCTAACCATTTTGTATCTCAGTTTATCTATAAAAAGATAGTAATTTTACCTACTTTATCTGGTTTTGCATTCAATGAGTAAAGCACTTAGAACCAAACCTGAGATGTAATATATGGGCAGCAAATATTAGCACCGATCATACTAGTGATTACTACTATTAAAACAAGCAGACAAAGTTAAAAGAGAGTCAAGATTAGCGAGGAGCAGATTAGATGATTTGTAGTTGTTCTTTATCTTGAGGCTTGGAGGACTAGGGCCTTTTCCTAGGTGAAAAAGACCTGCTTTCCGGGACCAAGTGCAGAGCGAAGGCAAGTACCTAGGCTTTAAATGACTCATAGCAAGCTTCCTTGGGCTGTGTGTGGGGCATGGAGGTAGAGAGGACGTACAGACATGAATACTAAATATTTGCAAAGTTTTTCGCAACTGGTACACAAATTCTGGATTATCACCTAGAGAGAGATGCATTTGGAGTTATGGGCTTTTGATCTTATAAAAATTACACAGAGGCTTCCCCAAAATTCAGCTCCTGCAGTGGAGAAAAGTACTTGCCTTAGAAGTCGTTCAGAGGAGAAGGAGCCGAACAGTGTTTATCCTGCTTCCCTTTGTTTCAGGATGTCACAGTCTAAAGCAGTAAAGACCCTGCTATCCTGCTTCCAGATGGTATGTAATTGTCTTAAAACTCAAGAACTTTCATCCCAGAATAACATCCTACATGTTTGGGGAGAAATGACTCTTCTTTCCTGCCGGAGGAGTTGCAGCAAATGAAGAAATCACAGCCTTATTTTAGAATTGGCCTTATGTTTACATTTCCAGAATAAAAAGAAAAGTAAACAAAATATTTTAAGGATGTGACACCATACTTCATCATAAACTGTGATTATACATAAAGCTTTCTAAATAACATTCCCTATTATTATGAGAGATTTCTCATAAGATGTGGAACTACCTGAATAGAAAAAGGGGACAAGCTTGAGCTGTTTTCATTACATGAGGAATCATGTTCTGAAATCAAAACTAATATTCTAAGCAGTCACACTCTATTATTTCTGATAATTACTTTTGTTGCTTTAAGGCTTTCATGTCAGATTTTCAGAAATTACAGGCTTAAATTTGCATAAGATATCCTGCCTTTTCCTGAACACTAAGGATATTTAACTGTTCTCACAAGATTTGCGACAATTTTCTAATTGTTAAATCTACTAGAGTGCTCAGTCCTGAGCTCACACAAAACCTTTCTGAAGCTTTTGACGTGAGGAGACGCCTCCCTTTAAAACAACGCTTGTTTTGACTTTCATGAAGCCACACTCTTCCAGTTTTCTCTCACCATGACATCAAGACATCATGGTACCAAGACAATTCAATAGGAAAATGAGAGTCTTTTCAACAACTGGATATCCACATACGCAAAAGATGAAGTTTGACCCCTAGTTGACACCATATGTAAAAACTAACTTAAAATGGGTCATAAATCTAAATATGAGAGTTGAAACTATAAAACTCTTAGAAGAAAACATAAGGAGTAATCATCACGACTTTGGGTTAGGCAATGGTTTCTTAAGTATAACCTGAAAAGTACACATAACAAAAGAAAAAATGGATTAATTGGGCTTTATCAAAATTAAAAAGTTTTATGCTTCAAAAGTCCCTATCAAAAAAGTAAAAAGGTAACCCACAGAATGGCGGAATATTACAAATCATGTATCTGGTAAGGAAGTTTTATGCAGAATATACATGCAGCTTTTACATCTCAACAATAAAAAGACAAGTAACAAATTTTAAAGTGGACAAAAGGAATGAATAGACACTTCTTCAAAGAAGATATGACTATGGCCAATAAACACATGAAAAGATGTTCAACGTCATTAATCATTAGGAAAATACAAATCAAAACCACATGAGATAACACTTTACAGCTACTAAAATGGCTATAATTTTTTAAAAGGAGAATAAAATAACAAGTGTGACTAGAATGTGGGGAATTTGGAACCCACATATATAACTGGTGGAAATGTAAAATGGTGCAGCTATTGTGGAAAAATCATGGCAGTTCCTGGTATAGTTAAACAGAAAGTTAACAAACAACCCAACAATTCTACTCCTAAGTATATATCCAAGAGAATTGAAACCATATAGCCACACAGAAACATGCAAATGAATGTTTATTGAAGCATTATTCATAATAGCTAAAAAGTAGAAAAAATTAAATGTCTAAAAATTGATGAATGAATAAACAAAATATGATATATCCATAAAATAGAATATCACTTGGCCATAAAAAAGGATGAAGTTCTGATATATGCTACAACATGTATAAACCTTGAAAACATTATTCTAAGTAAAAGAAAGCAAACTTAAAAGACCCCATATTGTAAGATTACATTCATATGGACTGTTTAGAATAGGCAAATCTATAGACACAAAGCATATTGGTGATTGTCAGGTGCTGGAGCCAGAGGAGAATAGGGAGTGACTACCAATATGTATGGGGTTTCTTTTTGAATTAATAAGAATATTTTGGAAATAAAGAGTAGTGATAATTGCACAACTTTGTGAATACATTAAAAACTACTGAACTGTATGCTTTTAAAGGGTGAATTTTATGGTATGTGAATTATATCTCAATAAAGCTTTTATTTTATAAAAATGTCCAAAAAAATATGAATAGACACTTCACCAAAGAAGATATACAGATGGCAAATAAGCATATGAAAAGATGCTTAACATAATTTCTCACTAGGGAAATGCAAATTAAAAGAACAATAAGGTAAAACTGCACACTTATTAGAATGGCTGCAATCCAAAAACTGACAATACCAATTACTGGTGAGGCTACAAAGTAACAGGAACTCTTTATTTATTTATTTATTTATTTATTTATTTATTTATTTATTTATTTATTCATTCATTAAATTTTTTTTCAATTACAGTTGACATACAGTATTACATTAGTTTCAGGTGTGCAACATAGTGATTAGACATTCATATAACTTACAAAGTAATCACCCCAAAAAATCTAGTACCACTCTGACACCCTATACAGTTATTGGAATATTATTTACTATATTCTCTATGCTATACTTTACCTCCTCATGACGATTATGTAACTAACAATTTGTACCCCTTAATCCTCCCAACCCCTCTCTCATCTGGCAACCATAAAAATATTTTCTGTATCTATGAGTTTGTTTCTGCTTTGTTTGTTTGTTTATTTTTCTTTTTTAGATTCCACATGCAAGTCAAATCTTCTGGTATTTGTTTGTCTTTGTCTAACTTACAGGAACTCTCATTTGTGACTGTTGGGAATGCAAAATAGTACAGCCATTTTGGAATACAGTTTGGCAATTTCTTACAAAGCTAAACATAATCTTAACATACTATCTAGCAATCATACTACTTGGCATTTATCAAACTGATATGGAAACTTAAGACCACATAAAATCTTTTACATGAATGTTATAACAGTTTTATTCATAATTTCCCCAAACTGAAAGCAACTAAAATATCCTTCAATCAGCGAATGTATAAGCAAACTGTTGTACTTCTATACGGGGGAATGTCATTTAGCTATAAATAGAAATGAGTTATCAAGCCACATAAGGACATAGATGAATCTTAAATATATATTTACGGGTGAAAAAAAAAAGCCAGGTTGATAAAGCTACATACTGTGTGGTTCCACTTATGACATTCTGGAAAAGGTAAAACAAAATCAGTGGTGGCCAGAGGTTCAGGGGAGAGGAGGAGTGATTAAATAAAGCCCAGGGACTTCTTTTAGGGTGGTAAAAATATTCTGTATGATACTGTAATTGTAGATAAATCACATTACGCATTTTTCAAAACCTATAGAACTTTACAGCACCAAGAGCAAACCCTAGTATTTGCAAATTAAAATAAAAATTATTTAGGAGGCCAAGGGGGTCCTAGGATAGAATGCCAAATGTGACAAAAGAATCTAACTCTATTAAAAATGTATGAAACATTCTTCTTTATGGCTGTGTAATAATACTCCATTGTATAAATGTACCATAGTTCTTACCATTTGCAACAACATGGATGGACCTAGAGAACATTATGCTAAGTGAAATAAGTCAGACAGAGAAAGACAAATACCATATGATCTGACTTAATGTGGAATCTAAAGAAAAGAATAAATGACCAAACTAATCAGAAACAGTCTCAGAGACATAGAGGAAAAACTGAGGGTTGCTAGATGGGAGTGGGGGTGAGGACAAGGGGGAAGGTGAGGGGATTAAAAAGCACAATCGGTAACCACAGATTGCCACAGGGATACAAAAGTCAGCCTGGGGAATGTAATCAATAATGTTGTAAAGATTTTGTAGGGTATCCAATGGACACTTGTCTCATTAAGGAGACCACCTCAGGGATGATGTAGGTGCCTGATCACTGCACTGTACACCTGAAACTGAAGCTGAACAATAATGAATATCAACTACAATTTTATATATATATATAGTTACAAGAAGCGGAGTACAGCATTAGGAATAGAGACAGTGGAAATGTAATGGCTCTGTGCGATGTCAGAGGGATAGTGGATGGGGGAGGGGGATTATCACTGTGTGAGGGATATAAATGATAAATGTCTAAGTATTACATTGTTTTTTATACTTGAAACTAATAAAAAATGTATGAAACAATCTTATTGAAGGTGGTACTGGAAAATGAACTGACCTAATTAACTTTGGAATGAGTGGACTCTATAACCTTAAAGGCAAACAAATAAACAACCAAACACAACAGCAAAAAAATAAAAATGAAAAATAAAAAAGCAAAAACACAGTGCTGTGTCAAGAGCGCCCAGTGGACAAAGCCTGAACAATTGGAACAAAATACATAATGCAGTATTAAGTTATAACCCAATGTAAAAAATAAATGCGCATGGGTCAATAGTGATATAAATAAACAATTGAATAAATATATAAATGGGGGAGAATTAACAAATGTGTTATGCAGAAAAAGACAAAATAATGTATATAGATACTCCATTCTCAAGGAGGGGAAGGATCACTTCCTACCCCTTACGTGTGGGCTGCCCACAGTGACTTCTTTATAAATGGTAAGAGGGGAAAGGGGCATCTTTATAGGGGAGAAAACTGACAAATTTTCCCTGGGACAAGCGATCGAGGTTAGCATCAGATATAAGTCATGTTGATAAAATAGCACTTTATTGTCTTCCTCCTAAAAAACCCATGACACATTTAATCATGAGTATAATATCAGGCAAACTCAAATAGAAGGGCAGTCTACAAATACCCAGCTATTGAGTACTCCTCAAAAAACTGTCAAAATCATCAAAAACAAAGAAATCTGAAAAACTGTCATAGTCCAGAGGAGTTTGAGAAAACGTGATGACTAAATGTAACATGGGATCCTAGATGAGGACATTATGTAGACTCTGGAAATCTAAATAAAATATGAAATTTAGATAATAATAAAGTCGATATTGGCTCATTAATTCAGAGAAATACACCATAGTAATATAAAATGGTAATAATAGGAGAAAGTCAGTGTGAGGAAATTTGGCTTACCTTCATACTTTTTCTGTAAATCTAAAGCTATTCTAAAATGAAAAGATTTATTTAAAAAAAAAATTGCAAACCTTTTAGCAATGTTGCAAGACTGGCTGATTTTCCACACAATGGATTTGATTGCATAGTGAAATTGTGGGAAAAGTCCGCTGGAGATCCCATGGTTTTGCTGCAGTTCATACAAGGTGGGTTTGTAATTTGGAGCTAACACTTCGCAGCAATTGAGAAGCAATTGGCAAAAATGAACATAACATATAGAAATTGCAGGTTGGAGAGTTATACGAGTCTCAAAAGTTTCCCTCCAGAAAAATGCTTGGACAATTATTGAGGGATCGTAAACCTCATTTCAAGGAAGAACAAATCTGTAAACATAAGGTGATACACAATGCTCTTCTTACTCTCCCCCAGTGATTTCCATATATTTCTTTGGTATTCAGTATAGTTTCTAAGTACACACAGTAGGAGAACATGAAAGATAGAAAAATTTTCAAAGGTGAGACATTTTGAATACATATGTATAAATAAGCCACTGGTTTGTTTAGTTTGAGTGAATTCAACTAATTTCACGAGTTATTTGCCAGTGTTTAATCTTCGAAGTAAATCCTGATGATACTTTCTTCTCGACTTTCCCCTTAGGAACAACTTAAATTTGTTCTCCTCTCTACTTAAATTTGAATAACTTTTGCATTGCTAAAAATAGTGTGCTAACTGATTTAATTACTTTTTTTCATATCATAATTCATAATTATTAAAAGTTTGTCTATTATACAAAACACCTTAATAGGCACAAGTGTCTAATTTTCTCCTCCCCTACCCTTCATACACAAACAATGAATTGATACATTAGTATTTCATAGACATAGAATAGCATTCAGCATAGTTTTTCTGTATTTCAGTTAATCCTGACACAGAATTGAAATAATGATATTAAAGTCAGATTGACAAAGAAGTAATTAAAATTGAAATGCTCTTATTTATATGGATGAGAATGATATTGAATTATGTGAAGTGATTTCATTTCAAGTAATTCTTGCTACTTCAAATCATGTTGGATTTATATTTTATGAACATTAACTTTAGGATTTTTCAAAAAGATATCATGGTGCTATAATCCTATTTAAGAACTACAAGTACATTCTCTCCATCTAAATTTGATTTGAACTGTCTGCATACATAAACGCTATTTATGTTTCTCTGAGTAATCTATCAGAATTTGATGACTTGGCTTCCTATTAATATTTAAGTAAATGCAACTTCTTTTAACCTGGGCAACCTTACTCACAGATGAAGAGTTTAAGACAGATGTTCAAGATGAAAATGTAATTGGGGAAATTGTAATTTTAATATAAGTTGGCATTCCAACTCTGCTGAAGCTCATGGATAAGTATAAGTTCTTCCAGTGAACAGTTGGTAGCAGAGTCACCAAAAATTGGAGATTTGAGAAAGGCCATCTAAAGTATTACCTTTTGGTTATATATTTATTCCCACAAAAGTATTAAATGTCAAGTACATCCTTTTACAGTAATAACCCAAAGTGATTTGCATACTTTGGGTCCAGTATATTTATGGAAATTAGCATGTCAAGGTACTGAGGAATTATCCTGAAGAAGCTACAATGGAATTGTCTGGCTGATTATTATTATCAGTGACTGGGGTCCACAGAAAACCACTTTGCCTGTTGACATATATGATTTAGCCACTGAATGAGTGACTCACAGCAAATTAAAGACCTGATGTGAATGCTGCTGCTTAATTCCAAAGACAAGCTAAGCTCTTAGTTCAAAGACAGCCTAGAAGTAGTTGACAAATCAAGAAAACTGTTGGTCAAGTCTAAATCATAAACTCTGAGTTGAGAGCTGTGATTTAATATGGGCCAGCCCCAATTCATCACTGAGTAAGCTCGTTTTTCCCTGTATTCCCTTCACTCATTCTGATGGTAGTTATCTCATGAAGCTATAGCAAAGATTTGAAGAGAAATCTAAACACTTAACATTTCAGGTTGGAAAATTGTGTCAGTACATGGATGTTTTCAGAGCCTGAGGGATTGACGCAGTATCTAACTTAGAAATCTCCCCTCCCACGTCTTCTCCCTCCTCCACTCCACTCCCTAACACTGCTGCCAAGTTGTGAAGGTGACTGAAAAATTTATAGATTTCACAATTGAAGGAAAGAATGAAAGTAAAAAACAGACAGAAATAGCAAAGGCAACATAGATCTATAAAATTTCCTTCTTCATTTTACTTTGAGAAACTGATTCCACCAATTTAGAAACACATTTTGGGGAAAATGGGCTATTTCTGGGATGTCAAAGAGATATTACTGTGAAGTTAATTAGTTGAATCAATTTTCAAACCTTTTATTGCCTGATGGAGACCAAATGTCCAAGGAAATGATCATTTTAATAAGGGGGAGTGTAGAGAATAATTCTGAAGTTTGAGTTCCTTTGGAAAAAAGGGTAGAAGCAACAGTAAGGTGCTCAAGACAACACAGAGAAGGATTCAAAAATGGAGGTGGGAAAAACCAATTCTATGTGCCAAATTTTATTTAGCTTGGGCCTGTAGTCAAGAAAATATGAAATTCTCCTTTCTCTCTCTCTCTCTCTCTCTCTCTCTCTCTCTCTCTCTCTCTCTTTCTCTCTCTCTCTCTAACTCTCTCCCTCTTTTTTCATGTCAGCCTTTGTTCCTTGACATCAACTCAACCAATACTGTTATGGGTTAAATAAATGGTTGTTCCCTCACCAGGGACCATAAATAACAATACTTTTGCGGTAAAAAGTATTTGAGTGTGAGGCAATCAATTTATATACGAATTTAGGCACACATTTCAGGAGTAAGGTGAGGGTTGGGGTACCTGAACAAATCTCTTACAGGGAACTCCTTCACAAATAATTTTCTCCTGCTTTTATGTTCATTTTCTCTCAGTGACTAACAGTGCCAAAGCAGGTCAGCTATTATTCTGCATTATTTCCACTTTCTGAGCCGGCATTTTGTAAATGACTCAAATAACATGGGCTGTCAGGTGGTGAGAAGTGTGGTGAAGAAAATAAAGCAGGATAAGGGGATAGAGAGCAACAGATGTGCTACTTCAGATAGAGTAGTCAAGGAAAAGTTCATTAGAACTGACGTCTGAATGAAGTGAGAGTACAAGCCATGTGAAAGTCTGGAAGACTGTGCCAGTAAGAAGAAACAGCAAGTGCAAATGGCCTGAGATAGAAATGTTTTGGTTACAGCCAAAGGAGACAACCAAGAGAGCCAGCATGGTGAACAGAATGCATGTGGAGAAAGTAGCCAGTGGTGTGAGGGTGTGGGGCCTCTAGAAAATGGAAAGGATTTGGGGTTTTATTTTGAGTAAGATAGACAACATCAGCATTGAGAAGTTGAGATTGGAGGTATGACATGAGCCAATGGATGCTTGAAAAGATCACCCGACCTGTAATATTGAGAGTTAACTGTAGTGTGGCAAGTCTGGACGTAGAGCAACCATTAAGGTGGCCATTGTGAATAGTCCACAGGAGAGATGATGATGCCTTGTACCGAGATGGTAGCAGGAGAGAAAGTGAGAAGTGGTGTCCTTTCCCACATATTTTTGAGGGTGGAGACAACAGGGTTGATTGATGAGTTGGATGTGGGAGTTGGCGGGTAAAAAAGAGAATTCAAAGATGGCTCCAAGATGAGCCTGATTAACTGCAGGTAATGGTAGTATACCTTTCTCAGACAGGTGACACTCAAGGGAATGGAGCAGATTTGGGGTGGGAAAGGATTGCAATTTCTGTTTGAATAGGTTTGGTTTGAGATGTGTTTTGGACATATAAGAGGAAATGGTGAGCAAACAGCACAATATGTGATATGGGATTTGGAGAGACATCTGGGCTGGTATTTAAATTTGGGACTCACCTACATATAGATGCTTTTTATAGTAATGGGACTGGGATGATGAATGAATGTAGATAGAGAAGAGAAGAAACTCAAGGCCTGACCCCTGGCACATTCCAAAGTTTGTAATTTGGGAAAATAAGGAGAATTCAGCAAGAAATCTGACAGGAAACAACCAATGATGTAGTAGATAAACAAGATAGTTATGTGCTTCAGGAGCCAAGCAAAGAAAGTGATTCAAGAAGGAAAGAGAGATCATTGTGCCTAAAGGGCCTGAGATGCCGAGGAATAGCAGGGCAAGGAGTAAGTATTGGCTTTGAACTGTGGAAACCTTTGTGACCTGGATAAGAGGGATTTCTTGGCAAGATGGGGGAGGAAACAAGTGGACTGTATTCAAGAGAGCATGGGAAGTGAGGAAATATTCAGAGCAGGTAAAGACAAATCTTTTAGGGAATTTCTCTATAAAAAGAAACAAAGAAATGGAAAAGGAGCTTGAAGGAGAGGTGAGGTGAAAGAAGTTTTTGTTCAATTTCTTTGTGGGAGCATAGGAGTATCCTTGAGGCGGTGAGAGGAGATGGGATTCAGTGCAAGTGGAGAGACTGACCTTAGATGAAGCGATGGACAGTTTATCTGTTGGCATAGGAAAGAAGGCCGGATTATGGGCAGAGATACAGAGAGATTTGTTTATTTAAAGATAGGAGGAAGTGAAAGTTCTCTCCTGATCATTTCCATCATCTCAGGCGAATAATAAGCAGGAATCAGCTAAGATCGAGAAGAAAGAGGTTTGGAAGAGAGATAGCGTGTGTAATCCTCTGGAGTGCAGGTGAGTGAAAGGCTAAGATCAAGATCCATGGACAATTCTGAGGTTCCCTTGGAGTTGGGCTGCATACACTCACAGTCACACACCAGTGTGGTTGTGTTTTTCTCCAACCATATCCAGCTCCTCAGATACAAGAGAGGAATAGGCAGAGAAGTGGGTTGAATCCACAGAGAGGATTTGCTAGGTGAGTATGGTGAAGGGGAGGAAGGGCAAGAGGTTTTACAATCCATGCAGGAGAGTTCCACTGATGGGCATGGAAACAGTGGAAGGATAAAGTGGAAGGATTAGAAATCTACTGGAATTTTACAATTATACAGAGAATTCTAAATGCTATAAGGAGTACCAAAATTGCATCTTCCTTTGGGATCAGAACATATTATGTCAGAAAAACTTGTTTTCCCTCTTCCTCCTTCTTCTTTTTCTCCTTTTCCTTCTCCCTATTCTTCTTTAGCAATTTATGTAAGCTAAAAAGTGCTCTTTGAAAACACTTTTTACTGATAGAGAAGCATGAATCCTATAAATCCAGTGCCTCTGATAAGAAGACGTAAATACCTGCTCTCTTAGCTAAAGTATGGAAAGCTGTTAATTGGGTTATTTAAATACATATATATATATATATATATATATTTTTTTTTAAAGGGGAAGTAGAAACTCAAGCAAATCACACTGGAATGACGGTGAGCCTATTAGTTGTTGCAATTTTCAGCAAAGAGGAAGTTTCACTCAGGCATAAAGAGCCCCATGAAGTCAAGAGCAGATGACCAAACTGCTTAGGTTCATTTCCAACTCCCTGTGCAGGCACAGCCTGAGTCACAGCTCAGGCTTAAGTTGGGTACTGAGAAAAGCAAATTAACTATTTCAAGTCAGCAGGGAAATTGCATATATAGCAACAGCAATTTAAAAATGCTAAAATTGTATAGCACTGACAATACGGTTTCTAAGAGAAGGACTTCGTCATGATGCCGAATAGGACTCAGTGGCCCACAGCATCCTGCTAAATCTAAACAGCTCTTAGACTATATTTGAACAAAGCAAAACGAAATGAAAGAACAAAATCCAAACAAGTAAATTTGAAGATTTAATCGGCTTCCTTAAGTGATACATGAATTGGGCAGCATCCCATCTAGCAACTAGAGAGGTGCTCCAAGGGTTGTACAAAATGGAAGGTTTTTGTAGGAAGAAGGGTGGGGCAAGGGTGCTTCTAACAAAGGAAAATAAAGGATTATTTTTAGACCAGTACATCTTTTGTGGGGAAGGGAACAGCAAGGATTTTTATCATACAGATTGCCTCTTCTTTCTCTGGGGGATGGAGAAGGCCCACATGATAGATTACCTCATTGGTATTGACCAGAAAATTCCAGATTGGTTAAGATTATATTTCTGGGAGAGACCGAAACAACATGCAGGTCAGGTATTAAATCTAGGTTTGGCATCACGGGCTTTAGCATGAGTGACGCCATTTTGGGCCTGTGGTTTTCTTTTTAACAAAGTGATAATCTGCGTTTTCCCAGATATGGCCTAATTTTACCTATGATAATGAATGGCTTAGAAATGCTGATGTTTGAAAGTAAAGTACATATTGCATAATCTATAAAGTTGTGGCATCCCTAGTAGCCTAGATGTGTTGTAAAAATTCCCCCTAGAGAGATTTCATATTCTGAAATCACATCTTTGTCTGACCTTCACGGCCTTGACCCATTGGCTCCAAGACTTCTGCTTGTCTTCCTCATGGAGGAAGAAGAGGGGAACTGAGACTATGAGCTGCCCAACCATGGGCCAGACACTTCTCATACATCTTATGCATAGAAGGGATGGGTATTATTATATCCTCACTTAAAGGAAGAGGAAACTGGGTTGAAGAAGCTTGCCCAATATTTTCTTCTAGGAGATTTATGGTTTCAGATTTACATTTAAGTCTTTAATCCATTTTGAATTTATTCTTGTATATTGTGTAAGGAGGTGGTCCAGCTTTGTTTTTTTGCATGTGTCTGTCCACATTTCCCAGCACCATTTATTGAACAGGCTGTCTTTACCCCAATGTAAAGTATTATTTCCATTGTCATAGATTAAATAATTATATAGGCATGAATTTATTTCTGGGCTCTCCATTCTGTTCCATTCATGTATGTGTCTGTTTTTATGCCACTACCATGCTGTTTTGATTACTATAGCCTTGTAGTATGATTTGATGTTTGGTATCGTGATACCTCCCACTTTGTTCTTATTTCTCAAGATTGCCGTGGCTATTGAACAAACTAATCAGAAACAGTCTCAGAGATATAGAGGAAAAACTGAGGGTTGCTAGAAGGGAGGGGGTAGGGATGAGGGAGAAGGTGAGAGGATTAGAAAGCACAATGGGTAACCACAAGATTGCCATGGGGTTATGAAAAACAGTTTGGGGAATATAATCAATAATGTTGTAAAGATTTTATAGGGTATCTGATGGACACTTGTCTTATTAGGGAGACCACTTCAGGGATGCTGTAGATGCCTGATCACTGTGCTGTACACCTGAAGCTGATGAATAATAATGAATGTCAACTATAATTTAATATACATATATTAAATTATATATTATATATATATATATGGTCACAGGATGTGGAGTACAGTATAGGGAATAGAGTCAGTGGAACTGTCACAGCTGTATACGATGTCAAAGGGGTGGTAGATTGGGGTTGGGGAGTTATCACTTTGTGAGGAATATAAATGTCTAACTATTACATTGTTTTGTACACCTGAACTAAAAATTAAAAAAAGTTTGCCCAAGTCACAAATTGAGTAAGTGGCTGAACTGGGATTCAAATCCAGGCTCACAGAAATGACTGACTCCCTTGACCAAATTAAGCAGGGTTGCTGGCTTCTATTTAAAAGCCGTTTCCTTCCTGATTCTTCGCTTTATTTTTTTAAAACTTTCTGAATTTTATGTGAGCTTGAAGAGCCACTGAAATCCCACTTCTTTGGAAAACCTCATGGAGCCATCTCTCCTTTTGTGATGACTCCCTTTCCTAGTATCCTGTGACCCTAAACATCCCAGGTAAGAACAAAGGCTTTCTTGTCAGGGGGACCTGAGGTGGGTCCCAGCTCTGCCATGTTATTGTTGGATACCTTGCTCTCAACAAAAAGTCTCCGTTTCATTCAGGAAAGAAATGAAAAGATACACTATTACCTTCTTCACGGAGCTATTGTGCAGATTGAATGAGAGAATGAACGTAAAAGATTTAGCACAACGCCTGGAAAAAATGGTGTTGTGTATTGTATTCTAAAAACTCAGATGCACAGATTAGATCGTTATACCATTATTTTAACAAATCATCTCATACATTCTGGTGACTTCTATTAGTTGTCTTTTATTTAACGTTCAATCCACTCTCGTCTTTCTAATTTGCTGAAAAGCCTTTAAATTTGGATCGTGTTCCATTTCTTGGTATCCTCTACAGATAGCATAGATGTTGCATAGAAGAGACTCTCCAAAGAGATTTGTTGGGATCATTTCATTTCATAAAGTATTTTCCTTCAATAGCAACAGGAAGAACAATTCAAGATATACTGTGGATTTTGATAATACGTTTCTTTTTTAGGCCAAGTAGCTCTTTGTTTCGTTTTCCTTCTGTGCCCATGTTTTGAAATGACACTTGGGGGCAGCATTGAGTCAACTTGCACTTATCTGTCATGAACTGGAAGGAAATATGAAATCTAAAGGTAGAGGCTGACAGGAAATAAATAATTCTCAAAATACGTCATTGGCTTTAAAATGACTGTGCACTTTGCTACAGAAATCTATTTAAAAGCAAAACACCCTCTGTCATGCCTCATGGGAAATTTTGATGATGAATAACTTGTTTTCTTTCTAACCCTGGGTGGCAATGCAAACTGGAAGACATTTAACCATTTACTCTCACAGCAAAATGGAGCAAATGTGCAAGGCACATCATAAAGGAAGATAAATTTATCATACATTTATGATGTGAAAAGGCTCATCTACTGCTCTGGTTGAATGTGACCTTAGGAATAAGAATCAATTAAACCAGTTCAATGAAACATTGAAACAAAAATGCTCCTTTAGCTATATTTTTGATTTGCAACAAACACTAAAAGGAAGAAAGGTGGGGGCTGGTACAAGAAATTAATACCAGAGGTTTATTTAGCCAAGCAACTTCCTAAAATGCTCTGTGCCCAGTGCAGACTCTGTCCAGCCTCCTACAGCTCTATTTACATCACTGCAAATATATGCTTAGAAGCTTTGTTCTCGCTCAGAATTTTGCCCCTGGGTATTCCAAGATTTTTTCATTAGTCAAAACTAGTGTGCTAATTGATAAAACAGTAGATTCAGGCATTTCAGTTTTTTGTTTGTTTGTTTTTTAAGATTTGAAAAAAGGCTAAAGAAAGCTCACAGAAAACCTTTGCTCAGTAACTTGAACCTTGTCTCTCTCTATTCCTCACCAGACTCTAAGGAAGTAGCATACATTTTTATACCAATAGGGTTCCCAGGAAAACTAAATGTAAAAGTGCAATAGGATACACCAGTTTCTCCATGGGCCCATCATCCAATTTCTGTTATACCTATTCTCTGATTTATTATAGAGCCATTTATTCTCCATTTATTCATTCAGCAAACATTCACTAAACAACCAAAATTTGTCTAGTAATTGGAATATAATATGAAAGACACATTGTGTTTTAAAGAAGTTCACAGTCTAGGGACAGAAACACACACACACACACACACACACACACACCTATAGATAATTGCAATCATACTGATTTCTTTTAGGCTTGGAATCTATGATTCTTTTCATTGCTAAACAAAATTACACCTCCGAGTATAATCTCAGACAGCAGAGATATCATTTGATAGACAAGGAAAGTGAAGTCCAAAGATGTTAAAAGTTGTCAGTGGGTGTTTGTGTCCTCCCAAAATTTATATGCTGAAATCCTCACTCCCAAGGTGATGTTATTAGGAGGCGGAGTTTTTGGAATGGGATCAGGTCATGGAGGTGGAGCCCTCATGGATGGGATTAGTGCCCTTACAAGAAGACATAGGAGAGACTGCTTTCTCTCTCTCTATGATGTGAGGGTACTTAAAGAAGTCAGCCGTCTGCAAACCAGGAAGCGGGTTCTCACCAGAATTGAATCTGCCAGCATCTTAATCTTGGTTTTCCCAGCTTCCCTCCATAACAGTGAGAAATGCTTGTTGCTTAAGCCACCCAATGTCTGGCAATTTGTTATAGCAGCCCAAGCTAAGACAATGGATATTTATTGAGAATTCTTTTCTGTGTTTCTACAAATTTAGATATTTAGAAAACGATCTCAAATAATGTAGAAGAGGAAAATAATTTACACTAAGATATTAATTCTGCAGAAAATTATGCAAATATCAACACCGCATTATACTCTTCAGCTCCAACTCGGGGGCTGTGGGAAGAGCACAGAAGAGATCTGAGCCTCAGTCTGCTCTGGTGGCTCCAATCCAAAGATGGGTTACTCGGTGCCCAGACGTTGCTGCTGCCTTTTCTCAGGGGGAATTCTCTAGTGACATATTTTATTGCCATCACGAGAGCTCAACGCAAGTAAACGGGAAAGCCAGTGTCTCCAGAAATTTTCAAACATCAAGCTTGGACTTAGATATTTTTGCAAGACCAGAAAAAATCCTTTATTTATTTCCTTTCCTGACCCCTCCCAGGTTCCCACCTGCTTCAGGGTAGTGTTTGTTTGTTTGTTTTATAGTGTCATCTGCTTGGGACCACATCAGGCCTCTCCTTTCAGTACCTTTCCCACACTGTTGCTTTAATACAGGGAGTTTTTGAGTGTTCCAGACAACATGTGTGGTAGTAATCCTAAACAGGCTGATTTTCTTCCAAATATGAGCAAACCATAAATACTCTGTGTACAAAGCTATGTAGTGACTTATGTGTTTAGTTTTCGTTATAACTTTATAAAAATCTACATTTAAATTACATCTCTAAACAGATCTGCCTGGTTTTTCCATTATTCTTGTATTTTTTAATTCTGCTTTTTGAATTTAGATTATAAATTCATATTATGAATTTATAATTATGAATGTAAATACAAATTAATTATTTAGTGCCATGTCGCCCAAACTATCTACACCCTCCCCACACCATCCTACTCCCTAGGAAGAAAGTGTCTGATTGAATCTTGAACCTGTTTTTATCACTTATAGTCCAGAAATGTTGGTGCTGTTTAGATACAGATTTGTTTTGTTTGTATCACCTCTGATTCTTTCCAGTAGATGGTTAGTCCTGAGTCTAAAAGTAGAAAAGAAAGGTTTATTGAAATATGTTCATCTGGTAACCGTCAGCTATGAAAGGGTTTAACAACTCATTTTATATGATTATTAGCAGATATGTATTTAAATTCCTTCCCATTAGAGATTCTCAACTCTCCATATAGATTGTCTTCTGAAGTAGATAAAAACCACTGAAGGAGGAGGTTGGATGCCTGTCACTGGGTCCCCAGTGACGCTATAGGGTCTGAGGTGTCCATTGGGACCAATTGTCACCAGAAGCATGGATTCACAAAGGTCCCGGATGTGCTTGTCTCTTGTAAGAGGACTTACATTTACTTAGTTCCATAGAAAAGGGAAGAGGGAGGGAGGACGGAAGGGAGAGAGAGAGAGAGAGGGCATGTGAGAGAACAAGGAGAAGAAATGGAAGGAAAGAGGAAAAATTTAATTTCATACATTAAAGAACGCATTTTTTAAAATCCAACTTCATTCATCAAAGTAGAACTGATTGCTGCAATATTATTGCTTCTTTTGGCAAGGGTAGGGTGGTACCTTCAGATGAGGCTAAATTGTCCCTAAATGATGTCTGAAGGAACAAACTAATGAGACGAGAAAGGGACAAAATTTTTGCTTTTTAAGTCTTCACATATTTCCCCCAAATTTGGCACTTGAACCATTGCCTAAATCTGAAATATTTACTAACTATACATAATTTTTTAAAAAATGTTTTTAAAGAAACTTTCTGAGTTGAAAACCTTTGCCCTGAACTTCATAGCCTATGGAATATCTATTTTACAATGAAAGCGATTTTAATTTTATCCCCACCCCAGCCACCCTACATGCATGCCAAATTCGCCTTTCTGTTTAAGAGTCTCCTGTGCCACCTTAGTAGATCACCAAATCTGTTACTTACATTCCAAGAAGTCACAGTTCAACCAAGTCTTTCCAGAGGCTCTGACTCTAGCCCTGCCATTTCTGTATTCATCTATTTACAACACAACTAAATTAGAATTATTGTAACTATCCCTTTCCTCATCTTTCTTCTAAAAAGTGTGAAGCCAAGGACAGTCAGAAATTACAATTTCTCCCCTTAGAATTGCCATAAAATTCCTGTCTCCCATCCCGTCCTTTGTCCTTTCTTTTTTCTTTTCTCTTCCTTTCTCCCTCCCTCCCTCCAGCCCTCCCTCCCTCCCTCCTTCATTCTCTCTCTCTCTCTCTCTCTCTCTCTCTCTCTCTCTCTCTCTCTCTCTTTCCTTTTTTTTTTTTTTAACAAAGAGGGAAAAATACTGTGGGCACGTTGTAGGAACCATGACTCACAGTGGGAACTGTGCCCCCCTCCCAAAGCTTCCCCACTGTGCCCCTAAATGTGCTGTCTGTAACTGATTGTTCCTGTTGAATAACAATGTGAGCTGCGGGCCTTTTTCTGCCTGCCTGCAAATAGATTAGGCTGCTGTCTTTTGTGAATGTGAAGACAGCACCCAGGAGCCCCCAGGAGGCCACTATCAGCCGCCAACAGATGGAGTCTATCAGCGCGCTGTCAGTCATCCACACCTGTGGATTACGCACTCCAGCCAAAAAATTAATTGCTTAGAAATTTAAAAATCGGTAGGCTCAGATCGGAAAGGATTAAGAGAAAAAAGGTTAAGCAAAGGAAAGAGGAAGCCATGCTAGGGAACCCGATCAACACCAGTTTATCTAAGTGTGTGATACACTGTTCAGCATTTGATTTGGTTTTCAAACACAAGACAGCAGGATTAGCACCAGAACTGTTTGGGGGGGGGGAAAAAAGGCAATTTAAAAGGAGGCATAATGCCCATTGCCTCAAATTGGGTCCACCATATGCGTTCTAAAGAACCAACCCCCAATTTCTTCCCATCCCTTTGTTTTTGATATTCTGCTATTGTGATTTCACATTTTATTTGTTGGTTTATTCATGCTCCTTATTTTTATTTGTCATATTTTCCATTTTTTCATATTTTACTGCTTCTAAGATTTCAATATTAGCAGGGTTAGTTCTTTCATTTTGTTTTGTTTGCCATAATGGTTTCATTGGATTATTTTTATGTTTTCTGGTTTCCCTTAAAGAGTTTTTCTTTTTAATAGAAAAAAATAGTTTTGAATCTATTGCAAAAATCGTTTCTCACTAACTGTGTGAGCTTTAGTCCTTTGTCATTTTTTATCTGAGTTACCTGAAAAATGAAGCATGATGGCTAAGATCCCTTGTAGCTCTTAAATTACATAACTATAAATCTATTTCCTACAGTATTCCGGAATGGCTAGTATCTGGAATATGGCCATGAGGGATATGGGAAAAAGGGAATCCCCAAAAGGGTTATGTGTTACATTGCCCAACACCACACTGTTTCTTTGGACATTTCTCCAATGAAATGACTGATCGTTATTAACCAAGGATGCAGTGAAGAAGTACCTGTAGTCTCAGTAACTCCTGTCGATGAAAAAACATCCAGACTAAGAGGAAGCTTATAAGAGTTTATTTGAGCCAAACTGACGACAATTGCTGGGAAGCAAAATTTCAACGGATTGAGGAAATGCTGTGCAAAACGGCAGTTTGCAGTCTATTTTATACATAGAATCAAAGGAGGAGGGGTACATGAAATCCACTGGTGGTAGATTAAGGGGGTGGGAGAAAGCAAAGCGGGGAAATCTCTGGGATTGGATAAAAGTAAATTGGAGAGACAGGTACTTCTCTCACAAAGGTGGGTACAGGATAGTTAATAGTTCACATAGAGATGCTAATCAAGGCACAAAAATAATGAGGGATTCTGTGGTTTCCCTGTTCTGGTCCAGAAAAAGGGATTACTGACATTCCAAGGATGTCATCTTAGGTGCAAAAAAGACAATAGACAGGTTCACTTAAGGTGAAGATTGACTTTATGAAGGAAGCTTCAAGCTAAAGGTGTGACTTCCTGCCCTGGCCCATCTTAGTTATAATTTTTTTTTTTATGTTCATGCCATATTATGTGGTTATTTTCAGTTTCCTGAGTTTGTCACGTTTAAATTGTAGCCCTTTTTCCGTCCACACTATGATACACTAGTTGGGGCTGTCTTTACTTAATTAGAAAATTAAGTACAGTTTTTATTTGTCAATGTTTTGCTTGGCTTTATTTTAGTTTTAAAACAAACTTATCTTTGATCCTCACACAGGAAAGCAGTAATACTCTACATCTGAGTTGAAATGACCAGTTCTTCTCTGCAAATAGACATTAAGAGCAAGTTCTTTCGATTAAGAATAAACTAATTCAACAAACTTTTATTATTTATTATTATGTGTCAACTTCCAGCATATGCTGGAAATAAAATATAGTGCTTTTACTCAAGGAATTTAAAATCTAGTAGTTTGAATAGGAACAATTGCACAAATAAAAATAATGATAAAAAACAGTAGACACCACTTACTGAGAATGTATTGATATAGGATTCTTTTGTCCGGTGCCCGGAGTTCGTGGCCAAGAATGAGAACGCGAACCCAGAAAGGTAAATTGAAGCAGCATATACAGTTTGACTGCAAAAGGGAAAAGCACAAGAGTACAGCTCTCCGAAGAAAGGGGGATCCAAACGGAATACCCCGCAGGCTAAGCTGAGCCGGAGACTATATGTCCTTGGATCTGTAATCTTTAAGTTGTTTACCAGGAGCCTGTTGGACCCCCACTTCCCGCTCCCGCCCCCCTGCACCTGGGCTGGTATCTTGGCTGACTCTGCAGTCTGATGGGGTAGCCCCTCCCGTCTAATTCCCTTTTCTACATTTTTTCTGTTAGTTACTGTTCTCTTTGGCCTTGAGGTGAGGTCCTCCACCGCACGTCCCTGACTGCCCACGGTTTTCCCACCTCACTTTGACACCGTTTGTCTGGGGCTTGATGCCCTCCACCGCGGTCCTGTCCCTAACTGCCTATGATTTTCCTCTCAATCCCCCCTCTGAAGACGTAACCCTAACTGCCATTAGGGGAAGGGGGCGAAGACCACTCTGGCTGCTTCCTGCTGACAAGGGGCGGAGTATGGGCTGGCAGTGGGCTAGTGGGTCAGAGGGCGGTCCAGCGGTCCACAGTAGATGGGTGAATTTTGGTGAGATTTTATATTCAGGACCATCTGGAGCTGGGTGGTCTCTGTCCTATGGCCCAGTTGTTGTAGACACTTGAACCCTGGCAGCCAGCCAGTAGGTAATCTGCAAGCTGAGAGACATTGCAGGCAACAACATGATGTAATCCCTATAACAATGAATAAGAGAAAAATGAGAAATGTCTCCTTTAGCCCCATCAAGCTGGGAAGCCAGGAAGTAAGGGAGGAGAGATCAAGGCCAAAAAGCCCTTCTCTCTGTTTAATATTGGATACTACGTCGTGAATCTGTTTAACTTTGTCTTCAATTAACTGTGAGTTGTCAGAGAGATTAAAACAACATAATCCTTTAAATTCTTCACATCCATGGTATGTCTCAAGAGTAAATAATCTATGGCAGCTGTTTTCAAGAACTGCTTCTCTGATTTGTCCTACCTCCTGTCCAATGGCATGGATAGCCTGTGAAGTAGCGTTTAGGGCCTTTGCCATGGAGTAGGCTATTTGGTTAATCTCTGTCTTTAAGGCAATAGTCATAGCTGGTACTACAAAAAGAGATAATGATATATATTCAGTTGGGCTGAACAAATGTACATCACTGTTACAACTGGAGGCTAGAGTAAGTTCCCTGCAGTGTCTAGCCTGATGAGCCTGATGAGATTTTTGAGGTAAAAAGACAGTGAACCTCCAGAGAGAGCAAGGTCCCCCTGTGCTGTAAGCTGGAACATAGGAGTAAATAGTCTTTCCACAAATGAGAAACCATCCAGCAGGTAATTTGACATGTGCATTAGCATAATTTACAGAGGTGGTGGAACTGCAGTTTAAGCTGATATTGGCTGAAAGATTAAAACATTTGTTGGAACAACTGGTGAATTTGACACATTTTTCTGCCAGGTTACAGCTATTACTTTTAAGGAAAACATGCTCCTGTCTTTTAGGGAACTGATGGGTTCCCAATTATAGATGTCAGAGTAAGAAATGGGCTTATTAATAAACTGAAAGATAGTATGGTTTTTAAAATATGGTTTAAAGGGGTGCAAACTCCTATTAGGCAGGAGGTAAAGATTTGTTCTACGTAGGTGCCTCTGGTGAGACAGAAATTAGATACATTCATTACATGTTTGGCTAAGTAAACCCAAACATTCTTATCCCTTTGGAAGGGTGTAGGACTATCTGAAATTTCTTTTGGGAGGATCGTTAAAAGAATTAAAAGTTGAGACTTATAAATGATGTTGTTTTTCATAGCTTATCTGATTTGTTGGCAGCCTTTTTGAAGAGAAACTTTAGATCTTCTGAAGGTTCACAGGAGTGATTGAGTGGCTCTGTTGAAGGGCTCATGGAATCTGGACACACAGGTGACGCCGGTTCTTCCGGATTCCACTGCTTTATCTGGGAATGGTAGATCCAGGAGTCAAATTCCGGTACCTTTCTTTACAGCCGTAGGAGTAGACAGGATTACCGTGTAGGGCTCTTTCCAGACTGGGTCTAGACTAGGAGATAAAGAGGGAAGGGTTTTAATAAGAACTTTATCCCCTGGAGAAAACAGGGGGCTACCTTTTTCTCTGGGTTGTGATCCTGACATCTGTCGGATGACCTGTTGAAATAGGTCTAGAGAGGTGACATGTTAGGTTAATTCTATGGTTTCATGGTCTATGAGTAGGTGTGGGGACAAAGCCCCAAAAAACAGTTTCCAGGCTCTCGGCCTCACATAGAAAGGTACTGGCTCGGGTAGTAAATGGCCATCAACTGTGATCAGATGGCCAGCAGCTGTGGCTAGTTGGCCGTCAGCTGTAACCCGTAAGCCATTGGCCACTAATATAACTGCTGTGGCTACGCTAGCAGAAACAAAATGGGGGCTAGCAAGAGTGGATTGCAGAGAGGCGGATGCCGCCGGTGAGAATATAGTGATAGGACTGCCTTACTTATGGCTCCGTGGGTGTTCCTTTTTGGCCTCACCATGTCCTGCATTCTTATGTGGGGAGCTTTCTTATCCCGCCTGTCACCCTGCAGGAGACCCCGCCAGATGCCCTGCACAACAGTAGGTCATTTGTTAGGAAAGATCTACCATACAGAGTCTCAAAAGGGCTTAGGCCCCGTCTGTTTCTATTACGGGGAGGCAGCGGGGAATTTGTAAAGGGGCCAGAAGGACTACTGTCCCTAGTTTTGTTATGAGTTCTCTTCCCAGCAGGGGAATGGGAATCTCCAGTACAACCAAGAAGGAATGAGAAAACAGTAGGTCACCCCACAAACAGTCTAGGGGTTGTGAGAAATATGTGGTAACTTACTTTCCAGTTAACCCTCGGATGGTGACACAGAGATTTGAAAGTGTCCCTGGGTTAGAGAGGAGGATGGAGAAAGTGGCTCCTGTATCTAGGAGGAAGTCAAAAGGCTTCCCCTCTATTTCTAGAAGTACCCAGGGCTCAGGGGTCTCTATGGGCAACTGGGATATGGGAGCCATTGTTAAGAGCCCCAGGCCCCTCGGTCTTGTGTGGAAGTCTGGCGGGGCACAGCTGGTCGACACTGATTTCCAGTGGTCTCCTTTACAGATGGGGCATGGTCAGGGTGGATTTCGTGTTGTCCCTAGTCTCTAGGGGCACTCTGTTTTCCAGTGTCCGGACCATCCACATGGATAACAGTAAAGTTTTTTCTTGGTCTCCTTTGGGGCCGTGGCCAGAAGGGCTGCCACAAGCATTTCTGTTTTCTTTTTGATCTTTTTTTTCTCTATTCAGTGCCTCCTCCTGGTCTCGATTATAAAACACAGTGTTGGCCATCTTAAGCAATTGTTTTATATGCCCTCGGGCCCCATAGCTAATTTTTACAGCTTTCTGCAGATATCTGGGACAGCCTGAGTTACAAACTTTTCTCTAAAGATTATCTCTCCTTCCTGTGTCTGGCCTGATAGGGGTGTGCTTGATCAGGGCCTCCCTGAGCCTCTCTAGAAAGGCTGAGGGATTTTCGTCTAACCCCTGACTGATGGTAGAGAGTTTGGAATAATTGAGGGGCTTTGCATGGGTCTTTCTTAAGCCCTCCAAAATGCATGCCAGAAAGTGTTTCCTCTGCCAATTTCCCATGGCGGTATTGGGGTCCTATTGGGGATCATTGGTGGGTACTGCCTGCTTTCCTGTGGGGAAGGGCTCCCTGACAGGATCCCATCCTGTCTTTTCATCATGGTAAACTAAAAATTGATCATCCTTGAATCGTTCGGTAGCCTTTAGAGCCGCTTGTTTTTCGGAGCTGGTAAGTGTGAGATTAAGGATTAACATGGTGTCTTTCCATGAGAGTTCAAAAACTTGACTTAAGTTTCGAAAAGCCTCTATGTATTTGTCTGAATCATCTAAAAACTTTCCTAAGTCTCCCTTTATCTGTTTGAGGTCTTGTAGGGAGAAAGGGACCTCACCCCGGACCAGGCTGAGTTCTCCTGGCATCTCTTGCAATGGCAAGACATTTGCCCTGTGGGTGGGGTGGCTGCAGGCAGTGGTCCAGGGTAAGGAGGATAGAGGGTGCTGAGAGACAAGTCAGCCCTGCAGAGGGAGGGACAGGGTGAGAGGACTGAGGAGAGACCTCTGGGCGGGTATTTTGTTTCTATACCCTGTCCTCAAGAGAGGGGGAAAGTGTTCCGTCTGGAGAAGAAATCTTCAGTGGAGGAGGGCATGAGACTAGGGCCAGAAGGGCAGGGTCAATTTTACATTTTTTTGCATAAGTTTGGACCCTCCCTCAGGGCAAAACAATCTTGAACATATGGAATTTCAGACCATTTACCTTCTCATCTACAGAATAGGTCTAACTGTATTATGATATTGTAGTTGATACTTCCCTGAGGAGGGCAGGTCTCCCCATCTTCTAATTTGTATTGGGGCCACGCTTCAGAGCAAAAGAATGTTATACGTCATTTCTTCAGGGTCTGGGGATGAAATGTATCCCAATGTCTTAGGATACATTGCAGGGAGGTGTAGGCAGTTGGGGGCTGATTGCCCATTCTGAAAGGGAGGAAGAAGAGGAAAACGTGTCCCTTTATTGCTCTTTTCTCCCACTACTCTGCCTAGAGCATCCTCCAATCCCATGGGTCTAACCCGCAGCATGACCAGGAGCTAGATGGTGGGGGGGCCATGGGTTACCAGGATTAGTCCAGGCTTATCAGGACTGCCTGACCCAGACCCCAAGTGAGTGCTTGCCTACCACAGTGATCGGAGACCTATATAATGCATGGCCAATGATGGGCCATCTCAGGGTGGATGGATTGAGGCCCCGACTCTGGGCATCGCAGAAATCAATGGCAGGATCTATGTAGAAGTGACTCTGTTTGAAGAGAACAGTAATGAGGGTATAAATGGCCCAGACCTGGAGGGAGGGAACCTGTCTGAGGGAGAATCTGAGGGACGAGGTCTCTAGGGAGTCCCAGTCTGATAGGGGCTGAGGTTAAGGTGGCAAAAGCCCTAAAAGGCCTCAAAGAAAGAGGATTCATTAATGTAGAGGGAGTCAGGGATATGGGGGTGACCTTGATGACTCGGCCGGAGGGACGGCAAAAACAGAGGTGTAGGAGAAAAACGGTGAAATATTCGGGGCCCCATGTTTGGAGGCCCCAGTGAACCTGGGCCGCCAGGCAAGAGGTACTGAAGCATTGCTGTGGTTATTCAGGTTCTTTCATGGTTCCATATAAATTTTTAGGATAAATTGTCCTAGTTCTGTGAAAAATGCCATTGGTATTTTTGATAGGGATTGTATTGAATCTATACAGATTGCTTTGGGTAGTATGAACATTTTAACTATATTAATTCTTCCTATACGTGAGCATGGTATATGTTTTCATTTATTTTTATCTTCTTTAATTTCTCTCTTCAATGTTTTATAATTTTCTGAGTACAGGGCTTTTACTTCCTTAGCTAAATTTATTCCTAAAGATTTTTTTTTTGATGCAATTGTAAATGGGATTGTTCTTTGATGAGATGTCTGTTAAAGTCTTTGGCCCATTTTTCCCCCACTTTATTTATTTTGACAATAAATATTATTTTATGTTAATTTCAGGTATACAGCACAATAGTTACACATTTATATTTTAAGAAGTGATCCCCCTGACTGGTGTAGTACTCACCTGTCACTATACATAGTTATTACCATATTATCGACTATATTCTCTATGCTTTATTTTACATCTCATGACTATTTTGTAACTACAAAATTGTCCTTAATCCTTTTAACTTTTTCACCCTGCTCCCCAAACCCCCTCCTATCTAGCACCTTAATAAATCTAGTACCCATCTGACACCTTACATAGTTATTACAATGTTATTGACTATATTCCTTATGCTATACTCTACTACCCATGATTACTGTGTAACAACCAATTTGTACTTCTTATTCCCTCTCCCTTTCTCACTCACCCTCAAATCTCTTCCCATCTGGCAACCATCAAACTGTCCTCTGTATCTACAAGTTGGTTTCTGTTTTGTTCACTCATTTTGTTCTTTAGATTCCACATATAAGGGAAATCACGTTGCATCTGTCTTTCTCTCTCTGACATACTCCACTCAGCACAATACCCTTCACGTCCATACATGCCACTGCAGATGGTAAGAACCCATTCCCTTCCCTGGCGGCGCAATATTCCATTGTATACATGTACCACCTCCTCTGTATCCATTCATCCATTGATGGACACCCAGGCTGCCTCCACATCTTGGCCATTGTAAACAGTGCTGCAATGAAACTCTGGATGCACATATTACCTCGAAGTAGCATTTTGAGTTTCTTTGGATAAACACCCAGGAGTGGGATTCCTGGGTCCTTCTTTGCCTTTGTTTTAAAGTCTGTTTGGTCTGGTATAGGTATTGCTACTTCAGCTTTGTTTGTTTGTTTCAATTTTCATAAAATACCTTTTCCCCATTCCTTTACTTTCAGTCTGTGTGTACCTTTCGATCTGAAATGAGTATCTTGTAGGTGGCACATAGAAGGTTCTTGTTTTCTTATCCATTCAGCCACCCTATTTTTTGATTTAAGAATTTAATCCATTTACATTGAAAGTAATTATTGATAGATGTATACTTATTGCCATTTTATTATTCATATTTTTTATCTTTACTTTTTTCTTTACCTCTTAAAGAAGTCCCTCTATTCCTTATAATACTGGTTTGGTGGTGATGAACTCCTTTAGCTTTTTCTTGTCTGGGATGCTCTTTATCTGTCCTTCAATTCTAAATGATAGCTTTGCTGGATAGATTAATTGTGGTTGTAGGCCCTTGCTTTTTATCACTTTGAATATTTTGTGCCAATCTCTTCTGCCTGCAAAGTTTCTGTTGAGAAATCAGCTGATAGGCTTATGGGAGCTCACTTGTAGGTAACTAACTGCTTTTCTCTTGCTGCTTTTAAGATGCTCTCTTTGTCTTTAACCTTTGGCATTTTAATTATGATGTGTCTTGGGTTCTTCTTGTTTGGGACACTGAGAGCTTTCTGGGCTTGTATATCTATTTCCTTCACCAGGTTGGGAAGTTTTCAGTTATTATTTCTTCAAATAGGTTTTCAATTCCTTGCTCTCCCTCTTCTCCCTCTGGTACCTCTATGATGTGAATGTTGTTACGCTTGATGTTGTCCCAGAGGCCCCTTAAATTATCCTCATTCTTTTGGATTTTTTTTTCTTTCTGCTGTTCTGATTGGGTGTTTTCTGCTATCTTATCTTCCAAATCGCTGATTCAATCCTTTGCTTCCTTTAATCTACTGTTGATTCCCTGTAATGTATTTTTCATTTCTGTTATTGTATTCTTTATTTCTGACTGGTTCTTTTTTTGTTTCCTATCTCGTTTTTTTATGATTCCTACCTCTTTTTTGACGTTCTCCCTGAGATCACTGAGCATCCTTATAACCAGTGTTTGGAACTCTGCATCTGGTAGATTGCCTGTCTCCATTTTGTTTTGTGATTTATCTCAAGCTTTGTTCTGTTTCTTCTTTTATTTGGAACATGTTTCTTTGTCTCCCCATTTTGGCTTCCACCCTTTATTTGTTTCTGTGTATTAGATAAGGCTGCTATATCTCCTTGTTTTAACAGAATGGCCTTATCTAGTAGGTATGCTGTCAGGCTCAATGGTGTAAACTTCCTGGTCACTCCAGGTGAGCCTCTTCTGTGAGTTGTGTGTGCTCTCCTGTTGTAGTTGAGCCTTGGTTGCTATTTGCTCATCAGTGGAAGAAATTGACCCTTGGGCTCATTTGTTGTGAGGACTGGCTGTCACTACAGTGGAGAAGTTGTGGTGCAAGAGCTGAGCCTACAGAGCAGAATCTGCCTCAGCAGGGCTCTGATGCTTGCTCAATCCACTCCTTGGGTGTGTCATCCATGGAGGACGCTGGGTGATGCTCCAGCTCATCTCAAATTGACCACTGTGTGTACTAGCCCCTGGGTCACCTAGGAGGAGACCTGCAATAGGTCAAGTTCAGCTGCAGCCTGTGCCCCACCCAGGGCCACCTGGCAAGAGCCACAAAGCAATCTGCTGATGGCTGCCACCTGTGCCATGGTTGGAGGTGCCTGCAGAGGCCAAGCTGCAAACCAAGGCTGGCTGCCACTAGCGCCAGGCTTAGCGCTGCTCAGCCAGAATTATGGGACATGCTCAAGCCAGATGCTGCTTGTCTGGGTTCCACAAACCTTTGAGAGACTCTAGGAAAGTCTGCAGCATGAGCCAAGGCAGGTAATTTGTATGAAAAAAGCCACTGGAAATGGCTTGGGTATGCCCCAAAGTTGGGTGGGGCAGGGTCTCAGAATCACCAGGGTTTGGTGAACGAATAGCATTAACCAGTTTAATGGAGACTCAGATTTGGTGGCTGCCTGTGTCTGCATGCTGGGAAGAGGAAGGGCTCTACAAGAAAACAATGGCTTCCACCAGCTCCTCTGTCCAGGAAAAATCAGCCCCTCCACCCTCACCCTGAAACCAGACACCTTAGATCTCCCTCATATGTACTTGCTGCCTCTCCAGCTTCTGCCCCAGCACTGGAGCTGAGAACCAGTGATTCTGTCAGTGAGTAAGTTCTTGCATGGTCCCTTTAAGAGGAGCACCTGGCACTCCAGCCACACTTTGTCTCACTCAGTCACAATCTCCTCTGGTTTTCATAGCCAGAAATTATGGGGACTTCTCTTCCCGGCACCAGAAGCCTGGGTTGGGACACCTTGCTCCTCCAGGAGGTACTTCTGCCTCTGAGATATCCCTTTTGATTTTTAATGGTCATGCGTGGATGTGGGTCCAGCTTGTTCTGTGTCTCTGCCCCTCATACCAGTCTTGAGGTGGCTTCTTCTGTATGTCCTTAGTTGTAGAGCTTCGGCTAGGCAATATCTCAGGTGATTCTCAATGATGGTTGTTTTGGGGTTTAGTTGTAACTTTGATGTATTCCTGAGATGAAGTGAGCACAGCATTCACCTACTCCACCATCCTGACCAAACCTACTCCAACATATTGTATTCTTATATCTTCCCTCCCACCATAAAAATATTTCTAGATTGTTTGAGATATGGTTGATTTACTACCTGGATGTGTCTTAGCTTTGTGTATATTTATGATCTCTCACAAAGGCTATAAAAATACTACTTAACCAACATTTGATATCTGTGAAAAGACTTTGGCTTTCAGCTGGAAAAAGTCACTTCTCTTCTACAAAATATTACTTAAATATGTCAGGATTTGGGTGGCACAGGACATGTTGAAAAATGATGATCTTTAAGTCCTTTTAGAATTAATTCTAATAGGTGTTTTATAATTCTCAAAGTGAAAGTGACCTAGCAGAGTGCATAAAAATACATTGCACAGAAAGATGGCCTCTTTAGAGAATACGTTATTTACTATAATTGTCACCCAGACTCATTTGCTATGGTCAATGGAGACATTCAGTGACTAGATACATAAATGAAACAGATCAAGTGAGACATTTCTCATTGAAAAACAATACACTGTAGTGGAAGGAGAGTGGCTCAGAAGTCAGATCAGAATTCTCATATTGATTGCTGTCAAATTTTTGTGTGATCTTGTACAAGGCTCTTCACCTCTGTTCTTTCACCTGTAACAGATGATGATTGAGTGAGACATTCTGTGAAGTCTTTCTAGTTCTATGATTCTATGGTTTATACCTACTTGGCCTCATCCGCCTTAGAGATATATGGATTTAACAAAACTGGGAAGGCAGGACAACTGATCTTTGATTAGTTGATGATATGCTCGGGGTTTATTTTTATCTCTTTCTCTAACTGACTTACCTGATGTAAGCATAAACCTTCGTGGACAGTTTCATGAATTCAAAATCAGATGAATTAGAATAAACAAGTAAAAGAGTGAACTTTTTTCATTACTTAATACAAATTAATTATTTTAAAGCCCATCTCCTGATTCTGCACCCTAGTAGATCATATAAAAGAGAGGACTCTGTTTAGGTTCCTGGTGCCACAGGCTTCAGTTTTTCAGATGTGATGTTGCATTAGCATTCTGAGATAAACATTTATCGATTAATTTATTCATTATTTACTTACATCTCTAAATGGCATTGACATCTGATGAAGTTTCAAGGACTAAAAAGCAAACTTCTCAACCAATTCAATGCAAGTTGCAAAGTATTGGTCCTTCTTGCTTACACAGTGACCCTGTCTAGTGTAGATAACTACATCTGTGAGCCCTGGGGGAAGAGCTCCTGCGACATTTTTGTGGGATCTAAGGATCACCTAAGGGATCATGTACTTGGACATATAAAAGGTATATTTTTATAGTGGCATAATGTGCCATTATATGATAGTACCATAAATTGTTTATTTTACCTTCCAGTTAATACTTAGGCTATTAAATACTTAGGTTATTTCTATTTTTCACTCATAAGTAAAACTACAGTATATATCATTGTGTATAAATTATAGTACACATCTATGATTATTTCCTTGGAACAATTTAATATCAATAAAATTACCAGGTCAAAGGATATTTTTTCTTCTCTCTAACAATCACTGAGGATATATATTTTATCGAGTATTCACCAAGACTTCAAATTATCTTTGAAAAATATCTACCAACTTGATAAGCAAAAAATTATAATTTTCATTTCTGTGATTACTAACACAGTAATTTTTATCATATGCATTTGGGTCTTTTTTTTTTTTTTTGTCTGTGAATTATCTATGTGTGTCCTTTTTGTATTCCCATCAAAACTGCCAAAAGGATCTAAAAAAAAGTTTATGGGTTGCAATCTGTTGTAGCCACTATGTGAATAGTAACTTCTGGCTTCATGAAAAAATTCCAATTTTGAGAAATTCCCATGGAAAATTCTTACATCACCAGCATTGTAAAGGTAGAACATTCAGACAATAAATGTCACACATAGTTTGAGTCCTCCTAAAATACAAATGTTGAAATCTAATATTCAATGTGATGGTACTTGGAAGTCGGGCCTTTGGGAGGTGATTAGGTCCTGAGGGTTCCTTCATAATTGGGATTATTTACAAAAGAGATCCCAGAGAACTCCCTTGCTCATTCCACCATGTGAGGTTAAACCAAAAAGACCACCATCTACAACCCAAGAAGTGGGTCAACATTTTGACTTATTAATTTTCATTTTACTTATGTCACAAAATTCCATAATTTCATGATCATAATAAGATAATTTTTAAGTGTTTAACTATTCAAAAAGGAAGGAAACCAGCCAGAATAATTCCTTTGATTTATTTTTCATTTCAAAATGTCAAGTAATGGTCATTTTTACTGTT
Organism: Rhinolophus hipposideros; assembly: GCF_964194185.1. Taxonomy (NCBI): domain Eukaryota; kingdom Metazoa; phylum Chordata; class Mammalia; order Chiroptera; family Rhinolophidae; genus Rhinolophus; species Rhinolophus hipposideros. Next base: position 11,829,647 of record NC_138047.1, on the reverse strand, counting down.
GGTTTATTTCTTTAAACCATTTTCAAATGTTTCCTTTCATATTTACCTTAACTTATCTATCACATATTTTCCACTGGCACCTTTTTCTTTGTTTAAATGTTAATCCTCCTAAACAAAATCCCCATTTATATGAAGTAAGTGTGGCCATTTCCCCCTAAATCATCTTGTTTTCTTTCTTTTAAATTTTGTATTATACTTATCAAGGTATTTTATTTCTTTCACTTTTATGCCTTATTTTATTATAACTTATGCTATGAACAGAACCAGGAAAGACATCATCCTATAGTCCATAAATCTCTTACAAGAGGAGAATACCCTAGAAGTCTAGATCTCAGCTAGTCTTCTCTAACTTTCCTATAAAGAGTAATTCATATTCTGTATATTTGGAAAATTAATTTTATAAGAAAACATCTTCTTTCTCTGTAGTCTGTATATTTTTGTGATGCTATGTGTCATCATTTCTAAGTTCGATGATCCATCCTGATTACTATAATGATTACAATCCCTGTCTTTCCTATTTTGGGCATCCTGATTGTCTGTTAAGGTCACATATGCACTTTTGTCTCACAGTGTTCTCTTCTTTGTGATATTCCCAGACATGCTGCTTTCCCTGGTGACTTCTAGGCAAGTGAGGGAGGAATGAACTGGAGATCGGTGACTGGCCTGATGAAAGAGGAGCCACAGAGGTCAGAGTTTATTATGTTTTTGTAATTTCATTTTGGATAACTGCTGGTATAAATGCTTTGACCCTTGATGAAATTGTTGGTTTTTAGTTTTCAATTTGAGTTTATGTGTATATATTCCTAATAATGTGTTTTGAATGAAGCTATTGCTGATTTTGTGGGACTGGACACTTGATATCTATATACTAAAAGGTGATTATATTTGCCTGTAAGAGAATATGGTTTAGCAATAAACATCAGTGCCCTAAAAGGCCAGCAGTGTGTGAATGGCTGTTATCAGAACTAACTCTGAGTCAGTCATCACTGCCATTTATTACATAGTGGACAAAAACAATTGGATTAATTAAACAAGCAGGCATTCTGCTTGCATGGCTAACATTAAGGAGTGGTATGCCGATATACAGAATGTGCTTACTTGACAGCCATCTGTTTATCTTTTGATGCATTTCATCTTAAAGGAAGACTTGTACTAATTAGACAATTTTAACTACCAATAAAATTTACACTAGTATACCCCCCACATGCTCTTTAGATCTTCTGTGCATAACTTTTTTAAGTCTATTTTAATTACTCAGATTGGATTAATTTTAACTCCTCCTGCTTTCTGTTCCAGCATATGACCTTTTTTTTTATAAACCACTTGCTGTTTGATCTAGGGTTTCCTTCTCTCTGATGATAACAAGGGTGATATCAATGTAACTCCAGAAACACCTGGATATTTACCACATGTTTGGTTCTTTTTCATTTGGTTTCAAATCAAGTGTTGGCACCAGATATTGTGAGGCCGTGTCTATTACAGAACAGATCCTGACAAGCAGTCTGTGAAAAATAGACAGCAGCTGGCTGACTGAGAAGGGAGTTCTGTCTCATTGCCAGTTGCTACACCAGTCAGATCAGCAAGTATTCAGTAAGTGCCTACTCAAGGCTTGGAATCCAAAACATGTAAAATGTGATACTTGCGCTTACAATGGGCCATTTTCATGGTTAGTGGAGTTGCCTGTCTTTCCAGCCTCTGGAGGTGACCTCAGGTGACCAGTGGCGGAGCATAAGTTGTTCTCTTCCCTGTCCTCATACTCATTATAACTGTCATTGTTAATAAGCTTTATTCTTCTATCTGTGGATTGAATTCTAAAATCTTATAAACCTGATCCGTGTGAATTCACATATGGTTTGTATGACAAAAAATGCCTCTTTTCATGTTTTTAAAGACTAAGCTTGTCCTTTGCTTCTTGGGTCTCTGCTAGGGAGTGGTGAGCAGTGGACCCTAACCACTTTCATTGCTTCTGCTGCTTCTCCTTGCCTTTTTTTATTTTTTATTTTAATTTATTAGTTTCAGGTGTACAAGACAAGGTAATACTTAGACATTCATCATGTACATCCTTCACACTGTGAACCCCCTTCCCCCATCCCCTCTTCCACTATCCCTCCAACCTCGCACCGAGCCATCACATTATATATATAAAATTATAGTTGGCATTCATTAATGTTTAGCTTCTGGTGTACAATGCCATGATCAGGCATCCACAGTATCCCTGAGGTGGTCTCCCAAATAGGACGCATGTCCATCGGATACCCAACAAAATCTTTACAACATTATTGAATACGTTCCCCAAATTAATTTTCAAAAACCCTGAGGCCATCTTGTGGTTACCAGCTGCTTCCTAATCCCTTCACCTTTCCCCTTATCCCCACCCCACATCTAACAACTCTCGGTTTTTTCCTTTTTGTCCCCAAAACTGTTTCTGATTAATTCATTCACTTATTCTTTTCTTTAGATTCCGCATATAAGTGAGATCATATGGTACTTGTCTTTCTCTTTCTGACTTATTTCACTTAACATAATGTTCTCTAGTGCTCCCCCAGTGGTGCGGCAGTAGGATTCTCCTTGCCTTTTGCGAGCAGGGCCAGTTGGTGGGACAACCAGGGTTTTTCTTAGTGAAAGGAGACCCTTACAATGACATTTCTGACACCTGCTTGGTTAGGAGTTGACTAGCTTTGTGGCATGCATAACATCACTAGGCTGTAGTCTATACCTCTCTCAATTAGGTTATACCTAAAGTGACATTCCTTGATCCTTCCTTTCAGCTGTATTGCTCTCTCTGGGGACTCCCCGTGAACACCTGCAGGCCTCCCTAAGTCAAGGAAAATCGTTTGGTCCAAAGTGCAGTGCAGATTTTTGTTCCTCTGTAAATGGTAACACTCTCTGGAACAAAAGGCTGTGGACTATCAAAATGACAAATTATGGAAGCAGGAGGAGCCTCATTTCAGATACCAATCACTGTGAGTCTGTTGTCTGGGCTGCCACCCACACTGGGCCACTGCCTGCACAGAGCTGCACTCAGTAGGAGACAGGAGCCTTAGAGCAGGGATGTCATTCACATGCCCTTTTCTTGGTGCTTTGGGGAAGACAGACCATTTTCTGATGCCTCCTGCATTGTAAAAACCAAGGGCAATTTACTGAGAGGGGACATCTCTTTGACACACATGCTGAGCTTACACACATAAGTAAGATCTAATTAAAATACAGATTCTCAAGTCACCCAAAGATTCTTACTAATTTACCTGGGATGGGGCTCAGGAATCGGCATTTTATGAAGTACCTGGTGGCATTGATGTAGGTAGTTCTCAAGCTTTGCTTTGAGAAATATGATAAAGCTTAAAGTTCTATGTGTGGCATTCCAGAAACATACTTTAAATTTTAAGAGAGAGCTAGCTACTAAATCATACCAAGGCAAAGGCCTCAGTGATTCAATGTAACAGAAAAAAAGGGAGAAATATATTCACCTGCTTCAATTCCATTGCCTAACAAAAACATTTTTTCTAACCCACATTTTTACTCCTAATTAATGACCACTTTATCCCTGGGAGATTTGAGGCAACGTACTTGACCCTTTTGTCACTCACCTAACATTAACTGATTCTCATTCTGGAAAAGGAGCAATGGCTATTTGCAAAGTTTCCTGAAATAACCTGGCAAAGTAAATGTTACCCTGACTCCTCTCCAGGGAAAGGGTTCTGAACTTGACCTGAATAGCTCCCATGCTGCCTCTCTCTGGGCTCTGAGACAGACACGTTCTGAGAACCATTCTCTCTGGTTCTTCCTCATAGCTCCTTGTGGCTACACTTTAGACACACCTTGTGAGCTTTTAGAAAAGACTAGATCCCCAGCTCTACTCTTAACTAGGTTGCTGAAAGAATAATGTCTGAGCTTTAATAGGCTGAACTTCCCATTAGGCAGAAAGGTCATTCTGGGCAGAAGAAACACATTTGCAATGTCATAGGAACACTCATTTAACAAATAGTTATTGGATATCTGTTCTATGCAGGGCTGTGTGCTAGGAGCTGGAGGAAAATATGGCAAAATGAGACCCGATGCCTGCCCTCCAGAAGCTTGGAGCCCAGGGGCTGTGAAAGAATCTTGGGTCTGGATAACACAGTCACCTGTAACTGGCCTCTGTTCTGCCCTTGCCTACTTCCAGCTATTCTCAACACAGCAGCAGCGTGAACCAGTTCAAATCCAGGTTAGACAAAGCTGCTCCTCACCCAAAACCTGTTCATGGTTTTACATCTCACTCAGAACAAAATCCAAAGTCCTCCTGATAGTCTGGGAGGCTCTGTGTTACGTGCCCCCTTTCTTGCCTCACTGACCTCATCTCCCCCTTTGCTTCACAAGGCCCAGCCCCCTTGGCCCCTTTCTCATTCTCAAACCCAGCAGGCACCCTCCTGCCTTTGGTCCTTTGCAGCTCTATACTCTACATCTGTGGGAACCCCCCCGCCCCACCACCTTGCCTGCTACAGGACCCTTGTCAGGAGACTTCACTGACCACTCAATAAAAAAGAGCAAACACCTCCTCAACTTGCCAGCCTCTTTCTTCCCATTATCTGCTTTATCTTTCTTCATAGCACTTTTCCCTATATGGCATACTGTATCTTTTTTTTTTTTTTTTGACTTTTGTCTTTCGCTTCTCATGGACCAGGCCTCTATGCAATGATATAATCCGAACCAGACCTGATCATATGACATAGCTGCCTGCCCTGCTAAATGCCTGACAGTACGTGGCTCTAGCTGGCATGCAGTACGTACTTATGGAATGAATGGATACTTGCGAATCTATACACAGGGGCAGGACATGGGGCTTGGAGACAGCCAGGCAAAGCTCAGGAAGGGCCGTTGGTGCCTTATGGGGGAACTTACTTTTTTTGTTTTAAAGGAAGAGACAGGATCAGACCTGTGATTTAGAAAGCTCAGAGTGGAAGATAGGTGTAATTGTTTCCCCATTTTATAGACGAAGATGTTGAGACACAGAAAGGTTGAGCAATTTGCCCTAGGTAGTTCACAAAGCTAGTAAGTGAATTAGTAAGATTCAAACTCAGGACGTCCGCCTCTAGAGGGTCTGCCCTAATCATTAGGCTCTACTCCTGTCAGATTAAAACATTTCTCTGGCCAGCAGTCTTTGAGTCATTGTATACTTTGAACTACAGAGGAAGAAGAAACTTTCCTCTACCCTCAAGGTTCTTTTAGCTGGTATAATAATCAAATAAACATGAGACAGATTACCAAGAGAAAATGACCCAATTGCATTACATACCATGTTTTCCTAAAAATAAGTCTGGGTCTTATATTAATTTCTGCTCCATTAGGGCTTATTCTTAGGGGATGCCTTATTTTTTCACTTACAACAAACATTTATTCAAATACAGTCATGTCATCTTCTGGAACATCGTCATAACGTAGTAAATGCATCCGTCTGGCTGAGATCTAAATGGGCTTATTTTAAGGGAAACATGATACCTATGTATGGGAACCCCACATACATGAGAGAGTCACAGACAGACAGGGAAATTAGGGTATATAAGACATTCTGAGCTAGGGATGAGGTAAGGCAACTTGAGGCATCAGAAGGTTACTGCAGGGAGAGCACATGTTCAGGAATTATTAGTTTGCCCTGTCACATAGGTAGGGAAAAAGTTATTTTGGGGGGTAATTGTAATCCTGGGCCAGGCCCCTGATTTACATTCTTCCAGATAGTTAAGAGGAGGCAGAAGTTTCTCTTGACCTGCAGAGTCTCGACTGCCCTTCGCTCAAAATAATCTGCATGCCACTGAGGCATATCTTGGGGTGGCTCATTCTGAAACCCTAAAAAAGCCAACATACAACATCTAAGCTGAAACACAGTAAGTGTGCATTTAATTCCCTTTTTCCAAAGGAAAGAGAATCACAAAACATATTCTGTGCACAATGTCCCACACCCAGGCTGCTACTTCCCTCTCTTCTGTTCTCTGAGGTGAAATCAGCTCTTTAGGAGCATTTTCCATATGAGTGCCTGGTAGGTGGAGGCGCTCTCCACGTGTGTATGGGGCACAGGCTCCTCAGACAGCTCACAGGGGAACTGACAATTAACAAAGAATGATTATAGTTTTGAAAACAATGCTTGAGAGGGTACAGGAGGGAACTGATCCTGACAGGATCAGACATCTGTCTCAAGGCACCAAAGGCTAAGAATGAGAGGTTGAAAGAGAACATTCTAGACAGATAGAATTCTAGACAGATAGAACATTCTAGAACAGATAGCAAGAGGGAGATATGTCTTACAAGCAAGAGTTGGATTAATTCATGGAACTGCTTCTGTTCCTTAATATGAAAGTTTCCAAGGAATTCTAGCATTGATGTGGGGAAGTTGTTAGGAAAATTCACCTTCATTGGTTGATATAGCTTTCAGGGCTGATACAGCTTCAGTGTTTCATGTGGTTTGTTTCTCCCTTATGAAGTGATGGTAGTTCCCTCATGAGGTGATGGTTAGGGTTTGTCTGTCAGCTTTTTGTTCCCTCACATGGGGTGCTATTGTTTGTTTCCTCATGTAAGCATTAAGAAAATTCTCCCTCATCTCATCCCTGGCAGGAGAGATATGAGATGATGTTGCTTTCTGTCTGTTTTGCCTACATCAGCAGATGGGGTGAAGAAGTAACTAAGTTATATCAGAGTGACGTGACAGGCACGTTGCCAGGCTTTGGAAGGCCTTGAGCCAACTGTCCCTGGTGAGAACAGTAGGTATTGTTTGTCCGAATGAACTGGCCCTTCAGCCAGATAAGCAATATTTTTATCACAGTAATTTCCGAACCCTCTCGGAACTGACCATTCCCTGGTGGATCAGGGGGGTAGACAGGAACAAGAAACTTGGCTCAAAAGTACATCTGAAGAAATATGTAAGACAGACCTCAGTTGGCAGTGTAGTTGTCATTCGTCATCATTCTGGCATTGGCATTGGGAACTTATGCAGCTTTCAGTATCAAGAGATGCACTTACTTCCAGCTGCGGACCTGGTGAGGTCTGGCTGGTTCCCTACCTCTCCAGTGTTGTTTCCCATGGTTTGGTGAGCTTCTTTGGCATACAATGTTATTAATGTGTATAGTTTAGTCTTAACTGCCTTTATCAGGAATTTGTATGCAGCTTGCAGCTTACAACATCAGGGGACACCCTGATCTCTAGCCTCCCGCCTGGTGAGATCTGGTCAGTTCCCGACCTCTCCAGTGTTGCTTTTGGCATCTATTGTAATAGCTGCTATCCTATGGAATTTATTACTGCTTTTGGATGCTCCCTGTTAACTTTCTTTGTATAGTTAGGCAAGTGGTTTTTGATCAACAGTAAATATATACATATACTAAAACCTTTTAAACTTGCATGTGTGTGTGTACTCTTTTGTTTTCCCACTCGTCATTACAACTGGGTATAAATAAGTACTTTTAGAGAGTCTGCCATAGGTCTCACATAAATGTCTTTGGCCTCAATTGAAATTCATTTTCTTTTATCTGGCCTTGAAAATAATGGAGTTTTCTCCTACAAAGAGCTGCATGCTTCTGTGATTTTAAAAGAATCTGAGTAAAGCTATGCAGACATGCTGGATAGATTCTCGAGCTCACTATAAATTTTTTGTCCCAGGCAATTCTGCTTATGTTAATCTACATAATTTTGGAAAAACTGGATAACTGGGCTATGGAAGACATCTCTGAACTTTTTTCTTCTTTGGGGATTTAAAATAATCAACTAGTATGTATATTTATGATTTCACTATGTTGACCGTTAGAAGCCTTGAAATGAGATGACTGAAAAAATAAAGCAAAACCAATGATCTCCAACTATGTTTTAAAAGCAATTTAATATAATGGGGTAGGATAGGATAGGACAGTCAGAATTTTCCTCAAATCCAAAACGGCTTTGCTTGAAAGACTTTTGAGAAGTAACAATTTCATATCAATGCCCACACAGAATATCTTAAGTTTTTACCCTCTAACTAGACGCTCTGTAGAGTGTGTACAATAGATGTTATTTGTCCCAATTTGAGAAAACTGAGGAAGTATGTATAACTGGCCTAAATTTACATGTTTGATTCATGAAAGGTCAGCCTGGGGTCAGGCCTGATTTTCTTAGCTTCCAAATGACTTTCTTCTACAATTTAAATCACATCTAATGCCAAATAAACATATTTAGATTGAAGGAAGGCACTTTTAAAATGTAATTATTTCCTTTGGTGTCTTCCATTTGACATTAAAAGATAACTTAATAATATCAGAATCAAAACCCTACCTCCTACTGAGCAATGAAGATAAAAAGTTTTTTACCCCACAGTGCAGTTTGCCTCATAACAAATCTCCAATAAGTATTTACTGAAAAATCAATAAATGATAGGATGAAAAATAAGAGGAAACCTGAATTCAATACACAATTTCTGTTTTCTGAGACACGTAGACTGTTGGGATAGATTGGAATTTGACTTCTAAATGCTCTGATCATTGCTGTTTGTGGTAAGATTAGCTGAAAGTGCCCACTGCTTCATGCCACCTTCTCTGTCACCAGCTCCAGCTCGAGCAAAAGAGCCCATATTTTATACTATTGGACCAGGGATGGGTTCCTGACCTGAAAAAATCCAGTTAGTATGGATAGCCAATTACCATGTGATTATCTCTATCAACAATGTGAACTAAGAAACCAGAGCTGTAGTGAAAAATTATGGGTCACCATAGCAAACCACACCACTTATAGCAAAAGGGAATTAAAGTAAGAGGAAGCAGGAGAAGTCAATATGCCTAGATGAAATTGCAGCAGAGGAGCAGAGAACAGAGGAGAGGAGAGACCACATGCCCAGAGAAATCCACACACAGAAAAGCAGAGGGATGGGGAAAGGGGTAAGCTAGAGAGACAGACAGACAGAACTTGGTTCCTGACTTCCCAGATTTTAAGTACAGTTTTCACGAAACCCAACTTAATTTTAGTTCTTTGAGATTTCCTTACATTGTTTCAATTACCCTTTCTATTCTTATTGTATTTTATTTCACCCTTTTCTGGTTGTTTTATTTTTTGTTTTGTTTTGTTTTATTTTCTGACCAGGAACTTTCATTAGAACAGCATATTTCAAAGTTAAAAACCAAAAATTCTTAATAAATCCCAATATGAAAAGTAATATATTCATCAATTTTATTTTAAGTGGATTCTTTTAATTAGGAATTTTGTGCCAGTGGCAGTGCCTTTGCTGGCTAATATTGGTATCTAGGGCATTTGAGCAAGTAAACGCATTCTGTCACCTTGCTCACAGGAAGGCTGTTTGAATTGGTTTCCACAGAATTCTGGCACTTTGAAGTCATGAAGAATTTTTACAGATCCAACGCATTTATGGAAAGTATTGTCTAATGTCTGGGAAAATAAGAAAATATTTGGTTTCCTTCAACGTGACAAATAACTAATTTTGCTAATAAGTGAGTAATGTCACCCCCGACACCTATATGGATGCATAATTACCTTCTTTAGCCTTTTAGATATACTATTTGCTTTTTCCTAATGTGACTATGATTTACTATAGCAATATTTCCTACATAATAATTCCGCATTCAAATTCATATAGTTGATATGCAGCATGATAAACTATAGCTTTCCTATGAGATAGATATATGTACATACATACATATATATATGTATATATATATATATACATATATATACACACATACTTTTTTTTCTTTTAACAAATATTCATTGAGGGTGTACTATATACGTTATGATACTAGGTGTTGGTTGGGCAAAAGGGACACAGGACATCACCCTTACTCTTAATGTTATATTTAATGACTGATTGATTATAGATTTTATAAAATGTTCTACTAAAATATAGGTATAATGAGTTGTTCCTCAGAAGCTCGTTTGGAGGATTCAGGCTGCTTTCAAGTCTAGAGGTTCAGACTCCAGTAGGGGAAGTTAATTTGGATGAAAATGCTCCTCTGCTGTATTTATTGATAGTAATTTACAATGCTTCGCACAAAAACTGATGAGTAAATGAATGAGTGAATGGATAAAGAAATGTACTGCTAAGATTACAAACCAAAAATTTTTACATGTGAAATCTGGCACACTCAGAACAGCAATAAGCCTGGGTGTGACAAAATTAAATAATAGGGTGTTTTGGTTTTTTTTCCTGGTGCTTATCTGGAGCATCAAAATTTTGATTCTGCTTGGTTTTTCTCAACCTTGATCTTTGGCTATGTACCGCATATGGCCTTTATAGTAAAATATACTCGGTTGAGACCACTGTTCTTACCTCCTCAGAAAATTAATTAATAAGGAAGCTTTGCTTCCCTCCAGTATGCTTTGAAATCTTCTGTATATCTTCCTGTAAGGATTAACACCAGAGAGAGGTGCATGGAGCTGCTGGTTGCTTTGTCTCCAGTTCCATCCATGTTCTGCTAAGGGCCATTTTAAACCCCTTACAGAGGGAAGCGCAATGCCCTGCAAGTAATCCCAGCTGAAAAAGATGCTCCCATTGCAAACCTTAATGATATTTTCTGTGAAACAAATCTGAAACATTCAGGCTATTACATATGGTACTCCTATCTGCACATGGCCACTAAAGGAGGTGATTTAGTCCTATTTGATACTTATAAGATTCAGTGTTACTACTGGCCAATATTGTGATTTCAATAATCCAAGTTTTTATATTTGATGTTGATTCTGTACCAGTAGTGAATATAATCTTGAAAATAAATCCTAAATTTCACTTTTAAAATGGCACACTTAAAATGGTGCTATCTCACCTTCTACTTTTCTAAATAATTCTTAAAATCACGGAGAATTGAATGTACAAAACATACATTTCCTCTTTGGCAAATCAAAGAGACAGTTATAACCCCAAACCATGGTGCATAGAATGGTCTTTATGAGGTGAAGTCCACTTTGGTTATGCAGAAACATGGGAGAAAATGCCCGCAGCTATGTCTCTTGGGAAAGGGGGACAAGAGCTCCACCGAGTTAGCACATCCGGTGAGATAAGACCATAGCCCAGTGTTTGAAACAACGGAAACAGGATGCGAGTGCTGAGGCCTCATCTGGATTGGGTTTGGCACCAAGGGAAAGCTAAGGAATTGAAACTGAATGAAGAAATGCGCACACCACTGTCAAAGATAAACAAATCTGGACACTAGTTAAAGTGGTACGGGCGGGTTTCCATTAATAATAATTGTTGCAATAGGCAAAAGAACCCAGAATGAACTGAACTCCACTCTAATTTGTTACAGAAGTGACAGGAAATTTTTCAGGGAGAATGGGGTGGGGGGCAAACAAAGGCTCAGTAGAATCACAAAAAGTAAAACATTACAAAAAGCACATATTAAGATGCACTTGCCAATCATCTATCGAAGGACACTTTGGTGGTTTCCATGTCTTGGCCACCATAAATAAAGCTGCAATGAACATTGGAGCCATATATCTATCTTTATGGATAAATGTTTTCAGATTTTTTGGGTAGATACCCAGGAGAGGGATTGCTGGGTCATACGGTAATTCTATTCTTAATTTTTTTTCCTCTTTTTTTTTTTTTTTTTTTTTTTTTTTGAGGAACCTCCACACTGCCTTCCATATCAAATATATGCTGATGGAAGGAGAACTGACTCTGGGTGGTGAACACACAATGTGGTATATAGATGATGTATTACAGAATTGTACACCTGAAACCTATGTAACTTTACTAACAGTTGTCACTCCAATAAACTTTACTTAAAAAAAGATGCACTTGTCAAATGAATTAGGGAAATAAAGTGTACACTCAGGGAATCTTCCATTTAATTTTGAACAAGTTGTGGGAGATAAGGTTAGTTTGTTGCTTCTCTCTGATTTTGTTTTATTGATGAATTTCTGCTTTTTTTCTTTATTGTTTTATTCCTTATAATTTATTCAGGTTTATTATGTTCTTACCCTAGTTTATGCATTGACTATTTACCTAACTTATTTTCAAATTTTCTTCTATTTTTTTTAAAGTAAATGTATTGAAGACTATAACTTTACTTTCACATACTGTGTTACGTGCATCTCTCTTATTTTTTCATGTAATACTTTTGCAGTGGTTCAGTTCTAAATACATTTTGTTTCTTTTTAAACATGAGTTACTTAGAAGTGTGTTTTTGGGTTTTTAAACCTGTATTTTTAAGAAAGTATTTCATGTTGTGGTCAGAGATTATGTATAAGGTCGATTCTCTGAAATTTATTGAAACTGTGACATATACATGGTCAGATTTTATAAACATTCTTTGTATACTCAAAACCTAAAAATATTCTCTATTTAAAGGGTATAGACCTATCTTATCTAGAGTGCTAAGTTTAGGTAGTCTTACTAATTTGTTGTCTACACCTTCTCTAAGCAATGCATACATACCCTGCTGCTGGCAGTGCCACTCATAGACTTGTGAGTTTCAACCTAAGGGTAAGCCTGTTCTTTCCTAGAGGAATGGAAAATGAAACTGGGATACTGGACAGCAATGAATAGGAATGATGAGAAACAACAGATACCAAAGGTATAAATCTAAAAATGAATGAGTGAAAAGGCAAGCTGCGGCAAGTATTAGAATATGATATCATTATTCAAAGGTTAAAACCAGAAACTTTATATTTTATTTTATATTCCTAAAGGATATATGCATATGCAAAAAGTATAAAAACACACACGAAAATGATATTAACTTCTAGAGTATAAGGATAACCTCTGGAGAGGAAGAAAACTGTGAGGTTATTGGGATTTGCGTGCAATGTTTTGCGTCTTTAAATGATGGATGTAAAAAAAAGTATGGCTAAGTGTTTACAGTTACTTAATCTCTGTGGAGAGGGCCCATGAATGTCTGTTATATGTATTAACTGTAAATTTTTAATATTTCATAATTAAAAGTAGAAAGTAAATAAAATATTTATTTTACACTAATTTAAAATTCCAATATTTTGAATAATTTCATCATGTAGTTTAAATAAACAATTCTTCAAATAATACTACAAGTTTTGCCATAAATGAACTAAGGAATTGTTTAAGTCCAATTGAATCAACCAAATGGCATTTTATCATCCGGGGTTCTGGAGAATTTCCTCCTCTTAACGATGTTACCTAAAAAAATTTGGAAAGTGTAGGATTTCCTCCTCTCTTTCTTACGGAAGTGTGCCTTTTTTCAGTGGCTTCCCCATAGCTTCAAATGAATAGAAAGACAGCCTGTCATACAATTCTACTCTCATACAATCCTATAACCACTTCCTCTACAACTTAATTACATAAAATTTTTAATGTTCCAGAATAATAATGTGCTAGTTTTTCAGAGATATAAGCATCCAACTTTTCAGGTACTTTTCAACATTCTCATTCCCGTATCCATTAGCTCTGTTTTAACCTACAGGTTCACTGCAACGTGGTTCATCTACATTTTTCAATTATAGCAGGTCGAACAATTAAGTTCACGAACTCATCCTAGAAAAAGTGCTACATGGCTGAATGTCAGAACAGTCACCTTTGAAGCACTCCCCTTGTGAAGCTATGTACTGATTCCAGCACCTAGTTCACCCTTCAAAGCAATTTTGGAACTCTTTTTCTGGAATGGCCATCAGAGTTGCCGTCGTATTACCCTTGATGTCCTGAATGTCATCAAAATGTCTTTCTTTCAATATTTCCTTTATCTTTGGGTAAAGAAAGAAGTCATTGGGGGCCAGATCAGATGATTAGGGAGGGTGTTCCAATACAATTATTTGTTTACTGGCTAAAAACTCCCGCACAGACAGTGCCATGTGAGCTGGTGAATTACCGTGATGCAAGAGCCATGAATTGGCGAAAAGTTCAGGTCATCTAACTTTTTCATGCAGCTTTTTCAGCACTTCCAAATAGTAAACTTGGTTAACTGTTTGTCCATTTGGTACAAATTCATAATAAATAATCCCTCTGATATTAAAAAAGTTTAGCAACATCATTGTAATAAATTCACAAACTTAAATGAAGAAAGAAAAAAATATTGCTGTTCTCTCATCAACACAGTCTTGGCACAGAGGTGAGATAAAAGTATCCAATACCTGTTATCTATCCATATTCACATATACTGTCTCTTACATACACATGACAATCCACTGAGCCCTCAGTTGAGAATGGAGTCCTGCCTTACCCATCAAAACGTACACCCCTAGAGAAAAATGAGCCTGGCAAGACAATTTGATGTGGTTGATGGATGATTAAAGTACTAACACAGGCCTATTTCAGAAAGATTAAGACTTGATTCATTGGAGAATGACAGGCAGGCCCATTGGCTCTGATAGATCTGGGAGTGCTAATGGGTAGTTGACTTTCATCTCCCGTCGCAATCATATTCTATAATGTTGGAATTGCAGTCTTCTTACAAACTGCCTGTTCTTCTGCTCTAAGTAGCAGTCAATAGACAAATAGGTTCTGGATGTCTAGATACGTGGGGTCTATTTTACCATCTAATGGTTTCTGACCTCCAAATGTTTAAACAAAGAGGAAAATAATGACAATGTTTCATAGAAGTGAATGGGCAAAGAATAAAGTTTGTGGGCAGATCGTGACTCATTGCCACATGACACGCCCAGTAACCTTCCTCTAAAAATTTGTTATCATTGCCTATGGGGGTTGGTGCCCCTGGGATAGTGGGATTATTTCATACTGGAGACTCATAGCTCATACCAAACTGAAGAGGTTACTCATCTCCAATGCACAATTTGTTTACCGGGAGGAACCCATCACTTGTGCTGCATTAAAACTGTCATTCTCTAAGCTGGTGAAGTCACCCTCTGCCCAAATCCTACAGAAGGTTTCTCTGAACATTAAACAGATATTTAAACGAAGCTGTTGGCCCAATAGGAGACGCAGACAACAGTGCAATGGAATCTGAAAGCCCAGAAATGCAGCACAGAAGGTAATGCAAATCTGTTCCCAAGATCCAGCTAGTGTCATTTGTGTGCAAATGAGTTTGTGTGTGTGTCAGGTGGCTGACATACTCTGCAGGAAAATACATATTCTGAAGGAAAATATCAGCTTGTGTCTGTAGTGTCGCAGAGAATAGTGCTGCGGTTTCACTGAAGGACACTCAAGGAGACATTTGCACTTCTATCGCTTTTTTTTTTTTTTAAAGAAACTGGAGATGGAATAGATGTGAGAACAACAAAAAATGATATTAAGGTTCCTTTTGGAGCTGAGTCATTATTTCTGCCAATCATTCACCCTTTCTGAGTAAAATAAACATCAAGACATGGAATCTCAGGTTGGAAAGGACTTTAATTTTCATCTAGTGTGATCCCTCACTAAATGGAGGAATCACTTTTATAACTTCCCACCCTCCTTCCTTCCCTCCCTCCTTCCTTCCTTTTTCTTTTTCTTTCCTTCTTTCCTCCCATCCTTTCTTTTTCTTCTTCTTCTTCCTGTCTGTCTGTCTGTCTGTCTGTCTGTCTCTCTCTCTCTCTCTCTCTCTCTCTCTCTCTCTCTCACACACACACACACACACACAGACACACACGCATTCTCTGCTTCTCTGTAATGTGGTTCACTTATTGATTCTACTTTCACCAGCTTAAATAACAAAGAGAAACATTTTTTTCTCTTTTTTAGCACAATAGTTCTTTAAACATCATGACGTTTGGGTTTACTTTCTTCTAGCTAAACAAAAATCCCCTTATAGCTTGGTTTCATGCCTTTATCACCTCAGTCAATTCTCTCTGGTTACACTAGGGAAAGAAGAAAAACTTTCTTTAGCTGATGTTATTTTAAGATATTTTAAGGTTTAGAATAAATATATATTGGTACCAAAATTGACTATCAATTATGAATATCCTATTAAAAACAAATTAAACTTTGCATGTATTTGTTCATGTTTTAACCATAGTTCACTTCCTCCTCCTACATTTCATGAAACTTTAAGGAATCACCTGCTTGTGCACTGGGTGCTCCAAATAGAGATAGACCATCTTGGTTTTAAATCTAGGATCTATATATGATGACCAGGCTAGAGTTCCCTACAAATGGTCCCTTATCACTACTAATTATGAGAATGTTAATAGCATTAGCTATTTCCTTTAGGAGCTGCACAGACATAAGAAGAGTTAGACACAGTCTGGCTTCAAATAACCTACCATCTAGTCTGGGAGGAAGGCAAAGAAGTAAACAGACTACATATTTATAATAAGGCAAAATTATAAATGAAAGCTGTACTACACAATTATCTTAAATGTTTTGCATTTTTTCAGTTTGTTTTTGAATATATACGAGTATAATACTCCATGTCTACTATTTATCCTCACAAGGGTGAGCAAAAGTTTCTTCAAAACCATTTACATCTAAAATTGAATTTCAGGTATATTACTGGCTTGGAGCTAGTCTAATGATACAATGAACACCTTGGTTGATTTTGCATGGATGGCAAACAAGCTAATCCACAAAAAGCAAATCACCAGGCCATGGCACTTAACTCCTTTAAGCACAAGATTCTCAAAATTATATCATTTGGAGAAGATTCCTCCTAAAAGGTCCCATACTCATTTGGCTTCTTGAAGAGATGGACTGAGCATAATTTAACTTTTCATTGATGACTCATTATCAACACTGCAAACATCAGTCCTCGTACTGGATAATAATACAGCCATGCTGTCAGTACTCACCGAAGAAGTAAGACTGTTTTTGTTGTAATTGGGGTTTATACTCCTCAAGGGTTCAACTATTGTGACCTTGAGTTTATCGATTCAGTGAAGGTTAATGTGCAATATTCTCACCTCCCTCCTCTGAAATGAGGTTGTTCTGTGCTTCTTCTCAGAGCAAGTTCATGGATGTTGACATGGTCGAGAACACGCCTTAATCAGGAAGTAATAATATAGATAGCCCTTAGTAAATCACCTGCAAATTTTACATCACATTCAAACTAACATCAAAGGACTCTAGATTCAGAGGGAAGTATTGGGTAAGGAAGCAGTGTTTTGGAAGGGCAGCATGGAGTCTGAGTGATGCCTGTGGACTGGCTTAATGTCCTTATGCTTCTCTCCCATCTCACACCAGTCCTAGGTCACAGGTTTTCTGGACAGCCTCGCAAAACACAAGGTTATGTCCCTTATCTTTTCCATGATTCTGTTGTTCAGAAGACACTCTCCGCTCAGGATTCCTGCTGTCAGAGTGATCGAACTAGCCAACACCTGAGCACTAGACAAAAGATGCGTTATTATCATTAAGGCAGAAAATATCTTTGGAGTTAGAATACTATCATATGAGGAAAGCAGTTTTTAAAAATTATTTACACCTTGTTTTAAAAGAAAAAACATAAGATCAAGTTAGAGTATCAAATATGATCATCTGTGGTCATTCAATTCAACATGTATTCATTAAGTGTCTGTGATATGACAGGTACTGAAACACAGGGGTAAGTCACAATAAATTCTGCCTCCAGAATCTGACAGACTAGAAAAGGAAACAAACCCCTACAGCTCTTACAATTCAGTGTAGTAAGTGCTGTAATAGGCATGAAAATTGAGCTAGGAAAGCATGGAGAACAGAAAACATCAAATGGAGAAAGCACTAAGTGAGGTTATCAAAGGATGGAATGGAATTTAAACAAAGAAGATAGGATTTAAGGTTGCTTGTAAATGATGCATAAAATGCAGAAGAGAGGGAAGGACAATTTTGACAAAAGTGACAACAGAAACAAAGCTCGGTGGAATTGCTATGCCACGACTGTCATGAAGGCCTAAGGTTTGTTTGTTTGTTTGTTTGTTTGTTTGTTTGTTTTTTAAGTCAGGTTTAGAGACTGAGGGAAGGTTAAATCAAATACCATGGTAAGGAATTTGGAGAATTTCAGGGTGTGTGTGTTGTGGGGTCGCATGTAATTTAAATTAGGAGAATGACAAGGTAAGTTTTAGTTTTTTAATTAAAAATAAATGAAAGCAATGTGAAAAATGCCCTGGAATTGAAGGAACTGGAAATGGAGAGACCAATAAAAAGTTAGTTGGAATGGGTTACAAAAGGGATGTGGAGGGCCTGATATACAGAGGTATCAGGCATACAGAGGTAGGAATGTATTCTAGAGAGCTATCTGGGTTTGGCTCGAAAGTGAAGGAGAAAATGGATTCCAGGATAACTGCTGGTTTTCTGAGTTGTGAGACTTAATGGATTATAACACAAGTCTGAGAGGGGAAATGTCCAGTTTGTTGTTCTGGATAAAATACCTTCGGTATGCACGCAGGGCATGTAGGGATGCCAGTTTTAATTGGCAGTTGGCAATCTGCATGCTCTGAGGACTGAGATTAAGTGGCTGGCCGCATGGACCAGGTAGGATAGGGAAAGATGATAATGGGATGACAGGATGTGAGCCTGTGTTTGAACAAGTTAAGTGAGCATAATTTCCGAAGCCTAAATTGGGATATTTATTCAGATGAATATATACAAGTTCTGACAATTCAGTTCACAAACTTGTTGCAATGATGTTGCTAAACTTTTTTGATTTCAGAGGGATTATTCATTATGAATTTGTACCAACTGAACAAACAGTGAACCAAGTTTACTGTTTGGAAGTGCTGAAAAGGCTGCATGAAAAAGTTAGACGACTTGAGCTTTTCTCCAACAACTCTTGGCTCTTGCATCACGACAATGCACCAGCTCACACAGCACTGTCTGTGAGGGAGTTTTCAGCCAGTAAACAAATAAATGTACTGGAACACGCTCCCTACTCACCTGATCTGACCCCCAATGACTTCTTTCTTTACCCAAAGATAAAGGAAATATGGAAAGGAAGACATTTTGATGACATTCAGGACATCAAGGGTAATACGACAACACCTCTAATAGCAATTCCCGAAAAAGAGTTCCAAAATTGCTTTGAAGGGTGGACTAGGCGCTGGCGTCAGTGCATAGCTTCCCAAGGGAAGTACTTTGAAGGTGACCGTAGTGATATTGAGCAAGGAAGTATGCAGCACTTTTTCTAGGATGAGTTCAAGAAATTAATTGTCCTACCTGGTATGTACTTCCAAGTGTTATGAGACAAATCACTTCGAGTGGACTGTCCCAGAAAATTATGTTGTTTTGTAAGTAAACAAACAAGTGGTCAAAACAACCAGAGAAATAATTGAGTGAGATTACCCTGGGGTGGGAAGGAGACTTCAAGATTCCCACTATCTGAAAGTAGAGCGCTCCTATGAAAACTTTCATAAGTAGAAAGGACATAAAGTGAAGAAGCAATTGCCATCTGTTTATATGGAAAAAAATTTGAGCATTCCCAGATCCAAAATTCAATACATGCGCAATCTTTTTATTTCATTCACCATGACTGAAACTCTTAATTATGGGCAGTTTTACGCTAAGTGTAACATCCTTACAAGCTCTCTTATGTTTTTTGGATACCTTCCTAACAGATGCCAAAAGTAAACACAAAATAAATCCAGATAAAGTGCAGATGATCAGACACAATTCGAAGCTCTTGAGCTTGGTGCCAAGATCCTGAGTGTAGTTCCCAGAAAAGGAGCCTGGCAGGACCACTGTCGCTGCTGTGGGTCCTCGCTGCCCCTATTAGGGCTAGCTGCAAAACCAACACTGAACACAATTTTCATTTTTTGCCTTTTTTGTTTGTTTGTTTTTGTTGAAGTGAAAATCCTGTGGATTTCTTTTGGTTAGTTAAAAACAGGTACTAGAGTAGGTCTTTCATAAAAGCGAAGTGGCTTAACGCCAACTTTCAGACAGCCTATTGAATTGCTTGCCTCTCCCTTTGGTCATAAACGCACCATGGTGCGTTTTCCTAAATATTTGTTTCCATAGCATCTTTTTTTTTTTTTAATAGGGATCTCATTTATTGTCCTGTCTCCTTTTATACTCAATTCATTTGAAATCATAATGGTTCCTATTAGTTAGGCTTCATTTAAAACTATCATTGATTGTTTAGACATCCATCCTTAGAAATTTATTTGAAACTGAAATTCTTCTTTTTTTTTTTTTTATTAGTTTCAGGTGCACAAGACAAGGTAATACTTAGACGTTCATCATTTATATCCCTCACACTGTGGACCCTCTTACCCCATCCCCCATCCACTATCCCTCCAACATCACACCGAGCCATCTCATTATATATATATATAAAATTATAGTTGGCATTCATTATTGTTCAGTTTCAGGTGTACAGTACATTGATCAAGCATCTGCATCTTCCCTGAGGTGGTCTCCCAAATGGGACACGTGTCCATCAGATACCCTACAAAATCTTTACAACATTATTGATTACGTTCCCCAAATTATTTTTCAAAAACCCTGAGGCCATTTTGTGGTTACCGACTGTTTTCTAATCCCCTCACCTTTCCCCTTATCCCCACCCCCCCGCCCATCTAACAACCCTCAGTTTTTCCTCTTTGTCCCCAAAACTGTTTCTGATTAGTTCATTCACTTATTCTTTTCTTTAGATTCTGCATATAAGTGAGATCATATGGTACTTGTCTTTAATTTTATCTTTCTTTCTTCATTTTTAATGCCATTGGTACTTTTTTAAAATTAAAATCTATTGGGGTGACAATGGTTAATAAAGTTACATAGATTTCAGGTGTACAATTCTGTATTACATCATCTATATATCACATTGTGTGTTCACCACCCAGAGTCAGTTCTCCTTCCATCACCATATATTTGATCCTGTTTACCCTCTTCTACCATCCCCCATCCTCCTTACCCTCTGGTAACCACTAAACTATTGTCTGTGTCTATGAGTTTTTGTTTATTTATTTGTTTGTCTTGTTCCTTTGTTGTTTTCAGTTTTATATCCCACATATCAGTGAAATCATAAGGTTCTCCACTTTTCCTGTGTGACTTATTTAGCTTAGCATAATAATCTCAGGGCCCATCCATGTTGTCGCAAATGACAGTATTTCATCTTTTCTTATGGCAGAATAGATTTGCATTGTGTATATATACAACATCTTCTTTATCCAATCATCTATTGAAGGACACTTTGGTTGTTTCCATGTCTTGGCAACTGTGAATAAAGCTTCAAAAAGCATCACAGCACATATATCTTTACAGATAAATATTTTCGGATTTTGGGGGGAGATACACAGGAGAGGGGTTGCTGAGTCATATGATAATTCTATTCCTAAATTTTTGAGGAACCTCCACACTGCCTTCCCTAGCAGCTGCACCAGTCTGCATTCCCACCAACAGTGTATGAGGGTTCCTTTTTCTCCACAGCCTCTCCAACACTTGTTACTATTTGTCTTGTTGATGATAGCCATTCTGACTGGGGTGAGGTGATTACTCATTGTGGTTTTTATTTGCATTTCTCTGATAATTGGTGATGTTGAGCATCTTTTCATATGTCTGTTGGCCATCTGTATGTCCTCTTTGGAGAAATGTCTATTCAGGTCCTCTGCCCATTTTTCAACTGGATTGTTTTTTTGTTGTTGAGTTGTATGAGTTCCGTATATATTTTAGATGTACCAGAATTAGCTCAAAATAGATCAAAGACCTAAACATAAGACCTGAAACAATAAACTGCATAGAAGAAAACATAGGTACTAAACTTATGGACCTTGAGTTTAAAGAGGATTTTATGAATTTGACTCCAAAGACAAGGGAAGTAAAAGCTAAAATAAATGAATGGGACTATATCAAACTAAAAAGCTTCTGCACAGCAAAAGAAACCACTGACAAAATAAAGAGGCAACCAACCGAATGGGAGAAGATATTTGCAAGGGAGAAGATAGTCCCTCTTATAAGGGACTAATATCATATCATCTTTCATAAGGTGGCAATGAGGGGAGCACAGCAGACACAGCTTGCCCGGCCGGTTGTACCTACTGTTCTTTCTGAGTCCTGGCTAATTGTTTAGGCCTTTGTTACTGGCTCTCCCAGTGAACTGGCCATTCGAAATATAATGAACTACATACTTTCCATGGTACAGAGGTTCTTTTATATTTTTAAAATTTTTATATTAAAAATTTAAAAGAAAACCTCAGCAGTTGATTATTGGAAGAAGAAAGTTCCACATTCTTCCTATTCTCCATTTGGCTTGGGCTTTTCATTGATCTAGATTTTATTGGATAGAAAAACACGTACAGCAAACAGTTGTCACCCCCTCCTCAGAAAGGACCAAGGGTTTTTGGTAATCATGCTGTTGCAGCAAACTATTCACTGAATCTGTTTTCAAAAGCAATCCATTTTACTGTGTCATTGGTATCTCCAAAGGAGGATGGTCTAAAATATGAAAATGTGCAATAAACCTTGATAAAGCCGCAGGAATCGCGCCCACACACCTGCAACAGAATTCCGCCAGCACTTCTGAGCATGCAAGTTACTACACACTTTATCAGGGGAAGGACGGAATTCACACCCTGGGAAAATGCTAACAGAAAATGTATCTCGGCGTTCATCAGGCTTTCGAAGGTGGGCACTCTTTTTCACAAAATGTGAATGTCAGAAATGCGATGCCCAAGTCCACATGTTTAAGAGAACCAGCCACCAACACTAACATTCTAGTCACGGACTACAAGCAGTTTGTTCTGGAGTTCATTCCAAGGGGGTAATGACTAGGAAAATGACAAAGAAAACTGTTACTGACCATTAGTGAGCAATCACTCTGTCATATTACAGAGATAATTTAGACAAATGTGGGGTTTTGCTGTCTCCCAGGGAGACGGGCTGCTGATGTCTTTGACAATGGCAACCCACTCACGGGTTGTTTTTGACAAATGTATTTTTTCATCAGGCAGATGTAAAATAGTCATGTGTGCCTGCCCATTGGATGTAGTAATAGCTCATTTTAGAAGTTTGTAAAAAAAAAAGAAGTCTGTCAATTTCCTGTGTTTGATGCCAAGGGAAACATGTTGAAATGCCCCTCCAAGGCTTTTCAGACACCGAGGAAAGCAGAGTTTGGAAACATAAGGTATTTAATAAATGATTGCCGAGCATACCATATTTTTGTTTAATTGACTTCTATTATTTTAGCAGCTGCTAATTATGCACTGTTGATATTTGGAGGCCTGGTAACAGATTTCTCTGTTCCATCTGGATAATCTGATTTTTCCAGAATGGACTTTTCCCACTCCAACATTAGTAAGATTTTGGCTGCTTCATTTTGAGGGCAATGATCAAATCAATTCAAAATGAGTAGGTAGATAGTAGTTTTCAAGGGAAAAGATAAAATTTACCCAGTGTTGCTGGCAAAATATTTCATTTTATTTCCGATGCCATCAGTGTCATTTAGTGCCAAGAAGAAAAGAGTGACTGTGTCCATTTTGGGGGGGGGATAATAGACATGTAAACTCAGAATATTTTATCTTAAAAAAATATTGAGCACAAATGGCCCCAGAGTATATTCTATTTATTAAGCAGTTACAGATACTGCTTCAAGAGTTGAATCCTGTGTTTGTTTGTCGTGGGATGGAGTAGGGCAGGAGAAGGGAGTTGAGTGTGGTGGGGCTCAAAGTGAGCTACTGCAATGCACTGGTTGTGGAAATGAGAAAGGCTCTCAGATTTTTGTAAAATTTGGTTTCCTCATGTGTAGAAAGAAGTGACAATAGCATCTTTTTCTTTTTTTTAAGGATTGTTGTCAGAATGACATACGATTTTTAAAATGCCAAACCCACCTTGAAATAACCAAAGGTGGTTTTACTTACTATGATGCATGTCTCAGGGATAACGGGAAGACTCCCCCTTACCTGCCTGTCCTAATAGACAGGAAGACAAACAGCTATTATACATAGACATTCCAATGATTAGCTCTCATCCTGTTTATCAGCTACTTTGCTTTTTCCTTTGTGTTTGCTCACGTCGTATACACATTTGTTGCTTGCACATAGGTATTTTGATTTTATTTTCATGTGGCTAATGAAATGCTTGGTAGGTGAGTGGCTGCCCCATTGCGGAAGCCTGGGCAGTGGGACTCGCTGCCCAGGGGAGGGGACTAAGGATCAGTTACATGTTTAGGTCTGTCCAGTCTACCAGGACGCAAGCTCAGTCACTGTATTGGTGCTGCGAGCGTCTGGAAGGGCTGTCTCCACATTTCAGTCTCTTCCTGAAAGTCAAGGGGACATTAACCCCTCAACAGGGCCCTATGTCCCTGAGTGGTACTCGTGACATGAGTGGGGAACAAAGTCCTGACACACAGGTTCAGATAGAGTGAGTAACACAGCTTTATTTGGGAGCCAATGTCCCTCCAGAGGCCAATGCTCTAATAAGCACAGAAGGTTATACAGAATAGAATCGAATTGAATAACGAACCAAGTCCTAGAGTCAATCGAGATGGAGAAGGTCCCTGGTCTGGGAGAGATGACTGGGCCCACGATGGATCTGAGGCAAGCTGGTCTTGCAAAAAAGAACTTCAGAGAGTGCTGATATCATAGTTTGCACGCTGCGGAGGGTCTTAGCTGGAGCGCCCAGACAGACTTCTCACGGCATTGCAATTGGAGTTCTGCTTTTATCCTCTTTTTCTTGTACTTGTTTACTTCTTAGGTGATAACCAGAAGATGTTTGCCACGAGTTGTTTACCTCATAGGTGATAACCAGTTGTTGTTTTTTAAATGTGTTTATCACTTGATTTTGTGATGCTCAGTTTCACATAAAAACATGTTTTTCACTTCACTCTTATCAGTCTCACGCATGTGTGGCCATATTTCTAGCTCACGTCCCGACTAGTAAACAACTTGTTTTGCAAACCTCAATCCAACATATATAATACATTTTATATGTTCTACACAATTGGGCTGCTCGGGCTACCATAACAAAATACCATAGACTGGGTAGATTAAACAACAGAGATTTATTTTCTCACAACTCTGGAGACTAGAAGTCCAAGATAAATGTTCTAGCTAATTCGGTTTCTGGTAAGAGTTCGTTTCCTGGCTTGTAGAGGACCCCCTGCATTCTCACTACTAGGTGCACAACACGTGGACTTTCTTGGTGTGTGAGCATAGAGAGCTTTTTCTCTCTTCCTCTTCTTTTAGGGCCGCCAGTCCTATCAGATCAGGGCCCATCTCCATGACCTCATTCCACCTTAGTTACCTCCTAAATACCATATATATCTCTAAATACCATCACAATGAGGGTTAGGGCCTCAACTTATGAATTTAGGGGAGTTGGGGGGTGGAAGGGGAGAGACAATTCATTCCTTAGTAGTCACCATCAAAGAGAAGGACATTTTCAGAGATCCCAAATCCCTACTCTTAAAAACTACTCTCAGAAATTGTCAGTAAAATAAAATACAGGGAATCCCCACAGACTTAAATGTTAATAAGTGGAGGTTTTATTTAGATAAAGGGGAAATATTCTAAAACCTCTAATTGCATCATTCCTTTTAGGTATAATATCTGATAATATCTTTTGAGAATTTCATGCATATTCTTGAAATTTGATTCTTTTTAATCCTAAATAAACACATGGCCTGTGGTTTAAGTTCAATCAGCTAAAGATCTTTCTTTACCTCTAAAACATCTAATGTAGACTTGTTCAATCCTAGTTGCACACTAGAATCACCTGGAAAGTTTGTTTCTTTATTTTGGTTTTTGTGGGTTTTTTGTTTGTTTGTCAATACTAATTCCTGGGTTCTTTCCAAGGTCACTTAAATCAGAATCTCTCGGGGTGGGTGCTGGCTTTAGTAGACATTCCAGGACATTCAAATTCACTACCAGGGTTTAGAATGACAGATATGATTTCTAACTTTGTCTCAATTGTGTTAGGGCCAGGACTTACTTTCTATGAAAAAATGAAATCAAAATGTAATAAGATAAACAAATCATTATATAAACTTTCTATGTAGAGGGCAGCACTGCTGAAGCAGAACCGTTGACCTGTATAGCAATCACCCAAAATGTTCCTCTCTCAGCTGATGTATGAAAGCCTTAATTCAATATAGAAAGGACTCCAAAACCCACAATGGCTCCCATCTCACTGATACTAAAAGCCAAGGTACCTACAGTGGCCTATAAAACCTTTACTGGCCTTGTTTTATGTCCTTGATGTCATCTCTCCTGTTCTCTGCCTTGTTGACTCTGTTCTAGCCAACTTACCTCCTTCCTCTCTCTACCTCGTGGCCTTTGTATTAACCCTTCCACCCTCTTAGAATGCTCTTCCCCAAATATCCACGTGGCTTGGGTCCTCGTGTCCTTCCAGTCGTTCATTCAAGTGACACCTTTCTAACAAGACCTCCCTTTACTCCCCTATTTACCACCCAAAACCCACACCCCACTTGTGTCCATGGCACTTTTGGTCCCTAGTGCCCATAGCATTTCTCCGCTTCCAAAACACTGTAGCAGTTTCTCAGTTATCACATTTGTTGTGTATTGCTGGTCTCCTACCATTAGAGTGTATGCCTCACAAAGACAAGGACCTTTATGGCACTGAAGTGTCCCAACCATCTGGAAAAGCGCCTGGTGCATAACAGCCACTCAGCACGTCATCATCAAATGAATGAATGAAATGCCTGCCGGGGCTTCTGACTTCATGTCCTGCTCGACTCCCTGGACAGGATCCCTGGCCATTCCTGTCATTATTTCAGGCTTTCAGACTTCTGACTTCTAGTCCAGTACTTGCCTACCGCCTAAGCCAGGTAGGGAAAGAAGAAGGACAAATCCTAGCCCACAGCCACTCTAACTCTGTTCTGGCATTCCATTGTCAATAAGGAAACAAAGAAAACTAAATCCAGCTACCCCGACAGAAAGAATTAATTCTACAGCTTTTGAAGATATTCCATGATATCCCAGGGGCTTGATTATAATCTGTTTTATATCTTGGATTTTGCTCTTTGAGGGAGAGAGGAACTTTCCTCAAACAGAAATCTTTTAATTAGTAAGGGCAGCAGAACTAATGACTGGATATTGTCTATGTTTATCATGTACAGCTCTAAATTCAACATTATTCAATGAGCAAAATTCCCACCAAAAGGTTTATTACTTAGCCTGATTTCAACCCTAGTGAAAAATGTTATGGAGATAGATAAATCTACGCATGAATCCTAATTTCCTATACTTTGAATTAATAGCTTTTGCCTCACTTCCTGCTTCTGATTCACATTTAAATGAGGTCAAGTATATGGTGATGGAAGGAGACTTGACTTTGGATGGTGAACACACAATGCAATATATAGATGATGTATTATAGAATTGTACATTTGAAACCTATATAGTTTTATTAACCAATGTTACCTCAATAAATTTAATAAAATTAAAAAAAAATTTGCTCTCCAGAAACCCCTGATTCAAAGCAGCAAAATCTGCCCCCTTAGGAAAACAAAAACAAGATCGGAATTGAGCATCTTGTTTATTTTTTCTTTTTTCATCATTAGCATGGGGTTTATTTTAAGTGAATACAATGATGCTGAAATTCTAATTGGATCTTATTGGGGCTTTTCCAACTTTAGTATGTGGTTTTAGGAGAGAAAAAAGCTGTCGTATAAACTCATCTTTAGCAACATGAGTAATAGAGAGGAAATTGAAGTCAGAGGTAAATGGCTTTGAGTCACATATTCTTTTAGCTCCATCAGGTTTGACACATTATTGAGGAACCTTTTAGTGAAATTACGAAGCTTTCATGTTGCTCTCTCTTAGTTTTCTGTGGATGGCTGGTGGGAGAAAAAAATTATGAGCAGTCAATAAAGCGTTGCCTTTTTCATTTGTGGTTTCCTTTTTTGTTTTTTTCCCCGTCATATAGCTGCATTTGCCCATATTGTTCATCATTCACCTAATTTGTTGGAAGTGGTCATTCGGGGCATGAGGAATCAAGGATTTTGTAACACAACTCATCCCAAGGAGGAGTGGATTAGGCCCCATAATAGGACTAGTAAGAATGCCTTTTGTTCTAAGGAAAAGGGTGATTTTTCTCTCAGTTAATGAGCATCTCTCAACTCAACTCAACTCCTGCTGATTAATATCTGAGCTCTAAGGATGGAACTGTATTTTTGAGAGAATTTACGTAAAAGCAAAAATCAAGGAACAGATAGATGTCTCCCCACCTTAACCTAGGGTACCACTGGCGTTATAGAAGTCAAGGCCATGGGTAAGAGGCAGCCCTGTCCATTCTCTGTATCTTAGCCTATGGGAATGCCACCATGTGGAGTTGTTCAGTGCACAACTTAGGCAGCTAGATACAAAGGTTCTTATCTAAAATATTAATTCTACTCACTGGTGGACTAGCAGACAGGAGTGAGGGAGAAGAAAGGCTCAACACCAGGAAATCTGGTTTTGAAAGTTAATTTAGTTACCCATGACTGAGAAACCTTAAGAACGTTATTTCAACCTTCTGGACCTCAGTTTCCTGATCTGTAAAACAGATGGACTTGTAATAAATTCTCTGGGGTTAAAATTATACAACTGATTGTACCCCTTTATGCCTTTTGCCATCATACAGTGAGAAATAGCAGTGCCAAGGACCTAGTTTTTAGGGGCAGTGCTTTGGTCCATTTGAGAACTTTTCTGCACACTCTGCGGCTCATTTCTCAGAAAGAATCCTCCTAGGACAGGCATCGTTTTGCACATAAGCCAGAGTTACCAGCGTGATGGCTCAGCTTCAGCACTTCACAATAGACCCCTGATTAGTCATGAGCAGGGGTTGAGTCAGCCGTACCTCCTTCTAAATATGGGTTTGGTTGTGCCGTGAAGTGACTCCAGCCGGAGCTACGTACATAGGCTGCATCCCAGAGTCAGGAGACAATCAGCACAGCAAACCTATTTCTCTGATTTTTCACTCCTCAGCCCTCTTGTCATGCAGCGTGTTCAATTTCATGATCCAATAGTATGGCTTCCAGAAAGGGAATGTTGCGTGAGGATTCCAGTGCCCCTGCCCATCTGCTTTTGGAACATGAATTGTGCTCATAGAAACGTCTCTTAAAATATTAAGATGGGGAAAGAAGACTGTGTGAGTCCTTCCATACGTTCAACAAAAAGATGCGTGTGCTGCCTTTTAAAATGCTCTAGAACAAAATGATGGAACTTCCAGATTTCTTTTTAGGAGGCCAGAATAACAGTAATACCAAAATCAGACAAAGGTGGTGGAAAGAGGAAAAACAATTCTCACTTCTGAATAAATATCAATGGGAAAAGTTTAAATAAAATAACACTAAATAGAATTCGTCAGTAAACTAAAATAATAGTACTGTAGGGCAAGTAGAGTTTAACATAGAGACTGAGCCCTGACTCTGGAGCCAGATTATCTCTGTGTGAATGCTGGCTCTGCCGTTTAATAGCTGTAGGATCTTGAGAAAGTTACTAAACCTTCTGTGCCTCCATTTACTTATCTGTAGAATGGGTATAATTATAGTACCTAACTGGTCAGTTGTTGTGTGGATTAAATTAGATACTATACTCGTATATGCAGTGCTTAGAATAGGGCCTGGCATATAAGTTAGCCTTTATTTTTGTTATTATTTTCCAGGAATGCACAGTATGAGTCAGGGGCCAAACTTTCTCCTAAATAAAACGATCTTTTTTTTTTTCCCCAGCACAATTTATTAAATAATAGGTTATTTTCTGACTTATTCGAAATAACCACCTTTCCCATGTTAATAAAATCATACAGTAACTACCATCTGTTATCCTTGTGCTTATCCTTGATTTTATAGAGATTAAGTACCTTGCACAATGGCACAACGTAAGTAGATGGCAGAGCCAGGATCACAAAGCAGACTGGGTTGGCTCTCAAGAGTACTTTAAACCAGAGTACGTGGATGCCTCCCTTAGACTTACATTCAGACCCCAGTGCTTGTTCTCTGGAGAGTGTGTCTAGTTGATGAACTATCTAGTCATGTAAACATAAATGCTGGATACAGTGAACTACAGTAGTCCTCACGTAACATCCTTGATAGGTTCTTGGAAACTGCGAATTTATGTGAAACAATGTATAAAGAAACCAATTTTACCATAGACTAATTGATATTAACAAGAATTAGGCTCCTACGGCACGTTTCGGGTCACAAAAATATCACCGAACTTCTCAAAAAAGACCCCAAACACTTCTAATATTAAACATGAAATACATGTTAGCTATCTATACATTTTAAAAAGATGAATAAAAATAAGTAAAAATTCTTTTCCAACCTCCTTATTCCATTTTGGGGTTGGGGTGGCCGAAATCTATCCTCGCAGCTCAGGGTGCAGACAGAACCCCATCCTGGACAGGACGCCCTTCCATCACAGGTTAAGTACCCCACATACCCCACACTCACTCAGACTGGGACCATGTAGACAAGCCGAGTAAAGTAACTGCACATCTTTGGGATGTGGGAGGCAACCGAAGTGCCCACACAGACATGGGGAGAATGTGCAAACTC
Organism: Rhinolophus hipposideros; assembly: GCF_964194185.1. NCBI lineage: Eukaryota > Metazoa > Chordata > Mammalia > Chiroptera > Rhinolophidae > Rhinolophus > Rhinolophus hipposideros. The sequence continues at coordinate 11,799,405 of NC_138047.1, read as the reverse complement.
CACACAGATAGTGGTCCCAGCCGGAATCAATTTTTTTTCCCTCATCAACATTATAACAAAATGACTTTGAATGAAATGATGTTATACAAGGACCTGCTGTAACTGGATTGGACCTGTCATTCAGGCTTCTGTAACACCCACCGGTCCAGGGCAGGGGAAATACCAAATCAGCTATTTGCCCAATAGACAGGATAGGGTAGAGGAAAAAAAAAAATTATTCTTTATGACCGTGAACATGGAATACATACAAAAGGCTTTTAAAGAATTTTCTGACTCATCAACTCTTTCAAATTCCTCTCTATATATCTAGTTGCATTTCAGTATGAAGTTGCCATTTTCCAAGCTTTTTTGCCTCTACTAAAACAGAGAATACAAATTTTACTTAGGCAAGCAACATCCTCTCTATTGTTACTTCAACTGTAATAATGTGCCAGCCAGTGAATATTAAGTAAACACTTTATCCCTGTATCCTCTCCAAAATACTGCTTACCTCGAAGGACTTGCTATGAGAGTTCTTGCTTTGTGACACATTTGTTTTGCAGAAAAGCTTTTCACCTAACAATTTGCACATTCCAAAAAGTCAAAAGAAGAGTGAAGAAAATTAGATCTTTGTGGTTTTTGAGAAGATAATTGTCAGAGTGGTGATGGCAAGATCCAGCTGGCAGTAGACAGAAGAGTGAAACAGGGAAGTAAGTGGAGATAGTAAATGTGTTCAACTCTTTTGAAATCTTTGACCATCGGGAGAAAGATATAAAGCAGAGGACTTTGAAATGGAAAAATCTGAGACTTTTTACAGGTTTAAGAGAAAAGATATAGTAGAAAAGATTAAAAATACAGTATGTATATGGGAGGAGGTGAGGACGGGGAGGTTGAAATTAATTGATAATAGGAGTCTAATCATGAAGGAATTCAAGAGGCGTATTCTTTTCTATTTTATTTTATTTTTTTGTGTGTGGGGGAGGATTATTGAACAGGAGACAATACAACTCTTTGAGACTAGTGAGAAGGTGGGAGAAAATGTGGATACAGATCATTTATAACAGGCTGTTGGCGAGAAGTAGTTCAGGCAACTTTGAGGAGGGACCCGTACTGGTATGAGGGAATTGGGGTGGAGAAGGCAACTAAACCTAGCTCCAAAACCTTCAGTAATGAGAGGGAGAGGGCCATGGATGACAGGTTGAAGAAGTCATATGTGGACTATTTTGAGCTAAAAGCAGCTGAGCCCCTGTGGGTTCAAGAGAAACTTCTGCTCCCTTCCCCCACCCCATTTAACTACCAAGAAGAATTTGATTAGAGGGCTTGCCCATAAGATTATCGGAGATAACCGCTTTTGACCTATTTATAAGGCAGGGTGAATAAATAGCATCCTGCACATTTTACCATTTATGTTAAAAACAATAATTAATGATGATAAAGAATTAGATATTAGAGGTCAAGCCCTTGGAAAGGGAACAGATTCTGCTGACTCCACAGTTTCTTTTTTATTTTCCTTGATCAGTATACAGCTTCTGTGCGCCCCATGCCTATTGCAGATTTTCAGTCTGAAAAGTCAGTATCCAAGGGCATATTTTAAATTAATCAAACCTGTTTCTGAGAGATAAGCTAAATTGGTTCTTTAAAAGGAGAATGTGCAGTGCAAACTTATGTATTCATTATTATATTTAGCTTCAAGAAATAGCCTTACATAACCCCAAAGTGGATTTCAATGATGACTAAAACCCAACTTCAGGTTTGAAGCTGCTACAAAATCTCTTAAAAGTATATGCTGTCATCATTTTCTGTAGTCATATAGGTTGCATTCAATATGTTGTCAACTGTTTTATACATTTACGTTATAATTTGTATTATGGGAGTGATAGCGAGTCAAATCAATAAATGCTTATTAAACACCTGTATATACTATATGTATAGGAAAGGAGTGTAAGATACACTTTGTCTACCCAAGGAGTAAAATCTTGCTGACCAACAGACTGAGACACATAGACACAGTCATAGATAAATACAAGTATATGGAGATGACTCAAAATTCATGGTTTCCAAAAATTATGACATGCTCTTGCAATCTATCAGTTATTGTTTGATCATAGCCTGATCATAGCCTAAAGCCTAGCTCTTTCTAAACTAATTGCAGTTTACGGAAACCTTAGATTGAGGCATGTTTTCTTTACCTAATGGGAGATTACCTTCCATTATCCTGGGTTTGAGAGTCGTTTTAATGAAACATTAGCACATAAGCCTTAAGTAGCCTATTAAAAGAAGAACTTCAGAAAAAAATGAGTAAGGTATCTGGAACCATTTCATTGACAGCAAATCTCCTTCTGAAAAATACCCTAAAATCTTTAGGTCTCTATTGATTTCTTCTAGTAAGAACTTGAGGATTTCTAGATTATTGACCACTTAATGGAAGATAATTTTTATTTTGGTTGTCCCAGTGCCCACCAAAGTAGTTAGCATACAGTAGGCATTCAATATTTTCTGCTTGTTTAGTTTAAAAAAAAATGAATGAATGAATGAACGTCTTTTTTAGAACAGTGTTAAAATGCAAGATCAATTAGCACAATTTAAGTTTGGATAAGGTATCTTCTAAATAAACTAAGCCTGTATTTTAAATGATCATTAAGTTATTTCCAGTGCTTGCCTTTGATAGTTGGCTGAAGCATACATCAACAGCTCATTCAATACTAGAGCAACGTTGTTGAAATATTGCTGTATTCTTTTGACTTTGAAAGTATAATATGGAGATTAAACTCTTTTTGTAAATGTAATGAGGCAGATGATCCAAAAAAAACCCCTTCTGGTTTAAGTAAAGAAATGTTATTACTTCTGGGCTTTCCCCTTGATTTCCAGGTGATATCACTGCTATTAAAGTTTTCATTTCCAGAGCTGTAGTCTCTCATCTTTTGATTTTATGGTCGGCAATGAAATAGAAATGTCCTCATAAAATAGATTGTTGAAATACTACTAGTAACTTTTAATATTCTCACTCTTGAATGACAGGAGTAGTACCTGATGAGAGAGCTCTCTGTGGCCCACAAGATGGAAGGTGACTCTTCAGAATGTAAAATGAGACTAACCTCTAGTTGTTCAAGTGAAAGTAAAAGAGCAATTAATGGTTGCAGAGATGCCATAAACTAAATGTTTGTCTTCTTTCCCCAAAATTCATCTGATGCAAGTTAATCCCCAATGTGATATATTTGGAAGTGAGGCCTTTGGGGTGATTAGATTATGAGGGTGGAGTCCTTATGAACGGGATCAGTGCCCCCTGAAAAGAGACCCCAGAGAGCTCCCTTGACCCTTCTGCCATGTGAGGACACAGTGAGAAGATGGTTCTCACCAGATACCGACTACTGGTGCCTTGATCTTGGACTTCTTAATCTCAGAAACTGTGAGAAATAAATATTTGTTGCTTAAGCCACCAGGTCTATGGTATTTTGTTATAGCAGTCCCAACAGATTATGTGAAGATACATGTAGATTCCTATTGCAGTCGGGTAAGTGTAGAAATCCCTCCTTGATCACACAATACCTAAAAGCTAATTTTTCTATGGCTACATCTTAGCAGTCACTATGAGTTCCCCCTTCCATAATCAGAAAGGCCCTCACAAGTGAACCCCAGCTAACTCCATTATGGATGATCCAGTACCATAGGGAAAAACTACAAGCAATTGCCACCTGGAAGCCTGGACATTCTGAAAGCATGTCATTACAGGCGGGAACCATTATCGTGGAGGTTGCTATGGTTTCTGTGCTACACTTTCTGCTCTCTCAATGGTTGGATGATTTTAGTTAATCAATGGCAGGCCACAGCATAATCATTTTCTCTTCAGAGAACACAAGGAAAAAGAACAAGCCTGGAGTCTTTTGCACAATGTCACTGCTGACAGTTATTTTTTTACTACGAAAGAAAGACATGTTCTTATTCTAAATGAAGAGCAGAAAAGGAAAGTTTGGAGAAAATTGAAATCACTGTCTAAACCAGGCTAGCTTCTTGAGAAGCACCAGAAAAGCTGTTCTCCCAAATTGTCTTCTTAGAATATTTTTTATTAAGATGCTCACCCAGGAGGACATGAGGGAGAAATAGTTCCTGCTGCACAAAGATTCTTGGAATTGTCTCATTACCTCTGCAAGATGTCTGGGCATCAAGAATCCATAGTGAGAACTCACCGTTGTCCTACCTAAAGGCAATCACTGCTTCAGGTTTTTACAGTTTGTTTACTGGATATTATTAAGGGGAAAAACCACTACTCCACATAGTATAAGCACAGATAAAACATGGAAAAGAATCTTATTAAGTGAAGCAGAGAAATAGAGAATCATCACAGTAAAAACACAAAAGAGGCTTAGGAGATCATTCAGATAACTGAATACTCAAAAATTGGTACCAATTTTCCTTTCTAATCCCAAGAGTTGATTGGGTATAATCTAAGTATGTCACATTCATTAGATTGCTGGTGTGTTTAATAAATTTAAATTTGGGGCAGACATTGGCATGAGGGCCAACAAGAGACACTCTTTGGCCACCTGCATACAGAGTCCATTCCATTCCCTCTTACCTTGGAGAGAGGGAGCAGCATGTGAAAGTCACAGGGAAGCCTGGATGTAATTCAGGACTTCTGAGTTGAAACATCAAAGGAGATGAGTGATGGAAATTGCAAAGGAAGCAAGGTTCATGTTTTGAGGAACTTGGCTTTTGTGTGTAGAATATATGAGCCCTTGAATGATTCAGAAAATCTTTCTGTTTGCGAAAACATAGAATCATAAAATTCAGTCAATTTCCTTTCTAAATGTTGTAAGAAGTATCAAGGCCAGAGTTCCATGGTCTTGTAAAAACAAGTGATGTCACTTCCAACTGCTCTGATTTGAAAGGATATGTTTAATTCAATCTGCATGATTTTAGTTCATACTTGAAAAGAGGCCCATTTGCAGATAGACAGCTTTCTAGAAGGGGGCTGTATTCCTTGCCTATGTGAAGAGAAATTCAGAGACTTAACGTACACCACCAGATATATGAGAGAAATAATGGACTTACAGTTGTAAAAGACAATGTGGATTTAGTGTGAATATTAGTTTTTCCTTTAATTTCTCTTATTTTATGACAAAAATAAAATAGAGATAATTGAAAATTTTACTACTTTAGGAAAGTAGATTAATCTGTTAGGAATAGAGGCTGCCCTTGGGTTTAGTTGTTGCTATTATATTATATCCATAGCCTACAATACTGTTATACTTAGATTTGGCAATATAGTATGTATCTCTGGTTTATATGAGAAAATGGGATTTTCTCCCTCTTGGCTCATCAGAGAGGCCGAAAACTCATTGGGGTTTGCAGAAGTGAGTTTCTGTTTATAAAGACTGACTTCCTTTGGTCATTAAAGTCGCACAACTCTTCCAACTGAGATTCCCTTTGAAGTGTGGAGAGTACTTTCGTAAAACATGCAACCTATTCATTTGGAGGTCTGCACTCTTTTTAGCACTTTTGATGAAAAAACATAGAATGTACCATAAGTCCACGTTCACTTGTGAAATACACATTTAAGAACTTTTTCTGTGATAAAAGTCAGCTGGTATGTGTTCCTTGCAAATGCATCATCTTGAAACGACTATGCACTCAAGCAAATTTCCCCAAAGTAATATAAGATGGTGAATATTGTTCACACTTCTGATGGCATATTTTGCAATATCTTTGAGACTATTTTCATTGATATTTACTTTTTTGTCTACTTATAAAAACAATTGTTATAGAATATTTGTAAAATACAGAAAATTTTAAAAATGTACATTATAAGTTACCTGTAATCACACCACTCAGTAACCGTTACTCTTATCATATGATATATTTTCTTTAAAATTTTATATATTCACACATATACATATATCCAAATATACATACAAATATAATGAAATATATAATATATAATATGTATACGACTGTATACCCCCTTTTCTCACTTATTTAATAGTGTGAACATTTACCCATATTATTAAGTATTCTTCTAAGATGTGTTTTTAATGGCTATGTAATATTCCACCATGCATTTGCGCCATAATTTAATCATGCCATTTTGAGCATTTTAACATTTTCAATTTTTTCTATTATTATAAACAAATGCTTTAGTGAACATCCTTATATATAAATATCTAGTCACATCTCTAATTCATTCCTTAATAAAAAAATATGAGAAGTGACATTAAAGGATCAAAGGAAAGAATATTTTGGAGACTCTCTTTATATTCATTTGTATAATCTTAGCACTTTTGATGTATAATCTTCATTTTGAGTGATATTATAATTGTTACTTCCACCAACAATTTGCGAGTACCCTGCTCCCCTCATCTCCATTAGCAATGAATAGTATTATATAAACATATTTATAGTTTGACTTTTGAAAAGTGATATGTAACTAGCATTTAAATGCCCATTTTTTTTATTATTGGCATAGTTGAGCTGTCTTTGCAACCTTATTAATATTTATAATTCCTTTGTGAATTGTGTGGTCATAACTGTTCATTTATTGCTATTTGATTATGTATTCTCACTGAAAGGCATTTTATGGTAAGCATATTAATCCTTTGTCTGTTATAGTTATTGCAATTATTTTATTCTTATTTCCCATTAACCTTTTAGTTTTTAAGAGTATTGATATACATGATTTTACATTTTATGTCATTGATTCTAAAAAGTTACCCAGCATATTTAGAAGCAGGAAGAATCTTTTCCCTTAGGACTCACTACAGAAATTCCTCAGGAGCTGTTGAATTTTATTATCACTTGGAAAGCACCCTACAAACAGCTCTTGATTGACTAATAACAAGCTGCTTGGTTTATGAATGGCAGTTCCAAGGTGATCAGATGGCATCCTATTTGAAAGGCTGCCATGCCGATCAATGAAGGTAAAAATAAGTCAGCTCAATAGGCTGAATTCCTCGTATTTCCTCCTATGTTTGGATTTTTACCAACTCACGGCAGTGGCCAATGGCCTGTCCATATGATTAGGTAGAAGGGCAACATAAAACTGGTGCTCATGTGATAAACAACCCTATGGAAACCATCCTGGGCATTTGAGGAGTGTATTAAAGTAGGACATATAGATGCCCATCAGAAGAACCCTCTTCCAGAATTAGAAGTAATTGGAGCTAGCAAGTGGATATACTGGCGTGCTCACTTGAGGTGGCCCCCTGATTTCATGAAATGAGTGCACATTGAGGGGCTACAGTAATGCAGACATGGGTTGATGCAATGGCCTGAATATTTGTGTTCCTACCAAATTCATATGTTGAAATTTTAACCCCCAATGAGATGGATTTAGGAGGTAGGAGCTTTGGGAGGTAAGTCAGTCATGAGGATAAGCTCTCATGATTGGGATTAGTGCCCTTATGAAAGGGACCCCAGAGAGTTCTCTTACCCTCTCTTTCTGCCATGTGAGGATACAATGAGAAGTTGGCTGTCTGCCACCTGGACATTACATAATGTTTCAGAAGAGGCTCAGACTAAGAGATGGTATTATCTCTTAGCTCAATTTACTAGATACCTGAAAGGGCAAAACCATATATTGCTGAGACCAGTCCTGCTTTTGGAACCTGACAAGATTGAATAGAAGCCTGCAAATCTGCTTGGACTTATCCTGGGAGACATTTTAGTCATATAATATGATGATAGACTGAACTAATTAATGATTGACTGGGATTCTAGTAATGTACCTGTATCTTTTGACTTCTACTGGGAAATTGAGTTAAAAGCCTATCCATACCCACACTGGATCCTCAAATGTTAGGCATATTCATGTTGCTCTTATTGCTGTTTTGTTATATAAACACTACACCAAATGTAGATGCTCAGAAAAAGATGATCATTTTGCTATAAGGGAGCCATGGCTAAAGACTAGGGGATAGTCTGTTATATAATAAAGGATTTATCTGGTTTTTGTCTCTGGTTCCTGAGAGCTAACCTCAATATCCTTGGAATTTCCTGATTTATCAGTGTTTATTTGCTATTCATGAATCCCTTGGCCCATACCTAAGTTTATGCTAATAAGACGACTCTGATGGGGCTTGGCCAAGCTGAAAAAAACAATTATGTGTTTAGAGGTTTTGAGACTTTGACCCATCTATCAGCCCAACTTCTTGACCTTCAGAGAGGAGAAGGGGCTGGAAATTAATTCAATCACTAGGCCCGATAATGCAATCATAGCAACATAATGAAACCCCAATAAAACTCTGGACACTGAGGCTCAGGGAGGTTTCCTGGCTGGTGAAAATATCGATGTGCAAGGAGGGTGATACATCCTGATTCCCCAGGAAGACAGCACGAAAGCTCTGTGTTTGGGAACTTCTCAGTCCTTGTCTTGATTTGTATCCTCATAATAAAGCTATAAGTATAGCACTTTCCTGAATTCTATGAGTCATTCTAGCAAATTATCAGACCTGAAGTGGGTGGTCATGGGAACCCCTGAATTTGTACTCAATTGGTCAGAAGTGTGGGTAGTCTGGATACCTCTGAACTTGCAGCTGGCATCTGAAGTGAGGGCAGTCCTGTTGGGGACTACACCCTTGAACCTGTGGAGCATGCATTAATCCTGGGTGGTTAGCCTCGGAATTGCATTGTGTCACAGAAGGCAGCCTGAGGAGATCTTGCAGTGAGCATGCTAATAAGAAAGAAGTGCTAAGGCTCTAAAGCAGGAGCATGCCTGGAGCATGCAAGGATACCAGGAGGCTAGTATGACCAGACTGGAATCTGTAGGGACCCAGGCTGTGCCAGGCCCTCCATATACTCCCTTGCAGTTCCTCACTGCCCTTCATGGGAGGTCAGCACCCTCATGTGGCCCTTGGACGACATAGTCCCTGCTTTAGCATTTTGCAGTCCTCCTGAGCATGACTCATGATGACTCTCTCTTATTTCCTCACATCAAAATGGTCATTCTTCTGGCAGAAAGCATTAGGAATTCCATCTTATCAAGCTAAAGAAAACCCTTGGGATTTCAGATTTGTGACTCTCTGTGCCCTGGTGACACTGTTCCATTCAATGCAGCACTGCACTTGGCATCGTTTACATTCATGTGGACTCTACTGGAAACCGTTCCTGGTTTTCTAATTTGTAGATCTGGTTGATTATCTCACCTCTACAACTTCTCTCAGCCATTTTGTCCTGCTGTTTGCCTTTGTGGTATTTTTAAAACCCCTTTAGTTTGGCAGTTACACAGCTGCCTTTTTTTATATACATAAAGAAGCATTATCTATCACCTTCGGCTTCTAAAAGGTAAGAAAAGATAATGTTCAAACCTTCTCCTAGAAAAGAACAAAAATAAGTGTAGTTTCTTCCCCTTTTCTCCAGCTGGAACAATGGACGAAAAATCTGACAAGGGAAGGTAATGTATTTCATCTGACCCTCTCATCAAGACCGTTAGGGACATGAGGCACTGTGATTACCAAATTCCCAGTAAGAACACTTGGGCTATTGGACCACCAAGAACAATTTCTTCCACCACCACGCGTCCTTCAGTAGTGGAAGTTGTTAAAGGACTAGAAACTGTCTTTAGCCCATCAAATAGGCCCCTGCCTACAAAAAACTCAATGTTTTATCATGGTTTGACTAAGGGCAATAACATATTGTAATTAGTTCATATAAAAATATTTATAGCCACAATATTTGCAATAAATATATGGGTTAATGACAATTTTAAAAAAGAATTGTTAAGTTTGCTAAATTACTTTCCAAACCGTTTTTTCAAGCTCATTGAATGTAGTACTAGTCGTAACTGTCCGGATAAACTGTTTTATCCTTTTGTATCTACTTCTCATAAGCACTATCACAAAGATGAATGTTATTTAAAGTGTTTCTGGATTTGGAAGTTTAATTTGGTTTCTACATCTAGGAGATTGATCTTACACAGGAAACATGTTAACTAAAAGGAGTTATAAGTAATACAATTTATGGCTATGTAGTAAATCAAAACAAATTTTTAATCTTTTAAAACTCATGACATTTCTCTACTTTTTATGCATGAAAAATGAGTTTCTATATTGTCAGTGGAACATTCCTGACATCCTAGAATAGTTTCAGGCAATACCACAGTAAAATAGTTCCTGTAGCTCTGACAGGAAATAATATCAAAGCCACTAAACTAAGTCGTTTTCAATACTGATTACTTCTCTTTGAAGCATTTGCTTCCCTGCCTTCCTTGATAAGTCTCTTTTATTAACCTTTGTGCTCCTTTGTTTCTATTTGCCTTATCTCAGACCTCATCTCTCCTCATTCTTAACAGTACTAGCCAGTACAAAGACAATGCAAGCTGCATATGCAATTTTGTTTTCTAGTAGTCATGTTAAAAAGAAGCAGAAAGTATCAGATAAAATTAATTTTAATAATATACTTTTGTAACCAATCTATCCAAAAATGATATCATTTCAACATTTAATCAATATAAAATTTTACTTTTTACTTACAATATTTTACTTTTATTTTTTACAATATTTTTTTTTTTACTTACAATATTTTACTTTTATTTTTTACAATATTTTTTTTTTACGTACAATATTTTACTTTTATTTTTTATACTAAGTCTTCAAATTCTGGTATGTAGTTTATACTTAGAGCACATCTCAATTTAGACTATTCTTACTTCCAGTGCTGCATAGCCACATGGGGATTATGGCTTCTGTATTGCACAGTACAGACTTATAACCTCATTCTAGGTGACCTCATCTATTACTATAGACTCCCAAATCTATGTTTTAAGCATAGACATTTCTTCTGAGCTCCAAACCCACATATAAAATGGCCAAACCAACATGCCATATAGACACCTAGAATTTTTTACACGTTAATGTAAATATGGTAGTCATTAATGCTGTTGAGTGATATTTCAGTTTTTCTCTTTCTGAAATGAGGTAGGGACACTCCTGCCCTTTGAGGTTAGGTGTAGATCTGTGATTTTTCTTTGGCTAATGAAATTTGAGCCAAAGCAAAATGTGTCATTTCAAGACAAAAGCCTTTAAGGAGCTAGGCTGATGATTCACCATGAATTTTTTTGCTCTGTAACAAACCATAGATGCAACAGAGGATGGAGTCTCCACCCCCCTAGCATCTGTTGGCCTGGAGCAGAGTTCCAGCCTGCACTATTAATATATACTATAAATGAGAAACAAAGCTCAGCTTTAAGGCAGTGAGATTTAAGACTCATATGTTATTGCAGCATAACCTAACCTATACTGATTAATACAGTTAGCAATATTATATCTAGACCTATGACTTCACTTCTGATAACTTAGTGACCACATAGAAGAACAAGAGTAAAGGCCATTGCCACAGCAATTCACAAAATAAATCTAGGGTACTAAAGGCCATCAGAAAGAACATGAATTCAGGGGGAAAAAACACTCATCAAGGAAGTCTAGAAGGAAACTAATGTGTCTTATAGTCACTGTGGTGGAGGCAACAGGTAAAATCTCCCATAAACCTTTCACATAGGTTTATGGCCTAACTTGACACTCCCTGAGATCTTATTGTCTGATGGTACTCAGCTCTATTCCCAACTTACTGTGTTTTCCTTCATCTTACCTGGAGCTATAATCCTGAAAATTACATTTCCCAGATTCTCTTGCCAGTTAATTTATTATTGAACTCTAGCAAAAGAAGGTGCTGGTGGGAGATTGGGAGGTAGGAGTAAAAGAGAAGCTATTGTGCTCCTGGCTTGAGAAGTAATAGGAGATGGCTTCAGGAAAATTCATGATGTACCTCAGGCAAAAGAAGAAAGATTCTAGGGTGAAGGTCTGAAATAATAGAAGAAAAGGATAAACAAGTGGATAAATATTGACTATAAAGCAACAATAATGCCCAATTTGTTTTATAAAATTATAAAATTAAGATATTTAAGAACAATAGTGTATAAGTTGGATGTGAACTATTATAATAGATGTTAAAGCATTATAAAGTCTTTGTATGGCTTGGAGGAGGTTAAAGAAAAATACATTGATTACTTTTAGAGTAAGAGTGCATGCTCAAATTTCTAGGGTAATCACTAGGAGAGAAGACAGGGGTTTCATAATTTTCAAAATAAGGGAAAAAATGGAGCAAACAAAATAATAATAAAATCAGTTTTTAAAAAAGCAGAGGAGGCAGGTGTCAAGACCAAAATAAAAAGAAGTAAACAGAAAATCAGAAGAAATAAACAAGTAAAATAAAGTGAATAATTTCAAATATATCAATAAGTAACAATGCAAATAGACCAAATTCTGCTATTAAAAAATAAAAATTGCCAGGCTGGATAAAAATAATGAAACTATAGGCTATATACAAGAGACACCTCTAAAACAAAAGACAAAAAAAATACAATCCCCAAAAAAATCCTGGGATTGTCATTTTTTTTTTAATCACTTAAAACAGACTTTGAGGTGAAAGTTTTATAACAGATAAGAGGCTCACTAATAATGATAAATGGTTAAATTCACCAGGAAAAATAACAGTTCTAGACATGTAAACACTTACTAACATACCTTCAACATCTATAAAGCAACAAGTATCCACACAATAGAGGTTAACACATCTCTTTCAGTAATTGATAGATTAAGCAATCTAAAACAGTAAATACAAAAAATATTTGACTATATCATTAACAAGCTTGAACCAATGAACATGTACAGAACTTTGCATGCATCATTTGGAGTGCTCACCTGCTAAAATTTCTCATGTATAGCCCATTAAACAAATTTCAATAATTAAAGAATTGATATTGTACAAACTTGTTTTATCAACACAATGGAATTAAGTTACAATTCAGTAACAAAACATAACTAAAAAAAGCTACATTTGGAAATTTAAAAACCTATGCACTTCGTTCTTAGAGAAGATAAACAAAATTGACAAACCTTTAGCCAGACTCATTAAAAAAAGGAGAGAGAGGACCCAAATTAATAAAATCAGAAATGAAAGAGGAGAAGTGACAACAGACACCACAGAAATACAAAAAATTTTAAGAAATTACTATGAGCAACTATATGCCAACAAATTTGACAACCTTGAAGAAATGGACAATTTTCTAGAGGCGCACAACCTTCCAAGGCTAACTCAAGAAGAGATAAAAAGCCTGAACAGTCTGATTACCACCAGGGAAATTGAATCAGTAATCAATAATCTCCCAACAAACAAAAGCCCTGGACCAGATGGCTTTACAGGTGAATTTTTCAAAACGTTCAAAAAAGAATTATCACCTATTCTCCTCAAGCTCTTCCAAAAAATCCAGAAGGAAGGAAGACTCCCAAACACTTTTTACGAAGCCACTATCACCCTGATCCCAAAAGCAGACAAAGACACCACAAAAAAAGAAAACTACAGGCCGATATCTCTAATGAACATAGATGCAAAAATTCTCAACAAAATATTAGCAAATAGAATTCAGCAATACATTAAAAAGATCATACACCATGATCAAGTGGGATTCATCCCTGGTATGCAGGGGTGGTTCAACATCCGCAAATCAATTAATGTGATACACCACATTAACAAAATGAAAAACAAAAATCACATGATCATATCAATAGATGCAGAAAAAGCATTTGATAAAATACAGCAACCTTTTATGATAAAAACCCTTAAGAAAGTGGGAATAGAGGGATCATATCTTAACATAATAAAGGCCATATATGACAAACCCACAGCTAACATCATACTCAATGGCAAAAAGCTAAAACCATTCCCCCTAAGATCAGGAACAAGACAAGGTTTCCCACTTTCTCCACTTCTATTCAACATAGTGCTGGAAGTTCTAGCCACAGCAATCAGACAAGAGAAAGAAATAAAAGGCATCCAAATTGGTAAGGAGGAAGTAAAATTATCATTATATGCAGATGATATGATACTATATATAGAGAACCCTAAAGACTCCACCAAGAAACTATTAGAACTGATAGATGAATTTAGTAAAGTAGCAGGATATAAAATTAATATTCGGAAATCAGTTGCATTTGTATATACCAATGATAAAATAGCAGAAGGAGAAATTAAAAAAACAATTCCATTTACAATTGCTCCAAAAACTATAAAATATCTGGGAATAAATCTAACCAAAAATGTAAAAGATCTGTACTCAGAAAATTATACAACACTGAAGAAAGAAATGAAAGAAGACATAAATAGACGGAAACACATTCCATGTTCATGGATAGGAAGAATTAATATAGTTAAAATGTCCATACTGCCTAAGGCAATATACATATTCAACGCAATTCCTATCAAACTACCAACAACGTTTTTCACAGAAATAGAACATATAATCCTAAAATTTATATGGGACCATAAAAGACCCCGGATAGCCTCAGCAATCTTGAGAAATAAGAACAAAGTGGGAGGTATAACGATATCTGATTTCAAACTATACTACAAAACTACAGTAATCAAAACAGCATGGTACTGGCATAAAAATAGACACATAGATCAATGGAACAGAATAGAGAGTCCAGACATAAATCCATGCCTATATGCCCATCTAATCTACGACAATGGAAGCAAGAATGTACGATGGGGTAAAGACAGTCTGTTCAATAAGTGGTGTTGGGAAACCTGGACAGACACATGCAAGAAAATGAAGCTGGACCACCTCCTTACACCATATACAAAAACAAATTCAAAATGGCTTAAAGACTTAAATGTAAGATCTGAAACCATAAAATATCTAGAAGAAAATATAGGAAGAAACGTCATGGACATTACCCGGAGTAAGATTTTCACTGATATATCCCCTCGCGCGAGGGAAGTAAGAGAAAAAATAAACATGTGGGATTACATCAAACTAAAAAGTTTTTTCACAGCAAAGGAAACCATCAATAAAACAAAAAGGGATCCTACTGAATGGGAAAAGATATTTGCCAATGATATATCTGATAAGGGATTAATATCACAAATCTATAAAAAACTTACTCAACTCAACTCCAAAAAAACAAACAACCCAGTTAAAAAATGGGCAGAGGACTTGAGGAGACATTTTTCTAAAAAGGACATACAGAAGGCAAGAAGACATATGAAGAAATGCTCAACCTCACTAACCATCAGAGAAATGCAAATAAAAACCACAATGAGATACCACCTCACTCCAGTCAAAATGGCTATCATCAATAAATCAACAAACAACAAATGCTGGCGTGGATGTGGAGAAAAGGGAACGCTAATGCACTGTTGGTGGGATTGCAGATTAGTGCAGCCACTATGGAAAACAGTATGGAGGTATCTCAGGAATTGAAAATGGAACTACCCTATGATCCAGTAATTCCACTCCTAGGCATCTACCCGGAGAAATCCAAAACTCCAATTCAAAAATCTGTATGCACTCCTATGTTTATTGCAGCACTTTACACAATAGCCAAGATATGGAAACAACCGAAATGCCCATCGGTAGATGACTGGATTAAGAAGCTGTGGTACATTTATACAATGGAGTATTACGCAGCCATAAAGAAGAAAGAAATCTTATCATTTGCAGCAACATGGATGGATCTAGAGAACATTATGTTAAGTGAAATAAGTCAGAAAGAGAAAGACAAGTACCATATGATCTCACTTATATATGGAATCTAAAGAAAAAACTATGTGAATGAACTAATCAGAAACAGTTTTGGGGACACAAAGAAAAAACCGAGAGTTGTTAGATGGGTGTGGGGGGGGTTGGGGATAAGGGGAAAGGTGAAGGGATTTGGAAGCATCTGGTAACCACAAGATGGCCTCAGGGTTTTTTTGAAAATTAATTTGGGGAAGGTATTCAATAATGTTGTAAAGATTTTGTTGGGTATCCGATGGACATGCGTCCTATTTGGGAGACCACCTCAGGGATACTGTGGATACCTGATCATGGCATTGTACACCAGAAGCTAAACATTAATGAATGCCAACTATAATTTTATATATATAATGTGATGGTTCAGTGTGAGGTCGGAGGGATAGTGGATGGGGGGAGGGGGATCACAGTGTGAGGGATATAAATGATGAACGTCTAAGTATTACCTTGTCTTGTACACCTGAAACTAATAAATAAATAAATAAATAAATAAATAAATAAAAGTGCAGAAGAAAGTGTATAGCATTCTAGCATTGTTTAAAAAGTGGTAAATTTTAATATGTTTTAACGCAACAAAATTAAAATATTATCATTTCAACAAGTAATAAATGTATATAATTATAGATAAAAAAAACCTATGCACTTCTAAAAAATTAATCAGTTAAAAAAGAAATCATAACAAATACAGAGAAACATTTTAAATTAAATGTTAATAAAAATAATTACTTGTGGGAGGTAGCTAAGTGATAATTACAGGGAAATGTATAGTCTTAAAATGCATATATAGATAAGCAAAATGATTGAAAATTGTTTAGCCTGAACCAATTTTAAACAATAGAATAAACCAAAAGAAAGTATAAGGATGGAAATGAGAGATATTGGAGCAGGAATTAATAACAGAGAAGATAGAGATACAATAAAGAGAATCAACAAAACCAAATATCAATTATTTAAAAAGAGTAATAAAACTAACAAGAATGTCTTAAGAACAACTAGCAGCAACAAGCTGCTAAAAAGATTCCCAACCTTATCAATTCAAGACAATGCAAATTAAAACTACAATGAAATAATGAAATAGTGATAGGATTAAAGATCATACAGTAAAAATAACAGACAGTATATACAGGAATGTTAATATACTCCTGGGGAGAAAGTAAATTAGTACAACTATTTTGTAAAACCACCTGGCATTATCTAGTATATGCCAAAGAGAAACTCATATATGTGTTATCTGGAAGATTATTTTTTGTAATAGCAAACAACTGAAAACAACCAAATGCCATTGGTAGGAAAATGAAAACAATAAGAATGACTAGTACACATTGTGGAATGAAAACAACCAAATGCCCATTGGTAGGAAAATGAAAACAATAAGAATGACTAGTACACATTGTGAAAATGAATGATATACAGTTATATTCACCAACATGTATGAGCCCCAGAAACAAGTGGCAGAAGAATATACTCAGTATTTTAAATGTAAAATATTCAAAACAAAACAACATATTCTTCAGGATTTATACATATGTAGTAAAACTATAGTGAATTGAAAGGGAGTCTGGAAGACAAAACTCAGAAAAATTTTGGAGAGGGAAGGAAAAAGGAATAAAGAAAGGGCAGAAGGGGGTTTCAAAGATCTTAGTACTGTTTTGTTTCCTTAGCTGCGTGGAAGCTTTATAATTGTTCATTTATTTTTAATCTTTATAACTTAAATAAAAGATCAATTTTTTTTGGTATTTGTGAATTACTTCATAGTTTTGGATTTTATTTTTATTTATTTTAGTTTACTTTTTTATTAGTTTCAGGTGCACAAGACAAGGTAATACTTAGACGTTCATCACTTATATCCCTCACACTGTGGACCCCCCTCCCCCATCCCCCCATCCACTATCCCTCCGACCTTGCACCGAGCCATCACATTATATACATAAAATTATAGTTGACATTCATTATTGTATAGCTTCCGGTGTACAGTGCCGTGATCAGGCATCTACAGATTCCCTGAGGTGGTCTCCCAAATGGGACACGTGTCCATCAGATACCCTACAAAATGTTTACAACATTATTGATTACGTTCCCCAAATTATTTTTCAAAACCCCTGAGGCCTTCTTGTGGTTTTAAATGAAGAGAAATGTTTTCCATGACATGAATAGATTTAAGTTCTCCTGCAGATACTTTGCAATGGCAGCTACCCTGAGAAATTCAGTAAGACCAAATTTTCATCACAAAAATAATCGGGTTAACAAAAATATAGTAAATCATATCAAGCAAGTCAATTTGACTGTTTTGTATCTCTCTGGCACTAAGCTTTGTCAAACTCATATTCTCCAGTCTTGAAGAATCACAAATATCACCTCTTGCTGCTTAAACAGAGTCCTTAGAACTATCTATAGATTTATCAGGTCCATCTCAAAATGTAGTAGATGCTAACGGTACTAAAATCTCATTTATTGGATAGAATTCTCCTAAAAAGTGCACTTAACTTTCACAAATGCCCTAGCAGTTTCTGTGCATGAGCTCAAGAAAAATGATAGTCCAAAGTAGGAAGCATAAACATTTGAAAAAGGGGCTGTTAAATTGCTGATTATCAGATCACAGCCACACCCACCCACAGAGGTAAGACTCACCAGCTTTAAAGAGAAAGATACAGGTGTGATAAAAATAACAGTTCCTCATCGGATTTATGTAAAACACGAACTGAAAGCAATGTCTAAACAGAAATACAAGCCAAATTTTGTGAATCATGTGAATATATCAAGTTTAATTTTATTAGAAAATGCTTCATAAAGGACTGTAAACTCAACTACTCTTAATTGAAGAGAAACAAGGAACAAAAATGGAGAGGGCTTTTTTTTCTCCTGATTTACTTTACACTGAATATTTAAAATCAGCCAGTGCCTTAGAAAACATTAGATATTATCACATTTGTGAACATTACCCAACACCTCTCTCCTGTCCCTTGTATAATACCATTCTCCATGCAGCAGAAATCATTATACGGCTATTTAACTTTGGATTCCTTTCAATAGAATCTGGTTATCTCATTAAAAGCTGGGCCAGAAGGCTTGTGGAGCGCGTGCGCATGTGTGTGTGTGCATGTCTGTGTGTGTGTAATGTCTATTATAAATGAACATTTTATATACATATATGAAAATAATCTTATTAGAGTCCGTAAACTAATGTCAAGATTCACAGAAGAAGAGAGATTAAAATCACTTTGCTTTTTTCATTTCCTTTAATTTTTAATGTTAGCTATTTCTATGATATGAAGTCTGTTTTCCTGTTTCTGTCAAAGCTCTTTTGGCTAACAAACATTCAGGGTGTCGATTCCAATGAGCACTCTTACTTGATTTATGTGAGCAGTATAAATGAGGAAAATATTAAAACAGATCCTGTCAATCACCAGTTTGAAATGTTCAAAGATCACCTGAAACCAAAAAGAATACCCTCAAAGAAAGAGTGGCACGTCACGGTGATTTGTCAGCTGTGACTTCCCCACCAACACATAAAACGAGTTTGCTCACGCACAAATCTGGGACACTGGCTTCCCCACAGATATGCTACGTCAACTAGCCGAAGGGCTCTCACGAGTCATTTATGTCCTCATTTCAGATTGAAAAGTACATACATCTGGCACTGTTATGCTTGACTGGTGCTAGCTTGTGGCATATGAACAGCTGAAGAATAAATTTAAGGATATTATTAACCAAGACCAAAACAGGCCACTCTATTTCACTGACTTAAAAAATAACAAGTCCTGTTTTTCTAAAATGTAGTCATTTTAGTAATCTAGCATGTGCATTTCAATATCAGTTGCCAGTGGATTCATAACCAAATAACTCATAAACAAGTCATTTGTCATATATCTCTATCTTTAAGCTAACTGCAAGAATAAATTCAGGAATTTTAAATAGATAGTTTAAAAGGCAGATAAGGACATTTGAATTTAAGGGAAAGTCAAACCATTTCTCTGCAGCAGTTTCATGATGCTAAATAAAAACCCTCTAACAAACATTTTGCAGGTCTTCCATGAGTAGATACCATCAAACTAGAGGATGTAAAGAGGCACAAAATATCAATGCTTCCAAAGACAGTACAATCCAGAAAAGGAAATTATTTGTATAACAAAGGCTTACACCAGGGTTAAGTTGGCAGGAATGAAGAGAAGGCAATGGATAGAAGAAATCCTACAGGCAGAGGCAGAAGGACTTTGAGGGTTCATTGGGTGCAGAAGAAGGTAAGTGTAGTAAATAGATTATGTAACAATGACAGGGGATCAGCAGGACAAGTACCAAGTAGGATGGAGTTTGGGGGTGAAAAGTGTGCTGTTTGTGCTTTGGCCCTTAATTAGTTTAATTTCCCATGCCACAACAAAATATCTGCAGTTGTTGGGGGTGGGGCTATTATCACTCACAGTGGGTGATAATAGCAAAGATTGGAAGGACAACAGGCTTAACTCTTTGATTGCCCCACTGGTGCAAAAAAGAAAGAAACTGCCTACCCCATACTCAGCCCTCTGGGCCCAAAGCAGAGCTGCAGGAGTGGGGGAGGCACCAGTTAGTTACCATAGCGCCAAGGAGAGAGCCATTTGGTCTGAATTTTGAACGTTATTTTATGTAGTCTCTGATTATGTTGGTGCATATCACACTAAATATTTGATCAACATATTTGGGGTTGAAAGTCTCTACTTCATCTTTTTCTGAGCTTTGCCTTGGACAAAATTCTTTTAATTCAGTATAGAGCAAGTATGAGGATGGTTGAAGGTAAGATTTCAAATCAGTGAAGAAGGAAGTGGTTCAAATGATCAAATCCTACTGACTTTCATACAGGATACATGGGCTTATATGCTCATACAGGCAGCCTTTCTTTTGTCTTTGCATGAAAAACTATACTTTGATTTGTTATGCGTAGCTGAGTAACGACCAAGATTATGCTTGATGAAAATTATCTCCACAGAGTTCAGTCCAGAATGCAGGACATGAGGACATAAACATTTATTCATAAATGAGAAATAGGTTGATGCCAATGTCATAAAATCTTTCCTTTTCAAATAAATTGAGATTTAAACAAGTGCAATAAATCATTGGGACAATAGTTTCTATTTAGCTATTCTTACTAATTCAGAACCTTGTCCACTTACATATAATCCTGGAGGTATAAAACACAGCGAAATAAATTGGGGAGAGGAAAAGTCTGGACTACTAAATCTTTATTCACATTTATGA
The DNA here is from genome assembly GCF_964194185.1 of Rhinolophus hipposideros. Taxonomy (NCBI): domain Eukaryota; kingdom Metazoa; phylum Chordata; class Mammalia; order Chiroptera; family Rhinolophidae; genus Rhinolophus; species Rhinolophus hipposideros. The sequence continues at coordinate 11,778,641 of NC_138047.1, read as the reverse complement.
TTTTAGCGTCTCGACTCGCATGTTTCATCCGTTTATATATGTACTGAATGTTGAGGTGGACAGAGACATATTAGGTGCTCCAAAATCTTTCACAAGCGGGTTTATCCCCCATTCTTAGACCGAGCTAGTGTCAGGGATTGATAGATTTCAATTTAGATCAAAAACCTTGACAAAGTTTCTCTTGCTCCCCTTGCCGCAACCAGGCAACAGAAGAATGGCCAAAATGTGAGGCCTCTGAAACTTGAGGCTACAGCCAAATTGCTCTGTTGACCATCATCTGCGCCTACAGGTGAGGAGATGAATTTGGCCCAGTGTTTCCTCACTGGCAGTAGTAAGAAGAGGCATTTTAAAAAATGATATGGTGTATTTCTACCATCACCAGGAATGCTAAATTAACACTTCATTTTGAGGATTTTTATGTACGCACATGTTCTGAAGTCAAAGCGCTTCATCTGTGCAAATTATGATCTGGAATGAGAAGTAAATTTATTCAATTATAAATTTATCCATTATTATGCCATTTCATCTTATTGATTTTGTCAAAAAGCCATGAAATGGATAGTAGAATTTTAAAAATTATTTGTAGTCTTCCTCATGGGCCTGCCTCTCATCAGAAAATACAAATGTACTAAAAGAAATATTTTTTTAAAAAATATTGGGCAATAGTTGCTTTCCATTTCCTCTAAATCAAATTAATAAGTTATCCAAGTTACATGATCGGTACTGCGTATTCTCTTAACTCAAGAATGATGGTCAAATTTTGCCCACACATTATGTTAAAATTTGTAAGCTAACCACATTTCTAGTTAAGTCTCTTAAATCCAAAAATTGGGGGAGGAAGAATATGAAGGAAAGTGAAGAAACTGAATCTTCCAAATAGCAGTAACAAGAAACTGGGTAAAGATTTTTTCTGTGATTGGTTTGTGGTCCATTAATAATCAGTTGGGTATCACCCACCATTTCTTGACCATTGTATCTGTTTCTGACTCTCCCCCCAAGTGGGGGTAGAATTTTGCTACCCCTTAATTTTAAATGCTTCTTCAAAAGCTACTGCACAGGAAGAGTATTTCTAAAGAATCTCAGAAGTGCCCCTGACTTTTTCTAAATTTCACAGTTTTTGTGAACAGTCCACCACTAAATCCATGGCCCTATAACTGGAAATTCTGTCTTCAGAGATTCTCAATAGCATTTCTCAGAATTAGGATCTAGGAGTTTGGAATACATGTATATTTTTCTCTGGAAAAATGTATGAAAACTAGTAAAGGGAGTACTAGTGAGAGCAGTAAGAATAGCAGTAGTAACAGCAGCAACAGCAGTAGGACAATTAAACTTGCACTGGGCATGCCCTGTGGAAAACGCTTTATATATTACCTCATGTGATCCCCACAGCAACCCCGTGAAGTGTGTACTGTAATGATCACCATTTTTCTAAGGGACAAAAAACTTAAGTACCATATGCAGGGTCACATAGTTTGCAAGTAACAGAGTGTAATGCTCTCAAAATTATCAATCTATGATACTCATTTTTCTCTAGGGTTTGTTTTGTTATATGCTATTTACTCTCAATGTTTTAACTCAATTTATCTTTAAGCATAACATCCTGTATCTCTTCGGTACTTTTCATGGAATTATTATATTTTGTTTAATGTTTATGTGTTATATACAAATCTCTGCCAATAGTCATATTTCTGAAATTATCTGTTATTATATACTTTCCAGCTAAGGATTTACTCTTGTACTGAATCTTGTATTTCACAGTAAAAGCAATTAATGATGAAAACAGTGACCTTAAAACAAAAACTGTCAGCTGTAAACATCACCTACCTTTGCTTTTTCAAAGTTTTAGGTGGATAATTAGGTATCCAGGCCTTTTATAATCATAGGAACTATCGCAGTGAATCCATTTGTACAATACACTTCGTTTCCATTTCCTTTGGACTTCTTAAGGACCCTCACACGCAAGCTGATAGGCTTCTAGATAGGAACGTCAAAAGGCTGCAGCCCTCCTTGACAGTGTTCTCAGAGTCCAGAGATTGAGTTCAACTGATGCCTTTGAGTCTGCTGACCTCCTACAATAATAATATAGAGATTAAGTAGCAAAGTTTAGAGCCTAGCCTTTTCACCAGAAACTGCTTAGAATTCAGACGCTTAAATTTTACTCCCCCACCTCCTTTTAAATATTGAAAAGCAATATAAATCCATTTAAAATCACATCAAATGTTTCTTTGGGAAATGAGAAATGTTCCCTAGAGAATATTGCCGCTTTCTAGCATGTGAACAATGGTATTGTGGGAAATCCTCGGTCCTAAAATGTACTGGACACCATTACAAGATTTCTCATGTAATAAATTGGGCTAATTTGTTTGCCACTAATGGAGAGATAGAGACAAAGAAAAGCACATTAATGGAAATGGGGCTTCAACAATTAAAGTTCTTTGAGGTTAGCAGCTGCTCCTCTGCAGCTCGCTGTGGGTATCTACATATAACGCAGGCCTTGGAAAAATGAGACTGGCTGTCAGCCAGCAAACTGGACCCAGAGACATGGGCCCCCAGGGGCTGGGCTTATTCTTACAGCTCCCTTGAGCGTCCGCCTGCATTGGAAGAGTGCTGCAAGGAATAAAAGTGGAGCTCTGGACCCCACAGTCTGATGTCATCTCTCACTTTCTCCCCCATCAAAAACTCCAGGTACACCCAAAGCAGGAGAACCATGCTGATATTGCATTGATTTTCTGCCCTGACCCACCAAACTGACTTGAGAACACCACACAATAAATTATAGAGAAAAACTAACACCCAGATCAGTAGTCTGATTCTAGTCCACTTCAATTAAGAAATATTTGATGAGGAGGAGGAAAATAAAGCTTATAAAATAACATCAACAACAAAAACAATATCAATGAAAATCCAACATATTTTAGTTTTCAGTTCTTCAGTTTTACCCCATGAGAATGAAAATTCTGTCCCATAGGTCACTAATAGGCTGTCCCATGGACTTCATTACTAGAGCCCACACAGGTACTTTAAAAACTGTCTGGAATAAGTTAAAGATATAAATACAATAATGCCTTCAATTTATTTACTCCATCTTTAGTGGATCAAGGCCAAGTTAAGCTATAGTTAAGTGTATGCTTACATGACTCAGATCTTACATATCTCAGTCACTTTACTCATTCTCATGTCTTACATATGATCTGATTTGAAACTTATGGCAATGTAGGGAATCAGATAACACAAGGATGACTTTTCTTCCTGTATTTCAGGTAATGAGATGAGAAAGACGAGGTTCGCTGATCACTGGCGGTCAGCTAAATAGTTCCTGAAGGACGGAGTCTGCACCTGGGTCTCCTAAAATCAAGGCCAGTGTCCTTTCCCACTCACCAAGCTATTTCAGGACTTTAACTGCAGGCTATGCAATTTTAAGGCTATAGCCCTACTACATGAAAAAGTCACTGGAAAAGCCCAAGCATCCATAATTATAGTTTGTGGAACCCTCAGCAGTCTGATCTTCTGAATTTATTCAACTCATTCTGAACCTGGCACAAATTATGCTTCTCTTGAATTTCTCTTCCTGACCTCAATCCATGTTCCCTGGAAGCAGGATTGTGGGTACAGTGTTCAGATTTCCTCAAACGAATCCCAGTGACATTCATGCTCTTTTTCTGCCTCATATTTACAATCTACCCAGGCTTTTGTAATAAAAATCCTCAAAGTCATTACTCTGAGCCTTCAAATGGGTCTTGTCTTTCTTCTTTATCTATGAATAATGACTTGCATGAGCTAGCCTTTGGCTTTTCTTAGTTTTCGGTTCCTCATATTTTATAACTCATATGGCTTTGAGTAATACAGGCTTATCCAAGGAAAAAAAATTGGCCATTTATCTCCTGGCCATCTATAACTCATCTTCATCTTCCCAGCTGCCTTTTTGTTTACCCCTGAAGGTGCTTTCTGCTCTCTTTCTAACAAATACTCCTCACTCCACTTCACTCCCACTCCAGCCTTTGGTTTACTGGCCAAACTTCAGCTGAGCAACTGTTATGTATCTCAGCTTTCCTGGAGATGTATTCAGGACCTAACACAACATATGGTTAAAAAAACAGAAACAAAAGTGGTTTGGCCAGAGAATCATTCCTGTTGGTGGCATACAACTAAGGCTAAGCATGGACGTATTCTATCTTTGGAACTCTTTCTGTCAGAGATCGTGGTGGCATGAAAACTTGAGAAATATGTTAAGAATGAGGCATTTTAGAAGTTCTAGCTCTTATCCAGAAACCTGGGGAATCTTTCCAAAGGAACAAAGTAGTGCTTTGATTTCAGATCCATCACATGGTGCTAAAAGAAAGTATAAATAAGTAGATAAATATAAGTATAAGTATACATATGAATATGAATATAAATATAAATAGCAACAACTAAATGGTGAAATCATAGGCTTGTGAACTGTTCCAGAATAACCTTTCTTCGCCATCAAACCCCAGTGCAGATCCCATGAAGCCTGTTCCATTAATAGTATTTCTTTTGGTTGAATAGAGCTGAGCCCTCAAGACTTGCTACATCTCCCTCTTGTTGATGTGTTTTGGTTTGACCTTCTTACCTCCAGCTAGGTACTTTCTCACACAGTGCCACTCAGCATATGACTCCTTATGAGGTAAGATCAAAAATTGAATATAAGCATTTAGAAACTTCAAAGCAATTTTATGACTACTGAATCTAATAACAAAAAAATTATTATATTGCATGTTTTTTTATTTTTTAATTGAATTTTTTTGGGTGACAATGGTTAGCAAAATTACACACGTTTCAAGTGTACAATTCTGTAATACATCATCTATACATTACATTGTATACTCACTCTTTCTATCATCATGTATTTGAGTTCCTTTAACCTCTTCTATTAGAGGGTTACCACCCTCTGGTAATCACTAAACTATGGTCTGTGTCTATGAGTTTTTGTTTCTTTATTTGGTTGTCTTGTTCCCTTATTGCTGTCAGTTTTATATCCCCCATATCAGTGAAATCATATGGTTCTCCACTTTTTCTGTCTGACTTATTTCACTTAGCATAATAATCTCAAGATCCACCCATGTTGTTGCAAATGGCAGTGTTTCATTTTTTCGTATGGCAGAATAGTATTCCATTATGTATGTATGCCACATTTTCTTTATCCAATCATCTGTTGAGGGACATTTTGGTTGTTTCCACGTCTTGGCCACCGTAAACAAAGCTGCAATGAACATTGGAGAACATATATCTTTATGGATAAATGTTTTCAGATTTTGGGGGTACATACCCAGGAGAGGAATTGCTGGGTCATATGGTAATTCTACTGTTCCAGAATAATTTTACTGTTCCAGAAGTAATTTTTTGAGGAACCTCCACACTGCTTTCCATAGTGGCTGCACCAGTCTGCATTCCCACCAACAGTGTCTGATGGTTCCTTTTTCTCCACAGCATCTCCAACACTTGTTATTATTAGTCTTAAGGATGGTAACCATTCTAACAGATGTGAGGTGGTATCTCATTGTGTGTTTTTTAAATTTTGTAATTAGTTTCATGTGTACAAAACACTGTAATTGTTAGACATTTATCATTTAATGTCCCCTCCCCCAATCACTACCCCTCTGACATTGCATACACACAGAGCCATTACATTTCCACTGTCTCTATTCCTTATGCTGTACTCCACTTCTTGTGAATATATATATATTTGACAGTCATTATTGTTCAGCTTCAGCTTCAGGTGTACAGTGCAGTGATCAGGCATCTACATCATCCCTGAGGTGGTCTCCCTAATAAGACAAGTGTCCACTGGATACCCTACAAAATTATTGTGGTTTTTATTTGCATTTCATTTTTGATTTTTAAAATTCTTTTTCTAGTAATTCATGATTTGTTCTATTTTTAAAAGCATCGACCTATAATGGATTGGCATTTTGTTTTTAATGCTCTTCAATGGTTTGGGATGATCCTTCAGATGGTCTGATAGAACATATGCAATACCCCCAGTCTTCCCATCAAACTGGCAAATTTGATACAGAATGATAACATCCTGTATTGGCAAGTATATGTATAATCCTGCCCTTTCCTATACTTTGGATACATGGCCCCACGTAGTCATAGAGCGTTTGCAGAAGTGTGGAGTGAACAGAGAAAATGGCTTGTTTTGGGGGACTGAAAATGGTCTGTTTGTCCAGCACGTATAGTTAGGGCATGGCCTGAAGGTATAAGAAGAGAAACAAAGGCAGCAAAGGATAATGGTTGCCTAAACTAGGGTAACAATAACAGTGGGTATGGAGACCTAGTTAGAAAGTAAGTGGACAGGACTAGCTGAGTGACAGGAGTTGGGGATGAGGGAGAGGGAGGAGTCAGGGTGACTTCCAGGTTCTTCTGAGAGCATTGTCTGCACGGCTGAGACACGCTCAGCAGTAGTACAGTGTGGATTTTGTAAACAATATTGGTCACATATGTACTCCCAATGTAGCATAGACAATGTAGAGCTTTATATCCTGCAATACACATCATGAAAACAATATTTTTCCATTTGTCAAATATAAGATTGCATCACAAGACCCACCATACTTATTCAAAATGTATGGAATAATGTGCCTTCTGTCATTGTGATGCTATCTCTCTGCCCTGCTGAGGATCGCTGGTGGAAAGGAAGCATACGGAGCCTGGCGGCAGGCACATAACAGTAAAATTGGCTGTCGCTTCAACTATCCAAGTCTTTGTTTCTTCCCCTTAAAGTGGGGATAAATATGCTTATTTATTTTAACTCGTGGGGTAGTTGTAAGAAATATTTATGCCTTCACTCATTCAATAATACTTATTAAACACCTGTGTGTGCCAAACACTGTGCACCATGCAGAATAGTCATTCATAAACAAAATGGACATGGTTGGCACTCTCAGTCTAGTGTAGTAATAATAATAAAAATAAACAGCTGTCTCAAGAATAACATGATGACATAATGGTAAAGGCTACAAAGGAAATAAGCAGGATGTTACGAGAGAGAATAACTAAGCTGGGTGGTTCAGGGGCAAGGTGAGAGGCAAGAGCCCAGAGGTACACAGGGAGATTAGCTAGGAAGGGTCTGACTGAGGAGGTGGCACTTTAGCTGAGATCTAAAGAATAAGAACCACCCATGCTCTAAAGACTGAAAGGACAGGTGTTCTTGGAAGAGGGAAAAGCATGTATGAAGACTCTGAGAAGTCGTATGTTCCAGCTGAAGGAGGCTGTGTTGCTAGAGGAAAGAGATAGTGTCACAAGATGCGGGTGAGGTACAATAAGAACGTTATAGATACTCATAATTTATCTAGTTTTCACAACCACCCAGAAGGTATCATACCTTCTTTTTCACAGTTGAGGAAAATGAGTCTAGGAGAGAAATGATTTGACTGAGGAGCTGGAGCTGCTGGATGACGGCTCCGAGCCCTAGACCCCGGGCTGTCTGGCTCCAACATCCTTCCTGTCCCCTGTACCATTCTGCCTCACTGTAGTCCTCTCACCCATCAGCACTCTACAGTACGTATCAAGTGAGGTGTTTTTGTTACTGTAGATAAGACTAGATGATCAAGGGTTAGCTCCCCAAAGGAATGTGTTACTTGATTTCATGCAGAGGTGCAACTCCATGACAAGGAAACACGCATGGAGAGCCCTTGGTGCCAGGGTGCCAGGAGCATGTCTACTGAGAGGAGAAAATGAGGCCAGTGGTCCACAAAGAACTTCTGGCCCAAGAATAAAAGAAAATTAGGAAAGTGCCTTTGAGAATGCACAGTGACCTGGACTGCCAGGTATGGCTTTATCTAGAAGGGCTATTATTTCTCAGTTGTAACTAATCCAGTATGAGCGATGTTGCTGACTTCATTTAGCTGGTATTGGGGACAAAACCCACCATATCAGTTATTTAGCATAATTTCAATTAAAGATACATTATTGTCATGTTGACTCCAATTTTATAAAACATTTAGTGTCCAGTTGTGGATGTAACCGGATGTCACTCCTCGTCTAGCACCAAACTGACTTTCAGAAAAGGGATGATTGGGGTCCAGGTTGTTCCCACAGTCAGATAGATAAGGCCGGTGCAAACCAAAGGGTTAAATGCACTGTTTTGACAGCACAAACTTAGTAGATTAGAACAGTGATTTCATTTGATTCATTGGCGAGAGTTATTCCTGATTTGGTGACCTTAGAAATGTTCTCCTGGGACCTAAAACAAAAAGAAACACACACTAACTGAAACGAAATAATTTTCCCAGAAAGGAAATAGGTTAAATAGCATGGAAAAACATTAAGAAAATATGATGAGTGATGTGATTGTGTTCAGCATGTTGATTTATGATACTGGTTCCTTGTGTAAGGCAGGAAAAATTAAGTTCAAATGGGGTACAGAAAACCAATTGTGTCATTAGGGCCTTATCGTATAAAGAGCATGCATGAGGTTACCAGGAAACAACATGTGTCCCATTGAAATACATTTCTGCATATCTCAAAAAAATACCCTCTTATTTGGGAGAATGTATTTCTAGGACAGAAAATCAAATGTGCCTTTGCGGGAACCTATTTTCTTTCCTGACATGTAATCATTCTGCCTTTGTTTTGCCAAGTTTCTCTTCCACAGGTTTCCCCAATGCCAGTTTTAAAATGTCTATTGTTTCTGCAGCTTGCAAAAATAGAAATAATTTTTCTCCTGGTGCAAAGTCCTAATCTGCCATTATATATGCAATAATTTACAGTTTTATTGATAGACTAGAAAATATCTATTAGGACATACTTTAAAAAAAAACACCCAAATTGATATTTACAAAATAGTCAGGGGGATATACAGCATAGGGAATACAGTCAATAATATTTTAATAAGTATGTACAGTGTCAGGTGGGTACTAGACTAATAGAGGTGGGTCACATCATAAATTACATAAATGGCTAACCACTATGCTGTACACCTGAAACTAATCTAAAATAATATTGAATGTCAATTGTAATTAAAATAAATAAATTAATTAAAAAAATACAACCCTCCATGTCATTCATCACGCAAGGTTCTATAGACTCTTCTTTCTTTCTTCCTTCCTTCCTTCTTTCTTTCCTTCCTTCCTTCCTTCCTTCCTTCCTTCCTTCCTTCCTTCCTTCCTTCCTTCTTCTTAAAGTTTATTGAGCAACATGGATGGATCTTGAGATTATTATGCTAGGCGAAATAAGTCAGACAGAAAAACTCCAGAGGCCTTATTTCTATATTGGCTATAACTAACTTCCCTTCATCTTTTCTTAAACGGAATGTTTTTCACAATAATAATAATGGTATTTATTGGATGATAAATCAGCCAGTGTCTTGTGGGATCAAGTCAATTGTTTCCTTATGATTTGAAAAATTCTATGTTTTAGTTACTCATCAGATTGACAGTGACTTTCTCCAAACAGGACTAACAATTTAACCCACAGTCCCAAGGGTTACTGAGATAATGAAAGAAGAAATGTGAGAAACTGCTTTGTAAAACAAAGTAAGCTATTCCAGGTGAACCCATATTTCTGAGAGGCTGTTTCCTTGTCCCCACTTCCTTGATGTCGTGAGGAACAAGGATACCAGCCCAAGCAGAAGGTATGAGTGCAGTTTTGGAAGGTACCTGAGTGCAATGGACATTCTAAGAAAATATGATGGCCAGCTCTCCTCTCCACTTGTCAGGATGTCAGCAAATGCCACGTGGGTGGAAGGTCTCCAAATCATTTTTGAGATCTTTAGGATAAGTCCGAGATTTACACTGAGGTGTAAAGTCAACGAGGATAAGAACTTTGTCATATTCACCACTGAACTCTAGTGTCTCAAGAGTACCTGGCACAACGTAGACACTAAAATACTTAATAATGGGAGGGAGGAGGGAAAATGCTATCAGTATTTCTTGTAGATTCAGATTTCTTGGGTTGACAAGTACAACTACGAGTATTGCTTGAATAACTTTTGTTGATGTAATGTATATAAAGGGAAGCTAAGAGGGTATTGCACACTGCTGTCTGAGTAAACTTTAGGGATGGTCTGAAGCGAAAGCCATGCTGAGCCAACATCAGACATAGGTCTCCTCTACTCTTTTTGTTCAGGGAGAACAAAGGCTGTAGCTCAGAGCTGGGTCCCTGAAGCCAGACAATCACATAGAGCCTGCTAGGATTTCACAGACTAGTCAGAGATCTAAAGCTTGTCCATAAGGTAGGCAGTAGCAAGAAAGGAGTAAAGGGGTTAGAACCCCAGATGTCCATAGAAGGGGCTGTGGACTATGTTTAATTACGTTAAGTGAGGGAACATGGGAATTTGCCTGAAAAGGGGATATTTGAACCAGACCTGGAGAGTGTGTAGAGTTTAGACACTGCATCTTGGTCCCTTCAGAGGTCATCAGATTGTCAGAGAGACTGACCTCGTCTTTCTCCCATCCAGGTGAATAATTGAAATCAGGGGATAGGCAGGGAGTAACAGAAGCCACCTCAAAACTCCTGCTTGCCTGAGTTGCTCTCTGTTCCCCAACAAAGCCAGAAATGCTCATCAAATTCTTGAATTTTCATCAATACTTTACCCCTTCAAAAATAAATCAACCCCAAACCCCACCATCCCCTTGGTCTTGATTTGAGAGCAAACATCAACGCCTGGGGTGGGAAGAGGCACAGAAGGCAGGAAGACAGGAAGACCAATTTATTACAATATACCAGACAATATTTTATGAAATTAAGTCTATTGCTTCCTTTTGACCTGAAAAAGTCTGTCTTTTAGTTACTTACCAGATTGACAGGGACTTTCTCCAAAAAGGGCTTGCAATTTGATTCACAGTGCTAAGGGTTATTGGGATAATATAAAAAGAATATGCAAGAAATTGCTTTGTACAACAAAGTCAATTTGTCACCATGAAATATCTAGAAGTTCTGGTATCTTCATGACTCTGTGAATTTCACACTATCCTAGATTAAAGTTACATTGATTTTTGTGTTTAATCAGGGTCCTAAGATTTTAGACCTCAAGCACACCATGTAGGAAAGCAATAAATGGGGGAATGGAAAGTGGGTTTTGCTTCTAAGAAGGATAATGTGATGAGTCACTATTTAAATGAATCCGTGACGTTTTGCAAAGTCTTAAAATGGACCATTAAATTGGGTCATACTGCGTCCTTAACTTTATAGTGTCTGGAAGAAGGTAGTCTCTGTGATGTGGTGGGGGGTAAATGCTGCCGTGTGATACTGAGATAAGAATAATAGCTGAAGATGTGAGGAAGAAATTGGTGTGTTGGATTCTGAAATAAGTTGCAGCCTTCAGGAGTTCTCTGCTATTTTCTGTCAAGCAGAAAAATGCTGTAAGTGTATTTGTGAGAATAGTGGATGGATTTCTTTCACTTTTAGGTAAATATCTTGACCAAAAGAATGTCCTGAATGCAAAAATCAATAGGACTGCATCATTCTCAGCCTCTTTCTTCTTTTCATCTTTTTTTCCTACAGGGAACTATTTTCTCAATACTTTGATCATCTGCTTTGGGTAAATTAAATATTGTGGAAGGGTAAGGCTATGATCTTCAGCCAGGCTGTTTTTGTATCATCACCACCACTCCCCACCAGGAGCCATCTGACAATGTCTGGGGACAGTTTTGGTTGTCACAAGTGAGAGAGTGCTATAAGCATCTAGGGGATAGAGGTCAAATTACTGCTAAACATCCTACCATACACAGGACTGTCCCTACCCCCCCCAAAAAAAATTATCAGGCCCCAAAGGACAAAAGCACTGAGGTTGAGCAACCCTGGTTTAAGGTCATTTTTTTTTTTTTTTAAGTATCCAGGTGAGTCATATTTGTAATGACTCCCGAGAACAAAATGGAAGCCTCTTCGTTTAAGTAACCTATACCTGGGTAAAAGGGTTAGAACCCTAGGTGTCCATAGAAGGGGCTGTGGACTATGTTTAATTACATTAAATGGGGGAACATGGGAAGTTGCATGAAAAGAGGACATCTGAGCCAGATCCGGAAAGATGAGAGTGTGTAGAGTTTAGATATTGCATCTTGGCCCCTTCAGAGGCAGTCAGATTGTCAGAGACTAAGAATTTTTGTCAGAGACTGACAAATTTCTTGCAAATTTATGAAAAATATTGTCTCTCCCTAAACTAGGAACACACACCACTGTTCTTGCTATTTGTGACATGTAATTTTATGATAAATTATGTGATTATATTGAAATAAAATCATGATAAGTTATCATACAAGGTCTGACAATTAAGTTCACAGACTTGTTGCAACAATGTTGTTTACCTGTTTTAATATCAAAGGGACTATTCATTATGAATTTGTACAAACAGTTTACTATTTGGAAGCGCTGAAAACGCTGTATGAAAAAGTTAGACCACCTGAACGTTTCGCCTATAATTCATGACTCTTGCATCAAGATAAGGCATCAGCTCACACGGCACTGTCTGTGAGGGAGTTTTAGCCAGTAAATAAATGACTGTATGGGAACACCCTCCCTACTCACCTGATCTGGCCCCCCAATGACTTCTCTCTTTATCCAAAGATAAAGCAAATATTGAAAGAAAGACATTTTGATGACATTCAGGACATCAAGGGTAATACGACGACAGCTCTGATGGCCATTCCAGAAAAAGAGTTCCCAAATTGCTTTGAAGGGTGGACTAGGCGCTGGCATCAGTGCATAGCTTCCCAGGGGGAGTACTTCAAAGGTGACTGTAGTGATATTCAGCAAAGATGTATGTAGCACTTTTTCTAGGATGAGTTTGCGAAATTAAAGTGTCTGACTCCTCTGCAATGTAAGAAAACAACACAGCAAAAACACATCAAAAACATAATATCCACATATTCAGGAGGATTTCTTATAATCTTGGACACATGTCAGATCCTGGTGAAATGAATATATTTCAGGATTCCAGGAATACTAATAACTACACTGAAATACTGTCAAGGTCTCAGATAAAATTGCTTCCATACACATAAGACTCTTTGTTAGGATAAATAAGAATAGCTACCACTTTCTAAGTGCTTGTTTTTTTACTAGTTTCTGTCCTCAGTGTTTGATGTGATTTATTTCACCTAATACAAGCGCTCTGCAAGGTAGGCATTAGTAGACTTTTTTTTTAGAGCTGTCTCGCCTCACACCTAGAGCAGTAAAGGAACTCACCCAACTATAGTGAGTTCCACTGTATCATAATGTTTCTTTCCCATCCTCATCCCTTTAGTCTGACAGGTACCAGGTAGGAGATAATTGGAAACAGAACTGAAAGCAGAAAAACAGGATTGTCACAGAAGGCGGATGGATATCCCTGCAGAGTAGAGGACTACTTTTCTTCGCCATCTTGAATTTTCGTGAGGAGAAGCCTCCTTTCCCCTGGTTCCCAACAAAAGCTGGACTGAATAGAACTAAGTGGCTACAACCCATGTTGCAGAGGAACAGGAGAGGCAGGTTCTGGGAGGCAGCCGAGATGAGCAAAGAAACAAAAAAACAAAAGAGAGAAGGTCTAAGGAAAGCTATTGATTGGAAAGCTCTCTACCAAATGGGAGAGAAAATGCCACAGGGGCTGTCCAGAAAGACAAAAATTGGGATCTCAGACTCAAATGCTTATGGATTTCTGGCCTTGGGGAGGTGTTATAGTAGAGTGGTTAAGATCAGGAATTCTGGATTCAACAACTTGGGTTTACATCCTAGTTTCACCACAATCAGCTGCATGACTTGGGCAAGATACTTGACTTATCTTTGGCTCACATAGTGTTCACTTTCTCAGGCCACTTTTATTCCATTTTCTTAATTCCTTTTATACTGAGGCTAAATGAGATTATCCTTAAAATGTCACCCAACATTTACTAGAACCAAGAAGTAATCTCAGTTCCTTTACCTCTGTGTTTGGGTACTTATTCTATGCTACAAAAATGTTCCTAACAGGAATTACATGAAGAAGAGTGGGGAGGGATAAGGAATAGAGAAAATAATGGGAAAAAGTAACAGATACTGAATGATGAGGAAATGATACAATTAGCGGGAAATGAGAAGAAGTAATAAAATGAGTGTCAAATATTGGTAGAAGGAGGAAATGGTTGGTGATTAAAAAACATTATATTTATGCATCTTAGTGATGGGTGAAATGAGCTTTATGCCTTAAAGTATTTCTAATTTGAACAACAATTTGAAAGCTGTAAATGTTTATAATGAATGTAATTTGTTCAACTTATGTTAGTAGAATAAGACAAGATGTAATGTTAGCCATTAAGAGATACTTCTCAGATTTACTAGGGAATAATTTTTTTATGGGAATATAATTGATTCAAACATAAATCATTTTATCACTTTTCCAAATCAGAGATATTTAAATTTTAGATAACACTACAACTGCATTGGTATCTGGGTTTGTAATACAAAAACAAGGTAACTGTTCTAGATTAAAAGAGACTAAAGAAAAATGACAACTAAATGCAATACCTGATTCTTGATTAGATCCTGGATTTAAAATCAGCTATAAAGTATATTATTGGGAAAAAACTGGATAAATTTGACTGGGGACTGTATGTTGGATAATATTATTGTATCTATGTGACTAAATATTTTACTATACTAATGGTATTATCGTTATATTAGAGAATGAGTTTGTTTTGGAAGATACATATTGAAGTACTTAGAAATAAAATGTCATGAAGTCTGCAATCAACTATAGTACAATTAAAATAAATGGTGACTGGAGCATACTTTTAAAACAATGCACAATCTTGCCATTTGTGACAACATAGACCTAAAGGGTATTATGCTAAGTGAAATACCAGAGAAAGACAAATACCATATAATTTCACTTACATGTGGACTATAAAAAACAAACAAACAAATGAAACAAAACAGACTCAGAGATACAGAGAACAGACTGATGGTTGTCATAGGAGAAAGGGGCAGGGGAATGGCTGGAAAGGGTAAAGGGGAATAAAAAATACAAACCTCCACTTATAAAATAATAATGCCATGGGGATATAATGTACAGCATAGGAAAAACAGTCAGTATTATTGCAATAATTTTGGATGGTGACAGATGGTTACTAGGCTAAATGTGGTTTTCACACCACATTCGTAAGGAATATAAATGTGGAATCACAGTGTTACACACCTTAAACTATAATAATATAATATTGTATATCAACTCTAATAGAAAAAAATACAGAATCTCTGCCTTTTCCTTGACAATGACATTTAGATTTTTAAAAATTTTTACCTTTTACAAACCAAGCTGCAATTTGCATTCCTGTACATGTAACAATACGTGTTCTCATAGTATATTTTGTAGAGTAGATTCTAATGGGAGAATCAATGATTATGGGCATTTTATAGTTTACAGGCAATTTTCTCTCAGTTGTTGTACCCACACCACTAAAATAATGGAAGACAGTTCCCATGTTCTATTTCCTTGTCAGCATGGATATTATTTTTTTTTAATTATTTCATTTCTCTATTTTAAAAAATTGCTTTTTCATGATTAATTTATTTTGTATTCTAAGATTATAATGTTTAAAATTCTTGCATGAAGATAACTTTGATAAAATGGATAAATTTCTAGAAACACACAGCCTCCTAAGACCAAATCATGAAGAGGTAGGAGAACTGAAAGACTATAACTAGCAAAGAAATTGAATCAGTAATCAAAAACCTTCAAACAAAGAAAAGTCCAGGACCAGATGGCTTCACTGGTGAACTCTACCAAAAACTTAGAGAAGAATTAATGTTAATTTTCCTTGAACTCTTTGATCTGCTTATATTTGAGTGTTACACTGAGTATATATGGGACACATAGAGAATAATGAAGCCAAAACATTCTGCCCTCCCTGAAGATGGTAGGGCATTAAAAAATTCCAGTGCGGTGAAGGAGGAGAGTGAAACAAGGGGCTGGAAATGGGGACAACTGAAAATCTGCAGATGGAAAAGTTTATCCCACAATTATTCCTGTGAACAAAATTTAGACAACTAAATGTCTGCCACCAGGCAGAAGATCAGAGGCTTCTGGGGTCCTCTAGCTCAGGTGACTCTTCACCTGAAATGATCTTCATCAGTCAACAGAATGCTTCACCATCGAAAGCATGCAGAATTCTCATTCAGGTTTTCAATGCCTTGTTCTTTAATATCAGATATTTGAAAAGATCTTTCAACATAAAGGATAAGATGAATGTTAAAGAAGAAGGAGAAAGAGAAAAGAAATGACCAGTGAGGAAACAGAGAAAAGGAGTAGAACTTTAAAAAATCTCTATTTGATGATGCTCATACATTTCTAAGACAATATTTTAACTACGCAACAACATCAGAATGTTACATGAATTTTGCAATGAAAGAGAGACGAAGTCAAGCTGAGACAAAAAAGACAAGATGGATAATATAAGAGGAAAAAAAGAGAGACTCAGTATAGGAAGCCTAACATCTCTCTAATAAGTGTTCCAAAGAGGGTGAAGAAAAAATAAATAAGAGAAAATCATCAAATTATAATAGAAGAAAATCTTCCAAAGTGAAGGACATAAGCTTCCAGATTGAAAGAGTATGGAGTACAAGTAATGAAAGAATGTCCAGCCTAGATATGCAGTTACAAAATTTCACTGTACTAGGGATAAAGGAATGATGTTAAAACCTTTCAGAGGGAAAAAGAGAGGGAGAGAGAGAAGTGGAGACAGTGGCTAAAGGGAGGGATTGTGAAAGACAAAGAGAGAGACAGAATGAGAAGCTTCAGACATTTCAGCCACAGCCCTACAAGCTAGAAGAACATGAGAACGTGAACAGTAAATCCAGCCCAGAACAGCAGGCAAGAGAAGATTCAAGATGACAGAGCTGCATAACGCCTGGAGAGCAACAAGTCCAGATTAAAGTAGGATAGACCCCTGGAAGGGAATTCTACTCGGAGGGGAGTGGAGAGATGAAGTGGGGACTTGCAATAATATAACTAAAATGATACTACCTTATGCCAACCACTATTCTAAATTCTTTTTAAACAAATGTTTTTAGTCCCCATAGCAACCTATGAGATAGGTAATATTATTGGCCCAATTTTACAGATAAGAAAATGAAGGCATAGAGTTGTAAAGTAATGTGCTCACAGCCACACAGCTAGAAAACGTTGGAGCCAAAATTTGAATTGGTGGCTTACCTCCAGAGCCCAGGTTCTTAACGACTGAAGGAGAGACTAGGAGAACACCCTGTCCTTGGCCCCAGGTTAAGCATTGTGGTGAATACGTGACTTTTCTATAATCTCCTCTTCATCCAATACAATTTTATATTCTCCTTTTGAGCCAATATCAGCAGTTGATAATAGGGGGTGGTCACCATATTCAATAAGTGCTACAATATAATTACTGTTGTTTGTGTGCTCAGACCATGTAGGTTGCATAGATGGTAAGTTATGATTCCTTCCCTTTCACATGAAATGACAAGGAGTTAAATAAAGAAAAAAAATTGCCCAATAACCTAATCAGCCGTGATTGGGATGTCCTAAATTGTGTAGTGTGGACTCTGTGTTGCTATAGGACCTGAGAGGACTGACAGATCTGAGAAGGTGGAGACAGTCAGAAAGACATTGAAAGGAGTTAAACTTAAGTTAAACTTTGGAAGCCCTATAAAATTAAGAAATGGAGAGGGAAGGTGTTCTAGGAGAGAAGTAGCATGTGAAGTGACTCCATAAACAGGCAGGAGACTGACCTGAGGGAGAATAAGAAGAGCCAGCTGGGGAATAGAAAGAGGTACACTAGAACAGTGAGATGGGGACAAAGAAACTGTGGGAGACTTTGAGGCCTAAGCAGAGAAATTTAGATTTGATGCATTGTAATGGGCTTGAGCAAAAGAGTTAGAAATTGAAAGTAAGGTTTTACAGAGAGGGCCAGAGTGTGACACAGCAAGTTATCTCAGAAGCCAAGGAAGTAACCCATGAATGGGACAGGAGTAATTCATGCATATGGATTTTCCTAGCCTTCACAACCCCTGCTCCAAGAAGGATGCCAAGCCAGCATCCTCCTTAGGGTGCATGAGATTGAAGGCATGCAGAGGAAGCTAATGTGAGAATATTTGACACCAAAGCAAAATCAGTTTTAGCAACTCTTGCTCCATATGACAGAATTGTTTTCAGTAATAACCATGTAATAATCGGTATTAACCAGTATGTTCTTGATACATTCTTTAGATTCAAAACAATGAACAGTTAAAGATGAATAAATTTCTATTTTAAAGATGTTATTCAAATTCAGTAAAATACACATTGCAGTTCTCTCTTTGTTTCACTGTTTTAAATTTTAAACACAAATTAAAACTTCAAGTAGTTACATAGAATGCTAGAATTGAAGTAACTCAAGTTCAATTTCTTTGTCTTTACAGTCATTGTGCTATTTTTGTTTCTTTTGACTCTGTTGTTTAAGTGCAGGAATATGCAATACCACACTAGTTGGAGACTGAAATTGTGTCTGAAGAGGCTGGGATGACTGAACTCTCATAAAGTTATTCTCAAAATGAGCACATGTATTTTAGTCCACATGAATTGGGGGTTGACTATGCAACTGGAAGTTCTCAGAATTAATTTGTAGGTAGAATCCAATATTGACTAAAGGATATATAATAAAAACACAATAATATAAAGCTGATACATATATATATATATATATATATGCATATATATTGTGTGTCTATATGTATATATATGTACAGTGTATATATTATTAAAACTCAACAGTAACTATTGCAACTAGATCAAAAAAGATTGTGGAAGAGGGGGAAGTAGTTTATCAATGATATTTTAAGAATCAAAAGCACATGGCAAAAATAAAAATCAAGCTGACTTAACCTCAGTTTGGTTATTGATTTTTAGGGTCTGTGCAGTGGACACACCCTTTCTTATTTCCTCCTGGGGGACTCTTACCATCCTTTCCTCGGTAGAAAGTTTGAAAAATCTGAAAAGATTGGAGATGCATTAGGGGACCTTACTTTGGAACAAGAAACGTTTCCAGAAAGTTGAAAAAATGGCCAATGATATGAAGAGTGGGTGGACTGGCTTCCGGAGAGGATTTGGGTGGAAAGTTAAGAGTGGAGATAACAGGTAATTTGGGGAAAATAACTACTACTCTCTTCGATAGTACAAAGACTAATAAGGATTTTCAATAAAAGTAAAATCAATAATAAAAAATAATAATATACTATGTACCAGATATCATTGTAAATGCTTTACATGTGTTGAGTCATCTTATTCTCACAATAATTGTCTGATGTAGGTACCATTGTTATTCCCGCTTTACATTTATCATTACCCTCCTCTATCACTTTTCAGATAAAGTAACTGGTAGGCATTTACAGAGCCAGTTTTTAACCCAGGCTGTCTGGCTTCAGACTTTCACTCTTTACTACACTGTGTATTTCTTGAGAGACTAAGTAAAGACTTGAATTGTCATCAGTTTTATTTTTCAGTCAGATTGCTGTTCCTCTAAATTGACACAGCACAGAGGCTCAAGTAACAGGAGTATTTGAGCTACACAAGGACAAGGTGAAAAGGTTACGAAAATAGGAGAAAATGAATGGAATCCAGAAATATTTTGCAAAACAATTATATAGGATTTCATGGTGGCTAAATAAAATCAGAAGAATGAGTCAACAATGACTCGAAAAATTAAGCTTTAGCAATGCAGAAAATCGTGATGCCACTGCCAGAGAATGGGAAATGAATGAGTGGGTGGATTTGTGGGTGGAAGGTGATGGTGAACTTAGCTTTCATAACCAAGAAGAAGGTAACAATAAGCATTTAGAAATATTGGGACATATTTCACTTCACATAATAATCTCAAGATCCATCCATATTGTTACAAATGGCACTATTTCATCTTTTCTTATGGCAGAATAGTATTCTATTGTGCTATTGTGTGTGTGTATATATGTGTGTGTGTGTGTGTGTGTGTGTGTGTGTGTATATATATATATATATATATATATATATATATATATATACACACACACATATCATGTCTTCTTTATCCAATCATCTATCGAAGTATACTTTGGTTGTTTTCATGTCTTGGCCACTGTAAATGCAGCTACAATGAACATTGGAGCACATACATTTTTACAGATAAATGTTTTCAAACCCAGGAGAGAGATTGCTGGGTCATATGGTAATTCTATTCTTAATTTTTTGAGGATCCTCCACACTGCCTTCCATAGCGGCTGCACCAATCTGTATTCCCACCAACAGTGTATGAGGGTTCCAGTTTCTCCACAGCCTCTCCAACAGTTGTTGATGATAGCCATTCTAACACATGATTTCACTGATATGTGGTATATAAAACTGAAAACAACAAAGGAACAAGAGAAATGAATGAAGAAACAAAAACTCATAGACACAGACAATAGTTTAGTGGTTATCAGAGGGTAAGCAGGAAGGAGGGTGGTAGATGAGGGCAAAAGGGATCAAATATATGGTGATGGAAGAAGAGCTAACTCTGGGTGGTGAACACACAATGTGATATATAGATGATGTATTACAGAATTGCACTCCTGAAACCTATGTAACTTTACTGGCAATTGTCACCCAATAAACGTTAATTTAAAAAAAAGAAAAAATATTGGGTCACTATCGAGAAGGAAAGAAAAATGGAACAGAAGATTTCAGAAATAGTAGTAGCATAGATGATACAGGACACAGTTGAAGTTTTAACTTTTGTTTTATCTTTAGCATGTGATGAATTAATTGAATGCTTTATGTCCTGCTTCATTCCACAGAGAATTTGAGGCAGTCTACACTAAAATGAACAAGAGATTATTGTTGATATATTAATCTTAAATATAAATGCATTTATTTTTAATGTCATCTTTGTCTATTCTAAATAAAATGATTTCATTTTTTTCCCTCAGTCTTTATCCTAGTTTCAAACTTTTATTGATCAATGATATTCAGTTTTAAACATGTTTTTGTAGTTCTCTGGATTAGAGAGGTAACAATTTTTACCAGTTGTGGTATTTTACATACACTGTTTTGTCTTGTCTCATTTTGCTTTGTTTTATATTATACAAAATATTGGAAGTCTAAATGGTAAGAGTAAAGGTAACAACATTTGAAAATCACGATTGAAATTACATGTGTAAATATACATTTTCTCTATAATGTATTTATACCTTTGTTCTCCTCTTCTATTTTCTCAACACTAGCTAATTTTTGCAAATTTTTAATAAAAAGTTTTAAAATCATTCTCCCTCCTCCAGGATCTAAAAAACTAAATATATAGATGTGGCTTTGATTTACATAGTAGTAATTATGACAATAGGTCTGTCAGGTAAGAAAATTAGTAGCTGGAATTAGGCAGGAATTTCGAGTTCCTCCCAGTTAAAGTTTAGTGTTAGTGGAAGTTTATGTAGAAATGGTAATCTTTTTCTGGTTGTTTAGTAAAATGACTATAGAGTTGGTAATAAGTGCTTATTGGGTTTTGTCCATTTGATGCCACTGGCTGTCTCTTAATTCTTAAGCAAGTCTGTAATTTATGGGGGATGTAGAATTTTCATCTGTAATATATGGGAGGCGTAGAATTTCCACAGTGGCATTCATGATATATTCTGAAGAATCCATGAGGGTTCACTATCTTGGTAAGAGTAGAATGGAATCAGAGATGGGTGGCAACTGTGATAAGGATGTAGTGAAAAGAGGAAAGGCTAGGAGCTGGTGACCAAAGTATCATAGTAATGTAAGATGTTAACAGTAAAAGGAGCTAGGTGTGGAGTACATGAGAACTCTCTAATATCTTGTCCTCGTTTGTAAATCTAAAACTATTCTAAAATTTAGATTATGATTTAAAAATTCGTGAAAATATAGGAAAGAATGGAGCATTGCAATAGAATATCAGATTCACTAAAAAAAAAAAATCGAATGGATAAAGTGGTTTAGAAAAACACGACTAAAATTTGTGTACAAGAAGACAAGTTAGTTGAAAACATCCAAAATGGAGCACAAAGGAAAAGAACATTTGAAATAAGAGATATGTGGGACACATGTAAAATTTCTACATACATACATTTGGAGTTCCAGGAGAGGAGAAAGTGAAAAAGAAGAAATTTTCTAAGAGAAAATTGCCAAACATGTTCCAAAACTGATTTTTTAAAAAACCAACTCACAGATTAAAGAAGCTCAGAGAAGCTGAAATGTGATAAACACAAGCAGAAGAAAATTACACCTAAATAACATCATTGTCAAACTGTCGAAAGCCAAAGAAAAAAGAAAACCTTAAAAGGTTAAAAAAAAATCATATTACAAGAATATATAAAGAACTCTTACAATACAAATAATAAGGAAACAACTTGATTTTACAAAGGAGGACACAAAATACACAAGTGTTAACAGGCATTTCACAACAAAAGATACACAAATGGCAATAAAACACATAATAAATATTCAGTGTCAGTAGTCACTAGGAAAATGCAAATTAAAAGAATTAAATGTCACTACGTACAAACTAGAGTGGTTCTAATAAGAAGTGGTACAAACCCCAAGAGGTTGTTCTAAGAGAGAACTGGTGGACCAAGGAGGCGGTCACCACATGGCTCCCTTTCTGGGCCTCAGGTGGTCCCAGGAGTTTTCTGCCTGGATTGCCAGGATCCCCCCTGACCCTACATGTCCTCCCTGCTCAGCTCCAGAGACTGAGGGCCTTCAGCATAGGAATCAGCCCCTCCCAGTCTTTAAGCCCACGGCAAACAGGTTTAATAGGATGCTGAAAGTTTCAGTCTCCCCAGCACATGAGATCTGGACTTGCTTTCTCTGCCTGAAGCCCAGTACCTACTTGTGTGGTCTGGAATGGCAGCTGCAGCCTGGCTCGGACCTGGATGGCATCCTCTCTTTACAACTGTAATTTGGAATTAAGGCTACCTCCTTGGAGGCCATCCCTGCAGTTCTTCTCAGATACCAGCTTTGGCAACCCCTCTCCTCCTTCCAATCTTTGAAGTCTTAGCCTATGGCAGAAGTTCTGCAGGTTTTTCCAAGTAGGGGGAAGGGTTAGTTGAGGGAAAGAGCAAAAGGCATGAGAAGAACTTCTCCTAGAATGAAAGGAGCTGATTATTTTTATATTGAAGATTAAGCAGAATTTTATTTTGTTAATTTTTATGATAATGATGTTAAATATGTATATATGTGTGTTTCATACAGTATATTTACATGTGAAATAATTGTAAGAATTATGCATGTATTTTTCTCAACATCTTATTACGTGTGTTCAAATAGACAGGAAAATGGAGACAACTGAATAATAAACACACATATATCTACCACCTAGATTCCACAATTGTTAACATTTTTTCTGTATTTGTTTTATCACATTTTCATCTGTTTTCTCTCCATATTACTTTTTTGAAGCAGACATCAGTACATTTCACCCCTAAGCATTTCAGCATGTATACGTAGTTTCCAAACAGGTTCTATCTACTTCAGATTTTTTTTTTTAGGCCAATCTCACAGGGTGCTACTGGGATGAAGGGGAGATTGGGGCTGTGAATAGGAAGGTTAATAGCCTTAGAGAGCTTAAGAGAGTATAGTTATATTTAACTCATTTGTAATAAACCCCCAGATATCTTGGAGCTATTATTATAAGAGGTCCGTAATCCATATATGGGCCAAACTTTGTTTATAGGTTGAAAACAAAAGTTTGCATACACTGTATACCTCAATAAAAAGAGGGAAAAAAAACAGACTAAAACTGTTTCCTCATGGCAAAAATATAGAACTTTGGGAGATTAATTGACCATTGGTATGCATTATGGGGAAAATTCAGAAGGATGTTGGCCCACATATCAGGTTCTCCTTCAGCTCACTTCAGAACAGTAGCAGGAAATTTTGATTAGGCAACAGCCCTTGCTGGCTCCTTGGTTTCCATATTTGGATGTTAACTGACCCATTGTTGATAGTTGTTAATGAAGGTGGATTGGTTCTCCCTTGATAGCAAAGGATAGTTTTGTTTTTGTGTGTTTTTTTTTCAGAAGCTTCCTAGAGAATCCAACCTAGTGCTCACTGCCCATCGATTGATTACACACAACCTGCAAGTGGAATGCTTAGACATATCCCTGAATCAAGAGTTTGCCAGAAATGTAGATACCTAAACCCCAATATCTGGACCCCTCGAGCTTCTTTACACAAATTGTGGTTGTTGTGATGTCATGTATCCACACAAAGTCCTTATAAGAAAAAACCCTGAATGCATGTCCCGATGATGTAATCTATGTTATACAATGTCCTTTTCATGAGGAATCCTGGAGAAATTCCTGTCTGATCCAAGAATCAAAAATAGTCATAATTTTCCTGAGTACTTGTATTCATTCTTATCTCACGAACACTGTGAATCAGGTCTGTCCTAATTTCCTTTTTCACACTGACTGCTAGAACACTGTAGTGGGCTTTGGAGAGCCAACTGATATCTGGCTCTTCCCTTTCCACATGGAAGACTAGACTGTCCTGCTCTTTTGTGGGTGGAGTTCTGACCAATGAGAGTGAGCAGAATCAACATGACCAAAGCATTTAATTGCTAGTGCAAGATCCTTCGAAGCTCTCTCTTTCCCTCTGCCACAGTGCCTAGCAGCATGAGTGATAGTGGCTGCTCCACTAGCAGAGAAATAAGAGAGAAGAATGAAGAGTAGGACTCCAACTCACCTGCAGCAGGCATGCAACCTGAAAGAGAAATTAAAGCATAGTTGTTATGAGCTTTGAGATTTTAGAATTGTTTTTACCATAGTGTAACCTACTCTATCCTATCCTGATTAATATAAATATATACAGCTAATTATACAACTCATAGATGGAAAGATCAGTTGTTATTCTATGTCTTTTAATCTAATTCCTTGATCAATTTGCCTCACCTTTTTTTAATCATTCAACACAGTTTAACACATCCAGTCTTGTCATATTTTATGCATCTTTTTCGAGAATAGATGGGGAATAAGTAAAATAATGGATTTGTATGAGTCCTGGAGAAAGACATCAGTATGAGTTGGCTATGCAAGATAAACTGTAGTTCTAAGTACAAATTGCTCTGGAAATTCTCTCACAAGAGAAAATACTTACATAAGCACAGAACCAGCAGCTGTATTTCCAGAGGGATACACTAGAGGGTGTGTGGAGTTTAGGTACAGTAACAACACCATTGGCAAGTACAGGTGCACTAAGAAGGGGTATTGTCCAAGGATTTTAGTGGGAGTCTTTGTTGATTTTTTCCATATTTGAAATTTAAGAAATCTTTATTGATTATCTTTTCTTTTATGCAAAGTTGGCCCTAGGCAAAATGATAAAAAAAAAAAAAAAACACTGAAGCTTGCCTGTATGTAACACGATTTTATTTTAAAATTCAGAATTGAAGGGCATCTTACTTGAAGTTTTATGGAGTCTCTGTTCTCACAGAAATTTTCTTTCAATGCAGAGTTCTCCCCAAACTTGTTCAATATTCTTTAGTTTTTTTCACCTCTTCCCTGAAAACCATCAAGTTCTGGCTCCCACTTCCTGGGAAAGGGCTGGGAAGTGGCAAGTATGTTAATCTGGCAATCTAATTTGAGATAGAGTACTAATGGGGGGGCAATAGCTTATAACAAACCACATCTACCTGTCCAGACAGAATTATAGTTTTAATTGGCTCTAACTCCAAAATCAAAAGAGAGCTACAAAATAAGTATAGGAGTTGCTTTAGGGTAGAGGAGCTCCCAGGTGTATTATAACCAACTTCCCATATGTACCCATGAGTCTAAATTCATAGTTATTTATCCATCATCCAAGACAACGGTTCTGCTCTCAATAGAAATTCTACCCATAGAGCAAGTTGGATACCATTAAATATGTTATAGAAGAATTTTGTTATTCAAATTGCCAATGTGAAGATAATGCTTCTGAAGTTTTGGTATGTTTTGAGTTGTTTTTACGGTTGTTTAATTCTTTGGTAATAGTAATAGTTTTGAGTTGTTTTTACGGTTGTTTAATTCTTTGGATGCACGCTTGATATGCATTAGATGATCTCCAAACAGTCTTTCCGTCAGTAGCTTCAATTTTCTCTCTTTTGGGGAAAAATGTACGATCCATGAAAGAACACAGATTTGGGAGTAAATAAATCTGGATTTAGACCCAAACTATCACATTATCCTGAGTTTTATATTCTTCAAATGAAAGGTGGGGATGTCAATACACATCTCAAATACTTGAGGAAAATTTTATGTCTTATGAAAATACCTGGAATATCTCAAGAAAATGTTAACTTTATCTTTTCCATCAAATCTTTTGTCAAGTGTAAGAATCATGAACAAAGTTAATTTATTTAAATGGTGTTTCTAATACAGAAAGTTGAAGTGGCATTTCTAGTTAATACTGGTAAAGTGACACAGCTGATGGAAAGTACTAATGTTGAGATGCCCAAAGCTGGCAGAGTGGATCTGGGTTTGGTGTTAGCACCCAGTGAACAACCACCATTTGTGACACCTGTCCACCATGTAATGTCCTGGCATTCTGGCCCCCAGTGGGAATGGATCAGTAGACAATATTTTGGCGGCAGCCTCCAGCCTCTCACATAAGCTTTCACTTCTATCTCAATTCCATTTTATTACCCGCATGATTCTACATAAAAAGGAAGTGAGAATTTAGACTAGAATAGAAAATCTAGTTAAAATCCTCATGTTGCTTGGACATGCTCTAAGGTTCATTTTTAAAAATAAGTTATCCTTTTCGACAGAATGAAAAAAACTAAAGAAATGTTCAGTTTTAGGGACATTTTCCAGGTCATATGTTATTTTAGTTTCTGCCAAAAAAACTATATGCCTCATTAAATTCAATTATTATAAACTGTCACTTTCAAAATAGTTGTGTACAACACATTATATTTAACCGATTAGAATATGTAGCCGGAACCAATAAAACACACACACACACACACACACACACACACACACACACACACACACACACAGTATATATGTATATACAGAGGGTGCCAAAAAAATGTATATACATTTTAAGAAAGGAAAAAACTATTAAAATGGTAATACTCAATATATACTGATAACAAAAGCTGAACATAAGTCACATTTGACTTCTGCAATTACACGGGGTGTTCAAAGTGGTTACCATCAGCATCCAGACACTTCTGATTATGGCGAAGTACTGCTTGAGCAATGTTGACCAAAGTGTCCACTGGTGTACATTTTTTGGCTCCCCTGGTATATAAAGTTCTTATTATAAGTGCCTGCTATAGAATGTGCCTTTAAAAACGTTATTCTAGAAAATGATTACTGAAATGTCAGAAACTCTAATAACAATCTAGACCATTGTTATCTGCAGAGTGAATACATAAGGAAATAAAAAATTCTATGAAATTCCTGATGATCTACACCAAATTTTTGAGTCATGGCTTGATCCTTGACATTCCATGTTACAAATATTTTATATTATCATTCATTTCTTGGAGCACTGATTGTACTCAGGAATAGATGACACATCTCCGTACTCTCTGTCCTGGGTCTCAAAATCATTCTAAGGGAAGAAGACTCACTTTCATCACCCTTTCTTTAGAGGGCCAAGCAGTTCTGGTCAAAGTATTAATTTCCATTACCATCCTACTGTTTGAACCAGGGATAATGGTCAAAACTGATTAAAATACAACAATTAATGTGTACTCTCTTGGGTTTCACTGTAAAATATAATTTCATGCATTTCAAATTTCGTTAGTTAAGTTTTTATAGCTAAATTTTCTGAGCCTTTGTTTTTTCTAAAGTGTAGATACATTAAATAAGGTTAAGGGAAGCTATTTCAAGGGGAATCTATTCTCTTTCTCTAGTTTGCCAACCTTCTTAATTTCGCCAGGGAACTAGAAGACTGAATCACCCTCTCTAAGGAAATGAGTCTTGGACCTTGTTCTGAGTGCTCGCTGCTCTCTCTTTCCCCTTTCCATCTTCTCTCCCCCTCAACTCCTGGATATTTTGTTTCTTTGTCCTTTTAACCCTGGAAGATAGCAGAATTTCATGAAAACCTTAGTTATTTCCAGCAAAGGAAATAGAGAAGCTGTACAATACATAGAAAAGGGGGAAGAACCTTGGAGAAAGAAGATACATTCATAAGGTTGGGAGAAGGGGGTTAAATCTTAAACAGTCCAGAAGAAGAGCCAGTTCAAGAGATAAGTGTGCTGCGGCCACAGAAGATGGAAAGCAAACTTCAATTAATGTCTGAAGGGAGAGAGGGCCTAGCAGACAGCTCGCATGGCCAGGCTCCAAACTGAGAACATGGACACAGTGGGGACGTTAGGATTTGAGGTGAACCAAACCAAAGAACAATATTAAGAAGAACAACAAAGACAATATTAACTAAGAACAATATTAAGAAGGCTCTAGAAAAGAAGCCAAAAGTTTTGGGGATAAGTAACGTCAACTATAATATGGGTTCCTATGGGGTCTAGCGGTTTCTATAGGAGTTTCTACTTCTCTTTTTATTTCAAGTGGCAAAATATCTGGTCACTCACCTTGGATAGGAGATTCTATTCTAGTCAACTACATACAACTTATTTTTTCATAATAATCTACATTCCATAGCATATGTATTTTGTTTAATTATTTCAGAAGAAAATCGCTTTATTCTCATTAATTCATAATTTACATCACAACAGCTCATGAAAGGAGACATATAAACTTTTTCCCAGCCCCAAACTCCACATCATCTCAATTAACTCCTCTACAGTGATAACAGCCTTGCCATTGTGATTCTGAAGCAAGGGAGTTACCAATAAGAAAGAGGTTTAATTGGTGGTTTTACACTTTATCCTTTCACTATTGTCATGCGGGGACTCTGGTCCCACTCCTGGCAGGTGAATGCAGGAGACAAGGAGGCTGAAAAGGAGCAGTCACCATACCCTGCTCACTGCGCCATGTGTCATGCGGGGTCTCTGGTCCCACTGCCCACATAAGAACACAGGATATGGTGAGACCAAAATGGAACACCAATGGAGCCATAGGTAGGGGAGTCATACCACTATATCTCAATGGCGGCTGGTTGAGACACAAAAGCAAACATCCACCAGTACCCGAAGGAGGGGTCTTCCTGCACCCCCGTCTTGCTAGTGGCTGGGCGAGACACAGGAAGTAGGATCAACATGATCTGCAATCCTCCATCCACGCTGGCTAACCCCACTTACCAGCTGCAATCCACAGTCTGCTTCTCTGTCAGCCAACCAACCTGCCAACGTAGCCACAGCAGTTATATTAGTGGCTAATAGCTAAACGGTAACAGCTGATGTCCACCCAGCCACAGCAGATGGCCATCTGATTACAGCTGATGGCCATCTAATAACCGAGCCAGCACCCTTCCACATGAGGCCTAGAGGCTGGAAACTGCTCTCTGGGACTCTGTCCCCACAACTATAAATTACAGTTTTATGCTAAAAACTCATTTTCCATTTCTTCAATGTAAACTTTTCGATGAGGTTAATCTATTTGCAAACCTGCCCTGTTTCAGCTCCTCACTGAAACCCTCACGAAGCTCAAGCTCACTCTGGGTCTGGGCCCCCTGCTTACTCTTTCATTTCATAGAGTCCAGGACCAGACTCCTGCTGGTTTGTTGGAAGGACTCCCTCTGCTGTCTGGTCAGGATGTCAGGCCTTGTGGTGTCAGCATTTCAGTCCTCCACTGAAGCTCCCAGCATGACACGGCCCAGCATATGTGCAATAGCAGAGTCAGTAGCAGTGGTTGCCATTGCAGCCATCACATGTGGGTGCTGGGGCACAGCACTAGGTGAAGCCACTGCAGACAGTGGGGCCACAACTTGTGGCTGAGCTGCTGCTGCTGGCCTGAGGACTGCTCTCATCTGAGAAACCTAGCTAGCCGGACACTCAGACTTCTAACAGGCATTGCAACTCCTCAGCAATTTGGCTTCTAGAGGGGTGAAACTCCCAAGTGTTCACTGAGTTTTCAAGCTTCATCTGATGGATACTTTTTGATATAGAGTCTACCCATCATTTATACTGACATCACCTAAGTTGTCTTCTCCCTTTTTAACGCCTCAATCTATTCATCTTTTTCTCCTTTCTGTTGCTGCTAGAGTACTTGATAAATCACTAAAAGCTAAGCTATGATTTCACTTCTTTAATACCCACTCATTTTTTTAAAAGTAACTTTTTATTGATGTATAGAATATGTACATAAAAATGCACAGAACAAAGTGTAGAGCTCAATGAATTTTCCCAAAGTTTGGAAAGAACTATGTAACTGCCACCAGAACAAGAAACAGAACACCACCAGCAGTTGCTACAGTGTTCTCATTCATCTTCACTTCTCAGTAGTTTATAATTTTCATTTTGTTTTCCTCTTGAGCCCAACAGTTATCTTTTTGTTATTAATAACATTGCGTTCTCATTAATGACTGGTCTGTAGGAGCTGTGTTTTTAGGAATTTATTCCAAATTTGCTTGTGGCCTAATTTAGTCTACTTTTTAATGTTCTATATATGTTTGAAAATAATAATTCTTATACATTAGGTCAAAATTCTATTTAAATCTAAAAGATCAAGCTTGTTGATTGTACTATTCAAATTCTCTATATCCTTACTTAATTTTTCTTCTCTTTGATCTGTTATTTCATGAGCAGAATTGTTTCCCACGGTAATTGTGGATGTATCAGGTTTTTATCTCTATTATTTTTTTCTTTATTAATTGTAAAGATGTACTGTTAGTTATATATTTATAGAGGATATACGCTTGATTTATTTTTTCCATTAAAGAATAAATTTTTATCCCATATATTTTCCATTGAATTCTATGTTCCATTGAATTCTATGTTCCATTGAATTCTATGTTCCATTGAATTCTATGTTCCATTGAATTCTATGTTTCCATTGAATTCTATGTTGAATTCTATGTTGTGTGGTGTTATTATTGCCACTCTTATCTTTTATTTTTGTTAATACTTATCTGATATGTAATATTATCTATCCCTTTGTTTTATATTTTTTATCATATTTTCATGTGTATTTCTTTAAAACAACCTTTAACTAAACTCTGGTTATATACCTGAACCTGTCTTTTACTACGAAAACTTAATCAATCAATATTGTTGTTATTAGTGATATGCTTGGACTTATTAATGACATTTTATTGTAGGTTTCCTTTTTTAATACTTTCTGGGTTTTTTTTTTCATTTTTATTTCCTTTCGTCTTTTGTGAGATTGATGGATCATTATTTATTCCAAAGGATTCCCCTAAATCCTTTCATTTCATTTCTAACATACATATTTTTCTAACATACATTTTATTTTCTCAATTTAGAATATTCTCATCATGTAATGTAATATCCATGTATAAGGCAAGAACATTTGTGCACTTTTACCTCCCTCCAACAAGTGTAGCTTGTTTTCTGAGAGTGAAGGCTCCCTGTCACTCCTACATGTTAATATCTTTCTGAGTTCCTGCCTATACCTTGACTTCAGCACCCACCCTGATGCTTTCAGTTGTAGGCCAATGGCTCTGTTGTCCATAGTTTTGTAGGACAAGAGAAGATCCATTTGTCTTACTGCTTAAGATGCATTTCTCCAATAATTACACTGAAGACTTCCCTAAGCCCCTTCTTGTTCCTTGGCTTTTGCCTGTAGGTTTGGAGACCCTCTGGACCTATTCTATGTGGACACAATATTTGATAAGCTGAGATTTCTCTCACTTACGTTTCTCCATAGGCCTGATCTTGACTGATTTATATCAAAGATTCTTCAGGTTTTCTGGTGCCCTGATTAGACTCTTCTTGTTTTCCCACGCTATTATGGATTTTTTTTTCTTTTTAAGATAATGTTTTCATAGGATAATTATGCAGACTGAGGGAAAGCATACAGTCTCAATCTGCCATTTTGACCTAATCTCATTTCTCTCTGTGTCCTCTTTTAGACCCTATGTACCAGCCACATTCATCTAATAATCCTTATGAGTACATATCTTTTGTCTCTCTTCCTTCAAACATTGCCTTTTCTAGTGAGACTCTCACTACACATTTTTTTGCCCATCTTGAGGACTTTCTATTCCTTGAAGACTTCCCAGATCCCCTTGTCCAAATGTTAATATTCTCCTCCAGTGAATCCTTATGGTCTTTAATTTGAATCTCTATTATGACTAAGTTATAACAAAGCAGAATTTATTATCTGTGAAATTATTTATTACTCCTTCACAACCAAGCATTGTGTCTTTCTTATCTTAGTATTCCCATTGAACATAATAGTGCCATCCACATAGTAGGGACAAACATCTGTGACTAAAGTTGAATTAATTTGAAATTGGGGCCAGTTCCCATCAATAGGAGAAAATTTATCTTTATGTTGTGATTGGACTCACAGTTCTATGATAACTGATTTTTTTTTACCTTATTATGTAGTGTTTCTTAGAACATCAAATAGCGTTTATTGAGAAACACAATAAAATAAATTATGCTTGTGATTAACTTTTGTCCTTAAAATTGAATTGATGTCTTTCTCACATGCCATGTTTGTATATTAAAAACTCTAAAGGGAATATTAAAAAATTTTCTGATTTGCTCATTACTTTAAGACATTAGCTAATATATCTTCTTAAACAATGCTATCTACTCAGCACATACACCCTTAATATCTTGCAAAGGGTGCCACACATTATTATTATTTATCACAACACTGCCCCTAATCTTTCACACCGCTCAACCTCATCAAAGGTCTTTCCATCAAAGTGTGTCTCCATGGTAACACAAGCCAGATTGGCCATTTGGTCTCTGTTTGGAACACAAAGGTCACTTCAATGTTTATGACATTTGGATTTTGGAGTGTACTTCCAAAACTACACATTCTGCATGGTTTTGACGTTTGAATACACTCTTTATTAATAGTATTTTTCTTTTGTGTATATATACTTTTCAATTTGGAATTATAATGTTTATTGGAAATAAAAGCAGCCAATGGAACCAATTTTTAATGAGATTTATTTTTGTTTCTTCATTACATTTCTTTCCAGAAAATAATACTTTGTGCTTTAAAAGCATGTTATATAACGAAATCATTGTAAAATGTAAATCACTGAGATTGTTAAAAGTATTTCAAACTAACAAAACTGAAAAACTAATTATTATTTTATAATGTTCTCTTTTTCCTCAAACTATAATTACATCTTGAATTTTTATTGAAATGAGATAACAGAATTATTTAAATCATCAGTGCACTTTACCTTTTTTATATCCAAAAAGTATTTGATTTGACGATGAAAGAAGAAATGTGTTTCATTGAAATATAATCATTTGCATCTAAATTGGAGATTGTCTAAAAAAGAAATGTTTAAGTCATTAATAAAATGTTTAGAATTCTAGAGTCTTGCAAAATGGAAATTTGGATATAATAAAGAGCATAGTTATTTCTGGATAATATGACTCAATATCACAGAATCAATACTTTCCAAATATATCTATGTAACATAATAATAGCAAACACTAAGTACTTCCTATATGTTTGATTCTGTTCTAAAAACTTTAGACACATTATTTAATCCTCACAGCTATTTTAAGAAGCCAATGCTATAATATCTTCCATTTGCCAACGAGAAATTTATATCCAGAAAAATTAATTTACCCAAGTTTATACAGCTATTAAGTGGTATAATCAGAATTCAAATCCAGGCAGTCTGGTTTCACAGCCTAAGTTAGACTGTCTCCAGCTTTCTAAATTAAGGAGATTACAATCAAAATCCAAATAAGATGATTTCTTTGGAACTTTTTAAAATGTAGATTTTATCTGAATAAAAATGCACCTGAGAATACTTATAAAAAGTCTGAAAAATGAATAATGACTTACAAGATATTTAAATATTAAAAATACCAAAAACTAGTTTAAACAGTAGTTTGAAAAAGCATGGGTTTTATTTTTCTCTTTTTTTTCTTTTTTTGTTTTTAATTAAAGTTTATTGGGGTGACAATTATTAGCAAAGTTACATAGATTTCAGGTGTACAATTCTGTAATACATCATCTATATCTCACATTGTGTGTTCACCATCCAGAGTCAGTTCTTCTTCCATTACCATATATTTGACCGCGTTTACCCTCATCTACCATCCCCCTGGTAACCACTAAACTATTGTCTGTGTCTGTGAGTTTTTGTTTCTTCATTTGTTTGTCCTTTTGTTGTTTTCAGTTTTATGTACCACATATCAGTGATATCATATGGTTCTCTACTTCTCCTGTCTGACTTATTTCACTTAGCATAATAATTTCAAGATCCATCCATGTTGTCGTAAATGGTACTATTTCATCTTTTCTCATGGCTGAATAGTATTCCGTTGTGTACATATATTCTTAACCAGAAATCTCGAGGACCAGCAAAGTGTTTCCACAATACTTTCAAGAGAAAACACGCTCCCTGGAAGTTGCCTCTTAGCCATGGTTAGTGAGTACCTTAATTCTCAAACTTGTTCCTTTATGGTTACAAGATGGCTGCTCCCCATCCCATTTCACTTTTGGATTCTGCTGAGCAAGAAAAGGATAAGCAAGAGAGAAAAAGACATCAGTCAGATGAGTTGGCCCCTTTTAAAGAACTTTTTCAAAAACCTCTCACAATGATTTTCACTTCCAATTACCTATATCTATTACACGACCAAATCTAGCTGCAAAGAAGACTGATTTGAAAAAAAGAAAAAAGAGAGAGAAGAGGGTCCAAGATGGCAGATTAGGTAAACGCTATGGCTGCAACATCCCAGGATCACACCAAAATTACAAATAAATTATAGAACAATCACCTTTGGGAATCATCTGAAGACAAGCTGAGCTGAACCCCTATAACTAAGGATATAAAGAAGAGGCCACGCTGGGACAGGTAGAAGAGGCAGAAATACGAGATGGGCTGACCCCAAACATCTAGATAGTGGTTGAACCCCAAGAGGGACACCTCAGTGGTGGACGTCCCCCCAAAACAGAGGTTCCAGCCCCATCCTGGGCTCCCCAGCCCAGGGCCTTGTGCTGGGAAGGGGAGTTCCCACAACATCTGGCAGTGGAAACCTGCAAGGACTCTGTCTTCCTGTCCTGGTGAGATGAAAGATGGCTGGAAACCCAGGTGACCTCTTAGAGATCCTGCACAGAGACTCGCTCACTTGCAAACACTTCCTGTTCTCTGGTGGAGGGGCAACAACTTGAGAGGTGCCAGAGACATATGGGGAAAAACTGAGTTGTGTGAGTTCAGGGTGAGGGATAGAGGGACAGCTGTCATTGTCCCTCTGTGGAGCCTGCCTCAGGTGTAGCCTAGAGGAGGGCACCATCTTTTCTATGTTGAACACTCCCCGAAAGGGCCACATCTCAGACTGCATTGGTCTGACAAAATCCGTGGTTGTGTATCACATTAGTGACACCCTGGGTCCCTGCCTCGCACAGCCAGTACGGCATCACCTGAAACACTCTTGACTACTGAGTTCCCATAAAGACCCCAAATAGCCATGGAAATCCTGAGAAAGGAGAACAAAGCTGGAGGTATAACATTACCTGATATCAAATTATACTACAAGGCCACTGGAATCAAAACAGCATGGTATTAGCATAAACACGAACTCATAGATCAATGGAACAGAATAGAGAGCCCAGAAATAAATCCATGCCTATATCATCATTCAATCTACAACAAAGGAAACAATAATTTACATTGGGGTAAATATAGTATATGCAATAACTGGTGCTGGGATAACTGGACAGGTACGTGCACGAAAATGAAATTGTTCCACCTTCATACCATATACAAGAATAAACTCAAAATGGATTAAAGACTTAAATGTAAGACCCAAAACCATAAAACTCCTAGAAGAAAACATAGGAAGTAAACTCTCAGACATTACCTTTAATAATACTTTTACTAACATATCTCCTCAGGCAAGGGATAGAAACAAACAAATAAATAAATAAACAAATAGGACTACATCAAACTAAAAAGTTTTTTTACAGCACAGGAAACTATCAACAAAATGAAAATACATCCTACTTCATGGGAGAAGATATTTGCTGAGGATGCACCTGATAAGGAGATAATAACTAAAATTTAAACTCATACAACTCAACACCAAATAAACAAACAATCCAATTAAAAAATGAGCATCGGACCTGAACAGATATTTCTCCACAGAAGATAACCTGATGACCCATAAACATATGAAAAGATGCTCAACGTCAATAACCATCAGAAAATACAAATAAAATCCACAATGAGATATCACCTCACACCTATTAGAATGGCCATCATCAATAAATCAACAAACAACAAGTGTTGGTGAGGATGTAGAGAAAAGGGAACCCTTATGAACTGTAGGTGGGATTGCAGATTAGTGCAGCCACTATGGAAAACACTATGGAGTCTCCTCAAAAAATTAAAAATAGAACTACCTGATGACCTAGCAATTCCATTCTTGGGTATTTATCTGAAGAAATCCAAAACACTAATTCAAAAAAATATATGTTACTGTAGTGCTAGTCACAATAGCCAAGATATGGAAACAACTGAAATGCCCATCAATAGATGACTGGATAAAGAAATTGTGGTACATTTATACAATGGAGTATTACTCTGCCATAAAAAAGAATGAAATCTTAACATTTGCAACAACATGGATGGACCTAGAGAATATTATGCTAAGTGAAGCAAGTCAGGCTGAGAAAGACAAATACCATATGATCTTACTTACATGTGGAATCTAAAAAGCAGAATGAAAGAACAACAACAAAAAAATAGACTCATATATACAGAGAATAAACTGATGGTTGCTAGATGGGAGGGAGTTTGGGGGTAGGTGAGAAAGGTGAAGGGATTAGGAAGTACAAATTGATAGTCACAAAATAGTAATGGGAATGTGAAATACAGTATGGGGATTATAGTCAATAATGTTGTAAAAACTATATATGGTATGGTTTCAAATGGGTACTAGACTTATCTGGGAAATCACTTCATAAATTATATAAGTGCCTAACCACAACACTGTACTCTTCAAAAGAATATAACGTAATATTGAATGTCAGCTATAATTAAACAGTATACATAATATATAATATACATTATATATAATATACATATAGTCATGGGATGTAAAGTATAGCATAGAGAATATAGTCAATGGTATTGTAATAGCTATGTATGGTGTCAGAGGGGTAGTAGACTTGTTGAGGTTGTCACTTTGTGAGGGGTGTAAATGTCTAATTATTATGTTGTTTTATAAACCTGAAACTAATAAAATAAAATTTTAAAAAAGAGTAAGTTTTTTACTGGACATATTGCCACTGTGATCAAAATCAGGATTCTAATAGTAAAGAAGCTATGTTGTAGTAAATCTAGAATAGCCTTTATTCCAGAGCTCGTTTAGCCTTCATACTAAGGTTTAGTAGCTCCTGGGTGTACAATGAGCTTTCTCACTCTGGCTAGTCAGGACTCAACTATTTGGAAATGTTTAGTTTACAACTCTGGTAGCTTTTCGCTCTGCTTCATGGAGTTTTGCCCTAAAGAGACATTTCTTTGTGTAGTTCCCTCCTCTCAGCCTTCATGAACTCCAGTCTCTGGCAACTCAAACTCAGGGAGATGGTCAAATTCTGCTTGGTTTCCCCTTTCTTATGACATAGTTCCGAAGTGCTTCCTGACAGAAATCTGGGGCAGTTGAGGGCTCATATAACTTGTTTCTTTTGTCTCAGGTATCACAGTCCTGTGCTGTCTGTCAACCAATGTCTAAAAACAGTTTCTCCAGTTTTCCAGTTGTTTTCAAGAAAGGGCATGTCTACTGCCGGTTACTCTATTGCAGAAGAAGGAAGAGTCCTCTCTGATTGTCCTTTTCATTGTTTATGTTACATGTGACACTAAAAACGAAGCAATTTTTCCCTTGTGAGGTGTACGTAACTTTTCCTTTATTAATCAGTTTCTTGGAAAGTGAAATAAATTTCTCATATAAAGCTCATTAAACAATTGTAAATTTACCAAAGATATGGGTTTGATGGCCTAAGATTTAATCACAATTTATAATACAAAGTTGGTAGAAAAATGCCTGCAGAATTCCAAATAACTCCTAAATTTGATGGATGATCTGTATGCCATTAATCCATGCTTCCAAAATCAGACCCCAATCATTCCAAATATTGTGGAAATTATGATTATTTATCACTTTGAAGTTATAATTACATAGATTTGTCACATCTCATGATAAGTATGTTATTATTTTCAGCATTAAGGAAAGTTTAGGTTACCATTTTTGAAACCCTTATAATTTTACAATAGGCCTTAAGATGGATTCCATGTGACCAGAATACACAATACCTGTCATAAAGAAAACTATTTCATGCTAGATAAACTGCAGTACCTTTTATAATTTTGTAAAGATATAATTTATTAATACATTAACATAATGATATATAATTATGGGAACTTGGGGTAAATTATAATTCATGTGTACTTTTTACTGTTGTGTTTTGTTTTTATTTGTGTTTTGTTTACTATTCAAAGTGCTTTAAACATCTCTCTAGCTATGCCTAACTTAAGGAATTGAAGTTATTAACTCTCATATAGGAGAAATAACTCTGCATATAATGGTTAGATGGGTAGCAAAAAGGTTGGCCTTTAGTACAACTCTTTAGTACATCTCTCCTCCATTTCTCTTGTCTTGGGGTCACAGCTAAGAAGGATCGAGTTACCTCCATTGGATGAAGGTAGGCTGGAAGGTGCTGTTTCTAGACATAATTTCTTGGATTGGCTAAGCACTATGAAAACAGGTTCTAGAAGGGAGTTTATTCAAGTAGAGAGAATTCAGTACCCAGAGCCTATGGGACCAGAAGCTAGGTACTCTGTGAAGTTGACATGGTGGCACAGGAGGGGGGATTCTACCCAGCAAGTAAAAAAGAAGCCCAGGTGATTCCAAGATGCATGGCATCTAGAATCAGGCAAACAGAGAGAATTAGCATTGATGGAAATCTATCAAAGCATAGCGGAAACCCAGCAGAATACCGGTATCTATAATTTGGGGCAATGGTGCTAGTGTTTTAAAGCAATACTAGAAAGAGAAATGTAGGTCTTATTTCTAGAAGAACAATGGTACTAGGACAGGGGCAAAGCAGAAAAATAAGGTCTGAGTTGAACTGGTTGTAAAAGGACCGATTCAGTCTCAAGAGTATCAGGCAACAAGTCTCTAATCTATTAGCGGGCATTTGGTCCTATACAAAATGTCCATGCACGCCAACCCATCTACCTAACCCCATGTGCCATTAGCAGCTAGGCTACTGAGGCAAGAAGGAAATTTATTGCCAATACAGTTATTGGCCCAATAAAGCATGATAGTACTTTTTATGAATTAATCCTTTATACCAAAATTATAAATATTGATAAATGTTAGGAGCTATTTGAATCCAAGGATGTTTTCTTAAGTGTGGACATTTTTCTTATTAATTTTGTAAAATTATTTTTTAAAGATTTTTAATAAAAATGTAGCTAACATGCAATATCATATTAGTTTCAGGAATACATCATAGCTATTCAACATCTATATATCTAGAGAAGTGATCACCATGATAAAACCAGCAACCATCTGACACTATACTATGCTATCAAAGTATTATTGACTATATTCCCCATGCTGTACGTTACATCTCCATTAGTTATTTGTTTTATACCTGGAAATTAGGACCTTTTATTCTCCTTCACCTTCTCCCCCTTTTTTAAATTTTTCAATTACAGTTGACATTCAATATAATTTTATATTGATTTCAGGTGTACAGCATAGTGGTTAGACATTTGTATAATTTAAGAAGTGAGCCCCCTGACTAGTCTAGTACCCACCTGGCCCTATGCATAATTACTATCATATTATTCACTATATTCCCTATGCTTTACATCCCCGTGACTATTTTTAACTACCAATTTGTATTTCTTAATCCCTTCACCTTTTTCACCCTACCCCCCCAACTCCCTTCCCATCTATCACCCCGATAAATCTAGAACCCGTCTGACACCATACATAGTTATTACAAGATTATTGATTATATTCCTTATGCTGACCTACATCTTCATAACTACTTTGTAACAACCAATTTATACTTCTTAATTCCTTCCCCTTTCTTCACCCAACCCCCCTCCCATCTGGCAAACAATCGAAATGTTTTCTGTATCTATGAGTTTGTTTCTGTTTTTGTTGTTGTTGTTGTTGTTGTTGTTGTTGTTTATATTGTCCTTTAGATTCCACATACAAGCTAAATCACATTGACCTGTTTTTCTCTCTCTGACACTTCACTCAGCACAAATGCCCTCCAGGACCATCTGTGCTGCCAAAAATGCAAGAACCCGTTTCCTTCCATGGCCAAGCAATATTCCATTGTATATATGTACCACTTACTCTATTCATTCTTCCATCGATGGACACCCAGGCTCCCTCCACATCTTGGCCATTGTAAACACTGCTGCAGTGAACATATGGATGCACATGTCCGTATCGTTTTGCATTTCTTCAGATAAATACCCTAAAGTGGGATTACTGAGTCTTTCTTTGTCTCTCATTATAGCCTTTGTTTTAAAGTCTATTTTGTCTGGTATCAGTATTGCTACCTCAGCAATCTTTTTTTCCATTTAAATACCTTTTTCTAATCCTTTACTTTCCGTCTGTGTGTCTTTCAATCTGAAGTGAGTTTCTTGTAGACAGCATATGTAAGGGTCTCGTTTTCTTATCCATTCAGCCACCCCATGTCTTTTGAGTGGAATATTTAATCCATTTACATTTAAAGTAATTGTTGATAGATATGTAGCTATTGCCATTTTACTTTCACACTTTTGATCTTTTTTTTTCTGTCTTAAAGAAGTCCCTCAAACATTCTTTGTAATACTGGCTTGGTGGTGATGAATTCCTTAGCTTTACCTTCTCTGGGAAGCTCTTTATCGGTCCTTGAATTTTAAATGATAGCCTTGCTGGGTAGAGTAACCTTGGTTAATCTTTGCAGCTTTTTATGCAGCTAAGTCCAACGGAGGGAGTAAAAAGCTATGGGGGAGAAAAGCGACACTGGGTGGGAAGCTGGCAGGGCCTGATACCACCAGCCTGCCTGCCATGTGCTTAAATGTCTCATCAGAATTGTTTTTGGAGGTCTTTCAGAAGATGTGTAAAGATTTAAAATACTGCTCCAAAGGAAACACTTTAAGCTCCTAACAGACTAGGCATTAGCATACATTAGTCTATCAGATTAACTGCTAGTTTCAAACAGGAAGAGTTAGAATATGAGGGAATGAAATTCAGACATTTAATTTAAAAGATATTTGAAGGAAATAGAATTCCAGAGCAGATAATCTTACACATATTGCAAATTTGGGGGAAATTTGTCTTTTTGTCCCTCATTTTGCATTTCCCACTAAGCAACATACTGAGAATTCACTATGTGCCAAGCACTTCCAAGGTCCTTTGAAATATATTGAAATATATTATTTCATTTAATCTTCCAACCTTGTGGGTATGTTTTATCATTTCCATTTTAAAAACAGGAAAACTGAAGTTCAAAAAATTTCCCAAGATTACATAACTGGATTTAAACTTATCTATGTCTGATGACCCAAATATTCTTACAGGAGGTCCACTCAAAGGTCCATGTGGAAAGCATTAATGGTTTCACTAGGGAAGATGTCATTGGGAATGGCAAGATGGGAATGGGGCAAAAAATAAATACATATCAGAGAAAGCAGGTCAATAGTAAACTGCTATTTGTGTCATGCCAGTCAGACCAGAGATTAGGCCAGGTACAAGGGATATTGTCATTAAAACCCAGACATGACTCAGACTTCATGGAGCTTATAGCCTGGCAGGGAAAAGACATTCAACCAATAGTGGGAAATAACTGTAAATAAGTACTGGCATTATAGAGAGTTGAAAATAGAGGTACCGGGGTGGATGCCATCAACAGAAGTGGCACTCCTGTTTTGATAACTCATATTTAAGCAAAAGGAAGAAATGAAAAATGATTCTGAAGATGAGAGAGAATGGAGATAGGAAAATCAGGAAGAAGAACCATTTTGTGGGCGAAAACATACTGAGGTGAGTTTACCACATGTTGAATTTAGGGTGAGTTTAAGACATCCAAAAACAATTGTCTACTAAACAGTTGGAGGTAAGGTCAGGTGCCAGTAGGAAGGGAAAGAGACCCTGTCGTGAGGCCCGGGAA
Source organism: Rhinolophus hipposideros (assembly GCF_964194185.1). NCBI lineage: Eukaryota > Metazoa > Chordata > Mammalia > Chiroptera > Rhinolophidae > Rhinolophus > Rhinolophus hipposideros. The sequence continues at coordinate 11,736,518 of NC_138047.1, read as the reverse complement.
AACACTGTGTACACAACCAAGCTGGACATGGTGAAGGAAGGGTCTGAGGATTCTCCAGGGCACTGTCTCCAATTCATATCAGTCGTCCCTATGGTAGGGGAAGAGAGGGCCGAGAGGGCTCAAGAGGGGTAAACAAACAAAACCGGTAGCAGCAGATATCTGAAACTTTTTAAGGATCCCTTTAAAAAACCACAGTCCCATTCTTTAAATGATAATAATAATCGTAGTAATAATAATAATAACACTAATAACAATAACTGACACCAGTTTGTGCTTATTCTGTGCTTGGATGCTATCTAGTTTAGTCCTCCTACCAACACCATGAACAAAACACTATTATTATTATCCCTTCTGTAATCCCAAGAGAATAGAGGCCCAACAAGGGTAAGTAACACCCCTAATTCCCATCTCTATGAAGGTTCTGTCCAAGATTCAAACTCAGGCCAGGCTTTAACCACAACTACAGATCAAGGAAAGAAGGAACAAAAAAGAATTTTTCTTCCTTCAAATCCTGGTGTAAAGGGAAGAGAGTGAAATTCCTGATTTTTGTCTTGCAAAGACAAAATTTCATTTATACCCCAATGCTATTAGAAGGGAACTGGTTTTAGTCCACATCTCTGAGTCCTATTTTAAATACATTTTGTGAGTCCCGGGTATTGTAAATTTTGTTTCATCTTCTCATACCTGATGTTTCCAACTGATGAAGATATTGCGTCCTCCATCCACAGGTTCATACTAAACTCCTCTTTCTGGCTGCCCATAAAACCTTGGAAGATTGAGAGGAAAGAGGTTAGGAGACCAAAAGAGACATTGGAGGATATCTAATACTGGAAAAATTGGCTTATCCAGAAATCTCCAAAGTAGCCTGTGAAGTCTATGGGAAGTTGGGCCAGGATAACCAAATACAAAAACCACAAGCAAGTCTCTTTTCTTAGCACTTGCTAGAAATGCAGCACAACCATGAGAAAAGTCCCTGATCTCTTTAACCTTCATTCCCTTATCTATTTGATAGGGCTAATCTGAAAGTCACCCTGTGTTGTCATTATGAGGATTTAATGAGACAATGCTTATATGCTCTCCGCACAGTGTATGAGGCTGAACAAGGCCTCAATAAATGCTTGCATTCAAAAAGATGAAATGATATATATGAAAACATTTTATAAGCCCAACATACTATATAAAAGATACAAAAAAAGAGAAAATTGATTCAGTAGTGTATTGGGAATATGTACCCACGTACAAAGATGCATTTCAAGCTGAAATATTGACCTTACTGTTTCTCTTTAGGGGGTCTTCGTATTTGTCATGCTTAGCATATTATCTAAACACCACTCAGTATTCTCTGTACAGGTATACCATTGTGGAACTGAATAATAAAAGTTGCACCATTGAAAACAATATGAAACATTTAAGCACCAATGACCTGGTATTCTCATCTAGCTTTGTGACTTGTTATCTTCCAACATCAATGTTTCCATTGTCACATGGCTGTTTCAGATAACAATGCTTTCTGGACACTTGCCTGCTGGACATTTAAGAGATTAGGGGCTTTTTTTTTCTTAGTCTACCACTGTGTTGATTCCCAGCTATACAGTTACCATTTGTAAATCAGTGGAGCAAGAAATTAAGGACACACTGGCAGCTCTGGCTGTGGAAGGCCAATAACAATAAAGGTATAGGGTCGCCTGTTCTGCTGCCTCTCTGCTGCTACTGTACATCCAACCAAAACACTGCTCCTCCAAATAAGCATAATTATCTTAATCACAAGGAGGAATAAATGAGACATAGTAATGATCAGATTAGGATATGATGAAATAAATTTCTTGGATTTTATAATACAAAAATGAAGACCTGTTTTTAATGCATTTTTCATGTTTTTGTTTTAATTCTTATGCAAATTTAGATTTTAACTCCCACACTACCTGTGGTTGTTCTGTAGGTTTGCTTTGAGGTGCATGCTCTTCTGCCCAAATGATACCTAATAATTAGGAAAGAGGAGGGTAGATGTTTTTGAATAATGTTACAGCTGAGTGAGCTTAGTTTTTCTTTTTGTGTGGAAGGATCAAAATCCATCTTTCCTGTTATTCACATCTCTGCAAATGCTCTGATGAACAATCCAGTTACAAAAGAGCCACCAATGTGCCTGTATTCTGCCAGTATGTTACACATGGCACCTGTTGTCCCCTCCCAAGAATTTAGGGCAAGCAAAGGAAACAGCTACACATGTAACAAAATTTGGAAAATGACACAAAGTCCTCAAACTCCAGTTTCCTCAGTCATTTGAGAGGGCTCCCAAATGCTCTTGGAGCAGCAAAATATTAGTCCATTGGCATGTAAGTTTCTTGGTGTAGGGAAATTACCCCAACAGACATTAAAATATAATGCTACAATATCGAAAATTGAATGTTTGAGACAAATGAACGAACAGACAGAATGGACATCACCAAAACCCTAATATACAGTATATGAGAATATATTTAGAAACAGGAGATTATAAATGAGCAAGGGATGTATTATTTCACAAATTATACTGGAGATTGACTAATTACTTGAAACAGTAAATAAGCAAGAGTTCAGTTTATAACATACTCAAAAAAATGCCAGATGAGTTACTAAGCATAATAAAGAAACCCACTGGAAAACTAGAAGAAGCTATATTATAAATGCATAATTAGCTTTATGGGCAAGGTCTTTGTGACATATAAATAATGGAAGACACTATAAATTTTTAAACAATTAGAGATTATATAAATATATAAAAACTCAGATGCTTTCAATATAAATACTTACAGAAATAAATATCCATGTGATATATATCATATATGTATATATGTTACATATATACATATATATGTATATATATGAGGTCTGACAATTAAGTTCGCAAACTCATCCTAGAAAAAGTGCTACATACCTCACTGCTGAATATCACTCCGGTTGCCTTCAAAGTACTCCCCCTGGGAAGCTATGCACTAACGCCAGTGCCTAGTCCACCCTTCAAAGCAATTTGGGAACTCTTTCTCTGGAATGGCCATCAGAGTTGTCGTCCTATTACCCTTGATGTCCTGAATGTCATCAAAATGTCTTCTTTTCAATATTTCCTTTATCTTCGGGAGAAGAAAGAAGTCACCGGGGGCCAGATCAGGTGAGTAGGGAGGGGATTCCAATACAGTTATTTGTTTACTGGCTAAAAACTCCCTCACAGACAGTGCCTTGTGAGCTGGTGCATTGTCGTGATGTAAGAGCCACGAATTGTGGGTGAAAAGTTCAGGTCGTCTAACTTCTTCACGCAGCCTTTTCAGTACTTCCAAATAGTAAACTTGGTTAACTGTTTGTCCAGTTGGTACAAATTCATAATGAATAATCTCTCTGATATCACAAAAGGTTAGCAACATTGGTGCAAGAAGTCGGCAAACTTAATTGTCGGACCTTCGTATATACCACTCTCCCTAAGCTCTGTTTACTGAAAGGGCCTGGAAGAAATGACACCATGAAAGCAATGAGCACACCTAATACCTAAACCTGTTTCTAAATACCAACCTCCACTAAAAGACACTTTTTGGAGAAATGGCTGATTGCAGGGCTGGGGTAGGAAAGTGCAAGATGGGCCCAGAACATCTCAGTGTGCCAGAAAGTAAGGAAGTACTCAAAGAATATTGGAGATAAGGCAAAAGGAAACAGGAGCTCCCTTTGTCCAAATCTGGGGTGATTTGAGGGTCAAATAAATCCCAGTAAGTAATTATAACCCTTTGAATAAAATAGGAATCCATGAGTCTATGGTGATTTAATTAATAATGAATTAATTGAAATTTTGAGGCAAACAATCCTTCCCCTCAAAATATTAATGATAAAGGAGAAAAGAGTAACTACACTGAAGGATCATGGCGGACAACACCTTCATTAAATGTTTAAGGTAAACTTCATCAATAATGGGGAAAATCCAAACAGTGTTCGACCTGATAGAATATGGTAGTAAGAACACAGCATTACCTCTTTGATATTCCTGACAAAGCTGCACAACCCAAACCGAATCATGAGGAATCATCAAACTCACCAGGGACATTCTACTGAATAACTGACCTGCAATCTTTGAAAGTGCCAAAGTTATTAAAATCCAGGAAATACGGAGGTACTGTTTCAGATTCAAGGAGACTACAGTGACATGACAACTAAATGCAATGTGGTTCTGAATTACATCCTTTTATATTAACGACATTATCCGGACAATTGTTGAAACTGGAATGGAGTCTGAAAATCACATGGTAGTCATGTATCAATGTTAATTTCCTGAATTTAACTGTAGTGTTGTAATGATGTAGCAGAATATCCTTACTTGTAGGAAATATGCACTAAAGTCTATAGGAGCGATGAGGAATCATGTAAGCAACTGAGTCTCAAATGGCTGATGAATCAAAAAATATTCTTGCAACATTTTTATAAGTTTGAGATGGTTTAAAAATAACAACAACAATATTATCAAAACATCAAGTGTATCTCTTCGAAATTCTCTTTTGCCTTCTGCCAGTGGGATACATTTAAATACTGTGTCAATATATATTTTTGGTGTATCAGTTACAGTAGTTTAATTTTCCCTTGCACAAATTTTATTGTCAAACACCAGTGGAATTATTAGGATATAGAATATCCTAGAACATTATAAATATTTTTAAATGCTTTCGTTTTGACAAGTAGGTATCAACATGGGAAAATTCTCATGGTGTTATATTGTTTTAAAATAAGATTATAGTAGTACACATGAAATTAGTCTGATTCTGTGTATACATTTATGACTTCAAGACATTAAAACATTGCCACCATGGTTCTATCTGGATAGTGTGAATATAGGTGATTTGTTTTTATTTTAATATAGTGTCTCAATTTCCTACAATGACCATTCATTTTTAATAATAAAAAAATTGAAAGTATTATAGTAATTCATATAAAGTGATGTGGAGAGGAAAAAGAGTAGTGGATTAAGGAGGAGGTCTCTGAGAATGTGAAAGCCTGCTGGGTATAGAAATTATAGTGGTAAAGAAGGAATTAGAGTAAAGCCAGAGACCAACCATTTTGCCCAAAGAAGAGACCCTCACTTATGCTTCTGCCACTGATCTCCATGTCTTTGCTAAAATACAGCTGTAATGCTTGAGTGACCCAAAGGTGAGCACCAGAAGAATGATGAGGATGGTCAGGGTAGAGACTGGCTATTGGCCTGCATTTCTTCCTCATTAGTTTGGTATGAATGTTGGAGAGGCCGTATATGAAGCCCCTAGCACTGTGGCTGGCACCTACCCAGTCACCACACTTCCTGAGTTGTGGTCTGCTGGGGCCATACCTGTCTTGGTGCAGGGAAACTTAGGCATCCCAGGTACACAGAACAGCTCTACTAGAAGCTGGTCTCTGCCACCTACACTCATGCACTCGAGAAAACCACCCCCTGCCCTACCCACCAGGCGTGGATGGCAGGGCTTAGCCTGCAATAAAGAAGGGACAATAGCCATCAGTAATCTACAAATTCCAAATATTCAGTCTCCTCATTCTTATTCTAAACTCAGTCAAATGAGTTTGTTTCTGTCAGAGAAAACAAATGCATCTCACTGCCTTTAACATTAAGAGAAACTACAGGCAGAAATCATCCAGAAAAACAGCAGGCATTACGGATTTGAGAATTCATTATGCTCTCTAGTCTAGGCTTGGCTTAGTGTATTTGAAATCAACTAGGAGGCTTCTGTTGATACAAAATATTTGCAGACTACTGATGCCAAACTGGTCATATGACAGATGGTGACAAAATATTAACCAAAACTACCACATGACAATATGAAGGAAATAAGTTTCTCTGCAGGGAAATATTTGAATGTGTCATAAAAACAGTAAAAAAAAAAAAAAAAATTAACATCTCAGAAGGCTTAAATTCAGTCTGTAGAAAAACTGCATCGGCTGTGGGGTCAGGCTACTTGGGCTCAAATCCCAGCAGATAGATAATAGCCAGATAGATATGTCATGTGAGGTTGACTAAATGACTTAAACTCTGTAAGTTTTGGTTTGCTCATACTCGTATAGTAAGGAACAGCCTCTTGGGATTATAGAGAAGATTAAATGAGGTGTGTATAAACAGCACTTAGCATAGTCCCTGTGAAGTAGGGATATTTTTCTGTGAGTCCCCAAATGATGTAAATGATATAGGATCTGTCGACAGTTTCTGGCTGTGGGCCAGGATCATGTCTCGTGAGATCAAAGAATGGAAACACGGACCAGGGAGAGGAACAGAGTTGTAAAGGAAGATAGATTATTAGAGGCAGGAGAAGAGGTTGCAGCTCCTGAGTGGGAGGGGATCCCTAATGGGGGTGCCCAGTGACTGAGGCAAAAGTTCTTGCTTTTGTACCTTCCCCTGCCTACTTGGGGAAGGGGGCCGGAGCCTTCTAATGGAATTCATCTACTAGGTTTGTCCTGTTTGCTCATCCTGAAGGGATTAACCAACCAACCCACTTGTGTCTATCAGATCTGCTCTTTTGTCTGGCCAAAAGGGATTTGAGATAATTTATTAGCTTCAAGGTGTATTCTCATATCTCTGTCCTGGAGTGAAGGAGACATTCCAGAACTCTAGAGTTTCGGGATATGGCTGCTTTTTTGTTTATTTCACCAAGGACCCCCCTGTCTACCTAGCAATCATACTAGCTAACCTGTCTTACCTGGTCTATATGGAAAACAATAAAAGTTACCATCATTATTGTTTTATATTAATGCATCTGTTGTATTACATATAATAAATGTCTACATGCTGTGAATGCACATGTAGGCATGCTGATGGAAAAGGTGAAAGAAAGAAGAAAAAAATCAAAAAATAAATGCTAATTCACACCTCAACTGCTAATACTCAAATCTTTTTTCTGTTCCTTGTCCTCCCCATCTCAGTAAATGGAATTATCATCCACCCAGTTGTTCAAGCCAAGTGTTTTGGCATCACCCTTAGTGTGCCCCTTTCCCGTAGTGCCTGGCCCCACCCACCCTCCACGCAATCCCAGTTATTTTAATCCCATCATCATCTCCCTACATTTTGGTAACAGTTTCCTAACTCTTCTTGATTTCCTCCCAGACCCCGCCACTCTATTCTCCACATAAAACCAGAGCCATCTTCTTAAAATACAAATTAAATCTCTGTTCTCAGCTGGAAACCCTCAATGACTACCCACTGTGCTTTGAATAGAATCCAAACAGTTCCAAGGTCCCACATGATCTGTATCCTAATAACCCCTTAATGCCATCTCCTTTCACTCCCTCCCTCTCCATACTTCTGTCCCCTAAAAAGCCAACCTCCTTCCTCCTTCCCACCTCACAGCCTATGCATATATTGGTCTCTCTGCCTGGGACACTTGTTTTATCCACACAAATGGCTGCTCCTTTCCTGACCTTCCAGCTAGCAGTTCAAGGTCACCTCGTCAGAGAGGCCTTCCCAATATTTCACTTAAAGCAGCCGACCTTTTCACCTCAGTTATTTGCTAGATTGGCATGCTGTCATCTTAATAGCCCATAAAGCAATTTATAACTATTTAGTTTTCTTTTTCACTTTTTTTCTGATCTGTGTCTCCCAAAGACTATAAATAACTTGAAAGCTAGGGTCATATCTGTCATTTTCATTTATAAATTGCTCCAGGACTCTGCTTAGATATTACATACTGAGTATGTACCCAGATATAATTATTTTAAAAAACATGTGTTATGGGCTGAATTGGGCCCTGCTACATACAATTCATTTGTTGAAGTCCTAACCTCCCAGAACCTCAGAATGTAACTGTATTTGGAGATAGAGTCTTTAAAGAGACAACTAAGGTTAAATGAGGTCACTCAGGTAAAGCCTAATACAATCTAACTGGTGTCCATATAAAAAGAGTCTGTTAGGACCCAGGCACATAGAGCAGGAAAACCATGTGAGGACACAGGGAGAAGATAGCCGTCTGCAAGCCAAGGAGAGAGGTCTCGAGAGAAACCAATCCTGCTGCCACCTTGATCTCAAGTTTTAACCTCCAGAATTGTAAGAAAATTAATTTCTGTTGCTTAAACCCAGTGTGTGGTATTATGTTATGGTAGCCCTTGCAAATTAATATAGTATGTACAACGTGTGGGTTTTGTCCCATGCCCTTTAAGTACACTGGGCACATCTAAGAAGCCCGGAGAGGGGCATCTTCAGGAAGGCTCAGAATGAGTCTAGGCTATGTGGATTCTTCATGCCCTGCCCTGTCCTATTTTTGTTTCTCTGCCCTATTTTTGTTTCCATATCTTTATTTCTACTTGATGTGGATAACCACATGGTTTTAGATTTTTTTTTCCAGCACCAAACTTGCACTCCTATATATACCTTCCTTTGTTTTGATGCTGTTGTTTAGCTAATTGCTTATCCTGTACCCCAAACCCTAGGCTCCAAGAAGCTATCCTGACCAACCTTCTACTAATTTAGCCTCTCCTGAAAGAGCTGCTCATAGCTCAGGGCCTGAGTTACCAGCTGGGAGTTAATCACATTGATTTCATCCTGACTCCCCACCTAGAAATTTTGGAAATGATCCGTGGACCGCCTGATGCTTCCTAGATGGAAGGCATTTGACTATCATGTATCAAAAATATTTACTTAAGGAAGAAACATTAATAAAAATATATTCCAGAAGAGAATATCATTGTAAGTGACAATTCCCATTGTCCCAGAGAGCCCTTCAGGTGACACTTTAGGGCCTCTATTCAGTCTTCTCTAGGCATTCTGATGATCAAATCATCGCAGATGATGGTCTGCTGGCACTATCACGCTTCTGTTGCCCACACCTGGAGCACCACAGCTGCTTAGGAGGCCCCAAGGGGCCTGGACTGTGTGGTGCGCTACAGCAGACGGCACCCCAGTCTCCCAGCAGGGATCATACTTAAAGAGCATCAAATCTGCGCTGCCCACACGGAAACTCTCCGCTTCCAGGGTGACAACTATTAGTTACCGAACTTAAAGCTTCCATCCTCGCCCTTGGACTCAGTCAAGGTCCAGGGATGTAATTGAGTGACAGCTTCTGCTCTGTGCTACCCTCTGATGACTAAGGCTTTGTTTCTGGGTCAAGCTCGTCACGACTCCTTAGTCCCACAAGGGAAAGCTCTCTCCTAGTTCCCTCACTCAGTCCCTCGTGCAGAGAGACTTCTGATAGGCTGTCCTCGTAGCTCTCCGAGCATGCCTGAGAAAGCTGAAAGCTAGCTTCCCGACCCGCCACGGGCTTCCTGTCTGCAGCATCTACCGACAGCTCCCATCACATATGTCTCTAGAGAGGGAATCCAATGAACAAAAAGTAAAAAAAAACTCGGTTGCTCTTTCAGGGAGAAGCTGATCTGCTGGCTATATCTTCCCTGGATAGTCTGTATTGCTCTTGTGCCTGTGGTCTGATCTGAGATAGGGCATTCAACATTTGCACTGTTATTATTACAGATGATTCCATTGCCTCTTCTTGTTTAGAGAGAATGGCCATGATACTTTCTCGCTCTGTCAGCTAAGTGCCTGCCCGTGCCTGGAGATCTCCTGTCAGCCAAGCCTTCCTTTAAAAACAAACACAATCAATCTCGTTCTGTTCTGGTTGGCTCCTAAATCCCCTCGGTTCAGCTTAACCGTGCAAGGAGTTTGAGAGCTTTTTTTTTTTTTTTTTTTTTTTTTTAGTGATAATAGTCTTTCTTGCTTAAAGCCCAAATGAAAAGTGAACACTCCTGAATGTTTTAGTTTAACAACCTCATGTCTGATTTGATGTGGAAATTGATTGAATAAAAATATGATGTGTAAGATGACATTACATTTTGGACTGGAGAAAGAATAATCTTGTATAGGTTAAGAGTTTGCCATTACGGAGTGCTTCACATATGTTACTTGGATCATCTACTGGCCAGAAACGACTTTGTCAAATAAAACCTCCATTGAAATAGTTCCCCTTTTTTACCTGTATGTAGGTGTGAAGTGCTGCTGTTATTAAGACAAGAGGTTAAAGCTAAGGTGCAGTGTGTGTGGGATGGTGGTGGTGGTGGTGGTGGTGATTTTTTCGTTGGTTGTTTTTTCCGTGGAAAGGCTATGTGGATTCCGCTTTCATACTTAGGAAAATGGAAGGCAAGAGGATAGGTAGGAAAGGGTTAATTCTTTTATTGATGTAGGAGCAATGGCCCTTGATATCTTCACTGAGCCTTTATCCCATTGAGAGGTGCATGTGACCTGGTACCAAGGGGAGGGGCCCAGGGGCAGTTGCCCAGGGTGTGTTATGACCTGGGTTTCTTTGGGGCTGTTCGCTCTGCAGTATACTAATAGAGACTCTGAGCATGAAGCTGGGCATGGCATTGAAGTTAAGCTCCAGAGCCAAAGACAGAGCCAGAGGACTGGAGGAATGCCAACCTGAGGAAACACTGGGGGAAGAGGCTCCCTTTTTATGCCCCTGCAGAACATCAACTCCGTGACTTTAAAATCTACACCCAAGAAATAACATGAGTGGGTCTTCACACGTGAGTGCAAATAACAAACTTATGGCTGACGATAATAAAATCAACAGGGGAAAAAACTCCTAAATAATTCAACTGAATTGTCTGCTATTACTCTAAGCTCACCTGCCTTGTTTTTAATTCTCTGTTTTAGGTTCAGAATGCTTATAGCTGGGGCACTTTAAAAAGAAATTACTGTGTGAGGGTGTGTATCAGTGCAAGTCCCACAGATTCCACAAAAAGTAAATTGGGCAAATACATTGGATTTTTCAGTAGCCTATGTCAATTATTGATTCATTCAGATTTAATATATCCTGTATCCTGTCCGCATAATCTCCCGTCTCATCTTAGATGGGGCAAAGATCACATTATTTCAACTACAATGTCTTTCCATTACAGGCCACTGTGCCGTGGCTGCTGTGCAGTTCCAAAGGAGAGTCACTGGTGTGGTACCACCCAGGAGATTTTTCCCAGCAGAGTTGCTGGCCACAGTGGGAGAGGGGACCCACTTGCTTTTCTTGGGAAGGCTGCACAGCTAAAACTAAATGTCTAGCTTGGTGATGAGATAGATATCCAGGCTATTAGTTAGATGTCAAAGGTCGTCGTGACCTTTTGATATTAGGTTGGTGCAAAAGCAATTAGGGCTTAAAATGTTAAAAATAATTGTAAAAACCACAATTACTTTAGCACCAACCTAATATATGACAGGGATTGGCAGCAGGGGCTTTGTAAAAGCTAATCCTCCTGGGTACCAAAGGAATTTAAGTCTGGCAGTGTAGTCAAGTTCCCAGACTTACCAAATGGTGGTAGAATGTTTCCAAAATGGATAAATAAATGTTTCCAAAAACTGGTTGCTCAATTTTCTTTCTATGACAAAAGCTAAAGTTACAGTAAGATGTAAGTGTGTTTAAACACCAGAGGTTGCAGAAGATACCGAAGTATAAGGGAACAATGATCTATGACTCATGACATTGAAAGGAGGCCTGGCGCAATCTTTAGACAAGTAGTTCTGGGTTTGGATCTCAGCTCAGCTGTTTGCAAATTGCATAATTTCTCTGAGCTTTAAATATTGTTAGACATAAAGGAGATAATTCATGAAGAATACCTAGGATGGGGCTTGGCATATGGTAATTATGGAAAACCCTCATTGAGGATAATTGGTATTCAAAAAAACACTTTCAGGTTTAATTCACTTAAAATTAGGACCAAAACTTCATGGTAAATGATAAAAACGAGATATCAATCAATAAACAAATAAAACTGTAATCGAGACTTTATCTTGAAATATAAAAATAAAAATTTAAAAATAGGTTTATTTTATCATCAGACTTAGACTGTAATTGCTAGCAAATTCCTCCCCTCCCCTGTGTGCACAACCCTATCCCAGAGGCAGGAAGCAGATGTAGGTAGCAAACTGCCTGGAACTTGGATCCAAGACAAGCTCACCCAGGGCAGCAGGGGGATTGACTACCTTTCCCCAGCTCAGTGTTCCTTCCAGCAGCACTGCTGAAAATAAAGTAGGATAGGAATATGCATACTACTGATTTGTTATTTACACAGGCCACCAGGACAGGAGACACTTGTGTGGTTCCTAGAAGCTCCCTCACATTCTTTCCCCCAAGACCTCAATCTTTGTCTATGTTACAAATCTGTCTCAAATTCCTTCTCAGAGTTTCCCCTAAGATGGAACTAAACAGACTATGCAGAGCCACACAGCTCTGCCTCTGGTTTCTTCCTCTCATGTAGCTTTCCCTTTTTAACATAATTAGCATCAAAGGGGCTCAATTGCCAGAGCAGCTGTGCTGGCTGCACACAGCTGAGCTGTGGGTCAACCTCCTCCTTCAGTTGGTCAATCTCCACATGTATTGGTAAATATCTTGAATATACAATGGAGTATTACTCGGCCATAAAGAAGAATGAAATCTTACCGTTTGCAACAATATGGATGGACTTAGAGAACATTATACTAAGTGAAATAAGTCAGACGGAGAAAGACCAATACCGTATGATCTCACATATATGTGGAATCTAAAGAACAGAATAAATGAACAAACTAATCAGAAAAAGAAAAAAAAAGGATACTGAACTTCTGGTGTCAGCCCTGATAGAGTAGAGCAACTTACTGGGTACTGCAGGTAAAACCTGAATAATGATTTGTAACCAGGGTGAGTTTCCCTGTTTGTTTTTCCCTCCTTTGTATTCCAACGTCATGGGTGGGCCAAATGGCAGAACTCTGCAACAAAAACTTGGAGAGAAATCCCTCATTCTAGCCAGAGGACTGGGAGATGGAGCCCCTGAGAGACAGCAGGAATCCCGGATTTCTCTCTCTCTCTCTCTCTTTCTCTCTCTCTCTCTCTCTCTCTCTCTCTCTCTCTCTCTCTCTCTCTCTCTCTCTCCTTCCAGCCCTGTCCTGAGGACAGCACCAGCTGGGAAATTCTTTGCTGTGGCAGCAACTCCGACTCTTAAAATCCAGAGAGAAGAGGGAAAGCCTCATTCTGTCTAGAGGAAGAGGGGAAAGGGCCCTTAGGAGGCAGAGAGTGGGTGGGTAATGCTGGAGAGAACAGCACGAGAGAAGGTGATAAATTTCTTATATAGACTTGGTAAGTCCTAGACTTACTCTTGAGCTGAACATGTGCTCAACACATCCAAAGAAGCATAGCAAATGCTCCAAGAACTCAACGATGCAATAAACCACTGCCCAAATCCTCAACTAACTCTCAAGTGACACATTCACCAGGCAGACCTAACCAGCAAAGCAAAGGTGAGAACTAAACTGATATTAGAACCACCATCCAGAAAAGGAGGGACAGAACTTATGGTCTGAGCCAACCACAGTAAATGCCCGCAAATGTGTACATCTATATTATTGTCGTGGTCAACAACATCAACATTCCAGGGAGTCCCACTTCCTATTAATAGAAAGTTCTACCTGCCCACAGGGCATGTGTTCTGACCACAGTTAAGACTGATTAATAGATAAATGGGTACTTTTTTTCAAATAGCTGAGATTCTTGGAAAGAAATAATTTTTCAAGTTTTCAAGCATTTCAAGTTTTAAATTATTATACAACTACTTTACAATTAGCAAAGGAAGGGTCTGCTATGTAAAAATCAACCTGAGACTAACAACAAGGTATGAATGAAAGAAAGGTATGAATGAGTATCTATTATCCCCCAGAACTAAAAGATGGCAAAGGAACTAGAGGGGGAAAAAGACAGTTTTTCCTTAAAGGTATGGAAGAAACACAGACTCATCTCTTCTCAGAGTATATCTTTGGTTATGTACAATTTAATGAGCCTTAATGGATAAGAACTTCTCCTCAGGAATTAATGTATATCAAATTAAGTTACAATCTCTAATGAAGGAAGTATCTAAGTGTACTACCAGCTCATTATGTAGCTATACCAATGAATAATTTAGACAGAATAATTAATCAGGACTTGACTTATCAGATGAATAACATTTGGTTAGTAATAACAATGCTCCCCTCATGTAAATGTTCAAGTCAATGTTGGAAAATTAATATGTGGACAGGACTTTTATAGGATATTTTGGAAACTGTTTTTACTTAGTAGATCGCCAAATTGAGAAGTATAAAGATTCCTGTTTCTTCAAAATAGTTGGAAAATAAATCATCTTAGCTATTTGTATATAAATGTAGATTGATGTGGTAAAATAATGGCTTTAAAATTGTGATAGGATCTTTCTGAACACTTGTTATTAATTATTTAGCGGCATAATAGACTTGAAATTATATTTCAAAATAGATTTATTCCTAAAATTTTGTTTACTTGTTGACATTTCCCTAAATAAGGTGTCCAATGCTCACTGACATTAAAGAAATAATGAGAGGCCTGGTCAGATGAGGGTGGATGACAAAAATCTCACATAGACTTGGGGATTCAGGCAGATTTACATCCCTATCTTGGATAGATGTTGAGAAGGTAGTGGGATCCCAGAATAGCAATGGCTACTTGGCAACTGCTCAGAATTCCCCTGTGCCCCACGGTCAGGAGTGTCAGTAAAATGAAACAGAACCCAAGAGGGGCACAGAAGTTAGTTCAATGCACAAGAAAGAGCTGAAACCTTAAAGGCAGAAATGGGGAGCAACTTGGCCATGAACAACTTGTCAGGTGAAGTGAGGTATTACAATTTTATAGATTAACGACTAAAACATCAACTGAAGTTAAGTAGCCAAGGCCATACAACCAGTAAACGGGAGCCAGGACTCACACTCATTTGGCTTCTGCAAAGTTATGCAAGTTAGCACTAGCACCTGAGTTAAGAATAAACCACAGAACAGAGTAGCTAACCAAGAAACACATCTGTATATTTAGAAACTTTATTTATGACATTTCAATTCAGTATGCAAAGAATGGACTATTTTACAAAGTTGACCTGGGAAATTTTTCATCAATATGGAAGAAAAAATAAAACTGGACTCTTTCCAAGTCATACATAATAATCAATTGTAAACGTGAATTGTAAATGTATAAAACTTTTAGAACATGTGGGAGATTATCTTTATGACTGATGTGGGGAAGGACTTCTTAAACAAGATACAAAAGTAACCCATTATTGGCAAAATTTATATTATAATTCCCAATTTACCTAAAGATTTTACAAAGGAAATAGGAAAAAAATGCACGATCTGTAAGAACATGTTTCAACACATTTAACTGACATAAAATTTATATCTAAAATATATAAAGAAATGTTTTAGATCAGTAAGACAACAAAGAAACATGTAGAAAAATGGGAAAGGACATGAACAGAATTTTGACTGAGAATTGAGTCACAATGTGTATTATATCCAGAACATAAAAAATTGCTGAAAATCCATAAGAAAATAACATTATAGAAAAAAGCACAAAAGAAATAAATAGACATTTAACAGAATTGCATCACCATTTTTGAAAAACACAAAAATGTGTTCAACCTTACTAGCAATCGTAGCAGTGCGTATTAAGACGATGGGGTATTTCATATTATTAATTTGGCAAATATTTTTAAAATCTGATGAGGTATTTGTGAGGACATGAGAGAGACAGAGAAAGGGGGTGGGGGGGAGAGAGAGAGAGAAAAAGAACAAGAGAATTCTTCTATCCTTCTGGTAGATTGTAAATTGGCACAACTATTTTGGAAAACGATTTGGTATTTTCTTGTAACATTGAAGGAACTTATGGTTAAAGACCCAGAAATTTTATTCCTAGGCCTGTCCACATCAGGAGATGTATAAAAGAATGTTTGTAGAGCATTACTTGCAATATGGCATGATGATAAAAAGAAATACTACACAGCAGTGAACACTGATAAACTACAGCTACAAACATCAACATGGATGAATTTCACAAACATATTGTTGTGATACATAATCTTAAAATTCATTCTATAAGATTTCTTTACCAAGTCAAAAAAAATTTAAAAACTTGGAAAGTGGGCTCCATATAAATCCAGTAAATTAATAAGACCTTGATAAATCATTATTCAGCATAATGGTTACCAAGGTTTGAGGCGAGTAGAGAGGACTAAAATTGGGATACCATCAGGTTTCAAGGTATTTCTAATGCTTTTAGGCTTCATGAATTGTAAGGGTTCATTTATACTATTTCTCTCTCATATGTGTGTGTGTGTGTGTGTGTGTGTGTGTGTGTGTGTGTGTACCGTGTTTTCCCAAAAATAAGAGGTAACTGGAAAATAAGCCCTAGCATTATTTTTCAGGATGACATCCCCTGAACATAAGCCCTAATGCACCTTTTGGAGCACAACTTAATATTAGACCTGGCCTTGTTTTAGGGGGAACACAGCATACATATACATATATACATATATATATATATATATATATATATATATATATATATATGCACACATATACATATACATATATATACACATAATAGCATATGTTTTATTCAAGGGAAAGAAAGAATAAATGGACATATTTTTGAAATGTAAACTATGAATAAGAAACTCTACTCTAAACTGTTTCCACCATAAAAGTTAGACACCTACTTATCACTTAAACAATTTACTTACTCTTAAATTCCTTATGAAATAATACAGGCTTGAAAGCTATGATTCAGACAGACATTTGAGCAAATGCACTGGTGATCCTAAAATAACAATAACTACATAAACACTGCTAAGATATAAATTAGGAAAAATTTCAATGAAATAGCTTGTTTTTTTTTTTTTAAAAAAGATAATTGACTACTACCATGAGTTCATTCTTATAGAAGAAAAGTAGTTAAATTTTTTGAGTATCTACTATATGTATCAGATTTAATCTAAGGTGGTTTACCTTTATAGTATATATTCTAAGACGGATGTAGGTCTCAGAATATACAATTTTTCCCATATTAACTAATATTCTTTTGTATTTTATGATTTCTCTGAAAATTTTATGTGTTTTTTATTTTATTTAGCTATGTGCTATTTCTTCACAATGTCACACCAGTGGCAGAATCCATCATTCTGAGGCTTAGGACAATCCCTTAAAAATATGACTTCTAATTCACTGTGACAAATTGAGGGAGAAAAGGTAATCACATATTCGTACAAATAAAGTGTAATAACAATCACAGCTAGAAGTATTTGAGTTATCCACATTGTAGATGAAACCAAATATTTGTTTTAAAAGTAGACTCTTCACAGAAACAAGTTACTTGGAGTAATTTATGTTTTAAGAAAATACAACCTATTGGAAGAAAATTAAAAATGAAATATTTTGTGAGAATTAGAGAGCCCTTCAGCTACCTCAGAACATCCTATTGCTATACTTTAAAACTCTTTTTCAATTTGGTAAGTTTGTGACTCATAAATCTATCACTCAAAAAAATTTAGAAGTGAGCTAAAAGTCTATTCTGAATTCAATAATTAGCATGCAACACTTAAATACACCTTTCTTCCTGAACATTCCTTGACGCTGTATGTCTGGGATATGTATGTATATCGTATGCAATGTGTTTTGTGCCAGTGTTAGTTTAGCAGGAAGCAACCATACCTGCCATCAAACAACAAAAAAGATAATTGACTACTGCCATGAGTTCATTCTTATAGAAGAAAAGTAGTTAAATTTTTTGAGTATCTACTATATGTATCAGATTTAATCTAAGTATAAAATCTGTTTCTGGTATAAGTATGTAGTCTCAGAGAAGAAAATTTGATCCCCTCCTATTCCAGGATCAAAGAATAAGAAAATGGTGCAGAGGCTTCCTAGAGAGATTATTTGTCAAGTCGCCATTTAATACCTTGGTTCTAAAGAAATATTCAGTTTCCCCTCTTACCAAAACAGGAAAACCATGAAGCATAACAAGTTTTCACATTTTTAATTGGACTTTGAGAATAGTTTCATAAATGCCATTGTGTTGAGTCTTCACAAATATTCTGAAAAAAAAAATGCTATGGTGGAGCTTACTGGTCTCATTTTACAGATAAAGAAATTGGATCCATGTGTCCATGTTTAGTAGCCAGAAAGTGATAAATCTAGTAGAATCTGGGTTTTGAAATTGCATCAACTTAAATATATGTAAATATATACATATATGCATATATAATATATATTAAAATGTATTTTATCTATAAATATTATTATATACCTACACATACAGACAGACTTATGGTGTACTGAAAAGATTAAAAGGATTTAGAACGCAAACAATTGTGCTTAAGCTCTGGTTCCATCAATAGCTCCCCATAGAATTGTTAGAAAGAAATGAGACTGTGAGAAAGCACTTAACTGTAAATTGCCCTAAATGGCAGCTACTACTAACTTTTTCTATCATGCTGTTCAATGCGACTGATACATATTAACAACTTGAAGGCAGGAACCATTTCTCCTACTACTTTTCTGTTCATCAGGGAACCTAAAGCAGCGCTAAACAAACACGGGTAATATTATCGATAGGGGATAAACATTTGCTCACTAAAAACAGTCATGGTATTACTAAGATGCTGAAACATGTTAAAGAAAAATATGAATACAAATTTAAAAAGAAAAAGTGGTGAGACACTGAGGGCTCTGCAGTGTGGATTGCTGATGGAAAATGTCTGGCCTCTGATCAGATTCATTTTGCCTTTCTTGGATGCTCATTCACCACCAGTCATGGTATCAAGCTTCCTCGAGTCAGGCAGCTGCTGGCACAAAACAGACTTTGAAAAAAGTGGGCTGTGACATCCTGGATCAAAGTGTCAAGTGTAGTTGTTTCTTACATTTCCTTTCAGAAAGACTCAGAAGATCAGAAATTAAATGTGCAAAGCGTTTAAGAATCAGGAAGATAGTTCACAATCACAGAGGAAGAAATAATAAGCCACCCAGATATCTATATAATGCCTATGAATATTAATATATTTCAGGTACTCATGTTGGATCGTCCTGGTCTGCAAAGCCTTCTCTGTGGATGAATCAATGAGGTAAATGGGCAACTGACATTCTCTAGTGGGAACAATAATAAATTTAGCAGAGAAGTCTAATTTGAACTTTAATGTTTGCTCTATTTTTCTGTGTAGTTCACCCCACAGGGGTGGCCAGAAATTTCCTCACTGTGGCTTTTCCTAATTCACACAAAAGGAAACCTGGGGATCTCAGATCAATCATGAGAGCAAGGTGAAAATGATTTGATGATGGAGGTAGCTTGGTCACACAGGTTCTGTTACTCAGCCCCCTCCCTCTTGCTGCTAGAGCTGTCCTGCCTCTGATGAGCCTGTGGTTTGGGCAAAGGATAGCAGTCTCTGTGATCAAAGCGGACTCCTTACATAAAACACCCTCTGAGAAGTGTTGTGAGCTCCTGGAAGGGCAGTCACCACATTTCAGTGTCTTCCTGAAAGTCAAGGGGACATTAACCCCTGGGCTTTATGTCCCTGCATGGTACTCGTGACACGAGTGGGGAACAAAATCCCGACACACAGGTTCAGACAGTGAGTAACACAGCTTTATTTGGGAACCAATGTCCCTCCAGAGGCCAATGCTCTGGTAAGAACCATAAGTGGTACAAGATAAAATAGAATTTAATAACGAACCAAGTCCAGAGTCAATCAGGATGGAGAAGGTTCCTGGTCTGGGAGAGATTCGGCCCCCGATGAGTCTGCGGCAAACTGTCTTGCAAGGAAAAACTTCAAAGTCCTGGAGTATGGCAGCTTGCACCCCGCAGAGGGTCTTAGCCAGAGCGCACAATTGGACTGCTCATGACACTGCTCTCGAGCTCTGCTTTTATCCTCTTTTCCTTGGACTTGTTTAATACTTAGGTGATAACCAGAAGTTGTTTGCCAGGAGTTGTTTACGTCGTAGGTGAGAACCAGAAGTTGTTTTGGTGAATGTGTTTATCACTCAGTTTTGATATGCTGTTTCACACATAAATGCAAACATGTCTACTTTCATGTATGTGCTCTACACATAAACGTGTTTACTTTCACTTCACTCTTATCTGTCTCACACCTACTAGGAAACAACTTGTTTTGCAAACTTCATTCCAACAATAACCTTGTTTATAGTATATTTTATATGCTCTATACAGAGAAGTAAGCAGCATAGTGTTTGAGGAGGCTCTGGCTGCACTTAGAAAAGACTGGGTGGTTCTAGCTTTGGCTTACCAGGAAAAACAGAACCAATCAGAAGGAGTGGAAGGGAATCTAGGGCCATTTTGATTGATTTCCTGGCCTCCCATCTCCCCAGACTGGACTCCACAACGTGGTGGCACCCAATACACCTGTCACCCCCCTATAATTGCTTTTCCCTTGTGTCTTTCCCCTTTCCAATTCCCATTCTTGAATTGCCAGATATTGTGGCAGAAAAGATTTGAACTCTGGTGACTGAATTTACTTCAGCTCCTCCCTCCTCACACTACCTCATGGTCCCAGCAATGTCTTTACTCTCGCCTTATAGCTTCCTGTTATGAAATTCTTCTCTTCTCTGGGAGAGCCAGCCTCTGCCCACATACATGCACACATCCATACACACACTCTCTCACTGTACACCATGTATTGTACTGAACAGCACTGCATGCTGCTGGCCCACTTTCATCTGATGTTTACCTCTCCATTTCAAAATCCTTATGTATTTCCTCTCTAGGGCTTCTTTGACCTATGTTTCTGGAGACTAGCATTACCCTTCCAGGACTAGCAGTGCCTGTGTGTTCATGAGACTGTCCTGTTCGCCTTCACCTTGATTCATTCCATTGCTGCCTCTTCTCCCTATCTTTTCATCCAGTCATTTATCTAATTGCCAAACAGAACTTCCACCCTGTGCAAAGGTCTTGAGGACATACAAATGAATAAATGATGGTCTTTGCCTTCAAGGAGACAATCAGAGCTGTTCTGAGAAAACTTATGGAAAGCCAGCAGCACACAGCATGACCTATGCGCTTAACATAAGCTATGCATTTTTTCCCAAGATAGATTGGCACGTGACCTTCAGTTGCACCTCTCTTATTGGCTCCTTTCTCTTGCTCTGATCTCCACTAATAATAATAATAATAATAATAATAATAATAATAATAATTTTAAAAAGCCTTTTCTACATTACTCCCTCTTTTTTTCATTTTTTATCAGACTTCTTAAAAGATTCTCCCCCGGCCAAATTTTCTTCTTCACTACCCATTTATTCTAAAATCATTTGTGACCTTGAGTAAAACAAAAATCATCCAAGCATATGTATACATGTATCATACACACACACTATGAAATTTATTTTATGAACAAAATCTTTTGCATCACCCATGTTTGTGTGTATGTGTGTGTAATTTTAGAAATATTTGATGAGGAGAGTGGCAAAGCATTTCTGTTTTGGTTAGGGCTTTTTCTGACCTGCTTTATAGAAGTATTTGAGTCAAACCTCGTCTTTTTAGAACTGTCCTGATCAAGGATAACCTTTAGAAACGTCAAATTCTCCAGAGTCTCCATTAACCACAGTCAATCCTTTGGGGATGATCAGAGTTTATATCTTAATTTCCAGGACTGAAATAGAATTGGATCTCCCTCCATGAGCCAGAGAATCGAGTAACATTTGCTGAGGCACTCGTCCAGGTGAGTATAATGAGCCATGGAAATAATCTTTCATATCACACTTACCAAAAGATAGACTATCTCTTTTTTTATTTAAAGACTTTTAAGTTAGGCAGCACTCTTGACATTTTCTATCATTTAATTTATGATCCTTTTTGGAACAATCATATATAATTCCACTGGTGATGTGCTGTTCCTGAGGGTAGAACATGACTGCTAGATTGGTTAATGTTAAGCTTTTATTTAGTAGTCATGTTGAATGTGTGAATTATAATCACCACTTGCACACTTTGATGTAAATTGATACTTTGAAATGGGTGAGGTATATTAGGAAACAATTTTTATTAGGGACACCTAATTGCACTAGATCATTCGAAAGCTTATTTCCACATCCTTCCCTGTGTTTTCCTGTATATTCATGTTTCTAATTTTGTCTCACTTCTTACTTCAACACATTTCTATTCCTTTCTTCCAAATTATTTAATTAATAAAATCAGTGGATTACTAAATGGTGATCAATCGATCACCAATCGATAGTGAACAAATGAATGAGGTCATAATGTTTGATCTTTTCGTTTCTTACTGTCTAGCTTATTTCAAAACACAGGTCTTGAAGTGATTTTTAAAATTTCATTATTAGATTATGTAATGTTATTAACTAATGTTACTCCAATAAATTTAATATAAAATTGCATTATTAGAATGTCAAACATTATTAAAGGTTTATTTTTTAGGGGAATGGTATCCATAGTAATTCTAAAGCTATAATGTAACAATATCTGAAAGGGAGTTTATCACTTTCACATACAGTATTTCATTTTAAATATTCAAGTTCTGTGTTGGACACAGAAAGAATATTTGATTAGCTTTGACATTTTCAGTTAGATCAAGTAAGTAAAATATAGTAAGAATTTTGCTCTGAGAACCTAAGAAAATATTACAGATTCAAATACTTCGGTTTTTTCTGTAAAGAAGATAGTGATCTCTATTTTTCAGGTATAAAATTGAGAAGAGAAACAGTCTTCCCCTGTGTATCTAGGTGGGTCAGCAGCAAATCCCCCCAAAAGGTAAAGCCGACTCGCAGCAAAATGCTATTGTTTTCGGGTTTCCTCAATTTCCACTTCAAAATTCTTCTCTTTTGAAAGCTTCCCCACTTCTGGATCCCAGGATCCTTCACTTGAATTTAGTTTTACTGCAAGCATCCACATTTTGAACCCTTGTTTAGTCCCAAACCACCATCAAAACTAAGCAGTGCCATACCCCACTCTCCCTCAGGTCCTGCTCTCGCTAATCAATTCAATCATTTTTATATCAGTGATAATAACTTCCTCTTTGAACAGCCTTCCCAATTGCCTCCAGCAGTGTGGGACTCTCTGGGCTTTGGAGTCAGAGGATCTGACTTTGAATCTCCTAGCTCTTGAATAATCCAGACCTCAATTTCCTCATGTGTAACATGGGTATCATAATATTGACTTCACAGAAATGCTGTAAGGATTAAACATATGCTATTAGACAAATGCTACTTATTATTAACAACTAATATGCATTCTATTGAGGGCACATTGCGGAGAATGTCAGATTCAGTTACAAGTAAATGGGGAAAATATTTTGGGATATCTATGAAGTTTCCTACCTTTCTGCGCAGAAGAAAACCTATGCATTAAATGGCAATCAACTTCACCTCCCATTCAAATTTTGAACACTTGTGTACTGTTGGAATGTAAAATGATACAGACTCTGTTGAAAATGGTATGGCAATTCCTCCAAAAATTAAAAATAGAATTATCATTTGATGCAGGAATTTCACTCTTGAGTACACACCCAAAAGAAATGAAAGCAGAGACTTGAAGAGATGTTTGTACACCCACGTATGTTCATAGCAGCATTATTCACAATCGCCAAAAGATGAAAGCAACCCAAGTGTCCATTGATGGATGAATGCATAAATAAAATGCAGTATAAACACATAATGGACTATTATTCAGTCTTGAAAAGGAAGATAATTTTGCCACATGCTACAACATGAATGAACCTTGAGGACATGCTGAGTGAAATAAGCCAGTCTCAAAAGGACAAATACTGTATGATATCACTTATGTTAGGTATCTAGAGTGGTCAATTCATACAGATGGAAAGTAGAATAGTAGTGGGTAGAGGTTCGGGGAATGAAGAACAGCAGTTTAATGGGTACAGTCATTTTACAAGACGATCAGTGCTCTGTGGATGACAGTGGTGATAGTAGCACAACAATGTGAATGTACTTACTGCCACTGAACTGGACACTTAAAAATCGTCAAGATGGTAAATGCTATGCTGTTTGTATTTTACCACAATTTTTTAAAAGGCAATCAACCAGTCTGGCACCTCAAAGTCCTCTATTTCTTATCTGAACAATTGTCTGTAAACAAAATATCCAAAAAAACAAAGAAATGCCATTAAATTTATTATCTTAGGCAACTTTTATATGAAGGCACATCTGCTACACGTCCCATGCTCGATTAAGCTCAGCTGCTCATAAAAATCCTTCTCACAGGACTACGTTATGTTAGTGACTTAATCTCTCTTAGCCTTAGTTTACTTATCTGTAAAATGGAAAAGCTAATTTCTTTCTATTCAGGTTCTTGCTAGGATTAAATGTTGTTATGCAAGGGGCCTAGTAGGCATGTGGCCCCGTCAGTGGTCAATATGTTTGTTTCCTTTTATAGATAAACCCATGGTAGTTTATCTATATTGTACTTTATCTATATTGTACTATGAGGGTCACAGGCAAAAAAGATGAGAAGAACAGATATACGTGGAAGAGAGTAGGGTGACTCCACTCTTTTTCTTGAGGATTATAAGGTCTGTGTGGCTTTGCAACATATGAATGTATGTTGAGCCATCAACTTTGTGGCACCACAAGAAGCAACAGTTCTCAGTGCTCACTCCTCCTGTCTACCTACTCATCTAGGCTGTACTCTGCTTCCACCAACACTGGGAGAGCCACCCAAGCGAAACTTATTTGCTCTGCCTGAAAGATGTCCCAACACATGTTTTTAAGCACCAAAGACAATACTCAAAGGTGTAAAAACCACATAGTTGGTGGACCAGGGGGGAAAATATGCCGGTGGATCTGAAAACATTTTTAAACTGATTTACAAAGATGAATTTTGTTCTCTCCCTTTTGCTTTTTACGTTTACTTTCTTGGTCTTCCTGCTTTTTAAAGCTATCTTGTACAGAATCTACTGCCCCCATTACACTAATTGGCAATGTAAATATTTTAACAAACTCCGAGGGATTACTTTACCTCATCTTTAGGCAAATGTATAATTTAACACCACCAAGCCAACTTGTATCACTCCATCATATGATGCTTCTCAGCCTTGGATTAATTACATGACGACAAGGAATTTTGAGGTTTTGAAATCACAAATTAGTTTGTAATGTAGAAGACAAGGCCATGTCTTCATTCCAGCTTCATGAACTCTCAAAAAAGAATGTATATTGAGATTTTTATTGGAGTTGCTTATATCAAAGGGAACAAAATTCTTCCACAGATGTACATGTTCTGAACTCTTGGCCTATTAATTAACTATTGTAATAATAGGGAAGCCTAATTATGTTGCTAACCAGTTCAAGTTCACCCTGAACCATGTTTGCCTAAAAACTCTATTTCACGGTCATTAAATGACAATTATGCAGTCCCTCCAACCCCTTCCCATTGTGTTAAAGGAGGCTTGCTCTGGAGTAGGATAGACAAAAACATATTTCTTTGTTGATTTTTCTATCTCTCCTTTTTTCTTTCTCTTCCCCCTTTTGTCTCTAATACTCAAAATATCCAAAAGTCGATTACTCATGAAACACTACATAATACGAGGCCAGACAATGAGGTTGGTGAACTCATTCTAGAAAAAGTGCTACATACCTCATTGCTGAATATCACTGTGGTCACCTTCGAAGTGCTCCGCTTGGGAAGCTATGCACTGATGCCAGTGCCTAGTCCACCCTTTAGAGCAGTTTTGGAACTCTTTTTATGGAATGGCCATCAGAGCTGTGGTCGTATTACCCTTGATGTCCTGAATGTCATCAAAATGTCTTCCTTCCAAAATTTCCTTTATCTTTGGGTAAAGAAGTCATTGGGGGCCAGATCAGGTGAGAAGGGAAGGTGTTCCAATACAGTTATTTGTTTATTGGCTAAAAACTCCCTAACAGACAGTGCCGTGTGAGCTGGTGCATTGTCGTGATGCAAGAGTCATGAATTGTTGGCGAAAAGTTCAGATCGTTTTTGTCTTTTTCACAGTCTTTTCAGCACTTCCAAATAGTAAACTCAGTTAACTGTTTGTCCAGTTGGTACAAATTCATAATGAACAATCCCTCTAATATCAGAAAAGGTTAGCAACAGTATCGCAACAAGTTTGTGAAATATATATATATGTGTATATATATATATATATATATATATATGTATATATATGTATATATATATATATTTAAGTTTATGAAATTGTTGTCAAAAAAAGTATACAAATTTTAAGAGATGTTAACCCTTTGGTCAACATTGCTGAATCAGTAGTTAGCTGTAATCAGAAGTGTCTGGACACTGATGGTAACCACTTTGAGCACCTCTTGTAGTTGCAGAAATCAAATGTGACTTAACTTTTGTTATTGGTATATATTAATACAGTGTTTTCCTTTCTTAAAATGTGTATACATTTTTTGGCACCTTCTGTATGTGTGTATATTTATAACTATATTTATATTTATATAAAATCATATTTTATATTACATAAACACACATAATTATAGTATCAGAGCAGTTCAGTGCCTGGTTGATGTTCTCTCTTCCTTCCCAACCAACCCCAGGAAAGAAAGGACTTCATATATAGGGTTAATTCCCAAATGACCTCTTACATTTTTCAGCCTAGGAGGAGTCATTCCAATAGGCCACAAGAGGAAGCTATGCTGTGTTTTTCATCTCTCCTCTACCAACTTTGTGTGTGCGTGTATATGAATGAAAACTGGTTAAAATGAACACTAAGAGAAACTTTGATGTGTGGAACTCAGGAAACAAACACTAGGAATCACAGCTTCGCAACAGAAGTAGTCCTCAGGGCAAATGTCAAATTGCCTGAGAGAGTCACAGAGGGGTGTGGTGGGAAGCAGTCATCAAAAGCTGCGGGTTGGAAATTGATGTAAATCATTTTGCATGATCTCAGAATTGCTGTCAGTGAACTTCCAGCTCTTAGCTCTTTCTTCTGGTGCTTCTTCCGTTCATTACAAGTGCTCACATTTTAAATTACTAAATGCTTGGGACAGTCTTCGACTGAAGGTAAACGCATGACGGCCACACCTCCACTGACAGGAGTGAAGAGTAAGGGTGGAACCCCTGGAAGTCAGGATGCTTCAGAGAAGACAGCCTTTCTCAATGGTGCCAAAAGAACTTCAGTGCTCCATGGGCTCCAGCCACCAGCTTAAGTCTCGGAGTCTCACTCACAGGACCAAGTGCCCCCTTCTCAGTTGGTCCTGCCCTCTCCACGCTTCTTAAGATTACAGCCTCCACCGACCCCCACCACACACACACAGTTTATCTACCTTACCTGCTCTTTTTCTTTTCATGTTTATCACTATCTAAAATAAAATTCATTTTATATATTGATTTATTTTGTCTCCAGAATTAGAACACAATCTCCGTAAGGGCAATGATTTTTGACCTTTCTTTGACTCAAGTGTACTCCACCTAGCATAGAATATACCTGGCATACAGGAAGCTTTTGATTCATATTCCTGAATGAATGAAATAAGAAATAACTTATTTTCTTAATTATCTTTCTATGTACTGATCCTTTACAAGTAGGATTTCATACCATTAACATAAGGATGTCTAATTCTATTTGCCATAGACACTGCATTGGAGGTCCGTTAGTATAAGCTTAGCAGTAAAGACTGAAAATTTGTATCTATTTTTTTTTTTACATAGTGATATTATATAGCTCCTCTCTCCCATACACCATGATGCAAAGCAATGGAGAAAGTTCAAAATTCGTAGAAGAAAGTGAAGTAGGTGACACCAGTGAGATCTTCAAATGTGGAATATTTTATGAACAACTATGTAAGTCAAATCTTGGACTCTTTTTGCCTGAATGGATGTAATTAAAATGACAGTTTTGATGTACTTGAACTAGAAGCATGTTGGCGTACATGTTTACAAGTCCTCAAAGCTGGGAAATTGACAGTGAAAGGAGCAACCAGGCAAAAGTGCCTAAAACAATGATCAAGAAAACACATGGGCCACTGTTTCTAATAAGTGAAAAATTCAAACAATAAGTTAGATGATTTAAATAAGGTTAGTGGTGAAAGAACGTGTGCATCTCAACGATCTGAGTGTCATTTATATTAGTCATCTTATATTAATTATCTTCCAGTTAGCTATGGAGGGTCAGCTCATACAGAAGGCAATTCTGCAAACATTTTGCAGGTATATATGGCAGAGATGGATTTCAAATTCAATGCTTTAACGATTCAGTAAGTATAGAGGAGAGTGGCTTTTCAGTTTGGATAGACGAGCAAAAGAGATGTCCCAAGAAAGTCTCATGACACTGAAATCTACCTAAAACCATTCCTGGACCATCACTGGGAAGCTAGAAAAGATCATTCAAAACAGCATGACTTTAATTAACCTTACCACCTCTGTGAAGATGAAACTCTGAGCATTTACAGAGGTGGTAGCTTTTGAAATTATCTTAAAGAGGTGATTAATGTGGCCTTTGAGAAGTCATTTTGGAGTCTGTGCTTCAATTTTCTTAGTCGTAAATAGACACCCATTTTACAGGTATGTCATTAAAGAGGAGTGTTGTACATATAAAATGAGATCATGCCCTTGAAAAAGTGCATTTACTGTATTTCGTTATTTACTACATTTTCTTGCCTGAGAGTCACCATATATGTTTCCTATCAACGCAAGGAGTCTTCCTACAAAGGGCTTGAGTGATACATCCAATGATTTAACTTATAAAGTTGAGAGGGCAAGTAGGGGCAAAAGTAAAGAAAACATTGGATCATTCTAGGATGGTGAAAGTCTAAATAGCGAAACAAGTAAAATAGGGATAAGCATACATTTGAGAAGTGATTTTGTTGGGCTGCAGACATACAAATATTGACAGGTGGGGCTTCTGAGGCTCAGAAAGCAGGACTGAGCACTGTTACTCCCCTTGCTTGCTTTGCTGGGTCTTTGCAGCAGTACTGCTGGGCTCATTTACAAGATGGTGTTAGCTTACAAGGTGGGTCTGCTTCTGGCAGGTCTTTTTAGTTCTCTGCTTTCTCTGAACCTCTTTGCTCAGCACTGGATAGGTGGGTTAAACCAGAGTGAGAGGTTAAGAAACCTGGGCTTATCCTTCAGTTTTGATTTAACAGATCACATTCTACTTTGAGACTTCATTCCTTGTGTGTCATTTCCAATTTGTTAAAAGTGAATTGAAAATGTGTGTGTGATTAACTCCCCCAAACCTCTGACCGAGAGGATGAGCATCTCCTGATAAGATGGGGGGAAATACAGGAAAAAAATAACTGTAGAAAAAAATACATTGCGAGAAGGCAGAGAATTAAACCAATATAAAGAGCTTATGAGCAGAACAAAGTGATATAGAAGACAAAGGAAAAGCAAACTCTGCCCTTTCTTGGGCTATCAGCAGATATGAACCTATTCTAACAGAGAGACTTTGAACATTCTCAAAAAGCTGTATCTCTTGCCTAATCATTTACATTTCAAACTCAATATGTAAAATTTACAATTCATTGTTTCTATCCAAAACCCACATCTCTCACTGTAGTTCTGTTCAGTTTCTGGGACCACAGTTCTCTAAGTTGTTCGTTTAACCAGAATTGGATCGGGTCTATTTGAGTCACCCTGAGGTCTGACTGACAC
Source organism: Rhinolophus hipposideros (assembly GCF_964194185.1). Classification (NCBI taxonomy): domain Eukaryota; kingdom Metazoa; phylum Chordata; class Mammalia; order Chiroptera; family Rhinolophidae; genus Rhinolophus; species Rhinolophus hipposideros. The sequence continues at coordinate 11,707,143 of NC_138047.1, read as the reverse complement.
TTCATCTTTTCTCCATCCCACACCATCCCTCTGGTAGAGTCTATCGATGGCTTCATGGAGAGATAGGGAAGATGGTTCCATACCCTCATTCTCTAGCAAAACGTCCAAATGGCTCCTGGGCCTCTCAGTTTCATCCCCAGAGTCCTTATCCCCAAACTTTTCAATTCTACTCAGCAAAACAAAGCCCTCAAATGGCCAAATCCAACTTTCCCAAGTCTGCTTCCCAACCATTTGTTATCATTCAAGCACACGCCTTGTGGTGGTGGCGGTGATGGCGGTGGAGATAGTTTGTGTGCCCAAGCATGCTTATCAAGGTATTCCTTCATCAAAAATAGATCTCTAGAGGAGGCAAGATAAAGGGGAGTCTACCACTAACAACAATAAGGTTCCTTTTCTGTGTCATTACACCCAAGGCAAAACTCTCAGGCATTCTCAATTCCTTTGCCTCTTTTCCACATTCAGTTAGCAAATCTGACCATCAAAAATCCTTAGTAGCTCTCAAAGTCACCGCTTTCTCTTTGTTTCTGCTATCAGATTGTGGGTTTCACTAGCAAATATTCTAAAATAACTTCCCACGATCAAATACATCTATACTCTTCCGTCTGGTATGTGGAGCTTGTTGACCAAGCTCACCATCTTGTAGCTTTATCTCCCATACCTCTCCAGCCATATTGAAGCATCTATTTCTGCACATTCTGCTCTGTCTGTCTGATCTGACTTTCTTTCCCATCTCCCTAGTGATCTCCTCTGCATCCTTATGCCTCAAACCAAACATCTCCTCTGAGAAGTCTTCCCTGATGACCACCCTCTTCTCGTTGTTCTTATTCAACCCCTTAACCCAGGCCTACATAGAATTATCTCCTTTCTTCTTTCTGCTCCCACAGACAACTGCCTATCCCTCTTTTGTAGGATATATCATCTCTATATGTTGTCCTTGGTCCATTAATATTCTGATTTTTTCTTATCAATTTCAATGCATTTTTTTATGGATTAAAGTTATGAATCATATTTGACTTGTTATACCTATTTTCCCCCAGAGTACTGTTTCCCTTTCCATGTTTGTTGTTTTTTTGTTTGTTTGGGCTGATGTTTTTAAGGAACATACCAAATTTTTGAGTTAAATTTACCAATTATTTTCCTACGTAATTGCTTTCAAACATAAAATATTTTCCCATCCAGATATTTGATAGATATTAATTTCAATTTGATCTAAACTTTTGGTTTGATTTTCTAAACTTAACTTTTTAATCCTTGTGGTATTTATCTTGTGAATAATGTGACACAAGAATCTAATTACATATTTTCTAAAAGTTAACCAATAGTCCTAAAATTATTTACTGAACAAATTTTGTCTTCCTATATTGCATTTTATGGCTTTGTATCATATGTTAAGTTCTTATGTATGTTAGCAAGTGCTTTTGGACTACTTAATCAGTTCTTTTTGTTGTTGTTTTTGGGGGGTTTTTTGAGAAAGAAAAAAAATAGCTCATACCAATAAAGTAAAACTCACCTGGCTATTCATCAGGCTGGTAGAGCCAGCTGCAAGATGAATAGGAAACCATATTTCTTCCAAGGGCACTCTGCAGCTGTAAATCCATCACAACAAGCCATCTTCTTTGAGTGACTACCGCTTTCTTACTCATTAGAAAATTCTGTTGTCTAATATCACAGACTATCAGAAAATTTGATTTTTGAAATCATATCAGTAAGAACAAAACATTCCATTCTTCATGGAGGTTCTAACTCACTTTTCTATGGAGAAGTGGTTTTGATTTATAACTCAGGTGCAGAGCTTCAGATAAGGTATTTCTGAACACAACATTCCACATTTATCCAAGGAAACAGGACTCTAGTCTCATTTCTGGGTCCAAACCTCATGTTGACACGTTTACTACCAGCTCTGTTCTGCTTTGAGCCTATCAAAATACAACTTCATGGTTCTTCTTGTGGGCAGTCTCCACTGTTGCAATGAGTGGGTAAATCTGACTGTGGGATTAGAGGTTTTGTCCTTGATGGTCTTAGGCTGATTGGATTGGACGTACTATTATATTCATGTGTTAGGCCATACTCTTAATTGTTACAGTTTAATATGATTTTTATTTTCATGTAATCAAAAGCTTCTCAAATGTTTTGGTCATCAGACACTTTTAAAAATCATTGAGGATACAAAAGATCTTTTGCTTATGTGTTATATGTATTTATATTTAATATTTACCATATTAGAAATTAAAACAGAAATTAAAAATATATTTATTTTAAAGTTAATTTTAAAACACTAGAAAATTCATTACACAAATAATGTTTTAATATGAAAAAATAACTATAGATTTCAAAAGAAATCTAGGGGGACAAATGGCATTGTTTTGTATTTTTGCAAATATCCTGAACGCCTGGCATAACAGAAGACACATCTGCTTGTGCATTCAGTCTGTTGTGATATCACATATTATTGTGAAAGAATTGGAGTTTAAAAATGTCCACATTATTATGAAAACAATTTTGATCCTATGAACCCCTTGAAAGGGTTTCTGGGACCCCAGATGCCCCCAGACCACAGTCTGAGAACCACTGATCTAAGCTATTCTAGTTTGTATAGTTTCTCAGGTGAATTCTAGAATACTTTTGTCTCTTAATTTGGGAGTTAGTAATTCTGTATTTAATTTTTTTTCAATTAAAATATTCTATAAAATTTTTCTCAATATTCCTGCCTTTTCTTTTTTCGGATCTTCCCACATTTCTCATTTTTTATTATTCCTAGTTATTTCGTGTTCTTTGTTGCTGTTGTGAATGAAATCCATTTTTTTCATTGTATTTTAATTGGTTATTGTTGCCATATTTTATTTTGTGTGGCCACTTGATTACTCTTTATTAATTCTTCTGTTAAATCTTTGATGTATTGATTTTTGATTTGTTTTTTTTAAAGAAATAAGTTGAAATTTGAATCTATTTATAAAATCTTAGCATTGATATGATAGTCTCAATACTCTGAGATAGCGTATACCAGATGATATAAACAGTATTCTGAAAAAAATCCACTGTTCAATTTCTAGATTTCGAAGGGATTCTATGAGGAAGCATCTAGAACACGCTTGAACGCCTTTTTGGCATTTACTCGAACCATGTTTTTTCTTAAGACAGATAAATTGATTAGGACTAGACCTCTGGTCTCTTCTAGAATTCTTCTTATTTAGACATCATGAGTGACAGAACCAGTTAGATTATTAGCAGAATCAAACAACATTTTGACTGTGGTCGTCACCTTTTGAAAGGGAGGAAGGCAGATCTATGCCAAAAATGTCCCTTGAGGCTGTTCAGGGGAATCCGGCCGGGATGCACCCATCCAGTGAGCCCTGTTTGTCAGGAGACAGAGGACAGGACTCCCACCCCCCTCAGGGGACCAGGCAGGGGGTTCATAACTAGCAGGCGTCCTCCTGAAGGCAGAAGTTTCTGCCTTGACTTCAGCCTGAGTTCCAACTTCCTTGAACTGCTAAAGTGAACTGGTATTTGGGGGCTATCTCGTTGGTCCCTTTCCCTCTTGGGTCTAAACCCGATGTTTATTTCCAGCCTCTGAGCCTGCCCGCTACGAGATGGCATCTCCGTGGCACGAGCCCCACGCAGCTTGAGAAGTTCGTGGAGGGTGGACACGGCGCACTACAAGGAGGTGACTTTGCTCTAGGACGCTGGGCCTGTCGAAGATGTCTGGGATCTGGGGGCGCTCCAAGCCGGGCGAAGCCCCTCGCGTTCGGCGCGGAGGGCGCAGCCTCGTCTCGGCGCCCGGGGGAAGGCAGAACACGCCCCAGAGCCCGCACAGGTGGCCCCGGTGTACGCCTGCTGCCAACCTGCGGCTCGCCTGGCAGGAGTCCCGGCCCACCCCCGGCCGGCTGCCGCCCCCTCGGGCGCTCTGTCCCTCCCCGCCACGGAGCGCCGGCCCACAGCGCCCCCGGAAAGCAATCGGAGGCGCTCGGCCGCCGGCCCAGGCCCGGGTCGGAGCCGCGCCGGGTCCCCAGGAAGGCGGGGGGCGGGAGCCCGGCCACGCGGCGCGGGAGGCGGCGCCGCTTCCCCCGCCCTAGGGGGCGTGGGGCGAGCGCGGGTCTCCCGGAGCCCGAGGCCACTGCGCCCGCCCCGGGCCGCCCCGGACAACGAAAGTGGGGACGCGAAGGGGACGTGAACAAAGTGAGGGGAGAGCGCACCTCGTCGCCGCCGCGCCGCGCATCGGGGAGAACCTGTGGCCCGCGCCTCGCCGATTCCACCCAGGGGAACTGATCAGGGGTAATTCCTCTAGGAGCAGGTGGGTGGAGCTGGGGTCCCTGCAACTCCAAAGACATCTGTAAAGTTTTCTTTTTGAGGAGAAGGAGCTGACAAGATCATTGTGATCGTAATTGAGGGATAGAGAAATCCTTCCAGAAAGGATGTCATTTCACCTTGCTTTCCGACAGCCCTGTTCTGTGCCCCAGTAGTTTCTATTTGCACCTTGCTATAATTTTCCTACGATAATTTTTTTTTAATTTAAGTCATAAATTTAAGACTTCTGTTATTATGAGGATGGAAATGGAACTTAAGCCCTTTGAATGGCACTAAAATAAAATAAAGATTTTTGAAAACCCTAAAAATCCTCATGGCTTTTCCTGTTGTCTCCAGTTTTCTTGGTGATGGCATGGGTGCCCTTAATGCCTGTTAAACATGTTTATAATTCACATTGATATAGTATAACTATCACATCTTTAGAGTGTTATACAGGCACAGGAAATGTGCTTTGTGTTCCCTGTTGTGTAAAACTGCTGGAACTGAGGAATAAATTATAGTCTAGCCATACTGCCTTAATATTTCTAAGTTCAACTTCTAACTACTTTCCCCAGATCCCGAATGCTTATCCCTGTAACACCATGACTTTTTGGTTGTGTGTTACAGGCCCAGATCACAGCTGCAGCCTGCACACTTACTGTCTTGATATCTGACCATTATTATACATTACTTTCAAGCCTTGCTAAAGGTAGGTGATAAAGTTGACACGTTGTTCTGGATTTGCCAGAGCCTAAGTGCCAAGTTTTGACAGATAAAGGAGGGTGTGTGTCATTCATGCCATATTGATTTTTATTACATTATCAAAGATAATTGTTTTAAAATGGGAAAATTGAGATGTATTAGCTTTCAAAGATAACTTGGTCTTTATGAATATATTGATGTGATGTCTAGCATGTGAAAAATTACTCTCATTCATCTTAGTCCTTTTTTTATTATTGTTGGGAACAAAAAATAATGGAAAGTAAAACATTTAATTTGACGATCAGCTTAGTATACCTGGTAGCAGACATTTTGGTCACATCACATAATGGGATAGCATCATCCTGCACTTCCTTTTTCAACTGTATGTTTATGAGCCTAATTTTTGTGTGTGCAAATATTCTTTGAAAAATAACTTTTGTCTGTCAAATTAAAAATATGTGAAGATCCATTTGTTACTACTAATAGTTTGATAAACAAATATTTGAAAGTGCAAATATACTTTAGGCTATATAAGTGTAAATTATATGAAGTTTAATGTAAAATAATTTATCATTTTAATAATTTCTGCAATGTCAGTACTTGAAATTAGACATTTCCAACTATTTTTAAAAAACAAGGATCCCCTTTTTTTTAAACAAGTTTTTTTCCTGGATTGATTAATTTGAGAGACTGTGTCTAACAAATAAACTCCCTTTCCTTGGTAATAGGGAACAAACTCAGTTATTCAATTAGAGGGTAAATAGGAGATTTCCATTAGGCTTTCAAACTAATTCACAGAAGACCCCCTTATCACTTTGGAGATGCGTAGGGAGTCAGGAACCTCAAGTTGGGAAGTATTACTCTTTTAACTGAAATCACAGGTCATTGAACACCAAATGTCTACCATGGACTTTGACCTGGTTTGTTTCTTGACTCTACCATTTACCAGCAATATGACTTTAAAAACTCTCTCTAAGCCTCTTTTTTTTTTTCCTGAAAATGGGGGTTACAGTAATGTCTTGATGAAAGTTTCTTATGAGTATTAAATAACAATGCATGTAAAACTTTAACCACAGTAGATTCCTGGCATGTAGCAAATAGAAAATGCTACATACCAACTGTTAATCATTTTTCTTGATATCTGAGGTCATTGTACCATGTGGATAGTTTTTTTTTTGTTCTTGTTTATTAATTTTAAAAAGTTTCAATTACAGTTGACATACAATATTATATTAGTTTAAGGTGTACAACATAGAAATTAGACATTTATATGACTTACCAAGTGATCACCCTGGTAAGTCTAGTTTGTTGGCCATTTCTTGACAAAGAACACAAAACCTCATGTAGAAGTCATAGGCAGATAGCATAAAGGCTGAATTTGGCTTTCATGTGTATTTATTTGGGTCAGCCAAGTACTTTAATTAAATACTTTAAAATTATTTACCAATGTTTTAAAATGAGTAAATTTTACATGAATTCTCAAAGTCCTATCTTCTCCTGAAAAACAAAAGGACCAGGGAAGGCGGGGTTTTGACTTCCAGCACTGAAACCCAGATGTGATTGCCCACTTTGGATGGGACATCCACTCTCCGCTTTGTCACAGTGCTTCCATTCCCTGCTTTTATTTCATCCAGACCTGCTTCACGTGTGTATTTTACTTTCCTTGCCCCTGTAGACATTTCAGTTTGTGATTTCTGACTCAGAAATATCCTTACTAATTTGTATAACCAAATTAGTAAGGTATACAGGTAATTCTGTGGCCAAAATTATAACCCAACTTTCATCTTTAAAAAAGGAGAGTAATCCTATATTACAATTTACAAAGTATTTCCTCCTAAAACTCATTTGATACTTATATCACCTTGGAATTAGTTCAGATATGCATTATTACTAAATTTTACAGTTGTGGACATTGAAGCTTATAGTGTTCTGAAGATTTCAAGTTTTTGGGGTTCTCACTAATGCCACTTTTTAAATATGGAGAAAATTTCTAGGAAGTGATAGCCTTTCTTTCAGTTCTAGCATTTATTTTAAGCAAGTACTTTTATCCCTATAATTAGAAAATGAAAAAATGAGTTGTAGAAAGAATATATGTGTAGAAGGACAGAAGTTGACTCTTTTCCTCCTCTTACAAAACATTTTTAAGTAAATTGAAGGGAACAAAAGATTGGCTATGGCTTTTTCAAAACAGTCTGTACATATAACTTGTCAAGGTCTCTTTTAAATCATGTTATTGTCTGTTATTGAAAAGCTGGAAGGGACATGTGTCTGGTTTATCTAGTCTGTAATTAAACTAGACCAGAGAGTTCTGTGAGTCAATGTTTTAAAGTTCTGTGGAGATAGCCAAAACTTGTTTGGTAATTCAGCCTGTGTCTCTGGAAGATTGTTTTATATGTCAGACTCACTTTTTGTAGGCTTCTTTTAACCAGGAAGGCTTTATTTTACTACTTTCATAATCACACCAGAAGAATAATCTATATAATAAATTAAAATTGGGGGTAGTTCATTGGTGGGTGTAGTAACGGTATGTGATCCTGATGGTGTATGACTGTGTACTATGAGTGAAGTGTAAGACGAGCAGAGGATTGGGGAAAACGTAGGCAAAGATATCAGGAAGTCCTGCAGCAGAAAAGAAGTTACCATGTTCTAAGACCAATCAGAAGGTGGTTGAGGCTGAAGTCACGGTGAGTGGTGAAGAACATAGGATGAGTTTAGGGAGGTCAAAAAGGGCCAGATCATTCCAAGTTTGGAGGACATGGTAAGAATGTGGATTTTGAAGGATTTTTATCCGGAAAATAACGTGATCTGTTTTCTGTTTTGAGATTATTCTGGTTGCTCTGTGGAATGAGACAAGTTCTATAGCCAACCTGCTGACGTTACAGTATCTCTTTTCCATCATAGTCAGGATCTCCATTTGAATCTAATGTAAACCTTATGTGATGCAGTTTAAGCAGCTTGGCACTTCTGTGGGTTTGTAAAGGGAAGGATCTTCGAATAATATTCTACAGAAAATATATGATGAATGTTTTTAAAAGTGAGAATCACGATATTCAAATATTGCTTGGTTTTGAGTAAAGCCATCTGCTGCTTTCTTACTGTGTACTGTATCATGGGGAAATTGAATTTTCATTGAAATAGTCATCTCTGAATATATTTTGGAAAAGTTAACAAGCTGATTAACAGTTATGTTATATTAAACAATGTGCTCATGTTCATTTATGAAGTGGTTATCCCTAAATTGGGTTTCTAGTCTTCCACTGATAAATTTGGTCATTACATCTATAGTATTGTGAGATAGTTGGAGAGAGTGATTTTCTGGTAGTAATTTATGTACTCTCCTTAGAAATTATATGAGTTAAGAATTAAGTTTTAGGAATATGAAAGCCCATTAATGCAAACATTCCGAGAAAATCACTTTTCTTTTCATTTTTCCATCTGTTATTATTTCTAAGAAGTTGCCCATTTAATCTCAGTTTTTACATTGATTGATATAAGATTATATCCTTTAATATCATTTTAGTTTTGGCTATAATTTGTAAGTCTCTTTATGCTTAACGTTGCTCACCTTTAACTTCTCTGCTTTTTTCTTGATCAATCTTGACAGAAGTTTGTCTATTTTAAAAAACTATCATTAAAAACTGTTATATTTATTAATTCTCTTACTCTGTCTTATATTTTATAATGTCTTCTTTTTAAGTTTTAGGGTTGTATGTCCTATGTCCTGTTTCTGTGAAAACTAGCATTGGAATTTTAATAGAGATTACATTGAATCTGTAGATTGCTTTGGGTAGTATCTTTTTCTACACTCTTTGGTTTTATTCTGTAATTATATATTTTTGAGCCTTTCTTTCTTTCTAATATAAAATTGGAGGCTATCTGTTTTCCTCTATGTACTGCTTTAACTGCATCCCACACATTTTGATAAATAGTATTTTCATTATTAATTTCTAAATTGAGGTATAATTAACATACATTTAGATGTACAACATAATGATTTGATATTTGTATGTATTGTGAAATGATAACCACAGTAAGTCTAATTCACATCCATCAGCATACATAGTTACAGAATTTCTATTCCTTGTGATGAGAACTTTTAAGATCTACTCTCTTAGCAACTTTCAAATATGCAATACAGTATTATTAACTATAGTTGCCATGCTGTACATTACATCCCCATGACTTATTTATTTGATAACTGGAAGTTTGTATCTCTTTTGACTCCCTTCACCCATTTTGCACCCCCTCCCCTGCCATTGTCCTTCATCTGTTCTGTGTATCTATGAGCTTGCTTTTTTTGTTTTGTTTTAGATTCTACATATAAGTGAGATCATGTGGCATTTGTCTTTTTCTGTCTGACGTATTTCACTTAGCATAATACCCTCAAGATTCATCCATGTTGTCACAGGTAGCAAGATTTTATTCTTTTTCATGGTCAAATAATATCCTAGTATATGTATATGTCTATATATTTTTAATATCTATATCTATATCTTACATTTTCTTTATCCGTTCATCCTTTGATGAACACTTGGATTTTTTTCCATATCTTGGCTATTGTAAATAATGCTGCAATGAACATGGGGGTACATATATCTGAGTTAGTGTTTTTATATTCTTTGAATAAATACCCAGAAATGGAAATGTTGGATCTTATGGTAGTTCAATTTTTAATGTTTTGAGAAACCTCCATATTGTTTTCTGTAGTGGCTGCACCATTATACATTCCCACCAATAGTGCACAAAGGTTCCCTTTTCTCCACATCTCTCCAACACTTGTTATTTCTTATCTTCTTGATAATAACCATTCTAATAGGTGTGAGGTGATATCTCACTGTGGTTTTGATTTGCATCATCACCCTGATGATTAGTGATGTTGAGCATTTTTTCATGTATTCATGGGCCATTTGTATATCTTCTTTGGAAAAATGTCTATTCAGAACCCCTGCCCATTTTTTTAAATCAAATTGTTTGAAGTTTGTTTGTTTGTTTGTTTGTAGCTATTGAATTGTGTGAGTTCTTTATGTATTTTGGATATTAACCCCTTATCAGATATATGATTTTGCAAATATTGTCACCCACTCAGTAGGTTGCCTTTTCTTTTTATTGGTGGTTTCCTTTGCTGTGCAGAAGGTTTTTAGTTTGATGTAGTTCCTCTTGTTTACTTTTCTTTTGTTGCATATGTTTTTGGTGTCATAACCAAAAATTATTTGTCAAGACCAATGTTAAGGAGCTTACTAACTATGTTTTCTTCTAGGAGTTTTATGGTTTCAGGTCTTATATTCAAGTCTTTAATACATTTTGAGTTAATTTTTATGTATTAATGTAAAAGTGGTCAAGTTTCATACCTTTGCCTGTGGCTGTCCAGCTTGCCCAATACCATTTATTGAACAGCCTGTCCTTTTTCCATTGTATTTTCTTGGCTCCTTTGTTGTAATTCAATTGACCATATATGTGTGGGTTTACTTCTGGGCTCTATTCTGCTTCATTGATCTGTGTGCCTGTTTTTAAGCAAATACAACACTGTTTTGATTATTATAGCTTTGTAATATAATTGAAATAAGGGAATGTGAGGCCTCCAGGTTTATTCTTCTTTCTCAAGGTTGTTTTGGTTTATTTGGGGTCTTTTGTGGTTCCATACAAATTTTAGGGTTTTTTATTCTATTTCTGTGAAGATGGACATTGGAATATTATAGGGATTGCATTAAATCTGTATATTGCTTTGGGTAGAATGGAACAATATTAGTTCTTCCAATCCATGAGCATAGAATATCTTTCATTTATTTGTGTCTTCTTCAATTTCTTTTATCAATGTCTTATAGTTTTCAGTGTATAGGTCTTTCACCTTTTTTGTTAAATTTATTTCTAGGTATTTTTTATACAATTGTATATGTGATTATTTTCTTTTTTTAAAAAAAATTTATTAGTTTCAGGTGTACAAGACAAGGTAATACTTAGACGTTCATTCATCCCTCACACTGTGGACCCCCCTCCCCCCATCCCCCATTCACTATCCCTCCGACCTCACACTGAGCCATCATATTATATATATAAAATTATAGTTGGCATTCATTAATGTTTAGCTTCTGGTGTACAATGCCATGATCAGGCATCCACAGTATCCCTGAGGTGGTCTCCCAAATAGGACGCATGTCCATCAGATACCCAACAAAATCTTTACATTATTGAATACGTTCCCCAAATTAATTTTCAAAAAACCCTGAGGCCATCTTGTGGTTACCAGCTGCTTCCTAATCCCTTCACCTTTCCCCTTATCCCCATCCACCCCCCCACCCATCTAACAACTCTCGGTTTTTTCTTTGTGTCCCCAAAACTGTTTCTGATTAGTTCATTCACATATTCTTTTCTTTAGATTCCGCATATAAGTGAGATCATATGGTACTTGTCTTTCTCTTTCTGACTTATTTCACTTAACATAATGTTCTCTAGATCCATCCATGTTGTTGCAAATGATAAGATTTCTTTCTTCTTTATGGCTGCATAATACTCCATTGTATAAATGTACCACAGCTTCTTAATCCAGTCATCTACCGATGGGCATTTCGGTTGTTTCCATATCTTGGCTATTGTGTAAAGTGCTGCAATAAACATAGGAGTGCATACAGATTTTTGAATTGGAGTTTTGGGTTTCTCCTCGTAGATGCCTAGGAGTGGAATTATTGGATCATAGGGTAGTTCCATTTTCAGATTCCCGAGACAGCATAAAAATAGACACATAGATCAATGGAACAGAATAGAGAGTCCAGAAGTAAATCCATGCCTATATGCCCATCTAAACTACGACAATGGAAGCAAGAATGTACGATGGGATAAAGACAGTCTGTTCAATAAGTGGTGTTGGGAAAACTGGACAGACACATGCAAGAAAATGAAGCTGGACCACCTCCTTATACCATATACAAAAATAAATTCAAAATGGCTTAAAGACTTAAATGTAAGATCTGAAAGCATAAAATATCTAGAAGAAAATATAGGAAGAAACGTCATGGACATTACCCGGAGTAAGATTTTCACTGATATGTCCCCTCGCGTGAGAGAAGTAAGAGAAAAAATAAAGATGTGGGATTACATCAAACTAAAAAGTTTTTTCACAGCAAAGGAAACCATCAATAAAACAAAAAGGGATCCTACTGAATGGGAAAAGATATTTGCCAATGATATATCTGATAAGGGATTAATATCACAAATCTATAAAAAACTTACTCAACTCAACTCCAAAAAAACAAACAACCCAGTTAAAAAATGGGCAGAGGACTTGAGGAGACATTTTTCTAAAAAGGACATACAGAAGGCAAGAAGACATATGAAGAAATGCTCAACCTCACTAACCATCAGAGAAATGCAAATAAAAACCACAATGAGATACCACCTCACTCCAGTCAAAATGGCTATCATCAATAAATCAACAAACAACAAATGCTGGCACGGATGTGCAGAAAAGGGAAAGTGAGTGCACTGTTGGTGGGATTGCAGATTAGTGTAGCCACTATGGAAAACAGTATGGAGGTATCTCAGGAATCTGAAAATGGAACTACCCTATGATTATTTTCTTAATGTGTCTTTTTGATAGTTTGTTATTAGTAAATAGAAATACAACAGATTTCTGTATATTGATTGTGTATCCTGCAACTTTACTGAATTCATTTATTAGTTTTAATAGTTTTTGGTGGACTCTTTAGGGTTTTCTCATGTAATATTATGTCATTTGCAACTAGTGACAGTTTTACTTCTTCCTTTGCCATTCAGATACATTTTATTTCTCTTTCTTCACTAATTGCTGTGTCTAGGAATTCTAGTACTATGCTGAATAAAAGTAGTGAGAGTGGGTATCCTTATCTTCCTGATTTTTGAGGAAAAACTCGGCTTTTCACTGTTGAGTATGATGTTAGATGTAGAATTATAATATATGGGCTTTATTATGTTTTTATGTTTCCTCTGTACCCATTTTGTTGAGAGCTTTTATCATAAATGAATGTTTAATTTTGTCAAATGTGTTTTCTACATCTATTGAGATAATCAGATAATTTTTATTTTTCCTTTGTTAGTGTGGTATATCACATTGATTTGTGGATGTTAAAATTATTTTTTTAAGTTTATTTTTAAATTGTTGTTATGATTTCTCTTTGACTCTTAAATTGTTTAATAGTTCCTTTTAAAGTATCTCACTGTACAAGTTTTTAAAATTTGGAAATCAACAGCTAAAAGATAAATTTTTAAAAACTTATACACCGGTATACTTATCATTGTCCCTGGTGTTCTATAGTTTCATTGTGGTGTATCTAACTGTGGATTTCTTTTTAATTACCATACTTGAACTTTCTAAATTTGTGTGTTCATATCTTTCACCTATTTGGGAAAACCCCCAACAATATTGAATTGCTTTTTCTCTATTCTCTCCTTCTGAAACTCTGATTAGATGTCTGTTAGACTGAATCAGTCAGGAAAATAGAGTTAATGCCAGGTAATTCAATAGCGGGGATTTAATACAGTGCTATGGTCTGAAGGGTTGTTGTCTCCCCTCAGAATTCATATGTTGAAATCCTAACTTTCAGTGATAGCGTTGGAAGGTGGGGCCTTTGAAAAGTGCTTAGGTCACGAGGACTCTACCCTTATAAAAGTGATTAGATCATAAGGATTAGTACCCATATTAAAGAGACCTCAGAGAGCTGGCTTATCCCTTCCATCAAGTGAAATTACAGTAAAAAGATGATTGTCTAGAAAGTGGGCCCTCCCCAAATATCAAATCTGCCAGCACCATGATCTTGGATTTCTCAGCCTCTATAACTATGAGAAATAAATGTTTGTTGTTTACAAGCCACCCAGCTTATGATATTTTTGTTATAGAAGCCCAAAGAGACTAAAACATACAGGGAATAAGTTAAAAATATTTTAGGATATCTGAAAGCCAAACAGGATAGTGGGACAATCTAAAAGTTAGAAATACAAAAAACGAAACAAAACAAAAGAAAAACACAAAATCAAAAAAAGAAACATTATTCCTTCTTGGGCTGTAGGAATACAGTAAGGAGATAATCTTACCAGAACCCAGACGCTGAGACTATCTAGAACCAGGCAGGCCCTGCCCTATAGGAACAGGGAACATGGAAGATATATAGCTACTGATGGACACACCACAAAACCCAGAGAAAGCAGAGAAGACACATCCTGGTCTCTCCTTCCTCCGACCATCCAGTCTCCTGCCTGGGACTCTCCTTGACAGAATCTAGCAGGGCAGGAAGCCAGTGGACAAGGAGTGTGGGAAACACAGTTTTGAAATGTCAGCCCTTGAGATTCAGGACATGGAAGGTCATTCATGGATCTGAAAGCAAGCAGATCATTCCAATCTTCTTTGTATGTCTTTCAACTTGGCTTTCAGATTTTTTGTGACTTTGTGTTCCTGTCCTGCTTTCTGAGTAATATTTTTATTGTGGCAAAATATACATTACATACAATTTATCCTTTTAACCATTTTTGAATGTGCAGTTTAGTGGCATTAAGTACATACACATTGTTGTACAATGAATACTATCATCCATCTCCAGAACTATCTTCCCAAATTGAAACCACTCATTTAGCAATTATTCCCATTCCTCTTTCAACCATGATTCTACTTTCTGACTCTGAATTTGACTATTCTAGATACTACCAGTATATATAAAGATATATATAAAGTGGAATCATACAGTGCCTGCCCTTTTGTTTATGACTTACTTCACTTAGCATAATTTCTTCTAGACTCATCCATGTTGTAGTATGTTAGAATTTTCTTCTCTTTTAAGACTGAATAATATTCCATTGCATGTACATATATATGTTTTTCCTCTTTAAATTTATTTTTATTTTTTATTAAATGTATTGAGGTGACATTGGTTGATAAAAATATATAGGTTTCAAGGGTACACTTCTGTAATACATCATCTGTGTCTTGCATTGTGTGTTCACTACCCAAAGTCAAATCTTACATAATCATATATTCAACCCCCTTTACCCTTTTCTACCTCACCCGTTCCCCTCTGGTAACTGCTAAACTGTTGTCTGTGCCTATGAGTTTTTATTTGTTTGTTTGTTTTGTTGGGTTTGTTGCTTTCAGTTTAATATAACACATATGAGTGAAGTCATATGGTTCTCAACTTTTTCTGACTTATTTCACTTAGCATTATGTTCTCAAGATCCATCCATGTCATCGCAAATTTTCATCTTTTGTTATGGTTGAGAAATATTTCATTGTTTATATATACCACCTCTTCTTTATCCAATCATCTATCGAAGGACACTTCTTGATCACCATGGATAATGCTGCAGTGAACAGAGGGGTACATATATCTTTATGGATAAATGTCTTCAAAATTTGGGGGTAGATACCCAGAAGAGGAATTGCTGGGTCATATGGTAATTCTATTCTTCGTTTTTTAAGGAACCATTTATTTATCCATTCATCCATTGATGGATATGTTGCGTTCTTCCACATTTTAGCTATTGTGAATAATACTGATATGAACAACGATGTGAAAATACCTCTTGAGACCCTGCTTTCAGTTCTTTTGGATATATACCCAGAAGTAAAACTGCTGGATCATATGGTAATACTATGGGGTTTTTTATGTTTGTTTGTTTTGTGGGTTTTTGTTTGTTTGTTTGTTCTAAGGACCTGCTGTCACAGTTTTCACAGCAGCTGTCCTATTTTAAAAATTTCCTATTTCTGCAAAAGATCTCATTGGGATTTTGATAGGGATTACATTGAATCTATAGACCACTTTGCGTGGTTTTAACATCTTAACAATATCAACTTTTGCAATACATGGGATGTCTTCGATTAATTTGTGTCTTTTTAAATTGTAATATGCTGTTGAATTCAGTGTCCTGGTATTTTTTTGAGGATTTTTATATCAATGTTTATAGGGATATTGGTCTGCTGTTTTCTTTTCTTGCAGTGCCTTTTTCTGGCCTCATAGAATTAGTTAGAAAGTTTTCCCTTCTCTTAAATATTTTGGAAGAGTTTGAGAAGTATTGGTGTTAATTTTTCTTTAAATGTTTGGTAGCCTCACCAGTGAAGCGATCTGTCCTGGTCTTCTTTTATTGTTGTTGAGAGGTTTTTGATTATTGATTCAATTTCCTTACTAGATATAGATTTATTTGGATTTTTTTATTTCTATATGATTCAGTCTTGTTAGGTGATGTGTTTCTAGGAATTTGTCCATTTCATCTACCTTATTATGTTGGCAAACAGTTGTTCATAGTATTTTTTTATAATCATTTTTATTTCTGCTAAATCACTGGTAATGTCCCTTCTTTCATTTCTGGTTTTAGCTATTTGTGTCTTCTCCCTTTTTTCCTTAGTCAGCCTACCAAAGGTTTCTCAATTTTGTTTATCTCTTTGAAGAACCAACTATTGGTTTTGTTGATTTTTTTCTATTATTTCTCTGTTCTGTATTTTATTTATCTCTGCTCTAATCTTTATTATACTTTTTCTTTTACTACCTTCAGATATAATTTGTTCCTCTCATTCTAATTCTAGTTAAGGTGTGAAGTTAGGTCGTTGATTTGATATTTTTCTTCTTTTTTAACGTATGCTTTTACAGTTATAAATTTGCCTCTGAGCACTGCCTTTGCTGCATCCCATAAGTGTTGCTATGTTGCATTTTCATTTTCATTTGTTTTAAGATATTTTCTAATTTTCCTTATAATTTCTTATATGCTCATTCATTGTTTATTCCTTCTGTTGTTGATTTTTAGTTTCATTCCATTTTTATTGGAAATGAAACTTTATAAGTTTTCAGTCTTTTAAAATTTATTTAGACTTGTTCTGTGGCCTAATATGTGGCCTATCCTGGAGAATGTTTCATGTAAAGTTGAGAAAAATTGTGTATTCTGCTGCTATTGGGTGGAGTGTTCTGTGTATGTCTATTAGATCAATTTGCTCTACAGTGTTGTTTAAGTCCTATATTTCCTCATTGATCTCTGTCTCATTCTTCTATCCATTATTGAAGGTGGGGTATTGAAGTCTCCTACTATTGTTACAGAACTGTCTGTTTCTCCCTTCAATTCTGTCAATGTTGGATTCATCTTTTTGGAGCTCTGATGTTTTGTGCATGTATTTATAATTGTTATATTGTCTTGGTGAATTGATCCTTTTATCATTATAGAATGTCTAGCATCCTTTCATTTCAACCTGAAGGATTTTCTTTAGCACTTCTTGTAAGACAAATCTAGTGGTAATGAACTCCCTCAACTTTTGTTTATTTGGGAATGTATTAATTTCTCCCTCATTTTTGAAGGATAGTTTTGCCAGATACAAAATTTCAGGTGACAATTTTTTTTCCTGCATATTAAATATGTTATCACACTGCCTTCTGGCTTACATCTTTCTGCTGAAAAATCTTATTGAAGATCTCTTGTAAATGACAAGTCACTTTTCTTGTTACTTTCAAGGTTTCTTCTTTGTCTTTGTCTTTTGACAGCTTTCTTCTTCTTCTGGAACTCCTATAATGCTTATATTGGTCCTCTTTATGGTATCTCCAAATTACCTTAGGCTCGATTTACTTTTCTTCATTCTTTCTTCTTTTTGCTCCTCAGTCTGGATAATTTTAAATTATTTGTCTTCAATTTCATTGATTTTCTTCTACCTAGTCTAATCTGCTTTTGAGCCCCTCTAGGGAATTTCTCAATTCAGTTATTTTATTTTTTATATCCAGAATTTCTGTTTGGTTCTTGTTTATAATTTCTATCTCTGTGTAGATTCCCTCAATTGTTCCTCTATCTCTATTCTCTGAAAGGAAATGTATACATAAGATGGCATTATTTCTTAAATATTTGATAGAATTCATTGATAAAACCATCTGAAATTTTTTTGTTTACTGTTATATTCATTTATATCCAATATTCAACAAATACTTATAGAGTTCCTTTTTTGTGCCTGTCTTTGGGATATATCAGTGAACAATCTGGATAAAAATTTCATTCCTCATGGAGTTTACATTCTAGTAAGAAAAATAGAAAAATAATAAAATATAATAAACAGGAAGTGATGTGGTAATAAGTAACAAGTGCTATGAAAATAGAGCAGGTTAAGGGTGACCAGGAGTTGGGAGGCAGGACAGGGTGGAGGGCAGAATGAAATTTTAAATAGGATGGTCAGGATAGGACTTACTAAGAAGGTGATGGCTGATGTAAGACTTGAAGGAAGTGAGGAATTAGGTCATGTGGATATCTGGCAGAGGGAAGAGACAGCCCAAGGGGAGATACACATCCCCTGCTGTGTTTTAGAATGAACTTTAAGGCAGTTTGGTTATTTTATTAAAGAAGAATTAAGTGCAGGTTTACAAAAGCAGTCAACATAATTGTTGAGATGAATGTTGAGATCCTGAAGTAAGATACTTTTTTCATTCTATTGTCTTTTTTCTGTCATAAAAAAACAGCAAAAATAATAAATCAATTAAAAATATGATTCTTCATTTTTTAAATGTAGCTCTGTAAGTACCTTTTGAGAATCATGGTAAATACATATATCAAAATACAGTAAATATATGTCAAAAATAATTTTTTAGCCTATATGATTATATAAGAACTCAATTATGTGTTTTAGTTTTATGAGCTTGAGAACTATTTTTTCTTCTGTGAGAGTTAAAGAGCTAGAAAAAATAGGAGTATGTATTACCATGTAGAATGCAGTTTAATGTAGTCATTAAATAATTAGTTTATTAACTGTGAAGTTTATTTTTAAAGAATAAACATCTGTGTAGTGGAGAAAGTGTAGTTTAGGAGCCAGGAGACTTGCTTCTGTTTTAATTCTTGAAATTCTTTAATGTTTGATTTTGAGGAAGTCATTTTATGTTTCATTTTACCTAGTTGATGGGAGGTTTGTTTGTTTTTAATGGGATTTGACCAGGTATACTCTTTCCAAAATGCCTATGCTTTTGTCATTCTTTGATTATTGTTTTATAATATAACTGCACTGCTATATTGGTGTGATTGAGAAGTGTTAAGGTAGAAATTGTATTTTAAACAAATTCCTGCTCATGGTTAATGTCCAACTGTGATATTGCTTATATTCTGTATCTTTTCATGATCACTTCAGAATTAATTGTGTCTTCAGCTGGGCTACCATAGCATTTTATGCATATTTCTAATATCTATTATTTTTCAATATTATTAGTAAATATTAGTTTCATATTTACTTATCTGTCCATGAGTTGCCTATCTTTGTGTCCTCAAAACTCTAACATAGTTTGCACACATTTGGTATTCAGTCATTTTTTTTAACTGAATTTTTATGCCTGTATATAAAGACAAATAATTAATTCCTAATAGTTAATATAGAAATTAAAATTGTGTTTAATAATATTACTGCTTGAAAGGCAGCATTTTATATAATGAATATTTTTCATGGTTAAAAACTGCTATTTCAGGCATTTAACAAGATTTAAGTTGGTCTTTTGTCTAACTTTTATGTTCTATGGGTGGCATAAATGCTTACTCGCATAACTGAAGTAGATGTAAGAAGTAGTTATCTTGTCACTGATTATGAAATCACTAAAGTGGATGATTATTACTGATTATCTCCTACTTATTCCTTTGCATTTCAGATCAAAGGCACAAATTTCATAAAGATAAAGAACTATTCATAAGTTTGTTTTATGTAGCGATGTAAGTTTTAGCAGGCATTCATAGGCATTTACTAGATGATGTGCCCTTGTATATAATGAATCAGAATATGATCCTTATTTTATTTAGATTTTTCAAATTCTTTTCAGCTCTCTTTAATGCATACTTCTCTCACGTTTTTTAAAATACTTTTTTTGAAGAAGCATATTGATTCACTTATTCAGCATTTATATAGTTAACATCTACGAGCCAGGCAGAGAATTAGGCATTATTAGATTTGGAAGTGAACAAAATAGATAAGGTCTCTGCTGTCAGAATTAACAAATAGACATTTGCCCACTTGGTCAACATTTACTGATTGCCTACCATGTGGTAGGCATTGTTTTGGGAATTGTAGATACAGTAGTAAAAGTAACAAAATCTGTATCCTTTGTAGCTTACATCCTAAGATATCAGGAGAGCTAACTTTACATTGGGTGGTCAGGTGAGGCCTGTTCTACGAAACTGATGTTTGACCTGAGATCTGAAGGCTGAGAAGAAACTGAAGAAAAAGAATAGTTGAGGCCAAACAGCAATTACCTGTGATAGGAATGAACTTACTGTGCTTGAAGCACATTGGTTTGTAGCTTTCAAGATGAGAAGATTAATGAGTGTATTATTGCTTTCGTTTGTTTAAAATTCATATGAGGGCATCAGTTGGGAAGTTTTGTGGGAGGGGATGAACAACAAAAGGGAACAATTTGAGAAGGAAAATGTTGAGAGAGGTCACTGTGAAATAGTTACTCCAGAGAGAAGGGAATATACAAACCATGGAAATACAGTTTTTTGATCATCTAATTGTAGGGTTTTTAAATCCTGAATTTAAAGTGAAACTAATCAACATGGTTGTTTGGTTTTCTCCAAATATAGGCAAAAGTAAGAAGAAGATATAGTGTTTAACCAGAGTTGGGTTTTTTTTGTTTTTAGTTTTTGTTTCACCCCTGGAGATTATGGTGAAGAAAGAGAGGAACAAGTGTTGAGGTTGTTTGCAAGGAAGTCATAGTTATTCAAGCTGTAGAATTTATGCTGAGGGAGAAGAAAATGAAGAGGGAATGAAGGCTGAAGAGGGGTGATAAAGAAAATGAGGAATCAATGGGTTGATGATTTGGATGAGGTTGAAGGTTGTGGTAAGACAGGTGAATTTCATGGGCTAAAGTGTTAAGAGCTCTTTCCACTTTTTTTTTTTGTAATTTCCTATAAATGGCTGAGTGTAATAAAGGGAAAGCATGGAAGGTTAAACACATTACACAGAAATCAGAAATGTGGGATCTCATCTCAGATTGTATATAAAATCTCCTTTTTAAAGTCATTTGACCTCGTGGGCCATATTCTCTAATTATTTCAGCCCTGTGCCAGGAGCTGGGCATATAGCATTATCAGATAAAGGCAGGTACAGAGTGCTGTTGGAGAACAGAGATGAGTCTTGCAACCCAAACGGAGTGGAGAGTGATCACATTTTGAGGAAGTGACATCTAAACTAAGAAAAGTGACATCTAAGCTAAGGCATCTCGAAGACGAGACGCAGTTAGAATTTAGCAAAGGAACCATGGATGGAGGTGGGAAGGAATAGTGTATATTAAGATTTCAAGCAAGAAAAAATGTCCTGAAGGATCTCTAGTGGCTGGATTATAGTGTACGAGAGAAGTGTGAAGGTATGAGTCTGCGAAATTAAGCAAGAGCCATGTTTTAAAGGATGTGGGGACAGAGCCCCAGAGAGCAGTATCCAGGCTCTCGGCCTCACGTGGAGAGGCGCTGGCTCAGGTAGTAGATGGCCGTCAGCTGTGGTTAGTTGGCCGTCAGCTATAACCAGAGAGCCATTGGCCACTAATATAACTGCCATGGCTTTGCTAGCAGAAAATGGGGGCTAGCAAGAAGATGGTGGCTGAGCCTGCAAGCAGTGCAGTGAGGGTTGTGAACAGTGTGGCTCCTGCTTCCTGTGTCTCCAACACAGCCTCCAGTGAGAATATAGTGGTATGACTCCCCTACCTATGGCTCCGTGGGTGTTCCTTTTTGGCCTCACCATGTCCTGCGTTCTTATGTGGGGAGCGGGAGCTGAGAACCTGCAGACCACCCCACATGACAAAGGACTTGGTAGATTATGTTAAAGAAATTTCACCCTGAAAGCAATGGGGAGGGACTAATTATTGGGGTTTGCATAGTGAAGTGATATAAGATATAAACACTTAAAGTGTGGAATTTGCTTTGATGAAGAAGTTAAATTTATCATCTCTAAGCTTCATTCTAAAATTCTTTCAAAAAATAAAATAAGACAGACTATGGGAAAAAATGGCAGCGTGAGGTGAGCCTTTGTAAAGCTCCCGTGGAACTTACAACTAATCAAACAATAATAACTCCACAAAGGACTCCCTGCACAGCAGACAGGCAAGACGAAGAGGTCCACTACTGAAATCACCTCCAGGTGGGCGAATGACACCAGCAGGGAAGGACGGAGGGGAGAAGTGCGGAGAAAGAGCCTCGCGGGCACAGGACGCAGACCTAGCTCAGTGCTCCTAGCTCGCTGCATCACTGAACTACCACAGCTGTGGGAGAGGGAAGGACTCGGACTGCTAGGGCTCCGCTTATGGCCCACAGGGCTGAGGGGGGCAGCACATAACACAGCTGAACCAATGCTCACGGCAAAGATCTCGGAGAAAAGACTGAGGGAAGAAGGCTGAAAACGGTGGTTTAAGCCCTCACTGCCGAGCAGAGAACGGAAGCCTTAGGCACTGAGACTAGCCGCCCCCTCCCTATCCTCCCAGAGCTAGCCCCGCCCCCACCTGCCCAGTGCTAGAAACCAAACAGTAGCAGTGTCAGATCAACAAAACACAATATTTGCTGTTCTGAGAACTGTGGTTCGCAGACACAGATTCGCAGCCCAACTAGTTCCGGCAAAGGGGAGGGAGCCGTGGAAGCAGGACTGGCTGTGGTGGTGGTGGTCGCTGCCATTGCTCTGGGCCATCTCTCACGACTCACCCCGCCCCTGGCCCCACCTATCTGGGCGGATCCCTGAAGGAGTAAACAGAACTGGTGAAACATACGGCCTCTGAATCTGGTGCAGAAAGAGCTTTGGAACTTCAAAAGCTCTCCGCATACCAACACGGGATGCTGCACCCTATGACCTAGGTGAACTTTTAACAGAGGAGAAGTCCATCTCCCAGGGAATCCCCCCATTGTGTGAGAAGCTGGAATAGTGCAGAGAAAACATAGCACTACTGTGTGAGAGAGAAAAAAAAGGCTGCAGTAGGAGAGAAAATAAAACATTCTAACAACAAGCACTGGAAAACAAAAGAAAGACCTCTTCCTATCAACCCGTTGCAGAAGCCACTCCTGTAGATGTCTAGGAAGAGAAATAATAAATCAGTAATTGCCATGAATAACCAAGGCAACAAGATAGCTCAGAAAGAAAGTGACAAGTCTCTAGAAAAGGAGCTTAGAGAAATGGAAATATGTGATTTAAATGACAGAGAATTCAAGATTGCAATTCTGAAAAAACGGAACGAGATGCAAGAAAACACAGAAGGCAGTTTAATGAACTCAGAAACACAATCAAAGAACACCATGAGCATTTTAAGGAAGAGATGGAAATTTTGAAAAAGAACCAAATGGAATTTCTGGAGATTAAGAACTCAATAGAAGAAATAAACAATAAAATATCCAGCTTAGGTAGTACAGTTGACCAGATGGAGAAAAGAATCAGTGACATCGAAGATAGAAACCTGGAATTTACACAGATGGAAGAAGAAAGAGACTTGAGACTTAAAAGAAATGAAAGAACTCTACAAGAACTTTCTGACTCCATCAGAAAGAGCAATATAAGAATAATGGGCATACCAGAGGGAGAAGAAAGAGAGAAGGGAACAGAGAATATATTCAAACAAATTGTTGATGAGAACTTCCCAAACTTGTGGACAGAACTGGATCCTCGAATCCAAGAAGCAAATAGAACACCTAATTACCTCAATCCCAAAAGGCCTTCTCCAAGGCACACTGTATTAAAAATGTCTAAAACAACAACAAAGAAAGAATCCTCAAGGCAGCAGGGAAAAGAAGACGGTAACCTACAAAGGAAAGCCCATTAGATTATCATCAGATTTTTCAGCAGAAACTCTACAAGCCAGGAGGGAATGGAACCAAATATTCAAACTATTGAAAGAGAGAAATTATGAACCAAGAATAATATATCCAGCAAAGTTATCCTTTAGATATGAAGGAGGAATAAAGATGTTTCCAGACATCTAGAAGCTAAGGGAATTTGCCAATACACGACCTGCACTACAAGAAATACTAAAGGAGGCTATTCAACCACCATCAACAGGGACAATTTGTGGCAACCAAAACATAAAAGGGGGGAGAGTAAAGGCTTGAACTGGAATATGGGAATAGAGAAAGTAAGCGTGCTGAAGAAACTGGAATACTCTAAACATCAAACTTTCTTTTACATAAACTTAAGGGTAACCACTCAAAAAAAATCCAGAACTGAAATATATACTGTAATAAAAGAAGAAATAAAGGGAAACATCATAGAATACCACCACACAGAAATAAAAGACAACAACAAAAAGGCAGAGAAACAATGGAGACACAGCCTTACCAGAAAACTAGAGATAGAATGACAGGAAATCCTCATATATCAATAATCTCCCCAAATGTAAATGGACTGAACTCACCAATAAAGAGACACAGAGTAGCAGACTGGATCAAAAAGCTAAACCCTACCATATGCTGTCTCCAAGAGACACATATGAGCTACAAGGACAAGCATAGACTCAAAGTGAAAGGGTGGAAATTGACACTGCAAGCAAATGGTACCCAGAGAAAATCGGGTGTAGCCATAATGATTTCCGATGAAACAGACTTCAGGGTGAAAAAGATAACAGGAGACAAAGATGGACATTTCATAATGGTAAAGGGGATTATACAACAAGAAGACATAACAGTCATCAATATTTATGCCCCCAATCAGGGAGCACCGAAATATACCAAGCAACTACTAACAGAACTAAAGGGAGAAATTGACCAAAACGCAATTATACTAGGGGACTTAAATATATCATTGACAGCTATGGATAGATCATCCAAACAGAAAATAAATAACGAAATAGCAGCCCTAAATGACACATTAGATGAAACGGACATCATTGACATTTATAGAGCACATCATCCTAAAACATCAGACTATACATTCTTTTCTAGTGTACATGGAACATTCTCAAGGATAGACCATATATTGGGACATAAAATCAGCCTCAGCAAATTTAAGAAGATTGAAATCATACCAAGCATATTCTCTGATCACAAGGCTTTGAAATTGGATATCAACTGCAAAAAGAAAGCAGGAAAAAACACAAATACATGGAGATTAAACAACATACTTTTAAAGAACGACTGGGTCAAAGAAGAAATTAGAGGAGAGCTCAAAAGATACATAGAAACAAATGAGAATGAAAATACATCCTACCAAAATTTTGGGATGCCGCGAAAGCAGTTTTAAGAGGGAAATTTATATCATTACAGGCCTATCTCAAGAAACAAGAAAAATCCCAAATAAATAACCTCATGTTACACCTTAAAGAACTAGAAAAAGAAGAACAAGCGAAACCCAAGGTCAGCAGAAGAAAGGAAATAACAAAAATCAGAGCAGAACTAAATGAAATAGAGAATAAAAAGACAATAGAAACAATTAATGTGACAAAGAGCTGGTTCTTTGAAAAGATTAACAAAATTGACAAACCATTGGCTAGATTCACTAAGATAAAAAGAGAGAAGACACTAACTAACAAAATCAGAAACGAAAAAGGGAAAGTTATCACGGACACCACAGAAATACAAAGGATCATCCAAGAATACTATGAAGGACTATATGCCACCAAATTCAATAACTTAAAAGAAATGGACAAGTTCTTAGAAACATATAGCCCAAGGCTGAATCATGAAGAACTGGAAAATCTAAACAGGCCGATCACCAGTAATGAAATGGAATCAGTCATCAAAAACCTTCCCAAAAGCAAAAGTCCAGGATGGCTTCACTAGTGAATTCTACCAAACCTTCAAAGAGGATCTAATACCATTCCTGCTCAAACTCTTCCAAAAAATTGAAGAAGAGACAGTACTTCCTAACTCATTTTATGAGGCCAACATTACCTTGACCCAAAACCTGGTAAGGACAACACAAAAAAAGAAAACTGCAGACCAATATCTCTGATGAATACAGATGCTAAAATCCTAAACAAAATTCTAGCAAATCAAATACAACAATTCATTAAAAAAATTATTCATCACGACCAAGTGGGGTTCATCCCCGGGGCACAAGGATGGTTCAAAATCCGAAAATCCATCAATGTGATACATCACATAAACAAAACAAAGGACAAAAATATTATGATTCTATCAAAAAAGCGTTTGACAAGATACAACATCTATTTGTGATTAACCCACTTAATAAAATAGGTATAGAAGGAAAATACCTCAACATAATAAAGGCCATCTATGACAAGCCCTCAGCTAATCTCATAATTAATGGTGAAAAACTGAAGCCCTTGGCTCTACGTTCAGGAGCACGACAGGGCTTTCCCCTATCACCTCTGGTTTTCAACATAGTGTTGGAAGTCCTTGCCAGAGCAATCAGGCAAGAGAAAGAAATAAAAGGCATCCAAATTGGGAATGAAGAAGTTGAATTGTCACTCTTTGCAAATGACATGATGCTATATATAGAAAACCCTAAAGATTCCATCAAAAAGCTATTAGAAACAATCAACGAATACAGTAAAGTTGCTGACTACAAAATCAACATACAAAAGTCCATTGCATTCCTATATACCAACAATGAAATCTCAGAAAAAGAAATAGAAAAAAACAATTCCTTTTGCAATTACAGCAAAAAGAATAAAATACCTAGGAATAAACTTAACCAAGGATGTGAAGGACCTATACGCTGAGAACTATAAGACATTTTTGAAAGAAATTGAAGAAGACACAAAGAAATGGAAAGACATTCCATGCTAATGGATTGGAAGAATCAACATAGTTAAAATGGCCATATTACCCAAAGCAATATACAGATTTAATGCAATCCCCATCAAAATCACAATGGCATTTTTTTAAAGAAATAGAACAAAAAATCAGATTTGTTTGGAACCACAAAAGACCCCGAATAACCAAAGCAATCTTAAGAAATCTTAAGAAAAAAGAACAATACTGGAGGTATCACACTTCCTGACTTTAGCTTGTACTACGGGTCTACAATAATCAAAACAGCATGGTATTGGCAGAAAAACAGACACATAGACGAATGGAATAGAATTGAGAACCCAGAAATAAAACCACATAAATATGGACAGATAATTTTTGACAAAGAAGATAAAAACATACAATGGAGGAAAGACAACCTCTTCAATAAATGGTGCTGGGAGAATTGGATAGCCACATGCAAAAGAATGAAACTGGACTGCTATCTGTCACCATGTACCAAAATTAATTCAAAATGGATCAAAGACTTAGGCATAAGACCTGACACAATAAACTGCATAGAAGAAAACATAGGTACTAAACTTATGGACCTTGGGTTCAAAGAGCATTTTATGAATTTGACTCCAAAGGCAATGGAAGTAAAAGCTAAAATAAACGAATGGTATTATGTGACACTGAAAAGCTTCTGCACAGCAAACGAAACTATTGACAAAATAAAGAGGCAACCAACTGAATGGGAGAAGATTTTTGCAACAGTGCCTCCGATAAGGGGCTAACATCCAAAATATACAAGGAACTCATGAAACTCAACAACAAAAAAACCAAACAACCCAATTGAAAAATGGGCAGAGGACCTGAAGAGACATTTCTCCAAAGAGGATATACAAATGGCAAATAGACATATGAAAAAATGCTCAACATTGCTAATCATCAGAGAAATGCAAATGAAAACCACAATGATATATCACCTCACCACAGTCAGAATGGCTATCATCAACAAGACAGATAGTAACAAGTGTTGGAGAGGCTGTGGAGAAAAAGGAACCCTCCTACACTGTTGGTGGGAATGCAGACTGGTGCAGCCACTATGGAAGGCAGTGTGGAGGTTCCTCAAAAAATTACAAATAGAATTACCATATGACCCCGCAATCCCTCTCCTGGGTATCTACCCAAAAAATCTGAAAACATTTACACATAAAGACACGTGTACTCTGTACTCTGCAGTGTTCATTGCAGCTTTGTTTACGGTGGCCAAGACATGGAAACAACCAAAATGTCCTTTGATAGATGAATGGATAAAGAAGTTGTGGTACATATACACCATGGAATACTATTCGGCGGTAAGAAAAGATGATATAGGAACATTTGTGACAACATGGATGGACCTTGAGAGTATAATGCTAAGTGAAATCAGTCAGACAGATAAAGCAGAGAACCATATGATTTCACTGACATGTGGTATATAAACCAAAAACAACAAAAGAAGAAGACAAACAAATGAGAAAGAAAAACTCATAGACACAGACAATAGTTTAGTGGTTACCAGAGGGTAAGGGGGGGTGGGGGGTGGGAGTTGAGGGTAAGGGGGATCAAATATATGGTGATGGAAGGAGAACTGACTCTGGGTGGTGAACACACAATGGGATTTATAGATGATGTAATACAGAATTGTACACCTGAAATCTATGTAATTTTACTAACAATTGTCACTCCAATAAATTTAATAAAAAAAAATAAATAAAATAAAATTCTTTCATACTTGTGTATAAAGCAGTAAATCAAAATGATTTAAATATGTACCTCTTATTTTAATCTGAAAAGAATTAATAGTAATTAATGTGGAACTATGTTAAACATAGAAATAAAACCCTGCTTACAAAGCCTTATTAAACTGATATTAATCTGTTTGCAAAAAGAATTAAAATTAAAATTTTCTATGACCTTAATACATTTGGTTACGGATGTATACTTTCCATCATGTCAGTGAAAATATTAGATAATTTCCCATGCATTTATGTGTGCCATTTAATATCCCCAATCAAATGTAGATGATGAAACTGTGCTTTTTCTCTCTAGTGATTTAAACTTTTGAGATGCTTCCACTAATTGGAAAAACAATCATCTTTGATAACTTTCCGGATCCTTCTGATACATGGGAAATTACCGAAACAATTGGCAAAGGAACTTATGGGAAAGTATTTAAAGTATTGAATAAGAAAAACGGCCAAAAAGCAGCAGTCAAAATTCTGGATCCGATTCATGTAAGTCACACTGTTTTTATCATGTAATTAAATGTGTTTTTATCTGAATTAAACAGTTTAAAAGTCTGTACTTTATCTTGACTTATCTGTCACAGTGTCAGTTACAATTTGAAGAAAATGTTTTTAAAAAGTGTACCTGTTAAATTTTCTTTGTTTAAAACGCTTAACACATAAAATAGGACCCAATAAATACTTGGTAAATGAACAAATATATAATACAAGTAAATATATAAATAAACAGCACAACAGCTAAACAATTGATTTAATATTATTTTAGATTTCAAAAAATTGTAAGAATAAGAATAGACTCATGGGTGTAGAAATAATCTAAAATGTCATCTTGACCAGATCGCCTTTTCTTTTTGTATTTATTTAGGCTTCAGGCAGAATTTCTGATAAGGCAAGTCAGAAGTGTTTTTTAAAAATTAAATTTTGTTCAGAAAAGGGAAATTAATTTTCAGGTTTGCGTCAGTGTTTACCAAACAGAAATGATGTTCATTTAGAATAAGGATGAGGGTCCTTGTGAAGAACTGAATTTCACATTCAGTCCTATGGCGTCGTTGAAGCAGTGCCCCAGTAGGATCCCCCTTTGCTTTTTCTGGAATAGCAAACCTTTGGTTTGCCTTGAAGAGCACATGAGGAGACTGAGGAGATACTGCTTTCTGGGAAAGAGAGCTGGCCGTTTTGGAGTGTTTTCAGCTACTGGGAGATGAATAGCTCTCCCACAGCACATGGATGAGGTAGAAGGAGCTCAGTGATCACGTAATCCCCAAACTTCTATTGACAGCAACTTCTCCAGTTACTCCACTCTTGCATACCTGATGCGAGCGTGGCGTGATGACACGATGTGGTTTGTGTGGGGAGGACTTTGGAGGCCTAGTCCTCACCACAGCTCTTCCACTAAATGGGAAGGCTCTGCAAAAGGTCTCTGGGGCTCTGTTCATCTTAGGGTGGCTCTTTTTTGATGGTTTGTTTCTCCTAAACCCATGATAACTACAGTGTTTCATACTATGAGTAAAGGAAGAAGCGCGTGGGTTTTTTTTTAAAGTAATAAATTAGAAAAGAATGAGGGAAAATAAGGAGAAGCACGCACTATGCTCAGTTGTAACTTGTGCTGAATGTCTTCGCGTTCCCCTCCCAGGAAGTTCTCACCATTTAAAAGGTAAAGAGAGACGTGAGCTGCGAGCTACGCTGTGCCAGAGTGATGGTTCCTCGCTCCTGTAGTCTTTGCAGTTAGGGGTTGGGGTTTGTGGCAGCAAGACAACGTGGTCCAGATGGATCCCACTATCTGATTCCAAAGTCAGTATCTCTCTCCAATTCCCCTGCTTCTTAATGGAGAAGAACAAGTGGGTTATGAATACATGTGACCACTCTTCTTTCATAATATACTCATGTTTGATGTACTTCTAAGTTTGTAAATCATGCTTCACAGGATTGCTTTAATGGAGCAAACTGATTTCATAGCTATAGTATGAAATTTGTTCTTTTGCTGCTTTTATTCTTGTCATAGTACATATATGGTTTTCTAAGAATTATTTATTTACTCTTCATATCACAAGTCAAAGAAAAAAGATTTATAACCGAGAGATTATAATCTAAATAAAATAAATATAAATGCATCCAAGCATTTTACACAGTGGCTTTTTTATTAAAATGTTCTTACTATTATGGATTTTGAACTAGTAATTTCCTCTTCAAGAAAAGGATGAAATGAGCAGGAACAAAAGGTCGATAGTAGACTTGCAGTCTGGTCTTCAACACTAACCATTTCTGTGACTCTTCTCTGAGCTTCAGTTTCTTCCTCTCAAATTAGAGCTCTGGTTTAAAATTCTTTCCAGCTCTATGATTCCGTGATTTTGTCTTAAAGCAACATGGATATTAAATGTTACTGTAAAAGCAATATTAGAAGGTTTTCTCTGATTTATTACTCTGTGACTTGTTTCATGTGTATGTGATTTTCTAGAAACATGACAAAGTGGTGGTCTTGCATTTTTATTGACAGGATAGCAACCATTTTTCCTAGTGAACAGTCTTTTAGCTAACTCAGGGCTACATATGCCATCTTATATAATTCAATTGTATTTAATTTTTTGAGAGGTTGGAATTTATTGCTTATATGACTATTTTTTGATAGCTTCTCAATATCCTGTTTTTCAAAGGAACAAAATGAACCAGCTAAACGCTTTTATTTAGAATCAGTGATTTTGCCACTGAAACAAAGTTAACACTGCAAAGAAAAGAAAATCATCTGCAATAGTTCTCCATATATGTTTCTTTCTAATTGCATACAAAAATAGCCTTTTATTTACCCCTGTTTAATTCAATGCAATTAACATAATTAGAGATCTATTTGATTAGCAGGAGAATCCCTATCTCTCCCTTTGAGCAACGTAATGAGAAATTTCAATACATAGTACTTACTAAGCACACTAAAACTGTTATGACCTTGCTTGGACAAAATTCTCCATTTGGTAGCCTGTAATATGTTTCTTTGACATTATTCATGTTCTTCTCACAGTTCTCTTCCTATGACTTTTTGAAACTAGGATATTGATGAAGAGATTGAAGCAGAGTATAATATCTTAAAAGCACTTTCCGACCACCCTAATGTGGTCAAATTCTATGGGATGTACTTCAAGAAGGATAAAATAAATGGAGATAAGCTCTGGTTGGTTCTTGAGGTAAGTGTTTCAACATTGTTTTATGGGTAGACATGTGCGATGTGGTCTTGGAATGACTTAATGTTTATGTTACATCAATACCATAAAGCAGTGTGTGTGACTGGTCACCTCTTCAGTAGAATATTGTGACTGGTTCTGCCCTTGTCATCTTAAGATTCGTTGGAAATTAAAGAAAAGCCACAAAGATTCTTAAAGATTAAAAGGAAACACCTCCATAGTAAAGGACTAAAGAAACTAAGATTATTTTCCTTGAAGAAGAACAAGCTTAAAAGGGACTTCATTATAATATTTATTTATGCATCCATATTTTGTTCAACTAACATGTGACTGAGGCTCTGTGCCAAGTACTAGGATAGAAGAGAAAATTAATGTCAGTGAGGCTTCATTAGACAAAAATGATGAACTGTGATTTTTTTTTTCCTGTTCTCGTTGAATACTAATGACATAAATTACAGAACCAGGTATTTACATTTATGCGGGGTAAAAAAACCCTTACTAGAAATGGTGTTAAATACTGAAGTTGCCAAGGAGAAGCTGTACATTCTGCCTTTGCAAGTCCTGGTAGTAGGTTTGGACAATTCTCTCTAATGCAGGAGCACTGGAAGGTGCCCCACTAAGGTACCTGCCAATACTAGAAGGATGTGGTTTTTCTAATTTTCATTGAAAATTATCATTCAAGTGGGGTAATCATTAATTCTAATGAAATTTTAAAGAATTTTTAGAAGTTGTTATCAGGGCTAGTAAAACCTTTATTCTATCACTGTAACAGCTTATGTGAGTATTTATTGTGTTCATTAAGATTTTATTAGCATTTGATTCTATTTCGGAATGTTCTGTTGGTTTTCCTGCAGTGGCACAATAATCATTTATAAATTATATTGTTTCCTTACTTAACACTATTTTTTATTATGGTTTTGAAATGATACTAGAGATAATGGATGATATACTAGAGATAATTCAT
Organism: Rhinolophus hipposideros; assembly: GCF_964194185.1. Lineage (NCBI taxonomy): Eukaryota > Metazoa > Chordata > Mammalia > Chiroptera > Rhinolophidae > Rhinolophus > Rhinolophus hipposideros. The sequence continues at coordinate 11,674,630 of NC_138047.1, read as the reverse complement.
TGTAGAAAATACTTGAAACTGTAAAAGGAACCATTCTTAACACTTAACATATAGCCATCTTCTTTTGTGTGTTTAAAATGATTGACAATATCACTTATGAAATTATCCTATTTTTTTCACTTAATATAATCTCAGATAGACTTAATCATTTTTATCTTTTTCAAAATACATACATTCACTTGGTTAATAAACAGCAAGTACAACCCCAGGGCCTGTAATGTAGAGCAATAATAAAGTAGATCCAGTTTAGTGGTGCCACCTTCTCCTGAGCAGGTCTGTGCTTGTAATGTGTTGATTGCTGTACCTGGAAATGTATGCCTGCGTGTCTCTTCTCTTCCGTGTAGTAAACCATATTCTGAATTTTGGCAAGGCTGTTGCTGGCACTTCTGGAACCCTATGTCCTCCTAATCCATTCTGGAGTTTTGCCATGCACCGGACCTCTGATATCTCTCTGCTGCTCACATCGGTAGAATCCACCATTTCCTGGCTCCCTTGGCCTCCTCTTTCCGAATTTACCTCTCTATTTTGTGTATCATGGAGTGGTATGTGCCTTACTCTCATTACCCACTGTGCTGATATCATCACGTCTTGAGTCCCTTTGTTTCAGCTTTAGGGAACAAACCTCTGTGCTCTTGCCTAGGTGTGTGTGTGAGGAATGCTCAGGCAAGGTGTGAAGGTCAGAATATGGGGTAAGAGGGTGACAAGTCTTTTGATTGGAGACTTCCAAGGGATTACTTGTTTCCTGTCTCTGCCCTCCAACTCCACCTCCATTTTCACTATTACCCAGCCTGTCTGGGTCAGTCTGCTCACCTAGCACTTTAGTTTGTGGCTTCCTCTGTATCCTTAGTTACCCTTCGTCATCTGCTTTCCATATTGAAAACGTTTGTTGAAATCTCTTGTCCACTGCTCTCCCGTTTTCTGTTCTCGTTTTTCTTGTGAGTTGTACTTTTTTATTCCTTTACTAGCATTTTAATGGAGATTCATCAGTGAGATGAAGTAAATTTTTGTTTGTTCTGCCACCATTAATGGAACCACAGAGCCTTTCAAAATTGTAAAATAGTATTTTCAAGAACCTTTTCAAAATCTGAAACTGTATTATTTTTATAGAGGTATAATTTTTTTTAGATAACCACTTGTGTTCTTTAAAAATAGGCAAATTATTATGATTTTAAAACTATTTTGTATTTCTCAATTAAGTTTTAAGTAGCTTTATATTTTCTTTAAATCACACTTTAAAACAAAGCAAAACTCACTCATCTAAACTTAATTACCTAAATAATAGAATATAAATTATTGACTCTAAGCCAGTTAGACTTAAATTAATGGAGAATTTGAATGAGTTTACTTCATGTTTGTGTTTATATCTTTGAGATATAATGCTGTGCAAAATCTTTAATGCAGTCTTGAATAAAATTTCGTATCTTTATATCTTTCAAATCATTTTCAGTCATTGCATCTTTACTTTTTTCTATGTAGAGTCATTGGCTGGTTAGCATTTGAAAGATTCAGGTATTCTGCCTAATGTAGGCCTAAATGGACATTGACACAAGGTGTAAATCTTTGGCCAAAGTTTAAAAATATCGAATGAGATCAATCATTGTCTTTTATGACAGCCAAATTCCTATTCTAATTATATTGTCAGTTCTCAGTATTACCACCTAGAATTAGGTGAGAGTCGGAGACTCCTGATTATAGTTAAATGTTTCTTTGAGAGAGCAGAAGAGGTTGATTACAGTGGTTTTAGAACATCCAGTGCAAGTGAAGCAGACTCCTGATACAATGAATCAGTAGAAAGTTAACAGCTACTTTGAGCTTTGTCCTTATATTTTATGATCAGGTGGAGGTATTGAAAATATCCCTAAAGGAGTTGAGAAAAAAGAATAAATGATAGTTTATTAAAATGACATTTCAGAAATCTGTTCTATGCACTTACAGAGTAGGGCAAGAGAGTGTAAAGAAAGGAAGAAGTTGGCCAACTACGTATAAGATAATTGATTTGCATATGTAAATCAAACTGATTACATATACACATGAGTGGCTAGATGTACAATTATCTGATTTATAAACATGAATGGTGCAGGTGCTGCGTTAGAGGCACTTTCAGAATTGGCTTTGGCATCAATACTTTATTCTACAAAATGACTGCTAATTATACCTCTTATCATAATAAAGCCCACGAGTTATTTTGCATGAGGATACCAAGAAAGTGGCCAGAGAGAGGCTGTGATGTTACCCACGGAGCCATGCTAACAATGCTTGGCTTCTAACGTGCATCTACATAAAGAAGGTGGTCTAGGGGCTGAGCGATCAGTGACTCCCCTCATTATCAGGCTGGCATGTGGGGAGCACTGTATCTGCACAGACAAACTGCTGCCCAGTGACTTTTCATCATGAAACATTATTTTATGTTTCAATCTAGAATGGAAATCCTAAGAAGACTAATATTTACTCAGATCTTGGTGGGCAGTCTATTCTCTCTTACTTAGTTGTGATGTTTGAGTTATTTCTTTTACCTTGATACAGTTTTTCTCTTTCTTGTATTTTTCCTTCATTTTTATATTACAAATTTTTGAGCATGAATGGTATACAAGGCTTTATTTGGGAATTCTTCCCTTCTAAATTCTCTGTATGGTTATTTTCAGACTATAAATGTTGCCCAGTTTAGTAAAAGTTGCTAGCCCTCTGAAATTCTAATTAGGCACTTGTAACAAGACTACCTAATAAGAGAAAAGGTAGAATGTTTTCTGCGGTGAGATCTAATTTGTTTTGTTGTTGTTGTTGTTGTTTTAACAGAAAGTCTGTGGGGATTTTTATATTCACTTAATATTTTAGGGTTTTTTTTTTTTAATGATGGAAGCATAAAAGGAGAACTAATTTTCTTTTTACTTTTCATTTTAAAATACCATACTTATATTAAGTTCTGCCTATTGCTATCACATCTCTTGACTAACCTGCTTAGTCAAGTGTATGTGGTAGTACCCTCTATCCACAGGGATATGTTCCAAGACCCCAAGTGGATGCCTAAAACCATGGATAGTACCGAACTCTATGTATACTATGTTTTTTCCTACACATATATACCTATGATAAAGTTTAATTTATAAATTAGGCACCATAAAAGATTAACAGAAATATCTAATAAAAAATAAAATAACTATAACAATATACTTTAATAAAATTTATGTGAATGTGGTCTATCTCTCTCAAAATATTTTATTATACTGTATGTACAACATGGGTAAGCTGGACAGAGGGTGATTTATGTCCCAGCCAGATGGAGTGGGACAGCAAGAGAGTTCATCACTTTACTCAGAATAGTGTACAAATTAAAACTTGTGAATTGTTTATTTCTGGAATTTTCCATTTAATATTTTCATACTGTGGTTGACTCAGGTAACTGAAGCCATGGAAAGCGCAACAGCTGATGGAGGGGCACTGTACCTCTTTTGGTTTTGTGCTTCCTTTAACTCCTAATGTCTACTGTTAAGGTTAGTGGCAAGGACACAGGGGGACATGGGAAAGAGGGAGTTGGTAGGTTTCTGCATATGCTCATCAATGAACCAGGAGACTAAAAAACAGAGTCAAAATTGAGTTAAATGTCTGTTATTAAGCATTTGCTACTGATGAAGACAAAGGGGAAAAATAGAGATTTATCTGTAATTTTCTCCTTGTTTAGATGAACAGCTACATTTTAAATCTGCAAGGAACTCAGTCTTTTCTGTCAGGGCCTGTTTGCTTAGTGTGCTCTCAGCCATAATGAAGCCAAATTTCAGAGTTAGGACATCTTTTTGTTAAAAGACCCTTCCCCTTATAAGCCAATCTAAGGTATAATTGCTCCTTTCATGTGCTGCTATAGAGTGCATTCTGTCATTTATCTGAGTTGGCCACGATTTGTTCATTTTAATATTAATAGTGACATCGCTTTCTCTCATTGCTTTCCAATTATAGCATTTTTTTCTCTTTGAAATTGTATCCCTTTCAAGAGATCAAAAACTGGGTATTATAGGTGGTATTTAGAAGCACAAAAATTCAGTAAATAGTCATAAAGCCTCTCAAATGCACATTTGAGGTAATTGAAGTGGTTTTTGTAGACAAATACTACTTTCATATGTCATGCATTATTGGTCATTCCGTTTTTATACTTGCATCTAGTAATCCTGTCATGAAGAAAAGAAAGAGGATGATAGAAAATGAACTAGTGGTTTCTATTGAGCTACTAACCCTTCATTGTTACTCCCCTGGAGATAACAGGTACACAGAAGGGGACATGAAGCCACTGCAGGCTTTATATGTGGGAGAGGTCAGGAGAAGCAGGTGGGAGTGGGAATCTGGGCTTCTGAGTTGCTCTAATCGCACAGCATTGTTCCTTCTTTCTCTAGCTGTGCACAATTGCAGTGGAGAAGCATACTGACAGGATGATTTCTTTCATGTTCTTAGGGCTGGAACAACCATTCCCAGCTCTCATATAAAAGGCTGTTATTTGGTGTACTTACAACAGAATAGACAGCTAATTACCTATAGTCATTTCGTTTCATTTTTTATTTAAAGGGCTCGATGGAAAACAGTCTAAATGTATTTCTTTATACTCTTCTAAACCAGGAAATACATAAATAATATACGTAAGACTTGTATGTCTTTCTTCCCTAATAGTAATTCAGAGCTTGCAAAAGTATCTGCTCTCTGAATAAGTGCAAGTTTATGGTATACCTTCCTGGGAAAAATAGGAGGTGACCTGCCATGTTTTGTCATTTGGTAAATGAATATATTCTTACTGTACACATTAAAATATATCTACTAAGTTCTTTTTTAAATCATAGGTTAGATTTATATTTTTATCATAGATTTTTATCATTGGTTCCTCATTGCTGACATTACCAATATTTGCTGGTGTTTTTCCAAGAATTTTGAAATGTTTTAGGGTAAAGGAACTGTTTTATCTATTGATTTACTGGTTATATGACTATATACAATTACCAAAATATATCACACTGCATACTTAAATGAAATCTTTAAAAAACAAATGTGTTTTGTTGATTCATTTATGAGGCCAGAATTATACTGACAAAAAATACAGATACTGCAAGAAAAGAAAACTATATTCTAACATTCCACATGAACATAGATGCAAATATCCTTCACAAAACATTAACAACTCAAATCCAGTAATATATAAAAATGTTAATACATCCTGACTGAATGGGATTATTCAGTCAATAATAATGGGATTATTATTAGCAAACATTAAAATAAGTTTGCTAAACATTAAAATATACTGCATCAAGAGAATCAGAGAAAAAAATCATGAAAAACATGCTAAAATTCAACATTTATTTGTGATAAACACTCTCTCAGCACACTAGCAATAAATGAAATTTCCCCTAATAAAGTAGTTTTTTGCTCAGTTTTTTTAAAAAGTGAGCAAAGAAATTGGACTATTCACAAAAGCATATATATAAAATATGTTCAATATCTTTAGTCTTTAGGGAAATTCAAATTAAGATCACAATGAGACTACTAGTACACACCAACTAAAATGGCTAAAATTAAAAAAGACTATTAATACTAAGTATTGGTGAAATTGTGGAGCAAAGTAAACTTTTGCACATGGCTTAGGCAGTATAAATGATGTAATTACTTTAGAAACAGTTCAGCAGTGTCTTATTCCATATACACTTACCATGTAATACAAAATTTTTACTTGTAGGCATTTGCTAAAGATTAATTTCTACAAAAAGACTTAAACATGAATATTGAGAGCACTTGCATAAAATGAGCAAAGTGAAAACTAGAATGAGCATTACAAAGAGTTTCTGCTTTTGTAGCCTTACATGGAATATGATCAGATTCAGCAAATGGCCTTTGAACATTTTTAGAATAAACAACAAGAAAAACCCAGTTGAAAATGTCAAAAGAGAATAAGGCCAACTGCAGAAATTAGTAGTCCTTTCTCAGAAATATGAGCAAAATTCTCACATCTTCTCCCAACATGGCAAATACAGAATGCATTTAGAAAAATTATAAAGGCTGTCTTTGGAAGTGAGTATCTGTTTATAGAATATCATCCCTTTTGATTTAGGTGGTTTTTGTGTTTTTTTTTTTTAATGTTTGACTACAGCCTGAGTAGAGAGTTCATTTTCAATGCTGTTCTGTTATTTAATTAGTGTAGCTCTGTTTCAAGAAAATTATACTTCAATCTTGTTCGATTAAAGAACATCATGTTACAAAGCTATACTAAAGGGTTTTTCAGTCCCTTATTACATATCCCCCCTGTAGTCTACTGTGGTGATTGAAAAATTGCATAGGGTAAAAATGACATGACTCATTCCCATGGATGAAATTCTTTTTAAAGGGAAACATGAGGTCTTTTTTCATTTTTTACGATATAGTGTCTAAATCAAGAACATTTGCATTTCATTTTATATATTTTCATCCTTTAATTCACTTAAAAACAAACATACTTCAGATAAAAACCTTTTTTTAAACTTTATATAGGAAAGTCATTTTATGCTATTTGAGCAAAAAGCAAATTTCATCCAAGAGCATATTTGAAATACCACTAATTCTAAATGAGGACTTGGAAAATTCATGATGTGATCTCATTTTGAGCATCTTTAGGAAGAGGTCAACCACAAATTATTATGTGGCTCATTGACATTTGGTACCTTTGGTCTATTTAATAACTTTCTTATCTATCTACTGTATTTGCCCTCTCCCCCATTTCTTTTTTATTTTAACTTAATTTTTCTTGAAATTTCATTCAGAAAATCCTTTCTATTCTGTAAATTAAAACACTGTTTCTGCTTAGGCAGCAGCCAGGGAAATAAACTTTGCTATTCCCTGCAGGGAACGGGTACAGGAAGGATTGGGTAGGGTCCAAGAAGAGGAAATTGTTCAGATCTTTGATTCCTCCCAGAGAAGGTTCACATGAAGCCTCACTCAGCGATTTCCTCTGATAGCAGACCCACCCATACTCAAGCACAACAAGCATATGTTCCAAAACTGGGGAGGGGGGAGAAAATATAATTTTTCAGAGTAAAATCTGCTGATTACCTTACCAAATCTAGTTGCTTTTCTACTTAAAGCCCCTTCAGTATTCTCCCTCAGTCATTATTGAAAGCTGGACACCAAGGGAGGAAAGAAACCACACAACGTCTGTCAAGCTATTGCCATTATCAGCCAGCACTTTGGGGCTGCTGCTGCTGTAAATTCCTCCATTATTCAAGTTGTGCTTACACAGCCCTTCTTCCAATTACTTACCAAACCTCATCTTCCATAAATTCATTCCTTTGCTTGTTCATTTATGCATTGGACAGATCTTTATTGGCTACTTCCCACATGGCCTGGTAATGCTTGATAAATAAGAGCTCCTTGGGGACATTCTTTTCCCATCATCGCATCTTATTCTCCCTTCCTCCAGGTCTCCCCATCTTTTTCCAAGTACACAGTAACCTGCATAATACTCGACTAGCACCTTCTGTGGGGCCCTTTTGAGCCCTTTATGTGACGAAAAAGACCTTCCCAAATTGTGGCTAGCACCATATTTATAAATGAAGTGCTTGTATTGCATTCTTAGTATTTCCTAAATATTAAGAAATGAGGCTTGATTTTTCTTTTTGACCTATTATTTCAGAATTTGAGGAAGGTTTTAAAATCTTTCCCACTTTGAAAGATTTCTTTTCAACTTTCGGTGATTGATATTTTTAGGTTCATTTCATATTGTTGAAAGAGCTTCAATCAATAAATGGTCACTTTCTTCAAATGTTTTTTGAAATAACTAAATTACTGAATCAATTTATTTATTGTATTATTCAAGTTGTTTATAGCTCTCCCCTTGGGGAAGCTGAATCTGAATTTCATCTAAGAGAGTAAATTTCAAGAAGAGTTTAGACATTTGGGGAAGATAATGGGAGATAGCATTTTTACCTGATAAACCAACTCTAAAGCTACAGTATTTAAAACAATTCAATACTTAACAAGAATAGACAGATCAGAGGAATTGAATAATCTATAGAAAGGCCCAGATAGTCACTGGCATTTAGTATATAACATTGGTGACATCTACGATGGTAGCAGACTATCTACTTAGAACAAAATAAGTATTACACCGGCAAAGAACTGGTAGTGAATTGAAGATCAAAATATATCAAAATGATAAAATCATAAAAACACGGAGTCATATTTTAATTTTCTTAGTTTAGAGAAAAGTCTTCTGAGCATGACCAGAAAAGAAATAACAGTGAACATTAAGAAAAAAGTTGATAAATTTGAATTCTCCACCCTCTCTCCCTTCTAAACTACTATTTTACTATTTTTATTGTAATAGTATTTTTGGTTAAGAAAGTATTTTTAGAAGAATCATTATTTATTCCTTTATATTGGATAAATATTTATTGAATTGTTACTCTGTGCAAAGCATTGAGATAGGTACTAAAGTAGAAAAAAGTACTTCTATTTTATTATATGAGACACCATGACCAAAGTGAATACACCAGAACAGCCTGGAGAAAACTATTGTCAACATAGTGATGGCAGCTTCTATCCTGTCTTTAAAACCTTTCCCGTTTTCCCTTCCAACTTGCTGTTATCAGTCTAGTGATGTTATCAGTGAAGTTCTACAGTACTTACTCAGAATTATTATCTACATGAGTATACTTCAAGACTTAACATGTAATCTAGGTGATTGTTTTCTAATCTTTCTAATTCAGGGTTTTCTCAACCATGACATTGTTGACATTTGGGCCTGGATGAGTCTTTGTTGTAGGGGATTGTCCAGTGCCATGTTGGATATTTAGCAGCACCCTGACCCCAAATGTCAGTAGCAGCTCCCCAGTCTGGACAATCAAAAATAACTCCAAACATTGCCAGTTATCCTCTTGGGGCAAAATCATCCCTGTTTGAGAACCACTGTCTGACTGTTTGAAAGCCTCTTAAGAACAGAAGCTATCCCAGTCATCTTTGATCCACTTCAGTACCTATCTCAGTGCTTTGCGCATCGTAACAATTCAATAAATACTTGTCCGATACAAAGGAATAAATAATGATACTTCTAAAAATCTTTTCTTACTCCAAATGCTACTACAATGAAAATTTATGTCTATCAAGAATATATTCTGTGTTCGTACCTCACTTAGGTTAAAGTGTACTGGATATAAAATGCAACCATGAGTAGAATAATTTAGATGTTACTGAGAAGACACAGTAGGAGTCTGTCATAACTTGAATGAATTTTGTATGCTCCTTTATTATTAAGATCTTTTCACATATTCTTGATGTGGGAAGCCAGATTTTTAAAAATTAGTAGACTATTTTTTGAACAGTTTTAGATTTGCAGAAAAATTGAGCAGGAAGTACAGAGAGAGCCCATTAAATTTCCTTCCCTCCCCTGTTTTCCCTGTAATTAACATCTCGCATTAGTATAGTTCATTTGTTACAGTTGATGAGCCAATAACAGTACATCATTATCACCCAAAGCCCATGGTTCACATTAAGGTTTACTGTTGGTGGTGTACGTTTTATAGATTTTGACAAATACATAATGACCTGTGTCCACCTTTACAGCATCACAGACTTCTTTCACTGCCCTAAAAATCCTCTGTGTTCCATCTACTCGTCTCTCTTTTCCTTTTCTCTGGGGTGTCAGTGATTGATCTTTCACTGTCTCTATAGTTTTTCCTTTTCTAGACTGTCATATAGTTGGAATCATACAGTATGTAGTCTTTTCAGATTGCCTTCTTTCACTTAGTAATATATACATAAGGCTCCCCTGTTCGCGGTGTTGGCAGCTAGATTTTAAACTGTAGGGACAGAGAATGGATTAGTGGTTGTCAGGGGTTAGAGAAGGGGTTTGACTACGTATAAGAGACGTGAGGGAAGATTTTTGTGTGATGGGTTCATTCTTTATCTTCACTGTGGTAGTGGTTACATGACTATTACATTTGTCAAAACTCAAAATTCTATGCTAAATAGGGTGAATTTTATTATATGTTAATTGTACTTCAATATACCTTACTTGGAAAAAAGTAAAGTGCATATTATAAAGAATCTTATATTCTAAACTTTACTATGAAGTTGGTGCAAAAGTAATTGTGGTTTCAAAGGTTGAAAATAATTGCAAAAACTGCAACTACTTTTGCATTGACCTAATAGATGGGAAAAATAACTATTTTAAGTAATATGATACCAGAAAGTAAAAGATGAACTACTTAGTGCAAAGTGTGTGATTGCGTTAGTCCTTCTTTTATTTCACTTATTAATTTTATTTACTGCACATTCTTTCGGGTTCCATTATTTCCCCTGTGACATTCTAGCTGTTTCCTCTTGCATTAACATAATAGTCAACCTCAGACAGTGCAGCCAAAGATAGGCCACAGTTTGGAGAAATCGGAAAAGACGTTTAGTCTCCCTGCAATGATTTTTAGAAAATTTAAAACTGGTCCTAAAACTGTTTCTTTAAAACAAGTTCCTTGGAATTGAAAGGATTAATTTCTTTTTAGTCAATTTTGAGTAATTTTATAAAATGATTATGCTAGGCCACAGGAGAGGGAGTGTGACACTGTTTTCTGCTGCCAGGGCAGAACACTCTTCTGTTTATTCAGTTAAAGGCCATCTTCATTCTTCATACAGAAGAAAATGCAGGTTTTGGAATGTTAGGGCTGCATGTACTCTTGTATAAGCTGAAAGAAAATTTCTTTGAATGTAGAAAGCATACCAGTTATTAATGGGACTGAATCTAAATGTTCATTTGTAAGTTCAGGTTTAGATTTTAAAATATGCTCTTCTAGTAACAATATCTTACATGATGGAACAGCCAGCCCATCAGGCTTATTGAGTGATCATGAAATATCATGGTTAAGTGTGATCATAAAGTATTATTGTATTGGGGAATCATGAAGTGTCATGGTTCAGCCAGAAGCTTGACTCTAGAATCACACTGTCTGAGTTCATATCCTCCCTCTGTCACCACTGTGTGATCCCTTGCAAGTCATTTCACTATGTTGTGCCTCAGTTTCCCGATCTTTAATATGGAGGTGATAATAATCCCTACCTCAGAGAGGGTTGAGGTATAGAAATAACACATATAAATGGATTGGAAATGTACCTGGAACAAAGTGCCTGCTCAACACACCTCAGCTATTATTATCTAATCCATAATGGATGGGAGGGAAGTGTTCAGGTATCCAAAACAACCTAAGGACCATGATAGAAAAGTTTGTGAGAAAATGTGTTCAGTATTTCCAACTTAGATGCTAGGAATGTACTGCCTCTCCCCTCCTTTCTTTGCCTGCATTTAGGCTAGTAGAGTCAGAGAAATGATAACTTTCAATTCCCAGGAGCTGGTAGATACCAAAGGCAGGTGGGAGAGGAAGCCCCAAGGGTCAGCATAAGGAGAGCGCAGACAAGGGCCTCGGAGGAGAGGCCGGCTGAAGGCAAAGGCTAACCGGTCAGGAGGAAGGGACCCAGTGCTCCTGTGGTCAGAACCTCACTGGGCCATTTGCTTACTCATCTCCAATTGCCAATATCAGTTTTTCTATGTTCTGCAAAGTTGCAGCCCCTTTGAGAGTTTTCTGTGGGATTTCATGCTACTTAACTTTGGAGAACCTGGACTTGAAAAATTCCTCTGTAGTGTTCCTCCCTCCTGCTTTTCCATTTAGATCCCCTATTTTTGGGGTGTTGGGGTGGGAAGAGGCTTAAAGAGCCTAAAAAACACAATATTTAAAACGGTTTTTTTAAAAAATGTTATTTTAAATCCTTACTTTAATGCGTTCTGAAATTTTGCCAGAAAGGATGCATGTTTTTTAATTAAGGCCCATATAAAATAGCATATAGTCATGTATTCAAATCATAGAATCTATTGCACTATTAAACTGTCAGATATCAATAAGCCCTAGATCCTAAAATTTGGGTCTAGTTTGTAGAATCATGATTCTTATCTTTGCAATCTTATCTTTAACAATCAAGCCCAATGCTTCTCCAAATTCTTTTCTAAAAATTAATTCACATGAAAACTGTTTTCCAAAATAATTGTACACGAGTGCAAGTTTATATGTTCATTTCTTTTATGAAACCAGAAGGATGATGGGAATAATCCTTTGAAACAAAATAATGAAACCATTTTAAAAAATGTATTGGGGAAACCTTTTATAGCAAGTCCTTAAATGTCATATCTGTTTTAATATCAGTCTTGAAATATTCTTTTATAGCTGTGCAATGGAGGATCAGTGACAGATCTTGTGAAAGGATTTCTGAAAAAGGGTAAAAGAATGAATGAGCCCATAATTGCCTATATTTTACGTGAAGCCCTAATGGTAAGGCAATTTAAATTATTTGTGCATTAATTATGAGTCAGTTCTAGTTAAAAAATATGGATCTTATTTTTAGAAAAATATCACTACATTAATATTTATTGAGGCAAGACTATATGCAAAATTTGAAATGTTTAGGATAGCTAATTCCCTTCTTCCATTAGAAATCTAACCTCCTCATGTCATCAGAACCCTGAGTTTTGGTCTCCTAAATGTATTTCTGAGATTGTGTAGATAATGTGTATTTTTTTTACTAATAGTTAGGTTTTTATTTGCCATTATTTAGAATAAGTATATAGAATGTTTTCTTCTGCTGAGATCAATGCATTTTTAACAAAATATTTGGTAAGAGCTACGGATATGCTCTAGATTTAGAAATGTTTATATAGTCCAAAGTGGAGATGATGTACTTTGATTTGACTATTCAGTATGAAACATTTATGAATGTTTCAGTGTTAATGTTAACACATGTTTTGTATTGATATTGTACAAATATCATCTGAAAAGTATTTTTTTGTTTGATCTTTTTAAAAGTCATTTATATTTCCCCCTTCTAGGGACTTCAACATTTGCATAACAACAAAACTATCCATCGTGATATAAAAGGAAATAATATTTTGTTGACTACTGAAGGCGGAGTTAAACTCGTAGATTTTGGTAAGTTTTGTTTGAAATACATTTGAAATGCAAAATGGGTAGTATGAGATGACTTGATCGCTTTCCATCAGCCTTTCTTTCTGGACAGCGAAAGTAGAGAAAAACTTGAGATTAGAAAGTGTAGAAATTTTTTAAAATTTGGCAAATGAGAGAGTCTCAGAATCTCTCTTCTTTTAAGCTTGTGTCCATAACACCACTGTAGTGGCTGACCCTCTAAAACAGATGGCACCTCAAAAGATTGCCCTCAGCCTAAAATCCCTTGGCCCTTACTGGTGATATCTTTATGAATGCACATGTACCCAAATCCAGAATTTTGAGATATGAGGGGAAATCTTCAAAGGTCTCTGGGAAAATTTCTTCCCTCTTAAGAAGGAGGCACACGGAAAGATGGTGTCTTTCTTCCTTGGGACCCTCTGTGTCTTCTTGCAATACCTGATCCTGCTGCAGCCACCTTGTTCTGTCCTGAGGTGTTTCATCCCAAGTGGAAAGCCCACCTTGAGAAAGGCAGAGCTGAGCACAAAAAGAAGGAGGGTCCTTGATGACATAATCGAGCCACTGATTCAACCACCTTTGGAGCCTGCCCTATTTCTGGACCTTTTTCATGGGAGATAATATTCATGAATCCCTATATTACCAATGACGAGCTTCTGTGTCATAGATTAATCTAGATTAAAAACATAAACCCAGATAATACATAAGGTGACCTTTTATATGACATTTTTATAAAGTAGTCATAAGTTAGAAACCTGCTAAAATGAGAGCTTTGGCTTTAGATTAATTAACTGAATGACTTAACTTTCAGCAACAATTAGAAAGAGGTCCAGCTGCCTATTAAATGTGTTCCTAGTGTCTGATACTAAACTGCTATTTTTTGCATGTAAGATGGTGCTTGTATTTCCATTTTCCATAGTAAGAGGACATGGATTCAGTTCACCTAAAATGATTTGTAGGTTTTCATATGAATTGAAACCTGAGGATGGAGGTGCATGCATAGTGAAACTTCTCAAGGGCAGAAGGAATAAGATAAAGTAAGCCACAAAGTGCAGAAACAAACTGAAAATCAATGTCCTCATTTTATGTTTAAATCAAATTTTCAGAGAAGGCTCCGGCTGGGAGTAAAAGTGTTAGAATCCATGTAATTTCAATTTCTCACCTCCTGAAATATACGGTAAACTCATTATTGAGTACTGAAGATCTGTTCTGGGATACCTGCCAGTCCTCAAGATGTCCAACATAGAACTTCACCACCTCATCCATCCCCAGAACCTGCTTCCTATCAAGAGTCTCTTGTCTTAGAAAAAGCCTATTTTGTTGCTCAAGCCAGAAATCGTAGGCTCATCCTCTAGTCTTCCCTTGTTTTCATCTCCCACAACTACAATTAGTTAAAAAGCTCTGTTTCTGTATTATATATCCTCAGATTCCATATTTATTGCTCTTCCCCAGTCCTAGCCATCATCTCTGACCTGGGCTCCTGTAGTTACACTTTATTCAACTCCCCGCATCTAATCTCATTCCCTTCTTTCCAGTCCTTTCTCCATACCATAGCCAGAGGGACCCTTTCAGAAAGCACACTATGTGGGATATAAAACTGAAAGCAACAAAGGAACGAGACAAACAGATAAAGAAACAAAAACTCATAGACACAGATAATAGTTTAGTGGTTACCAGAGGGTAAGGGGGAGGGGGGAAGCAGGAGAGGGTAAACGGGGTCAAATATATGGTGATAGAAGAACTGACTCTGAGCAGTGAACACACAAAGTGATATAGATGATGTATTACAGAATTGTACACTTGAAATCTATGTAACTTTACTAACCAGTGTCACCGCAATAAACTTTAATTTTTTTTAAAAAAAAGAAAGCACATATGATCCTGCCACTCTCTGGCTCAATATTGTGTTCAATGGCTGCCACTAGCCCTTGAGAAAGGCTTTCTTTATGATCCTCTGTGCTGGCGCAGAGTAAGCACCAAATGACTGATACCCTTTTTCTACCCCTTAGTGCCCATCAGGTACCCTCTCTCCTGTCATCTAAGAGCCAGGTCATCTTCTTTCAGTTCCTTAAAAGTTCCATACTCTTTCTGAGGCAGGGCTCTGGCACATGTAATTGAGTACTACGAAATACTTGGAAAACTGAGTACTTCAACCTACTTCTGGAAGTGCTTCAAAATTTATTAGCATGTTTTTCTCTTTTGCCTGTCCCAAGGACATGATCTTCGCCCCCGTCTACCTGAGGCATCTCTCTGTCTGGGGGAGATTAAGATTTGTTCCAGAAGGAATGCAAGAAATTGGCTGAGTATTAACATTCAAAAACAGGAATTTGTAACAAGACCCAGGCTATCTCTTGAGAGAGTCTGCCTCCATTTCTATCCCTTTAGCATATGGAGAGAGGATATCCAGGGGCATACCATAGAGTTTCACGTAAGAGGGAACAGAAACAAGAGGGAAACGCTTTCCAATTCTAGGCTGATTGTGGAAACATGAAACAGAGAAAGAGGCAGGAGAGTGAGGTGAGCTTATAAAAAGTGGAGATAACAGCGAGAGCAGAACGGAGCTCCTGCGCTCACATTTCCCATCACTGTCATTCAGGGTCCCAGAGGAGGCCACTGCCCAGTGTGCCGTGGTCCCCACAGGGTGAGCCACATCGCTGTGCCTGAGGTGTGGGGGGATTAGGTAGAGAAAGTACTCAAGCTGAGCTTCCCCAAACCCTTACCCCTAGTTTTCAGAAACCCAAAAGTACCTGAGAATCTAGCTGGGGAGCTTCAAGAGGAGGTTGCTGAGGAGGGGAAGTGACACACAGAACAGATCACCTGGGCCAGGTCCGAGTAGGAGCCAGAGCCACACCGAAGAGTGTTCACAGCTCCAGCTGAAGCCACCCTGAGCCTTCATGTGCCAGGAGGACTACAGGAAACCCTTCCTGCATGAGGAGAACAGGCCCCAAGCTCATGGGATTCCCATGCTACTAGCAGGGGAAGCCAGCAAGGCCCCTAGCAGCCAGGCACACAAAAGCACATGTCCCCAGAGACTAGGGTCCCACCCTTCTCTTCTTCCTGCCACAGGGTCTGGTAAGCCATCCCTTATCCCGTACAGACAGTACCATCTTCAGGAGAAAAGAAGGAGGAGGAATGCCCTCTGAGAGGTGGGGCAAGCACTTTTGTCCAAGAGAGACTGAACTCTATTTAAGAGGACTTCCAGGATTCATGGATCTGACTAAGCTTTACTTCCCTTCCAGCCAGTGGGTAAGGGGCATAGGGATAAGCCATAAAATGAAGAATTACAATTTCTCTTTATATATAAAGTTTTGTGACCAGTTACAAACAAGATGCTTTCCCTACATAGAACACCCCCCTTACCCCTGCACTCAGCTAACTTCTTTTTGCCTGGCTGAGTGCTTCCTCTACACCCTATACTTTGTTTACCTAACCAGTTGTCACACTTGATTGTAATCATATATTTACAAGTGATTACAATGACTTTCATGATGACAGTCTAGACTATCACTTTGCATAGTACTGGTACATTGAAAGTACTCAATAAATACTCTCGAATGAATGAATGAATGGGAGGCATTCCTTCCATACAATTGTATTGTATTTTCCATACAATTTTGTGACCTTGAGAAAGTCACTTAAAACCTCCAAGGACATCAATCTGCTCATCTACAATTATAAAAAAGAACAGTCTCTACCTAATACAGTTTATTGTTGTGGAGAGTAAATGGGATGATACAGGTAAACTACTTAGTAAAATTATTGATGTTTCTAATTTTAAAAAATCTGAGCTATTACCATTATCATGAAATCATATTTCCATATAGCCTCTAGCTCAGTGTTGCACACATAGTACGTACTCAATAAATAGTAAATCAATACTTTATTAAATAGTTGCTAAATGATGAAAATCTGAGTTCCTAAATTTGATGCCAATTTCTGTTTCAAAAATAAATAGCCCTTTGCTAAAGTAAATTCAGTATTACTTTAAATATCAAGCCACTTACACTAAAAGTAAGATTCAGTTTGGTAATACTAGTTAAGAAAATCTTTTTTTTTTCTTTTTTTTGCTAAATGGGATATACTTTTACAAAAAACTACCAAACACCTCAGAGAG
Organism: Rhinolophus hipposideros; assembly: GCF_964194185.1. Taxonomy (NCBI): domain Eukaryota; kingdom Metazoa; phylum Chordata; class Mammalia; order Chiroptera; family Rhinolophidae; genus Rhinolophus; species Rhinolophus hipposideros. The sequence continues at coordinate 11,657,566 of NC_138047.1, read as the reverse complement.
TGAAAAAACAAGTGAGCTTGTAAACGTTATTAAATACATTAGCAGTCACTGGTGTATGATCAATCAATAAATAATATGACCTCCCAGGAGATAAACCCCTTTAGGCAAGTCACCTAATGTCTGAAAAAGCAGTCCTATCTGGATTAGAAAAAGGAAAGAGACAAAATTTGAAGGGCCGTTCTCAGTTCTGTGAATTTCTCTCTGGGAAACTTCATTTCTAATAGGATAGTTCACATTTTAATATGAAAGTACAGAATGTACTCCTTGTGATTTATTTAGACATCGTTCTTTTGACAGAATATTTTATGGCTTTAAATATCTTGTTACCCACATTTCAATTTTAGACCAAATCCCCAATGAGTAATGTAGGTCAAAGAAAAATTGTGATTTATTTATTAAAACCCACTTTTGAACATCAAGTGAGGCAGTTACACCTGAACTTAAAAACTGGAAAGTTCCCTTCATTCCTTCCTTCCTGAATCACTCAAAACAAAGGCCTTTAAGTGTGTGGCATGCAGCACATGGCTTAAGCCTGAAACTGGTGAGGAAGGTGCCCATGAGGGGAGGATGGTAGGAATAGTGGCTGGGCATGGGGTGTACAGTTCCCAAGTGGGACAAGGAGAGCATCCATCTAGGGGAATGACGGTGACCCCTGTCAGGATGTCAGAGACTGAGCTGGGTAAGAAGGCATCTGCATAGGGGACAAGATGGAGACAAAAGATTGGTTACATAAAGGGGACTTCATTTATGTATGTCAATTAGGAAGAAAACAATTAGGACAAAAAATGATGAGAACAATGGGAGCCACATTTTTTGCTGTTAGTGAAAATAATGACAAATATGGAAAAGGAGAAAACTAAACCTAATGAGGTTGATTGGAATTGGTGATATCAACGTGAGCTCATGGTTTTCAGTATACGAGATGTGACAATTAAGTTCGTGAACTTGTTGCACTGATGTTGCTAACCTTTTTTGATATCAAAGGGATTATTCATTATGAATTTGCAACAACTGGACAAACAGTTAACCAGGTTTACTATTTGGAAGTGTTGAAAATGCTGCATGAAAAAGTTAGATAAAAATGACCTGAACTTTTTGCGAAAATGACTAGAACTTTTCACCAACAATTCATGGCTCTTGCATCACAACAATGCACCAGCTCACACGGCACTGTCTGTGAGGGAGTTTTTAGCCAGTAAACAAATAACTGTATTGGAACACCCTCACTATTCACCTGATCTGGCCCCCAATGACTTCTTTCTTTACCCAAAGATAAAGGAAATATTGGAAGGAAGACATTTTCATGACATTCAGGACATCAAGTGTAATACGACAACAGCTCTGATGTCCATTCCAGAAAAAGAGTTCCAAAATTACTTTGAAGGATGGGCTAGGTGCTGGCGTCAGTGCATAGCTTCCCAAGGGAAGTACTTCGAAGGTGACCGTAGTGATATTCAGCAGTGAGGTATGTAGCCCTTTTTCTAGGATGAGTTTGCGAACTTAATTGTCCGACCTCGTGTGTGTGTGTGTGTGTGTGTAATATATATTATATTTATTTCATATATGTAATACATGTGTGTATAATATGTATTATATATATTTCATATATGTAATATATGTGTGTGTATAATATATTATATATGGAAAAAGAGAGAGAGATTTCAAGGAAATGGCTCATGTAACTGTGGAGGCTTGGCAACCCCAAAATCTGAAGGTAGGCTAGCAGGCTGGAGACCCACAGGAGAGCTGCAGTATGAGTCCACAGGTCACCTGCTGGCCAAACTCCTTGCCCAGTGGAGCTCAGTCTCTGCTGTTAAGGCCTTTCACTCATTAAATGAGGTTCACCCACATTATGGAAGATAATCTGCTTTACTCAAAGTCCACTGATTTAAATGTTGACCTTATTCAAAAAACAGTTTCACAGAAACATCCAGACTAATGTTTGACCACATATCTGGGCACTGTGGCCCAGCCAAGTTGACACATAAAATGACTCATCACATTGTCTTAACCTCATGAACAAAATGAGGATATTAAGTAGTATAATAAATTTTATGGCCCCTTCTTGTTGAGAAAAAATTAGTATTTTTATAATTTAAATTCTCATTCCTGTAATATTTTGTTAACAACAAAAATCCATGCTCTTCCTTTTGGTCTCTTGAGATATCAAGGTGTTGCTTTCTAGTTGTAGCAAATCAAGTTCTCTGGAATGGTCTGGTGTGTTAGAACCATGTTGGAAACCACATATATGATGTTTCTTCTGATTCGCTAAGAATACGAGATCTCTTGACCGGAGGTGAGGTATAAAGCCTACATGTTTTTTTCCCCTAGATACGGTACTTGTACAATAGGGAAACAGAGTTGTTGTACTGTCATCAGCAGCCCGGGAAGTCTTGTTGGAGGGGCCTGAAATGGCATGAAAAGTCCCCATCAGTGTAATCAGAGCAAAGGACTGAAGAATCATTAATACAGATAAACCTCCTTCATGTTCCTGTGGTTTTGACTTTCAGTAGATTATTGCCCTCTCTTCTAGCCTGTTTTCTCTTCAGCCCTGATCTCTTTTCGGCCTCTTGGTTGTTTTTCTGTTTGTTTGTTTTTTTCCAATATCCTCTCACTATTCAAACTTTCTGCCTGGAATTTTCCATCCTTTGGCATCTTCTCCCCTGAGATGCTTATGTAACTGTTTGCTTTGCTATCTTATTCCATTAGTTCCTCTCTGGACAAGATGATTTTCCTAATCTTCTTTACTTCCTAGGACTCCTGAACTCATAGGCGTGATTTGGATTCCTGTTGCCTTTTAAAGTCATTTGTGTCACTCATTTTTAATAGAATGTGGTATTTTTCTACCTTCTTAGCTACTTTTCTTGTGAGAATTTATATTAAGTAAAAATGTCATTTGTTCTCAGGAAACTCTTTTCTGTCTCCAGTGGAAGTTTACTAACCTGACAATGAACATGTTAGACTATCTGACCATTGAGTTGCCTTCTAGCTCTGAAGCTATTTGGTTGTGTTGGTAAAATGATCTTCAGGTTTACCAGTCATTGCAGAAGCAGTCAACAAACATGAAATTTTTTGCATAGTTGGGTCTGTATTCTGTTTTTAATATTTTTATTATTTCAATGTGATAATCAGCCAGTATTCTCAGATTCATGGGTTTCTCATTCTACATAGTCGCATTTTTCCTTTTTCACTTATTTTGAGACTGTTTTTCCTTCTTCACATTCTGGGCTCAATTTTTCTTGTTTCCATAGAGTTTACAGGAACCAAGTGTAAAACATTCTTTCTGCAGGATCCCAATAGTTACTAAAAGATATATGTGTCTCCAAGAGCATTGTAAGGGGGTGTCAGTCAATACCAGGGTGTTTGCAAACATCATTGAAGTGCAGAAAGAAATATTAATACCTCTACTATAGTTATTATTTTAACTTCATTCTTTAAAATTACCTTCATTTATATGCGTCATAATGTATATGTTAATATATTAGTAAAAATTTAGAGAATAGTCTATATGTCTATGTATAGTATCCTTACTCAGAAGGTTTTTATTGTTTGGTATGTGTGATTAAAGTGTTTGGATGCCAAAGGTTTCCCTTAGGAAATTCTTAACCTGATATTAGTATAAATATATAAATGTAATATAATCTCATATTACTATCAAAACCTAATGACTCAGGCTTTATAAACTTATTATTCACTATTACCCTTGTTTGCTCCTTTATATGTGAAATCATTAGGGTCTTGTATTAGCCAGGTTTCGTTGGTTGTAAGCAACAGAAACTGATTTTGACCAACTTAGGCAAGAACTGACAACAACACTGGCTGGCTTACAAAATCAAGGTTGAGGTTGAAGCTGGGCCATCTGGCCTCTTAAGAAGCACCGTGACAGCCCCGGAACCGCAGGAACGGCATTGCCCGGACTAATCCTTAGAGCTCTGCCATTGGTTGACTTGACTCTAGTTACCTCCCTCTTTGAGTATCTCTACTCAAGATTCACATTTCCAAGTAAAGGTGTCTGAATGGTCTGCTTTGGGTTACATGTCACACCCCTAAAACCTCTTTTAGTATCTTAAATATATATTTCCTGTGGAATATGGAGGGAAGATTCTTTCTTCCCATCCATGTCAATAAGTTTAAATACCAAGACATGACTACTTGCTGACAAATGCAAATTCTAGTGACATGATCTTTTCTTCATATCCAGATTGAGTAAAAACAGTATCACATGATTAGTCTAAAATGTCACTTTCCTGCCGGGAGCAAAACTTTTGATTTTTAACTTGGTTGTGGTTTTCTCTCCCTTGTTCTTTACTTTTCAGTTAAATGACATTTGAATTCTTAAATTATCTTTATGAAATTGAAGCAGAAATATCCAAGGTTTAAATATCATTTTACATGTTTTCATAAATAATTAGAAACACTCAGAATAAATTTTAGTAAATTTAAAATCTATTATAAATTAAATTGCTTCTAAACTCCATTTGCTTTTTCCACTTATATAAATTACTATATGCTGATACTATTGAAACATAAAAGCTTAATCACTTCTGCCTTTAATTCATAGAAAAAGACAAGATAAAATGTTGAGATTTAATTTTTCTGAAAGGTAGAATACCTGGAGTAGAGGAAGAGGTTGTATTTTGAAGAACTGTGATATTAAGTGTTGATTCCCTTTCTTCATGTAGTCTATTAGAAAATATTTAAGAGAGAAACAGATTAGAAAATCTTTGGGGTGATTTTTTTTTTTTTTTTGGCTAAAAATTTTTTCAATTACCGTTGACGTTCAGACTATGTATATTAGTTTCAGGTGTACAGCATAATGGTTATACATTTATATAATTTATGAAGTGATCCCCCTTATAAGTCTAGTACCTACATGGCACCATACATAGTCATTATAATATTATTGACTATATTCCGTATGCTCTACTTTACATCCCATGACTATTTTGTAAATACCAATTGGTACTTCTTAATCCCTTCACCATTTTCACTCTGTCCCCCAAATCCCCTCCCATTTGGAAACCATCAGTTCATTCTCTATATCTATAAGTCTGTTTCTGTTTTATTTCTTTTGTTCCTTACATTCCACATATAAGTGAGATCATATGGTATTTGTCTTTCTCTGTCTGACTTACTTCACTTTGCATAATATCCTCTAGTCCATTCATGTTGTCACAAAAGGTAAGATTTTATTATTTTTTATGGCCAAGTAATATTCCATTGTGTATATGTACCACCTCTTCTTTATCCAATTGTCTATGGATGGTCACTTAGGTTACTTTCATATCTTGTCCATTGTAAATAATGCTGCAGTGAACATAGGGCTGAATATATCTTTTTGAATATGTGTTTTGGATATCTTTGGTTAAATACCCAGGAGTGGAATTGCTGGGTCATAAAGTAGTTCTGAACTCCATACTGTTTTCCATAATGATTGCACCAATTTGCAATCCTTACATTCCCTTTTATAATCCCAATAATAAACTAGGGTTCCTTTTCTTCACATTCTTGTCAACACTTGTTGTTTGTTACTTATTAATGATAGTCATTCTGACAAGTGTTAGGTGATAAACCATTGTGGTTTTAATTTGTGTTTCTCTGATGATTAGTAACATTGAACTTCATCTCATGTATCTATCGGCCATGTGTATGTCCTCGTTGGAGAAATGTCTATTCAGGTCCTCTGTCCATTTTTTAAATTGGTTGTTTGCTTTTTTCATGTTAAGTTATATGAGTTCTTTATAAATTTTGGATATTAACCCCTTATTGGATGTATCAGTAGCTAGAAAATGTCCTTTGAATTTGAAAAATGATTTAGTGAGGATATTTTTTCTGTCAAATAAACATATTTAAAGACAAAATTTAAAGAACAGGATTTTTTTGTAGGTGAATTTTTTTTGTAAGGGATGCAGTTATTTTGGAACCAAAAGATACAGCCTACCCCTCTGCTTAGGTATATTTCCACCAGTGATATATTCATTTGGCTGAATTGTCTGATAAATGTCACATGCTATCTTAGACGAATCAAATAGATCTAATTTTAAATTTCTCTTAGTGTCTTTGTTCTATTTGGCTTATAATATAAACAAACATCCAGAGACCAAAACAAATGATACCTGGGAGGTACTTTTCAAAACAGGGCAATCAGGTAGTGAAAACCCATGATTTGGGTATAACCTATCAACTGTAGAGTAGGTCAAGAGAAGCAGCACTGAACATCCAGAGGTAACCATGCTCCATGTGAGGAGCAAGAATATGAATTTCGAGGAGAGACACTTTCCTCCTGATTTTCTTAAGGATCAGTTATGATTATATTTAACCAGGTAGAATTTATGGAATGATATGATTGAAATATTTGGTTAAACCTCTATATTGTAGCCCATTGGTCTGTAATCTCTCTAAAGGAAAAGAACAGATTCTGTTAATGGTGTTGGTTTGAATAGATGTGGTTAATTTGCAACTTCTAGTCACAGGGGATTTGACCAAAGTTGATAGATGGAAAATGATTTTATTCACATTCATAATTCACCTTACTATGTGCATACCGTCGTATAAAGCATTCTCAAATTCACCAGAATTTTGGTAATGGTCAGAGGGGACAGAGGGGAGGAAGCATACCATTGAAAAACAATTACATGTCAAAATATGTAATACAGACAAATAGTTAAAAATGTAGAAAGTTAAAAGAAATAGAGGTTAGTATGATCAGGAATACCGTGTTTGCCGTGTATAATGTGCACCCACGTTTTTGGCCCAAACTTCAGGGGAAAAAAATCTTTCGTTTTAATTTTTTAATTCAAATTTGTATTTGTTTACATTTAAGTACTTGTTTTTTGTATTATAAAGGGATTTTAGCATTTATTTTTTAACATATTATGGCACAGGAAATTTTGTGTAACAAATAATTACAAAACATAAGAACTGATACAAGGTGCAAGAAATGTTATGTACTGATAAACTTATGATATTTATGCATCATAGAAGGCCAAGAACTCTTCGTTGTTGCAAGTTCGTCATAAACAAAACCGATTATCGTATGCCAGGGTATTATTTTGCATATGGGTAGCATTATTGATTTCTCAAGTTACACATTTAACTCATAAGCATAAATAAAAGAATCAAAAACATTTATACTCTGTTTCCCCGAAAATAAGACCTAGCCGGACAATCAGCTCTAATGTGTCTTTTGGAGCAAAAATTAATATAAGACCCGGTATTATATTATATTACATTATATTACATAAGACCGGGTCTTATGTTATAGTAAAATAAGATAAGACCTGGTCTTCCATTAATTTTTGCTCCAAAAGACACATTAGAGCTGATTGTCCGGCTAGGTCTTATTTTAGGGGAAACATGTTATAGATATGGAATTAGTACTACCCATGTATAATGTGCATCCTTATTTTTTCCTCATAAATTTGGGCAAAAAGGTGCACATTATACATGGCAAAGTACGGTAAATTAAAAGTCAGCATAGGGACCTAAAACTGGAAGTGGGGCTTTAAGGATGGATAGGTTTGGTTATGAGAAACAGAAAATAGTAGGACCCTGCTATATTTTGGCTGTGCAAAAATCCTAACTTAGGATACTTCAATTTGAGGCTCAAGTCCAGTGGCAGCTTTAAGGGAACAGAATTTTAATATTAGTCTGTAAGCAAATTTATTGCAATTGCAGTCTCTTTATGTGAGGAATTAATGTAAGAAGTCTCTTCTCTTACTTCCAGGTGTGTCTGCACAGCTCACCAGCACCTGGCACCGTCGGAATACATCTGTAGGAACACCATTTTGGATGGCTCCTGAGGTTAGAGTTCGGAGGGAAATAAATGTAATATTTGATCCTCTCTGACTTTCCTTTTTATGAGTACTCTATCTCCATATGTGTTTTGGAATATTGCTAGAAGAAAATGTCAGTTGTGTTGTTTTTGTGCAGATTTTTGCATGTATAAGGAGGAACATGGCAGGTAATAAATGGGCTGTGAATGAATAGATGAGTAAATGAAGGATTGACTGAATGAGTGAGTCAGAGAAGATAAACTACTTGCAACCTTAATTTTTTATTAAATTTACTTTTAATTTGTTAGCATATGAATGATATTTAAATTCTGGTTTTTTTTTTAATTAAAGCTTATTGGGGTAACAATGGTTAGTAAAGTTACACAGGTTTCAAGTGTACAATTCTGTAATACATCATCTATATATCTCATTGTGTGTTCACCACCCAGAGTCAGTTTTCCTTCCATCACCATATATTTGATCCCCTTTACCCTCCTCTACCATCTCCCGCCCCCTTCCCCTCTGATAACCACTATACTAATGTCTGTGTCTACAAGTTTTTGCTTATTTGTTTGTCTTGTTCTTTTGTTGTTTTCAGTTTTATATCCCACATATCAGTGAAGTCATATTGTTCTCGATTTTTTTCTACCTGACTTATTTAGCTCAGCATAATAATCTCCAGATATATCCATGTTATCGCAAATGGTACTATTTCATCTTTTCTTATGGCAGAATAGTATTCCATTGTGTGTATGTACCACAACTTCTTTATCTAGTCATCTGTTGAAGGGCACTTAGGTTGTTTCCATGTCTTGGCCACTGTAAATAAAGCTGCAATGAACGTAGGAGCACATGTATCTTTATGGATAAATGTTTTCAAATTTTGGGGGTACATATCTAGGAGAGGGATTGCTGGGTCATATGGTAAATAGATGCTGTTTTTAAATTATAATAGAAATATTATGAAAACCCCTAGCTTTTGTTTAACATCAGATTCAGGTCTATTAACCCATGTAACAGATTTCCATACAGAGTCATTCTGCTTCGGGCTATGTTCAGTTTTAGTAGATTCCTTTCATTATTACCTTTGCGAAGTTGTAAATAAACTGCCAAAATAGTTGAGGAAATAAGTTCTCTAGATTCACATCTCTCCACAGTCACTGTTAATGCCCTTAGTCTTTTTAATCATGTTTATCAGAAAACAACAATTTATGTTTGAAAACTTTCTCTGCGACCTTTGGAAAAGCTCTGCTATTTATCTACAATTTTCTAGGGAGTGAAGGAGGGAAAATAATTCAAATACTACATTAATATTGCAAAAGCTTAGAATTAAATTTGAGGATTAAATTCTGGATGTGATTAAAAAATAAAAGGCAATGATAAACATATCACGTAGGACCAGAGTTACTCCAGGGAGGAGGCAAGAAGATGGGATAGAGAAAGAACACAGAAGCAAATGTATGTTATTGGCAACATTCTGGTTCTGGGGTGCGAGGTGAGTTCACGGGCAAATAAACATAAAGGCCATAAAACAATGTTTGTACTTAAAACTGGTTTTTGTCGATGCTATTAGTGTCAGGTATGAATAAAGATATATTGATGAAGGAGTCACCCTTTCTGGATGACATGTTTGTAATGTTACCAAAGAAACTCCAGTGTGACAACATGGGGATATTTTAATGTGTTAAGCCTGATGTTAAATGGAGTCAGAAAGATGAAATATTATTCCACGTAGGGCCTTACGTTTCTTTCGTTTTATATATCATTTCATAGTACTGCAGTGAAATGATAAAACTGTAACCTGCCAGCATCCCCAAATCATTTCTTATTTGTCTTGTGGATTGGAATTCACAAAATGTAAACTTTTTTAAAGTGTAAAAACTTGTTTTAAAATGTGAAGTTGAATTTCCTTTTTGTGATCACTGATGTTACAATTACTTGCAAACGAACTGTATTTATATTTACATTATTTAGAAATAAATTAAGTAATTATTCAATAATTCTATGTAATACTATTTTATAATATTGCAAAACAAAATCCCACTTTTTTCTTGTCTCTCAATTACATCCTTTGATTAGTGAAATTTTTAAAAACCTGGTTGTAGTTTTAGAGTTTAGAGTGCTCCTAGATAAGGGTTCATAAATCTTTATTAGTGTTTATTTGTATTTAGTATAATTTCCTTTTATTAATTGATCCTTTTTGCCATCCTCCAAACTTGTCTCATTGCTCCCTTAGGTATCCTTGCCTTCTAGTTGCCAGAAAAGATCAAAGCCATTTAACTAGACTGCTCTCAAGCTTGTTTTTCTTTATCTCCTTCACTTTTAATTTATTAAAGATCTGTTCTTTGTCTTTGCCAAGATGATATATTGCTCATCAGACAGGTGTTTATTGAGTGACTATCATTGCACAATCTTTACCTGTGCATTTGACCCCATCCTTTTCCATTTGGGACGCCTTTTCTTTCTCCTTTCTGTTTGGTATTTTCAAAAATATTCCTTTTCATAGGCTTCTTCCCTTAATATTTGCAAACCTGCTAAGGTATATTTTGTTCTCAGAATAAAAACACTACTACTAATAATTTGAGCTTTTACTCTCTCAAGTTACTGCCTTTACTGGTAGCTATCTAACTTCATCAGTTTGAACACATACGCTTTGTTCTGAACATTTTGCTACATGCTTGTTAAAGTCACAAATTTCATGTCTTTTTTTTTTCTTTTTTCATTTTCTACTAGGTGATTGCGTGTGAACAGCAATTGGACACAACTTATGATGCCAGATGTGACACATGGTCCCTGGGGATCACAGCCATCGAGCTAGGGGATGGAGACCCACCACTAGCCGATCTGCATCCCATGCGAGCACTCTTCAAAATACCAAGGTCAGAGGATTCTAACACTCGGCCCAGTATCTGCAATCCCGTTTTCCAGCCATTGAGTGCTCACCATGCTCATGGAAATATTCAGAAATATTTTAGCAAATCGGGAGCAGAGTGGCCTGGAATATCATTCTGCTTCTTCCAAGTCATTGTATTTGTTTAGCAGTTTCATTTCCCTGGTCGAAGTGGAAGATTTTTTTTTCTTTTTTTTCTTTTTTAATACTCTGTGTGTCTTTTTTCTTTTGCAAGAATTTGGTCTCAAAAAACAACAGTTCCTCCCAGACTTTATCCAATCTCCAATTAGTCAGTGAGGCAGCCTGGTCCCCAGTCAATGCAACAGAGATTTGCTTTGCTTCAGTCTATCCGTCTAGTAGTTTTTACTACTTGCTAAGACTTCTCTTTGTTTAGAACTTTAAAATACTATTATTAAGAAAATTATAAGTAGAACATATTGATAAAATAATGATTTAGAGTATGTTAGTGTTTTGAATATATGGACATAAAGCAGTGAACTTAAAAGAATAGTTTCTTTGGAGCCATGAAAATGCTTTCCTCTATCTATTTACACCTCTACCCTTCAGTATCAATAAACTTTCCCCTGATTTTTCTATTACTAACTAAACTCTATTTTATATGTGTTTTGGTTAGTTCCTAGATATTTCAGAAACCTGACATGAAAAGACAGAATAAAATGTCTTATCTTCTGAAGACTTTCTTAAGGATTTTGCCTAGTACCTTAATTCTAATAGAATACACAGAGATGGCCTGTGGTGACAGGAGTCCAGGGCAGAATGGTGGGTGGTATGTTACAATTTGTTACCACATTTTCCATTAAATTTTATGGTCCCAACACCTATAGAACATAGAATCATATGTACAAAGTGGGGGAGGGGCAGTTTTCCAGTCCTAAAGAAATAATGTCAATATTTTATATTCACTTCCAAATGGATCCACTTGGAATATTTGGCATGTAATTAAATTAGTGTACGATCAAAGCATTTGACTTTGTAATTTTACCTTTGAATTTCCTGTCTTGAATTTCCTACCTTTGAATTACCTTTGAATTTCTAGGTTCTGAATTATAACACCTTAGATATATATCATGCTTTACATAGAACGCCAATGTATCTTTCAAGACTTACTGTTTGTAAAATATACTGCTTATTTGGTAATTAGGGAAACAAGATTACAAAAAGCAACAGAAAACCTGCTCTATACCATGTCTAAGACATTTTATTAATTGGAGGAAAACAGAAAAAAAGGTGTGCGTTTTCTAATTCCTACCATCATTCAGTATGTAACATGAAGCACTATACTTCCTGAACCATTTTCATTATGGTTTAAATGACCCTAGTCCAACACTATAACTCTTGGGGATGATATCACATGGAGGAATGATGACACTTTTAATGTATTTGTACCTATGAGCACGGCACTTCTGGAAATGGCATTGTCTCAGTCGTTTCTCATGACTTTCACCACCAGTATATCTCGAAAATGAAATTCTAAGTATTCCGACTTACTGTAGAAATGATAATAAAAAAGGGATCTGAAAAGCTACCCAGTTCTAAGTGCTCTAAAATCATCAAAACTTTGTTATCCTTAAAACAAGCCTATAAATCTCTTAGAAAGGAAATTTTCAGGAGGACAAGAAACAAAGCAAGATTGTTTGGAGAAAAGAATTACTTCTTTTAATGTACAAATCAGCAATCTTCAGATAGTCCTAAGGATTGTCAAATGAGCTTTAGGCATGGTCTAGGGTAGATGAGTAGATGCATTTTGCTTTAATGAGCCTGTACGAACTACATTAATTTCATTATAAGCTATTTAAGGAGTAATGCAGAACTGAAGACAAAGTGTTTCCAGTCCACTAATGAAAACAAAGAGCTGTTAGAATTAACATAAAGCAGTCCTTCAGCAAATTCAACTCTCATGGTTGGTCAATGTTGTTTGATTATAGTTAGCTGGGCCTTATTTTCAAGTGATATTCCTTTGTATTCATGAACATATCGAAAAAGAAAAGATTTGTTCAGCTTAAAATGAAAGGAATTAATAGCAGAATCTTTTAAGTGGCATTCAGAACTCTATAGCTAATCGTATTGCGCAGTTCCTTAATTTTGTAACCTTATTTCCGGCCATGTATCCGATAACAACCAAACATCTCGTGAAGGCATTTTCCTATGCCCCTGTCGCCTGCAGTTTCCTCCATCTTCTCAACAACTCCTTCCAGGTTCCCTCTGTGTACTGTGGATATTCCTCAGAGACTTCAGTAGGACTCAAAGCAAAAATCTTTTCCCTAGTATTCATTGTTTCTGTTCTGCGAAGTATTGATTGATGTTTTCCCCTATGGCTCGCAGGTAAAAGCAAGAAGATTCTTTAAAAGAAAAAAAATTATCAGGTAGAAAAATTGGGTCGTCTATTAAGTACTTTCAGAGAAAAAGGAACCTGTCATTTTATATAAAGAATGATCAATAACTCATTATCTGCCTTTGAATTGGAAAATAATGGTAATGCTTGATTATACCTGGCAGGACCTGTGAAGGCAGTAATGGATTAGTCTGTCTGTTTCTGCCCCTAATTTTGCACTGACTGACCAACATACACAATCCAACTTTGATTCTTATTTTTTTAGGAATCCACCCCCAAAACTAAGGCAGCCTGAGATATGGTCAGCAGAATTCAATGACTTCATTAGCAAGTGAGTAACAACAGAGTCTTTTTAAAAAATCAGAGATAACCATCCTGCCAACTTTGAAATGTGCCTTTTACAATTCCTTCATACCTCGGAACCTCCTTAAGGTAAAGGATGACCCCAGGTTATAAATGGGAGAGAAGGGTTGTTAAGGGTCGTTAAGTGGAGTGTGTCAAACTCCACTCAGAAATTTTAGAAAAGGCAAAGAAAGTAGAGAAACCAATCATACTCATACATAACTGATATCATGGTTTTCCTACCAAGAATATCTGCTTATTCTTATAAAGACAAGAGACTTAGATTTAAGGGTTTTGAAAACCCTAGAAAGATTAATCTTTTTGTTCTTAGTTTTCACTTAACCAGACATTACTGAGTATGTACTATACACTAGAGAGTATTTAATAAATTGCAATCGAATTTCACAAATCCCTTAGGAGAATCATTGGTAACTTTAAAGGACTCTCCACAATTCATAATTGTGCCCAATGTCTGCAGAACCTTCTATGCACATCCTCAGTGAAACTTGCTGACTGACATATTTCACACAACTAACTTCACCTCTGAGAAACATTTACTGATTTCCTCCAGTCAGTACTATCAAGATAAACAACAATGAAGTCATTATAGTTTTAACGCTTATCTAAAATTAAAACAAACTTTGCAGTCTCCCTTCACTAATGCTTTTAAAGCCTTCTCAATTTGTCTATTTTTCTCCATGATAAAGCTGCTAACCCATGTGAAAAGGCTAATCCGTTGAGGAAGTGTTTCAATTCCATGTCAGTAGTGTGCTATCCTGTGTGTCACCGTTGTGTTTTGTTTGTCTTCCTCTGGCCACTTTCACTTAGTTATGTTCTTAGAGGTCTTTCTCCCTAACTAGAGAGCAAGCAGCTGTGCCTTACTTGTCACTATAACTCCAGTGTCTTAGCAGAGTGCTTGGGACACATCAGATATCTGATAAACTTTTACTAGAATAGAATAATTTCATATGTGACTAAACTGTTGGCAGATGTCAGAACTCGATATTTTCTATTAAACTAAATGAAAACTAAGAGCTCTTGTTTTTCTTTTCAGGCATCATCATCCTTATTCCTTAGCATATTTTAGGATCCCTGGGAAATAGCTTTTTGGGAAAGACCAATAAAATGAATTGCCAAGTTGTCATCCCAGGAGGATTAATGATACAGATTAGAAATGGCACTGCTCAAGTCAAGGCATAGGTTTCTTCTTTCTTTCTTTTTCTATATCCCCCGATGACAGCCCCAACTCTGACCAGTTTTCTCATAATCATAGATCCCCAGAATCTCAGGGTTGGAAGGATATTGGTAGTTTATCTTGCCCAAACTCATATCCAGAGTGTGCACTGAGCTGCCATCCAATCGGGAAACACGCCTAATAAAAATAATAATACTTCTCAGCTCAGCATATCCCATGTTTGGTAAATTTCACTGTTGAAAATTTCTTCCTTATGCTGACCCTAAATCTGTGTCTGTCTTAATTCCACCAATTGATCCTAGTTTTTTTTTGCCCCTTGTGACCACAGAAAACTGTCTAATTCCTCTTCCAAATATTTGAAGACAGCTGTCACAGTAGATTGAACATCCTAACGTGGTCCAAAAGCTTCTCCTGGGATGCTATTCCAGGTGTTCTCGCTCCCACCTCCTTTCCTGGGACTCTGCTCTGGTTGAGCCTCTGTAGAAGTGTGAGCTGCGCTAGTACATCTGCTGTATGACCTCGGAAAACATCTACTGATGTGGAATTTAAACATCCTCAGTGCATTAGCCTTCTTACATGGGTTAGCAGTTTTATCACGTAGAAAGAAATAGACGAATTGAGAAGACTTTAAAAGCGTTAGTGAAGAGAAACTACCAAGTTTGTTTTAATTTTAGATAAGCGTTAAAACTGTAATGACTTCATTGTTGTTTATCTTTAGCTACTGACTTGTAAAGGAGGCGGCGATAGTAAAGACCGAGTTTAATTATCACTATGCAATAATGCTTGCTGAGAGACTGGAGAAGTGGTATTTAGACGGAAGTTCGTATCACTACCGCATAATCAATCACAGATGTGTGCGCTTCCACCCATATTCATTTTATCATATTGCAGTTTAACATTTTTTGAGACATGTTTCCTGGGCTGAGAGAGTATGAGGAGCATTGTTCTCTCATGTTAGTGTAGTTTTTAGGAATATGAATCATAACTTATCTCGCTTATCTAATAATTGCCTGTTCTTTTCTGCCAGTGCAGGTGCCTGACTAAAGATTATGAAAAGCGTCCAACAGTGTCAGATCTTCTACAGCATAAATTCATCACTCAAATTGAGGGCAAAGATGTGATGTTGCAAAAACAACTCACGGAATTTATTAATATTCATCAGTGCGTGGGAGGCACAGAGAAGGCCAGGTAATCAAATAGTATCTTGACTCCAAAAGTCCAAAGATCATCTACAACTCTGAACAATTTTATAATGCAATAGCTGTTAAGGTGAGAAAGGGACTCATTTAAATTTCCGAGTTGGGGTTCAGAGATAAGGGGGCACTTGCATGAAAAGTGAATGTTATATGTTGCATTGCATCCCGATATTGGTGAAATTATCACCAGCATTTTTTAAACAACTTCATCAGAACAAAGAATGTAAACTTCAATAGATGATTAGTGTTGTCGTATATTTCTTGTATTTTCTCCTTCTCTGTAAAGTGAGATACCTTAGAGTTAAGATTTGAAAAATGAACGTAAAACTTGAAAGACTTTTGATACTCTTATTTGTTGATATCATTTTCTTTATTTGGGTTATATTCAAAAATCATTTTTAGTATCTTTATTCCTCCTATTTGGACCTTAAAGAATCTACTATGTATAGTTTTTATAATATTGACTATGTTTTTTTTTACTTACTACAGATAGTATAAGTGTTTATTTTAGGAAATTTGGAAGCTACAAGAGTATACGACATAAAATCAATCAAGTATAACATTTTAATCTGTAGCTGTCCAGTGTCTTATGAATGGAAATACATTTTAAAACAGAATTGGAGTAATATTTATATATGTTCTGGAGCCTGCCTTCTTTCACTGAAAAGTGAATATTCATGTCATTATTCCTTTTATCACAAATTTTTAAATTTTCACACAACGTTCTCTTGCGTGACTACTCAATGATTGATTTAAATAATCCCCTATTATTAGACATTTAGGTTGTTACTATTTTTATCTACTACCACTGTAATGAACAGAGCTGTACACGGACCTCTTACTATATATTAAGGTAAATTCCTATAGATGGTACTGTCAAGTCAAAGAGTGGTAATTTAAATTCATTCTTGAGAATCCTGTTAGTTTCATCTCAGGAGCATATCACTATTTAGGAAGTTGGGAGAAATGAGTAGGAAAAAAGGACGACTTAAAAGGCAACTATATTTGAATACCTGTTGGGGTTTTGCATAATAAGTTCCTATTTCTTTAATGCTCAGTATGTGCCAGACATTCTATTAGGACTTTATTTGTATTATCTTGTGTGACTTTACAACAACCGTGAGGGAAATGTTTTATGATACCCCATTTTCACAGCTGAGAAGAGCTGAGGTGTGCAGAGGCTAATTAACTTGTAGAAGCCTGCACAGGTAATGAATGAGTTAGCAGGGATTCAAATCCTGATCTGAAAGCCCAAGCTTTATTCTCGTGAGTATAAACAGCCTAAAGATTGTGGACTATCCTGGGAGATAATAGTCCTTGCCTATGTGAGTTCACAGCCTTGCTAGAGAGACAGAACTAATACACCTATAATAAGAAAAAATTAAAGAGTTCCAAAAAGAAGGAAGCAGGCATGGAGTGTATAGTGAGGAGGTGGTCAGGGGCTCAAACATACCCATCTTTGTATCCTTGTGTGAATACAGTTCTATATTCCGGCACTATCCCATCCTTTCCAAAGCAAACAGACAAGCAAACAAACAAACAGAAATTGAGGTGTACCAATATTGTACTGGGTGTTCAATGTGAAGAATTATGAAGGATCTGAGATTTTACCCCACAAGCTGACATGCCAGTTTCATGAAGACTGGCAGGAGATGCGAGACTCCTGGATCAGAGACAAAGGCCTTTATTACTCATAGTTAAGTCAGCAGCATGAGCTTTATGTTCATGTTGGCTGTCCTTACCCCACAAGTCCGAGGGGTAATGGGTAATGGCCTGTGTAGGTGCTATATGCACAGTGGGTTTGCTTCACAGTTTGGGAACTCTAATCTTTTAAAATGACTGCTAGCAAACCTGTCTAAATATTTCCCTGGAGCAGACATCATGTTTACTATTCTGGAAGGGAAACAAAACTTCTATCGGTCCTGAAGGGAGACCTTATCGTTAACTGCTAAGACTATTTGCTATACAGACATCCTCGAAAATATAATCTGGAACAAAAGGTAGTATAAGACATGCAGAAATGTAAGAGACCCATGGAGAATTGTCTCCCAACATTTAAGCATCACAAGAATGGTTGAACTAACACAACAGTTAGATTGTAAACCCAGTGCTCTGAATTCTAGTGATATATATATATATATATATATATATATATATATATATATATATATATTTATATATAGTGAAAACTGCTATATGTTGGGTTTTTTAATTAAAATTTATTGGGGTGACAATGGTTAGTATAATTACATAGGTTTCAAGTGTACAATTCTGTAATACATCATCTATATATCACATTGTGTGTTCACCACCCAGAGTCAGTTCTCCTGCTATCACCATGTATTTGACCCCCTTCACCCTCTTCTACCTTATCCCCTCTTACTCTCTAGTAGAAAACTGCTATATATTGGGCGCTGTGTTAGTCTCAATACTTCTGGTTCTGAGTCACAAAATTTATTCTTGTTTATCCACTTAGGAATTCAGAATATGCTTGGAATATGAGAACTCTTGTCTTACACAGCTATGGAAAATTTTCAGTCATTATTTCTTTAAATATTGATCTTCTCTCATTCTTCTTATTTTTTACTTCTATGAGATAATTATTGGAATGCCCTACTTTACCTTATACGTCTTACAATGTCTCTTTCATGTTTGCCATCCATTTATCAATCTCTGCTGCATTCTGGATGATTTCTTCAGAATTGTTTTCCAATTCACTAATTCTCTCTTAGACTAGGGCTAGTCTAAAGTTGCTCTGCATACAGATATTTCATGCTGATGTTTCTATCAACATCTGTATTTTTCATTTCTAGACTCTCTCTCACTGTTTTGTTTTTTAACCATTTATTCTTTATTCATACCTGGCTTTTTATATCCGATTATTCATATTTGGCTATTTTTTCCTCTTTCTTGTGGATGTAATTCTTTCCTTTTTCTTAGACTATTTCACAGTCATTTTCTATTTGAATTTCAATAGGAGTGAATTGTCCTGGTTAGTGAGTTTACTTGTTTCCTTAATAGTTGGTTTCCTTCTATGGTTTAGAATTTTAGTTTCTTCTCTTGTGTTGACTAGGGTATGTTTCGTTTTGCTTTTTCTTTCTTTCTGCATTCTTTTCTCCTGTCATGAAGGTTTTGCCTTTGCCGTATGTGGCGTCAGGATCTCCCTAGTCCAAAGCCTTTCTGCCTATCATCACTGTGAGGATATCACAGTGACCTAGTCACTGAGACAATATGAAGTAGACCACATGTCTCTGCTCTGTCCTGCAATGTCAGGCACCTGGCTCCATTAAAGGGAGAGGGTACAGCATTTCTTCAATCTTCTCTGCCAGGCAAGCAATACCCTCGCACGCACTCAAACTCACATTCAGCTCCATTCTCTCTACTGAGCCAGGGTCAGGGCCTTCTTTGTGAGTGGGGCGTTTTAGTTCTTTTACCTTCCAGTCCTCTTTGGCATATTTCTAACCCTGGGCTTCGAATCAGCCTATAAAGTCTGTTCTCTTACCCAGTGTGTATCTGATCTGTTAGGTCCACTGTAATGCTCACCTTGTTTTAGAGAAGGTCTTTGTATTTTTAATTCTACTTAAAAATATGTTTTTAAATATTTTATCTTTTACAAGTGTATGTTTGGAGGGGCTGGGACTGGAGCTTGAATCATTAACCCACAGCACTCTTCTGACCACAGACCATAGTCCCAAGTCATAGGAAGAGGGAAGATTTTACTGTTCTTAGCATGTTTATACTAGTTCCAAAGTGTGAGATATACTCAGACCGAAGAACAGAGGCTCTGGCGTACCACTGGCAACATGTTGGGCTAAAGCAGTCCTCTTCAGGATCATGCAAAATTATCTGATTTCTCATAGTTCCTAACATTGATAAAATTGATGTAAAATATGACTACTAAATCAACATAGCTAACTCAAAGCTGATATTTTATTGTGCCTGATACTAACTTTAGGAATTGTATTGATATATGTGCTTGGCAGGATAATTTTAAAAATCACAATTCAGTTTTAAAGAAAACTATTCTATAAATTCAATACAAACTGAGTACTTTAAATGTCCTGATCATGGGGAAGGGGTGCTGTCAGAAGACACTGTAGAATGGCTACAAGACCTATTTTTTTTTTTAATTTTTATTGGGGAATATTAGGGAACAGTGTGTTTTTCCAGGGCCCATCAGTCGTTGTCCTTCAATCTAGTTGTGGAGGGCGCAGCTCAGCTCCAAGTCGAGTGGCTATTTTCAATCTTAATTGCAGGGGGCTCAGCCCACCATCCACTGTGGGAATTGAATGGGCAACCTTGTGGTTGAGAGTTCGCGCTCTAACCAAGTGAGCCATCTGGCTGCCCCAAGAACTTTCTGTTTTAAGTCAAGGCCTGAGTACAAAAAGTCACTTGTATAACTTAGTCAATTATTCTGAGGAATCAAGATGCATACACATTCATCATCTGCTTCTGTGACACCCTCCTCAATGATGGGAATGCATTTTTCACAGGAGTTAAAAGTGACAATGTTAGAATGCAGACTGACTCAGTGAGAAATTTGAATTACAAAGTATTTTTTAAAAAAAGTTGAATTTCTCTGTTCAGTATTTAAAACTATTCAAATTTAATGGAACTAGATAAAAGTCATTTGTAATCGAAGTGCCCTGTTCAGCATTCTTGACTAACCACAATGATAGCCAATTTGAGAAGAAAAGCAATTTAGTGAAAAATACTGGGTGGCTGAGGAATTGAGAGGAAGGCAGAGAGTCAGGCTTAGGCATGAAGCAAAGGAAGCAGGGTGCCTCAAATATCCCTCTACAAGAACAGCCAGAGATGCGAAGTGAGCAAATGCTGTTGGAAAACTGAAGCCAACAGACATGCTCAACATAAGGTTGTCACAAACCTTCAATTTGTAACAAACACAATATCTGCTAAGTGCAATAAAGCGAGGTACACGTATGCCTATATAAACTTAAAAAACAAAAAAAGAACTTCCCGTTAAAGGCTGCCAGTAATAACTCACCCTCCGCCCAACAACATTTCCTGCAACAACACTGGTTTCTTGAATGCCTCAGCCATCTCAAAATATCAGTAAACTGACCTTGAGCTTTGTGCACTCCCTTGACATTCCAAGTTCCATACAGGACCACATGATTCCTCCCTCACTTGGTCCTGCCTCACTTCCAGTTTCTATGTGAGAAGCAAGAGTCCTTCCTCTTATCCATCTGGAACTTCCCCCAAAGAGGAGGGGTATTTTGAGCTGCGGAAACAATGAATAACCATTGTGTGGAATATGCAAACAGATTCCTATAGTTCTTTCTTTTATATATCTTGAACATTTACCTAAGCACATTATTTAAGCTATGATTTGCATTCCTTATAAATAAAAGAACAACCTAGCTCAGTACCTATTTGAATAACAAATTTCAAATTAAAATTTCTCTCTGTGGTAGTTATACTATTAGTGTTATCTTTTTAAATTTCTTTTGTTTTACCTATAAATCAAAATAACTTTAGTATTCTATTTGCTATGCTCGATAAGCTGGTGGTGATTAACTTTGATTTGTATAAATTATGTTCTGCATATAATTTTACAGAATCAAAATTATATCTATGTAAAAGTTTAGTCACTCAAACATAGTTATTTCTTAGGCCAAAAATACTGGCTGTGTTTGTGGCACTGTTGCAATCAGCATATATCGTGTTTCCCCGAAAATAAAACCTAGCCGGGAATCAGCTTTAATGCATCTTTTGGAGCAAAAATTAATATAAGACCCAGTCTTATTTTACTATAATATAAGATCGGGTTTTATGTACTATAAGACAAGGACTTATATTAATTTTTGCTCCAAAAGACAATTAAAGCTGATTGTCCAGCTAGGTTTTATTTTCAGGCAAACACGGTATGGTTTCCAAATAAGGATATAAGGCAACTTTGAGACGTATCTCAAAGGGTTAACAAATAAAAAATTGTCCAACCCTTCAGTGGTAAAAGTGTCTGGTTCAAGCTGTTAGTCCTTTATTTAGGCATAGGACTTTATGTAATGGAAATTTACTTGCATGGGATTTTGATTTTACAAAAAAGAAAAAAAGCAGAAAAATCAATAGGAAGTAATAATAAGGTTCTTTCAATGTGATACAATGCATGACTCCATTTTACTTTCTATTTTCTGAACAAGGTAATTTTTCTCTAATGATTGTGACCATGTCATGGTGAGAATTATTCACCCTTTGGAACATTTACTTCTTTCTCTTAATACGTGGGACTTTTAAAATCCTATCCTGGCTGCTCTTACAATAATCATCCTACTGATTGTCATCTCCACATGAATATTTCAAAGAAACTTCAAACTCAACATGTCCAAAACTGAACTTATGCTGTCCCACCCAAAATTAGTTCTTTGTTCCCTTTCTTATTCCCATTATGCCAGCCAGAAGTCTAGGCTACGTAGTATCTTGACGTATTCTCCTCTTTTACTTTCTGTTTTTAGTCCATAGCAAGACTAAATTTCTTACACCCTGGCTCAAACCAGGACCAGTTATGATGTAATCCTTGCTATCATAGAAATCATGGGTTGAGAAAGCATCCATGTTGTCTCAATACTTATTGAGGCCATTCTGGATAGCTCTAGGTGAGGTGCTGCAGAGGGGTCTGACAGCTGAAGCAGCTATAGAATCTGTGCTCTAGGGGCTTATGTTTTAGTAAAAGGGGTAAGACAAGCATGTAAGTAACTATTACACACAGTGAGAAATCTCAGTCCCACAAAAGGAATACAGACAATGTCCTGTGAGAGTTCAGAAGATGCAGAGAGTATTTCCGCCAGCAGGTACAGGACAGGCAGACTTATCCAAAAGGCGGCCATTAAATTGGCACTGCAACGGATAAACAGGCCTTCACCATGTGGAAACAGAGTACCCACTAAATGAATGTCATTGCTGGAAAGAACAGCCAGAGCAAAATCATGAAATGGAGGAGATATGCTCACAGAAAAGCCAGGATTCAATTAGAATTTTAAGGGGAAATCTTAGAAATAGGATTGAAGTGATATGCAGAGACCAGACCCCACAGAGCAGTGGGAGTCAGGCTGAGAGGTTTGACCTGTGTTCTGACATCCCTGAGTACACCTGAGACGCTTGTATCCTGTGCACCGCCCTTTCATGGGTTCTGGAAGGTAAACTATGGATACACCAAGACACACTACAGCAATAATTTAGGATGCAGTTCCCAATATTACTTCCTAACTTGAAGCTATTGTATTTTTCAATACAATGTTTTCAAATTGGTGTGTTTTCAATACAATATTTTCCAATTGGTCCCCATCATGTTTAATTATAAAGGCAGTTAGTGGCTAGTGTTTAAATCTTTTGAGATGAGGAATCTACTGATATATATTTATTTCTGTGTTTTGTGGGATGGTTTTATTTGGTGTGTGTGTGTGTGTGTGTGTGTGTGTGTGTGTGTGTGTGTGTATGCATGCAAACACATATGTGCATGCTTGTATTCTAAGTAAATTTTATTTGGGTAAATTCCAATTTTATCTTGGCCAAAACAAGGGGATAAAGGAAATTGTCCATACGAAATCTAGGAGAGAAGGTCTCATCAAGGCATGAGTTGATGGCAGTATCTGTCCAAGATAGAGAACTCAGAGAGAGACCAATGAAGCTGGGGGACTATAAGAAGGGTCAATAAAGGACCAGGGCATTAAGAAATGATAACTTATCTTTCCCTACCTGAAATATTACCTTATGCCTTTCTTCACTACTTCCCCTTCCAGAAAAGCTCCCAAAAAAGAGCTAAATAGTTTTCAAACTTTGGAGGAATTTAATAAGGAGTAGGTGATTGAATAAGCACTCCCCGGGGAAGACCATTAATGAGTATCTGTGCTCCCAAGTAACAATAAATAAAGGGATTCAAATAAACAGGAAGAGCAGTTGCTAAAATGTACTAAAAAGCTATAAATAATTCCTAGGAGTAAGGTTACATTGGTGCTTTAAAACAAAATAAACACCAGAGTGAAGAGTTATCATGTTCATACAATCTGCCATCTATTTGACTCACATAACTAGAGGAAACAGACCAAGGGGAAAAAAGACTTGTCCAGAGTCATGTCACATTATGCAGACGCCAGGGGGACCAGAATACATTTGTGCTAATACCTAATTCAGTTCCTGTCTGAATCTGTATCATACTGTCTTTTTTTCTTTAAAGACTAATCATAGGATCATAGACTGCTACTGTTGGAAGAGAACTTTTTTCTTCTAGTTTCTTATTTTGGAGATCAGAAAACTAAAGCCAGAGAAATTGACATTTTTAAAACCAGTTAATGGCCAGCTCAGGGCCCTAATTGAAAACCCATAATTTTCAGATCAGTAATTCTACTAGTTTCTCTGTGTTCCTCACTAGTAGTAGAAGTTAGTAGAAGTTAGCATTCACAAAACTGGTGATATGAAGAGTTTTTGTTAGACTTGTTAAGGCTGCTTTGTATGATTTACTCATAATAATCATTTAAACTTAAATTTTAACCAATTTGCAATCAGGATTTGCACTACTTGAGTAGTATATTCAAGGGTCAAGAAATGTTTGCTCATGTTTCCCCAAGGGTTTATTGTTGTTGTTTTTTTAATTAAGAGGATGGAGTGTAGAAACAGCTAGTTTAAACGGCAATCTAATTTACAGCATCCTTGAACTGTTTGGGATATAATCATTTGGGAACTAGGTTTTACTGACTTCTTGACATGAGTTGATGATCATCAATATCATAATTTTTGCATTTCTTTTGTAAAGATCCTTCATCTCTGCTCTGCATTTAAGAGTTTGCATTTGTTATTAGTAACCAAGTTATTAGCAGGGGCCAACAAAACTGCACTAATGTTGCAAAGGTTATGTAATGTTCCAGATGGGCACTGGACTTATCAGGGGGATCACTTCAAAGGCTGTGTAGCTGCACGACCAATGCACTGTACACCTGAAGCCGAAGTAGAATAATATTGTATGCCAACTATAAGGGGAAAAAATGCACACACACACACACACACACACACACACACACACACGCACACACACACAGCAGGAGGTGGAGTACAGCATAAGGAAAATAGTCAATGGAATTGTAACAGTTCTATAAGATGTCAGAGAGGTAATAGCTTGGGAGAGGGAGGTTATTACTTTGTGAGGGGTGTAAATGTCTAACTATTATGTTGCTTTGTACATCCGAAACTAATATTTTTTTTTTAAAGAAAGGAAAAAGAAACCTGCTTTAATAGTTCCATTTTCTCTGCTAATTATTACTTGAAGTTACACTACACTCTGAAGCATTGTTTAGCCATGCTATTTTGCATGCTCTATAGTATTTATTATTCAGTCCTTAGTTTCATTTAGGTCTGAATCGGTGAGTCCTTGGTGACTGCCCGCATGTGGCCCTGATGACAGTAAAAGGGTGTGTAATGACCTGTCCATTTCTCCCCACGAGCCCACACTGGAGCCACTTGCTGGTTGCTGAACTTACTACCATCCATTTTCATTCTCCTTCTTTTGGGCTCATGCAGTGTTCTTTTTATGAAACCTCCCCCCTTCATTCTGTCCTTGAAAATGAACTTCAGAACTATATTTCTGAAGGTCAGCACCTTTGAGAAACTTTTCCCCAAAGCTCCAAGGATGTTTGCATTTTCTTTCCCCTGTAGTCATACAGCACTTTGTTCATACTTCAAAGTCGGACAGACCTAGAATCAAGTCTTCATCGTTCCATGTACTAGCCCTGCCGTGGACTAGTTTTGTGACTCTGGCCAAGTGACCGAATCTCTCTCAGACCCAGTTAAGCCTTGTTTATGCAATGGGAACACTAATATTACCCGCCCCATAAAGTGGTGAGGATAAATGAAATAACCTAAAAAGCATGAAGCCCAGTAGCTAGCACAGGGTTAGTGAGCTATCACCATCGTTGTATGGATAGTTATATGCATCTGTATTTACATGCTTCTTAACCATCTCTCTATCTCCTGTGCAAAGTCCAGAACTTTGTCTGTAGTAAGTCTCAATAAATATATATTATCTTGAATTGAAGAGTTCGGGTTGAGATCTGGAACAGAAAGCCCCCATCTGGCTTTATATGTTCAATAGACATAGTTAATAGCGCATTTAGATATTTATTACTTAACTGAAAATAATTGAAGAAGCAGTTAACATGAAATATTTTTCTTGATAGAAGGGTTTAAAAATTTTTTTTTCTGGAGAAAACTTCCGGTAGTTCCTCTTTCTTATAAGTTTTCACGCTGGGATAGTGATAAAAGTAAAAAGAGAACTTAGGGGGGAAAATGATAAAATGTACATTAACATTTCATTAGTTCCTAAAACCACCTCTATGAAGTTGCGTGATATAGGACATGGTCTTTCTTTTAGGATAGCACCACTGTGGCACAGGGAGCTACTGTAGAACTAGTTTGCCAGGTCTCTCCATTTTCATCTCTGTGCTGTTTCTTGAAACTTAGTTATTCAATAGTAAGATAAGCCAACTGATACTCTGGAGGTAAATCATATATTTTAGAGGTGTTTTGCTAGTGGAAGTTACATAATGAATGGATTTGGTCATGACCCTGACAACCAACACACATGGTTCTCCAACTTAGAGAATAATGCTGGCTCTTGCAATAGAATATTGTATTACTTTGTGTTTGAAGCCCCCTCTTATGGGGCTCAGACTATCATTATCACTGTAGTTTTACCAGATGAGTAATTCTAATACGATTACTCATATGCTCCACTTCAACTTTATCTTTGCCTGCTTCCGTCCATCAGTTTTCTCAGATAGTAGCGGATTGAACTTTAAAACGTGCTTTGATCATCTGTTTCTTAATTCTTTTGAAAGAATAATAAATATTAGTTTATTTGTAAAAGTGACCCTTATTATTTATAAATCCAATCAATACATAAACATCTAAAGAAGCTTTAGAAAAATCATGCAAAACCACTGCACTAAGGGAAAATTAGAAAAACAGCAGAAACATTTGATGAACACAATTCCAGATACTCCCCACTCTGTGTGTGTGTGTGGATAGCAAGGGAGATAGAAAGATTTTACAAATAAGGATTTATTTATTTATTTATTATTTTTTAAAATTTTTATTGGGGAACAGTGTGTTTCTCCAGGGCCCATCAGCTCCAAGTCGTTGTCCTTCAATCTAGTCGTGGAGGGCGCAGCTCAGCTCCAAGGCCAGTCACCGTTTTCAATATTAGTTGCAGGGGGCGCAGCCCACCATCCCATGCAGGAATTGAACAGGCAACCTTGTTGAGAGCTCGCACTCTAATCACCTGAGCCATCTGGCTGCCTCAGGGATTTATTTTATACATACTATTTTAATTAAAAATTGTGTTGGTATATTTAAAATTTTACAGGTATTTGTAAGAAATAATACAAAGAAACCCCATGTATCCTCGATTTTGCTCAGTGGTTACAGTTTGCAAAATTATACATAGTATGTGCAGGAGGTAAGTTCCAAGACCCCTTAGTGGATGCCTGAAACCTTAGATAGTAGCCCTATATATATGTCACTAATGTCACAGGAGTTCCATCTTGAGTCCAAGAGAGATGTAGCCGTGTCTGGGCAACCAGTGAGGTGAATCTATTCACGTAGGTGAAAGGCACACCTGTGCCTTCTTCAGGGAGCGAGGCGTCTCTGGTGGGTAGTGAGTTGGCCCACAGGAGTCTTTCTGCCAAGGACCATGTAATGTTCTGGGAGATGACTGATACTAAGGGAAAGAGCACAGATTTGACCCAGTAACAAAGCCCGAGTAGTTGGAGGGAGTTGGAACTCTGGAAACAAGCACTGGTTGTTAATTAAAGCCATCCCAAGCCCAGCACAACCACTTGGGTACGTATCTTTGTCTTCAGGAAGGGTGAGGTTATAAGCAAAAACTGAAAGGGCTGCTTCACTCAGCTTTTAAATGGGGTGCAAGCAACACCTTTTGCCCCATCTCAGTCAGCATGTAACACAAAGGGAAAAGATCCATCATTTTCACTTCCGAAAGGACTCCTGGGTGATGGGAGCAGCAGAAGGGCAGTGGCCATGCCCAAGCACCCCATGTGGGCCACGTATCCACACAGCCGTGATGTACCCACCCAGAGGGCCATCAGCAGAGGAATAAACTACCAGTAGGAAACCTGGAGACACTGCTTTGCCTGCTGAGCCATGCTGAGCAATGCCCAGCCTATCCTGCCAAGACTCCATATGCTGAGGGGCACCAGACCCACTGTGTGCCAACCGCCATCATCCCAGCAAAGTGGGAAGGAGACTAGTACCCCGCTAAACAAGAGATGAGGAACACGGTATATAGTTACAGCAGACTTGTCCACGAGCACTGGTGAGACATACCTGTGGGGATTTACTAAGGCAACAGGAGTCCTGCATTAGCTTGTGATGACAATGAGCCCACGAAATAAGACGGCTAACATGAAGACCCCTGCAAGTGGGATGGGATGGCCCATACTGTACAGGACCAGCAGACACCATTCATGTCCTATTCCACATGAAGGCTTTCACCCCTGAGCAGAGACACTACATTCATTAATGGTGCCCTCTGGAGTTGTGCGGTGTGGACCGTGGACCAGGAGCACAACCCAAAATAGATTACCATCTGCATGTTAGCTACCTGCACATGATTTTAGTGCAATTAGCGAACTGGATAGAATAAAAGGCTGTCCCTGGTTCATGGTTTATTATCTGCATCCTAACTTAGCCTGCAAATGTTTGTCCTCTGAAGTATTTTCACATAAAATTGCATTCACATAAAAATGCTTTCAAGAATGAAATCCTATATAAGGATTTCTATTACAGGGACTAAATCCTATAAGGTTTCCCTAAAGTTTATGTGGACTATTTAGTTTAACTGATATCACTTTTAGTAACTTTTAATCAACTTTTTCTAACTCTAAGTATTTAAGAATTTTTATTTTAGGTAATACTTAAGTGTAGTTATTTGCATCTATTAATAATTTATTAGTCGCTTTGTTGGTGTCTTCAGCATCACTCAATAGAAGATTGTTTTTCATTAGAATTTAGTACTAAAATATACTAATTACTTATAGGGAAATTTTAATTTTATCAGATATTAGGACCACTTTAAAAATTCTGAAGGCTTATATCAGACTCTCAAATTCCTATAATTAGTGTTTCCAGTGATGTTCTAGAAATCATTATTTTAAAGATGGCATTACCCATTTTTAGCTATATGAAACTGACTCAAATCCTTACTTGTTTTAAAAATATTGGTACTTTTTCTTGTGATTTTATAATTGTTTTACTTAAAGAGATTCCTGAAAATGATCACGTTTGATTTTATGGGATAAAATGCTATGAATCCTTCTGATGTGATGAAATGTGAAATTGGTAG
Source organism: Rhinolophus hipposideros (assembly GCF_964194185.1). Taxonomy (NCBI): domain Eukaryota; kingdom Metazoa; phylum Chordata; class Mammalia; order Chiroptera; family Rhinolophidae; genus Rhinolophus; species Rhinolophus hipposideros. The sequence continues at coordinate 11,628,449 of NC_138047.1, read as the reverse complement.
CATAACCTATGATATTTTATTAGTTATCTATTGATGCATGTGTTAGTATGTTCGGGCTGCCATAACAAAATACCACAGACTTGGGTAGTTTATAAACAATAGAAATTGATTTCTCACAGTTCTGGAGTGTGCCATTAATTTCCATCTGAGGAAGATGGCCCCTGCCAGATCTGGCCATTGAAAAGGTTCATTGTCCCTTTTTATAATCAGCAAGTAATCTGTGGGGGCAACTTTGGTCCCCTGGAATATCTTGTTCATTAACATCCTATCACCTGATAGACTGAACATTTTTTGATGCTCTTACTGTGTAAGTCAGTTATTTATTTGAATATTTCAAAATGATGGTTTTAAAAATTCTGTCATTCCTTCCATATTCATTGACTAATGTTCTTTACAAATAAGGGATTTTTCTCATCAACAGGAATTACTACAACTTCTCCTAAAAAGTCAGAGTAAATGCTTAATTCTTTCTTTTTAATTACTAATTTCCTGAATAAAGAATTGGTTCAATAGTCACCTTCAAAAAAAAGAAAAGAAAAATGCTATGAATCCAACAAGTATATGTTCTTAAATAGAGCAAAATATAACACATTTTCCAAAAACAAAATTTTCTGAAAAATTCTGCATGTACATCTTTGGGCCTTTCTCTTAAAGACATTAGTCTTTTAAAAATTTGTGTTCTAGAGAGAAAAAATAATAATCTAAAGGATTATCAAGAGTCTTAATCTACATTATAAAAGTTGTAAGAAATAATGCAGTTTGGCCTATTTGTTTCTTTTCTTTCAAATTAGCAATAGTCTAAGATTTGACTGCATTCATTTTTAGTATTGTTGCCATGAGAAAAGACACAGTTGCATACAATTACATTTACTGTTGAATTTACTGTTGTCCTGCTTCTCACAGGAAGCAGGACACTGAGCATGGATGATACTAATTTTTTGCATCAAAGTAAGATGTACAAGATGAATATGTTGAATGGAAGGCCGAGCAATCATTTTCCCTGAGGGCCTTCACATTTTTAGTCCTCTAAATACATTTTGTCATCACATCAAAGGCCTGAGTAATAAGTATATGGAGAGTAACTTACTAGCAAATTTTGTCCTTTAAATTAGGTGAAACTTGTAACCAGCTTTCTGATGGAGAAGAGAGAAATATTCTTAAGATAGTAGTCAAGGTTTAGAGCAGAATTTTTCAGTCTTTGAGTAGAATTCAGAATGACATTCCTCTCATTCCTTACTGCCAGGCACGTACAGCCTTATCTCTGGCTGCTCAGCTGTCCTAATCTTGTTTGCTTCTCCATTTAGTTTTGTAATCTCTGCAAAAAAAAAAAAAAAATGCTGTATATAACAGGATTTTTAGTTTTGGAAGATTATGATTCACTTTGAAGTTAGATTTTTATACATTTATATAAATACAGCTGGGTTGTTTGTGGTTTTTTTTAAGTGAAAATAAAGTCAAAATGCTATGTTTTATCAAAAAGAAGGGAAGGGAAATAAATATGTAACTCTGGCTATTCCAGTCTTGGGAATTTAAATTAAAGTAGAATGTTATTATTTTATGGTTGATTCTTATATAGATTTGACTGTACCACAAGTTCCCCTCAAAAACTTATGTGTGTGTGTGTGTGTGTGTGTGTGTGTGTGTGTGTGTGTAAAATACTACCTAGGCAGCCCAGCCTAAAATGTGGGTGTTGTTCTTTGTCCATGGATGATAGTGTAATTCCGCTGTATGTATTCAAATAAGGTGGAAGGAGGTCTTGAATTCTTTTGGAGCAATATTAAATTTGATATGCCAATTAAATATGAAAGTAGTTACAAGTGGGCAGTTGAATATAGGAGTCTGGACTTCAGGGGGGATGTCCATGTAGAGATAATTTTATAAGTCATTTGCTTATGGAGGTATTAGGTTAGTGCAAAAGTACTTGCGGTTTTTGCAGTTATTTTTAACCTTTTGAACCACAATTACTTTTGCACGAACTTCATATTTGATGCCATGGCACTGATGAGGCCACTGAAAGTGTTTAGAAAAAGAAGTGAGGGCGTCTAGGGCAGAGCTCTGGGAGATATCAACATTTGGGAACCCAGCCCTAGTCAGAGGGAGTGTGGTTCTCTATGAAGGAAGAAAGGGGGAATGTGGTCTGTTGCAAGCCACGTGAATGAAGTGTTTCAAGAAGGACATAATAGTCATCTCTGCCAGATAGTGCTGAAAATTCAGGAAAAATACAGTGACGCTGAATTTGGACACGCGAAGTTCTTCAATGAACTTAACAAGAGCCATCTCAGCAGGGTGGGATAGAGGGAAGCCCCAGCCTGGAGGGATTAAGGAGAGAGGTGAGGAGAGGAAGGAGAAAGAGGGAATATGAACTACAGCTGTAAAAGGAGGAGAAATGAGGCCAGTAGTGAAGGGATGGAGGGTAACAGGAGAGATTGTTCCAAGATGGGAGATGCTAGAGCCCATTTGAATGCTGATAGAGGGAGAAGTTGGCGATGCACATAAGAGAGCATCTTACAGCAGTGAGTTCTGGAGAAAGCAAGAGTTCAATAGAAGAGTGGGCTTCTGCTCAGAGCAGGGACAGTTTATCCATGTAACCAGAAAGAATAAGGTGACACAAAGATAAGATTCTACCGACTTGTATAAAAAATATGTACAAACAAAAAGAAAGCACACAAGGAAACATCAAAATGTTAATAGGGATCATCTCTTGGTGATGGAGTTATAGGTGATTTTCGTCTTACATTTTTTGGCATTTTTCAATTTTTTTTAACAAGTCATGGATATTATTTTTATACTTGGAATAAAGTGAATGTAGTCAGGATAATCACACACACTCTCTATTGACCCTTCATTCCTTGAAAAGGCAAACTCTATAAAACTCCCCAGACATGTTTGTTCTGAACCAGATCAATTTTCTGTAATGATGCTTGTCCTACAGATTCTCACTGTGGCCCTGGTAATGTAGCAATACCTACTGAAGGAACTGTCCCATTCCCTCTCTGCAACAAAATTCTACTTACAGAAATTGTCTTCTCTGTTCTCTTACTTTTCTCTCAGCTAAGATTGGGGAAAAGAAAGATGTTAGGAACTCTTGACAAATGGAGAATAACCATCAAATACTCTTGCAAACACGGATATCAATTTTATTTCAACATCTAAAACCAAGTCCCTATTTAAAATAATAAACAGAGAAGTCACATTCAAAGCAGAAACAGACAAGATTTCCCAGTGGGAACATTTTTCTTCAGTCTCTACATAACTGATTCCGTTTTAAGAGCCCACAGGCACACTTTGACGCTGTCTGGAACCACCTCAAAGGGGATTACCAGATGGTACATGTTTCTTAAAATTCTCTAATAACCATAATAAAATCATTCTTTTTAGTAGGTGATATTGTGCCTATTGTCCAAATCATTAACAAAGGATCATATACTACTTCTTGATGCAGGCTGCTTCTTAGTTATAAATCAACTTCTATGCTAGAGAATAACGTTTCTTTTATTCTGTTTCTTGAATAGGTAACCCATGCATAGTGAAATAGTGCAAAAATAGTCATTGAAAAATAGTCTCCTTCTCACCTATGTCCTTTCCCAAAGGCAACCAATGTATGTAGTCTCATGTATATTTCTAAATATATTCTATTTATGTACAAACAAATAACTAGAACATTCATGGAAAATGTAAAAGCCTCTTTTAGTGTTTAATTCAATCATTTAATACTCTTTGTCACTTTACCAAAAACATCAAGGATAGTCAGAGAGGCCTGTAACTGTCAGAGAGGCCTGACAGTTACAGGTCAAAGGGAATTTAATATTTTTCTGAAATAAGAGCGTAAGAGATCGGGTTAGAGATTCAATGTTCAAAACAATTGATTTCTATATCTCTTCCTTCAGCATATCAATTTATATTAATTGAGATCTAACCTGTTCTGCAACTAGGTTGTAATTTTTTTAATGTAGTACTTAGCATTTCATGGTTTGTTTTCTTAAAACAATTTCACTCTCCTGGTCATAATGCATACATTAACCTTTAATACACTTATTTTTACAAAAGTACTCTCTATGGAGTGAACCACCAATCGTCAATAGTGGCTGGTCTCCCTCACCTCCAGATCCTTCTCTTTCCCCCAGCTCGCTTGCATGTCAGAGAGTCAGCAAACTATGACTTACAGGCTAAAGTTGTCCTGCTGCCGATTTTTGTAAATGAAGTTTTATTAGAACTCAGTCATGCCTGTTTGTTTATGTATTATCTATGGCTGCTTTCACATCATAATGACAGGTTGAGTAGTGGTGACACAGATCATATGACCTCAAAGCTGAAAATTCTTATTTATTTGACTCTTTACAAAAAGTTTGCCAATCCCTATCCTACAGCATGGAATCTTAGTCATGTTAATGAATGGGCAAAAGCATTAGAGACAAGAAAAATCAAGAAGTGATTTTAAATGCAGCAATAACAAAATTATAATGATACAGAGTATACTATAGGAACATGCTAATTTTGTACAAAATCCCTTGGTGTTCATTTATTCCATAAGCTTTACTACTCACATGGAGAAAATAGTAGGGAAACAACTAGTATAGAGATTTAAAATAAATTAAGGAAGATACTAACATAGGTACAGATTTTCACCTGCTTCCACATACAGATGACTCTTGAATAACACAGGTTTGAACTGTGTGGGCTCGTTATACATGGATTGTTTTCAATAAATACATAAAGTATTGTAAATGTATTTTCTCTTCTTTATGATTTTCTAAATAACATTTTCTTTTCTCTAGCTTACTTTATTGTAAGAATATAGTGTATAATACATATAACATACAAAATATTTGTTAATCGACTATATTATTGGTAAGGCTTCCGGTTAACAGTAGGTTATTAGTAGTTAAGTTTTGGGGCATTATATGCAGCGTTTTTGTTTTTGTTTTGTTTTGTTTTGTTTGAGTTTCTAAGTATCCCATCTTCTTTAATTAAAATTTATTGGGGTGACAATTGTTAGTAAAATTACATAGGTTTCACGTGTACAATTCTGTAATACATCATCTATGTATCACACTGTGTGTTCACCACCCAGAGTCAGTTCTCCTTCCATCACCACATATTTGACCCCCTTTACCTTCTTCTGTATACACAATGGAATATTACTCTGCCATAAGAAAAGATGAAATAGTGCCACTTGCGACAACATGGATGGATCTTGAGATTATTATGCTGAGCGAAATAAATCAGACAGAAAAAGTCAAGAACCATATGACTTCACTGATATGTGGGATATAAAACTGAAAGCAACAAAGGAACAAGATAAAGAAACAAAAACTCATAGACACAGACAACAGTTTACTGATTACCAGAGGGTAAGGAGGGAGGGGGTTTTTAACTTCATGTTGGGGGTGGGGGTTCAGCACCCCTAACCTCCATGTTGTTCAAGGGTCAACTATGTTACTTTTCCAACTTCATCCTTCTAGCATTGCTACAAATTTTATAAACATGATCTGTACAGTTCCAATTAATGCATATCTCTGAGGATTTATGTATGAAAGGGGAAGGGCTCTGTGAATGAAAAGGGCAATTAAAAGTGTATTGGGGGCTGGGTGATTATCGCGTCTGTCACTACAGCCATTGCCAGAGTTGGTCTACTGACCTAACTGCCTTCCCCACCATCATTTCAAAACTGCACACTTGACCGAAGGGGTCAAACTGCAGATAAATAAAAATTATTTTTCCAAGGCACGTCAATGACAGCCTGTACTCCCATTGGTATACTACCAGTTGTGACTTTGTTACTAGAATTTAAAGATGGAGAATGAAACTAAAATAAAACCATTGATTAGATTCATGTTTAACAAAGGATTGCAAGACTGCCCCAGTGGCTCCTGGATTGTGTTAGAAGATAGAGCTTGATATTTACAAGGGTATATTTAACCAAAGTAAAAGCAAATAAAGCTGTTGTATTACAGTAGTGCAACTGAATACTAAAGATAAAAATTTAACATCGAACAGCAATAGTTGTTTCTTTTTTCAATGTGTAGAACTGCAATACAACTGAAGCTGTAATAACCATGCCTGAGGGTATTCGTGACCTTTGACAACACAGAAAGAAAATATTTATAGTCTGAAACTATGTCTCTCCAGTATTATAGAGTAAATGAAAAATATAATCTGGCTAACAAGCTGTACTTTTCACAAGACAAAAGTCTTACAGAAGGATTCTGACTTTGCTTTCTCCAAGTCGTACAGAAATTTAATATTGAATAAAGTAACAAGAATAGAAACCAATTCTATAAAATCAAGGCAAAAGGAAAATGTTACAAGTATAAAATTATCTTGAAACATATATGTTATATATATATTATATATAATGTTACACATTATATATAATATATATTTATTTTTCTTTCAGCATTTCAATTATTTATAACTAGAGTTAAAAAATAAAATGTCCAAAAAATAAAAATAGACAAAAAATAAAATAAAAAGTAAAATGAATAATAAATAAATAAAATAAAATAAAATAAAGTGTCTTTGATCCCGCAGTAGATGAATGTTTAGTAAAAGCAAAATATTCACTTCGTTACCCCAGAAATATAGTTTGAGCTCTTACCATTTGTGAGAATCCAGTCTAGGAGTTTGGGATGTATCAGTCAACAGATGTAATAAAAAATAAAAACCCTGTTCCATACCATGGTGCTTCCATACCAATGGGAAAACCCAGACAATAAATATGATAAATTGGTAAATGATGTCGTATAATAGATGGTCATGAATGCTACAGAAAAAATATAGAGCAAGGTAAATTGGATGGGGAGTCCTGGGTTGGCGGGTGGAATGGAATTGTAATGTTAAAAGGAGGGGTCAGCTCAGACCTCACAACAGACGGAGGTATGTATATTCGGCTCTCCAGGCAGAGGAAAGAGTCAAGGTGGACCTCTGAAGCAGACATGTGCCAGGAATAGGGGCACTGCCAGGAGTGAGTCAGGGGACAGTGTTAGGAGATAAGGTCTGAAACAGTCGGGTAGGGATGGGATCAGATTACATGGGACCCTTTTCTGAATGACATACACTGGAGGGTACTGACCAGAGAGTGACATAGCTGATTTATGTTATAAAAAGATCATACTCACTATTTGCAATAACCTGAGTCAAAAATAATGGGGGCTTAAAAATCAGGGTGATAAGCAGTAGAGGTTTTATCTCAGAAATAAACATTGAAGGTTTTATTAAATACTCTTTCTGTTTAGGATTTAAGAGATCAGAATATTGTTCAGTTGTAAGAAATCCTCTTTTTTACCCAAGTATCGAGTCAGCAGTCCATGGCAAACTTTCTGTACTGTTCTTACATATGATCTGTAGCTTTTATGACATCTGATTTTTTTTTCTCCTGTCTGTTTCACGGTTCCTAACCCCAGTCACCTCCGTCTCAATCAGTGGCACCATTATCTCCTCAGTAGAGATGGAGAGATGGAAAGAAATGGACATTTAAGAAGTTTTAAGGAGTTGCAAACAACATAATTTGGTGAGGGGGTGGATATAGCAGGCAAGGGAGATAGAGATTTCTGGAGATTTCTGATATGTGCCACTAATTAGATGTGGTGTCGGTCAATGAGATGAGAAACGCTGGAGGGGTTCCAGGCTTTGCTGTGGAAGATCATGCTTTGCTTTTTGGAAAGTTGGGATTTACTCGCATTTAAGACATCTGTATTTCTCAGTAATCACGCCTTCCCCCGACCTAGTTTCCTCAGCCCCCAACCTCTTGCACTTTAGCACTCTACCTTCTGGTACGTCATCACTGTCCTGGGGCACATGCACTGCAATGGTCGCTTTACACAGGCTATTCTTTCAAATCTGACCTCGCACCACCCCATATATGAATACTCTTCCTCAGCTGATGGAACCCTCCTCTTTACTTAACCACCAAGATTAAATGCTAAACTACCAAGAACCATTCTTAGTTCACCAGAATGGAATTATTTCCTCCTTGCTGTTTCCACAACAATTTTTACTTCCGTTTCATCACTTGCCATATGCCTTGTATTGTTTGAAATCTAATCTCTCATTAGATTAAAACTCAGTCAAATGCAGGGTTTGGATATTATTTCACATACAGTAATCCCTCAGCACGTAGGGCAGTGCCTTGCACATAGCAGGGTCTCAATAAATATTGTTGGATTGAATTGCACATTTAGGTTTTTATTAAAATCACACCAGAATATTCTAAAGAAAATGCCCTTCCAAAATCTGTAGCTGTCACTTCCTATAAATGTGTGTGTTTTAAACTATAAAAAAAAAATCTGCATTACAGTTCTGTCTGGTACTTGGTATGTAGTTAAATCTAACAAATAATGTATGCATACTTTAAAAAATTGTTTGATACTGGAAAAATGAAAGTTAACCAGAACAATAATCAGTCATGATTGATTAGATATCCACAAGTGTATAAAATTATAGAAGCATGGAAACAACCAAAATGCCCATCGGTAGATGACTGGATCAAGAAGCTGTGGTACATTTATACAATGGAGTATTACGCAGCCATAAAGAAGAAAGAAATCTTATCATTTGCAGCAACATGGATGGATCTAGAGAACATTATGTTAAGTGAAATAAGTCAGAAAGAGAAAGACAAGTACCATATGATCTCACTTATATATGGAATCTAAAGAAAAGACTATGTGAATGAACTAATCAGAGACAGTTTTGGGGACGCAGAGAAAAAACCGAGAGTTGTTAGAGGGGTGGGGGGGGTGGGGATAAGGGGAAAGGTGAAGGGATTTGGAAGCAGCTGGTAACCACAAGATGGCCTCAGGGTTTTTTTTGAAAATTAATTTGGGGAAGGTATTCTGTAATGTTGTAAAGATTTTGTTGGGTATCCGATGGACATGCGTCCTATTTGGGAGACCACCTCAGGGATACTGTGGATACCTGATCATGGTATTGTACACCAGAAGCTAAACATTAATGAATGCCAACTATAATTTTATATATATAATGTGATGGTTCAGTGTGAGGTCGGAGGGATAGTGGATGGGGGGAGGGGGTTCACAGTGTGAGGGATATAAATGATGAACGTCTAAGTATTACCTTGTTTTGTACACCTGAAACTAATAAATAAATAAATTAATTATAAAAAAAACAAAAAACAAAAAACAAACAAAAAAAAAGCTTTAGGAGGATGATCATATTACATTCATTTTTGAGTCTCTCTACATTTCAATGAGGTATGAAATACATGTATTTACAAAATAAATCCTTGGTAGCCGATGTTGAAAAGAATTGTATCTGAAAGAAATTCTAAGATTATTTTGTCACAGTAAAGTTGTAAACAAAATTTTAATTATCTCACACCTTGTATAGATTATTAAACTCATTAAATGTTTTCTGTATGTTTTAACTAGAATTAACTAGATTAACACAGTATGTTAAAGACGCATTATGCTTTAAGCAGCCTTCTAAAGAAATAAACAATTTGACTTAACCTGTAAAAAAAAAAAAAATTATAGAAGCATTTTAGATGTTCTTGTGAAAATATACTTACTCATTTTAAGAAATACCCGATATTGCACTAAGAAAAATCATTTAAAGCTATTACTTACCCAAATAAACTCCACAGGATTCAGTTTGTTTCAGATAAACATGGATATCATATTAACATAATGATGAAGATTGGACTAGACATCTTTCTTCAAAAATAATCATGTATTCATCCTACACATATTTATTGAGTACCTACTATGTCCCAGCGACTGTTGTAGGTGCTTGGGAAACATTAGTGACCAAAAAAGACATGTAAGAAGATATAAAGTATATCTATAATTGCTGATTCTTGTTTTATTTTAATTCACAGAATATGCTTTAGTTTTTCTTAATCATTCATTACAATTTTTTTTAAATTAAAGTTTATTGGGGTAATAATTGTTAGTAAAGTTACACAGGTTTCAGGTGTACAATTCTGTATTACATCATCTATAAATACCATTGTGTGTTCACCACCCAGAATCAGTTCTCCTTCCATCACCATATATTTGATCCCCCTTACCCTCATCTATCACCCCTTATCCCCCTTACCTTCTGGTAACCACTAGACTATTGTCAATACAATTTTAATAGCTTTTAAAGTGTTTAACTAATGGAGAAAACTCTTATAAACCAATTTTATGTACCTGAATTAACTATGCATATTTTATGTATTTTCAAAACCCACATGAACAAATATAGCTATGTTAATTAGTCGAGTAGTATTTTAAGCAATAGCTGGTTGTACCGCCTTGATTTTAACATATTCTTCTTCAGAAATGGATCTGTCCAGACATAGTAGTCCTAGCTGACTGAGATTATCTTAACTTTTAATATGTTTATTATTAAATCTTCCATCAGATTGTGTTCCCCATGTGAGCGGGGCCTTATCCGTTGTCTTAAGGGTTTTACCCCAGCTCCTAAACAGTGCGTGAAACAAATTAGATGCTCCAGAAATTTAAATGTTGTTAAATGAATGAATGAAGTAGTAGATGTTGAAACATATACAATTTAAGGTTCTACCGTGTGTGCGGGGGGGGGGGGGGGGTGAGGTTAGGGGTGGTGGTGCTGGTGGTAGTGGTGGTGGTGCTGGTGGTAGTGGTGGTGGAGGAGAAGTCTAACAGATCAGAACAAGAATGGAAATGTCACATTAATCACCTGGCTCACTGAATTTTGCCACAAGGCTGGACCCATCACATACTTGCTGACCTCACTTTTCACAATCCTTAAAATTAAAGGAAATTGGACTGCATTATATTTAACTGTTCTTCTCACTCTTACATCCTATGATCTTCGATAGGGTTAATTGTGTAGATTTTTAAAGGCTAATTTTAAACCTGAACAATAATACTATGGATGCAACTAATCATGCCACTTGAAAGAGGAAAAATGTGAGTCAATGTGAGTCACTCACTAGTGCTACTTTGTCATGGTAGGTATCACTATCTTTTTTCTTTTTTCTTTGGCCTGTTTTCCATGATGTTTAAGGCCCAACCAAGTGACAGCAACACTGACCATACTTTCCAGAGCCTCCATTTGTCTACCAGTAATTGGTGATGCAGAAATACAGTTATGGGAGAAATACAAATAGGCAATTCCAGTCCCAGGAGGCTTCTCCAGTTAACTTGACCTCAACCATGAACCAGCGACAGACAGGAGGAAAGTTTGCTGCAACCAAGGTGTGCTGGACAACCGGGTACCTTTTTACCACGTTCCTCCAGCACCTGACAAGGCTTCCATACTGTGGCCTGTAAAATCAGCCTTGAACACTGCAGTGAGAAGAGCGAGGGAAAAAAAGAAAGAATGGTTTGCCTCATTTCCCAATGTCTGATACAATGCATAATTTCTGCTGAGATACTACCATCAGGGTGTGTACAGGATTTAATAAATATAATGAAATTCTCCAAAAACGATGTTCATGAATCCTTCATCAGCAAGACCTGGGTACAGATTCTTCTCACTGTCTGCTCAGTTGATACTGAGTCCAGAGTCATGCATTTACAATTCATGTTTGTTGAGAACAGAGGAGATATCTATGGAACAAGAAGAGAATGAAGAAGACAACTAAATATAAAGTAAATACAAATTTAAAATGTAATTAAATATAAATGAAAAGTAAATGTTAAATATAAATATGAAGTAAATGAGGACTGAACCCATGACCATAGAACTAATAATGATAATAATAGTTCAAATTAGTAAACGTAGGAGGCATTGAATGGATTACTTTACGTATATTATATAATTAAATTTCACAACAGCCTCATGAAAAAGGCTATTAACCTTTCTGTTTATATCTGAGGAAGCAGAATCAGCTACTTGCCCAAGGGCAAGGAAGTGGCAGAACCACTTAATTGGAATAATAATAGCTGTTATATTAAGCATTTCCATATGCCCATTCTAATTCAGCATTTTACATGAAACAATCCATTTTATTTATCCTCACAAAATTTTTTGTTTTTTGAGCTGAGCATTGTAATTCTAGAGCCTCTGCTGTTAACTATTACTTTGGTGTCATTAATACCACGACCTAAATAGAGGAAAGGATTTATACAGCTTCAGAAGTAACTTTTGATTTTCCATGTTACTGTCTTGGAATTTTTTTTTTAATTTATTGGGGTGACAATTGTTAGTAAAATTACATAGATTTCAGGTGTACAATTCTGTATTACATCATCTATAAATCCCATTGTGTGTTCACCACCCAGAGTCAGTTCTCCTTCCATCACCATATATTTGATCCCCCTTACCCTCATCTCCCACTCCCCACTCCCTTTACCTCTGGTAACCACTAAACTATTGTCTGTGTCTATGAGTTTTTGTTTCTCATTTGTTTGTCTTCTTCTTTTGTTGTTTTTGGTTTGTATACAACATATCAGTGAAATCATATGGTTCTCTGCTTTTTCTGTCTGACTTATTTCTCTTAGCATTGTACTCTAAAGATCCATCCATGTTGTCACAAATGTTCCTATATCATCTTTTCTTATCGCTGAATAGTATTCCATTGTGTATATGTACCACAACTTCTTTATCCATTCATCTATTCGAAGAACATTTTGGTTGTTTCCACGTGTTGGCTACTGTAAACAAAGCTGCAATGAACATTGGAGTACACGTGTCTTTATGTGTAAATGTTTTCAGATTTTTTGGGTAGATACCCAGGAGAGGGATTGCTGGGTCATATGGTAATTCTATTCGTAATTTTTTGAGGAACCTCCACACTGCCTTCCATAGTGGCTGCACCAGTCTGCATTCCCACCAACAGTGTAGGAGGGTTCCTTTTTCTCCACAGCCTCTTTAACACTTGTTACTATTTGTCTTGTTAATGATAGCCATTCTGACTGGGGTGAGGTGATATATCATTGTGGTTTTTATTTGCATTTCTCTGATGATTAGTGATGTTGAGCATTTTTTCCTATGTCTATTTGCCATTTGTATGTCCTCCTTGGAGAAATGTCTCTTCAGGTCCTCTGCCCATTTTTCAATTGGGTTGTTTGTTTTTTTGTTGTTGAGTTTCATGAGTTCCTTGTATATTTTGGATATTAGCCCTTTATCACAGGCACTGTTTGCAAAAATCTTCTCCCATTCAGTTGGTTGCCTCTTTATTTTTTGATGGTTTCTTTTGCTGTACAGAAGCATTTAAGTTTCATATAGTTCCATTCATTTATTTTAGCTTTTACTTCCCTTGCCTTTGGAGTCAAATTCATAAAATGCTTTTTGAACCCAAGGTCTATAAGTTTAGTACCTATGTTTTCTTCTATGCAGTTTATTGTGTCGTGTCTTATGCTTAAGTCTTTGATCCATTTTGAATTAATTTTGGTACATGGTGACAGATAGCAGTCCAGTTTCATTCTTTTGCACATGGTTATCCAATTCTCCCATCACTATTTATTGAAGAAGTCTTTCCTCCATTGTACGTTTTTAGCTTCTTTGTCAAAAATTATCTGTCCATATTTCTGTAGTTTTATTTCTGGGTTCTCAATTCTATTCCATTGGTCTATGTGTCTGTTTTTCTGCCAATACCATGCTGTTTTGATTATTGTAGCCCTGTAGTACAAGCTAAAGTCAGGGAGTGTGATACCTCCAGTATTGTTCTTTCTTCTTAAGATTGCTTTGGCTATTCGGGGTCTTTTGTGGTTCCAAACAAATCTGATGATTTTTTTGTTCTATTTCTTTAAAAAATGCCATTGGGATTTTGATGGGGATTGCATTAAATCTGTATATTGCTTTGGGTAATGCAGCCATTTTAACTATGTTGATTCTTCCAATCCATGAGCGTGGAATGTCTTTCCATTTCTTTGTGCCTTCTTGTAAAATGTCTTATTTCTTTCAAAAATGTCTCAGTTTTCAGCATATAGGTCCTTCACATCCTTGGTTAAGTTTATTCCTAGGTATTTTATTCTTTTTGCTGCAATTGCAAAAGGAATTGTATTTTGTATTTCTTTTTCTGAGATTTCATTGTTAGTATATAGGAATGCAATGGACTTTTGTATGTTGATTTTGTAGCCAGTAACTTGACTGTATTCGTTGATTGTTTCCAATAGCTTTTTGGTGGAGTCTTTAGGATTTTCTATATATAGCATCATGTCATCTGCAAAGAGTGACAATTTAACTTCTTCATTCCCAATTTGGATGCCTTTTATTTCTTTCTCTTGCCTGATTGCTCTGGCAAGGACTTCCAACACTATGTTGAAAACCAGAGGTGATAGGGGAAAGCCCTGTCGTGTTCCTGAACGTAGAACAAAGGGCTTCAGTTTTTCACCATTAATTGTGAGATTAGCTGAGGGCTTGTCATATATGACCTTTATTACGTTAAGCTATTTTCCTTCTATACCTATTTTATTAAATGTTTTAATCATAAATGGATGTTATATTTTCTTAGATGCTTTTTCTGTATCAATTGATACAATCATATGATTTTTGTCCTTTATTTTGTTTATGTGATATATCACATTGATGGATTTGTGGATGTTGAAATATCCTTGTGCCCCGGGGATGAACCCCACTTGGTCGTGATGAATAATCTTTTTAATGCATTGTTTTATTCGATTTGCTAGAATTTTGTTTAGGATTTTTGCATCTGTATTCATCAGAGATATTGGTCTGTAGTTTTCTTTTTTTGTGTTGTCCTTGCCAGGTTTTGGTATCAGGGTAATGTTGGCCTCATAAAATGAGTTAGGGAGTACTGACTGTCTCTTCTTCAGTTTTTTGGAAAAGTTTGAGCAGGATTGGTATTAGATCCTGTTTGAAGGTTTGGTAGAATTCACTAGTGAAGCCATCTGGTCCCGGACTTTTGCTTTTGGGAAGGTTTTGGATGACTGATTCGATTTCGTTACTGGTGATCGGTCTGTTTAGATTTTCCAGTTTGTCATGGTTCAGCCTTGGAAGGCTATATGTTTCTAAGAACTTGTGCATTTCTTCTAGGTTATTGAATTTGGTGGCATAGAGTCCTTCATAGTATTCTTGGATGATCCTTTGTATTTCTGTGGTGTCCGTGATAACTTCCCCTTTTTCATTTCTGATTTTGTTAATTAGTGTCTTCTGTCTTTTTATCTTAGTGAGTCTAGCCAACGGCTTGTCAATTTTGTTAATCTTTTCAACAAACCAGCTCTTTGTCACATTAATTTTTTCTATTGTCTTTTTGTTCTCTATTTCATTTAGTTCTGCTCTGATTTTTGTTATTTCCTTTCTTCTGCTGACCTTGGGTTTCACTTGTTCTTCTTTTTCTAGTTCGTTAAGGTATAACGTGAGGTTACTTATTTGGGATTCTTCTTGTTTCTTGAGATAGACCTGTAATGATATAAATTTTCCTCTTAAAACTGCTTTCGCTGCATCTCAAAAATTTTAGTAGGATGTATTTTCATTGTCATTTGTTTCTATGAATCTTTTGATCTCTCTTCTAATTTCTTTTTTGACCTAGTCGTTCTTTAAATGTATGTTGTTTAATCTCCATTTATTTGTGTTTTTTCCTGCTTTCTTTTTGCAGTTGATATCCAATTTCAAAGCCTTGTGATCAGAGAATATGCTTGGTATGATTTCAATTCTTCTTAAATTTGCTGAGGCTGGCTTTATGTCCCAATATATGGTCTATCTTTGAGAATGTTCCATGTACACTAGAAAAGAATGTATAGTCTGATGTTTTAGGATGATGTGCTCTATAAATGTCAATGATGTCCGTTTCATCTAATGTGTCATTTAGGGCTGCTATTTCGTTATTTATTTTCTGTTTGGATGATCTATCCATAGCTGTCAATGATATATTTAAGTCCCCTAGTATAATTGTGGTTTGGTCAATTTCTCCCTTTAGTTCTGTTAGTAGTTGCTTGATATATTTCGGTACTCCCTGATTGGGGCATAAATATTGATGACTGTTATGTCTTCTTGTTGTATAGTCCCCTTTACCATTATGAAATGTCCATCTTTGTCTCTTGTTATTTTTTTCACCCTGAAGTCTGTTTCATCTGATATAATTATGGCTACACCTGCTTTTCTCTGGGTACCATTTGCTTGGAGTGTCAATTTCCACACTTTCACTTTGACACTATGCTTGTCCTTGTAGCTGAGATGTGTCTCTTGGAGACAGCATATGGTTGGGATTACTTTTTTGATCCAGTCTGTGTCTTTGGATTGCCTACTCTGTGCCTTTTTATTGGTGAGTTCAGTCCATTTACATTTAGGGTGATTATTGATACTTGAGTATTTCCTGTCATTCTATCTTTAGGTTTCTGGTAAGGCCGTGTCTCCATTGTTTCTTTGCCTTTTTGTTGTTGTCTATTATTTCCGTGTGGTGGTATTCTATGATGTTTCCCTCTGTTTCTTTTTTTATTACAGTATATATTTCAGTTCTGGATTTTTGTTTTGAGTGTTTACCCTTAAGATTATGTAAAAGAAAGTTTGATATTTAGAGTATTCCATTTTCTTCAGCACGCTTACTTTCTCCATTCCCATATTTCGGTTCAGGCCTTTACTCTCCCCCTTTTTATGTTTTGGTTGCCACAAATTGTCCTTGTTGGTGGTGGTCGAATAGCCTCCTTTAGTATTTCTTGTAGTACAGGTCGTGTATGAGAAAATTCCCTCAGCTTCTGGATGTCTGGAAAGGTCTTTATTCCTCCTTCATATCTAAAGGATAGCTTTGCTGGATATATTATTCTTGGCTCATAATTTCTCTCTTTCAATAGTTTGAATGTTTGGTTCCGTTCCCTCCTGGCTTGTAGAGTTTCTGCTGAAAAATCTGATGATAATCTAATGGGCTTTCCTTTGTAGGTTACCGTCTTGTTTTCCCTGGCTGCCTTGAGGATTCTTTCTTTGTCATTGATTTTAGACATCTTTCATGCAATGTGCCTTGGAGAAGGCCTGTTGGGATTCAGGTAATTAGGTGTTCTATTTCCTTCTTGGATTCGAGGATCCAGTTCTGTCCACAAGTTTGGAAAGTTCTCATCAACAGTTTGTTTGAATATGTTCTCTGTTCCCTTCTCTCTTTCTTCTCCTTCTGGTATGTCCATTATTCTTATATTGCTTTTTCTGATGGAGTCAGAAAGTTCTTGTAGAGTTCTTTCATTTCTTTTAAGTCTCAAGTCTCTGTCTTCTTCCTTCTGTGTAATTTCCAGGTTTCTATCTTCGATGCCACTGATTCTTTCCTCCATCTCGTCAACTCTACTACCTAAGCTGGTTATTTCATTCTTAATTTCTTCTACTGAGTTCTTAATCTCCAGAAATTCCATTTGGTTATTTTTTAAAATTTCAATCTCTTTCATAAAATGCTCATGTTGTTCTTTGGTTACGTTTCTGAGTTCATTAAACTGCATTTCTGTGTTTTCTTGCATCTCGTTGAATTTTTTCAGAACTGCAATCTTGAATTCTCTGTCATTTAAGTCACATATTTCCATATCTGTAAATTCCTTTTCTGGAGACTTTTCACTTTCTTTCTGAACTGTCTTGTTGCCTTGGTTGTTCATGGCATTTACTGATTTATTATTTCTCTTGCTAGACATCTGCAGGAGTGGCTTTTGCAACCGATTGATAGGAAGAGGTCTTTCTTTTGTTTTCCAGTACTTGTTGGTAGAATGTTTTATTTTCTCTCCGACTGCAGCCTTTTTTTTCTCTCTGACAGAGTAGTGCTATGTTTTCTCTGCACTATTCTAGCTTCTCACACAATGTGGGGATTCCCTGGGAGACGGGCTTCTCAACTCTGTTAATAGTTCGCCTGCGTCACAGGGCGCAGTGTCCATGTGGGTATGCAGAAAGCTTTTGAAGTTTTAAAGCTCTTCCTGCACCAGATTCAGAGCCCGTATGTTTCACCAGTTCTGTTTACTCCTTCAGAGATCTGCCCAGATCTGTGGGGCCAGGGGCAGGGTGAGTTCTTAGTGGTGGCCCAGAGCAATGGCAGTGACCACCACCACAGCCGGTCCTGCTTCCACAGCTTCCTCCCATTTGCCGGAACTAGTTGGGCTGCGAATCTGTATCTGCAGTCTACAGTTCTCAGAACAGCAAATATTCTGTTCTTTTGATCTGACACTGCTACTGTTCCACTTCTAGCACTGGGCCAGTGGGGGCGGGGCAAGCTTTGGGAGGCAAGAGATGGGGCGGCTAGTCTCAGTGCCTGAGGCTTCCATTCTCTGATCGGCAGTGAGGGCTTAAATCACCGTCTTCAGCCTTTCTTCCCTCAGTCTTTTTTCCAAGGTTTCTGTCGTGAGCGTTGGGTTCAGCCGTGTTTATGCTGCCCCCTCAGCCCTGTGGGCCGTAAGCGGAGCCCTAGCAGTCCGAGTTCTTCCGTCTTCCGCAACTGCGGTAGTTCCGGGATGCAGCGAGCTCGGAGCACTGAGCTAGGTCTGTGTCCTGCGCTTGCGTGGCTCCGTCTCTGCACTTCTCCCTTCTCTCCTCCCTTGCTTGCACAATTCGCCCACCTTTAGGTGAATTCAGTATGGGCTTCTTCATATTGTCTGTCTGCTGTGCAGGGATTCCTTTGTGGAGTTATTGTTGTTCTATTAGTTGTAAATTCTAGGGGAGCTTTACAGAGGCTCATCTCACGCCGCCATTTTGATCACACAATTGCTGTCTTGGAATTTAAGGTCTAATAATTTGTCAGTCAATCCCTAATCTTCCCTGACTTTATGTTCCTCATTGCCACCTTGTTGGCCATGCCCCATTCCTTCAGCCCCTCCATCCTTTAATTAGAATGCAATATTAATAAAGGAACCATACTCTAGAGTAGGGCCAACATATCTTCACAATTACCCCAGTAAATTCAGTATCAGTAGTAAAAGCTACTTTTTCAAAGTCATAGAAAATGACTCTACAATTTCTCTTCAGAATGAACCACTCATCTGTACCCTAGGTAATACATGTTTCAGTACACAAATTTATCAAACCCTTTAGGTCGACAAATTTTTAAATTCCAGGATTGGAAGATGCAACAGAGATTATATGATTAGCAATTTGGATATCCTTGATCTAGATAAGCTGGTTATTAGCTTTCAACATTTTTTGGTGATAACATGTTTTTTAGGAAATGATGATAGTAATAGAAGTGAAGGGTTTTTTCCCAATGGAAAAAGTCATTTACTGAAATTGAAATAGACAAGCCTGCAATCTTTGTGTTATAAGATTACCATCGTAATATCCCGTGGTATCTTATTTGCAGTGTTCTGTTTATTGAGTTTCAGGAGTTCTTTATATATTACACATATTAATCTTTTGTCCATCATACATATTGCAAATATTTTTCCCATTTTCTCTTTTAACTTCTGTTTTTATTATATTTATATTAAAATTGTTAGCATGTCAAATCAATTTCATTTTATTCATTCTCTTTTCTATCTTATCATGCTTACATATTCCATCCCTACCCTCTTATTACACAAGTGTTTTTTGCATCTTCTTCTAGAACGTTTATGACTCCATTTTTAATTCTATAAATTTTTTAATCCACCTGAAATTTATTGTTACATAGCATATACAATTCCTACATTTTTAATTAGCTGATCCAGCACAATTTCTTGAAGTTTTTCCTTCTCTACTAATTTAAAATGCCACATTAATTATATAATATATTCTTAAGATATATGATCCTAAGTTATGAAGTATTCACTACTAGAATTTTAACTGTTCTTAGGTATCTTTACTTAGTGATGATGTTTATTTTTATAGTGTGGTAAAATGATTTATTTTCCTCTAGAATATGCTACTCCATTCTATCGTTTCCAAACTCTACCCTTGGATTAAAATATTTCATTGGCTTCCCATTGTGCCCAGAGTCCAGCCTCACCATGGACTGCCATGCCTCTTGCTGTTTCAGCTGCAGGGTCCGTCCCTGAGTCTGAGGAACATGGTATACTCTCCTCTGCCTTCATATATCCTTTTTCCCCATCAGATAGTCTAACAACCGCCAGGCTTGGGTAAATAAAAAAGGCTAGATTTAATTTTTTCCATTAAATTCTGTGAATATTAAAAGTGTATTGTGGTTACACTTTTTATTAAAGAGGATGGTGGGTTGGACAGGTTTTGGCACCTGAGCTGCGTTATCATTAAGAGGCTTGTTGGAAATTGTGGGATTTGAACTAAAAGGGCAGTGCATAGGATTGCTCACTCTAGGAGACACTATTCTTTGCACACCAGCTGCTTGGGCAGAGCTCACTATTGCAATTCAGTCCTATTCAATTCAGTTGTAAAATTGTATTTTACATCTTCGTATCCTTGATGCCAGGCATAGAAAGATGAACAACCCTTGCTTTCTCCCACAATTTCTCCCCGTCCAGCGGGAATTTACCTAATTGAATGCAACTCTACTAGTAGTATATTCTCTCTGGAAATTCTTTCACAGAAGGAATTTCTGTGCAACTACTTCACAGAAAAAGCAATAGTTGAGTCTGATTTTGCATAAGTAGAATTTTCCCACACTGGAAGGAAAAATAATTCCAAACAGAAAATACAGAATGAGCAAAGAACAAAATCTTGAAAATACTTGACATATTGGGGAATGTTCTGTACAGAGATGATGGCTGATGATGCTGGAAAGGTTGTTTGAGGCCAGGTTGTGAAGGTCCATGAATTCCATGCCAGAAAATTTTTAAGTCGTATTGTAGATAATGGGGAGCCATCTGAGGTTTTTAATCATCACTGTACAATCTTTGATATGTTTTTGGAAGCTAATACCAAAAGTAACATGGAAGACAAATTCACAGGAGTGGAAGAGTGAGAGTACCAGCCAGCCAAATATTGATCCTTTTATTCTTCACTATCTCCTTGTCATTGTCCAGGAACAGTCTTTAGCTGCCAAATGGGCCCATAAAAACAGATGAAAAATTCAGGGCCCTTGACTTAAATCAGTGGATAGTAGAATTTCTTTTTCTATTTTCTTAAAAATAATGTATGAGTATCTTTGGAAATAGGGGGATAAATAAAATGATACTTGTTGAGTGCAGCAAAGTGGAGACTAACTATGTGTCAATCCTGTGCCAGAAATCATGGGGGATAGGTATTTATTCATTCAACAAACATTTATTGAGGACCTACTATGTTCTAAATGATCTGCTTGTTCCGGGGATGCAATGCCAAACTAAGACACATAATCTTGTGCATCTTGCAGCTTACATTGTAGTAAAGGATTTAAATATAAACTAAATTATCCATACAAATGAATGCCTAATTATACATTTTTATAAATGCTACAAACATTATTATGCAGGAATCTAATAGCAAATAGGAGTAAAACTATTCTTACTATTCGATACAAGTCTTAGATATATGATTTGCAAATATTTACTCCCAGTCTGTAGCTTCGCTTTTTGTTCACTTAACAGTGCCTTTCGTAGATCAGAGTTTTAAATTTTAATGACATCCAACTTACCAATTCTTTTCTTTCATGGATGGCATTTTTGGCGTTGAATCTGAAAACTTATCTCCAAGCTCAAGGTTACCTAGATGTTTTTTTTGCCTGTGTTATCTTCTAGGAGTTTTAGAGTTTTGAATTTTATGTTTTAAGACTATGATCCATTTTGACTTCATTTTTATGAAGGTGTAAAGTTAATGTCTAGATACATTTCTTTTTGCATGTGGATGTCCAGTTGTTCCAGCACCATATGTTGACGAGATGTCTTTATCCTGAGGAAGTTTACAATCTGGGAAAGGGAATAAGATCTATACACAAATGATTGACTGAAATGACTTAACTGAGATGTTTTTGTACTGAAAGATGTATGGAATTATACTAATGGATTTAATTTGAAGTGGACAGTGTAAAGTGAATAAAGTTTCATCACACAAATGGGTCAAGGAGGAAATAACAAAAACAAAGGACAGACTTTACATATGTTTTAAAAGATCACTCTGCCTGCAGTGTTTAGAAGAGTATAAAAAGGCAAAGTTGACAGGAGGGAAACCACTTGAGAGACTATTGGGAATCAGTATGGTGGAGGAGATGGTGGTGAGAAATGTTTGGTTCTAGATATAATTTAATGATAGAGCTGAATGGATTTGTATATAGATAACATAAGGGGTATGAGAAAAAGAGAAGGATAACTCTCGGGGTTTTTTGCCTGAAGAATAAGAAGAATGGAGTCACCATTTACTGGGGTGAGAATTGAGGGGTTGGGGTGTTCAGGAGCAAGGTTTGGAATGCGTTAAGTCTGCCTATTAGACTTCCAAGTGAAGTGACGAGTAAGCAGTTGAATCCTGAAGCCTTGAGATCAGTAGAGTTGTCAGTACATGACTGGTATCAAAAGCTATGAAATCAGGAAGTGCATGTAGATAGAGAAGGAAATAGCTCCAACAACTGAAGCTTGGGAGACTCTAAAATGTAACAGAAAGACGTGGAAGAACCAGAAAAAGATACTCAGATGGAGATGCCGGCCAGTTAAGGAACAGAATCAAGAGAGACGTACAGGAAGCGAAGATGGATGTATTCAAGAAGGAGTCTATTATATGCTGCCGATAGGTTAAGTAAAATGAGGGTTAGAATGACCACTGGATTTAGCAATGTGAAGGTCATTAATGTGCTTAACAGAAGCTGTTTCCCTGGATGTAGCAATGACAGCCTAATTGAAATGCATTTTCTTAATGGATGGAGAGAAATTGAAGAGATTAAGTATAAATAATTATTTTGAGAATTTTCTCTATAAATAGTAGATGGAGGAAATTCAGGGAAAGGTGTTTTTGTTCATTTGGGTTTTTTTGAGATGGGTGCTATAACAGCTGAGAAGAGAAAATGAGTGATGTAGGAGTGAGAGAGGAAGGTGGGATGTCCTTGAATTAGTGAGAGGGGACAGAATCTAGTGCACAAAAGGAGGGCTGGCTGTAGATAGAGGTGGTGACTTAATTCTCTAAGCAATGAGAAAGCATTAAAGTTTACTGAGCGAATGATGTGATTCTTATTATTCCTCACTATTTACTTTTTTCCCTTTTACTAATAGACAAATTCAAGTGCTTAAAAGTACGTCCAAAAATATACATGGAAAATAAAATTTTGGTCAAAATAAAGTGGATGATAATTTTCGTTCAAGAAAAGTTGAAACAAACCTCTGTGTTTATCTCAGCAATTTCTCTGGCCTTCGCGTCCAATCAAGATCCTGATGCTGTTAGTGAAAGTTGCTGAAATGTTTTAATTTGAAAATAAACTTCTAGGGTCTGAAATCAATTTTCTGCATACACTTAACCTTTTGAAAATCCACAGGTGGTTTATTTTGTATTCCTCTTAAATTTTGTTGAACAATAATTTTTTTCAATTATGTTCATTGACCACCAATGGCCTAACCCACCTCTGACAAAACTGGAAATCGAATGAATTCAAATCTCTCTGACTCACTACTTTGTAGCAAATTAAATCACGCATAGGAATTTAGAGGAAGCTTTAAAAAATTACATATAAGATAGTCCTTGATAGAAATAATGAACTCTTTTGATCATCCGTGAAGTAAGTTTGACATTGTACATTTTTCCAATGGAGAAAACAAACAGATCAAAATACATTAGGTTACTATCTGGTAAATAGTTACCGTTGAATTTTAGTAAATCAGCTTTGTAGAAGTTTTTCCGTCTTATATGAATCTAAAACTTACTTTCATTATGATCAATAATAAGTTCTCAAATCAGAACGGTTTTTCTCTTTGTATTGCTTCACAGACATGAGCGTATTCATACAAAGAAAAGTAACTTCAGCAGATCTCTAATTTCCGGTCTGAAGGATGTAGATGATTTGGCAACCCTAGAAGTTTTGGATGAGGTAAGAAACTCAGTTTAATTGAACTTAAACATTCTAGATTTGTTTAATGTATAGAAGTGATGTGAGCAGGAGGTTATTTGAACAACATCTGTACATCTCATGCTTTCTTTGTCTCTTAGCTTCCTGATTCTCTCTCCTATCTTCAGTTTTAATACTTATATTAATAACTCAAATCTTCAGATCACTCCAGCCTGGTGTCAATATTTTTCTTTTTTTTTTTGATACTCAAATTACAAAGGTTTGTATTCCCACTAGCATGAATTGCTTATTTGTCACAGACCCTTATTCCCCTGAATTCTTTCTAGAAGTTTCAAAGGGATGATTTGCTGAGGTCAAAAACTAGCCTTCTACAACCTCCATGTGACATCCTTCCTGTTACTCCTCTTCTGTTCCTCTCTCAGTGACAGTAGCTAGAGGCCTCCAAGATCCCTCGAGAGCCTGTCTGTTACCACAGCCAGTGGTCCCCTTCGTGGAATCACAAAGCCCTGCTCTCAGGGAGTTAACCTTCCAGGGCACTGAATTCTGCTTGAAACTCCTTATTCCCATGACCTCAGAAATAGTTCTGACATCACTTGTGAAGGCACAAATCCAAGCCAGTAAATTATAGTTTCAGCCTCCTTTCCCCTCATCCCCCTTTAGTCCAGATAATCAAATCATTAGAGAAATGAATAGTTCTTTTCAGTGAAAGGTTGGGATATCTATCCTGCTTGATCAACAGATTTTTATTTTTTTTAATACTTCTGATACATGCCTGAGCATTTTGCTCAGAAATGTAACACATTATGAGACATTTTCTGAACAGAAGTAGTCATTTGGTAAATTTAGGGTTGTATAAAAACTCAAGGACTTCCTCAAAATAACCTCTCTTGTGAACATCAAACATCTTGTAATCAAATAGTGCTTGCAAGTCAGAGATAACCAAAACCTTTCTGAATCCTTATATATCAAGTTTTCCAATGATGTGAATTTCTAGGCTTGTGGATTATAAAGAAGGCTTTGCTGATCTATATTGCTGACATATTGTGTTAAACACTGAGTTTGTTTGTTTCTATTGTCTGTGCTTTCTGTTTTGTCTCTTTTTTGACTTAAGATCTTTTGTTCCTCTCTTGTGTCGTGTACTATAAATGATGATTTCTGATGCTATTAAAATTGATTCCACGTACTCATGATTTAGCAACTATGACAGTTACTTTTCTGAACTTTCATTCTGCCTCATAAAACCAAATGTCTGAGCAAAGGGCTAGGACATTCCACAGAGCCACTGAATAACCTCGATTTGCAATAGAATCATGTTCACTGTATCTTCCCTTTCCTTTTCTAGTTTTCTTTCTTTTCATTTCATCTTCTGCATTTATTTATTTCCTTGAAAGCATTACATATATATGTTTATATGTATTTTATTATTATACTATATAATAGATGTAATATTAGGTTGGTGCAAAAGTAATTGCGGTACAAAAGGTTAAAAGTATTGCAAAAACCGCAATTACTTTTGCACCAGCCTAATACTGTATATACAGAGGGTGTGAAAAAAATGTATACACATTTTAAGAAAGGAAAAACTGTATTAAAATTATGCTGATGGTAACCACTTTGAGCACCTCTTGTAATTGCAGAAGTCAAACGTGACTTGTATCCATCTTTTGTTATCAGTATATATTGAGTATTATAATTTTAATAATTTTTTCCTTTTAAAAGTGTATACATTTTTTGTCGCCCTCTGTATATGTATAAAATATTACTGTAATATCAAATATGTCCTTTGGAAAACACAGGTAACAATGACATCTCTCTGTGGCTCTCAAAACTAAAGAAAATGTATGCTCAGTGAAAAGGTAGTTGCTGACCCAACGTTATACTTCTACAAGCAATACATCTATTTCTTTCTGAGCCTTGGTCCAGATTCCAGATGTTTTATTTATTATTGCTTACTTTTTAAATTGTAATTGACCATAAATGATTTTTAAGAAAAAGAAATTATCTTTGTTTTATTATAGAATACAGTCTCAGAGCAGCTGGAGAAATGTTATTCCAGAGATCAGGTTTATATGTATGTGGGAGATATACTCATTGCTCTTAACCCTTTCCAGAGTCTGGGTCTTTATTCCACAGAGGTATGTGGCGTGTCTTGCATTTCTTACTTTGTACTAATAATTACACTATTCAGATATTTAAATTAATTTAAATGGTGCCAAAGAAAGTTTTATTCAGAGCCTTGAATAAACAGTTTAATTATTGTTAAAACATAGAGATAGAAAAAAAAGAGAAAAAGAATCAATCTGATTGTAGTAGGTGGTCTTCATTTTTCCAATAGTATGTGGCACAGTGTTAATTGCTTCCAGTTATTCGTAATTGGTCTATACTAGGCATCATATCAATAAACAGATGCCTAAAAAGATGTATACACAATGTCTATCTCTGAACCAAGTAAGGGAGAGTCAAAAGTAAAATTACATCGTTTCTATTGGTAATATATACTTAATGGCTATAAGTTTTGTCATTATGAATTTAAATATTCCTATTGACATAGTGATTTGTTTTTAATATCAGACAATGTGTGTTTTATTAATGTAAGTATATAATAATAGATTATTCAACCCCTAATGGTTTAAATATAGAATAGGTTTCTGTAATTAAACTATGATGTTTTTCATTTTTGTTAATATATACAGAGGGTGGCAAAAAAATTATACACATTTTAAGAAAGAAAAAAACTGTATAAAAATGGTAATATTCAATATATACCAATAACAAAAGATGAATACAGGTCACATTTGACTTCTGCAATTATGAGAGGTGCTAAAGTGGTTACCATCAGCATAATTTTAATACAGTTTTTTCCTGTCTTAAAATGTGGATACATTTTTCTGGCACCCTTTGTGTGTGTGTGTGTGTGTGTGTGTGTGTAAATATAGACTTTATTATCAAAAAATAATGCTTTCATTAACCTTATAAAGCTATAAGACAATATGATGAATAATATATCTAAAATAATTTTACTAGCAATAAAGTTGATCTTATAATATAATTGGCTTATATCTTTTGGTTCTTGTCAAGATAAATTTTTTAACCTGTCAAAGTCAGATTTTTTAAAATTTTTATTAAATTTATTAGGATGACCTTGGTTAGTAAAATTATAAGGTTTTAAGTGGACGTTTCTCTAACACATTATCTATATATTGCGTTTTGTGTTCACCACCCAAAAATAAGTTCTCCTTCCATCACCATATATTTGACCCCCTTTACCCTCTGGTAACCACTAAATGATTGCCTTTGTCTATGATTTGTGTGTTTGTTTGTTTGTCTTGTTCATTTTTTGCTTTCAGTTTTATATGCCACATAAGCATAAAGTCATATGGTTCTCAACTTTTTCTGTCTGACTTATTTCGCTTAGCATGATAATCTCAAGATCCATCTATATTGTCGAAAATGGCAGTATTTCATCTTATGGCTGAGTAATACTCCATTGTGTGTGTGTGTGTGTATATATATATATATATATATATATATATATATATATATATATATACCACATATATATGTATATATATGTGGTATATATATATACCACATTTTATTTATCCAGTCATGGACATTGTGGTTGTTTCCATGTATTAGCCACTGTGAATAATGCTGCAATGAACATCGGGGTATATACTGTATTTTGCCGTGTATAATGTGCATATTTTTGCCCAAATCTGTGAGGGAAAAATAAGGTTGCACATTATACACAGGTAGTACTAATTCCATATCTATATAAATGTTTTTAATTCTTTTATTTATGCTTATGAGTTAAAAATGTAACTCTAGAAATCAATAACAATATCCGTATGCAAAATAATACATGGAATACGATAATCGGTTTTGTTGAACTTACAACAAACCTGCAACAACAAAGATTTCTTGACCTTCTATGATGTGTAAATGTCGTAAATTTGTTACCAGTACCTAAAATTTCTTGTACCTTACATCTGTTCTTGTGTTTTATACTTATTTGTTACATAAAACTCTTGTACCATAATGTTTAAAAAATAAATGCTAAAATTCCTTTAAAATATAAAAAACAAGTACCTAAATGTAAGCAAATAAAATTTTGAATTAAAAAATTAAAACAAAATATTTTTTCCCTGAAAGTTTGGGCCAAAAATGTGGGTGCACATTATACACAGCAAAATATGGTATATTTTTATGGATAAATTTTTTCAGATTTTTTGAGTAGATACGCAGAAGAGTGATTGCTGGGTTGTATGATAATTCTATTCCTAATTTTTTGAGCAAATCCATACTCTTTTCCATAGTGGTTGGATCCGTTTATATTTCCATAAGCAGTGTATGAGGGTTCCACAACCTCTCTAACACTAGTTATTACTTGTCTTGTTGATAATAGCCATTCTAACAGGTGCGAGGTAGTATCTCATTGTAGTTTTGATTTGCATTTCCCTAATAGCTAGTGAAGTTGAATATTTTTTCATATATCAGTTGGCCGTTTGTTTGTCTTCTTGGGAATTGTGTCTGTTCAGGTCTTCTGCCCATTTTTTAACTGCATTGTGTTTGTTTGTTTTTTGTTGTTGAGTTGTATGAGTTCTTGTATTTTTTGGATATTAATCTCTTATTGGAGATGTTGTTTACAAATATCTTCTCCCATTCAGTTGGTTGCCTGTTTGTTTTGTTGATGATTTTTTTGCTGTGCAGAAGCTTTTTAGCTTGATATTCTCTCATTTATTTTTGCTCTTACTTCCCTTGCCTTTGAGGTCAAATTCATAAAATACTCTCTAAGACCAAGGTCCATAAGTTTAGTACCTGTGCTTTCTTCTATGCAATTTATTGTTTCAGGTCTTATGTTTAGGTCTTTTGTCCATTTTGACTCTATAATTTTGATATATGGTGACAGATAGCAGTCTAGTTTCATTCTTTTTTACACGGCTTTCCAATTTTCCCAGCAGCCATTTATTGAAGAAAGAGGCTTTCTTTTCTCTGTTGTATGTTTTTGACTCTTTTGTTGAAAATTACCTGTCCATATATATGTGGGTTCTGGTTTAATTCTACTGCATGGGTCTGTTTTTCTGCCAATACCATGCTGTTTTGAGTATTGTTGCTTTGTAGCATGAATTAAAGTCAGGGAGTGTGATACCTCCAGCCTTGTTCTTTTTTCTTAGGATTGATATTCAGGACTTTTGTTATTCCATACAAATCTGGTGATTTTGTTGTATTACTTTTAAAAAAAAAGCCATTGGAATTTTGGTAGGGATTGCATTAAATCTGTGTATTGCTTTGGGTAATATGGCCATTTTAACTATGTTGATTTTTTCTTAATTTATTGGGGTGACAATTGTTAGTAAAATTACATAGATTTCAGGTGTACAATTCTGTATTACATCATCTATAAATCCCATTGTGTGTTCACCACCCAGAGTCAGTTCTCTTTCCATCACCATATATTTGATCCTCCTCACCCTCATCTCCCACCCACTTTACCCTCTGGTAACCACTAAACTATTGTCTGTGTTAATGAGTTTTTGTTTCTCATTTGTTTGTCTTGTTCTTTTGTTGTTTTTGGTTTATATACCACATGTCAGTGAAATCATATGGTTCTCTGCTTTTTTTCATGAACATGAATGTCTTTCTATGTCATTGTGTCTTCTTCAGTTTCTTTTAATAATGTCTCATAGTTTTTAGTGTATAAGTCCTTCACATCCTTTGTTAAGTTTATTCCTAGGTATTTTATTCTTTTTGCTGCAATTGCTAAAGGAATTGTCTATTTTTCATTTTCAGAAATTTCATTGTTAGTATATAGGAATGCAATGGATTTTTGTGCATTGATTTTGTATCTTGCAATTTCACTGTATTTTTTTTATTGTTTCTAATAGTTTTTTGGTAGAGTTTTTAGGGCTTTCCATATAAAGAATCATGTCATCTGTAAAAAGTGACAGTTTATCTTCCTCATTTCCAGTTTGGATGCTTTTTATTTCTTTCTTTTGCCTGATTGCTCTGGCAAGGACTTCCAATATGATGTTGAATAACAGTGGTGAGAGGGGGCATTGCTATCCTGTTCCTGAACTTAGAGGAAAAGCTTTCAGGTTTGTTTGTTTTCACCCCTACTTACGATATTTGCTGAGGGTTTGTCAAAAATGACCATTATTATATTGATGCACTTTCCTTTTATATCCATTTATTTGGTATTTTAATCATAAATGGATGTCATATCTTGTCCAATGCTTTTTCTGCATCTATTGATATGATCATAATATTTTTGTCCTTTATTTTGTTTTTGTGGTGTATCACATTGATTGATTTGTGTATGTTGAACCATCCTAATGCCCCTGGAATGAACCCCACTTATTGTGTTGTGTAATCTTTTTAATGTATTGCTGTATTCGATTTGTTAGTATTTTGTTTAGGATTTTGCATCTGTATTCATCAGAGATATTGGTCTGTAGTTTTCTCTTTTTGTGTTATCTTTATCAGGTTTTGGTATTGGAGTAATGTTAACCTCATAAAATGAGTTGGGAAGTATTACCTCTTCTTTAAATTTTTAGAAGAGTTTGAGGAGGACAGGTATTAAATCATTTGTGAATGTTTGATAGAATTCACTAGTGAAGTAATCTGGACTTTTGCTTTAGGGGAGGTTTTGGATGATTGTTTCAATTTCCTTACTGTTGACCAGTCTATTTAGATTTTCCAGTTCTTTGTGATTCAGTTTAGGAAGGTTATATGTTTCTAAGAACTTGTCCATTTCTTCTAGGGTATTGAATTTGGTGGCATATAGTCCTTCATAGCATTCTTGGAAGATCCTTTGTATTTCTGTGGTGTCCATTATAACTTCTCCTGTTTCTTTTCTGACTTTTTTTATTTGTGTCTTTTTTCTTTGTTCCTTAGTGAGTCTAGCCAAGGGTTTGTCAATATTATTAATCTTTTTCAAGAACCATCTCTTTGTTGCGTTAATCTTTCCTGTGGTCTTTTTGTTCTCTGTTTCGTTTAATTCTGCTCTAAATTTCATTATTTCCTTCCTTTGCTGACTTTGGGTTTCATTTGTTCTTCTTTTAGTACTTTTTTTAAAGATGTGCTGTTAGGTTGTTTATTTGGGATTTTTCTTGTTTCTTGAAATAGGCATGTAATGTTATAAATTTTCCTCTTGATACTGCTTTTGCAGTATCCCAATCATTTTGATGCAATGTATTTTTATTTGCATTTGTTTCTATGTATCTTTTGATCTCTCCTTTTATTTCTTCTTTGACCCACTTGTTCTTCAGGAGCACGTTGTTTAATCTTTACATTTTTTCCTGCTTTCTTTTCTGAGTCTATATTTGTCCTTGCAGCTGAGATATCTCTTGAAGGCAGCATATGGTTGGGTTTGGGGACGGGAGTTCTTGTTGTTTGTTTGTTTTAACTTTTAAACCCTTCCAAGATCCCCTCAAGGGAAGCCCATTTCACAGGGGAGGCAAAGTGATTTTATTCATTGGTTCACATACTCAGCACGCACCTGATTACCAAGCCAGGTGCTGAGGTGGAAGCTTCTGTCCTAAAGAATGTGTGTGTGTGTGTGTGTGTGTGTGTGTGTGTGTGTGTACGTACACATGTGCACATGCATGTGCATGTTGGGCGAGGAAAATTGACAATAAACAAGCAAACAAATGACTATTAAAATTTTAGGCAGCAACAAAATGCTACAAAGACAACAAAACAAAGTGATGTGAGGGAGAGGGATTTAAATATTAACTGCAGTGAAAGGGAAGCTAGAATTGGCTCTGGTGTTAAGCTCTGCCTGCTGCATTCCTGGGGCACTTTTTAAAGACTTGGGGTCATTTCTAGGTTCCCCCAACTGTCACAAGGGCCTGAGCTGGTGAGGTCCAAATAGGGGAGGCAGTGTGTGGGTCCTTGGGCCCATATGTCTCCACATCGCCGACTTCTCACAGTGAACCCAGAAAGCCAAGTTTGGGAGGCAAGTGGGTGGGAAGAGAGCCTGCCTTGGTTTCTCTGCACGTCTCTAAATTCTCACCATTCCAGGCCCTGTCCTGAGGCTTCTAACTAACCCTTGGAGCCTGCTGAGTGTTTCTAGCACTTGTGACCTTCCCCACACCAGCATAGGGAGGACACTTTGGATTCTCTCCACTTCCCCAGAGGGAGATGGTGAAGCCCAGAGACGCCAAGTGATTCATCCAAAAACTACACAGCCAATCAACTCCAGAGCAGAGTGCAGGCCTACCTGGCGCCAGCCAGGCTGATTTCCATTTCTAAGGGCAGTTCAGATGCCACGTGCTACCAAAGGTATGCAAGTCCAGGGCCTTCCCAAGCACCTCCCTGGAATAAGGGGGGGGGGGGCTTGCTTGGTGGAGGCAGGCAGTGGCTGGTGGGAACACTTTGGTATCTGCTTAAACCTGGAGCAAGGCCTCCAGCAGCAGCTTTGCTGAAGAGAAATGAGCTTCCCAGGAAGCTGAATGCAAAGACAGGCACTTCCCCAATCTGGTGGGCAGTAAGCCCAAAGCTGACCGCAGAAGCCCAGCCCGGGAGGTTGGGGGCCTCCTGGGGAGGCATGGGACTGGTCCCTAGTGGAGAAGCTGGCCCAGATGGGTGGAAGCTGCCAGCCCCCAGAGAGTCCCCAGAGGAGGGAGGCGGAGCCGCAGCTGGGTCAGTGCCGGCCCCCAGGGCAGCGCAGGAAGATGTCGGAACAGTTTACGCTACAGCCAGCGGACTGGCTGAGTGTTGCGATGTCTGGTGTGTTTGCAGCATCCTGTCCGTATGTGCTCCTGGGGTAACTTCAGGCCTGTGTGGAGGAGTGTGTGTGGCTTGCAGGCAATGCAGCCTGGAGGCTGCTGGCACCGTGCATCTCATTTACACCTCTGGGTTCAGTAAACCGCGTTTGTTTACTGCTCAGCCTATCCATCATTTTGCAATCCACCAAATGCGTTTGGGTTTTTTTTTTTTTATTCAATCTGCTACTCTGTGCCTATTTATTGGTGAGTTCAGTCCATTTACATTTAGGGTGATTATTGATATATGAGGATTTCCTATAGCCATTTATTTTTTGTTTTCTTGTAGCTCAGTGTCTCCATTGTTTCTTTGCCTTTGTGTTTCTGTCTGTTATTTTAGTTTGGTGGTATTCTATGATTTTTCCCTCTGTTTCACTTTTTTTATGATATGTGTCTCAGTTTTGGATTTTTTTTGAATGGTTACCATTAAGTTTATGTAAAAGAAAGTTTCATATATACAGTAGTCCTTTTTCTTCAGCATGCATTTTTTCTCCATTCCCCTTTGCAAATTCAGACCTTTACCTCCTCCTCTTTTATGTTTTTGTTGTCACAAATTATCCCTATTTATGGTGTGAGTTCATTTCTGAATTGCAGTAGCAAGTTGTCTTCTCTTTTTTTATGTTTTTGTCTCTTTTACCCTTTATGTTATGGTTAAGTGTGTAGTGCCCTATTCTGTGTAGGGATTGCCATTTCCTGCTTCTGTCTGTTTGTTAGTAATCTTATTCATAGTTTTGTATCCTTTTGTCTTTTTGTTTCAGGTAGAATAACCTCCTTCAGTATTTCCTGTTAATGCAGGCCTTGTGGTAGGAAATTGCCTCAACTTCTGTATATGTATGGAAAGGTCTTTATTCTTCCCTTCATATTTAAAGGATAACTTTACTGGGTATATTATTCTTGGCTGGTAATTTCTATTTTCAATAGTTTGAATATTCAGTTCTACTCCTTCCTGGCTTATAGAGTTTCTGCTGAAAAGTATGATTATAATCTAATGGGCTTTCCTTTGTAGATTACCATCTTCTTTTCCCTGGCTGCCTTGAGAATTGTTTCTTTGTCATTAACTTTTGACTGTTTCAATATAATGTACCTTGAAGAAGTCCTTTTAGATTGAGGTAGTCAGGTGTTTGCTTCTTGGGTTTGAATATCCAGTTCTTTCCATAGGTTTGGGAAGTTCTCGTTAACTATTTGTTTGAGTAGGCTCTATGTTCCCTTCTCGCTCTCTTCTCCTTCTGGTATACCCATTATTCTTATATTGTTCTTTCTGATGGAGTCAGATAATTCTTGAAGAGTCCTTTCTTTTCTTTTAACTTTCAAGTCTCTTCTTCCATTTGCGTCATTTCCAGATTTCTGTCTTCAATATCACTAATTCTTCTATCTGGTCAGCTATATTACCTAAGCTCGCTATTTTATTCTTCATTTTCTTTTATTGAGTTCTTCAGCTTCAGAATTTCTATTTGGTTCTTTTTTAAAATTTCAACCTCTTTGGTAAAGTATCCGTTTTGTTTGTTAATTTTACCTCTGAGTTCATTCAACTGCCTATCAGAGTTTTCTTACATCTCACTGAGTTTTTTCAGAACTGCAATCTTGAATTCTCTGTCATTTAAGTCACATATTTCCATGTCTTTAAGTTTATTTTCTGGAGAGTTTTCATTTTCTTTCTGAGCTGCCTTGTTACTTTTGTTATTCACTGTAATTGATGGATTATTTCTCTTTCTGGACATCTACCGGAATGAATTCTACAGCAGGTTGAAATAAAGAGGTATTTCTTTTGTTTTCCAGTGGGTAGCACTGGAGCATTTTATTTATTTTGCCCTGTTTGGGCTTCTCGCAGTAGATGATATCCTGGGGAGGTGGGCTTCTCTTCTGTGATCAGGTCACCTCAGTTTCTGAGCACCACCTCTGTGGGAGGATGTGATAAGCGATAGCTTTCTGAACCCCTGAAAT
The DNA here is from genome assembly GCF_964194185.1 of Rhinolophus hipposideros. Classification (NCBI taxonomy): domain Eukaryota; kingdom Metazoa; phylum Chordata; class Mammalia; order Chiroptera; family Rhinolophidae; genus Rhinolophus; species Rhinolophus hipposideros. Next base: position 11,594,039 of record NC_138047.1, on the reverse strand, counting down.
CCCAGTGCAGCCAGATATGCTGCCTGACAGCCCTGGGTGCCCCGCTGTGATCAGCTATCAAAGCTGTGTCTTCTGGAGCCCACTGCTAACACAGGGAGGGTGTTGGGGAGCCTAATTTTGGGGGGTAGAGTTGGCCAGGTTCTGTGGCTTTATTTTCTGCCCTGCAATGAGGACTGCTCGATCACAGCTGTCACAATTCTGTATTTGGTCTTTACCCCGAGGTCTCTGCCATAATCATCTGGGTTCAGCCGTATTATACGAGGTATGCTAAAAAAAATATGGTGCATATTTAAATTTTTTAAAAATTAATTATAGTAAAAGACACATTGCCATTAATCCCCCTTAAAATACTCCCCCTCACTTTGAACACACTTATTCCATCATTACTGCCACTTTCTAAAGCAGTTCTAGAAGTCCTTTCTTGAGTGTCTTTAGTTGTGCTATTGTGGCTGCTTCGATGTCCTGAATCATTTTGACTTTGGGGAAGAGCCAGAAGTTGCATGGTGCCAGATCCCATGAATAAGGCAGACAAGGACACACCGTAATTCTTTTACTTGACAGAAATTGCCGTACCAGAAATGATGTGTGACACAGAGCATTGTCATGATGGAGGATGAAGTAAAGACATTCACTAAAGAGGACTTCCAGAAGTGCCTCAGAAGGTGGCATGAACAATAGGATAAGTGTGTTCAAAGCGAGGGAGAATATTTTGAGGGGGATTAATGGCAATGTGTTTTTTTACTGTAATACATTTTTTTTTTAATTTAAACATTCACCTTTTTTTTGATCACCCCTCATATGCTGATCCCTCGGGCAGGATTGCTCAGAGCCACGGAGAGCACACCTGCGGTCTCAATCATCCCCTCTCCTGGGACTGCAGTGAGCTCTGGGCTGCATCCATGGCCCCGTCTCTGCTCTTCTCCCTTCCCTCCTCCCCTGTTCACCCCGATTCATCCACCTTCAGATGTTTCAATGCGTGGATCTCTCAGATGTGTTTGTGTGTTGCATAGGGAATCCTTTGTTGAATTATAGTCATTCAATTTGTTATAACTTCAAAGGGAGAGATCAAGGGGGACCCCTCACGCCACCATGTTTCTGACGTCACTCTGTTTTTTTTATTTTTAACTGGACTGATTATCTTCAAGTTATTTGAGTACTCTAGAAAATTATTTAATACTGCATGAAAGTTATTTTTTGCATGTGAAAAAGACATAATTCTGTCATCCTCTACCACCTTAAAATTTACAAGAACAATGGCATGTTTATGAACCTTGATTTAAGTGTCAGAAGATTTGGGCTTTAGTGCAAATTCTGCTATCAATTAACTATATAATCTTGGAAAAATAAAGTGAGAGATTATATATTAAATGATGTGAAAGGAAAAAAGTAGTTATCGTATGTCAGACATTATTTTATCCAAGGAACAGTAAACAAAATAATACCTGATTGTCTTGTTTATAAAGTATCATTTCATTTAAAGAAATAATAGTATTTTCAAACCTTAAGTTCAGTTTTGGATGTGGTATGCACTTCCAAAAGAGTCTTCTTTTAAATACTGCTTCCTGAGTGATATCATATCATTGTCATATCATATTTCTGAGCTGCTTTATGTCACACTTTTATTTTACATAATTGTGTATATATGTGAGGTGGTATGAAACTTTATTTTGATTTATGTTTTGCTTTAAAAATTGGAGCTCTACCTCTAAATAATATTGGGTTTAAACAAAAATAAAAGTGCTACAGAATGTGTATTTTTTAAACCCTTAGCATTCCAAACTATATATTGGAGCAAAGAGAACTGCCAATCCACCTCACATTTTTGCGATGGCTGACTTCAGCTACCAGTCTATGATAACGTATAATTCAGATCAGGTAAGGAGTCTCACACTCTTAGAAACTCCTCTCTTAGTTTCTTGTATGTCAGCTGAATTTTGTGAGGATAAAGTCTTCTTACAATTTTCTTTTCTCACCATGCAGTGCATTGTTATTTCTGGAGAAAGTGGTGCTGGAAAGACTGAAAGTGCTCATCTTTTAGTTCAGCAGCTGACGGTTCTTGGAAAGGTACAGTGTATTTTTTCTCTGACCTACCAGGTATTTGTTATATTTCAGAACTTAATATAACTACTTAGATTAATATTTACTAATTTTCACATTTTGTAACGCACAAAAATGATAAAACATTTGTTTAAAATATGACAAGCAATATAAAAACATATACTCTGTTTCGAGGATATTTTAACTTTTTCGCTCTTAGTCAGCAAAGTTTTATAAATCTGATTTTCTCTCTTTTATAGCCCCAACTCATTCAGTGAATATGTTTTTTACTTTCCTTTTGTTACTAGCAGGTTAAAGAGGAGTTAATATTACAAAAATCAATTTTATTTATATATTATACATATATACCAGCAATGATCAATTGGAAATTGAAATTTAAAAGTATCACTTAAATAGCAACAAAAACCATGATCTGTTTAAATCTGAATCTTATAAAATGTATGTAAGAGTTGTATGCTGAAAACTAAGAAGAGTTGTTAAAAGAAAATTTAAAAGACCTAAATAAATGAAGAGGTAGACCATGTTCATGGATTAAAAGGCTTAATGTTATTAACATATTAATTGTCCACAAATTAATTTGTGGAAAAAAAAAACAACATTACCTGATTTTGAGATTTAACTACATAGCTGCAATAGTTGTTAGATACAACATAAAAAGCATAATCCATAAAGGAAAAAAATTGGATTTCACCAAAATTTAGAACTTCCGTTCTCTGAATGACACTGTTAAGAAAATGAAACCACAAGCTACAGATTCAAACAAACTTTTTGAATGTTAAATATCTGATAAAAGATTGCATCTTTAATATATAAACTTGAAAACTCAATAAGAAATCAAATAATTTAAAAATGAACAGAAGAAACTGATACAAGCAATGAATGAATCTTATTATATGAGATTTGGCTAAATCTCAAATGCATTATGCTATGTCAAAGCCAGATTCAGAAGACTACATATTGTATGATTCAATTTGTATGTCACGCTTGCAAATTTAAACTTATAGTAACATAAACAGATCGGTGATTATCACAGGCCTGGGATGGAGGGGCGTGTTGACTATACAGGGTAATGATACAACTTGAGGGGTGATGGAATTGTATGTGTGGATTGTAGTGGGGGTTATATGATTATATATGTTTGTAAAAACTTTCAGAACTTTCAACTATAAAGGATTAATCTTACTGTGTGTAAATTATATCTTAATATTTTTTTTAATTTTTATTAAATTGATTGGGGTGACATTGGTTAGTTAAATTATATCGTTTCCAAGTGTTCAATTCTATAGTACATTATCTATATATTTCATTGTGTGTTCACCACCCAGAGTCAATTGTCCTTCCATCACCATATATTTGACCCTCTTTACCCTCTTCTACCACCCTCCCTCTCCTCTTATGCTCTGATAACCACTAAACTGAGTTTTTGTTTGTTTGTTGCTTTCAGTTAATTTTGGAAAAGGAGAAGATGATAGAGACTAGGTTTGAACTTTCTAGGTAGAATCCTTGAAATGAGATAGGTCAAGAATTATGTGTTCTTACTAGGCTAACACCTTTTTGAAAAAATTCATTGTATGTACCTTATCTCTGAAAAATTTTATTATGATCCACATACTTATAATTAAAGTCATGTTAAAATTTTTGCCATCATTGTGATTATAGGAATCTTGTGTTACAAAGTACTGTGGGTACAAGGCCAGACCTAACCTCTCTGTAAAAGGGTGAAATCTCATAGTGTCAAAACAACTGTTTGAATCTAATTCATTTTCAAAATAATATTCCTATTAAAAATCAATTGACAGTTTTAATATTTTCAATCATGTATATTGGTATGGAATAGAAATATACTTTTCTCAATGGATTTCTATGACCTCTACTAACCAGACCTGTGACCCCAAAGGACTGGAAGAGCCTGAAGCAACTAGGAAGGTAGTGCCACCTTAGGGCTGGCATCTCAATCCCTTCCCCATTCCCTTGCCCATCAACTTCCCTCTAATTACAACTAGGATAAGTATCATTCGAAAAGGTTTTAAGTCCAGTGAAATAAGATGTAATTTTTGAGGGGGAAGGGTGGGGAGGCGCAGTACACTATTGTGGCATAGAAGTGTTCACCTGAATTCGTTTACTCAAGACTTTGCCATTCTTTCCTGATTTGTGGGCTGATAGAGGTACTTATCAGTAATGGATAGCTTGAGTGTGAATATTGTTTTGTAGATGTCAGCAAACTTGTTTATCTAATCTCTTTATCTTGTTCTAGATCTGAAACTGTGATTTAATATTAATTGGGAATGGTGACACATACACACACAACCTGGGAATCCTACTCTTATCGGAGATTATCACGTTTTTTTACTTATCTTTCTGATGAAGATTTACCAGAAACAAACATGGGATGTTTGGTGGATTGAAGTTACGTTTGTAATATTCAGTTTCAAAATGTTGCTTGGGGTACTGATATTTCATACAGTGGATAAAGATATTTTCTCACCTTTTCCATAGGTGCAGGCCAGCCCCAAACAACATTTTAAAAGAGCCAAGTTTGTCCCAGTTCTTATTACTCTTTGCTCTCAACCCTTAATGCCTATTTTAGAAAATACCCGAAGTCCTTATATGCCCTTGAAACCTCACTGTGAATGCCCCCTCCAGCCCATCTGCATTCTACTGTAGCCTACGTTCCAGAAATACCTACTGCTCCTCTCCCTGACTTATAAAATTTCCATACCTTTCACAAAGCTGAGCTCAGCAAGGTATTACTTTGCAGATAATCTATTTGATACAGTTTCTACCAAGATGGGAATGACTCATGCTATCTCCTCAAACTTCTAAGAGGGGAGGATGCTTTTCTAAAAGAGGTTGCCTTTTAATCCAAATAAATTTCTGCTTGATGGAATTTCAAGGGAAGTGATAAAGAAAATAAAAGTAACACCTGTTTGAGAGGAGAATCTGAGACTGGGTAGGAAAAGCTAGAGGGACAGGCAAGTAGGCCCATTGGCCATCACTGGGCCTCCACTTCCCCTTCCACTTCCACTTCCACTTCTAAGCTGTCCCTGATTTTCACAATTATTCCCTTTCCTCTGCTTTTGAAACGACCAATTATCTTTACTCTCTCAGTTTCAGGTTTAGAAGATTTTATGGAAGCAGGGGAAATGGTTCTGACTTCAGGAAACATTGGATGTAGGAGCCAGGCAGTTAGAGGAGGAATAACAAAAGGAGAGGTGTATCTCTGTATGCATAAATTGTGTTTGTAAATCTACACGGAGTGGAACTATATTTGAATAGAAAAAGCATGCCTCTCTAAGAAAATAAGTGGGTGGTTACACATGTGGGAAGGGAGAAATAGGCCAGGTTGTCATGTCTGGCTATACTCCAGGAATATGCTCTCGTAAGTTTATAGCTACGTAAAGCACTTATCAAAGAAGAGACATTTTATTATATACACAATTAATTTTTTCATCTTACAATATATCTTGACAATTTCTCTAGGCTAATAACATAACCCTTCAGGAGAAGATTTTACAAGTGAACAATCTGGTGGAAGCCTTTGGCAATGCCTGCACTATTATAAATGACAATTCCAGCCGATTTGGAAAATACTTAGAAATGAAATTTACCTCTTCTGGAGCGGTAGTAGGAGCACAGATGTATGAATACCTTCTGGAGAAATCCCGAGTTATCCACCAAGCCCTGTAAGTTCACATCAAATATCTTCTGTTTTCTGGGAAACAAGCAAAGTTACATGTCATAAATGACATATGTGTCATCAGTGATGCATGTGGCATAAGTAGCATATGTGTCACAAACGGCATGTGCCCTATGTGATCTGTGTGTTATGAATGACATGTGTCAGTGATGTCATGATTGACACACGTGTCATAATTGGTGTGTTGACAACATGTGTCCTAAATGACATGCATATCCTAAATGACATGCCACCATGTTGCAAAATGTCATAAGCGGCATGTGTCCCCTCAGCAACATACTTGTCATTAGTGATATGTGTGTCATAGTTGACACATGTGGTAATGGTGATATTATGTCCTAAGTGACATATGTGTCCTAAACAAGCAACCTGTGTGTCACAAGTGACATACATGTGTCATAAGCAGTATGTATGTCGTAAACAGCATACATGTCATAAGTGATATGTGTCATAACTGACGTTTCAACAAAAATTTGATAAAATTTTATTTATCATCTACTGTGTGCAAGGTATTTACTCTTAGAAACAAAGATTCCCTCAGTGCTGTGTTACTTTCTCATATCCAGTAGAGGAATTAAAAAATAATATTTGTGATAACGAAATAGCCTACACCTATACTAGCAGGATACAAACAGGATAAATTAGAGTGATTTCAGTGATAGGAGAGAATATATTTATTTGCACAAAACTAATGTGAAATTTAATTAGAAATAACAGTCATTTTGTTGTTTTAAGTGCTGATATATATAAAGGCATCTTTCTGTTAATTCTGTTATTCCTATGGTTATACACAAGGGACCAAATAAAGATTCAAGAAAGGGCTTTATTGTATCGCCCTGTTTATTCCCGGCTGAGTTAAGCTAATATGATGTTTTGGTATTAGGTTGAATGAGTTCATTTTGGCAGTTTGTAGCTGAATAGCCACGTTTCTCTCCTGATGCTTCCAAAACGTCTTTGTTTGTTATTCTTATAAGGAAACTATAGTCACAACATTAGATTTCTACCCTGGTGGTTATATTATTTTTGTAAGAAGTGTGGTGAGCTAGAGTCTTCCATTTGTTTATGTTGTTTTTATGCTACACATAAAACATTATTGTAGCAATATATCATATGTTAAATTTATGGGAACACAAGCTCTTGTTATGTATTAGTATATTACTATTAATATAAGTGCTTTCAAACTTACTATTATTCAATTATGAGTAAATTGTGAGTATAAGTTGCCTGGAGTCCAGCTCCTGAGTTCAGCCCTCAATGCGGAAAATTATCCTTTGGTCCTCAATTCAAAACATGTAAGGAAAGAATATTAGACAAATGTAGTTTTTAATTGTGGCTCTGTGACATGGAAGTCTGCTTTGGGTTAAGATGTTTAAATTTTAAGGACCCTTCTAGGATCTTGGTTCTGCAATTTACTGTTTGCATGATTTGGAATATTTAACTTCTCTTCTCTTCAGTTTTTCATCTTTAAAATAAAAATAGCAATAGCCCTACCTATAGATTAAGGTCATGCCTTTCAAGTATTTAGCACAGTGAATAGCACACAGTAAGAACCTGTAAGTTTAAGCTATTATCAGCAGCAGTAGTGATGATAGTTGTGTGACGATTAGAAATAACATCTAGTACAGTACATGGCACACTGGAGATGTTCAGTAAACAGCAGCTACTGTCACCAACATGTGCCCTGTGCCCAGAACTTAGGGGACATGCATGGTGGCCTTTGCCACCTATACCTGGCAGAGAACCTCAGGGTCTAACACAGATGTGGAGACTTAACTGGTTCTCAGAACAGTTCGTCCTGCCCTCATAACTGTAAGTATCTCCTTCAGGCCTTTGGGGAAGGTCTACCTAAGAGGCTAAATTATTGAGATTTAGATGGGGCCACCATGTTGCACACTGTCCGGGGCGCCATTCACGGTGGCTTCTGTGGAGTTAATGCGGGAGCAGATTCACATAGAATAAACTGTGGACAGTACCGTCTGTAGCTGCACAATGTTGCCGTCAGTTTGTAGCCATAGAAATAATCTCGTGAATGCTTATTGAAATACTGTAGGATATCGTCTAGGAAATTGTACAATTAAGGTTATATTTTAGGGATATTCTGTATTAAGTAAGCTTTTTCCAGCTGTCTTAAAGAACTATTCTAGTTTTCTAACGTCGTTTATTGGGGGAAAGCCCTCCAAGTTCCAAATTTACATTCAGGTTGAAATACAACTCAGGTATAATTGGAGCACAGCTGCCCTATAATTTTTCCATTTTTCTTTTCCACCTTTTTAAACTTAATTTCAATTGCATTTTTAAATTCTGGATAACTTGTGTTCTTTGAAAATGAAATATTAGAAATGTAACAGAAGAATTCTTAGTAGGTCCATTTTTTATTACAAATGTAAATGTACTGTATCAGTCAGGGTACTCAAAGGAAAGAACTATTTCAAAGGGTTTAACTGAGAGGGCTATTTACAGAGGTAGAGAGGGCAGCGAAGAACCAAGAATAAATGGTGAGATTCCCACTGACGCACGGCAGCGAGAAACCATTGCCACCGAGGACTGCAGGACAGAAGGAGGGCACAGCACTGCAGAGTTAGGTGAAAGCCAGGGCTCTGGAGGACTGGCTGTCTGTCAGGAGCTGTTGCCATGGGGAGTACAGCTACTGGGAGGGAAAACAAGGGGACAGATACCGTGGCTTCTCTCTTCTCCCTCCCTCCCATCTCCTTCCTGTGCTTCTGATTGGCCAATCCCAGCTGGAAGGCAGAGAGTATGGAGCCCAGATGTTAGTGTGTAGAGCAACGAAATGTGGAGACTAGATCTGAGGTAGCAGAGAACCAGAGCAGACAATTATTTTTTAAAAACGAATTTACCCTTTCTTTTAAGGGAATAAGTGCTTTCCTTCTCTTTTTGCCTCTGCCCATGCTATCCCACTCCAATCTCTGACTATGTTTATTTTTGTATTTTTAGTAATGGTACAATTACAAAATTTGTGGCTTAAATCTTCTTCTGAATGTAGACAATTTTAAAAAAGAAATCTTTAGAAGAAGCTGCTTAATTTCCAGAAGAAAATGAGCATATTAAAGAAGTCAATGCTAGATAATTCTTATAAAAATAAATTAGAACTGTCTCACTGCACTTTTCTCCCGTTACTACAGCTAACTTCAGCAAGCATTGATTGCATTTCCCTCACATGCCCAGCGTTTTACCAGATGCTACAGACAACATCAACAAAGTGACAGATGTGCTGCTCTCTACTGTGGAGGAAGGGACAGTGTTATTTATGGAGCAATTACTCTGTCGGCGCTGTGCTAAGCACTTTATATCTGTTATCTCTTTTAATTTTTACAGTGATGTGACAGGAAATTATTGTCTATCTTATACATGAGGAAACAGAAACTAAGAGAATTGTGATAAATTGCTTAATATCAAGCAGCTAATACATGACTGAGTTGAGATTTGAACGTGTGTCTCTCTGTCTGACTACAAAGTTCATCATTCATCTATCCATCCATCCATCCATCCATCCATCCATCCGACAAATATTTATTGAGTGCCTATTCTGTTCTACTAAGTTCTGGGAACTTAGTAGGCACAGAAGATACAAAACTAAATAAGATGTGATTCCTGCAGTAAAGCAGCTCAGTCTCCTTTAGAGAACCATGTGTGCTTTGTCACAAAGCTTGCTGATTCCTGTTGGTTTCTAATCTCTCAGGAAAGTAGGCAATGGGTTCATCTGCTAAATGTGAGCAGCGGGGTGGCAGACAGAGGGATTGAGGAGACTGCATGTCTTAGAGGAGTGACTCTTAGTGGAAGGAGCCATAATTAAAAATGAAAAAAACACTGTTTCATGAATATTCTATGGGGCCTGATGAATGCAAAGCAGCAGTGTTGGCTTTCTAAGCCTTGCTGAAGATGCAAACATTTCACAGGTGTGGTAAGCTGCACCCTTGTGAGGACTTTGCCACAGTTTCGAGGGTGTTTGAGGCCTTGGCTTCATAGGGTCCAGGGCAGGTGAACACACGAGACAGTCTTCCTGCAAATGGCTGAGTGGGACTCTGAAGAAGTGTTACAGGATACACTATGAGGATTGGGGCCAGAAGCCGAGAAATGCTATTTGATAACTTGCTGAGACCCAGTGTTTGTCCCAGGCCATTCTGACCTGGGAGGCACTAGTCATATATTCATGTATGGGACGCTATGGTCCTCTGTCTTAGCTACAGCTTTGGTGTAGTTATGGCAAGACACAGAATGGGTAATTTTGGCGGTATCTTCTTTTCCTGTTTCTTTAACTCTCCGAATGTTTATCCACTAAAGGTCAGTGTATTTCCTATAGCATCTCCAGGTCCTATCAAATTACAATTCTCAGTAAACGTAAACTGATAGTTAAAGAGAAAACCACCAATTTTGTTTGTCTACATTTATGAGCCAGTTCTCTAATTGTACACTGCCTCTTTTATGTGTTAAAGGTGTGGCCCACAGAGCAATCAATGTAATTTCATCAGAATAAAGCAAACTGAATTATAGGCTGTGCCAGTCTTGGAGAAGTTTTTGTTATTTTGTGGTGAAAAAAGACAAGAACTAAACTTTTAATTTTGCCCTAACCTTGCTCATTTCCAGTGTTAGTGTTCATTGAAATGTTGCTGGTGAGTACAACCAGTCATGGCTGGGGGTGCGGAGAGTATGAATACAACCATCTAAAGCTGTTCCAGTCCTTACTTCAGCATCTGAGCCAATGGACACCCCTTTTGACTCAAAAAGCTTGCCTGCCTTTGCTTCCATGGCTGATCCCCCTGATTCCTGTCGTACCTCTCTGAACTTTTCTTCTCTGACTTACATTCATCCATCCATTTCCAAAATTTGTATTTGTGAAAGATTTGTCCTTGGAGTATTTCCCTTTTCTCTCCTTAATCAATGTCTGTGTGTGTGTGTGTGTGTGTGTGTGTGTGTGTGTATAAACAAACCTTTTTGGTTCCATTTCTCTGGAGAACCCTGACTAATCCCGTGGGCCGAGAGGAGCCCTTGTGCAGCAACAATTTACTATCTCCTGACCCAGTCCTTCTGGTAACACCCAAAGCTTTGCGATGGGGTGGGAGTCTTATACTAACTGAAAGAGGAGTAATATACAAAGATATAAAGACAGCAAGACCTTCGCTTTTGACGGTTAATTCAGTCCCTATAGGAGGAACCCTTCTCTGCCCCAGCCCCAGTCTCGTGAAGTTGGAGATCATGGAGCGAATGATCCAGGGAGGGTGTAGGACCAGCCCCAAGGAGAGGAAGGTGCAAGGGTTTGGATGGAAGGGCGATGCCACAAGACACATGCAAACCCCAAGGCCTCCCACGTGACCGTCATGGTCGTCAGAGCAGAAGCAAAGCAGGAGCAAAAGGGAAAACTGAGACTGTGAACCTGTCAAGCCAGAAGACCATCCTTCCCTGTTTCTGAAGAGAACGTGCCTGATGTTGGAGAGGAAGTGTGATCCATCCCAAGAACTCTCCAGAGCAAAAGGAAGATGAGGAAAGGAGGAGAAGGGGGACCCTGAGGTCTCAGCAGTTATGTTAGGGACCATCCTAAGCCAGAGACTCTCCTTGTTGTGACCCCTGCACCCTAACTGTATTATACCTGAATCTGGGAAATGCTGTTTATACACAGCACCAGAGTCATGGAACTTGAGACTCCTGTGAGGCCAACTCCTCAGACCACTGAGAAAATGGAGCCCCAGAAAGCAGTGTACCGGGGAGGTTAAAGCCGTGGCCTTTGGAGTCAACCAGCCCTGAGCTGAATCCAGTTTAGCCATCAGTTCTGTGGCCTGAGGGGCGATCAGTAGCCCCTCTAAGCCTCAGTTTGCTTGTATGTGAAATGAGGGAACTGCCTGAGTAACTAGGGGCTTATGGCAGGTAAATGAGACAAGAGAGCACTTACGGTCATCTGGTGTGCTTATCTGTATATTATCAATTTATTTCTTTTTCTGTCTGCTCCACTGGCACTTGAACTCCAAGAAATTAGGGGATTTTGACTGCTGTGCTCTTGCTGTATCTCCAGTGCCTACAGCAATGCCTGGTAGTCACTCACAAGTAAGCGTTGAGTGATTCATATAAAGTGCTTAGTGGTGGCTGGGATTTAATGACAATAGTTGTTGAAATAATAATGATAACAACAAGAGAAAGCCAAAATCCAATATCCCAGGGGAAGCCCAGGTTGGCACTCACAGTTGCTCAGATAATTATATTGCCAAGTAGTTTTAACAGTAATAAAAATTCTTACTAACCACCTTACTGAAAAATGTCTTATCTTTTCAGTGGAGAAAAGAATTTTCATGTGTTTTACTACATCTATGCTGGTTTATCTGAAAAGAAGAAATTAGCCCATTACAAATTGCCTGAAAATAAACCTCCCAGGTAACCCAGCAGGTTGTACTTTCATAAATAATACTTTTACTTTACACTTAATTTTATATTTTTACCCTTCCTTTCATATTTATTTTCAGATACCTACAAAATGACAACCTCAGAACAGTACAGGACATGACGAATAATAGTGTCTATAAATCCCAGTATGAATTAATTGAGCAGTGTTTCAAAGTCATAGGTTTTACAATGGAGGTAAGTGTGAAAGACATTTGAACCTCTTTAGGAAGTACCTTTTCGTCATCACTAATGGTAAGAGTTAGCATTTATTGGATGATTAATATATGCCAAACATTGTGCTAAGTACTTTGCATGGATCATCCTTTTAATTACTGAAGCAACCTTATGAAACAACTAGCAGTATAATATTTACTTTCTAAATGAGGAATCAGTGGCCTTGAGATACAATTGAATTTGGTTTAGTTCTTAATCTTTTATTTTACTGTTATTTGCATCTCCTGCGTATGTATAAAATTTTATATAAATGCGTAAACGTGATCATATTACATGTTCTTTTCTAGTGCAGTCTTTTTTTCATAATACTTTTATTAAGATATAATTCATATACCATATAAGTCAGCTCCTTAAAAGTGTACATTTTTATGACTTTTAGTACATTTGCAGAGGTGTTCATCTATCACCATCATTTGGATGTTCTACATGTTTTACCCCAAAAAGGAACAGGCTAGCAAGCAGTCCTCACTCCTACCCCACCTCTGCTTTCTATCATCCTAGATCTGTTTATTCCAGACATTTCACATAGAGTGATGCCATGTTTAATCCTTTGACTGGCTTCTCTCATTTAACATGATGTTCTCAAGGTTCAACCATGTTGTAGCATGTATCAGTACTTCATTGATTGTTGAATAATATTTCATTTTATAGATATACCTGATGTTATTTCTATTCCTCAGCTCATGGACATTTAGGTTGTTTCTATTTTGGGGCTATTATGAATAATGCTGCTATCAATATTCATGTTCAAGCTTTTCTGTGAACACGTTTTCATTGTCTTGGGAATATACTTATGAATGGAATTGCTGGATCATATCTGTAACCGTTTGAGGAATTGCCAGACTATTTTCCAAAGTGGCGGCATCATTTTACATTTTCCTCTGCAGCGTGTGAGGGTTCCAGTTTCTCTACATTCTTGCCAACACTTGTGATTACTTGTGTTTTGATTATAGCCATCCGAGGGTGTGTGAAGTGGCATCTTATTGTGGTTTTGATTTGCATTTCTCTAATGGCATATGGGCTGAACTTATTTTCATGTACTTATTGTTCATTTATAGCTCTTATTTGAAAAACGTCTATTCAGATCTTTTGCCTATTTTTTTATTGGGTTATCTTTATTATTGAGTTGTAAGAAGTCTTTATGTTATAGATACAAGTCCCTTATCAGATATATGATTTGCAAACATTTTCTCCTATTTTTTGTCTTTTTACTTTCTTGATTTTGTCCTTTGAAGCATACAAGATTTTAATTTTTATGATGTCCAATTTATTTATTTTTTTCTTTCATTGCATATGATTTTGGTGTCGTACATAAGAAACCCAAAGTCACGAAGATTCATGCCTAAGTTTACTTTTAAGAGTTGTATAGTTTTAGCTCTTACATTCAGATCTTTGTTCCACTTTGAGCTAATTTTTGTGTCTGGTGTGAGGTAGGAGTCCAGCTTCTTTTGCATGTGGTTATTCAGTTGTATCACAACGATTTGTTGAAGAGACTGTTCTTCCCCATTGATTGGAGTTGGTATCCTTGTCAAAAAATCAATTGACACAAATGTATAGATTTATTTCTGAACTCTCAATTATATTTATCTATGTGTTTGTCTTCATGCCAGTACCACAAAGTTTTGATTACCGTAGCTTTGTAATAAGTTTTGAAATTGGGAAGTATGAGTCTTCCAACATCATTATTTTTCAAGATTGTTTTGGGTCCCTTGAATTTCTATATGAATTTGAGGATCAGCTTTTCAATTTCTAGTGAAGTCTTTTTTAAAAGTTTTTTTTTCAGTTCTTTCATCCCCATCCTACCCTCTTCCATCCCTGTCTGCTCCCTTTCCCTTCCCCCAGCTAATGGATGTTAAAACCCATCACACATAGTCCAGCATTCCGTGTGTAGCTCCCTGCTCATAAAATCCTGCTTGTAGACACCTGTCTCTGTCTCTGTCTCTCTCTCTCTCTCTCTCTTTCACACACACACACACACACACACACACACACACCATATACCACATGCACAAGCACAAATATGTACATGTACATATGTCTGGATGAGTGGCCATTGTTTTATTAATATGGGATTAGATTACACACACTCTTCAATATCTAGTTTTTCTCACTACGCAATATCTTGTGAAAATCCCTTCAAATCACCTAGTATAGTACTAAACAAGTTTTCTTAAAGGCAACACAGTGTCCCATATTGTCGCGTCCTGCACGACAAGAGCTGTGGGAAGCGAGGAGGGTGGCGCAGGGTTAAGAAAGACAGTAGACAAGAATAGAGTGCAAGCAGGGCCAAGGGACTCAAGCCGCAAGGACTGAGTCCCGATTCGGGCCAACACATTTTATTGGTTAACAAATGAGGAAGAAAAGCTTGTTAATCTCAAGATCTGTGAATTACGTGCCTGCTGGCTGTCTTTCCGGAAGTCCCCATTGTGCTCCAGCACGTGCTGTGCCTTCATACACACACACACACACACACACACACACACACACACACACGCTTAACTCCAGGGGATCCATTAAAGGCGAGGGACCGATATTATTCCATCAAGTCTTAGTTTGCTGAGACATCCCCTCAAGGAAGTTTTTCGATATCTCTCCATCGGGCCTCAGTTTACTGAAGCACTCCCTTGTGAAATCCTGGGAAGAGCGCAGGGGAACAAATGGTTAGAACAGCTGTAAGGCAACATCTCCCCCTTTTTGTTTTTGTAATAGGAGAAACACAGACTTGGCAGTTTCCTCATTTATGGCCCGTTGAAGGGCTTGTTGTCCACACCTGAGGACTAAACAAAATAGAATAAGAATAATTAACAGAAATGTAACTGTACCCGCAAGTCCTCCACCTAGGGTTTTCACCCAAGTGAGTGGATTCAAATGAGATAGTTCTTCCGCAGCCATGGAAAGTGTCTCCTCCTGGGAGCAGTGGGAGCGTGGCTTGAGACATCTGATCTATTTCTTGTTGTAACTCAAGAACATCCACAGTAAGGTTGGGAGCATGTCCCCGGAGGTGAGCTCGTACCTCCGACCACGGGGTCCTAGTTTGGTTATAAGAGAAAGGAGTCACACAGTAAGTAGAAACATTCCAATCACATTACAAAGTAATCAAGGTATGGAGATTTTCTAATTGATCTCCAAGAGAAACTACAGCTGTCTCTAAATCAGCTAATCTACCACTAATTTTTTTTTGTCAATTCCAAGTCTTACTAGCATATTCATGCCATTCTCGTGCAAATTGAGTTGTCTGTACAGTCTGATGTACTGCTACTCCAGAGACTGCAGCCACGGTGGCCATTGCTATAATTTCCATAATTCTGCAATCAAGATTCCAATAAATCTTTTAGTCCTACGTAAAATCTTATGAAGAAGTTGTAAAACAACATGAACAGTTGGGGAGCCTTCCCACGCCCTAGGAGCTTGGACGGGTATCCATAAACCCCATCTTTTTTTTAAGATCATAATTTGGTCATGGGAGGGATTATAAATTGAAGAATTAAGGCATGTGAACAAACGACATTGAGGGCATTCAACCACTTTTAAAATTGGATCAATTGTAAACTTCCCTAATAAAAAGACAGAAGGAATTTTAAGACAAACTTGTAAATTGAACATTCATGTTTTTTCAAATTTAAAGGTATATTTTTTGTTTTCATCTTTAGTATAATTTCCTTTCCAGATCTTATCTTGTCCTAGGCTTAAGGCCACTTTCCATAAAGTTTTTTACAATGGACCTTGGATGGGTTTGATCATTCTTAATTGAGGTGGGGCCAGAACCTTCTTCTTCCAAGAGATAGAGATATTAAGTGGTGATTTAATTATTTGTGGAAAGCCTTGACCGAGCAACTGTTCTCTTAATCACTGAGGATCAGAGCATTTTAAGTGAGAACATTCACGGATTGCGATTCCATAAGGGCCCCAATCAACCACAGTGCCATGGGAATTATTAAATAACACCCAATCTAGGCTTCCCCACCATTCCTCCCAATGAATGTGGGAATGTGTATCAATCCAATTATTATTTTGAGAACATGTATGAAGTAGAGGAGGAAAACTGGGAGTGTTTAACTCCTGTGTATGAAATCCTTTACCAGATATCACAAACAAATCCTTGTGTCATTTCCTTCTCCTTTGGTAATTACCCAAGCTTGATCGGAGAGAGGAAGACACGGAGGGATGGGACCAATGCAAACGGTGTATATAAATAGCCTAGAGCTGTATGGTCAGAAAGAGTAAAATTTCGGCCTTGCTCCTCAGGAAATTCCGGACCTCTTTGATCCTCTGGTCCAGGAAACCAAGAACTATCATTAATATAAATGAGAAGAGGATCATTATTTCAAGTTACAGGTGTCAATAATGGAGGATTGGGTAAATAAGCCCAATAAGTAAAATTCTCGGCGACAATGCCAAGTGGGAGGCAACTTACAACAGAAACAACCACCAACATGGACAAAAACATATTGACGTCAGGTTTGAGAACTCCCTTTTCAATCAACCTTTGTCTGACATTAGAGCCAACTTTTTCAGTTGACCCCAAGAGGGAGGTTGGGCACTGGTCATCTGTGCTGTCATCTGTTGAATCACGGTTCAAATGGGGGTTGAGGGCTCTGGATGAGTGATCCAGAAGGATAGGTTGGACATCTCGATTGTTGGAGGCTCCACCATCTCCGTGTACCCTGTGAAAGATTTCAGCCAAGTGTGGTTTCTCCTTCGCTGGCTGCTGCTCATCATATGGTTTAGCACACCAACCAGGTATCCACAAAAGTCGTTCTTCAGGACCTGGAGAAATACAAGCAAAGCCTCATCCCCATGTCCATAAAGTTCCTAGATGCCATTGATTAGTTTGAATGTCTAAATAGGCACACTTTCCAAAGGTTTTGTACTCTGGAGACTATTGAAACATCTCTCAGCTGCAGTGCGTCCAAGGTAAGCCTTGGTATCTGAGCCAGATGAATTCAAAAATTTAAAGTAAACATAGCTCTTGCTAATTGTATCTGTGGGGGGTCCCCTATTTCTCCTCCTTTTTGTTTTTGTAATTGTGTTTTCAACGTGGCATTAGCACGTTCATGTCTTGACCCTGAGGGTTGTAAGGAATACCAGTGGTGTGAGTAATGTGCCATTCAGCACAGAATTTTGTATATGCAGGGCCATTGTCTGTTTTGATTGCTAGAGGAAGCCCCATAATTGAAAAACAGACAAACAAGTGGCATACCACGTGGGCAGGCGCTGTGTCAGTGGTGACATGCACAAAGGATAAACATCCAAAAGAAGGAATATGAGTTACATCCACCTGCCAAAGAGCGTTGGGTACAAGACCTTTAGGGTTTACTCCTTCAGGGCATTCTTGTGGAGCACTAAGAATCTGACAAATTGGACAGATTTCAACAATCTGTCGAGCTTGTTTGTTAGTAATAGGAAACCGAGCGCAAAGACCACCAGCGTTGGTATGGGTCAGAGAATGAAAATGTGTTGCCTCGGTAACATGGGCACTCCCTACTAATGAGTCTGCAATAGCATTACCTTGAGTCATAGGACCAGGTAATGTAGTGTGAGCCTGAATATGGGTGATAAAGAAAGGGTGTTGACGGTTTCTCACAATCTGTTGGAGTTGGGTAAACAAAAGCTGAAGAGATTGATTAGAATTATTGGAGAGAGATGCTGTTTCAATACTTCGTACTTATGAACAACGTAAGCAGAATCAGAAACAATGTTTAAAGCAGGGGTGTCCAAACTGCGGCCCGCGGGCCAACTGCGGCCCGCAATCCATTTTTTATTGCCCTGCAGCAAATTCCAAAAATATATTTAGTTTGCTTAAATAAACCAGGTGAGGTAATACGTACTTCACCTCGAGTGAGTGACCTGGAAGTTTGTGTATTTTACTGCATATGGCCCTTGGTGAAAAACGTTAAAAAAAGTTTGGACACACCTGGTTTAAAGGGTCTGAGAAAGTTTGTAATGCAGTTAAAACTGCTACCAATTTGGCCTTTTGTGCTGAAGTACAATTAGTGTGAATAAGTTGATGACCTTTTTTGCTGACAATTACTGCTTTACCATTATTAGATCCATCTGTAAAAACTGTAAAGCCTTGAGGAATAGGAGCCTGTCTAGGTTTTTTAGGTAAAATCCAGTTAGTTTTCAGGAGAAACTGAAATAACTTATTTTTTAGATAATGATTATTCCAAAACAGTCCCTAATAGCAGTTTGCTAAAATTCAGGATGAATGTTTAAAAGTGTTATTTGTTGTTGTTTAAAGGGAACCACTATTTTATTGGGATCCTGTCCATTTAAATGAAACAACCTGGTGTGGGCTCATGATATGAGTTCTCAGATCAACTCTACATAGCTTGGAAGTGACTTAACAAAGTCGTTAGGCAGAAACCAGGTCGTTTTGTTGAACAGTTTTGTTTTGTTGAACAGTTACCGCATAGGTGAATGTGGAGTAGGGAAAATTAGCATTTGTAAAGGCAAAGAGGGATCGATACGTTGAACTTGAGCGTCCTGAATTTTCTTTTCAACTAATTCTAACTCTTTGTTGGCCCGAGGAGTTAGGGTACAGGGGCTATCCAGTTGAGGGGGCCCCCCCCCCCGCAAAAGACCAAATAAGTTACTGAGAGCATAATTGGGAACACCTAGAATTGGACTTAGCTAATTAATATCTCCCAATAAGTTTTGTAGCTCATTTAAAGTAGAAATTCGATCCCTTCTCATTTGGACTTTCTGGGCTTTGATAGACTGGCAGTCTACAACTGTTCCTACATATTGGACCTGTGTTGTAGTTTGCATTTTATTTGGAGCAATGCAAAGTCCCGCTGAATCAAGTTGGCTTTAAGGAATTCAAAGCATGTCGCTAAAAGCTCTGTAGAGGGTGCAGCACACAGAATATCAACCATATAATGAACAATATAATAATCTGGGAAATTAGTTCTTTCAGGTTGTAATGTTCTGGCTACAAAACGCTGACAAATTGTAGGGCTGTTAAGCATTCCTTGTAGATGCTTCCATGGAAATCTCTTCATAGGTTCCTTCTTATTAATTGAAGGCACAGAAAATGCAAATCGAGGACATTCTTGAGGATACAAAGGGATTGTACAGAAACAATCCTGTAACTATTAAAGGCCAATTGTTTGGAATCATTGAAGGTTGTGGGAGCCCAAGCTGTAAAGCACCCATGGGCTCAATGATAGCATTGATAGTTCGCAGCTCTGTGAGCATTCGCCATTTTCCTGATTTTTTCTTCATAACAAATACAGGAGAATTCCAAGAGCTAGTAGAAGATTCTATATGATCTTGTTCTAATTGAGTCTGTATTAATTCTGTTAGCTCTTTTAATTTTTCCTTAGAGAGGGGCCAGTGTGCTATCCATAGAGGCTTATTGTTTGTCCATGTAAGGGCTACCGGAGTCCGTAGCTGTTCAACAGTGGCAGCTGTAAGGCAACACCATATATGCAGCCATCGAACTTTGGCTGGGAGTATAGCTATTAATGCTTCCAGATCTTTGTCACCATGAGCAAAGCCAAATTTGTCTTTATTTACTAGTGCTTTTATTTTGGTGGGATAGTTCTCTAGTAGTAGGACAGCTGGGTAAAGGGGATATATATATATATAATTTGAATATGAATTGCAAGACTGCCTTCCAACAATTCTGAAACACTGCACATTTCCAGCAGCAATTTATGAGAGTGCCCTCCCCAACCCCATCTCTGCCAGCAAAGTGTTGTAGCTTTTTAAACATTTGTTAGTCTGATGGGTGACAGTAACATCTCATTTCAAATTTGTATGCCCTTGACTAAAAAATAGAGAATATGAACATCTTTCCATTGGTTTTTCGCTTCCTGGGTTTGTTTTTTTATGAATTGTAGGTTTATGTGTGTTGCCCTTTTTATTGAGTTATTTCGATGCTTTACATTGATTTCTAAGTTCTCATTGAATATTGTAGACATTATATTTTTCTATCATTTGTATTATAAATATGTTTCCAGTTGTATGGCTTGTTCATGACTTACTTTTTATCATATCTTTTACAATACAGAAACATACTTTTAATTTTTGTATATTCAAACAAGATTATCTTTTTGTTTATAACACCTGGGTTTCTAACATTGGTTTAAATTTTTTCCCTATCTCTAGATTGTACATGTAGTCTCCTATGTTTTCGTGAAAGTTTTTAAAAAATATGTTTGTCTTTATTCTATTTGAAATTTTTTATATAGTACCAGGTGGGTCCCACTTTTATTTTCCAGTTGTGCTTCATTATCATTATTATAAAATACTATACGTTTTTCCCCACTGGATTGACTTATTATATATTGGAATCTATATAACATGGCATTATATAACATGGAATCTATTTCTGATATCTCTATTTTATCTACTAACTTATGTTTCTATTTCTATACCAATATTCTGTTGACTTGATTAGAGTGGTTTGATATTCTGTTTTTCTAGTAAGGCATCCTACTTAGTAAGGCAAGTCCTGTACTCACTTACTTCTTTTCCATGGTTTTCTTAGCTATTGTGTGGCATTTGTTTGTCCATATATACTTTAAGGTCTATTTATTCAACTCTCAGAACCCCAGCTGGAATTCTGATTAGAATCGTATTAAATATATGTATCAATTTGAGGGTATTGCCATTTTTGTGTTATATCTTCTCATCCAAATCGTGGTACGCCTTTCCATTTCTTTACATGTTGCCTGAGTGTTTAATAATTTATAGTTTTATTCATCTAGCACTTAAGCTTTATTTTTTGTTTCTTTCTATGTTATGGTTTTCGGTGTTACTCTAAGTGAAATATTTCTTCCATTGGTAGACTTTCCTAAATATGTAATGATGTCATCAGCAAAAAGAATAATTTTATACTTTTTTATGTTATGTCAGCCATTTCTTTTTCTTTTGTGTTCTTAGAGCATCTAAGACTTAGAGTCTAAGTCAGTAAGCAATAATGATTTAGATAGCTTGCCTCCCTATCTAGCTTCTGATTTTAAGAGAAATGGTTTTAGTGTTTTGCTCTTATTTCTGATAAAAGCATTTATTACAAATAATTTCCTTTTATTGTTATTTTGCTTAGAGTTTCTATTAGGCATCTGCTGAATTGTATCAAATGTCTTTTCCTTACTCGTGATATAATCTTATTTTTCTGTAGCCATTTGTCCATATCTCTTCTTATGTTGATAGATTTCTTAATATATAAGTATCCTTATATTTCTGGAATAAACCCAGTGTAGTCAAATTGTGTTTCTCTTTTGATAAATATCTGGATTCTATGTCCAAGTGTTTTATTTAGAATTTTTGCACCTATATTCATTAGTGAGATTTATCTATTGTATTAGTTTTCTATCTTAATTAGATTTGAGTATCAAAGTTATGTCAATGAGCTTTATAATCTTTTTTCTTTGGCCTGTAAAAGTTTAAATCAGAGTTAAAATCAGTTCCCAATGTCTCTGAAGATATAAAGGACCTAGACAAATATAGCTAGGTCCTAACCAGACCTACTTTCCAGGGAAGAAACCTAATCATCTGTGCCTTTTATAAGCACCTCACCTGATTCTTATCATTAGAGAAGGTTGGGAACACTGGTTTTTAAAACTTTGAATTAAAATGAGATAAAACTTAGCCATCTGTCCCACTGGTCCTGGGGCCTTTTTGATATTGAGTCTTTAATCACCCTTCTGATTCTTCTATGATAATTCCCTATTCAAATTTTTCTTTTCTTTTTGGGTTGTCTGTATTTTGTCAAGAAATCATCATCAAATCTGATGTCATAGATTGGATTCATAGATTTTCTTATAAGCCTTTTAACTTATTCTCTATCTCTGGCTGTGTTTCCTTTCACATTTTAATCTTATGGTTTTTTTGGCCTTGCTCTTTCATCTTTACTTGATCTCACAAGGGATTTTCAATCTTCAAAACAAAAACAAAACAATAGCTGTTGGATATATTTACCCGTCCTATAATATTTTTTTTTGTTATCTGTATTATTCATTTCATTTTTATTTCCATATGTTTTATTAATTTGGTCATTTGGTTTCTTTTGTTGTTCTTTTTCTTAAAGAATACTGGGTTCCTCTATTTCTTCATTTTCCTTATTTAATAATGAAGGAATTTAAGGCTGTAAATTTACCCATAAGTCATAAAGATTTCATTCTGTGCCATTTTTATAACAAAGTATCTTGTTTAATAGGACTCCTGAAGGCTTTTTAAAAAAGCTTTCAGACTGCTCTTAGCAGTTTACTGTTCGCTGTGTTGATTGGATCCAGTGATAAAGAGTACTTCACTCTGAATGCGAATCAGGCTTTTAGATGAACTCTTTCAGGGAAGTAATGTGCAGTTTGCTGAATTTTAATTCATTTTCATAATTGACACTCCCTCAGCTTTAAGCAGTTAATGTGTCTGTGCAAGTTTCCTGAGATTCTTTGGGTTATCAGATCCAAGAGCTTGAGCTAAAAATACCACCTCATTCTTCTCCGGAAATTTGGAAAATTTATCCACAGTACATAAAATGTAGAGATGCTGATATAAATGCAACTTCACAAAAATCATTTAAATTATGTGCAGTGAAGTTATTGAATCTAATCATTTTGTAGCATGCTTTTAAGGCAAAGTTGACTCCCTTCTAAAATGAAAGGCTGTGAACAATAACCTTTAGTCCATTGATCTATTTTTTACCAGAAAGTAATATTTCTAAAAATGTACATGTTCTTGACATAGAGAAAAGTTTGCAGCTAAGTGAATTTTCTCTAAATATGGAACTATAAGACCTTACTACTAACTTCTACAGTTCTCTTTGAAAGCTTTGGCTCTACCGTGGATGCTCTTGCTGCAGGCCTGTGGGGAGGATATTCTCAAGACCTTGACCCTAGGGAATGAAGTATGATCTCTGCCAATGGGGTGAGGTTGGAAAAGGAGGACAGATATGATGGTGAATGTTTAAATTAAAAAAAAATGTATTACAGTAAAAGACACATTACCATTAATCCCCCTCAAAATATTCCCCCTCGCTTCAAACACACTTAATCCCATCGTTCTTGGCACTTTCTGAAGCGGTTCTGGAAGTCCTCTTCCGTGAGTGTCTTTAGTTGCACTGTTGTGGCTGCCTCAATGTCCTGAATCATTTTGATTTGGGGGAAAAGCCAGAAGTCTCACGGTGCTAGATCCAGTGAATAAGGTGGATGAAGACACACCGTAATGTTTTTATTTGACAGAAATTGCCGTATACCAAAAGCGATATGTGTCATGGAGTGTTGTCATAATGGAGGTTGATTTACGGCACACTTTAATACACGCCTTCTCTCAACCGTAGCTCACAGCTGACTAACTGTACCAAACAAGTTCAAACTTGTCACACACTGTTACTAAGGTTCGATGTGCCGCTTCCTGTATTGAAGGTCCCTGCCTTTCCATTGGATCGCACTCAGTAGCAGCATTCACCATATTTTGTGATCAAAACAGAAAGGCTCCGTGTCACACATTGCAATTCTATCAAATAAAAACATTATGGTGTGTCCTCATCCACCTTATTCACTGGATCTGGCACCGTCCGACTTCTGGCTCTTCCCCAAAGTCAAAATGACCATGACAGGTCAATGTTTTGAGTTGATTCAGGACATTGAGGCAGCGATGACAGCGCAACTAGAGACACTCACAGAAGAGGACTTCCAGAACTGCTTCAGAAAGTGGCAAGAACGATGGGATAAGGGTGTTGGAAGTGAGGGGAGCAGTTTGAGGGGGATTAATGATAATGTGTCTTTTATTGTAATAATTTTGTTTAATTAAACATTCACCATGTTATTTGATCACACCTCGTAAATGGCTTTTCTTTTGACTTGAAATGAGGGCTGTATATACAGGGAATGTTTAGGCAAATCAAGATAATCTTTGTTCATCAGGAAGCATTCACCTAGTAGAGTTAATTTTTTTAGTGTGGCCTTTGTCTATAGCCAAGAGGAATTCAGACTTGATGGGGGAACTCAATGACAAGCCAAGTTTAAATGCATCCTTAGTCAAATATTCTCCTCACAGGAAGTTGAATAACTTTTTTTGTTTAGAAGTGGAGGCTCCAACTGGAGCATTTTCATTTCTAAATGATGCATCCTCTCCATAGATTCATGGGCCCGACCTGGAGCTTTGGGTTTACGACTCCACTGTCCATACCATATTTACTAAAACGCAGTTTGAATCAGGAAACTCTGTGGTTCTCTGATCTCTAGACAGAAAGGAGATGATGGGGGCCCTTCTCTCTGTTGAAGCATTAAACAGCATTTAGGCTGTCAAATGGAACAAAGAATCCATTGCTTGGTAAGATTTATAAAGGTTTGGGGGGAACCTTGCAGACTCTGCTCTTAGCTGTAATGTGTTACTGTGAAGAACTTTTTCCTGGAAAGAGAGATGCCAATATGTGAATCTCATTCCCCTATTCCACCTGAACAAAAGGGGGGGGGCGGAAGCAGCAAAGGGTGGCAGGGTGACTGGATTGATGTATGAAGACAGGAGAAATAACCAGTAGCAGCCTTTGCTGAAGAATTGAGTAAAAAATGATGAGGACTGAAAAGGAGCTGGACAATTGGGAGATTACTAATCTTGTGGACTTTATCGTGAATAGCTCATGCAGAGTCGAGTGGTGTACACCCTTGTATATGCCGTGAGATCTGGGTAGTGGACATCGTATTGTGATGAAAACGTGCTGTTAACCTTACCTTACTACCATTTGGGAGCAAGGTCTGAACTATAACATCTGGAGTCAGAGATGACCCTAATATGTTTCCTAATAAAACAGATGTCTTTTGTTTCTAATGAAATAAATGTGTTTGTAGTTGGTTCAGCTCTGGGAGAGGAAGTCACTGACTCAAAAGGCATGAGTTTCAGCCATATTCCAGGTGACATATGACCACTGCTCAGAGATGTCAGGCAAGCTGTGAGAGACACTCCAGGAGATTCCACGTGTCACCCTGTTCCAGACGTATTCTTGTCCTTATGCTCTAATTCTGATGTGCCAAGCATCATAGGTGACTGCTTGGGCCATTTGCTTTCATTATGGCTCAAAGGACTAAGATCTCGTCCTCCCCTGAGTGTTTCAGCACATTAATCCCAGGTTAACTGCACCAGGAGTGAAAAACAGAATATTTGCTGCTCCAGCTGGCTGGCGTGATACCAATTAGTTCAACCCTAACTCTGCCCCAACCCCAACCCTTTCGTGGGTGTGGCAACTTCCCCCGGGCACATCTTCCTCACTTCCCCAGCCAGAATTCAAACTCAAATCTGCCGCCTCCCCTTCTGCTGTGTCCCTTTCCCTCCGGAGCCTCTCCCTAGCCCTGCCCTCACCCACAGCTTACACCTGTGGAGATGAGTTGATGTAAGTACTGGGGGTATCCAATTTACTTAGAGGTGAAATGAATGAAGGAAAAGGCAGCAGCCATCCTTTCCTCCAATCCTTGGTCATAAGATGGATGTTGCCAGTGGTAGGTGCTCTTTTGGACTGTGATCTGGCTCTGTTGGTGGCCTGGCCTGGGGAAAGTAGGAGAGAGTATTGCATCTCAGTGTGTCGTCCTTCAAGCTGAAGCATTCTGTACACCAAGCAAGCAGCTCCTGCTGACGGGAGCAGCCTCTCTGTGCTTTTCCCTGCTTTTTGTCATCAGAAGAGCTGATCTTCCTACCAGTTCCCTCCTCCAAACATTGCTATCTTAGAAGCAGGGAATCATTTTGAATTGGTTTGTTTACCTCTAAGCCCCAGTCCTCAGAGGCAATCTTCCACTTGTATTTGGCCCAACTCCTTTCTCTTGCTCAGTCCACCAACACTTGGTAACCTTAAATAAAACCAGTCTCGCAGTCAGCATCCCCTGACAAAGAGAATTCACTTATTTAAACCTGTTTATTCCGAACATTAACATACTCTGTTTATCAAACCTCTAAACATATAGATTGAAATAAAGGAAAATAAGGCATCTGTTTCTGGAGCTGAAGCACAATCACTTCTAAATGTTTTGTGAAAACTTTCAGTCTGGTTTGAGGTGACTGTCCTGGGATACAGGGGTCTCCCTTCTAAAAGCAGAGACTCACAGTTCACAGGGCAGACTGAGCCGGGTTGGAGCAGAATTAAGCCAAGTGGATGTTTATTTCCTTTTTATCCCACTCCTAAATTTTTTTATACTATGCCACTGGCTTTCTTAGATGTGTCCTTTTTCAGCAGCTGCTTCAGTTCCATTTTGGAAAGAGGCAACTTTGCACATCAAGTGAAGTAGCATGATTCTCACATTCTCCAAGCGTAGCTTCCTGCCAGCACAGTTTTTGATGACTCTCCACTATAGATTCTCCCTCTTTTTATCCCCTGATTTTTCTCTGATTGGTGTTGGCAGCACCCACCATATATGTGTTTCTAGAGTTTACTATTATTCACTTGTACATTTCTGATTTAGGCACATTGACAGGCAAATCAAAATCAGATATTCTCTAAAAATAACACAAACTGGGAAATGCTAAAATTTTTAAAAACATGTGATTTCCTAAGACATTTTCCTGCCATAGTTTTAAAATAAATGATTAGTAATTTTATAATTCAATTCATTTAGAGGCAATTTTTACCATGTCATAACAGGAATTTTTGTTTGTTTCTCTGCACAAGGTCATATGTCTTAGTTCCAAGATGAAAATGGTTTGGGATTTTTTTTCTGCTTTAATTTTGCTTACATTTCTTACAATAGTCCAAAATCCCAATCTGGTTCATTTTCTGTGGATTATCAGCTATGATTTTAGGTATGATCAAATAATATTTTAAAAGAAATTTATAAGTATTTTAAAGCATCACACAAAGTGTTGAATTTCTGTGATATACTTCATTTTTAAAAATTGTTTCTGGTCAGGGTGGGAGGTGCATATAAGTCCCTTTTGTTCATTTGATAATTAAAAATAATAATTTGAGGTCTAGTTATCTTCATTCAAAACGCATAAAATAAGTTACAGTTCTAGAATGTCATAATTCAGCCAACATTGATGAGCAGAATGAGAGGACCAAGGAAGCCAGTTGTTTAAAATAAAAATAATTCTGTACTAGTGAGTCAGGATCTGTGAGTTAAAGTCCTTGGCACTGCTTCTCTCTAGCTGTGTGTCTTTAGACCAATAACTAACCCTCTCTGGTCTATGTTTCTTTATCAGTAAAAGGAGGGCAGAGAGATGGTTTATTTCTGAGTCACTTCCTTCTCCCACTATCTATGACTCAAACTGAGTCCTACCTAACTTTATTCTAATCTTTGCAGACTGCTCATGTCAGCTTATTGCAAAATCAACCTCAGTGTAGAGAACATATTAATATCCTTATATAGAAACGACTGCAAATGCTGGTTACAGAGCTCCTCCTTTCACTTGTCAGCTCCTTTTCGCCTGGTACATGGTCTCCGATAGCATCTGGTCTCATGGTACTTGCCCCAGTCTGCTCCTCCCTATCCTGCCTTCTCTGTCCTTTATCAGTGGCAGCATCAGCGTCTTGGCTGTCCCTGGACTAGACTGGATAGTGCCACATCCCCCAGCCTGGGCTGGTGTCACTTTGTTGTTGTCCATGGTGACCCCCACCTACATTGAGGCCCAGGCGTTTGTTTTCACCTTTCTCACTCCTCTCTTGAATGGATTTCAATTAAGCAACAAGTATGGGTCAAGGCTCTAAGAAAGGACATGGTACATGTCACCAAAAGGACTGTGCACCAGACTCAGTCCACCCGGCCAGGGCTGTAGCTTCCATTCTAAAAAAAAAGTCAGAGAAAGGGAATTATACATTTTCTAATGGCAAGGTTTGACAGCTTAGAGGAGTTAATTGGCTTTGGGAAGAAAATAACTTGGCTTAGTAGTCTTCTTCTCATAAAATTTGACTGCTAACTCAGGATGCAAGCCTGAAACTGAAAAAAGGGGACCATCAGAATTCAAAAAAAAAAAAAATTCTGAAGAAGAGGAGCAGAAATTGTGAGGCACAGTGTAAGTAAAAACTTCAAGGCAAATAAGACAGATTGCTTTGAAAGTGAAGGAGATTTTCACTGTCACTTGACTGACACAAAAGAAAACAGTTTGACAAGCTTTTATTGAGTCCCAGCTGTGTACCAGGCTCTGTGCTAAGAATCAGAGCTATGAATTAGTCACAGTCTCTATCTTCAACAAGTTTATAATCGGATAAAAGAAGCATACACTTAGCATAATTTCAGTAAAATGTAGTCAGTTTCATGATAAGACGCAGAGAATGTTACAGAAACATGAAGTCATGGTGGTTGGTCTACTGGAAGATTCTACGAAGGGATTGCGTGTAAAGAGTGGGGGAAAGAACAGTGAACTGGAATTAAAGTATGAAAATAACATGGAATGAGGGGCACCTAATGCGGAATTTGGGTTGGCTGGAAACTGTGTGAGAGAAAAGTAGCTGGAAATGAAGGTGCAGAGGCAGCAGAAGATGCAGGACCTTCTTCTTTTCATGCCATGGTAAGGAGCTGGAACTTTATCTTCAAGGGTGTAGGGGCCATTGAAGGATGTTAACTGGGGACATAAGATGATATGACAGACTGCTGGAAGGATCACTGTGCCAGCTGTGCGGAAGATGGATCGGCGAGGGGCCAGACCAGGGGCACCAGAGGCTCAGCCTGTGCATTGACCAGGTCTGTGAGTCTGGGTGTGACCTTGAGCCTGAGGACGGGCAAATCCCGTTTTTAATGTTCCAAGAAGGCATGTTTTTGGTAATTAATTCAATATATTAATGATTTTGGAACCAAGTACCTAGTGTTTTCTTTCAGCTTTTAAGTTCTGCCTATACATCCTTTTTCCTGTAATATTTTGTTTTTTAAGAACAGTTTTAGGTTCACAGCAAAACTGAGTGGAAGGTACAGAGATCCCATATACGCCCTGTCTCCCCACATACACAGCCTCCCCACTATCACCATTTTTGCCCCAGAGCGGTACATGTGTTACAGTTGATGAGCATACATTGACACATTATTATCACCGCAAGTTCAGAGTTCACATTAGGGTTCACTCTCAGTGTTACACTTTGTTTGTCTTTGGACAGATTTGTAATGTCGTGCACCCACTGTTATAATATCATCCGGAGTAGTTTCACTGCCCTCAAATTCGTCTCTACCACCTATTCATCCTGCCCTCCCCTGTAACTCCAGGCAACCACTGATCTTTTACTGTCTCTATATTTTGCCTTTTCCAGCATGTCGTGTAATTGGAATCACATAGTAGGCCTTTTCATAATCGCTTATTTCACTTAGTTCTATGCATTTCTGGTTCCTTCATGTCTTTCCCTAGCTTGACAATTCATTTCTTTTTAATGTGAAATAATAGTCCATTGTCTGCATGGACCACAGCTTATTTATTCAGTGACCTACTAAGAGACATCTTGGTTACTTCAAATTTTGACAATTGTGAAT
Source organism: Rhinolophus hipposideros (assembly GCF_964194185.1). Lineage (NCBI taxonomy): Eukaryota > Metazoa > Chordata > Mammalia > Chiroptera > Rhinolophidae > Rhinolophus > Rhinolophus hipposideros. The sequence continues at coordinate 11,564,279 of NC_138047.1, read as the reverse complement.
AAAGCTGCTACAAACATCTGTGTGCAGAAGTTTGTGTGGCTATAAGTTTTCATCTCCTTTGGGTAAATACCAAGGACCTTGATTTCTGACTCATATGATAAGAATATGTTTAGTTTTGTAAGAAACTACCAAACTGTCTTCAATATGGCTATACTAGTTTGTATTCTTACCACCAATGAATGTGAGTTCCTGTTGCTCCACATACTCAATCAACATTTGGTGTTGTCAGTTGGAGTTGGGATTTGGCCATTCTAATATTTAAGTGTGTAATGATATCTCATTGTGGTTTTAATTTGCACCTTCCTGATGACATATATGGAGCAGCTTTTCATGTGCTTATTTGCCATCTGTATATTTGCTTTGGTGAGGTGTCAAAATCTCTGGCCCGTTTTTTACTTTTTTTTTTATAGTTGAGCTTTAAAAGTTCGTTATATATTTTGGGTAACAGTCCTTTATCAGAAATGTCTTTTGCAAATATTTTCTCCCAGTCTATGCCTTGTCTTATCCTCTTTACACATCTTTTCATTCACTTTGTTAATCTAACAATCTTTGTGTAAGAATAGAAACAACTTTCAGTCAACTTTATTCACTGAACTCATAACCTTAAACAGACATAATTAATTAAATTCTTTTGAAAATCTGAACCTATGGAAAAATTCAGTACATCTCTGTCTTTCAAACATTCGAAATGACTCACACAGCAGCAGGCTTACAAAGATTGGTGGGCACTTTCTAAACTTTCTAATCATTTAACTAAATCTTCTTAAGCATTAAACTTATTAGTCAGGAAAAATCTAATAATTCAAAATTATAATGTAGTAGATCAAGTTACCTTATACATTTCAGTATGACTTGCAATCAAATTCTGTGACTTTTCAAATTAAAAGCATGTGTATTACCAGATACACATTTAAATTTAAGTCACAAGACTAATTGTCAGATTTTCTACTTCATGTCTCATATTATCTCTAAAATTGTAAACATTTAAGAATTAACACTGATTATCACAAGATTACACATCTTATTTGTAAATTTAATGAAAAAGCATTGCTACACTGTATTCGTTTACTAGGACTGCAATAACAAAGTACCACAGGCTTAAACAACAGAATTTGTTTCTTCACAATTCTTGAGGCTGGAAGTCAGAGCAAGGTCGGATCCTTCCGAGGGCTGTGAGGGAGAATCTGTTCCGTGCCTCCCTCCCAGCTTCGGGTAGTTCCCTGACACTCATTGGAGTTTCTTGGATTGTATCACCCCAATTTCTGTCTTCTTCTTGACATGGTGTTTTTCGTGTGTGTGTGTGTCTTCACATGATGTTCTTTTAAAAGGACTCTAGTCATGATTGGATTAGGGGCCTACCCTACTCCAGTATAACCTCATCTTAACTAATTATATTTGCAATGACCCTATGTCCAAATAAGGTCACATTCTGAGGTACTGGGCGTTAGGACTTTAACATAAGAATTTTGGGAGGGACACAGTTCAACCCATAACAGATACTGTAGATTTGATTTACTTGAACACCACTACATATTATATCCTATGTCCTAAAGTTGTGAGCTGAGGCTGAAAGTTCAGAGTCATTCTTCAGGACAGAGAATTTAAGACTGTCTCGGACCTAGGTCCTGCACATTTCTAGGACAGAGTCTGTCAATCTTGGCACTATTTACATTTGGGGCTGGATAATTCTTTTTGGGGGAGGGGGCTGGGGGCTGTCCTGTGCATTGTGGGATGTTTCGCACAATTTCTGGCCTCAACTCACTAGATGCCAGTAACACCCCAGCCCCATTTGTGACAACCAAAAAAAAATATCTCCAGACATTGCCAAATGTCCCCTCAGGAAAAAGTTGTCCCTGGCTGAGAACCACTGTTCCAGGATGATTAATTCAAACCATAAATCTGAATGTGTTCTCAGAGCTGTGCTCTCTCTATTGTTTTTAGTGGGGAACCACAGCCATACCTTCACTATTTTATTGGATTCAACTAATCCCTTTACCTTATGATTGAATTCTGCATTCTTTTTATACTTCCGGGCTCAAAGGCCATGGTTTTAAACTCATTATATTGGTAATACCCATATCAAGAAAAAAATATATTTCTGAAAAATTAAATTAGATATGAAATAGAATCAAAGTCATCAATCGCTGTTACACTTGAAAGTTCACAGAATCTTCTTTAGAAACTATACAAACTCTCCACTTATCTCATTTTCTCCTTAAAAATGTGCTTTTCCTCGAGTGTCAGAATTCAAAGCCAGTGGAATTGTTCTTATTTTCAGGTTTGTTCTTGGGCTAATATTATAACATGTTGAAATACAATTATTAGTCTTGAATTATATATCATTTTTACTTGAATATATATATTCTGTTTAATAATTTTAAAAAATATAATTCGACTGTTATTTTTCTGTCTTTTTATTACAAAGGTGCACTATTTCAGTTAGCTTGTGAATTGTGCTGGGCGCATTTAGGGAAATGTTCCATTTTACCTTCTGAGCCGGTTACACGTTGAGGCTGACAAAGCCATCCGAGAGGAAGGTGCTGTGTACGATAGCACAATGCTGCATGTCCCAAAGTCACTAACAAAGACACTTTTGGAATAGTATGTTTTATAAATCAGATACTGCCTGTATTTTATAAAGCGCCACAGAGTGGTCCTGCTTTCCCTGGACTTTTCACCACCAGGACATTTGCAATCTACTATAAAAAGCACACTTGCTCATTGATTACACAAACCTTTAGTCATTGCCGACCATGTGGAAGCCAGAGGGCTGGATATTAAATAGGGTCAGTGGACCAGCCACAGCTCCTCCTCTCCAGGTTCTTTAAGTCCAGCAGCAGAAATGAGAATGTTTTACATTTTTAAAAACTATGACAACAATGAGATACCACTGCACACCTATTAGAATGGCCACATCCAACACACTGGCACCCAATGCTGGTGAGGATTCATTCAATCAATATATTTGGATGTTCATTCAACATACCATGTTTCCCCAAAACTAAGACCTAGCCGGACAATCAGCTGTAATGCGTCTGTTGGAGCAAAAATTAATATAAGACCTGGTTTTATGTTACTATATAATATAAGACTGGGTCTTATTAAATATAAAATATAATATAATATATAATATAATACAATATATAATTAATATAATATAATTAATATATTATAATTAATATAACATAATATACCGGGTCTTATATTAATTTTTGCTCCAAAAGACGCATTAGAGCTCATTGTCCTGCTAGGTCTTATTTTCGGGGAAACAGTATATCTTATATATGAGTGAATAAATATCCCTGAAGATATATTTCAACTCCAGCTTTTATCTTGACTTAGAATGTTGGAGTGGATAAAATTATCATTCTTTGATAAGTGTAGGAGCTGGAATAAAATAACTGTAGCAAAAAAAAAAAAAAATAACAGGATTTTCTCGCTTTCCTGTTCCTCACTGCACCATGAACATAGTTGGAATGACACCTAAAATTACCACAGACTCGACAAAATGCCTTCAGTGACTCCAAGAAGAGTCGTGTGTGTGTGTGTGTGTGTGTGTGTGTGTGTGTGTGTGTGTGTGGTGTGTTTCTGAGTATATTTCAGTATACCTAATTAGGGATTTTATGTTAAAGAAGCAATTACTATAATCTCTATGCTATAGTCCAAAGTTCTTATGCCTGTTCTTAAATTACACATATCCTTTGATTTTATTGCTAGTATCTTTTGAGTTTTCTTCCTTAACTATCTTTTATCCACACATATACCTCACTTTGAAGATGGCCTCAAGGAAAATGAACATATGGAAACAACCACATTCTGAAGTTCTGAAGTTAAATTTCACATGGAGAAATTTCTCTGTGGCCTAATGAATTTAGCTATTTCTATGTTCTCTGAGGGGAGCTCCTCATTTCTATTTTTTATTCATATTTGCATTCATAAAATATTTTTAGTCACTCACAGGGTAATACACACCGTGTTTACATCTAAGATTAAAATAATGAGGCCATGCTTCCTTGGATCCTTGCCTACTTGGGTCCTTAGTCTGACATCATAGTCTGTAGGATGACCTACTACTTCTGAAGCCGAAGGATTCCTCCCCAGTCTGTCCCAAGTCATAATCACTGCCTTGCTATATTCAGCAGGAGAATGATACTAACATTCCAATGGTGTGTTTCAGCAACTTGGAAGTGTATACAGTATACTCGCTGCCATCTTGAATGTTGGAAACATTGAGTTTTCTTCTGTGGCAACTGAACACCAGCTTGACAAGAGCCACATTTCTAATCATGCTGCTCTGGAGAATTGTGAGTTCTGTTATCTTCCATTCAAAACTCAACTCTTAAAAGTCTAATGACGTACTGTGTCACATAAGGATAATATCATGATATACATTTTTATTTGTATATTTTTTCTAATTTATAGTTTCTCAGGAACAGAATGAGATGTTTTAGGGTAATTTCATAGGGCCAAATGCTAAACCATTCTGGTCTGGACCTGTCCCCAGATCCCTATTATTTCCGTCCCACTGTGTCTCTGGAACCAGCTTGGTAATGCAATAGAACAAACGTCTGAGGTTGGCACGTCATTGTGGGCATGTACCTGGAAACCTGTTCTGATTTTTCATATAGTAAAACAAAAAAAATTTAGTTGGCACATAAGGTATTAGATGATGAGAAGTGGAAGGAATAACCAGAAAATGCAAATGATAAGATTCAAATCTCACCATCTGATTACAGTTAGATCAACAATCACCAGAATGAATAGCAATAGAGTTGCTATTGTTGAAGATATGGATATACTTAGAAACAACCAAACTGAAAAAGGATTTTGATGATTGAGAACCTATTTCTGTAGAGCAAGAGATAGTCATATAGATCACAAAAGGTTAATATTAATGAGAATATATTTAAAATTAATTAAAGCATTTTCTGGAATAGCCAGCCATAGAAAATAGAAATTACACTAATTTGCATTAAAGTTACATATAATTAAACTTACAAGGAATTATTTCCAAATCAAGAGCATTGTATAGGTGCATTGTTTCAATCAGAAACCAGTTCTGTTCATTCTATCCCATAAATATCTTTCAAATATGACCACTTCTCCTGATCTCCGTCACCATTCTCATCCAAGACAATATTATCTCTCAGTTGTCCCCCAGTTATTCATCCCACATCAATTCTTGAACTTTCCCAGACCATTTTCCACAGTTCATTCAGAAATCATTTAACACATGTATCGGTGGGTTCTCCCAATCTCCTTCTCCCCCTCTCTGTCCCAGTCCCTTTCCCCTGTCCCCACCATTCCCTCTTTTTTTCCTCTCTTCCTCCTCTTTCCTTTCATCTGATATCTCCCTGTCCCTGTCCTCCTCCCACTATCTTCCCACTTAAATTTCTTGTTAGCTTCCAATTCCTTCTGAATGAAGACCGTCAAGACTAGAATTTTGTTTTACAAAGTATTGTACTTAGCAATATAGCCTCAAGTGAAATGTATGGCATGTAGTAGACATTAAATATATGTGAAATGAATGAACAAGGTAGGGTATAAATAGACATACCAATCAATGGAAGACACTCTTCAAAAACAGATCCAAGTAGAATTTCCAGAAGTGGCATTACAAATCACTAGGGAATCAATGTTGTAGGGACCACCAACTGGCTAACCATGTGGGGGAGGGGCTTATGAATACTTATTTGCCATTATACCAAATGAATGCCAAACATGTATCAATTTAAGGGCAAAAATCATAAAAGTACAAGAAAAATGCATTTATATAATCCTGAGCTGAGAAAAGACTTCAAGAACTTTATGTGCAGAAAACCAAAAACAAATGATTTTTAAATGGATATTTGACTCCATAAAAATTAGAACTCTTTTATACTAAAAAAAAAAAAAGGAAAAAGAAATTGCAATGCAAATGAAAAAACAGGGAAAATATTTGCAATATATACGAGGTCTGACAATTAAGTTCACAAACTCGTCGTAGAAAAAGTGCTACATACCTCATTGCTGAATATCACTATGGTCACCTTTGAAGTACTCCCTTTGGGAAGCTATGCACCGATGCCAGTGCCTAGTCCACCCTTCAAAGCAATTTTTGGAGCTGTTTTTCTGGAATGGCCATCAGAGCTATCGTCATATTACCCTTGATGTCCTGAATGTCATCAAAATGTCTTCCTTGCAATATTTCCTTTGTCTTCTAGTTAAGAAAGCAGTCATTGGGGGCCAGGTCAGGTGAGTAGGGAGGGTGTTCCAATACAATTATTTGTTTACTGGCTAAACACTCGCTCACAGACAGTGCTGTGTGAGCTGGTGCATTGTAGTGATGCAAGAGCCATGAATTGTTGACAAAAAGTTCAGGTCATCTAACTTTTTCACGCAGCCTTTTTAGCACTTCTGAATAGTAAACTTGATTAATTGTTTGTTCAGTTAGTACAAATTCATAATGAATAATCCCTCTGATATCAAAAAGTTAGCAACATCATTGCAACAAGTTTGCAAACTTAATTGTCAGAACTCATATATCAAAGCATTATTTTCTTTAAGTAATAAAAATCTCTGATAAATTGATTAGGAAAAGATGAACACATCAAAGAAACAAGGCAGTTTACAAACTAAGAATCACCAATAAAAATATGAACAGAAGAAAGTATTCAGCTTGACTAGGAATCAACTAAAAACAAATTGAAAGAAAGAGGCATTTTTCCTGTCGAATTGGCCATTTAAAAAAATAATAAATAAGTGTCCATTTAATTGTGTTGAAATTATTGGTCTTTCATTTAGCTGTAGGAGTGTAATTGCTTCCAAGTTTTTGAGGAGTAGCTAAATAGTAAATATCAAAGGCTTAAAGAGCAGCTAAATAGTATATATCAAAGGCTTGAATATATTTGTATACTTTGAACTAATTGCTGAATTTAAGAAATCTATGCTACAAAAATAATTCAAAACAAGAACACAGTTTCATGTCCAAAATATTTATATCAGCATTCTTTACAATTATGAACACATGGAGATAACTAAACATCCAACAATTTAAAAATTATTGATATATGTCAGAATATGTAGCTTAAAATTATATTTATAAACAATACTCAAATCAGAAATGCTTAAGATGTTATATTTAGATAAAATGTGAGGGGGCCGGGCGGCTCAGTTGGTTGGAGCGCTGTGCTCCTAACGCCAAGGTCGCTGGTTGATTCCCACCTGGGCCAGTGAGCTGCACCCTCTACAGCTAAGAACAATGACTGGGTGCCAACCAAAGGTCGGCGACCGACTACCTCAGCTGGGGGAGTGCAATGCTCATAATACCAACATAGACCAGGCAGCTGTGTCCTCCACAACTAGACTGAGAAACAACGGCTTGAACCGGAGTTTGGGGGGTGGGGAAAGGGAAGAGGGGACAAAGATAAAAATGTGTGTGCAGAATAATGGCAATAAAATGCCTAGAAAGAAAGAAATGCAGAATGTTAACTTAGAAGAAGGTGAGATTTCTGCTGAGACTGTATTACTTCTAGAATATGAACAAAATATTTTGTTTAAATAAGGCCCAACAATCTTAGCCACATATGAAGAAATACTTTGTCCCTAATGCTCAAAGTAAATTACGTATGTTCAAAATACTTTAAAAGGAAATTGATTTGAAAACTTAGCCTCTCTGTCATGTAGTAGTTTGAGTTAAAGATATTTATTATATTAAAAAATGAGTTTTATTCACCGAGGTTAAGTATTAATTTTAAATTCCCCATGATGTTGAATTATCATTAACTATTAAATAATTGTTTGGACATCAAGTTCTAACAAAATTTAGTAATTGAAATATGAAACTGAAAAGTAGTATGATAAAAGGTATTTGAATGTCAGAATAGGCTTATGTTCTTTGGGTCGTATCTGAATGTCTTTTTATGTTCTTTTACATTGCAAAAGGTACATAAAATACATTTGTTTGGGTACATCCCTGAAGTCTAGGTAACCTTACAATTAATTTCTGCATTTCAAAAATGTGTATATTAATATTGGAATCCAAAGTATACCAAGTCTATTCATGATCTTTTAAATTATTTAACATAATTCAGTGCGATCATGTTGGTATCGTATAAACAACTGCTCAGTGTGTACAGATGTTTCACTCCGCCAGCCAGTTCGGTTTGGGCTGTGCTATATTTTACAGCAGCCCGCGTTTGACCAGTCGAGATAAATAGAGAAAGATGATCAAGAAGAGACATAGAGATACTGTTGAACAGTAACTTATTTTTACATCATAAAATCTTCTTATATTTATTTCACGTTATTTGAAGATGGTCAATTAAGACATTTTTATTCTCTGGGAAGTTACTTCAGTGCTGTAATATCTTCTAACAACACATCTGTTTATTTTTTAGCTGCTTCTTTGCTTTGCATTCAGGCAGATGAGCTACAAGAAGCTCTCACCTCCCACTGTGTGGTCACTAGAGGAGAAACCATTATACGACGCAACACGGTGGAAAAAGCTACTGATGTCAGAGATGCTATGGCTAAAACTCTATATGGCCGTCTCTTTAGTTGGATAGTCAATCGCATTAACAGCTTGTTGAAGCATGACACATCACCAAGGTAAACATTTTTATAGAAATATTTTTTCCCAACTGTCAGGTGATGTAAATCTATTTTGTAATTTATTGATTTATATCTGAGTCCCTTTGAAGATGTTTCTAATTCGTATCATTTAATTTATCAAAGCTATAGTTCAGTAGACCTGCTTTATTTTTAATAGTATCACTTCGTTGTGTCAAGTAGCTATAATTTTTTAAATTGCTGGCACGTAAAAACTGTAGCAACGTGAATAAACATAATAGAAAGTGCATTTTTAAAGTGACATCTTACTATCAATTTGTGTGTCTTTTAATTAGAAGGTTTACTGGGAAATATATGCCATTTTATAATTGCATAAAATGTCAGTTTAGCAGTTTTTGTTTTTGTTTTGAGGGTTTGAATTAAATCTTGAAAGCAAAGGAGAACTTTTCATATTTTAACTCTCATTATAATCTCTTAAAGGTAGGTATTATGGCTTCCACTGAAATGTGGGTGAGAAGTGCTCTAAATAACTAGTAAATGGTAGATCTGAGCAATAATGTTATCTCACCATAACTCTCTGCTCTACCTAATACCTCATCATAGAAATAAAAACAATTGCAGCCACCATTACCTGAGTGTTCTCTATGTGCCGGGGATTGTGCATAGATATGTCTTTACATTTACACCTAAAGTTTGTTCTGCCATAAATTATACAATCTTTAGAAATTAGTGTATGAAAAGAATATGAATGCCTACCTACGATGACCTCGTGCGCACTTTCTTAAACATAAAAGACCACTGATACACATTTCAGGCATGCTATTCATTGTTGTTTTTCCACTAAAATATACACCGTATTGTAATATTATCCAGTCAAAATTATCCACTCAAAATTGCTTCTTTACCTCTCTGCTCAACTGTACCCTGTATGACTGGATCTGCCAATCACAATTCAATTATAATTGTCAGATAGTTTGTATGTTCATGTGTGGCTGTCTGTATGATGCCAAGCTTTCAGATGAAAACAGAAACTTTCGAGAATTTTTCAATATCTGTATATTCCACAGAATGTAAGCTTACATTCTTTCTAACATATTGTTATTCAAGTTAAACATTTATCTCAGTGAGACCCTTTGGGACAAAAAGATGGTAAAAGAGTAATCATTTTGAGTGGACCAGCATAAAATGAATTTAGTCATTTTGCCTCATATCATCACATAAAATTACACTTACTATTCAAAATAGGAACTTTCAGTAGGATAGCTTTCCTTTTGTCAATCCATCATATATTCAAAATGTTCTGTAAACTTCACGTTCTAAATTCAGTCCAGGCCTCCCCATTAGGGAGCGTCCTTCCTCAGCTCACAGCATGCAGTCGCTAGCTGTCCTTTCCAAATGGCTGCCTCACACAACACTAAGATTAACACAGATTATGTAAATGGTGAACACAAAGAGAAGTATTTGTACTTTCTTTTTTAAATGCACATGAAAATAACTTGGCAGTGTATATATTTATTAGGGGAGGGGAAGACTTTTTGACAAAGTAACCTTTAGGGAACAGAGGTAACCATTCTGAAGGAGAATGAGAACGTGCATTTGGAATAGGTAATTATAATATAGTATTTAATTGTATGTTAAAGTATTTAATTATGAAATAAATCCACATATATTTATATCTTCAGGTTGCCATTTGTTCTATATTAAAAAATTGCGAGCGAATAACCCAACAATAAATAAGGATTCTTTAAAGTAATTAAAATATTTTTAGCAAGATGTTTCATTGTTGTCCTAAAATTAAAGGCTAATTATACTCTTTCACAGAATTCGTGCTTTTCTGTATGTTTTTATTGGGCATATTTTTGCTACATTCTGAGAGCTAGCCAGGTTTTCCCTATGAATCTTGACTCACTCAGGGCTGTGATCTTGTGCTCATAAACCCATAGGAAAAAAGTTTCTTTTGTTTAAGTATATAAGGTAGTATAGAAGTGGTTTGTGTAGTATAAGGAAACTATTGACCATTTACATATTAAAATTGATGCTACCTAATTTATCTTTATGTCCTCTGGAAGGAAACTTTTTCAATTAAAACTTTCACTGTGTGTATGCTGATAGTAGCTTCTTAGCTAAATCACAAAAGCATACTCTGAGATACTCTGCTTTCCATTATCCCTTAAGAAAATAAATAAGACCTCAAAATAATGTCTCTAATTTTCCAGTGGGAATGGTGATGAGCTGAGCATTGGCATTTTGGATATATTTGGCTTTGAAAATTTCAAAAAAAATTCCTTTGAGCAGCTGTGCATTAACATTGCAAATGAACAAATTCAGTATTATTTCAATCAGCACGTGTTTGCGTGGGAACAGGTAAGTCTGTGTGCTCTAAAGATGCATGCATGTGTAAATTCTATGCAGAATTATACTAATGAAGCAGGACCTGAAGTTGACTGATAGATTTAAAGCCTTAAACATTTAATAAAGCCAAAAAAACCCAGATGTTTTCCTCCATTTTCATAGTAAAAACAACCAAAAAACCCCCAAAAAACTAGTATGAATTAAGTGTCTTAATATGTGATGTTGGATGTCCTCCATCAAAAATCACTGCACCCTTCTCCAAAACTCAGCAAACCTGAGCCCTTACAAACAAAGAAGTTTCCTTTGGAAATTTAAGTAAGCAGATATGTCCAACTATTCCTCTTTCTGTCTACTGCATTGCTGAAATTCTGTTTGAAATTTCAATATCCATCTAAAATGTATTAAACTTCAAAATTCTGGTAACTAGGCAACAGAACACAAGATAATGGGTTTGATGCAAATGCCATGAAACGGTAATTTTGTCAGGATACAATGAGTAATTTATGATTCAGCTTCAAAAATATTCTTTCTTAGAGATAAATCAGAGACTTACTTAAATTGCATTTGGAAAAATCTGTAGTATTAAGACTATTTAAAATATTTTATCAAGTCTAAAAGAAATAGTCATATTCAATATGTTTTTTGTCTCCTTTAAATAATATTAAATTGTTTTGTGCTTACTAATTACAACTGAAGTTTTTAATTTAAATTTGAGATTAATTAGAACCTCTTTTGATTCAAAATATTTAGGCTTATTAAGAATTAACTTTGAAATTGCATTTTGAAAACAGAAATCACAAAAGAAAATGTTAACCTCTTTACATTTCTTAGGCCAAAAGACAAAGGACATAAATTTAAGATTTTATCTATGTTTGCCCAACTCTCATCTACCCCAGGATTTTATTCCATCTGATATCTATTGTGTGTCTTTCTTTCCCCACCCTTTCTTGTCTATTCCTCTACTCCTTTCATCATTGCCCTCCCTCAGCCTCCATATATGATAAAATCTCTTTAAAGTCTTTAAAAACAAAAGTGCTGCTCCAGGCTGCTTATCTCTGTAGCTGTGGTCTTTCCTGTCTCCTCCCTTCACAGCCAATCTCCTTGAAAGCATCTTGGCAGTATTCATTGCACTGTATTGCTTTCTTCCCCACCTGGTACTTCGTGTTCCTAGCATCTGGCTCTGACTTTCCCCATTCTATCATAATGGCCCTTCCTAATCTCATCAGTCATTAGTATCAGACAAATTGTAGTTTCAACATTATTATCGTTTTCTGTAGTTTTCAACCCTATTAACACAGTCCTGTTTATGGAAAATCCCTCCTTTGTCATCCATAATACCATCTTTCAGTTTATCTTCCTCTTTGAGGTTTCTTCCTTTATTCTTCCTGCATCATCCCCTAAACCAATGGTTCTCAACCCTGGATGCATTTTAGAACCTTTTGACGATTATCGTAAAATTCCAGTAACCAGACCTTGTTCCAGACCAATTAAATCAAATCTCTTGGGATGAGACCCAGGCATCAATATTTCTTAAGGTTCCCGGTGTATTCCAATGTACAGCCAACGTTGAAAGGTACTGTTCTAAATGCTAGCTCCCCCAAAGAGTTCTCTTCTTGACCCTCTTTTCATACTCACTAGGAGAAACGATCTATTTCCATTATTTCAACTACCCCCTACAAGCAAGCGATGCGCAAATCCCTATCTTCAACCCATCTATCTCTCCAACCTCCAGGCCTCCTTTTAGGACAGTTTCCAGGACTTTGTCTAGAACTGAACTCATCATCTTTCCCTCTCACTTGTATTTATACCCAGTGAATGACATCTCTACCCACTTTCTCAAGCCAAAAAATGTTATGTTATATTTCATTTCTTATTACTGAAATCCATAAAATCACCGATATTTGTTCATCTTCTCTCCTCTATGCTGCAATAAAAATACTTGACAATACATTCTCTGGTTTACATTTTTGCCTTTCTCAGTAGGATGTAAATACCCTCAGGTCTCAATTGTGTCTCAATTCTTTTTGTATCTTCAGAGCCCGACATAGCAAGTGCTCAGTAAATATTTATTAAACTAAGGTCATCGTGCTTTAATGCCTCAGAGTGTTCACATAATCCATTCTAGCCAGGGACTGAAACAAGTACATTTTTTTGGGTTAAACTTTTTTATAGGAATCTATTAGGATTATCTACTTCTTGGGACCAGGTACATTTTCCTGTATTTCCCATCTGATTATTTAACATCTTGTGTTGGTAGACCTCTGCTTTTCTTCTCTTTTGGGAACTGAGGTTATAATCTGGTTTAATTGGAATTAGTGTTTAAGCCTTTCAGTAATTACTTGATTTTCACTTTTTATAGAATGTTACATTTTATAATTCACTTGATTGACAGTCTTGAATTTCATCCATGATCCTAATTCTTTTATCTTTGGGCTTGCTACAAATAAAACTGTTCTATAAGCCCTTAAAAAAATATCCTCAAGAGGATTTCAAGACAAAACAACTCAAAATTGCACCCCCAAATTAAAAATTTAACTAGGATCCAGAATTATACAAAGCACTTTGAGAAATTAAGGCCATTCCCAATCCTTTCAAGTATCTTCCTAGGGTAACTACCCAGGAACCTCTGCTTCATAATCTTAAGGACCAGACATTGGCAGCTGATGATCAGGGATGAAATGTGTGATCTGGTGGATACAGGATTAGTCAGTGATACTCTTGATTTTAATGTGTGGGTGTATGTTTGGTTTCTTTCTTTCACTGTCACTTCCCTGTGAAGGCAAAAAAATGTAACCGAGCAATGCTAACTAGCTATATGTATTAGCCATCGCAGATAAAGGGCACTTACACTGATTTCTGTAAATAAGAAACAGCTAGTAAGCCAAGTCATTATATAAAGTCATGGTCACACTTTTTTTAGTCGAATCTGACCACAGATTTGACCTAACTCAGAGCTCCAATGTTCAATCAAGTCTTCGTTGCTTATCAGTAAGACATACTGGTCTTGATTTCATGGACATACAAATGATCTGGCCGATATAAGCAAGACATAAGCCTCAGGCAGCACCTTCTCAGATGAAACAACTTCTGGTCCCACTTAAACCAACAAACATTATCTTTATTGACAGACCAACAACATTGGAACATAAATACAGGTTTGCTGAAAACGTTTCCTTATTTAACCCAAGTTCAGTTTACATGTAATATACACCTGGACACTCCAGCACAATTGGTGTTACGAAGGTATTTTGAATATCATTTCCCCATTACTTTCCATTAAAACAATAATCAATAGACCACAGAAAAACATTTTTAGTGAAAGAGTTTATGGCTGTGACCTAAATCATAGCTTGCTGGGTGGATAGTTTCATGTTTCTGGGAATGGTTGCCTCCAGCTGACCATTTGTATTACTTTGAACGTGTTCTTAAATCTGGGAACCCATTTTCACCTCACCAGCATTTATGCCTCCTTTCTCCTCATAACCTTCTTTTCTATGGACATAAATTGTATGCCTTGGAATTTCAACACCCAACTGAGAGTATCCTTTTTCCCCTTATTGTCTAGATATTTAGAATGTCTAAGACAGCTGGTCTGTGGTAGCGTTATTTTTCTACTAGTATATACTTCCTGAAAATTTTCTGGAGTTTGGTATTTCATAATATTTGAAGCTTCCTTACTTTTCCAACACTAGAAGAACCATTTCATATATATATTGACCTTCATAAAATATAAAGGAACAATTTATATCTGAAACAATAGTTTAAATGTTAAATGATAATCCAGGTCCCCACCCCTGCAAAGAGATGATGAGGAGTATAGTTATAATCTTTTACAATTCCAGACTCCAACTCTTCTAAATGAGTTGCAGCTGAAAAGTATATAATTTTTCTCTCAATGTTATTCATTCCACAAATAGAGTATTCATAGTTCAACCTTCAGTGTTACATTTGTATAGGGTTATTTTGATACACACTATTTACTTCCACCTTTTTCAAAAAGCTTTTAGTTAGCAGCTTAAAGGGCAGCAGACAAGTTATCCCATTTCTGATAAGGGAGGCATCTTTCTGCAAGAACCCCCACACTGAACCTCCACAGTAATTATATAGCCAAGATTTGGGGTGGGGGTTGTTCTGCTTTTGTTTTTTCATTTTCTGGTTTTCTTCATGTAAAAGAGAGCGCAACATTAATCAAGTGTGATAAAAAGCTTGAAATTCAAGCTTCAGGTTAGAGTCACGCTGGTGTTGTAGTGATGGCTTTTGCCCTTTGATTTAATTTTGGTATAATCATGGTATAGAACATGGAGAAAGAAATGAACCTTGTTCCCTATAAGTTTATGTTTTAAATCAAAAGGAATGCGCACCAACCGTGAGCATGATTTAAACTTGAACAAATGCCATTGTTCTGTAGGGCCATAGTAATACTACAGAGCATTCTTCTTGAAACCTGAAGATTCTCTACTTCTTTATGTGCTTATTTATACCTAGGATAAGCTTTCTTAACCATTAGTGCAGCTCATCTTTCTCGCTATTAACTGAAGTTTGTTTTTAAAGTGAGCTATTAATATTTGTTTCTGTACAAGGATAAGCTGTTACATATATCATTTCTGTATGTACCCACGGGTTTAGAATTAAAAGTCAGAAGTCATTTTAGAGGCAGGGAACTATTTTCAGTGCATAGTGAAAACAATAACTGCAATTATGGCTCTGGCTTCTCTGCCCGAAAGTGATGTGTAAGACTTTCATTTCCAGCTGTTCATATCCTAAAGATTAAAGCTTTTGACATTTTTGAATGTGGGCTCCCACACATAATTTGTGGCAATTACAAAGAACAAAAATTCATTCAAATACACAATGTCTATATTTTCAACTTTTTTACATTACAAAGTAAAAAAAATTACTCATTGGATAGAAAAAAAACCGTGTGGGTAATTCAAAATAAACACCTTATATGTGTCTTCAAATGGTTTTGCTTACAAAGTATGAATTTTTATTTTATATCCAGCTTTCTTCCCTATTAAGCCATATGTGTGTGATGGTGATAGCATTTGTCTTATTTTAGCTTATTTTAGCTTTTTATCACTTTAGCTAAGTGACAAAGGCCCTTTTATAGGCATTTTCTTTAAGCATTAAAATAACCATACATTTAAGAAACCCTTGATATAATAAATTTTTTTAAATACTTGGCCAGGGCTTGGGTTACTGCTTGAGATCACATACAAATGTTCTTTAAGCTTCTCACATACTAAGAAACTATGGAAGTTGGTATCCACGTGGTGAGATTTGTGTGGCCCAGCCCTGCAGCAGCTTGTGGCTGTGCACGTGTCATCCTGTCCCTTGGCTCTTACAGGTGACCTCTTGGGCTCCTATATTCCCCTCATCCAACACCCAAGACCCATGCTGCACCCAGTCTGTTTCTCTTTCATCAATGAAGTTAGATCAGCACCTTTAATGTGATGTGGGGATTTGTGCTACTTATTTTGATAATTTGATAACATTTTTAAAAAATCTTTCAGTTATGATAACTAATAACTGTCAATGATATACACAATTAGAACCATAAAGCTGTACAATTACTGTAGTTTTCTACATGTGAGGTTAAGAGCATATTATTGACCAAACCGAAATAAAATTTTTTGGTAAAGATTTAAACATGACAGTAAAGGAGAAATAGTTTAAGGTGAAACAGATACCGGTAGATGGAGAATTACAGTTCTGAATTCCTAACTAAAATGCCTCCTTTTCCTAAGCCAATATCTATCGATAGAATATACATTTGTTAACTCCTTTATGGCTTTTACAGACTTTTCAAGAATAGGTATATACACAAAAAAATTAGTGAGCTAGAATTTTCATCTAAACATGCATTATATAACTTTTTCTGAGAAAAAGAAGCTGCTCTAGGGAGCACCATTTAAAATTCCTTCTCCCAAAGTTCATTAAATATATGTGAAATAAAACATGTCTATTTTCTTATGTATTATCCAGAATACTTTCTCATTAGGTTACTTGTCAGATTCTGAATTAATGGCCTTGTCGTCTCAAATTAATGACGATCAGCATTCCCTGTGGCTTTTCATTAATATTAACGTAAAAATCAACAGGATCATTGATACCAGCTTTGAATAGGAAATACAGAAAGCAAGAGATTTCAAATCATTAATTTTATTTTGCATCAAGAGTTTGTATTTTTACAACATGCATATTACTACTGTTTTCTTCATTTTTAGCTTCTTAAAATACTTAATTAGTTCTGTAAAATGTTATTACTAAAAATAATATGTATATATAGAAATAGAGAATGATAACGAGAATGTGGTAAAATGTTAGCAATTGGGGAATTTGAGTAAAGGCTACATGGCAATTCTTTGTATTATTCTTGCAGTTTGTCTTTAATTTTGAAATTATTTCAAAATAAAAAGTGGCAAAAGTTTATTTTTTCACTATAATACACATACTCAATTCACCTTGAGTATTACCGTGTTTCCCCGAAAATAAGACCTAGCCAGCCCATCAGCTCTAAAGCATCTTTTGGAGCAAAAATTAATATAAGACCCGGTCTTATTTCAATATAAGACCGGGTCTTATATAATATAATATAATGTAAGACCGAGTCTTATATGAATTTTTTGCACCAAAAGATGCATTAGAGCTGATGGTCCAGCTAGGTCTTATTTTCGGGGAAATACGATAATAGCATTCTAAATCCTTGATTCTCAACCTTTAACATTTTTCTCTTAGAATGAGGAGCAGTTTTGTCAATGGTTAGAATGAATAACTTCTCAGTGGTTTCTTTCCACTGTGGCAAATGTTTTTATAAAGTGTATACTCATATGAGCAGTTGGTTAGTAGGAATTCTTTTACGGAAAGACGGGTTTGGGGAGTAAATGTGTTTATGTGGCTTCTTTCCTTCTGCAAAAGTTCTATCAGTAGAACATTTATTCATTCATTAAGTTTCACAACACTTTTAGGTAGTTTTGGCATTTTGAAATGTTAGAACCAGAAAAAAACTAAATAGATCACTTATATTTCACAGATAAAAATGACTCCTTGTAACTTGCCCAAGGTTACAGGCTGGTGAAACAAAGCCAGAACCAGAATCAGGTCCTGTCATACCTATCCCAGTTCTTCCCAGGAACAAACAAATAAGCCAAATTGAGAAAAACCAGGGACCTAACAAGGTAACCTCTCATGCAGAAGAAAGGGGTGCTCCATCCATTTAAAAGAAAGGAAAGAAAGAAGGAATAAGAGAGGAAGGGAGGCAGGAAAAGAAAGAAACAGTCTTTTCACATGAAAAACCAAGGAGAATCAATATTAAGGCAGGAAAAAAGGAAACAGAGGCAGGTGTCTGTGGTAACAGACTGTGGCAAATGGAGGGAGTAGAGACCACCTACCAGGAAGGATAGAGTACTAAACTATGTATGGAACAGGTGAAAAAGAGAATAAGCAAAAGCAAAGAAATCCTAGGACGTTTGTTTCGGGTTGAAATGGAAAGGCAGAGAGCATCTTTGCTGTGTCGTAAAGGACAGACACTCTACCTTTTTCATCTTTATTTCTACCTTCCCCTGCCCCACCTACCTCTAAACATACACATAGTAGGTGCTCCTCAAATATCTGAAGAATTTTAGTATGTGGCATCTGTACAATGACCTAAACAGAGACAGTGCCACACACCGACGTGAATTTCAAATCCCATCTCTTGATATAAAATCCCATTCATTCTTCCTCCATGACTTGAAATGGTTAGAAGCATTTAAAAAGTGGACTAAAGTTTAAAAGTAAAAGAGATACACATGGTGTTTTGGGGGGGTGGGGGCCAGAGAGTGATCAATTGAGGAGGGGGGGGGTTGCTGAATTAGTCTGGGAGATGAGGGAAGGTCTCTCTGAGGACGTGAGACCTGAATGATGAGAATCGAGCCTTTTTAGTGTTACTAATTTGTGTTAAGTAATCTAAGTTTAATTTTTCACCTCCCATGGAAGCATGAAGTCTCTCTCAGCCTGTAGTGAGCACCCTTCCACGCTACTGTATGAGTCTGAGGAGTCAATTTAGTAATCTCGAGTCTCTCCTGCAGTGACACATTGGTTGTAAATATTTAAGCTTGTTGTCTAAGCCATACATATGGAGGTGCACCTTCCATAGGTTTTTTTGCCATCATGTTCTGTCACAACCCACACTCAAAATTCAGTGAAAAAGAAGGGAGAATTTGACTCGGGCCTGAGGTTTCTAATGTCCAAGTCTTACGTTTTCCCTTGCCTCCTTGATATATGCTTTAAATGATAATTTATCTACCCTTTTTCAAAAGGGAATTCAGCTCATCTGAACAGAGTAGGGTTTACCTATGCTAAACAGCTCAGCTTTACTGCAGTTTAATAACTCCACTGATCTGCTTTAAATGTTTTTTTTGCACTAGATCTTAATCTTTAGTATGTAACATTATTGCTTTATAAATGTATTTTTTAATGTACAGGGCATAGCAGAGGACTTTCTGAAGAGTTATATGAGCTCCATTTCTGCACATATGCTTCAAAACAGCTAAGCATTTTGAGATTATAACTGCTATAAAAATATATGATATATTGTTTTAGTCGTGATCATTTTACTAAAAGTGCTTTACAAATCCTGAGGAATAGCATTTTTTTCTCCATCGCCTGGAGTCCATAATCCTAACAAGTATCTTAAAGGGGGGAAGCCCATTGTTTTCCAGGTTACTCATCTCTGCTCAGTATGACTGCCACAAAAGCATTCAATGGATTTTGACACAGGCAAATAGAAATGACAAATGCATTGATTTAGACTCTCACCTCATGTGCTTTCTATATAAAACGTACAAAACCTCCTTTGAACTCTGCAGTTGCCATTTAAGCTATAACATGCTGTCAGAATAATGTGTCTAATAGTGAAGTAATTCTAGGTCTGCATACTTCTCCCAAGGTTACCTTCAAATGAACAAGCTGTGAAACTATAAGACATTGTTTGCTTTTTTTTCTTTTTTTTCTGATACTGGATAAACTGAATGTCTTTCAGGTGATCTACCTTTTAGACCAACGGGGTTCTGCCTCATTTTTATGTATTAGATTGTGTTTTATTTTAAAACATACGTACAAACACACATATATCTTTTCTGCTGACATCCTTGAAATGAGATTTCAATTTCATAAGGCTCCAAAAGTAGTGATTAAAGCATTTGCTTATCAAATTCCCCACCTGCCATTGGCCAGATTCCTCCATGAAGTTGCCAGAGTAAGTTCTTTCTCTGTACTCATGTAGTACATGGTGCGGTGCATATATCTGCATCTTACCTTGCATTTTGAATGTTTATTTACTAATATACCACTCCAACAATACTTTAAATCCACTGAGGACAGGGAGTTTCTTTTAAACGTCTCTTTATTACCCATCGCAGTGCTTTACCACAAGGTGTTTAATAAACACATTTATGAGTTAAAAAATATAATAAAATATATTTAAATAAAATACATAAATGAAAATAGCCTGTCATTTTAATTTGTGAATGGAGCAGGCCATTCTGCCCGAGTCATTGGTTATCCAATACGCTTCCCCGGTCACAGTTGCTTTCTCACGTGAGAACCGGTGAATACTCTGCCTGCGAGCCTCACTACATACGAGTTACCGAGTCATCGTTCAGAGTCATGTGTGTCCTTACTTTTATAGACTAACACAGGAGTAGGACCACAGTATGAAGGCAGAGTTAATAGAAACAAATGTACAGCGCAGTTCTTCCTGTCCCTTTTGTAAATTAGATCATCAGCATCTATGTTGCATTGGCACCATGATCATACAGTAATTGTTCATTATTTTTATCTTACACATTTTATACTCAAAAGCAAATGAATATTAATATACCAGATATTTTTTCTTTGTTAGGTGAAGATGATGACCTCCACTGAGTAGATAGAAAAGTAGAAGCTTATAACGTATGAAAATTCCAAAGAATTATACAGCTAGTTAAGTGGCAGAGCACAGATATGAACCTGTGTGTTCTCAGTTCCAAATCCATTGGTGGTTCCTGTGACCCACAGCTTTCCACACTACTAACAATGTAAATATTATCATGACTGAAAAGTTATGTAAATGCTTATGAGAGATTTGTTTCTGGAACTATATAAAAGGCTTAAATTAGGGGACATGTCACCCTAAGCTATACCTAATTAATATTCTATAAATTCTGGGACACAATTTTATTACTGCTCATTAGCAACATATTCCCTTGCTTTTTGAAATCTTTGAAATCTTGAGATATCTGTAATTCTAGTGTAGACACTAGAAACTTTTCATGACTGCCAGAGTGTAGAAACAGTGCTGACTTTAATGAACTAGCAGTTCTGGAGAGAGAAAAATACAATGACATTCTCAGTTTAAGGTCAAGGTCAGAAGGAGCAATTTATTATTATACATGGAAAGTAGGATTTTAGGTCATTTACTATCAAGCTATAAGTTATTCACAAATTTTTAAGTGAACTTTTTAAATTAAATTTATTGGGATGACATTGGTTAGTAAAATTACACAGGTTTCAAGTGTACAATTCTGTAATACATCATCTATATATTGCATTGTATGTTCACCACCCAGAATCAGTTCTCCTTCCATCACCATATATTTGATTCCTTTTACCCTCAACTACTAACTCCCTCCCACCTTACCTTCTGGTAACCTATTGTCTGGTAAACTATTGTCTGTGTCTGAGTTTTTGTTTCTTTATTTGTTTGTCTTGCTCCTTTGTTGTTTTCAGTTTTATATCCCACATATCAGTGAAATCATATGGTTCTCAACTTTTTCTGTCTGACTTATTTTGCTTAGCATAATAATCTCAAGATCCATCCATGTTGTCACAAATGGCATTATTTCATCTTTTTTATGGCCAAGTAATATTCCATTGTGTATATGTACCACCTCTTCTTTATCCAATCATCCATTGAAGGACACTTTGTTTCCATGTCTTGGCCACCATGAATAATGCTATAATGAACATAGGGGTACATAAATCTTTATGGATAAATGTTTTCAGATTTTAGGAGTAGATACTTTTTTAACAATAGTTTAATTTTATTCACATAGTTGTCATTAATTAATTTTAATTAAGTGAATTTTTAAAGTGAATTTTCTGTACGTATCATGACCTGTTATAGAATGAATACGTAAATGAAGATGTTGATGCCAGAGTTGTTGAATATGAAGATAACCGGCCCCTCCTAGATCTGTTTCTACAGAAGCCAATGGGTTTACTATCTCTGCTCGATGAAGAAAGTCGATTTCCCAAGGCCACTGACCAGACTCTTATAGGTGAGTCTTAAATCCATCATGTTCTGATGGCCGTGTTCTGATAGTCATCTAATTCTGAATGATTAAAAAATATTTTTAATTATTTGGGAGAACACAGGTGTCACAAAGCCTGCGTATCTAACTTTAAAGAAGTGGCTTTGGATCTGATAACTGGACCAGTGAATGTTTATAATAGAGTGAAATATTTAATGACAAATTAAACAAGTTTAGAGATTGGACTTCTCCTTACTTCATGGTAAAGCCTCAACCATAGGATCTTGTGTTAGAAACGACCTTAAAAGTTATCCAGCCCAAAATTAGAAATTGGAGGGCAGGGCAAAAAGATAGCTCTAGTATTTGAAAAGAGTTAGCTAATGGGAAGGAAACAAATTCGTCTGCAATGATACAGTCATTTATCTACTAGAGGCAAATAGCTTCAAATACCTTAATAAACCCTCAGTTATAGTACATTAGTAAATGTTCATGATAATAATCCTGAATCATCAAAGAAATATTAAACATATGATTTTTTTCTGCTTGAGAATGCAGAGATGTGTATCCTATATTTAAAAGATTGTCATCTAAAATGGCTAAAATAAATGTCCTATCCCTTAAATTAAAAACAAAAACAAAAAACTGTAGTAGATTGTTTAGCTATTTTAAAAATGTGGTAGAACACCATATTCCCTGGTGGTAAGAGACAGTCAATACTCGCAGAAAATTTAGATTCACATTTTCTGTCATTTACTTCTGGTGATATAGAGTCTGTTTCTTACCGTTAAGTCAATGGTGTTGCTTCCTTCTGACTCACTGGTGTATCCTCTCCTCTAATTGGACAATGTAATGGAAAAGAAAATAATGGCAAGATTGTGGGAAAAGTCATTTCACAGCAGTCATTTGACTTTGACGTTAAAATGTTTCCTCGAGAACATGGAGTAAAAAGTTCTTTGAGGATGGTAAAATTATATAGAAATGTAACTGCCTTTATTATCCCATTGTGTTTCCTATATAATCAATATCTTATAAGTCTTCTAGTAGAAAAGAGAACCAAAAGACCCAATTGTTAGGCACATGGCTTCTCTACAAACTGTGTCACAAACCTCTTTGATCAATCAGTCTCCAGCAGTTCCCTTCCTCTGTACCAGTGGTTCTCAAAATGTGGTCCCCAGACCAGGAACGTCACCGTCAGCTGGGAACTTGCTAGAAATGTGACTTCTTGGGTCCTATTCCAGCCCTACTGCGTCAGAAACTCTGGGGCTGGGACCCTGCAGTAGGTGTTTTAATAGGCCTTCCAGGGGACCCTTGCTAAGGATGCTTGCTAAGGTTTGAGAACTGCTGCTCTCAATCATAATGGAATGGTGAAATTCACGATCTTTGAGTTTTTCCTTACCATATATAATTATGTTTCAAATCTGTGTATATTAACTATGTAAAAAAAAATTTCACTGCACATTGTCCATTTTATGGTGAAAGAGATGATTCTGTCAATATTTTTTGAGGGTCTCCCACATGCTTGATATTGGACTTCAATCTTTTTTCTTAGAAAAATTTGAAGGTAACCTGAAATCACAGTACTTCTGGAGGCCCAAAAGAATGGAACTTAGTTTTGGAATTCATCATTTTGCAGGAAAGGTAAGAACTTTGAAAAAGTATGACTGAGTTTCTCTTTAGCCTTTCATTGATTAATAAAGATAAGCATAGACATGAAAATTATTTCCCACAGTATTTATAGATGCTTGTAATGAGATAGCCATCTGTTTCTGCCCCTATCTGGCCCTAACTGTGCTCTCCAGCTTCCTACAATCTGTTCTGTCCTTTGCCAACCACTCCCCCTCCAGGACATCCACTTTGAGCATCTATCCTGAAAAGGTGGGGGAAAAAAATCCCTCTCTTAGTTCAACAGAGTTATAGTTTTTCTAGAGGAATTTTTATTAAGAAACTGAAGGAAAAGAAAGAAGCCTCTGATCCTGACATCTGGCTTTCGGTCAGATTGGCTGGCAATGGGTACCTACTTTTTCCTTCTTTTTATGGTGGCTGAGACCCTTATAATATAAACTGCCTTTTTCAGACTTCAGGTGCTTCCCTCTCCACTGCAGCCTTTGTCTCTCCTCCCTCCCAACAAGAGGAGGTGGCAGGCTGGAGGTATGGTCAGATAGCAGAGCTAACCTAGGTGGATGGAATTGGCTAATGGACTGTTACGTAGTTAGAGAAAGAAATGTTTATGCATTGACAGATACACATTTCCACACCAGAGCAAACCTTGACACCCAGCGGATGCCTTCCTTCTCTTCTGAAGAGAATAACATGTCATTCACTCACAATGATGTTATAAATATTGGAGGATAAAATCAAGAAAGAATGCAATGAATTAGAAATACATAAAATAACACAGAACCCTGAGCATTCTAATTTATTAAAACTATATTCCACAAACTTCAATATTCCACAGACTTTTGTCATTAAAAAAAAAAATCTACCTTAAATATTATAGTTATAGCCTCTCTCATTATTTTCAGCACATGATTTTCCAAATAAGCCTCCCTTAAAACACCTATTAATAATTGCCTATGATCATTTTATCCAGTTTTTAACAATTGTATTAGTCTGCTTGGGCTGCCATAACAAAAATACCACAGGCAGGGTGACTTAAACAGCAGAAAGTTATTCAGAGTTCTGGAGAGTAGAAGTCCAAGACCAAGGTGCCAGCGGGGTTGGTGTCTGGTGAGGCCTCTCTTCATGGCTTGCAGATGGCCACCGTCTCCCTGTGTCCTCATATCCCCTTTTCTCTGTGTACAAATGGGTGTAAAGACAGATCAATCCCTGGTTCATGTCCCATCTTCCTATTCTCATGAAGACATCAGTCCTGTGGCATTAGGGTCCCACCCTTATGACCTCATTTAACCTTAAATACCTCCTTAAGGGGCTTATCTCCAAATACAGTCACATTGGAGGGTAAGGATTCAACATATTAATTTTGTAGGGACACAGTTCTGTTCATAACAACAACCATATTGGATCATCAGAAGTCTTTGGGTTACAGTGAGCTTTAGAAAGTCCTAAAATTATTTAGAAGTTCCAGAAACATAAACACCCACAGTGCACTTGGACCACATTCGTAGTGAGACAAAACCCTATAATGGCCAATTCTCTGTGGTGAATCAATTATCATAGAAATGAGTTACCTGGGTGGCCCCAGTGTGCTTCCTTTATACCACCTCCAACCCTCCAAATAGAGACAGGAAACACACTAAATTTCCAACATAATGGGATAAATCAAACTTCTTTTATCATTTCAACCAAGTAAAATCAGTGACACACAAATTTTTCTCTGACAAGATTTACTGTAAACCTGGAGAGGTTTGCTTTTCCAACAAAGTTGTAAGGGACTACCTTTATAAATCTTTGTATATCTGTCACTCAGCACAGAGTAAGCTCTCCATAAATTTATTGATGATGATGATAATGACAGTTGACCATGATATTAATTGTGATCATGCTTATAGCATACTTTATCAACAGGTCCTCTATAATGCAAGTGGATTCTTAGCTAAAAATAGAGACACTCTTCCAACTGATATTGTGCTACTTTTGAGGTCATCAGAAAACAGTGTCATTCGGCAACTAGTCAACCATCCTCTGACAAAAACTGGTAAGCTCAGACATTTTCCTCTAAATGAGAAGGATTTTCAGGCCCAACCAAGTAGTTTCTGACAGTGATTTTCATGAGTATAATTCTCAGTTTTTCATGCTGTTTTTTTTTGGCTCACTTAATATGCAATTATTAATATGCTTTGCCTAGATCATGTGAAGAAAATAGTAAAATATAAACAAGCTAGGTTTTCATAAAAGTGTGAAGCACTCACCAGAAAATATGGTAGTATCCTAGCTACTCATTAGAAGAATATACTTACCTCCAAAGAGTTCAGAATTGCCTGCTGTTTCAGGAGTGGGCAGCTTTTGGATGGTTCTTTGGGGTTCTACAGGTTTAGTGAGCTCTACATTATTGATTAAAACCTCACGTGCCTTTGTTCAACCCAACCATATACATTCTTGCATTTTCTTTTAAGTAAAAAAAAAAAATGTAGTTTAGGTTGTTTTTTTTAATTGGAATTTAAAATTGTTCTCTGCATTTCTTTTTTTTATAGTTTTATTGAGATGGAATTATGTACAATAAATAAATAGCACCTATTTTAGACAGTAAAATATGATGAATTTTTGGCATACATAAACACCTATAAAACCATCACCACAATCAATAATGAACCTATTCACCACCCCCAAATGATGTTTCCTCGTGATCCTTTGTAATCTTTCCCTACACTCCTCCCTACCTCTATCCAATTGTTCTATCACAGTTCATTGAAAAGATTGTTCTTTTCCACGTTGAATTTCTTTGGCATTGAAAATCAATTGATTATATATGTATAGGTCTATTTCTAGACTCTCTACTGTGTACTTGTATCACTGGTGTTTGTCTATCTTTATGCCAATACCACACTTCTTGATTACAGTAGCTTTATAAAAAATCTTGAAATCAGGTAGTGTAAGTTACCCAACTTAGTTCTTCTTCAGAGTTGTTTAGGTGACTATAATTCCTTTGATTTTCCACATAACTTTTAGAATGAGCTTGTCAACTTCTACCAGAAATCCTGCTGAGAATCTGAGTGGGATGTGCTGAAGCTATTAGATTAGTTTTAGAAGAAATGATATCTTTACAATATTGGAAGACAATATTGTCTTCCAATCAGAAAGCACAATATAGCTCTCCATTTAGTTAGGTCTTCCTTAATTTCTCTCAGCAATATTTTGTAGTTTTCAGTGCCCAAGTCTTGCACATCTTTTTTCAAATTATCTGCTAGTATATCACATTTTTAAGCTATTACAAATGATCATTTTTAATTCAAGTTCTGTGTGTTGTTAGCATATAGAAATCCAGTTGATTTTTGTATATTGATCTTTTGCCTTGCAATGTTGCTATAGTCATTTATTAGGATAGGTTTTTCAATAAATTCTATAAGATGTCCTACATAGATGGTCAGATCACCTGTGAACAATTTGCCTTTACTTTTCCATTCTGTTCAGATTTGATTTCTTCATCTTGCCTGGTTACACTGGCTAGAGTCACCAAAGCAGTGTTGGATACAGTGGCAAGACTGAACATTCTTGCCGTTTACCTGATCTTGGAGAAAAAGCATTCAGTTTTCCCCATTAACTATGATGTCAGCTGTAGGTTTTGCATAGATGGAAGAAGGACTCTGTAGTCCTAGTTTGCTGAGTTTTTATCAGATATGCATATTTGTTTTTCTTTCTATAAATATGGTGAGTTACATTGACAGATTTTTTAAATGTTATACCAACTTCTCATTCCTGGGAAAAACCTGACATGGTCATGATGCATTGGACATTTTATGTATTGCCTGATTCAGTTCACTAACATTTTGTTAAGAATTTTCGTATCTATGTTCATGAGAGACATTGAACTATAGTTTTCTTTTCTTCTAATTTTTTTTCTGATTTTGGAATCAAAGTAATACTGGCCTCGTAGAATGAACTGATATGTATTGCCTGCTCTTCAATTTTCAGTAAAAGTAAAATAAGTATTACTTTATTTTTAAACTGCTTTGTAGAATTTACCAGTGAAGCCACCTGGGCCTGAAGGGCTTTTAGTGAGAACATTTCTGACTACGAATTCAATTACTTTAATAAATATAAAGTTATTTAAGATATCTAATTTTTTTGAATAAGTTTTAGTAGGTTGTGTCTTTTAAGAATTTGTCTACTCATCTATGTAAACAAATTTATTGACATAAAGTTGATTATAATATTTCCTTATCCTTTTAATGTCTGTACATCTTGAAGTTAACACTGTCATTCCTAATATATATATATATATATATATATATATATATATATACACACATATATATATATTCTCAATATATATATTCTCAATATATATATTAGGAATATATATATTCCTAATATATATATATATATATATATATATACATATATATATATATATACATATGTATATATATCAAGAACCAGCTTATGCTTTCATTGATTTTCTCTATTGGCTTTACTTTTGATTTTGTAGATTTTGTTTTGTTTTTTGCTTTTATCTTTATTGCCTCCTTTCTCCTGTTTACTTTGGGTATTCTGTCATTTTTCTGATTTCTAAAGTAAAAACTTTAAGTCAATGAGTTAAGAAAAACATTTCTTCTTTTCTAATATAGACACTCATACGGATTAGTTACAAGTCTTTTTCTTAAAGATTTTTCTCAGAATATGGCTAATATACAATATTATATTCATTTCAGGTGTACATCATAGTTACTCAACAGTACCCACCTGGCATTACATATAGTTATTACCATATTTTGATTATATTCCCTATACTAAAGAAGTGATCACATGACAGCTCCAGCAACCATCTGACACTGTACCACACTATCACAACATTATTGACTATATTTCTTGTGCTGTACATTACATCCCCAAGACTTAATTTGTTTTATGCCTGGAACTTTGAACCTCTTATTCCACTTTATCTTCCCCTCTTTTTTAATTTTTCAATTACAGTTGACAGTCAATATTATTTAATACTAATTTCAGGTGTACAGCATTGTGGTTAGACATTATGTAATTTACGAAGTGACACCCCCCCCCGACTAATACCCACCTGTCACTACACCTAGCTATTACCATATTATTGACTATATTCCCTATGCTTTACTTCACATACCCATGAATTTGTATTTCTTATCCCTTCACCTTTTTCACCCTGCCCCCAACCCTCCTCCCATCTATCACACCAATAAATTTAGTTCCCATCTGACTCCATACCTAGTTATTACAATATTATTGACTATATTCCTTATGCTATACCCTACATTCCCATGACTACTGTGTAACAACTAATGTGTACTTCTTAATCTCTTCCTCTTTTTCACCTACCCCAAGGCCCCTCCCATCTGGCAACCATCAAAACATTCTCTGTATCTATGAGTTTGTTTCTATTTCATTTGTTTGTTTATTTTGTTCTTTAGATTCCACTTATAAGTGAAATCATATGACATTTGTCTTTTGCTATCTGATTACTACACTTAGCACAATACCCTCTAGGTCCACCCATGTTATTGCAGATGCCAAGATTTCATTCATTTTTATGGCTGAGTAATATTCTATTGCCTATGTGTACCATCTCTTCTTTATCCATTCATCCATTCGGGAACACCCAGGTTTCTTTCATATCTTGGCTGTTGTACGAATGTGATCAACAAATACAGTGAATGTTTAAAAAAAATTATTACAGTAAAAGACACATTGCCATTAATCCCCCTCAAAATACTCTGCCTTGCTTCAAACCACTTGTTTCATCATTCTTGCCACTTTCTGAAGCAATTCTGGAAGTCCTCTTCCATGAGTGTCTTTAGTTGCGCTGTCGTGTCTGCCTCAAAATCCCGAATCAATTCAAAACATTTAGCTTTCATGGTCATTTTGACTTTGGGGAACAGCCAGAAGTCCCCAGTGCCAGATCCAGTGAATAAGGTAGATGAGGACACATTGTAATGTTTTTATTGGATAGAACTTGCCATATCAGAAGCAATGTGTGACAGGGAGCCTTTCCATTGTGATCACAAAATTTGGTGAATGCTGCTGCCAAGTGCCATTCAACAGAAAGGCAGGGATCTTCAATACCGGAAGTGGCGTATCAAACATTAGTAACAGTACGTGATAAGTTTCAGCTTGTCAGGTGCAATCAGTTAGGTATGAGTACAGTTAACAGAAGGTGTGTTTTAAAGTGTGCCATAAATCGTCCTCCATCATGCCAACAGTCTGTGTCACACATCACTTCTGGTATACAGCAATTTCTGTCAAATAAAAACATTACAGTGTGCCCTCATTCACCTTATTCACCGGATCTGGTACCCTTTGACTTCTGGCTCTTCCCCAAAGTCAAAATGATTCAAGACATCGAGGCAGCCACGACAGTGCATTAAAGACTCTCAAGAAAAAGGACCTCCAGGAATGTTTCCAAAAGTGGCAAGAACGATGGGATAAGTGTGATCGAAGCGAGAGGAGTATTTTGAGGGGGATTAATGGCAATGTATCTTTTACTGTAATAATTTTTTTTTTATTTAAACATTCACCATATTGTTTGATCACACCTCGTAAATAATGCTTCAGTGAACATATGGGTGAGCATGTCCCTCAAAGTAGCATTTTGGGTTTCTTCAGATAAATACCCTGAAGTGGGATTACAAAGTCCTTCTTTGTCTCTTGTTATAGTCTTTATTTTCAAGTCTATTTTGTATGGTATAAGTATTCCTTCTCCCGCTTTTTGTTTCCATTTTCGTGAAATATCTTTTTTCATCCCTTTACTTTCAGTCTGTGTGTGTCCAATCTGAAGTGAGTATAGGCAGCATATGTAAGGGTCTTGTTTTCGTATCCATTCAGCCATCCTATCTTTTTTTTCTTTTTCTTTTTTTCTTTTTTTAAAGATTTTTTATTGGTGAGGGAGAACAGGACTTTATTGGGGGAACAGTGTGTACTTCCAGGACTTTTTTCCAAGTCAAGTTGTTGTCCTTTCAATCTTAGTTGTGGAGGGTGCCGTTCAGCTTCAAGTAGTTGTCTTTTCAGTCTTAGTTGTCGAGGGCACAGCTCAGCTCCAAGTCCAGTTGCCGATGATAGTTGCAGGGGGTGAAGCCCACGATCCCTTGCGGGAGGGGAGTCGAACTGGCAACCTTGTGGTTGAGAGGACGCTCTCCAACAAACTGAGCCATCTGGGAGCTTAGCAGCAGCTCAGCTCAAGGTGCCCTGTTCAATCTTAGTTGCAGGGGGCGGAGCCCACCATCCCTTGCGGGACTCGAGGAATTGAACTGGCAACCTTGTGGTTGAGAGCCCACTGGCCCATGTGGGAATCAAACTGGCAGCCTTCAGAGTTAGGAGCATGGAGCTCTAACCGCCTGAGCCACCGGGCCGGCCCAGCCATCTTATCTTTTGATTGGAGCATTTAATCCGTTTACATTGAAGTAATTGTTCATAGGTATATAGTTATTGTCATTTATTATTCATATTTTTTTATTTTTTTCATCTTAAAGAAGCCTCTCAGATTCCTTCTAATACTGGTTTGGTGGTGATGAACTCCTTTAGCTTATTCTTGTCTGGGAAGTTCTTTATCTGTCCTTCGATTCTAATGATAGCTCTTCTGTGTAGAGAAATCTTAGTTGTAAGTCCTTACTTTTCATCACTTTGAATACGTCGTGCCAATCCCTTCTGGCTTGCAAAGTTTCTGTTGAAAAATCAGCTGATTGTCTTAGGGAACTCCCTTGTAGGTAACTAACTTATCTTTTCTCTTGCTGCTTTTAAGATTCTCTCTTTGTATTTAACCTTTGGCATTTTAATTGTGTGTCTTCGTGTGGGCCTGTTTGGGTTCATCTTATTTGGGACTCTGCATTTCCTGGGCTTGTGTATCTATTTTCTCACCAGGTTAGGGAAGTTTTCTGTCATTATTTCTTCAAATAGGTTTTCAATTCCTTTCTCTCTCTCTTCTCCTCTGGTACCCCTATAATGCTAATGTTGGTATGCTTTATGTTGTCCCAGAGGCCACTTTAAACTCCTCAGTTTTTTGGATTCTTTTTCCTTTTTTCTGTTGTGATTGGGTGTTTTATGCTACCTCATCTTCTAAACACTGATTTGATCCTCTGCTTCACTGCGTCTACTATTGATTCCCTGTAATGTGTTCTTCATTTCTTATTGTATTCTTTATTTCTGACTGGTTCTTTTTTGTTTTCTGTCTCCGTTTTTATGGTTTCTCTCTGTCTGTTGAAGTTCTCCCTAAGTTCATTGAGCATCCTTATAACCAGTGTTTGGAACTCGGTGTCTGGTAGATTACTTGTCCCTGTTCTATTTAGTTCTTTTTCTGGAGCTTTGTTCTGTTCTTTTATTTGGGATATGTTTTTTTGTCTCCCCTCTTTGGCTGCCTTCCTGTGTTTGTTTCTATGTATTAAGTAGGGTTCCTATGTCTCCCAGTTTTAGCAGAGTGGCCTTATGTAGTAGGTGTGCTGTGGGGCTCAGTGGAACAGTCTTCCTGGTCACCAGAACTGGGTTCTCCAGGTGTGTCCCTTGTGTGGGTTTTGTGTGCCCTCCTGTTGTAGTTGAGCCAGTAGTTGCTCTTTGCACATCAGTGGGAGGGATTGACCCTCAGGCTGATTGGATGTGAGGACTGGCAGTGACTACTGTGGACGATCTCTTGTGCAGGGGCTGATCCTACAGAGCAGGATCTGTGTCAGCAGGACTCTTATCACCCCATATCTTGAAATAATTAAAAGGAAATCCAACACTTACCTCTATCTTTTCTATTCTCCAAGCTGGATTTTTGTCTGAATTAAAATCTTGTTGTAAATTTTCACATAATATCACACTTTATCTCTAAGTTTCTCAGTAAGTAGTTAGCCAAGCATGTAAGTTTGAATACTGTGGAATTCACAATGTTTATTTTAACATGTAAGTAAATTGGGAAAATCTTTTAGTCATTAAGGATTCTAAAAATGTATATTAATTTTGTGTCTAAATTCCCATAGGAAATCTGCCACATTCTAAAACTAAAAATATAATAAACTATCAAATGAGAATGTCAGAAAAGTCAATCAACCTGACAAAGGTAAGAAAATGCATTTTTCATGGCAGTGAGTCTAAAAATCTACCTTTACAATGGCAATATTTGTGTGCTCCTAAAAGTAAATAGCCTTTTCCTTAGTTTTTTTCCTTTGATCTTTTTTCTGCTTAAACAGCTGTTTATGTTATATTCATATTACTGCTAGTCACTAAAATAATCATGCATTTCTTATTATATTCCTAACTCTTAATTTATGTTACAGTAAGACCAACTGAAACTATATTAGCTAAGGTCAGAGGTATTCACATTCTATGTAAGACCAATTCAAATTACAAGGAGTTGACAAAACAATTACCTTGAAGTAACAATACCAATAACATTTTGTTGCTTTATGTATTTGAATGCATGGACTATGATAGCCTGAAGGAAAATTCTACCTGCTCCCTGTAGATCATAAAGTACAATCAGTACTGAAGCATCACTGTCCTTCCTTGGTCTTAGGGTGAAACTGCAGAAGCCACACGTCATGCCAGAGAGACAACCAACATGAAAACACAAACAGTTGCATCATATTTTAGAGTAAGACATTACATTATGATGTGTTGTGTTTGAGGATGTTATCTGTCCTAAATGGGAGTGATAGATCAAAAGCTAGTAACAGATATCAGAGTGCTATTAGCAAAAGAGAATTTTTATTGTGTTTCATTTACTATTTGTTAGATAGAGGCTATATTAGACGATACTGACAAAAATCTGTGCGTTGGTTTACTGGGTATATTTCACCTGTAAAATTATTGTATACTGAGTTGTTCTTAATGGAGGTCTATACCTGCATTAAAATTTGTCCTTAGAGCCAAATGCATTTCCACCAAAATAGAACTTAAAAAGGTTTTTGATTTGATGCTATTATAATTAACAATGCTCCTTCCCACTCCTGAATAACTGTTGGATAGATAAAGGGGACCAGGTCGAGCATCCATCTACATTCCATGTCTTCCTGCACATAGACAAGCTGAAAACCTCAAAAGAAAAATAGAACTGGTGTAGGAATGGAGCAAGGAGAAGGAACCAGAGAAACACAGTAACATGCCAAGGAAGTGAGTCACTGTGTCCTTAGCATTGGATCAAGGTGACCTTTCCTCCTTGCACAGTGTGGAGAAAGGAAAGAAGAGAAAAGCTTTATTGTCTCTTTGCTCTGGAGGACTCTGCCCTCGTTATTGGTCCCAGTTCTTATTTATCTTCTCTGATAAAATCCTATTAACCAGCCAGTGAAAATGGAGAAAATACCACCAAAACCTTGGAAATTATTAATAGTTAATTTAATGTAGGGAAAGGGAGGAAATTGGGTTAAATTTCCTATGAGTGCTCAGTGAATAAACCCAGTTCCTTAACAGAATCATGAAATCCTTTTAAAAATAGCTGGGTAGTTTATCAAAATGTTTTTCAAGTCCTAATCTCATAGCAGACAATGTATATTAAATCAACTTTGAGTAGCACCTAATATATTTATTTATATGCTTACTATCTCACATTTGCTGCTAAACACGTTCCCAATCCATCAGGACTGCAGCACAGATGAATCACCGACAATATTTACAGCCAGATTATTTTCTTTTCTTTAAGTGAGATACCCAAACCATTACCGTACAGCTGTTGTTAACATCAAATACTGTGTATACATTTAAACTGAGTTCATAAAATTGTTTTACTCCTTAGGCTGAAGTGAAAAGATAGAAGATAATTCCATGTAGTATGCAATGTATTTTTTAAAATATTTTCACTCTGCAGAGAACAGTGAACACAGTGAAATGCTCTGCATTGGCCTCTGAGAGAAACCAATGCCTAAATGTCAGTAAGCTCTTGCTCAGCTTGCCAACAGATGTGTATACACTTCAGAATCGCAGTGCCTGGCAGATGTTTGCATGACTAAAGGAATGATGATTCACTGATAAAAGTAATGCAAAAGGGCTCCAAAGTGACAGACCCAGCTGTTTGAAGAAGATCACATCTGAGACACAGTGCCCAAGAGGAAGCCATGCAAATCCAGTGCTGTGTCAGTTACCCAATTCCAGCCTTTGGTTTGCACGCGCTTGTAACTGTGGGCTTTTGTATTTCCAACACAAAAAGAGACCCAAACAGAGCCAGTTCTCTTTCCGTCACCACATATTTGACCCCGTTTACCCTCATCTATGTGATATATAGATGATGTATTACAGAATTGTACACTTGAAACCTATGTAATTTTACTAACCATTGTCACCCCAAAAAATTTTAAATGAAAAAAGAAAAGTAACACACATTAAAACCACAATGAGATATCACCTCAGAAAAGAAAAAGAAAGAGACCCAGCAGCCAACAGCTGTCAGTGTCCAGACATTTATTACCTGGCCA
Organism: Rhinolophus hipposideros; assembly: GCF_964194185.1. Classification (NCBI taxonomy): domain Eukaryota; kingdom Metazoa; phylum Chordata; class Mammalia; order Chiroptera; family Rhinolophidae; genus Rhinolophus; species Rhinolophus hipposideros. The sequence goes on along the minus strand of NC_138047.1, from coordinate 11,529,082 downwards.
ACAAATTGTAATCCTGGTACGTCTCTGACATACTAGTTTTCTGGGATTCCACTTTTAGTTGAATTATGATTATCCTAATATGTTATACTTAGTTAATTGGCTTAGTTAATTATGCTTAGCAAATCAGGCACTGTTTTAATAAGGTGTTGCTGAAAAACCATTTTCACATCTGTGTGATATTAAAAACTCTAAAATAAATAAGAAAATTGTCAAACCAGAGCAGATTAGAGTACTTAACAGATTTGCTTATTTCTGTAACTATGTCCCGTATATTAAACTACGTTAACTTCTCAGTCCTTATTTTAAACTAGGAAATGATACTGACAGGTTAGAGTGTTTACTCTTCATTCTTTCTATGAAGAAAGAGTTGGAGAAGGAAATCATTAGTATAAGCAGGAAGCCAGATTGTATACCTAATTATTGTAAGTTGGCGATTTTCCCTGAGAGGATATGATTCTTTACAATCTATATCAAAAATAATTTTATCAGTCTATTAAAGTTGCCTTTAGAATTTATAGGCAACCTTTGACTAGTTAAGTTCCTAGTTATTGCCTCTACATTTTTATGAGTAAATCTCTATTTTTTAAAATAGAAATAAAATTTTTACTAATACAGGTTTTCCTCCATTTACTGTGAATTAATGTGAACATGTGTAACGTTCAGTTTTCAGATTTTTTTTCTCGTAATAAAAAGACCTACAAGCTCATAAGTTTTTGTATGTTACACTGGGAAATTTATTTTTGTTGCACCTTATAGTATTCCCTGATGGATTTGTTATCTAAAATGGTGATGGGCCAACCTCATTTTGTCCGTTGCATCAAACCAAATAATGAACGTCAGGCCAGAAAATATGACAAAGAAAAAGTTCTGCTACAGCTTCGCTACACAGGAATTCTGGAAACAGCAAGAATTCGAAGGCTAGGATACTCACATCGGATACTCTTTGCTAACTTTATAAAGCGGTATGTGGATTTCTTTTTAAATTTCCATGTGCAGTTTATATAAAAAAATTATTCAGGAGAATTATAGGAACCCAAACAGGGACGAGAATAACTTAAGTGTTCAAGGAAGGAGGCATTTTGTCCACGCAAAGGATTATGTATTGAAAGAAAAGGTAACTGTGAACTGGGCTGGAAGTTTCTCTTGTCAACTGGGAGATCCAGCGAGTGGCAGCATAGGATACACGTCACAGGCAGCGTGACCAAGAGGCCTGAGATTCTGTACTGACATATCTGTTTCTTGTCCAAGTTCTGTCACTTCCTGTGTGACCACGGCCTAGACCAGTGATTCTCAGTGAGCGGGTATTTTGCTCCTCAAAGGACATATGTTAATGTCTGGAGACATTTTGGGTTGTCACAACTGGTAGGATGTGGGTGGAGGAGGTGGGGGCAGAGAATATCTGAAAAGGCACAGGACAACCCACTGCAGCAAATAATTATCCAGCCTAAAATGTTAACAGTGCTGAGGCGGAGAAAGCCCGGCCTATACAGAACCTCATTTTCCTCATCTAATGAAACTGCCATGACTACCTGATAGAATTCTTATAAGAATCAAATGAGATGTCGTTTCTAAAGATGATTTAGAACCTGTAAAGAATCAATTGGGGATAAGGGGTCCTTTCTGATATTTGAGATTGATGTTAAATGAATTAAGCTATAAAATATATTAAGTAACACAGTAGTGATATAGAGGTTCAATATCTTATGTATTCAATATTTGAAATGCTCATGTTTCTGATGTTTGTCAATTCTATGACTTCTATACCCATTAAATTTGAAGTTTCAACCTTCAAAAGAGAAGTCTATTACAATTTTCAGGTGAAACCTAGCAATTGAGGGATTCTCCATATGTAACATCCTCTGGCTTTTTTCAGAGTATGTAAATTAGTATTAAGAACAAAACAAAGTTTAGTGATTGCACAAGGCACTGTGATCTCTTAACTCCCTCCCCCCACAAAGACAACAACAACAACAAAAAACATTGTCATGTCTTATCTCAAGCATTCTTTTACTGTGTGTAACCAAGACCTTTAGTAAATGGAATAAGTATTCTAACTCTTTTTGTAAATTTTCATACTTTCAGCAATTCTTAGTACTTCCTAATTATTTTTTTCTTTAGAGATTTAGGAAAGAAAAGAAAGGTATTCATTTGGAGTGCCTTGAAATGAGGAAAACCATACTGCTTTTTCATGATGGAGAGCAAAATTACATAAATATGGTGATGTGTGTATTGGAAAATCCTTTATAGTAGTTTGACAGACTTTAAAACTTCAACTTTTAGAGTGCAGAAATAGAGCCAGCATCAAATCACTGACGTCACTTCTCACACAACAGACCCAATTTTATAACCAAAGCTAAGAAATAAAAAATATTATAATTTCTTATTGAGCAATAGGTAAATTCTCCATTCTGTACATTAAAGCGGGTAACTCAAAAGTACTAGATACAGAGGAGTTTCAAATTTCAAGTTAAAATTTGACTTCATTATACTTTACATTTTTTAGGAGAAGAGTAGATTTTTAACTTGCTTAAATATTAATATAAGTAACATTAACATAATATTATTAGAAGTATCCTTATATTTTAGTGACTTTTTTATGTATAAGCACCATGCTAATCACTGTAGGAAATACTGAATTTTAAAACTTGCAAATGCAGGCTTGATCCTCAAGAATGAACAATCCAGTTAAAATAATCAGAGCCATAGACATGGAAAGTTAATAAGCAGTGCAAAGTAACAAACACCAAGATCCAAGGGAATGGTGTCCACAGTATAAGAAATCGGGAGAGAAGGATTATCTCCAGCAGGGCTGCTAAGAGGGTATCAAGAAAGGAGGCCCAAACTGGGATCAGATGGAGGGCATGGTTTGTGGAAAGACAGGAAGGGGCTTTCTCAGTGTACAGGTTGGTGTGCCAAAAGCCAGAGTCTTGGATTAGATTGGAGTGGTAGAGTATATATTAGTAGAGTGACAGAAGTAATAGAAGATAAGATGAGATAAGATGGGAAAACTGATCAGGTTAAAAATATGGCCTTGAATGCCAGACTAATTTTTTATAATTTCAAAATTATCTATGGTTTTACACTATGGACCATAAAGAGAGCTGAGCATATTTCCCTGATGATGATGTAGTTGAAAGTCACTTATTTAGAGGGTCAGAAGTGAGAATAAATTTTTAAATGTATTTCGAAGTCCCATGTTATTAAAGAATAGCAAATTACTACATGATACATGAGGAGGGGAAACAAACTAAGTTTATAGAGAACATGGGAATAGCTAGTGGTTCTGCACATAGGAAGGTCCAGAAATAAAAGGCTAAACCTTTGCTCTGTCACTAATTTGAAAGCTGCCATCAAATTGACATAGACTCTTCGGGAGGCAGAACAATTGCAAAGGCTCCGTGGAGGTGTAAATAGGACGAAGTGAGCCTCCTGTGTCCTGCCTTAGCCTTTGACCAACCCTCCTTGTACATATGATGCAAAATTCATCAGCCCCTTTGTTCCGTTGTGGAGAAACACTTGCTTTGTGACAAAGACATAATCTTAAGAGACACAACATTAACTTACTTTGCACATGACACGGGTTTTACAGTAGTTATTTCAGAAGAACCCTTGTACTAAGAAACGTCTGAAATTAGCTCCATTTTCCCACAAGGCACCTAGATAGAGTGGTTTAGCTACCAGAGCTCTAATACAACCAGAACTTATGAAAGGCAGTTGTATAGAGGACTACACATGTTTCGAACTCAGAAAACCCTGGTTGGAATCCCAATTCCGCCACTTACCAAATATGTGTCCTGTTCAAAGTTACTTGAGTTCTGAAATCTTCAAACTTCATTCTCTCATTTGCAAATAGAAATTATGATAATAGCATATACTTTATTATGTGGCTATGCTCATTAAACATAATAATACATATGAAGTTTATTGATAGAACCAAATGTCAACAACACATATCAGCTATAATTATTTTCATTATAATTTTTGTCTCAGCGCCAAGATCCCAAAATTACTTATTATGTTCAGTGCTGTAGTCTTCAATCCCATAATTTAAATCATGAAGCTAACCCATAAGCAACAAACCAAAAGTCTGCATGTTGGCTTTAAAACAAGTCCTTAAACCAAGGGGTACAACAAAGCATGGGTCTGGGCCTTTCTCTGTAAACACATCTGATTCACTTAGATGTTGATTTCCAGAGCAAAGTCCCAGAGACAGTTCACTAGTCATTCAACAAGCATTTAATTGAGCACCCACTATGTTCCAGTCCTTGAGAAAAGATTATCCCAAATCTTAATCCAAAGATTAATGAAAGAGCCTCTGACCTTTAGAAACTCAGACTAGTTGTGGTAACGGGGATCTAATTATCTACATTATCCTACAATGTAATGTAAACTCCGGGAGGCAAGCGTGTTGGTCTGCAGTGTTCACTGCCCTGTCCCCAGCACTTATAAGGGTACCTGATGTGTAGTAGGTGCTCAGTAAATATTTGTTGAAAGAACAGTGGATATTTTTAATAAAAGTATGCGCAGAGCTTGAAGTAGGGATGGTGGAAGAGCAAAGGGGAAGACTTCTTAGATTATAGCAGAAATTCAGATAAAGCAGAGAATCATAAAAATAATATAGAAATCTGTACTATAAGTGTATTTTAACTTAGAACGTGAGCATCTGTTCATTTTTCAATCTTTTGATATAGGCTTCATTTATTTTCTTTGAATAAAAGTCCACTAATCAGAGTTTATTGACTCTTTCTTACCTAATCTATCCATAATCTCTTATATAGGATTTCTAGTTAATATTTCTTGAAGTGAAAGATACTTGAGAAACAACCACCTCAACCCCGTTATAGCTTCATCTATGTTCAATTCCATAGTTGTTTAGAACATGTCTTTATGAAGTCTCAGCAACACATTTGATACAGTTTTGTAGAAACAATTCTCTGGCTCCCCTCACTCGTATTTCACCAATTTACCTGATATTTATTTAAATAATGTCTCCTCAAGTGCGACTGGTATGAACAGGTTTGGCAGCAGAGCACACGGCACAAGGAGTAAGGAAGAGAGGACATGCAGTCATAGAGAATAACATACAAAGGCAGGGAGGCATGAGCAAGCATGGCCCTTTGGCATAATTTTAAATAACTCTTATGACTGGAGCTCAAGATGTCCATGGAAAATTGCAGGACATGAGGCTGGAAAGGCAGGCAGGCAAGCAGAGCAGGAAGGAGCATTCAGATTAGTCATCATATGGGGCAACCAATTTTAAATGACTGCTTTTCAGCAGGCGTGACTTCTCCATTTCCTGCATGTCCACTGCTTCCCAGCTAACATGTTTATGTTACCTACCCAGACTTTGAAAACACCTGATTTTGCCATCCCAGCTTAGAACCTGGGAAATAACGGGAGACTTCATAGTCAGAAAAGAATGTGATCAGATTTTCATTCTAAGATAATTCAGATGGAGTGTGCAAGTTGTCTTAGGGAGGGTAGAAGGGAGTAAAGATGGACACAAGTGGGGAGGAAATTATAGAAGTCAAGGTGAGAAGTGGTAAGTAAGTTTAAGGTAACAGCAATAGGAATGGGGAGAAAGAAGTGGGTTCCAGAGAGACTTTTAAGTCTGTTGGGTACACTGAAGCCTAGGGAAGACTCTAGAATGACACACAGATTTCTAGATTTACTACCTTTTAAAGAGTGATGATATCACTCACAGAGACAGGAACTAGCAGAGGAAAGAAAAGATGATGCAGTTTGCTGTGTTTGGAATGTCTGTGGGATAACCAGGTGGGATGTAGAGTAGGCAGTCAGAAGTAATGTGTTTAGAGTTTATGTAAACAGGGCTGAAAATGTACATTTAAGTATCCTCACAACCAGGGAATAGTCAGAACCATGCGTGTAAACAAGACACCTATGGAGAGAGCTTAGAAAGAGATGGAACATTGTAGAACACTAGCATTTAAGTAGCAAGTCTAACTATGGAGCATGTCAGGGAGACAGCAGGGGAAGAGAAGCAGGGGTACAAAGTAAGATGGGATCCTTGGGGACACTCTCAAGACAGAAGACAGAGTGGTCAACAATATCAAGTACTGCAGAAAAAACACTTATGATGGGGAAGGGAAACAACTAGATTTCATCACTAAAAGATCATGTGTGATTAAATAAAGAGTCCTTATTACTATGTGATTCAATAAAATTCCAGGAGTTGAAGAGTGATGGGAAGTAGAGAAATAGACAGTTTTTTAAAACAATTTTTCAACTTATCTATAAAGCCAGTGGGAGATACAGAATCATTTCAGATGACAGAGACTTAGGGGTTTTTTTTTAGTACTAAATGGGAGGAGCCAGAAGAGAGAAAAGAGATTGAAAATGTACAGAAGAGAAGAGGAGGAAGAGGTGGCATCTAGAACCCATGTACGGGGACAGTGGCTATCTCCTCCTCTGAAGGAGGGAAGAATTGATAATGGGTAGATGAATAATGGTCTCTAGTAAAATAGTAGACAGCTTATCTGCTGAGAAGGGTTCAGAGGGCAGGGCTGCTGGGAGGTTGGGAGGGGGCAGGAGGGATTAAATTGCCCTTGTGGGCATGGAGTGAGGACATGACCACGGCCCAGTAAGGATTCTGAGCATTGTGTGAACCCAGCTAAATGAGGAAACTGCACATTCGGAGGGTGCACACTGTCACGAATGTGGTCTTCTCTGGCAGTGCCCTGAAGCCTTCCCGACAGCAGGGAACCAGATGATTGGACAGTCCATGTTCACATGTTTGCAGAGCATGGGCAACAGAGAATGAGAGGGAGCTCACTAAGGGTGGCTCACGTGATGAACTGTGAGATCCTGGCTGGATCTACAAAGGAGATGGTTGGTAGGCTAACAGACCAGAGTAGCTACTCAGGTCACAGTATGTCTTTCCATGAGCAAGTTGAATCCTGAAGCAGGCAGGCCTGGTAGGTGGAGGGAGGCTGATGGGCATTCCCTGAGGCTATTTGCACAAACAGTAAAAGCTATGAGCATCCACTTCTTTCTAGACTATTCTAGGCCAGAATTCTCCAAGAGCCTAACAGAAACTGGTTCATCTGCAGATTTAATGGAATGAAACTTGGTGGAGCTGGGCTATGTTATTTTTTAGAGATTTATCTACGAGCTCATTTTCAGATGAGGAAGTTGATACTTAAAGAGGTTCCATGTTGTGTCCAAAGATGACTCTCAGTATGGTACCCTTTACTTTTCTACCTCGGTCTCCTACACAGCATGACCTCTGTTTTGAAATTCAGAACCTACCAAAACGTGCTGCTTTGTCTCCTCTGGACTCTCAGGTTAATCTTGCATCAAGAAATTAAATAAAAATAAGAATGTTTGAAAACTCTAGAAATCTGACTTTTTGTGCAAGATTATTGACCGGTGTAAACTGGTTTTCCTTCCCCTTTCCTCCATTAGACTTTGTACTCAGCCTGAATAGCTTGTGACCTCATTCACATCTCTCCTTCATTCACCCCTTAATCACTTGCTCTCCTCAATTATTGATGTATTAAACCAATAGAGAAAAGCTCCAGGAAGAGACAGTGTAACTCAAGGAAAAACAATGATAGAAGGTGTATATACAGTAGTGGGAAGTTTGTGTAGAATTAAACTCCTTCATTCCAATTTTAAGATCAGCTTCTAATGTTTTTGTGAAGGTAAAAGAAAAAAAAGAATAAAATTGTTCCCTCTGCTTCCAGCCATTGCGATACTGTTTTTAGTGCCCAGAGAAAGGTTACTTTTTAAAAAATACCCAGTTAATTTTTCTTTTGTTTTGAGAGACAGAGTTTTTGTGGGGGAGTGGGGGGGAGGTTCATTGTTAAGTGTTGAAAAGTAGTCACTAAACTGAAAAAACAATGCTCAAATTTACACAAATGGACTGGTCTGGATTTGTGTCCTTCTGGAATGCAGCCTATGCCAGAGTTGTTCGGACAGTGCCTACAGGATTCCCTATGTTAAATCTGGGGAGTCTCTTCCCCCCTCTGCACGGAACTATCAGTAGTCCACCAGGCTGTGAGATGTTAGACCTTTGTGAAATACTAAGCAGCCCTTTCGTCCATTTGAAGGTACCATGTTCTCTGCTACAAGTGGAGCGAGGAGCCACCAGTGAGTCCTGACACCTGCGCCGCCATTTTGGAAAAAGCTGGTCTGGATAACTGGGCTCTTGGAAAAACAAAAGTAAGGTTTTCATGTAATTTTCAAGAAAAAAAAAGTTAATAAGTATGTTGGAGTTACTGAGAATTATAACATTTTACAATGGTTGAAAATGTTACAGCTTTTTATGTTACAGAATCTTAGCTTAAAATAGGGGAAGTAAATTGAGAAATTCATAAAGTTTTCTTCAATAAAATTAAACACTTGGCTCTCGTAAAGGTTTCTTTTAAGAAATTCAAGAAAAATTTATCTTGAAGATTTATCCTAAAAATGGATGAAATTTATAGTGAGTATACTTCAAATACTATTGAAAACAGGCTGATATATTTTCTCTATTTTATCATCACCAAATATAGTCAAAAGCTGTAGAGAATCTTAGTGATTTAAGTAGGGTTGTTTTTCTTTTATTTCCTAATTCTCAAAGCTGCTTCTCTCTATATATATGTATGTATGTATGTATGTATGTATGTATGTATGTATGTAGTAAATGTGATCTTTATCTGGAGTGAAATTTACCAATATTACTAGACTCACTATATGTATTTGGATATTGGTATGTTTATGTGTTAGATTTGAGAAATGTGAGATCTTAGTTTATTTGATCCCTTAGAGAATTAAAGTAAAAAATCATAACCAATTTTGAATGGGGAAGAAAAACAGGTGGCTAATTGGAGAAAGGATGCATTGGGCTGCTCAGATACCCTCAGAGTATTACAACATAGAGATAAGGAGACAAACAGCGTACCAGGTCTTAGGGCAGTAAGTGTATCACGGGGGGAGCATGGAGAAAAGAGCAAAGCTAAAGAGAAGGACTCATAAATTGACCTCTCAAGAATAACCAGTCAGCCACACCATAGATGCAGACTGAAACAAACTTCCACATTTGCAAAGAAATTTATATTAGATGTGTCGTGCAGGTGGGAAGTGTGGGGGAGAATTTTCATTATGTTCAGATGAGAAGTTTGTCCTGTAACAATTTAAGGAGTTTGTTTTATTGTTTATCTTACACTGAGTCCTACATATTCACTAATCTATATTTACTTTAGATTTAGTGAGGGGAAATTCTGAGCACTAAAATGATGGGTATTTTATTCATACCCTTTCTTTTAGATGCTCACAAAGATGAGTTTCGTCAGGCTGAAATCTCATGATTCACGGTCAGAAACACATGCGTAACTTCAAATGGAGTTTTAATTTGTAAAAAGGCCTTTTGCAGGTCCAGTTCTGCATGATATTTGAGTAGCATTTTAAAGCTATTTGTATTTTTCCACTTCACCTTTTCCAACTCATTAAGATGGATAAAAGTATTCAATATAGGAACATTTCTAATGCTGTACAAAAAAACAATGATGACCTTTTTAAACAGATTGAATTTTAAATGAATTGTCAACAGTAGAATGGACTAAATATATTAACATCTAGAGTGCTGTAGAAATTAAAATTAAATTCAATCAAAACCTGTAATGTTAAACTGTTTGCCTATGGTGCCACGCTTTTAAGTAACGGAATGCTGAGAGAACTCTAGTCAGGATTACCAGGTCTTGTGACTCAGCTGTTCAATTTGAATTTAAGTGAATCTCTTAGTGGATTCAATAAACTCTCTTTGAGGTGAATTTCCTTAGTAAATGTAGCCATTAAAAGAAGGGAAAAAAAACCTTCCTATTTCCTGGAGGAAGTTGGAAACTCTTAGATGAGAACATCTCCGGACCTTCAGGCTCCTCTGTTATTCCAATTAATTTTGATTTTAAAATGACCAAAAGTCAGCCCTCCTTTCTCCCGGGTGGCCACTGGGTCTAGTGAGAAAGTTGTTCATTCTGCCTGGGACCTTCTCTCTGCCTTTTTCCCTCCACTGACAGTATTCAGGCCCCTGAAGGACAGGACCCCCACTTCATTCACCTTTGTATCCAATCAGGTGAGTACATATAACACAACTCAATAAACATTTAATCAATGAACTACTATAGCTAGAATTGTTTTCTGTCTTACAAATAGATTAGTGAGATTTTTAAATTTAGGAAATAAAATTATCTTTTTTAAAAAATAGTAAAAGCATAAAACTTAGCTTTGCTCAGAGTACATGAGACTAAAACTGATACAAGAGCTCAACCTCCTCCACTCTTCTTGGTCCATCCAACAAAATCTAGTCCTGTTGCAAAACTACTGTGATTGTCAAACTCTATTTCTTCTTTTCTACAACAACATCTATTCAAAAAAGCAAAAAATAAGGATAGTACTTTTCCAAAATCTAAAAAGATTTAGAATATAACCTATTCTTCAAAGTATAGCACATGACTGTTTCACATCTTTGTTTCTTAATTTTATTTGTATTTTATTTCAATTCTTTCAAGGTGTTCCTTAAATATTATCATGTGGAGCAGTTAAATTTAATGCGAAAGGAAGCCATTGATAAGCTTATTCTGATTCAAGCCTGTGTCAGAGGATTCTTGGGTTCAAGAAGGTACCAAAAAATACAGGAGAAAAGGAAAGAGAGCGCTATAATACTACAGTCAGGTAACTACTCAGACCATCTCACAGTATAGCAAAATATAATGTTTAGAAATGGGCATAAAATCAAAGCTTATATTCAAACCTCCAATTCTTATGTAGCTTTTGTGTTTAATTCCAGACTCTGTTGCCTTGCTACTTTGTCTATGCTAAATGTAAATTAGATTGTTTTAGTGATTGACGCTTTCAATATTTGAATAAATGTTTTGTTTTAAGTAAAATAATTTAATTTTTAAATTTTCTGTCAAGTATTAATGAATCACAATTGACCTATTGTGCAAGATGCAATAAGTGATTGAATTATAGATCTCAAGAATTATATTACTATAATACATTAGACAATAAGAATTTTCCTACTTTATTTCAGAGGTTCCATTTGCCATAATTTTTGACATCTTAATTAAATCTCATTTTAAAGGGCATTCGTTTCTTCGTATTAACTGGAGGAAAATAATATTTATAATCCTATTTCAAAAATTTGTATTAAAATGTACTCATAGACTGGATTTTGCTTTCTATTCTTCCATATGAAACTTAATATGGCTTAATACAGTATCTTTCAAAAAAATTTTGACTGGACATCTACAGTAAAAAATATATTTTACTCTGTACACACATACTGCAAACCATGCACTTTGATATTTTCTATTCTGGTTTATTCCGTTTCATTTTTGGATGCTAGATTTAGCCCACTAAATCAATTTTATAATCCACTATTGATTTGCAACCTGTGTTCTGAAGAATACTGACGTGGTGGGCAGAATAGCTGACTAACATTCAAAAGATTCATGCCCCGTCCCTGTTCTGTAGATCTATGATACATTATCATCTCTTTTGGAGTTTTAAGCCCTTAACTTCTCACTGGGACATCAAAAGGCAACCCTATAGTTTAGGGTCTAACTCTTTATCCACACTTCCCAAATTTATAAAACACTGGGACAAAATGGTTTTTCATAACTGGGAAGTGAAACATGACCTAATATTTATAGTTCTTTATCCCACTTAGTGAAAATATTGTGTTTTCTGCAGAAATATTCGTGTTGATTATGGAATGCTGCCCTGGCCTTGGAGTGTTTTACAGAGTATATGTCATTTGCTCTGAATTACCTTTCTAAAATCTAAAAAAAAAAAAAAAAGTTTTAATCTGAATTCTGAAATATATCTGACTCCGGGGATAATTGGCCAAAAGGTCCAAAAATATACTTAGATAATAGGGGCTTTCTCCATCAATAGCTTAACATGGCAAAAATAAAATAATTATTAGCAGATTTTAAACAAATTAGCACATTTTGTCTTTTTCATCAACTTCACTCATTTCTGTCATTTCAGTTTCATCTTAGTACCCTCCTTAATACAAAAGGTAGTTTAATTATTTTCTTGCTATACTTTGTCATCTAAAAGAGTCTCATTAATGAACCCCATACTTTTTATTAACCTGTTCTATTTGGAGTCTTTCATTTCATTTTCTTCTTTGACATTGATGGACAAAAAACCATTTGTTTCTACTCATTTAAGTAATGTTCTTTTATTTATTATGATTAACACTACTGTGGGCCTTATATGTTCCAGCTGCAAGAGGACATCTAGTCAGGAAACAAAGAAAAGAAATCCTTAACATGAAAAACACAGCAGTAACAACCATTCAGACCCATCATCAGGAATTTGACTACAAGAAAAACTTTGAAAATAAAAGGTATAATAATGTCATCATGTACCATTTTGACACTATAGATTTTTCAAATCTGTAAAGTCACAAAATAAAGTTCACAGTCTTTCTCATACCCAACCAAGTTCCTACTATCCACACATTAAATGTCAGTGAACACCAGTGCCCACTTCCAGATATTTTACCCTTTTTAGGAGTTCGTTGGCATTTCACACTGATGACCACACTTTCCGTCTCAAAGGTTTTTCTTCCTAGGCTTCTGCCACACTGCTCTCTACATTTCTGCTCCTAATTCTGAGTGTCCTTTGCTAATTCCTTCTCCTCTTCCCGTATTTAAATCCTTCTCTACATCTAAATATTGTCCCTGGGCTCTCATTCATTCCTGTGGCTTTAATAACCAGCATACCATTTGGCTCCTAAATTGTAATCTAATCTTTAAAGCATAGCACCTTTGTCCTTTTTCCTCTTGAACTCCCATATCTATATTTCTAAATGCGTATTAGCAGATCCACCTGAATTCATTTATACAGTAGACTTTATGCTAAGCAGTGGGAACATATAAATGAATGCGACAAAATCCTTATAGTCAAATTGCTCACAGAATCATGGAAAAGAGATACAATCAATAAATACATGATTCTAGTAACATGAGTTAACTCTGCTATTAAAATGTGTAAAGAGTGCAGTGGGGACATGGAGAAGGGAATTCTGCCTTGGTTGGGGGTATTAGTGAAAGGGGAAATATCTCAATTTTGCTTGAATTGTTTGAAAGATGAATAAGTGGTGTTTTAGGAAGATAGATTATTCCAGCTCCAACCCCAGGCCTCTTATCTTTTTTTCAAATTTATGGAGATTTAATTGATATACAGCATTGTGTACATTTAAGGTGTACAGTATGATGATTCAATACACATGTATATTGTGAAATGATGGAATAAGGTCAGTTAATATTTCCATCATCTCAGTCTTGTGTGTGTGTGTGTGTGTGTGTGTGTGTGTGTTGAGAACATTTAAGAACTCTCTTAGCAACTTTCAAGTATATAATATTAGCAGTCACCATAGTATATGTTAGATCCCCAAAACGTATTCATCTTTTTTTAAAATTTAAGTTTTATTCAGGTGTAATTGACATATAAAATTGTAAGGTATTTAAAGTACATATCATGATGATAATATATATGTATACATTGTGAAAGGATTTCCCCATCTCGTTATATGACACATTCATCACCTCACATAGTTATCTATTTTTTTTCATTATCTGGTGAGAATACTTAAATTCTACTCTCTTAGCAATATTTAATTATACCTTACAGCATTATCAACTATAGTCACCATGGTATACATGAGATCACTAGACCTTATTCATCTTATGGCTGAAAGTCTGTATCCTTTTACCAACCTGTCCCTATTTCCCCCATCCCCCTACCCTTGGCAACCATTTTTCTACTTCTGCTTCTGTGAGTTTGACTTTTTCTTTTCTTAGATTCCACATATAAGTGATACCATGCAGTATCTGTCTATGTCTGTTTGGTTTACTTCACTTAGCATAATTCTATCAAGGTCCATCATGTTGTCTCAGATGACAGGATGCCCTTCTTTCTGATGGCAGAACAATACTCCATTGTACACGTATACCATTCATCCACTGATGGACACGTAGGTTGTTTCCATATCTTGGCTATTCTGAATAATAGTGCAGTGAACATGGGAGTGCAGATATCTCTTCAAGATAATGGTTTCATTTCCTTTGGATAAATACCCAGAAGTGGAATTGCTGGATAACATGGTAGTTCTATTTTTAAGTGTTAGAGGACCTCCATACTGTTTTCCATAGTGGCTGTACCAACTTACATTTCCACCAACTGCGCACAAGAACTTCCTTTTTTCCATATCCTCATCAACACTTATCTGTTGTCTTTTTGATAATAGCCATTCTAACAGGTGTGAGATGATACTTACTGTGATTTTGATTTGCATTTCCCTGACGATTAATGATGTTGAGCATCTTTTCATGTACCGGTCAGCCATTTGTATGTCTCCTTTGAAAAATGTCTGTTCGGATCTGCCCATTTTTAAATTGGGTTGTTTTATTTTTTTAATATTGAGTTCTTTATATATTTGGAATATTAACCCCTTATCAGATATGTGATTTGCAAATATTTTCTCCCATTTGGCAGGTTGCCTTTTTATTTTGTTGATGGTTACCTTTGCTGTACAGAAGCTTTTTCATTTGATGTAGTCTCACTATTAGATTTTTGCTTTTAGTGTCAAATCCAAAAAATCATTGCCAAGACTGATGCCAAGGAGCTTACCCTTTATGTTTTCTTCTAGGAGTTTTATGGTTTCAGATTTTCCATTCAAGTCTTTAACCCGTTTCAAGTTTATTTTTTGTGTGTGATGTAAGATGGGAGTCCAGTTTCATTGTTGTGCATATGGCTGTTCAGTTTTCCCAACACCATTTTTGAAGAGACTATCCTATCCCCATTGTATATATTTTTGGCTTCTTTGTCATAAGTTCATTAACCATAAATGAGTGTGTTTATTTCTGGTCTCTCTATTCTGTTCCATTGATCTATGGGCTTCTTTTTATACCAATACCATACTGTTTGATCGCTATAGTTTTGTGATATAGTTTATCTTCTCTCATTGATTGTGTTTTGACTAATGTGAGCATTCTGTGGGAGTTATTATGGAGGTATTCAAAATACTAGCATAGCCACTCATCAAAATCATGAGGTTCTTGGTTCCCTGCCAATTCTCTGATCCTGGTAGAATAGTGGGGATTATAGTATGCCTCCTGCATAAGACTGAGGATGCCATAGTAAGTCTAGGATGTGGCCAGTGGAATTAGGAAAATTGAGTCCCAATAGCTTTTCCAAGTTCCACTCAGAGAAAAGTCCTTCTTTAAAAATAGTAGCAAAAGGCCAAAACTCTCCCATGGCTTTCCTGGGACAAAATGAAAAGTTTTTGGCAGAAGTCCCCAAATAACATGTCAGGTGTCAGGTTATGACTTTTTTACTCCACCTTAACATCCTTTTCATGGCCAAATTGATCTTGTGAGGTTTTTGCCCTTACCAAAAAAACAAAAAACTGTGTGTAGAGAGGGTCTTATCTTCGGGTTAAGGGAAAATTATTTTGGAAAGATATTGATAAAGTAATAAGTGTAAAACTTTGGCCAACATATTATATAATCATGAACTGTAGCAGAGACACTGCTTTTCCTTTAATTCTATAAGATGTTTCCAGTGATCAGTAGACTTAGAGCTTATTAAAGTACATGTCAGCCTAGTGAACATACTCTGCTTACTTGTCTCAAATCAAGATATATTTTCCATAGCATCTCCTCACTGCAGGTACTTTGTTTTGAAGAGGACATATTTGAAATGATTAAATTCCTAAGATTTTGATACCTCCCTCATAAAGTGAAAACGTGCTAGAATATTTCTCACTCTAAGTTTAAACTGGTATTATCATTATGTGAGTAGCCATCATAGTTGTCATCATAGAGAACATTTTGGCAACCATTTGATTAATGTGACTTGATAAGTTTTTGTTTTGAGCTTTATTATCCCTTTTGTTATCCTCCCAACATTATGTAAGCTATTGCCAAAAGAGGTAATACGCTCTATTGTAGTAATATATATTCAGATACAGTATGTTTTACACAGGGAATCTTTTGTGAAGAAACAGACAGAAAATGCAGTCTCGACGAATGAAACAGTCATTCCAGCTCCAAATAATAAGGGGAGTACCTCTGTAGTGAAGACTTCTACTTTCAGAGCTGAAAAGGAAGCCACTAATGCTGGTGAAAGTAACAACAAAGGATACCAAACTCAGAAAAAAATGAATAACATGTATGGGGAAGATGCTAAGCAAGAATTGTACCTGGTAGGGGACCCTTGGGCAGAAGTCACCTCCAGACAGAAGTACATGGGACACTTGGAGGATAACAGTAAAGTAAGAAAAGTGGAGAAGGAGGACACTGTGATCCAGAGTTACTATCAGAGCTATACAGAGGAAAGGAGTTTTGAAGACTCAAAAGCAGCATATCTAGAAAGGAAGGCCAAAGCAGAAAGGCCAAACTACCCAGGACTTTGGCTAGCTGAGAATGAGACTAAGCAGCCTTCTTTTAAAAAAACTTTGCAACCTAGTCTTAGCCAAAGGTCAGTGTATCAAAATGCAAATAGCAAGGAAAAAGAAAAAAAGACATCTGTGGTCACCCAGAATGCATCCCTATGCAGCCAGCAGAGAAGCCACCTGAGGCATGGGATGGCCGAAGACAGGCAAGTTGGACCAACATCACAAGCCCAGGACGAAGAAGACAAGGCAGCAGTGTTCATCCAGAGCAAATACCGAGGTTACAAGAGAAGGCAGCAGTTACGGAGGGACCGGAGGGCATCTTCTTTTAAAAATCAAAAGATTGTTGCAGCACCAACAGAAGTAGCAAGAAATGCTCCCAATTTGTATTCTTATTCTACAAAACGTGAGGTATCCTGTACTATCATGATGAAGAATGATAGAGACTCAAAAACGATTTCAGAAAAAGAAGCATGTGATTTGGCAATTTTTTCAAAACAGGTATGTAAATAAACAGATTTATTTATTAGTACAGATCTCTGGGAACTACACAATATCTGAATCAAACAAGTAGTTCATTGATAACTGCTCTATTGTTCCATCTGTTTTTATGAGACTACAAACCCTTTTAATAAAATGTCTCAAGGGCTGTGCTATACAAATAGCCATAGATTTGTAAAACAATTTGCTATGATAAAAATAGTATAAACTATGAGAAAAATCTTAGGTAGTGAGACAGCTTACTAAAATGCTGCCATTTGACAATGCAAATTTCCATGTATCTGAGAACTTTCCTTATACCAAAAAAAAAAAAAAAATACTTTTCTAAATCTTTTAAAGTTTACGCTTTCTTTGCCCCAGATTTTGAGGACATAATTAGGTATCAAAATTGGATGTGCTTTTTTAAAAAATTAGATTTGCAGCCATACTGAGGCACAAATGCAATGAAGATGAAAGTCTACATGTTACATCATGACAATGAGGAACCACAAAGAAAAATTCCCTCCTGGAGAATATCTTGTTCCATTAGTGGCCATGTCTCAGCTGTTTCTAGAAGGGGGCTTTAGGAACTCTGACAAATTTGTACCATGGAATTTGTACAGGGCCTGGCTCCTGTACAAAGGTCGGTTCCAGTTCTTGTTCTCTCTCTAGGTGTTTGACCTTAAAAAAGTCACTTTAGGTGTCAGCACCTTTATTTTCTCACCATTTGTATAAAGTGAAGGATTGTAACTAGATGACCTTTAAAATATTATAACTTAGTATGAACTACCGGGTAGTCGATAGTACAGAATCATAGAAGAAATATCATAATGGTTACTTCAGAGGAGTATCACCTAATACTCCTGAGTCCCTAAACTCTGCTTTTTTTGTCTGACGGTGGGTGAGCCCATGAGAAAACTGTCCTTGGACACCCCCTGAGTGTTAGAGGTGTGGCCCCCCAGTCTCCAATCTCTAGCTGTTAGTAGAGAGAGAGAGAGGTGCCGTTGATGAATTAACCTAGCCCCTTCCTGTTTTCTTTTTTTTTTTAAGCACATGGAAATAGTTTAATGTGCACGCAGTCCTTTCTTCCCTTGGTGCATACATTTGCTCACTCTAACAACCAAATCGGGGTTTAGAATCCTGACCTACTCTGCACCTGAGACACTGAGGAGATGTGAGATCATCAGGTCAGCTACCGAGAGCTGACGATAATGCCATGATGCTCCGCGGAACAAAGCTGCAGGCAGAGAAGCAGGACACAATCAACCTAGCAGGGCAGCCTGTTAACAGACAAGACGGAGGCAGAGGGATCAGGGGGAAAGGGAGGAACCAGAGGAGAGTAGCCCTGAAGTCAGGCTGAGAAGACTGGAAAGGAAAGGAAGAAGTAAGTCAGCAGAGGGGTTCCTTGGGATACAAGCAGAAAGGCAACTGCAGCAACACCGACACTAGCCAGATATCTGGAAGCCCAGGAGTTGATCAGGAAAGCACACTTTCGTGTAGTGTGACACGGTTGGCAGTTTTAAGTGGAAAATGTGAGATGGGTGAGTAATATATGGACAGGGGTTTATCAAGGGAGGACTTTATCAGACCAGGGTCAGGGTGGATCCTGGAGAAGAAGTTTCGGGGAGTCCCAGGGACCATTGATCAGGCATTTCTTAGACCCCAGTGTACCTGTTAGCTCTCTGAATTATTTTCCTTGATTTAATCTGACACATGACCTTCTTTTTAGATATCAAAGTTATCTGAAGAATATTTCATTCTGCAGAAAAAACTGAATGAAATGATTTTGTCACAGCAACTGAAGCCTTTTTATCTGGGTGTCTATCCTCGTAAGCCAATTAATAGACGAGTTCCTTCTCAGCAGTGCCTCTCAGGTAAAAATCAAGAGTTAGAACTTCCTGAAGGAAAGGCAATGATACTTTCTTTTATTTGCTTATCAGTTTCCCACCTTTATTCTATGGTAGATTTAAGGTGACTATGTTCTAACTGTCTTGGGGAGAACCTTCATTTCATTCCATTTCTTATAAGCAGGTATACACTTTTCCAGAATGTTCCACAAACCTCCTGCCTTCTCTGACTTCATTGTCCTCCTCTTTTCTTTTTTTCCCCTTTGTATACACTTTAACTAGAACGTGGCATATGACCAGAAGAGAATGGAAAGGGATGGAGTTGGGGAGTGAGGCAGAGTGCAAACAAGGAGAATATATTCCTTTTGTCAACGTCTGCCACCTTGCATAGAATGTGGAAAGTGTCAGTCTTCATTCAGATGTACAAACTCAGATGCATTATTGTTTTCTTCTAATCAACTTGTGTCACACTCTGCCCCTATTTCACTAAACTGGTGGGCAATTCAGGCTCAGTAATTATCCAGCCTCTCCCTCCCCAGGGCCAAGCAAAGGATCAGGTAGAGCCATGGTGATTAGTCATTTGTCCACACAGTTACCGTTGGGACACCCACCTCCTAGCTGACCTTACAACTCCTTCAAATCAGGGGGCACTGCTGCTTCCACATCCACAGGAGGCACCCAATAACCCAGCAAGTCAGGAGTGTCACCTGGTCCACACACGCTCCAGGTGGCCACCCTCTCTGCAGCCTTATGACCTCCCCCCAGGGGTGGAGGGGCCGCTGACTGTTCTGCTGACCTCTCTCTGGGAGAATCAGTGTGCATTTTATCTTGCTTATTCTCCCTCGCTTTCTCACCACTCCTGCCAGGACTCCTGGCACCACCTCTGCACTGAATTTGGCTCTTACCCAAGACAGGAAGAGCTGCTAACCTCCAGCAGCTTCTGCAAAAATGCCTTAGGCAGGAATAGACTAAGAGGAGCCTAACTAGTTGCCTGACCTAGGAGGAAAGGAAATATCTTAATGTTTCAATCAATTCTCGTGCCCCACTGTTTTCAAGTCAAGAATTATGGTGAAGCTTTTAAAAAGAAAAAGAAAAAAAAAAGCTGCCCACAGAATAGTTCTTTGGCTCTTTTCCACTCCTGCTGCTCTCAGGCCCGGGCCCAGAGCCTCTTCCTTTGAAGAAGTAGCTTAACAAGCCATAGCCCAGATTAATTCACCTGCCACCAATGACGCATGCCCATTTGGGAGCAGGGGGAAAGCAGGATCTTCAGCTTCCTTCTTGATCATGTGTGTGGCAGCCATCGCGAATGTGGGCAGTGAGGTGCCGGTCTTCTAAGGGAAGGATGGGCAGCCAGGCAGAATTCCCTGTGCAGCAGCTCAGCCTAGTCCTCCATGGGAAACGGGAGTGTGGGAGACAGCAGTTTCCTAGAGAGGGAGTGGAGCCTACTGATGGTTTGCTATGACTTGCACTTTTGAACATCTCAGGGACTTGTGTGTATGTTTAACAAAAATATCTATATGTATAAAGTATACAACATGATGATTCGATTTAAATACACACAGTGAAATGATTACTACAGTCAAGCTGATTAATGTATCTTCTCACATAGTTACCCCTTTGTGTGTATGTGATAAGAGCACTGATAAGTACTCTCAGCAAATTTCCAGTATTCAGTAGAGGATTATTAACCAGAGTCATCATGCTGTACATTACTTCTCTAGACTTAGTCATCTTCTAACTGCAACTTTGTACTTTTTGACCAGCATCTCCTCATTTTCTCTACCGCCCCACCCCTGGTCACCACTGTTCTACTATCTGCTTCTGTGTATTTGAATTTTTAGATTCTACATAGAAGTGAGAGCCTGCAGTTTTTTTTCTTTCTGTGTCTGGCGTATTTCACTTAGTATAATGTCTTCCAGGTTCATCCATGTTGTCACAAATGACAGGATTTCCTTCGTTCTCATGGCTTAATTATACACACACACACACACACACACACACACACACACACACACATATAACCTCTTCTTTATCTATTCATCATTGACAGACACTTAGGTTGTTTCCTTATCTTGGCTACTATAAATAATGCTGCAGGGAACATGGAAACACTGATATCTCTTTAAGGTCCTGATTTCTTTTCTTTTAGATATACACCCAGAAGAGGTATTGCTGGATTACATGGTAGTTCTATTTTTAGTTTTTTGAGGACCCTACACATTGTTTTCCATAGTGGCTACACCAATTTACATTCCCACAAACAGTGCAAAAGGTTTCCTTTTTCTCCCCTCCAGCACTTTTTTCTCTCATCTTTTTGATAATATACATTCTAACAGATGAGAAGTACTATCTTATTGTGATTTTGATTGGCATTTCCTTGATGAGCACCTTTTCATCTAGTGTTGGCAGTTTGTATGTTTCCTTTGCAAATATGTTGATTCAGGTAATTTGCCAATTTTTTAATCACGTTGATTGGTTTTTTTGCTATTGAATTATATGAGTTCCTTATGTTTTTTGGATATTAAACCTTTATATCCAATGGTTTGCAAATATTTTCTCCCATTCCATAGGTTGCCTTTTCATTTTGTTGATGGTTTCCTTTGCTGTGTAGAAGCTTTCTAGTTTCATGTAGTCCCACTTGTTAATTTTTGCTTTTGTTTCCTGAGCTTTTTGGTGTCATGTCCAAAAATCATTGCCAAGACCAATGTGAAGTAGTTTTTCCCTGTTTTCTTCTATGATTTTTATGGTTTCAGATCTTATATTTACTCTTTAATCCATTGTGAGTTAATTTTTTGTGTAGTGTATGATAGGAGTCCAGTTTCATTCTTTTTCATGTGTCTGTCCAGTTTTCCCAGCACCATTTATTGAAGAGACTGTCCTTTCCCCATTGTGTATTCTTGGTACCCTTGTCGAAAAGTAGTTTACCATATAGGCTTGGGTTTATTTCTGGGCTCTCTGTTCTGTTCCGTTGGTCTATGTGTCTTTTTTATGCCAGTACCATGCTGTTTTGAATACGATAGCTTATAACATAGTTTGAAACCAGAAGCATGATGCCTCCAGCTCTGTTCTTCTGTCTCAAGATTGCTTGTTAGGGACTTTCAGTATGCCCCAAAGCAGCAGAATTTTACTAGAAAATCAAAATAGTTCACTTTATTCTTCAATCTGCCAATTTTTTAGTGGACCTAAAGAGTATCAGAAATCAATGCTTAGCTTATATGGAAAGGATTGTAATTCAGTGACATTTCTTTAACTCTTCAGGTTTAGAGGGAAAACTTTTTGTTCTGTGCACATGTAAGAAGGTTACATATTCTACTACATTAATTTAAGGCTAAACTGGCAAATATCTAAACTGTCCCATGTCCCCGAGAATAGCAGAGGAAGTGCCTGAGAGAGGGCCCGAAGCGGCCTGAAGACACCAAGGAATCTGGTGAACTTGCCAACCTAGAAGCAAGGAGTAAGAGAGGACATTGGGAAAGTAGCAGATGCCAGTACCAGAGACTAGACAGTATAGTTACTCTCAGCAGATAGTGATGAAAGCCAAGAATAGGCACAGGGAAGATGGCCTATCTTCATGAATGAAGCTGCAATAGTCCCTCACCCCCAACCCCAACTGAGAGGTAGCTGGGGAGAAACAGAGGAGGGTTAGAAACCTAAAATGACTAAGTTTACCCAGAAGGCTGAGTAAATCGAAAGCAACTGAGTTTAACTAGACTTCATTAAAAATAACGTAATACTAGAAAATAGTAATGAGCACTGCAAGGTAGGAATTAAGTCTAGTTTTAGGAAAATACAGTGACATTTCTGTACATCTGAATTGTTGAACACTGTGAAAATGAAGCCCTACTATTGACAGAGCTGCATTTTTGAAAGATCATTCTGGTTACATTGTGTGAATAGAATTGGACGGCATGAGGGGAAATGTGGAAGGCCAGCAAGAGATGGTGGTGGTTTGGACAAAGCTGGTAGCTGAGAAGGTAAATGGTGTCAGGCAGCAGTTAGTAGACGACCTGCTAAGTAGGTAGGTGGACACGTGCATGGCAACTGAAGCCATATAGTGGTTGAGGTCATTCAGGAAGTCCACCTACAGTGAGAATAGGAGAGAACCTAGAGCAAGAGTTTGGACATGTACAGGTCAGGTAGAAAGGAACCAGCAAAGAACAACAACTGGAAAGTTGAAAAGAACACCAGGGAGGCCAGTACCTCAGAAACCACAGGAAGAGGGTTTTTAAGATGTGATACAGAATGATGCTGACAGAACAAGTTAGAAGAGAGCTATGAAATATCCATTGACGTTTCTATGCATTAACAATTACTTACTGAATTCCCCCAGAGGTCTTTAAGTGTTAGAATAGGTACAAATTGAAAAGGGGAGAGTACAAATAATTATTGTGCTATTTTGGGGGAGAGTCACCCTCAATATCTACTAGGCTTTATCATTGGATCTAGTCTATATTCAAATATTTTAATGACCTATGCAACTGGTTTTTAAATTTCTTGAAAGTTTTTGGTAAAATATAGTGCAAATAATTCAAATTGAGGTTGCAAATTGAGCCAGATATGGTTTGGTCAATATTCAATCCCTGAAGTGGTTCTGTGTCCTTTATTGTACCTTTGGATGTGCTTGTTTTTATCTCGGGATAGGCAAACACCATCCTAAATTTTCAGATTCTGGTTTTCTTTATAAAACAGCTTAGGTTTGCCAATCTCCTGGCCACATTTAAACCAAGAATTCCCACCACCCCATTCCCTATTCCTCTAGCTCTAGTGATTTTCCCAGACATCCCAAACTTCACATGGATGCACCCTTGTTGAAGGGAATAGATTATCAGTATCACGGTCTGTATTTACTTATCCTCAGATTTATTTCATTATATATACATATTAGTTTTGTCCCCCTCAAATAGATTTTCTACTCTTTGCAAGCAGGACCATGTCATATACTCTATATTCATTTTTCATAATCCTAATGTATTTATTCATCACACAGTAGACATTCAATAACTGCTTACTAATTGACTAGAAAGATGCTTAATTTCCTCAAGACTTATACTGGAGCGAAGTGTAGTGGCCAGAGGAGTGAAGATTAGAAAGTTTGGTTTTTATTAAAACAAAAAATGTAGCATCACATTTTTTAAATGTTCACTATTTTCGTATGTTGTCTGCTTTAAAATTCCTGTGGTCAGAGAATAAATTCTTGTAATATACAGAAGTCCTGTCTCCTTAGCTTGTCAGAATTGCCAACCACGGGATTTGGAAACTTGCAATGCAAGCAGCTGTCCTCACCTCAGAGGCAGATTTAGGTGGTACCTGTTAGCATGGTTTCAACAGGCCACTGTACTTCCCCATGAAAAATTTCACTTGGGAAATGAAAATCAAGCTCACTTACAAATAACTCTTTCATTAAAATAAGCCTAAGATTCACCTGAAATTTTAATTATCTCATGCTTCTCAAAAATCTACGGGCATCTTCAAGTGATTGCTACACCCAACTCTGTTATAAGAACTCAGTAAGCCTTAGCTAGGTTTATGTTAAGTGACCTGTAAAAGCTTCTTACCTACTCAGAAGAAAGCCCTGAAAACATGGATAATAAATGAGGGTAATTAAATTCTGCAAATTTTAACAAGCTGTAACCTTATGAGATTTCTCTTTCTGTGAGACATGCCTAAATGTACAAAAGTGTCAAGAGTAAAATACGTAGTATCCAAATAAAAACTGAGGAGCTAATTATGAAATTTAAAAATAAAATAAGATGAACAACTTATTTTATATCTTTGTTTTAATAATAATTGTTATAAATTGAAACTGATATAAACTAAATGTACTTGCATTTTCGTTGAGAGAAAGAGTACAGGCGATATGTAATTAGATCTATATATCATAGATCGTAATAAATGCTGTTGTATTCATAAGTATACAATGACAATGCATTAGTTCTCCCTTAATGGTGTGCAGAGTGCTCCTTTTGGGGGACGTTTTTTTTCTTAATTATGGTACACCTGGTGATTTGTGTTGATCATTGTGACGAGAAGAAAATGATGAATTATAGGACAAACAAACCCTGCTAACACGAAAGCATGTTCTCCTGTCTCCTTTTACAAAGAAGTTAACTATCCAACATGCAATTTTTAAATGGGTTGTAAGGTTAACAAATAAGGAAGCTATTGTAATTCCCATGCTTCATTTACATAATATCATCAGTAAATTCAACACTAAATCAGAGCAGTCCTTTCTATGTTGCTCTCAGAGTAAATGTCAGAAAAAAACATAGAAATTTTTAATTTGTTTCTAAATGATTAAGGCATTTAGATTCATGCAGTAACTCTAGTATTTTCAGTTATGATGGTGCTGATTTGATCCACTTTATTTTTTAGGAATGCTTATCATTTTACCATTGTAGTGCTGGCACCTGGAAATGTGTATTACAAAATGTCTAAGATATCTCCAAATGTATCTATAAATACACTTACGTTCATGTGAAAGCCGGGTAGCTTAAGTAATGTTGGGTTATATATTTTATAGGAATGATATTTCACTAAGACTAGAAAGTAAAGAGAATTCAGAAGTTATATTGCTTCCCACCCAACTTACCTCTGCGGGACACTTATCTTCCTGAGTTTATTTGCTATTCCTCTTTCTTCATAATAAGTAACACTAATTCCCCAAACTCTTGCAAACAACAATCCTCAGTATCCAAAAAGAAATAATTTTATTTACAACCTTACAATTCAGTAAGAATCATTTATTTTTAACATTTTAAGTATATTAAAATACTAACCATATAAAACAATTTGCCTGACATAAGTTTACACTCTGAAGTTTGGTTTCTGATGAGTTCATTGAAGTAGTTCAGACAAAACACTTGAGCTAGAAGTCTTAGACGAAAAGAGCTAAATTATTTCTCCTTATTCCTTACTTTTTATGTACTCTGAACTACAGAGGACATGGAGCTAACATGAAAAGAGGAGAGTAATGAACAACACACTTCTCCCCAACTTCCCATTAAATTTTTGTTTAAAATGCACAAAAAGGACTAATAATATTAGCAACACTAGAGACTGAGTTTTTTTCATTACAGATTTCTAAAAATCATAACTATTGAAAAGGAGAAGGTAGAATTGTAGGGATATTAGTAAACAACCTTAAATTTGACCTTAAAAATGCAAAGAGTGAGCCAAAATAATAATTGGCACTAGCAGTAGAATTCAGCAAGGATATATAGATACACAGATATTCTTTCCTATAAAAATTTATAATGGAAAGAGCTCATTGTAAATAACAGCAAAAAGAAAAATGTTTTAATACATTGAAATAAAGCTAGCAAGAAAACCAAAAGAAAACAAAAAGAAAAAAGGTGGATAATGGAATGACACACTCTGTTTCTGGGTTGGAAGGTAATATTCTGTAAACATGCCTATTCTAAAATTAAACCTACATATGAGAACATAGCCCAAGGAAATAATCAGAGCTGAAAAATAAAAATTTATGTACATAGCAAAAAATAAAATGAGACAATAATAAAATGATTAATAAGTAATGACACATTTGTATGTGGACTATTAACAGCCCTTCATATATACTTTTCAAAGAATAACCTTGGCAAACTGCTAGCTAATCTAACTACAGGATAAAATATTGCAGAATTGGAATTGGAATGCTGTAAATAAATCAGCTTCGTCTTCCCTCATGAGGTGGTTCATTAACAAGAGCACCTGTGCAGAGAGCTCTACAAAAGCACAGAGACTGATTGAATGAGAACAAGGTGCCCACTTGCCAGTAGTGTAGACACTCTCCATCCCTTGCTGACTTGGACCCTCAGTGTCCACGTCTGTATAAAGTTAAGAATCTGAATAATACTACTGCAGCCTCGTCCAGAGCGCCACAGCCATGTGTGATGAGGCTAGTGTCATCTCCAGGTATGTCATCTTTGCTGCCAAGCTGTCTTGACCATGGAAAGTTTTCTTGGCATCTCCTCCAGCCATGCTTCTGACCAGACAATAATATGGAATATGGAATAATGGCTTCTTTAAAATATTGATATATTTCACTTCTGCTTGATAGGAACCACCTATCTGTGCGACATAAAGTATGAGCAGAGGGCAAGAAAAGACTAAATGTTGCTTTTTTAAAATCAGGTAATGTTTTTCTAGTCTGTGTTTTTTAAAGGCCAATCTGAGAAAATGACTATGAACAGTCAGTAAATAATTTTCTAAAATGTGGCTCTTTGGGAACAGTTAACATAGGGATTCACCTCAGGCTGTATACCCAAATATTTTTCAGATAAAATCAATATAATCTCGAAAAATAACCAACGGGTAATTAGGGGGCCTTAGACATGTGATGTTTATGCCACCTGAGAGTCCTTATTCTCCAGGTAAGTAGGTATTTTTGATGTTTGACTGTATCCTAACATCATGGATGTTCATACACACTTCAGCATCACACCCAACAAAAATGGCACCCTCGAGGCAACGTCATCGTCACATCATGCATTCTCATACACCTCTGCTAGGGTGTCCTCCTTTGATGACTGTGAACATGAATGCAAGTTGGCTGCGAGTAAGGGTGTAACCTAACCCCATGCTCTAAAGCAAAACTAGCTCACCTTTGAGAACTGTAATCCATGACCTCAGCCCAACCAGGATGACACGATATGTACTGATCGTATCCAAGAGACAAATGATGGTCCAGAGGCCACGTCTAGTGGTCTCACGCCCCACACAGAGCTGCTCTATTGTCCTGTTTCTTCTGTGACATAATTAGAAGAGACATGGGCGGAGGCAGGCTGGGGAAAGTAACTTACCTAAACCTAAGAGTGTAATTAAAAAACGAAATGCTCCATTTTCAAAATTCTGGGTAGAGTGTTAACGTACCCAAATCGGAGAGTAGCAAAAAGCTTAAAGCCAATGACCTTTTGGGTGAGTACAGGGGTAAGCTGGCTCGAGGGCATCAGTGTTCAGTTTGTGGAAAAGTAAGAGTCAAAGGAATTGCTTGAGCAGTTCTCCAGATGAGTGGAGGCTGGTAGCTGCCTATAGAGAAGGTCAGCAGAAGCCCTGAGTGTTAAGGACTCTCAGAGCTGGAGAAGCACCTGCCCCTACAACTCTTCCCCTCATGTGGACTCAAAAGAATAAAGATAGACCAGAGAGGAGAGGGAAGCTAGTGGTCAAATCTGGGGCAATGATGAAAAGGTATCTCCAGGAGCTCAGAGCACGAGGCAGAGAGGAGTGATGCAAACTGAACGGCTCACCATAGGTAGGCTCAGAGCCTGTATCCAGTTCTCTTCCAGAGGGGCCGCCCCGGCTGAAGGGCAGAGGAGGTGCAAGGCAGAAACAGCAGCTCTGGAAGGCAGCTTGCAACCTTGACTAGGGCAAACACTGCCTTGGATACACAGCAAGAAATATTCCTTCCTTCTAAGATTTCCTGGAGGCCACTGTAATACTTAAAGGTCACAGAGTAAATGGAAATGTACAAAAACTACAAAACTGATTTCTTAAAGAAGAAATTACAATAACATAAGTGCCTTTCTGATCTGCTAATATCTGATTTACATGTGATACTTAAGTAAAGTATACTCTGTGTATATACTCAAGTAAATAAAAGAGTATAATTATCATTAAAATGAGAATAATACTGAAATTTAATTTTCTAAAGCAAGTAATATTGACAATGAGTTTTAAATCTATCTTTTTCTGGACGCAAAATGTTGAGATGTTTGTCCATTTGGTATTTAAAAAAAAGTTCATTCCTGGTAAACTGAGACACTTAATGAAATCATTACCGGAACTACAATATAAATAAATATTTTACCTTCTGGCTATTTAGTATAACAATAACCTTTCCCAGCTAATATTTATCGTGCACATCACACAGAATAGTCACAAACCTAATTTTGCTACTGCCAACATTGATATGCTGCTGATCATTTGTGATTATAAATGTTTATGTCACTTTTGTAATTAAGGGGTTAGAATGATGTTAGAGAGAGTGATTGTACTCCCTCAGAGAAACAAAACTTTAGAGGAACAAAAAATAAACTTCTGCCTTTCTGAAATATTTGTATGCTGATAAACTGATGGGAAGTTTGCTTTTCAAAAATACAAAATAGTCTGAGGAAATATAATCTGAGCAGTCAGACCCTCGTGAATATATTCATCAATAATTTTCACTTGCTGACTTCCCGTTTTGCATGACAGTATCTGAAAGGAGACACTCTAAGTTTCAGATTGTCCTAACGTCAGTGAAATAACACTAAAGCAGATTCTGCAAGATACAAGAATTAAATAGAAATTCTGAAAATCCAATGCATTTTGACATTTTTTTAATTAAAATTTATTGGGGTGACAATGGTTAGTTTTGAAACCAATTACATAGGTTTCAAGTGTACAATTCTGTAATACATCATCTATCTATCACATTGTGTGTTCACCACCCAGAGTCAGTTCTCCTTCCATCACCATATATATATTTGACCCCTTTACCGTCTTCTACCACCCGCCACCCCCCTTACCCTCTGGTAATAACTAAATTGTTGTCTGTGTCTATGCGGTTTTGTTTCTTTATCTTGTTCCTTTGTTGCTTTTAGTTTTATATCCCACAAAGCAGTGAAGTCAAATGGTTCTTGACTTTTTCTGTCTGACTTATTTCGCTTAGCATAATAATCTCAAGATCCATCCATGTTGTCGCAAATGGCACTATTTCATCTTTTCTTATGGCAGAGTAGTATTCCATTGCATATAATACAGAGGGTGCCAGAAAAATGTATATACATTTTAAGAAAGGAAAAAACTATTAAAATTCTAATGCTCAGTATATACCGACAACAAAAGATGAACACAAGTCACGTTTGACTTCTGCAATTACAAGAGGTGCTCAAAGTGGTTACCGTCAGTGTAATTTTGATATACAGTTTTTTCTTTTCTTAAAATGGGTATACATTTTTTGGCACCCTCTGTATACCACATTTTTATCCAATAATCTATCAAAGGACACTTTGATTGTTTTCATGTCTTGGCCACCGTAAATAAAGCTGCAATGAACATTGGAGCACACGTATCTTTACGTATAAATGTTTTCAGATTTTTTGGGTAGATACCCAGGAGAGGGATTGCTGGGTCATATGGTAATTCTATTCATAATTTTTTGAGGAACCTCCACACTGCCTTCCATAACAGCTGCACCAGTCTGCATTCCCACCAACAGTGTATGAGGGTTCCTTTTTCTCCACAGCCTCTCCAACACTTGTTGCTATTTGTCTTGTTCATGATAACCATTCTAACTGGGGTGAGGTGATATCTCATTGTGGTTTTTATTTGCATTTCTCTGATGATTAGTGATGTTGAGCATTTTTTCATATGTCTATTGGCCATCTGTATGTCCTCTTTGCAGAAATGTCTATTCAGGTCTTCTGCCCATGTTTTAATTGGATTGTTTGCTTTTTTGTTGTTGAGTTGTCTGAGTTCCTTTTATATTTGGATATAAATATAATGCCTTATCAGAGGCGTTGTTTGCAAATATCTTCTCCCATTCAGTTGGTTGTCTCTTTATTTTGTCAATGATTTCTTTTGCTATGCAGAAGCTTTTTAGTTTGATATAGTTCCATTCATTTATTTCAGCTTTTATTTCCCTTGCTTTTGAGGTCAGATTCATAAAGTGCTCACTCTTTGAACCCAAGGTCCATAAGTTTAGTACCTATGTTTTCTTCTCTGAAGTTCATTGTTTCAGGTCTTATCTTTAGGTCTTTGATCCATTTTGAGTTAATTTTGGACCATGGTGACAGATAACAGTCTAGTTTTAGTCTTTTGCACGTGGTTTTCCAATTCTCCCAGCACCATTATTGAACAGACTTTCTTTTCTCCATTGTACGTTTTTGGCTCCTTTGGCATTTTGACATTTTTTGTATCAAATAATGGCAACCCCAAATCTATCACGTGTCTTTTAACTTTGTTGTCATAATAAGGTTTTCATCTATTTTTAATAGGCAAATATGTCTACACATACCTGCATGCATATTTATAATTAGACATAAATGTGACTGTACCATACATTACAGGATTCTTAATGCAGTCGTTTTTCACTTTCTCTTTTTTTCCTGTTTTCTTCCCCCCATACACTCCTGTTCTCTCTCTGCAACCCACATTACTCTCCCTTAAAGGAACCCTTATTATAAAACATTTAGTCTTTAATATTTTTTGCAGGTATGCATATGTGTACTTATACATACATACAGACGTAGAGGTTTTTCTCATTCTCTTACATAAATATGATCATAATGTAAACACTTATGTGTCTTGCTTTGCTCCCTCAGTTCTTTAGCAGGAATCCCTGCACATCAACTGGAATAGCTATAATTTATTGTTTTTACTGGCTGTGTAATCGTCCATGTATGAATTATTACATAACCTTTTTCCTGTTGTTAGATATTCCCTTTTTAAATTTTTTGACACTATGAAAAATGTTGCGGTAAACATCTTTGAAAATGTCCTGTATACTAGGGTTTTCATTTATGGAATAAGTCCCGAGAGGTGGTGTTATTGAATTGAAAGATACGTTTTTGTGATAGATTGCTTTCTTAAAAGTCCCTGACAATTGACATTTCCTTCAACAATTTGTGAGAATATACTTTTTCTGACATCCTGTCTAGCAGTTAACCTTCTTTTTAGTCTTTGTTAATGTGTCTGAAATAAAATTATATTTCATTATTATTTTAATGTATATTTTCTTGTCTGCTAGCAAGATTAGTTGCCTTCCATGGTTATTGGCTTTTAGGATTTGCTTATCTTAAACTTTCTGTTTATATTTTTTGCCCATTTTTCAGTTGGTCTGTATTTTCTCAGTCATTTGCTAGCACAAGGTATATTTATTAAAAATGCCAACCCATTATTTGTCATCTGTATTATAAATATAATTTTCCTAATCTATTATGTGTCTTTTGACTTCATTGCCATAATAAGGTTTTCATCTATTTTTAATAGGCAAATATGTCTAGTTTTTTATGACTTCTGAGTTTGGATAAAGACATTTGTACCCCTAGATTGTTCGTGAAGTCTTCTGGGTTCTCTTTCAAGAGTTTTGTTGGTTCTTATACTTGTTTTAAAGCGTCAGGAATTTACTTTTTATATCTAGTGACAATAGTGATCCAGTTAACAAAGTATATTGAATATATACTATTCACTTAGCACTGCGTCTCTAAGCTAAAATGGAATCAGTCAAACCTCTTATCTGCAAATGCAGATCACCAGTGACAAGCAAGAGGGCATCAAAACCTAAGTAGTGATCTGTACATCCAAAAACATAAGGTCCCATTACTTACAAAAACAAATCACAGGCAAAAACAATAAAGTTCTGTATTATTATGCTAGGGCTACCATAATAAAGTTCCACAGACAAGCTGTTTTAAACAACAGAAATTTATTTCCTCATAGTTCTGGAGGCTAGAAGTTCAAGATCAAGGTTTTGGCCAGGTTGGTTTCTTCTGAGGGCTCTCTTTGGCTTATAGATAGCCACCTTCTCCTTGTGTCTTTACATCATCTTCCTTTTATGTTTGCCTGTGTCCTAATCTCCTTTTATAAGGACACCAGTCCTGTTGGATTAGGACCCACCCTAATGACCTCACTTTAAGGCCCCTTTCTCTAAATACAGTCATATTTTGAGGTGCTGGGGGCTGGGACTTCAACATATGAATTTCGAGGAAACATAATTCAGCCCACAGCACATTTCAAATAATGCGAACAGCAGCTGTAAGTACCATTGGTGTTCACATGAGAGAGACCGCTGGACAGTCAGTGTGAGGCTCTTGGAAGAGATAGGAGTGGAGACAGGCATTGAAAGATGCTTAAGATTTAAGTGAGGCTATGAAAGCCTCTCTGTGAGAAGATAAGAATAAGCAAAGTTATAGCTATAAACGTGGTGGGTTGGGGGTTCCAATAAGGGTACTAGGCTGACCAGAGGAGATAGTTAATTTGGGGAGGGGGAGTGAAAGGTAAAATTGAAACTGCTGACATTGTAAGTAATCTGGATTTAGAAGTTTAGGCATAATGAGGAAGGAAAAAAGAAGCATCATAATTTTTTTAAATGAAATTTCTCACAAATGAAAACTGGATTTTCCTTCTTTAAATGCCATTTACTATTGACAGAAGTTGATGAATGTGTGTTTATAGGAAATTAAGAAGGATAAGACAGGGCAACATCAATGTTTTCAACCAGAGGAACAGAAATAATGATGCCATTGTGGGAATGGTATACAGAATCCTAGATGGAGAAGAAAGGTGACCACTGGTTCCTCTGAGTCTGAGAGTCTGAGATGAAAGTTTTCAATAAGAAATTAGGGCAGAAGTTCTGGGGGTGCTGAGGTGAGAGGGTCAAACCTGAGGTATACATTAGGAAGTCGTCAGTGTGGAGTAAGTATGGAAATTGCAAGGAGCTGAGAGCAGGCAAAGGGATTATTTACTCATCCAGCAAATTTTTAATAAGCATGTACTATGTGTCAAGCATTTCCTTAAGTGCTAGGCATACAAAGATAAATAAGATGAGGTGTCTGCACTCAGGCACCTCATCCTCAGTCATAAAAGCAAGGAGTGGTCAGTATTAAATGATGAAGTCAGAGATAATAAAGACAGATAAAGGGCCTTTGGATTTGTCGATAAAGTGGTCATCCTTGACCTTCTAGGAGGCAATTTAAATAGAGTCTTGGTAGTAGAAATCAGATTGAATGGGGAAAATTTGATGAAGAAATGAAGACAAGAGCAAGACTTCCTTTATTTCCAGAATCTGATTTGTTTTCACTCTCTTGGCATTTACTCAGATTGTTTGCTACCTCCAATTTAATTAATTTTTGTTACAATAGTATTGTTTGATATTTTAATTCAGACTTTATATGATATTAAAAGTCAGGTTAAAATTTAGTCACAGGTCACTTTCATGTTTCTAAAAACATAATAACTTGATATTATATTTTTATCTTTCCATTCAGATTCAAATGAGCAATATAAATGGATATGACCAATACATTCTAAAATGATAAAAGTTTGCAAGAGCTAATAGAAGCTGTTTAATAATCAGCACTGGGACAGAAGGAAAATAAAAAAAAACTATGCTGGTTTTAGCATCTCTCCTTGTGCCTGTGACAGTCCAAGAAAGGAGGTAGATAGGGCTCTGATATTTAAATCCCCTTCACCTCCTCTGTCTACTCCTGTGGAGAAGGGAGAGAGAGAATGGAAGATGAACTTCCAGGGACTAGATGGAAAAGTGCTTTTACTTCTGTCTATTACTAATCCCTATTAACCAGGTCTCATTAACAAAGACCTCATTTTCTTTTGTTATATTCAAAAAAGATGGTACTGTATGGTACTGTATGATTGTCATGGTTTTCTATTATTAGTGTTGTTTCATGCATTACACCTCTAGGAAGTACTCCTAACTAGCTGAACTCTTTGTCATCCAGCAAATTCCCATAAGTTTTGAAATGAATGAGCTGGATAATGTTAGACTATAAATGCTATGGTGATCAGTATGCTTACCTAGTGGGGCGGGCATAGGACAGAATTTCAAGTTAGCTATAGATGAGTCTCTGTTCTGATTGAAGCTGATTTACACTGCCAGTCATGGCTGTTTACGAGGTCAGACAATTTAGTTTGTGAACTCATCCTAGAAAAAGTGCTACATACCTCATTGCTGAATAGCATTATGATCACCTTTGAAGTGCTCCCCTTGGGAAGCTATGCACTGATGCCAGTGCCTCGTCCACCCTTCAAAGCAGTTTTGGAACTCTTTTTCTGGAATGGCCATCAGAGCTGTGGTCATATTACCTTTGATGTCCTGAATGTCATCAAAATGTCTTTTTTTCAATATTTCCTTTATCTTCGGGTAAAGAAAGAAGTCACTGAGGGTGTTCCAATGCAGTTATTTGTTTACCAGCTCAACACTCCATCATAGACAGTGCCATGTGAGCTGGTGCATTGTCGTGATGCAAGAGCCATGAATTGTTGGCGAAAAATTCAGGCCATCTAACTTTTTCACGCAGTCTTCTCAGCACTTCCAAATAGTAAACTTGGTTAACTCTTTGTCCAGTTGGTACAAATTCATAATGAATAATCCCTCCGATAGCAAACAAAGGTTGGCAGCATTGTTGCAACAAGTTCACGAGCTTATTATAATTGTCAAACCTCATAAATAGTATTAAATATTCATTGATTTGATTCTCTTTGACTCTGTGTGATTAGTATGGTTCGGAACAATTCAGTTTCTCTGTACATCTAAGAATTAGGGATCATTACTGTCCCTTTATTATAGACAATAATGATCTGTTAGTACCCTTAAAGTTCAGCTGAAAAAAAATGTATACTCAAATACCTGTTAACCGCAGGCCGTTCTCCAATAAACACTGATAATAACCCTCTCCCACCCGGATCCTGTTTTATTCATCCAGCAGACACATTCCTCCACAAATGCAGTCAGGGGGTGGGGTGTCAGAACGTGAAAAATAGACAGAAATACTTCATGAGAAGCCTGTCAGCTCTGTAAACATAAAGCTCCTTGTAATGAACACTAACAACCAAGCACGCCGATCATCGAGCTCTGATGATGTGGCTTCAGCTTGGAGAACTTGGCTATATTCACAGAAAGGGCAGAAAAACATGACGAACTTTATTCTTTCTTGGTTAAGGTTTTTAAAGTCAGATCTGAAAATTCTAATAGTGTGAGATTCTAAATTTTGGCAAAAGGTTAGATTAGGCTTTTAGGAAAAGAGTGAAGCCTGCAAATGAGCAGTCTTTTTGTTTCAGCCGTAACCTGAGGTGGTACTTAAAATGAACACCCGGCAGTGCTTGGGCAGGCACTGTGTGAGGCTGGTCGCCCTGTGAGGCTTGTCGCCCTGTGAGGCTGGTGATACGGGAAAAGGGGGCCAGCAAGAGTCTATGAGCATTATACCCGTTTTAAAGATTTCTAGCAACTTTGTGTCCTCTTCCTATCCACCCTCTGAACTACAGTACCCTGTTCCACATTACCAAACTGCATTTCTTTTATATACTATGGGTGCCAAAAAAATGTATACAAGTGGACACTTTGGTCAACACTGCTCAAGCAGTAGTTCGCCGTAATCAGAGGTGTCTGGACGCTGATGGTGACCACTTTGAGCACCTCTTGTACCTGCAGAAGTCAAATGTGATTTGTAGTCCTCTTTTGTTATCAGTATATAGTGAGTATTACAGTTTTAATAGTTTTTTCCTTTCTTAAAATTTGTATACATTTTTTGGCACCCACTGAGTATGCATATATATACATATATAATTTATTTAATTTATTAGGATGACAATGGTTAGTAAAATTATGTACATTTCAAGTGTACAATTCTGTGATACATCATCTATATCTCACATTGCGTGCTCACCAGCCAGAGTCAGTTCTCCTTCCATTACCATATATTTGACCCTCTTCTACCGTCCTCCCTTTACCCTCTGGTAACCACTAAATTGTTGTCTATCTGTGCATTTCCTTTCTTCCCTTTCTCCGCTCCTCGTTACCTCTCTAAGTCCTAGACCAGCAGACAATCGGAAGGAAGCACATGGTGAGGAACATGATGAGAGTCGGTTGGGGGAACCAAGGTATTTCCTCTTTCTCTTAGCTTTAGCCCCAGTGGTATGTATATAATTTTTTTAATTTACCCCAAAAGGAAAACATTGCTTGATGATAGTCTGTAATTGAAAACTTGTTTATGATCACCTTTCTTGTAGGTATCTCTAAAGGAGAAGAGCCAAAAATATTGAGACCCCCAAGACGGCCCCGGAAACCCAAAACACTAAATAACCCTGAAGACTGCACATACTATTATCTACTGCATGTAAGTGGCTCACTCTTATTATCAGATGGGAGCCATAACATCTGCCACCACCTCTATGACCACACTAGGTCTCTCAAAAGGGAGTGCTGTGCAAGAGGGAGATGCCCCTCAGCTTCCGCTTCTACTTCCTGGCCCTGTGCCGGGGCTGAGGATCTGGGCACTCAGCTCTCCTCCAGCTCTAATTCTTCAGCGTCCAGGCCTCTCCCAGGGTCCCGTAACCCCCATGTCCTCCCAGCAGTTTTCTCTGCTGGTCCGTTAATCTGAGCTGATATGCAAATAGTAACCCAGAAAGAGAAGCACATCATAGCAGGAGTTCTCCAAAGAGGGACCTTAAGGTGAATGGGTGAGTTACGGTGAAAGTAGAAGAAAGGGAAGGAGGGGAAGAACGAGACATTTATTGAGCACCTTTTAAATTCCAGGCCTGGGATGAGAGCCATTTTCATATCCACTGTGATACCTAATCCTAGAAACAGCCCTTAAGCGGAGATCCCATCTCACAGATCAGGACTCTGAGACACAGACATGACACTTCTTACTTGTCAGGGCCATTATTGTACTGAAGTCTTCCGACTCCACCGCTCCTGTCACTCACCGTGTGCAGCATGGGAGCTTGTTGGCATCACCCTGCCAGCCTGCCCTTCCTCTCATGGCCCTGTTCTCTGCAAATGCCACCATCATCCACTTGGTTACCTAAACCAAGAGCCTGGGTGTCCTGGCCCTCACTGTCTCATACCTGACATCTAATCAGTCACTCTAAAGTATGGCTTGCTCCCAGTCACCTCCCTCCTCTGATCTCACAGCGGCTGCCCTGTTTCAGACCATCATCATTTCCCACCTGGAAGGTTTCAGGCCCTACCTACGTGCTTCTCATCTCAGCCTCTCCAGCCTGTACCATAAAATTTCCCTAAACCATAAATTCGATCATTTTCCTCCCTTGATAGACCCTTGAATAGTTCAGCGACTCCCTCAACATAAAGTCCAGACTCCTTCTGAGGCCGAACAGCAGAGAACAAGATTAGGAAGTACCAAACATTTCCTGTTTACCCTGAATATAAGTAGTAAATGATGCTCAGTGATCTTCATTAAATGCAACTGAAATGACGATTATCGTGGCTTCAAAGAGATACCATTCTCAATATGAGAAATAAGAGACTTTGAAAAAAGGAGGAAGGTTTATGACTAAAAACCAACCAGTCAGTGATAATTATGAAGCAGATTCTAAGCCTCACAAATGAGCCCCGTC
The DNA here is from genome assembly GCF_964194185.1 of Rhinolophus hipposideros. Lineage (NCBI taxonomy): Eukaryota > Metazoa > Chordata > Mammalia > Chiroptera > Rhinolophidae > Rhinolophus > Rhinolophus hipposideros. The sequence continues at coordinate 11,491,270 of NC_138047.1, read as the reverse complement.
CGTTCCCCCCAAAAGTTTACTTGGTCATTGAACCATTATTTTTTAAATGAATGTAGTGTTTTAATACATCTTAAGTTATTAGTAGCTGGAATCCTTTTTATAACCCTGAGTCTTGAAACCTGTGGCTCACTGAAAAATAAAACACAGAAAACTGGTCTATTGTTACAAGTGAAAACACATCATATGCTCATATTTATCGGCCCTTACCAGGATTCGGGGTACTACACATAAGTGAAATTTACAGCTATGATGGGGCCCCACTCCCTTTACCTTTCAAAACACTTTCTGTAATTTTAAATGGTCTTCATGAAAATCTTTCTAAAATATATTATACTGCACATTCTAAACCTTTTCTTGATGACCCCAGGTCACTGTCGTGAGCAAAAGCTTCATTTGTTTCAGAGCATTTATAAATATTTATTTTTCTACCTGTCTCCTGTCTGACTAAAAGCCCTGTGAAGTCAGGGACTTCACCCGCTGTTGTCGGAACACGTGTGTTGCTCATAAATAAAAGACTTTTATTTGCTGAATAACACACCACTGTAGGACAGGGCTCTGAGGGCTGCCGAGCTGTGGAAATGATTTCCCCGAACCTGCCCATCACCAACAACTGTGCTGTCAAGTTGTGTTACCTATTTTTATAGCTTTTCTTTCGCCTCGGATGTCACTTCTTCCTGTGGTCATTCTGACTGCCCGAATGTCAACACCAGCTCTCTTCTATGATTTGATGTTCTTAATCTCTTATGGCTGGGAAATATTGCTATTGTGTAACAAATAGTAGTAGGCTGAGCCTAAGAAGCCTGCCTGTGGAGGAGAGAGTGTTGTCGGGATATGCGCACCCTGCTGCAATGGTGTGTGGGCTGCTCTAACCCTCAGAAGCTGGGCGGCCACCCACAAAACGACTCAGCGCCAACAGTTTCCTCAAAAAATGAGTAACTGAACACAGTCATAACAGAGGTCCCTTCTGGTTTTATTATTTTCTCCAGTACCTTCCCTGAAATACAGCAATGGGTAGTTTGGTTATTCCAAGATATTTTTTTTTTCTATGTTTTGGCGACTTTCCTTATCCTTGTAAAGGCCTCTAAATAAATAGTGTATTTCCAAAAGGAATGTAAGACTGTGTCCACCATGATAGAATTAATGTGAATTTTAAAGTTTTGTCATAAAACGTATTTCTTCTTTTTTTTAGTTTCAGGTGTACAAAACAACATAGTGATTAGACATTTACACCCCTCACAAAATGATAATCCTAACAAGTCCATCCACCTGACACCGTACATAGCCATTGTAATACCATTGACTGTATTTTCTAAGCTGTACTTTATATCCCATGACTATATATTTTTTTAATTATAGTTGACAGTCAATATTATTTTATGTTAGTTTCAGCTGTACAACATAGTCGTTAGGCATTTGTATATTTTATGATGTGATCCCCGATGAGTCTCGTATCCCTATGACACCATACATAGTTTTTACATTATTGACTATATTCTCCATACTGTAGTTCACATGCCCATGACTGTTTTGTGACTACGAATTTGTACTTCCTGATCCCTTCATCTTTCTCACCCATCCTCCCAAACCCCCTCCCAACTAGCAACCATCAGTTTGTTCTCTCTATCTATGGGTCTATTTCTAAAACATGCTTCTTTATGTCAGGTGAGAGGGGAGGAGTCTTCAAACTCCCCTGAGCTAAGAGCTCTGTTCTTTTAAAAGCCTCCTCAAGAAACACCCTCACAGGAATATCTCCTCCTTGAGTCACGTTTGTCTCCTTGTCTTTCTCTCTTGTTTACTCTTCTTCTGTAAGAAACAGCTTCTTTTTTTCCATTTCAAATTTCAAGTTGGTAATTTGTAATTTCAAAACTATAATCGAAAACATTGTTTGTTTTTGCAATAAATGTCCCCAATATAAAGTCCCATGTAATAAAATTTATGTTAAATCCTCTTCCATGACATAAAATATGCTTCCTTCTTCACAGATTCACACTTCTCTTTTGACCCTAGCAGATAGGAAACTAGGAGACAAATGTAAGACCCCATCTTAACACGTTTTTGTCCTCTTTGTTTCTTGTTTACAACGTCTAATTTATTACTTTGATTATATCATTGCTTCTAGTATAAGCCATCTTAAGTAATTTTTGGAAAATATATTATTAACATTTTATTAGAATATCCTAGCATAGGCAAGAGTGAAATAAGCCTGAACAGTATTTTTCTCTTCTAAGAATTTCTGTAACTGAGAAGCAACTTATATACACCACCTCCCAGAAGGAAATGCAAATCCAAAATAAAAAGGGGTCCTTGCAACTTGAGAATTCAAGAGCAGAACGTTATTTGATTCTTGGTTGTATAAAGGGAATCTCTGTCACTCAATATCATGCTATCATTTAAGCTTAACTTTGGATCATAGAAAATTGTTACCACGTACAAGACAGACTTTTTTTTCAGATAATGGATCAAGGTGGCAGGACCTCTGTCATATTAAAACAACCACAACCCGCAGAGCAAACACCACCCTGGTCCCAGGTATCATTAACTGGATTGCTAGGGGCCATTGTACCTATGCTGGTAATACAATGATTTATAAGCACCGCCTAGCCTAGGGCATTAGGTCAAGAATGTGAAGTAATAGGAAATGAGAAGGAGGACAGAATTGTAATTGGTGTCCTGCCCCTTACATTGTCATTTTCTCAATGGTCCACTCCCAGACTTGATGCCTATAAGCATTCAATTCTACTCCATCCACCCACTAAAATACCAACAAATAAGAATTAAAGAAACTATGGACATCCAGAGTACTGGGCTCACAGCTCTAGACTGAAATTACGAGACGGAAACTAGGATGCCCGCCTACAATTGACAGCCTCCACCATAGCAGAAACGAAAAAAGGGGAGGGGCGGAATTTGGGGAAATGAAAGAGAAAACATTCCAATTTCACTTTATTTCAGAATGAATAAATGCACGTGCTTCACAGTTAAAAAGAAAGAAACTATGAACTGTTTGACTCATACAACATTTTAGTATATTACAAATCATGAGGATAAAATGATTTAGTGTATCTAAAAGTACTAGGAAAACCCTCAATACTTCCAAATCATTATTAATTGCCATTTTTGTTATCATGCACTTTTATGGTGCCACTTAATATCTGCATGAGGGTTGCCATAATTATATCTTCAGCTTGTTCACGGTGACTGGGATATTTGTTTTCTCAACGTAAAAGACATACGTGCTCTTGCAACAGGTATACACATGAGCTCAAATATATTCAGCTAGTGAACCGTGAAACACATTACTAATGTTAAAGTACAAAAGTTAATATTGCTTTGTATGTAAGGTAAAATGAAGTACCATTTTGTTAGTGTTCAAATGGAAGCATTGATTAAAATATATCTAATTATATCTATACGTAAATAACTTGTGCCTTGATGCATAGTTCTCAACTATGAAAACATTTTGAAAATGAATATATGTATCATCCGTGCTGCACTTTGATGTCATAAATGGGCTCCTATAGGGTGGTGATGTCACATTTCATTCTTTTGTAAACTGTTGCACCTGCCCTCACTGTCCACGCATCTGCTTTACCTGCAGACAAGGATAACATATAAGCAAGACATCAAAGCAGCCTAGTTAATCTGCCTAAGTCACAACTGCATTTGTGAAGAGAGATGGATTTTCCAGAAATTCTGACATGTTTTTCCCCCATTTATAGATAGATAGACCTTAGTTAATCTTGTGTATACTGGTCACTGTGCAGTAAACTCTTTCTTCGTATGAAATGCAAAGATTAATCACAAATTTGTAATTAGTAAACTTTGAGTAAATTGTATGTCTTTAGATTTTAAAAATATTGTATCCACTTGTTTACATCTAAGTTAGCTTTATGAGAACAAATGTATTTATATATTAAGATTATAGTAATATATCAATTACATTATATTGAAATCATAATATTACATAGATTTTTAAAACTGTTCTATTCCCTTTAGAAGTCAATCCAAGAAGAAAAACGAAGACCAAGGAAAGATAGGTAATTATTATTTCTAGATTTCAGTAAGTTATCACACCAAAATATCAATCTATGTTCAAAATCAATTAATCACCAGTTTTATGTGGATAGATTTGGAAAGCAGTGTGCTCTCAATACAATTATATTATAAATATCTGTATGTGGCTTATATGTAATTTATAAGATCTTGTCTATTGGAAATATACTGAGCTAGTACAGTGCAAAGTGTACATTAAAAACTCAGTTTTGAATGAATTGTACTGTCCCAACACAGAACTTGCTTTTCTTTATTCATTGATATGGTTTTAATTGGGCAATTTGAACATATCCATGTTCATGATCTTTCTTTTCCCAAACTCCTTTTTTATTTTTAGTCTTCAAGACATGTTAAATCTCACTTTTATGGATTTGTTCGGTAGATAAGATTTCTGTCCCCTGGGGTGGTCGGTTGGCTCAGTTAGTTAGAGCACAGTGCTCGTAACACCAAGGTCGCCAGTTCGATTCCCACATGGGCCAGTGAGCTGCACCCTCCACAATAGATTGAAAACCACGACTTGACTTGGATCTGATTGGTCCTGGAAAAACACACTCTTCCTCAATTTAAAAAAAAATATATTTTTTAAGATTTGTGTTACCTGTAAGTGGGGCACACTTAAATTCACACTGTTCCCCTTCCTTGTCCAATATTTCAGCCCACCAATACTTTACTATTTTAATATTTTACCACTGTTTCAAATAATCTAATTTCCACTGTGCTAATAGCAATTAAGGGTTCTGTTAAGCGTGAGTGGACACAGAGTCCCTAATTTATGAATCAGTAGCATTCTCAAAGTTCATTTATAAATTGGTATCTGTAACTTGGAAAGCACATTGTCCCAGAAGCACTATAACATCTGGTGGTTTTCCAGACCTATAACTGCTTACCTCATATGAAGCCCCATCAGACTACAGATACTGAGTACCACAGGTACCAAAACCGTAGGCAGAGTAGGTCCAAGAATTAAAATAGTTGAGGGAACACCCTCTGTGTGTTCCATGTACAGGAATTAAAATCGAGCACAAAAATTAATTACCTAAAGACCAACAGGTAGGGGGAGGATGGAAGATTACCTGTAAAGGTAAGATCGTGAAACATTGTGTACATCATTGTACTGATAAAATTGGAAAGTGCTGTGTGTGAGTACATCAGCTTTGCTTGTAGTGATCTGAGGGTCTGTTGTGAACCCTAAGTTAGACCAGCCAAACTGGAACGCTGTAATCACTGACTACCTAGTAATGATTAACATTGTGCCAAGTTGAATGTGACAGAATCAGGGAAAGCTGCTTTAGCAGTTAGTGCTCTCTTAAAGGTAAGAGATAAGGGTTTTGGGGTGTGTTTTTTCTAATTTGTGGTATATACTTGTACAGTATTTGCCCATTTCAAGACTTCTCTTTCTTTTGATACATACGTGTATGTGTTACTCCTAAATTATAGTAAATCACATTAAAATAAGGAGGCAAGTATCCTATAAGTTTAAGTGAATAGATAATTCGATTGATACAATGGTGTGTTTATGTGTTTTATTACAGTCAGGGAAAATTATTAGATTTGGAAGATTTCTATTACAAGGAATTTTTGCCCAGTCGTTCTGGACCAAAGGAACACAACCCTAGTTTAAGAGAACGAAGACAAGAGCAAGAACTCCAGAGTCAGTGTTTCAAGGCCGATGAAAGGTAATAAACTACACGTTAAGGTACAGCATTTTCAATCTTATACTCACAATTCCATTTCGGAAGCACTGTCATTTCATGTATGTCTAATGACAAAACATTCTAACTCAATATTACATCTTTGATTGACATGTCGTTTAAAAGTAAAATCAGGATGTGAGGGCGATCTGGCTGCGACATGTGTCACCCCATTGATCGCCAGGGTTGATTCGGCTGATCTGGCTGGCTAGGCGGGTGTCCCCTTCCTCCCTCACGGATTCATGTGCGTCCCTCCCAAAGGGCGCTCGGTCGAAGAGGACGACCTTCCCCAATAGTGGAGAGGACCGTCTTCTCCGTCACGGGTATACGAGTAGCTGCGCTCCCTTGCTAGAACCTCCAAACAAGCTCTCAAAGTAAAATAATAGGTATCATAGTAGCATAATTACACGTCCTAGTTTTTTTTAGCACAGTCCCAGTTTATACCTGTTTTCCTGGTGTAATCATTAATAACACTTCTCTTTAAACGTATCTCAGTTTGGATGATAATTGTATGGCCATACTAATTATAAACAAAAAACCATATCCAAAATCTTTGGTTAAGCTTTAACCAATGTAATTTTAATCACTTATTGGTTTCTCAATTATACTGTGTAATTTCTTAAGAACTAGTGATGTCAGGCCAAATAGAAATATTTGGGAGAAAGATTCATATAGAAATATGTATTTTTTTAATTTGATTTCTCACTTTGCTACAGACTTTGACCTAAAATAACTTTACCATTTCTAACTTACTTACTACTTTGGGAATATTTTTTTTTCTTTCCCCAAATGTTCTTCATGAAGTTTTGAAATTGCAAGTTTGGAAATGTGGTCTATGAGAAATGGAATCAATGACAAGCCATGAAAAGCTCTTTTTCCAGAATCCTAAGCAAATATCCTATCAGCCCAGGGCACTCAAGACCTCATACCCATGTCTTCTACCATGTGACATGATGGCTAAGAGGTTTTAGAGTCAGATTTGGATCCTGATTCTGCCACTTAGTAGTTGAGCAACCTTTCTCATGTTACTAGACCTCGCTAAGCTTCCGTTTCCACATCTGCAAAACGATTTACTAATAATTGCCTAAGTATGTTGTCTAGCGATTAAATGAAATGATGTATGTGAGGTGCTTAACACCAGAGGTGGCCTAGGGCAAGGGGTCCATAAAGGTGGCAATTACCATCTTATTTGCTTTTCCAGAATCTTCCTGAACTAAGATTTCCTCCTCATGTACCCAAAAGAAGATGCACTTTTTTTTTTTTTTGAGGGTACAGGATTTTTTAAAAGATTTTTATTAAAAATGTAGCTAACATACAATATTATGTTAATTTCAGGGGTATACCATAGTTATTCCACTTTTATATATCTAAAGAAGTGATCACCATGGTAAGTCCATCACCATCTGACATCGTACCATGCTATCACAATATTATTGACTAATTCTCTATGCTGTACATTACATCCCCATGACTTACTTGTTTTATACCTGAAAATTTGGACCTCTTATTCCCCTTCACCTTTCCCCCCTCTTTAATTTTTCAATTACAGTTGACATTCAATATTATTTTACATTAATTTCAGGTGTACAGCACAGTGGTTAGATATTTATATAATTTAAGAAGTGATTCCCCAACTCGTCTAGTACACCTAGCACTATACATAGTTATTACCATATTATTGACTATATTCCCTACGCTTTACTTTATATCTCCATGACGATTTTGTAACTACCAGTTTGTGTTTCTTAATCCCTTCACCTTTTTCACCCTGGCCCCAACCCCTCCTGTCTATCTTCCCAACAAGTCTAGTACCAATATGACACCATACAGAGTTATTACAATATTATTGACGACATTCCTTATGCTATACCCTACATCCCCATCACTAATTTGTACTTCTTAATCCTTACACTTTTTGCACCCACACATCCAACCCCCCTCCCATCTGGCAACTATCAAAATGTTTTCTATATCTATGAGTTTGTTTCTGGTTATTTGTTGTTTATTTTGTTCTTTAGATTGTATATATAAGCAAAATTACTTTGCATCTATCTTTCACTGTCTGACATACTTCACTTAGCACAATACCCTCCAGGTCCATCCATGCTGCCACAGATGGAGAGAAACCATTCCCTTCCATGGCCGAGCAATATTTTATTTTATATATGTACAACCTCCTCTTTATTCATTCTTCCATTGACGCCAATCTGCCTCCACATCTTGCCCATTGTAAATAAAGCTGCAATGACTAAATGGATACACATGTCCCTTCAAAGTAGCATTTTGGGTTTCTTCAAATAAATACCCAGAAGTGGGGACCTGGGTCTTTCTTTGTCTCTTGTTATAGTCTCTGTTTTAAAGTCTCTTTTGTCTGATACAAGTATTGCTACCTCAGCTTTCATTTCCATTTTCATGAAATAACTTTTTCCATTCCTTTACTTTCCATCTGTGTGTGTCTTTCAACCTGTGTGTGTCTTTCAATCTGAAATGAGTCTCACATAGGCAGCATACGAGTATATAAGGATATTATTTTCTTATCTATTCAGCCCTTCTGTGTCTTTTGATTGGAATATTTAATCCATTTATATTTAAATTAATTGTTGATAGATATGTAACTATTGCCATTTGATTATTCATAATTTTGATTTTTTTTTCTGTCTTAAAGAGGCCCCTCTAAGATTCCTTGTAATACTGGTTTGGTGATGATAAACTCCTTTAGCTTTTTCTTGTCGGGGAAGCTCTTTATCTGTCCTTTGATATTAAATGATAGCCTCGCTGGGTAATCTTGGTTGTAGGTCCTTGCTTTTTTTCACATTGAATATTTTGTGCCAATCACTTCTGGCCTTGCAAAGTTTCTGTTGAGAAATCATCTAACAATCTTATGGGGGCTCCCTTATAAGTTACTAGTTGCCTTTCTCTTGCCACTTTTAAGCTACTCTTTGTCTTTAACCTTTGCCATTCTAATTATAATGTGTGTTGGTGTGGGCCTGTTTGGGTTCATCTTGTTTGGGACTCTGGGCTTCCTGGACTTGTGTGTCTATTTCCTCACCAGATTAGGAAAGTTTTCAGTCGTTATTTCTTCAAATACATTCTCAATCCCTTGCTTTGTCTCTTCCTGTGGTACCCCTATGATGCGAATGTTGTTACACTTGATGTTGTCCCAGAGATCTCTTAAACTATCTTTTTTGTACTTTTGTTTTCTTTTGTCTGTTCTGATTGGGTGTTTTCTGCTACCTTACCTTAAAAATCACTGATTTGATCTTCTGCCTCATCTAGTCTTCTGGCGATTCCTTCTAGTACATTCTTTATTTCAGTTATTGTATACTTCACTACTGATTTGTTGTTTTTTATGGTTTCTATGTCCTTTTTTATGCTTATTATCTCTCTGTTGAAGTTCTCACTAAGTTCCTTGAGCTTCCTTATAACCATTGTTTTGAACTCTGTATCTGGTAGGTTGCTTGCCTCCATTTTGTTTAGTTCTTTTTCTGGAGTTTTCTCCTGTGCCTTCATTTAGGGATGTATTTCTTTGTTTCCCCATTTTGGCTGCCTCTCTGTGTTTGTTTCTATATATTAGTTAGGTCTGCTGTTTCTTCCAGCCTTGGCCGAGTGGCCTTATGTAGTAGGTTCCCTGTGGGGCCAGTGGCACAGTTTCCCTGGTCATCTGCAATGAGTCCTCCAGGAGTGTCCCTTGTGTGGGTTGTTTGTGCCCTTCTGCTATAACTGAGCCTTGATTGCTGTTGACATGACAGTGAGTGGGATTGACCCTTGGGGTGATTGGCTGTGGGATTTGGGCACATCCACAGCTTATGGGCTGCTGTGCAGAGGGCTGACCCCACTGAGTGCAATTTGCCCCAATGGGCACTGGTGCTGTTGAGTCACCGCTTTCAGTGTGCCACTGTGTAGCTAATTGGGTGGTGCTCTGCTATGGTCTGAAGCCAACCTCCAAGTATGTTGACTTGGAGGTTGCTCTGGTGCAGGCCCAGGTCACCCACAGCTTGTCAATGGCCAGGGACTACCTGGTAGGAGCTACAAAGTGATTCATGGTTGTTCACTGCCTGTGCTAAACCTGAAGGCACATGGGAGAGGTCACACTTCAAACTAAGGATAGCTACCACCAGTACTGGACCTGGGGTAGCTATAGGACACCAGCGGTTTCCTGCCACCTGCCGGCTCCTTTATGTTTCAGCCACTGAAAAAGCCTTCTTAGGTATGCGAGTTGGGTGAGACAGGGTCTCAGGGAGTCACTAGAGCGGGAAGAATTGTGGTCATCAGGTTAATATAGATTCTGTTTTGGTGCTAGTGCTGAGCCTAGAGCTACTCAACAAAACTCTCAGAGCACACCGAGGCCAGTCACCACTGCCTATGGCCCACAGACTCCAATAGTTTTCCAAGAAAGAGTGCAGTGTGGATGGGGCTGGCTGTTATGTAGAGAGTGTCTCAGGTGTTGGGGGATTTGGTTGGGGCAGGGTCCCAATGGAGTTCATCAAGCCAGTTCAGATTCAGATTTGGCCATGGGTGTGAGGGAGGGCTCAACACAGGAAAGATGGTGCCTCCCTGCCGGCTACACAGGAAAACATCCCCTCACAGGGAAAATGGCAACTGTCCTCCAGCCCTCTCAATGAAGTCACATACCTCAGTCTATCCTACATATTTCTCTGACACCCTCTGAGTCACTGTCCCTCTGCTGGAGCCCAGGGTGCTTCCCTGGGATTCAGACAGTCTGTGTGCGGGTTGTTTAAGAGGACATCTGGGTTTACCGCAGCCTTCCATCCCACCCAGATGGTCAGAATCTCCAGTGTTTTTCACAACCAGATGTTGTAGGGGCTCCTCTTCCTGGCACCAGTACTCCAGCCTGGGAAGCCTGGTGTGGGGCTGGAGTCTCTCGATTATCTGGGGGTAACTTCTGTGGCTGAGATATCCCTCCTCATTCTCAACCACCACATGGAGGTTTGGGGTCAGCCCATTTCACATCTCCACCCCTCCCACCAGTCTTGCCATGGATTCTTCTTTATATCTTTAGTTATAAAGCTTCTGTTCAGCTAGACTTCAGATGGTTCTCCAGGTTTGTTTTTCTATAATTTAGTTGTAATTTTAATGTGTTCATGGAAGGAAGTAGGCAGAGTGTTTATCTGCTCCACTATCATGGCTCTCCAGCAGAAAATGCATTCTTTAATCTTGGTATCAAAAACTGTAACATGTTGCAGCTTAGAGATGTTCCAGTCTAACCACAGAATTCTATACAGGAGAATACCAAATGATTTGTCCAAAGTCACACGTTGAGTTAGTAAACCAAAATATAAGCTTTTCTACTCCCTGCTCAAATTGCATTTCACTGACTTACCTGCTTCCTATTTTAACAACCTAGTCTGCCTTCCCTCCAGTATATTCTCATCCTTCCCCCACCAGAAGACACATGTGTTATATCCCTGATGTACTGCCTGGTATTCAGTGGTGTTTATGGATGTGTTGTTAGTGTTCACTAGAATAAGAATGCTAGAAGCTAGCTGGCATTGGTTGAGAGCTTACCTTGTGCTATGACTGTGATCTCATTAACTTCACAGCAACCTTGTGAGGCAATTACTATTATTGTTCCATTTTATAGGTGAGGAAGCTAAGTCTACAAAGTTTAGCAGATACTCACCTAGATAATACGAGTAAGTGATGGAGCCAGAATTTGAATACAGACCTTCTTGAGTCTAAAGTGGATGGCCTTAACTACTATAGATCCCCTCCCTAAGCAAAGCACCGTGCTGGATGTTCGGGGAAGGGGTACATACATTGGTGTATGAGATGTAATCATTATATCCAAAGGACTTGACTCTGGAGAGAAAGTATATTGATCTTATAAAGCTGAACAAGGTGACACCAAGAAGGGATTTTTCTAAACTAAGGGGGATTAAAGAGACAAAACACTCAAATGCACTAGGTAAACCTTGATAAGATCCTAAATTTAAAATAGAAAACAAAAACAACACAGAAAAACAATTGGAGAAACTTGGGGCTAAACTGTGTTGGATCACATTACTGCAGAAAGAATATATATCTTATTATATATTAAATTATTTATTCTATAATAAATATATTTGTATTATATATATGCATAGTATATAAATAAATATATTTTATATAATATATGTTTATATTATATATAAATAAGTACAATATATTATTCTGACAATATAGTCTATGTACTACTTATACACACACACACACACACACAAACACACACACACACACAAGTACTGATATCACCCACGAAGGATCTGAGAATCAATGATGAGTTAAGTGTCTTGTACATTTTAAATGAATACAAGTGGTGGCAGGTAATCAGTGATTAGAGAATGGCATTAGAGAGCAACAGGAGAACTGATGTCTCCTCGCCTCCTCCTAAGATGGGACTTGATGAGGTCTGTGTTGAGCTCTAAAGAGTGATGTGGGGTATTTAAGGCACAGCCAGATTTTAATTATGGTAAGAAGATATAGGGAGGATGGAAGGGAAATGGCAGAATAAAATGGAACAAGAGTACCTCAGTTAAGGGATAGGAGAATCATAAAAGAAGTATCAACAGAAAAGAGGCAAAGGGATGCAGTGGGGAAAGTATGAGATCTGAGTGCTCTTGACCTGGATGTGAGCCCCCTCTCTATTCTTCACTACTTGTATCAACTAGAATTTCCTCATCTGCATATTGAGGATAAGAAGTAGAGACTTGCCATGTTGTCCTTAGAATTAAAGGTAATGTGTGTGATGTATCTGGCAGATGGCTGATTCTCAGTATTCTTGCACCAGAAATGAGATGAACAGGTATGAGAATTCAAGATCCTCCCCAAAGAGGCCCATCATGAGCCATACAAATATCTTCCCTGTCAAGTACCCACTGAGCTCAGGATGCCCTGAAAGACCTTCCCAAAGGTTTCTTTTTTTTAATTTTCTATTCAGAATGGACTAGAATAAAAGCATATTCCATCTGCAGGCAAAATCTAGCCTTTCCATTCTCACCTCTCGTTATTTTCACTCATTTGCGTATACCTTCCACGACCTTGCCCCTTTGTCCCTCAGTTATATTCAACTGGTAAATGCCAGTGCTGGGTAAACCCAAATTCCTACCCAATCCATACATGCACCTATATAGCTGAACATGGCTAGAGAAAAACACAGTCTATTCTCCCTTAAAATTTATGACCACAAACTTTAGGCAGGCCCTTGGAGTTATTTTATAATACTACATTTCTCTAAAAAATCCATTATCCCACTTTCCCAGTCCACTCTTTCAGACTTCCTCCTCTCTCTGACCTGACAACCTTTTTTCTTGTTTTACTGAGAAAACAACAGCAGAGAACATATGCTCCCACCACCACATCTACACTTACCCATATACTTCCCTCAGTTTACTGAAGGGAAGTTAGAGGACAGTAGTCCTCCTAGCTAAGGCCAAACCTTCCTGTTGTGCACTGAATCCAGCTCCTTCCATCTACTCAAGAACAATTGTCTTCTCTCTCCATGCATCTTGAACATCTGTTCTCTTTACAGCATAATTTCTGACAATCTGGGAACATGAGGCTTGGACCCATCATAAAAAGCACCCTTGACTCGATCCCCCTTCCAAACCACCCATGTTCCTGCTCTTCATTATTAAAAGAGTAATAATTCATGAGTGGGATTCAACCTTTTCACAACCCCTCTTCCCATCTCGCATGAGCCACTCATGTTTCCATTCCCACAATTCCACTGAAACTGCCCCTGCCAACGCCACCAGTCACCTCCATTTTTCCATGTCCCATTATCTATTCTCAATCCTTATCTCACCCTATCAGCAGCATTTGACATTTTTTTCTTTATAATTTCTCATTTTTTATTTAAACATGCATCTCCAGCATAAGATTTCTCTTGGTTTGCCTCCTACCTCACCTAGCTTCTCATTCTCCTTTGCTAGGTCTTCCTCATTTCACTGACCTCTCACCATTGGAGTGTCCGGTCCTCTGTTTTATCAGCACATACTCTCATGACCTTCAGTGTCATGTATTTACTTAAAATTCCTGAAGTGAAATCTCTAACCTAGATCAGGATTTACATATCCAACTGCCTATTCAGTATCTCCTCTTGGGTATCTAATAAGTAAACTCAGCATAGCCAAAATCAGAATCTTACGCCCCTCCCCCCCACAAAGAAAATATGCTCCTCCTACATAAATCCTCAACTCAAATGGCAGCTCCATCCTTCCAGTTGTTTAAGCCAAAAACCTTGGAGACATTCTTGATTCCTTTCCTTTACAGCCCACATCGAATCCATCAGCAAACTTTCAGTTCTACCTGCCAAGTTATGACCAGAATCTGATCAATTCTTACCTCCTCTACAAGCTTAGAACAAGCCATTATCAGTCTTGCTTGAACTGTTACAGTATCTCTTAAGGGGCCTCCCTACTTCCACTCTGGCAGCCAGGTCCTTTTATGAATTATTCCTCTGCTCAGAACTCTCCAGTGTCTCTCTCACTGTAAATAAATAAAATTCAAGTCCTTAAGGGATGGTCTCAAAGCACCAAATTATCTGCCACACTATCCCCTCATTCCTCCTGTCTCATCCTTTGATATTCTCCCCCCTCACTTAACCCATTTACCCCACAGTGGCCTCCTCATTGTTCCCTGAATAAAATACACACACTGTAGTCTTGGGACCTTTACGCTGTTTGACCGTCATCCAGGAATGACTGCCCTTCCCTGAGAGCTCTCCTGGCTCACGCCTCCCCTTCCTGCAGGTTTTTCCTCCCATGTCACTTTGTCAGGGAGGCTTTTCCTGATCAGCCTGTATGAAATTGCTTGTACACGCAGACACACACCCCATCACTCTTTCCCCATTAGCCCGCTTTATTTGTCTGTCTAACACCCCACCTGGTGTATTAAAAGCTGTCTATGGTCCTCTCCCATACTAGATGATAAACTCCATGAGAGCAGGGACTTTTGTTCACCCATCACCTACACTGGCAGCTGTTACTTAGTGGGTGTTCCACGAATAATTGGATGAATCTGTGTCGCTGCACTTTAGGTAGTATGCCACTTCCCCAGGCAGGCTGCAGTATCCAAAGGTAAACATTGGCAGGATTTCCCAACAATGAGTTTAGGGGATTTAGCCCAACAGCTTCATTGAAAAAGCTGACAGGGCCCACACAGCAACTGTGTCAATACCGGAGTGATTGGGGACATTGTTCAGAAACATTTGAGCAGTTTAAAAATGCAAAATAATGGCTGTCTATTAGACAACTAAGTATCTGTTTATTGGTCGTGAGTTATTTCAAACCAAACGAAGCTCACCTTTCTAAATTAAAACCTGACGCGTTACTTAGCTGTCATTGAACCACAAAGACACCCGATTCCACCCGCCCTTCTGCTACTCAGCTCAGAGGAGTTTTGAAAACCTGCTGAGGCAACTGCCACAGATCCGTTCGGCCACTGTCAGGGTGTTTTGAATGCGCCGTTCTGAAATGCTCGCAGACGGTGAGAGGTGTGGGGAGGACGACCCCCCGAACGCTGGGTGGGCGGGGACGCGGTGGCGCGCGGTGGCGCCGCTGACGCCAGGGCCCTGGGTCTCGCTCGTAGGTGCTGGGCGGCGGAGCACCCCGAGGAGGAGGAGAATGGGACCGCAGCCAACCCCTACGACTACAGAAGGCTCCTGCGCAAAACCTCCCAGCGCCGACGCCTGGTCCAGCAGGTGTAGCCCCGCTTCACGGCGGCCGCGGCCACTGGGCTGTGCCTGAGACTGCGGGGTGCAGGGGCAAAGCGGGGGACCCTCAGGCGCCGGCAGCACCAGACGCTGAAGCGGCAGCCCTGACCTTGGCCGGGGCCGCTCGCAGCGCTTCCCCCTCGAGTGCCCCCGCCAGCTTTGGGAGCTCGGGAAGCGGAGACCTGGACGCCTGTCGGACGCCGCCTCGCTGCGCTCCGCTCCCTCCGCTCCCGCCTGCCCACCAGTTGGACCACCCCCGTACCTGGCCCCCAATGTGTCTCTTTTGTTTGTTTGTTTGCGATTCCTGCGGACCCAACCGTGCCTGAGCTCTCTCTGACCCCTCCGCACTCATTTTGGAAGACTTCAAAGATTTCTTTCATGGAAATGCCTCCCTCAGGCTCGCGGCACAGTTGGGGACGGGCTGAGTCTGTGAGAACGGCATAAAGCCCGGGTGGGAGGAAAAGCGCGGGGGTGCGGACCGGGAGCTTGGAAGATGAACTTCACCTCAAATTCGCGCTTTCCCTTTCCTTCGTTATTAATGTTGCTAAATAAAGGAAGTGCCTTGGGAAGTCGGTGGCTTTCACGGCTTGTCCGCTGTGTTCCTCTTTGGGTCCCAGCTCCTGCTGTGCAGGGAGGGCGACCACGGAGGGGAAGAGGTACCTTTTGTCTCCATTAGTGAATAACACCCCCATACACAACCATCCCAAACGCACATACGATGTTAAAATCCCTTACTTGCCACACACACGTGGCCTCCAGACAAATCTCCAAATCCCTCAACACACACACACACGCACACACACGCACACACACACAGCCTTCCCAGTGTGGCTTCCTTTAGCCTCGCCTATAAAAATTTTGGTCCACTACTGAGGGAACTGTAAGATTTTTTAGGTTCTCCTAGTTTACAGATTTGAGGCAATCTCTGCTGCTCTGAATTTTGGTGGATTAAAGGTGCAAGGGAGGGCAGTGAGTGGGCAGAGGTTTGCATTCCTCAGTTGATGCGTCTTGTTTTAAGAAGCCAGGTTGAGCTCTGCTAGACACCCTCCGTATCTACGTGGCCTGGAGCGGGTGAGGAGGGGTGGCGCGGTGTTTCATCGATGACTGTATTGGAAGAAGGGTTCGGGCTGGGATGTGACTTCTCCCCTCTGCCAGTGTCCGGGTCTCCTACACCCACGACCCAGGCCCAGGAGACTTTGGGGAAATATTGGAGGAGATGGTGACGAGCGTGCAGCCGGCTACTAATGTTTGCTGTGCTGTGGCCAACCTGACGTAAGGTTCTTTACAACCCAAAGAGTTGACACGGAAAGGTCCCCAGACATGACTCGTACAAACTCTTCATTTTACTAATGATACCCGCCCGAGGGGAAGCTCCCACTGTGGCAGGGCTGAGCTCCAAGGCCAAGTGCCTTCTCGGCCCTGCTCTTGCCCTGTGTGGTACCCCGAGGGAGGAGCCCCCTCCCCTCACCCCCCCCCCGTGGGGACCGATGGCACAGCTGTAGCCGGCGGCAGGTCTGGGCTTGGCCCAGGCACCCACAAAACCAGAGCCGCAGGGCACACTTCACTGGTGGTTTGGGGAGGAAGGGATATCTGTAGCCGGATGTGGCCGGTCCCCCTCCAACCCTACCCACCAGTGCAACCACTATCCGGAGGCCTTGGGATGGGAGGTGGAGGAGCTGGTTAAAGCCGAGCTTCCTACCGGGCCCTTCTTCAATCCAGGCTTCCGGAGTGGCCCCCACAGACCAGAGCCCGGGCAGCCCGGTCCTTCCGTTGCTAGAAGCAAGTGGCCCCCTCCCTAACCTCCGTCTTCCCCTTTCTAAAGTGGGACCGGGAAAGAGAATGGCAAACATTTGGTGAAAGGGTGCAATGTTTTTGTTTTCCTTTTTTTCTTTTGTATGTCTTTTCTCTTTTTCTTTTTCTTTCTCTGTCCTTCGACATTTAAGCACTTGGGAGGACACAAGGGAAAACTTGTATCAGATATTGTTCTTTGGCAGGCCTGCAACGAGTTCTCCTCTGTAAACCACAGACGGACAAGAAATAGGTCAACTTAAGAAGCTGGCCCAGCGGGTGGCCCGGGCCGTGGGTCTCTCTCCTCTTTTCGATGAAGGGCCTTGGAAAGCTTTTCCCCAGCGTCCGCCCGCCTCCCCTTCCCATTCGGTGGCTGACTCCTTTGTGAACTAATGACTGTAATTATTGCCTCCCTGAGCTCTTTTGTTATCTCCAACCACAAGCGCGACCAAGGGGAAGGGGGAGGAGGGGGCTCTTTTGCGAAATAAAAGTCTTTATAAAAGCAAATTGCCGTCTAAGGAGGACGGCGTTAAGGAAGGACAAATCAGATCCCTTGTGCCTCTGAAGTAGGGGGTGTTAAATAAAAAAACGTAAAAGCCACCTTTACAGCCAACGTGTTCCGGAGCTGCGGGATTGAATGGAGTTTAAACAGCATTTTAAATCGCGTTTTTAAAAATCCTTTAAATCCAGGAATATTGGTTTCTACGTTCTTCGTGTTTTAATCCGTTTCTTTCTTCGGGGTGTGTTTCTTGTGTGTGTTTAAAACGCTTGCCTTAGAGAACCTTTATGTTTTCGACCATTCATCCATAGTTGAAAAGTTCTGCCACTGCAGCCTGCTGGCTTGAAGCGAAACATTTGTAAGATTTGGTGTGGATTTAAACAAAGAACCGGTTTCTCCGATGCGTATTTGCAAGGCTGGAGCAAGAGTTGAGGAGCTGCCCTGCCCGCGGTGCAGATGGGGCAATAACCACGTCTTTACACTACGGGAGTTGTTACTTGGCTCCACTGGAGCTTTGGAGCCAGGAGCGCCGGAAACAGGGGCCTGAGACCTGGTTTGGTGCCCACCACGCACCTGCCGCCTCGTGCAGGCTTCTCGACACAGCTGGCCCTTCCCTGCCCCCACCCCCAGCCTTCGCCCGCAGCCGCCGGGCAATCCAACGGCTTCTCCTGGCTCGGGCACGTGGGAAGAGGACAAAGCTTTGTGGAGAGAATTGAACAGGCCCCCACGTGCCTGGGGACAGAGGACTTGGGCTTGCACGCGGCCACCCTGGGCCCCACGACGCCCTTTCTAAGCCAGGATCGAGGGGTGGTAACCACGACTGAAGATTTGTGGGTCTCTGCTTTCACAGCAGCTTCGGATGACTTGGTTCAAGAGGTCAGAGAAACAGTGTCTGGAACACAATGGACATGAAAAGCGCTCGCCCAAGGGGTGCAGTACACCAGGAATGCTCGCCGCGGGAGACAGGACGCAGCCCTTTCTCACACGGTCCTCCTCGCCCTCTCTCCACCTGCCCAGGTGCGCGGAGCCGCCAGGTGCGCGGACGCGGGTCCTGACTGCCAGGTGAAAGCAGCGCGAACTCAGAGGGCCCCGAATTCTCACGGCGCCCTCCCTTTGTTTAACAGCCTTTAGAGAAAGGAAATTGTAAGAGAGGCAAGAGTCTTAACTTTCTCAGGAAATGAGAAACCCCTTTTTCACCGAGCCACAGAAGTAACCAATCTCCCCCCATCCCCAGCGCTATTCGGCGGCAGGAGGTGAGGGGTGGTCATTGATTTGAGGCCAGGTAAATTGAGGACCCATCAAGCGATGCGTTCATTCCGCCTCCGATTTGGAAAGCTAAGATTGCTTAGTTGGAAACTGTGCACTCCTCCCACGCACATACTAATTCCCAGCACACTTAAGAAGTGGCCCTTCCATGCCTCCAATGGCCAAGGTCACCAAATGACCCGTTCCTATAAGCCGTCAATACTGCAGACTCTAGCTGCTCTCCCTCACCCCCTTCCAAGAAGTGCCCATTCATTTTATTTTCCCCGAGCCTGAGGTCCTCGTGATAGACTCCAGCATGGATTTTTAACTGTATCAATCAGCAGTCTTTCTCCCCAGCCGTCAGTCACAACCTGGACGGTGGGTCCGGCGACCGCGCCCTCCGAAGCGCAGGACTGTTACGGGCCCCGGGATCGCGCAGCTCAGTAGGTAGGCATTAGGCGCTACTGAGGAGCTGAAATGAGCCCATCAGCGTGTGGGCGCTCTTCCCCTGCCATCCCTTCCCCCGCGTCCCCTCCCCAAGCTCGCGAACTGCTCCTGATTCCGGCACTGGCGCTCCGGCTTTCGAGGTCACAGCGACCTCAGCATTCTCTTTAAAGGAGGGCGGCGCAGGGATAGCGCCTCTTTCCCTGCAACGGGAGCCAGACCGCAAACAACACGCACATCGGTACGTATAGAAGCTCCTCTCGGCCACCCTTCCTGCCTCGCCTAAGTCTCTGGTCCGCCCCTCGCTGAAGCCAGAGCTCAGGCCGCCGCGTTAGCACCCTGGACAGCGCACCCGAACCCTCACGGGCAGCCGCACCCTCCCGCCTGGCTTTCGCCGGGGCTCGCCTGCACGCCTCCCACCCACTCACTCTGACTCCAGCTGGAGCTCACTGCCTACCTCGCACCCCTCACGATTCAGCTCCCTCCCTGTCCCATTTTTCCCTCTGCCGCCCCCTCATCCATCCCTATTGGGCTCCCTCGCCTTCAAAATCCCTCGGGCGCTCCGCGCTTTCCCATCTCCTGGCTGTGCGGAGCCTTGGGTCCCTTTCCTAGCTAACCTCCGCAGCTTTCGGAGCGTTGCCACATCTCAAAGCCCTAACTCCAACACAAACGCGCGCACACACACACGCAGACACGCACGTTTCCTGTCCCTGTGTGACACCCACGCTCTGCTTCGCTGTCGCGCAGGTCCCCGCGCGGTGCTCTGCTCCCGCCACACACACGCACGCGCGCGCAGGACCGCGCCGACCCAAGGCAGCTCGCAGTCCTTCGCACTCGGAGGCGACCTGCTCCAGTCTTGCTACGCTGATGGCCTCTCCCGGCTCCGGCTTTTGGTCCTTCGGGTCTGAAGATGGTTCCGGGGATCCGGAGAACCCTGGCACAGGTAGGAGAAGCGGGACGTGCAGCAGGCGAGCTTTGCGGGAGTGCTGGGGATTGCGGGGCTCGGAAAGACGAAGGAGGTTTTCCAGCAGCAACAGGAAACTTCCGCGGCTTCGCCCTGCTCGCGGGGTGTATCCCCGATGGTCCAAGGGACCATTATCCCCTGGGAACACTCCCAAGGAATCCCGGGCCCTTTCTCCGAAGTCTGGGAGAGCCGTCCTATCAGAGGGTCTCCGCGGGCCTGGGACACTGCCACCATCTTGGTGTCTGGAACCTGGAGGACAGAGTCGCGGTGGGAAAGGAAAAATTGGAAAGGAGAGAGAATTCTGAAGGAGAGCGTGCGAGGAGAGGGACAGACTCGGTGTCTAGGAAAACTCGCTGGAGCGAGGCAGGAAGGGGAGTTTGCCTGAACCGACTGGCACCTGGAAGGCGTGTGCAAGGGGGTCGTGAGCGGTGGGTGCTCCTCCTTGAGGAAGGGAGCGGTGACCCGAGAGCCGGGCCGCGCTGCCAGCTCCCGCGCACCTCCCGCACGTGCCCGCGGCGCCGAGCCCCCGGCGGCCCCTGCCCGGACCCTGGCTTTATTAACGTTGTTCACATAGAACGAAATTTCACACGTCCTTTTGCTGTTCTCTTGCTTCCCGGCTGTCCTCCTGCCTGTGTTTCCTTACAGCTAGAGCCTGGTGTCAGGTGGCCCAGAAGTTCACCGGCGGCATCGGAAATAAGCTGTGCGGTGAGTGCGGGTGGCCAGGGGAGGGAGACGGACGGGGCCTGGCGCCTCGGGGTCTGCGGGGCAAAGCGACCTTCTCAGCTCTGCGTCCCCAGCAGCGGAGTTGGGGTTACTTATCCCGGGGTGGGCGGAGCCTTGGGAGCCCCGCGGGGCGGGAGGCTGACCGAGGTCCGCGCTCCGTGTCCTTGCCCAGCTCTGCTCTACGGAGACGCCGAGAAGCCCGCGGAGAGCGGCGGGAGCGAGCCCCCGCAGGCCACCTCCCGGAAGGCCGCCTGTGCCTGCAACCAGAAGCCGTGCAGCTGCCCCAAAGCCGAGGTCAACTATGCATTTCTACACGCAACAGGTAAAGGCGCCTCGCGGGGCCCCCGGGAGCCACTGCCCCTCGCTCTGCCCCGCCCACCGCGGCCAAGAGGGATCCGCGCGGCGAGCCGGACCCCAGGCGTGAAGGTGAAGGGCTGAGGTGCACCTTACGAGAACCTTCAGCTGAAAGTGAAACGTGCTGGGCCTGTTTCCTGGGTCCAAGCACCGACCCTGGCCTCTGCGTGGTGCTGGGTGCCCACGTACCCCCAAAGGCGCTCTTGTGGCCGCGGCCTCTTTTCGCCAGCACCGCCGTCGGGGCTGCTGGTGGCCGCTGCGCCCGCGCGCACCGAGCTCGAGGTCGGCTTCTTGGTGCCGCTGAGACCTCGGGTGGAACGCGGCGTCCAGGTCAGAATTACTAAGACTTTCTAGGTCTTTAGATCGCAGCAGTAATTTGTAGCTGAGATTTTACAGAAGAACGATTCTATTCACGTGAGACCTGCGTGCGGTTTTGCACCCTTGCGCTTACACACCCAGTCATCCAAACACGCGCGACACACACACACACACACAGAGGGAGAGAGAGAAAGAGACTTTGGAGACAGCGGGCCTTCATAATAAGCCAAAGATCCTAACATTGTATGTTCCTCTTTGCCTTGCTTGCCCAAACGCGTTCCTCAGACATTTCTGACGTGAAGTATCTCCATAATCATTTTAAATGGTTTGCTGAAAAATAACACGTAGGACGAACCCTGTGAAATAATTAAATGGAGGCACACTCTCTTTAAGAAAAAAGCAAACAATAAGTAATGAACTGAAATACGAGAATTCATTTAGGGTAAGAGGGAGAAATCATACTTTCATTCTTTCGTCTTTGAAAAATGCCTCCCTTTTAAACAAAATTTTCTGTGTTTCCAGAAGATTGTTTTAAACATAACAGTCTCTCAGTCCAAAGAGAAATCGCCAGATCAAGATCTTGCCTAGATATTTTCATAGTAAAATTAAAATATGGCATTTTGATTCCATTCCTTAGACCTGCTGCCAGCGTGTGATGGAGAAAGACCTACCTTGGCGTTTCTGCAGGATGTCATGGATATTTTGCTTCAGTATGTGGTGAAAAGTTTCGATAGATCAACCAAAGTGATTGATTTCCATTACCCTAATGAGCTTCTTCAAGAGTATAATTGGGAATTGGCAGACCAGCCACAAAATTTGGAGGAAATTTTGATGCATTGCCAAACAACTCTAAAATATGCAATTAAAACAGGTATTGTCCCATCAAAAATAATAAAGCTCTTTTTTTCTTTCACAATCTTTATTTTTTTCTATAAAATATTTTCTGTTTTATAAGTTACTGGTATTTTCAAATGTACAGTTATTTCCATCATTTAAAAATGATAGAATGATTCAAATCAAAAGGACCCTTTGTTATTTGTGTTAATGCTGATACTATCAGAATACTATCAGAGTTGATACCATCAGAAACATTATCTAATTATAATTGTCAGATTTTACACTGCATGTATTTGACCACTGATGTCAGCAGAGGCCAGTAGAAGCGACCCAAAATGGATACAGAAATGAATGCTCAAAAAACATGATACAAACAAAAGCCCAAATACTATCATAGTACTGGTAATTTCCTTGGCATAGAAATGGTCAGAAATTGGACAACAAACCATTCTATGTAATTATTGAATCAGAGGGATACTATTTTGGCATTGTCTCAAATGCCAAGACTTCAGATTTGAACTCCAGATTGTCTCTGTTTTAAAAGAAATGTACACAAAAGAAAACACAATACAAACAGCCTTAACAATTCAGCCATGTTATACAAGGATGTGTGCTTCATAACCACTCTGTATATAAGATAAAGAAAAAATGGGGTGAGCGGAATCAGATATCCTCATGGGGAAATTTTTAAATGTATTTTGTATTTATTGCTTTTTAACAATATTCTTTATATTCTGTCCATTTTATAATCCCAGGTGTACTGTTTATTTAGGTGCATTCTAAGCTTTCATTTTATCTATACAACGTCAGCTATTCATCTCCCAGGTCTTGATTACCCCCTTCATTTTCTACATTGTCTCTAATCATCCTGCTACATGGAGACACTACACTTCATTAAAGCAATAAAAATAAGTATGACTGACTTTTCAGGGGAAAGGGAGAGACCTTGTGGATCTAAATTGATTTGTGGCTAATTGATTTGGATTTAAATTTGATCATTATCATTCTAATCAACAACAAACATTTTAAGAATGTTTGCTGTGTGATTTTAGCTTCTTTCTGTTTTGTTTTTGTGTTTTGTATTTGCACATTCTTTATAACAGCAGAGAGAAAAGGTATGCATCGAAGAAACTTTGGGAAATCGATATACTGAATTATTAGTAGCCACCTTTGTGAGACTGTAGAGTTAGAACTACATACATAGGGAAAGGAATTTAACTTGATTTCTATCAAACTCAGTTTGTGCAGTATGATTTTTGAAGGTTTATTAGGTATCATTTCAATTATGTTCATGGTGAATCCACTTGATGTATATACTAGGCATTAGGGATGTTTTTCCTCCCAGCTTTTCATATGTCTGTGGGTACAAACTTGAACAATGCTTTTAATTTATTTTTGTTTGACCCTTTGCCCCAACCTAATATTTAAATGTTAATAGTAAATTACCATCTATTAATGTTATTGCTACCAAACCAAAAAGGGTCTATACAAATGTTTTATATCTTCATCTTTAAAAGCTAATGGTGTCTGAAATACAATTTAAAGAGTTAAGATATTGGGAATTGCAAGTCAATGAAAGTAATTCTATCAATGTTCCATTTAGTGTCAGGAAAAAAATGGGCCAACTCGATACTTAGATTGTTGGCCTAAGCTTGCACAAGTGTTGGTCAAGTGTAGCTCTGATGCATGTTACTTAAAGTTCAGGACAAAATATGATTAATGAAATTGGGTTTCTAAGCAAGACATATCAATATTAATTTCAGTATCAATGTTATTCATAGCATACATAGTCCTACCCTCAAATAGCATTTCAGAAAATTAACAGCGGTCACCTTCTCTTTTCAATTGGCAAGTTTATAGCTCTCTATGCTATATTTGACAACGATACTGTTTGGGGTCTGCAAAGTAGTTACCATCTTTCTACCATTAGGCATTTAATGCTTCTCAGGAGATATTTCTTTATATATAAAATGCATGTTATCACATGCTTTCTACTGGAAGTCTTTAACCTAATTTCCACTTGGACTTCAAGCTTACAGAGGAGTGAGGGGCAGTAGGGAGATATTTAAAATGAAGTCTTCATGTATTGTTAAAAATTAACTCTATAAGAAACCTTGGAACAAAAAACTGCAGAGAGTGATAGGATTCTGGAATCATTAGTGTTTGCGAAGGTGGGGGTTGTAGTCATTAGAATTGGTGGTGATGGTGGTGGTGGTGGTGGTGGTTGAGGGGTGGAGGGTGGTGTCTTGAATCTTTTAACCCGACCGACTATCAGACAAAGGAATTGCAGCGTCAATAAATGAGGCGTCCTTGGGTTTGTGTTGCCGGTATATAGAGAGCAATTTGGACGACTTTGCGCCCCAACCCCAATGATTGTGGACACCCGGGTCAGAGGTGCCCGGGGCTGGCTGTTTGCAGCCTGAACATCCTTCCAGCTTTGTTTGATAATCTGCAGGGAGCGTTCCAGAGGCAGGAGCGGCTCTAATCTCCAGTCTCAAACTCGCCGTCTCCCTGGCTGCGCAGGCTTCGCCGGGCCACCGGTTTCCTGGCGCCGATCCTCGAAGTACAGGGCCTGGTGGGGTTGGCAGCAGCAACAGCTGGATACCAGGGCTGCTGGACAGGTGGCAGGCTCTAAGGCAGGTCCCACACCGTTTCCCTCAGAGAGCCCTGCCTGGATTCACCTGCAGCCTGTAGGGGTGATGTGAAGGGAGCAAATATAATAAATATTTCTGCAGACTGCAGAAATCAAGAGGTCATGCTGTTCTGACCTGTCAAACTATCTCCCTCTGTATTTTCAAATTTTTCAGGAGGCAGGAGAGATTCATGTGAAATGGGAAACTAAGGTAAAAAAATATATAAAAGAAGGGAGCCAGGCCATTGAAGCATCAAACTTATTTCCAATTTCCCAAAGTCAGTCGTGGTGGGGGCGGGATTGGCTTTCTGATATCCTGGGCCACGACACACACCTGGGGATCCCTCTCAAGTTTATGGAGAGGTTTTCATGCCAAAGTGTCCATAGAGTTAAATAGGACATGATAACAGACACCAGATTCCTCCTGAAATGCATACGAATTGGAGAGTAGATTAACGGGTAGATTTGCTAATCTTTATTAATTTCCTCCTTTAAAGAAATGGCTTAGGGAAAGAGAAATGCAGGGGCACCAGGAGGGAGAAGACAGCTATCATTTCAGCTGTGAGCTCTAATGAAATTGGGAGTCAATGAGGCAGAGAGGAGTGGAGGGTTGTTCCAGACGGCACGGGCAGCAAAGAAGGTTTTTTCACTTTTCGGGGATGCACAAACTGACAGGGTCAGCATCAGAGGGCCTGGAAAAGAGTAAAAAAGACAAAAGGGCACCGTGCAAGGCCACAGTGAGGTAAAACAATGGCGGAGAACTGGGAGAGAGCCGCACAAAACCCAAGCTCTTTCAAATGTGCTCTTTTCTTTCCCAGCTCCTATCTTTTCTCAGCGTCTAATTGTCTAGCCACAGGCCGGAAGCTGATAAGAGAGCACTCCAGTCCTACAGATAAGCTACGTGTTGACTTTTGTCCCTGCTTTCCCCATTGCCTCCCTTTATCTTGTTTTGTCCATGCTGGCATGAGAGACTATCACATCCCCAAGCTGCAGACAGGTGTCCAGTAAGTGGCAGATGCCTTTTTATCAGATGCTATTTCCATAATTGTTCATCTTCCAAAATTTTGCTGCTAAGCAAATCCCAGATTTATAGATAGGTTTTTATGGGGCAAGGCAAGGAAACGAATTCAAATGAGATACTTACCCTCGTATTTTGAACAATAGCCTCAGGAGTATTTGGATGTCACCCCTTTAGAGAGTCTTAGAGAAATCCAGAAATTAATTAGCTAAGCTTTGCTAATGGACTGATCAGGCCACTGACTATATCTTCATGTATCTTGTTGACAAGACAATGATGTTGATTGTATTCAGCTTTGTTTGAAATCACAACTATGAAGGAGTTCTGTTGTTTATAATTACATATTTGGATAAAAAAAGAATTGAAAAGAATTAGGTTTGCCCATGCCATCTTTAGACAATCATCACCTTTTGAATCCAGGGCAAATTATTCAACAGTGTCCTATTTTCTCATTTTTGCCTTGTCTTTTGTAATCATCAGCCATTTGTCACTGATATTATTATGAATGTTGGCATGCCTGGCGGATATCATGGAATGACTGATCTCCACAACAGCTTCAACAAAAAAACAACAAAAAAAGGATTTTTAGCAGCACAAGTATAAACAAGGATAGCCTGACTTTGAATAGCTTTGGATTGCACTAGCATTTTAGTTTGCAAATGTATTGAATGAATGCTAGGAAATTAACTGATGTCTGCATTGCAAACCACGTTTGTTATTTTGATAGGAAATATTTGAAGGAATATTTTTAGAGAGTGTTTTAAGAAACATCAAAATCCAAAGTAGTCTCTTTTGTTAAAGGAAATGTTCCTTTGGGGTGTGTATGTGTGTGTGCGTATGTGTTTGTGTGTGTGTGTGTGTGTTGAGTTTCTGAATATGGATTTCCTATTACTGAAGGATCTTTCAAGGTTCTTTAGCTAGAGAAATGGTGTGTTTGAGAGGCATTTGTTGCCATTGGATGCAGTCCTGATTCTGGTATTCCATTTTATTCAGGGCATCCCAGATATTTCAATCAACTCTCTACTGGGCTGGATATGGTGGGATTAGCGGCAGATTGGCTGACATCAACAGCAAACACTAACATGTAAGTAGCTAACTGTTTTTGTGTAATCCAGGAAAATTATTGGTGAGATTCCATTGTCTTTATTCTACCTCTCATGTGAAAATCTCCTATTAAGTAGCCCATAAAATAGTGATTCGGACTTCAGAAGTACATGGGTGTTCACTCTAATTTAATAGAAAATAATTCTGATATAACTTTCATGCAAAGCTATACAATATTTTTTTAAACACAAAAGGGACTTTTTTGAATTTTGGATTTATGATTATGCATAGTGTAAAAGAGAAATAAGACCAGATGTTGTCTTTTAAATAGTGTTACTCAGAAATGTTCTTTATTTACTTAATATAATAAATGAGCCTTGTGCACTAAGCCAGTAATTGAAGCGCTTGACTTACAAATACAGAAAAATGAACAAACCTTTTAGAAGACATAATTTTCTCTCTGCTGAATTGCTATAATCGTAACAGTTGTGACCATAGGGTTTGAAAAAGGAAATAGTTCTATAGATACTGTAATGGTGAATTATATCTTTGAGTTACATACATAAAATGTGGCCATTACTACATTTCAGGTTCACCTACGAAATTGCTCCAGTATTTGTGCTTTTGGAATATGTCACGCTAAAGAAAATGAGAGAAATCATTGGCTGGCCAGGGGGCTCTGGCGATGGGATATTTTCTCCTGGTATGTGATATTTCAACTTTTCTTTGTGTTTTTACTCCTTATATGCAATGCCCTATTATGAACCTAGGAAAGATTACATATCTACTCTGGATTTCTGCTTAGGTTAAATAGGCTGTATGTTGACCAAAAGAATCAGTTTGATTAAGTACATGTGACCATTGACCATGACTCCGAACCAACTACACCATGCTTGCACATTAGTTATTTGTGTTCAGAAAGAGCATAAACAGAGATGATATTTTCCTAGTGCTTCTACTGGAATCCTATGCACAGGATGTATGGATCATGTGGAACAAAGGAATGAAGATTGCTAATAAGAACATTCACTCCCTGATACTCTTCCCAGAATTAGAGAAAGAAAAAGGGTAGCCACATTTAATAAAGCATTCTCTGCTTGAGGGTGCATAACAAGGCAGACCTACTTAATAGAACTTATGTATGTACCTTGTCCCTTTCAAACAACAAGCAGAGAAGCTGATCAAGGAAGACAGAGATTGCCTTGGGAGATAATTTCTTAGAGCCAAAAAAGACAGAATGATGATTTCTTCAAGAATTTCCTCATTCCTTCTCTTCTTTATCATGCCATTCAATCTTTTCCATCCTGCCTGTTATCACGAGCCATTGCATTCTAAACTCCATTGTTTACACCTCTTCCCGACAGGAGAATAAAACAGAAAGAAAAAGCCCTGCCCTTGGTTCCCAGGCTTGTGTGTGACCTTGGTTTGACGCAGAGAAGAAATAGAAATTAGGAGGACAGTGGAAAGAGAGAGTCACTGACCCATGGAAAAGAAACCTAGTGTGCAGATCACTAGCTAATCACTGGCAGGAGGAAGGTCGTCATAACAGGGTGGGTGCCTCCCTAGGGCTCAGTACAGGATGGGTGCCCCCCTAGGTCTCAGTACACAGAGCCAGTGCCACACCTGCCATTGTCAGGAAAGGCAAAGGCCACACTGTGATCTCATGTCAGCAAATCTACAAAGACAAGTAGATGGTGAGGGAGAGAAAAAATAAAGAAAAGGTGGAAAGAAGAAATGATAACCGAGTGACAGAGGCCTCAAGGCCAAGGCTTAAATCAAGCAACTTTACTTACAAGCTCAGATCTGCTATTTCATGTTATGTTTTCAAAGATATAGCACATTTTTTCTCAGGTGCTGAAGGAAAACGTGTTAGTTAAATGGAAAGGAAAATTAGCCTTTTCTTTTTAAGTCATTGAACACCAGCTGTGATGAATTTTAAGCTAGCCTTTATTTTGTAGGGAACTTAGTACTTAGCTCTCCTCTGGAAATCCATCTCCTATTGAGGGAACTTTGTCATCATTGCCTGGAACTGAGGCTCTTAAGGTATTTTTTTCATGAGGAATTGGGTAGGGTTCAGGGATCAACATCATTCCTACCTTTATTCTACCCCCTCTTATCAGGGAACCTCTTTTAATGGTTCCCAGGTATGGGGAGAGAACAGCTGCTCCTGTTGACCTTGAAAATTTGACTAAGGGGTCTTAGGCCAGAACTAATTTACCTGGGCTGCTCTTGGAAGTCACCTGCCCCAGAAAATAAACACCCAGAGAAAGTATCCTCTTTGGTAGTTCTGCTAAGCCAGGTATGGTCTTAGGGCTTGCCCTGCCACCCTGATCAATAACAGGGAATAATCAAGAGAAGGGGGTAGGCAAGACTTAAGCTTGATCATGGGACTCCTTCCTTGGATACTAAAGAATCATATGCTCTCACCCCAAGAGGGAAGCCATAGATGTCATGCTGCGGTATAATGTAGACATTGCAAAGTGGGGAGGGGACAGAAGAAAAGGCCATTGGAAACCTGTTTCTTCTCTGCTCTCTCCAGGCATTACAGATAAGAAATGGACCATAGCATCATTATTTGCTAACGGATGCCTTTCTAGGTAGCAGCCAGCCTTATTCCTGGGGTTATTCCTTATGTTTTAAGGGTGGCGATAGGGGAAATCACACATCTTATGTGCCTGAGATCTGGAAGTCCCACTGCCTGGAGTTAAGATTGAAGAGATAGGTCTGTGGCTTGAAAATATAGCTCAGCTCAGTTTGCCTTACTCCTCCATCTATAACATTCAGAGGCTTTGTGCTTCATGGAAAGTCCTCTGGAACTTCTAAAAGAAATCTGTTTAGGTGATGTCACCTATGCCTTAAAGGCAGAGAGAACTGAGCACTACTCACTGCTCAGCAAGTCATGAAGTACTGGGGGGGAAGGAGGAAAGGCTTAGCTTAGTCACAAATCTTTACCTACCAGGATTTTCAGAATGATTCAGGGCTGGTTTTGCATCTTTTCTGTGGAAGATTCATGAGAAATAGGGGCATGCAGGCCTCATGCCTCTGCCCTCCTGCCTGTGCTGCACAGAGCAGTCCTCTCACTCCAGAGGCCCAGAAGCTTCTTTATCCCTCTCGGGGCTGCTGAACCCTTGGAAAGAGAATGACTGAGGAGCAAAGTGAAGAGTGGGAAGGCAGAGCTGGAAGCTTCTTGGATAAGTGTCCTTTGAAGAAATGCACTTCCTCTGTGTACACCTCCCCCTTTTCCTCTGCTTTTCTTTCTCCCCAGCCTCTCTGAGAAGAATGAGAGCAGTAGTGCTCCACAGGAGACTTTTGCCCCCGGTTTTTGACCCCCAGAGGACATTTGGCAATGTCTGGAGGCATTTAGTTGTCACACAGGGAGAGCATAGTGCTACTGGCATCTGGTGGGTAGAGGCCAAAGACGCTGCTAATGCACAGGACAGCCTCCCCTCCCCCAACAAGGAACTTTCCAGTCCAAAATGTTATTAAGTGCCGGGACTGAGAAACCATAAGCTTTTAGACAGTCAGACTTTTAAACAGGGTGTCTGCTCTGCTCAGAGTGGGACTGACCTGGATTCTGCTTGTCCCATGTCTCTGGGGTCCAGAAGAGGTAGAAATTGTCCTCATTATGACTGATGACAGAGCCAGGATCTGGGTGACGACTGCTCTGTGTCAGGCTGCCTGCTTGCATCAGAGCCCAGGACGCATGAGGCAAAGATCATGGCCCTATGTGGACCATTCAACTAGGTATAGAGAGCGCTTTTGCTTCTCCGCTTCCAGAGGGAAGCGGGAAGTCAAGCACTCACAGGATGGCATGTCCCCCTTTGGGTGAGAAGGGGAGAGTACCTTCACTGTACCTCATGATCTCACAACTTCCATATTCATTTGCATATTTATTTGTATGCACAACAATCAGTCTTATTCCTAGATAGCAAAAATCCTAATCTTTCCAACAATCCTGGGGAAAACTCACTTTTCTTTGCTTGTCAAACGAGACTCTACTTATGAGATCTAAATTTGATGGTATGATATCTTTGACAATCTTAAGACGATACAGGAAAAGCTATTCAATATGAACTTAAAATTCCCTAAGTTGTGTGTTTTCCTATAATTATGAAATAAGATTTTGTTAACCATTACAATTATATTTCAATGATGTCTTTGAGAAGGAAGAACTGTTTGGGGCAAATTAAGAGATGAGTATGATGAGATGGGCTTGGATGTTTATCCTCATTCTGTGAAAATTGTTGATTTATAGTTCACATCATTAACAGCAACTGATTTGTCTCAGTTTAAGTGAAACACATTGCATGAGCTGAAACGATAACAAGTCTTCTCCATCAGAATATAAGTAGGGTTTTCCTAGACGTCACGCAGAATGACCACACTGGCAAGCTGGGAAGGAAGGCAACAATTTCTCAGTTCTTAAAAGCCTCTTCAAAGGCCTCCCAGCAAAAGCAGAATCAATTGCAGTTCATTTTAGTGACAGAGATGAGGATGGAGGAGGAGCATCCATCCCCTGCGCCCAACCCTCCCTTTTCTGGACCCTCTTAGCTAAGTGCCTGAGTCTGAGGGTTCAGTTCAAAGGACAGCCAATAAGAATGTCTTCTCCTGTGTCCAAGAAGGACTCTAGGTCACTGGCAATAGGAATGTGGCTTGCATGCGAAACGATGCTGATAATGGCTAGAAGAGGTAACTGTGTGTTGCTATGCACTTTAGGTGGTGCCATATCTAACATGTATGCCATGCTGATTGCACGCTTTAAGATGTTTCCGGAAGTCAAGGAGAAAGGAATGGCCGCCGTTCCCAGGCTCATTGCCTTCACATCTGAGCATGTACGTGTTTCTGTTCTTCCCATGTTTAAGGTTATATTCCGTAAATCCCGAGTTGAAGGAACGATACTTGGAAATGCTTTATCCCCCGAGGTTCTCTTTCCAGAAGATACTTCTTGGGAGAGAAGGAGGGGAGAGAATGGCTGAATGGTCCAAGGCATGAACTCTTTCTCTTTGAAATTCAGGAAAACCCTCAAAGAGAAAGCAGGATATTTTTACCTCTAGTTCCTACACTTACTTTTCAGTGATAATGTTGTGTGTTGGGGGAAGGGGAGGAGGAGAGAAAGCAGAGTGCTGGTGAACTCATTTGGACCATCCAGGCTGTGCCTGGATGTTTTAAGTGGTGTGTGTGTGTGTGTGTGTGTGTGTGTGTGTGTGTGTGTGTGTGTGTTCATAACATGGAAACAAAGGGCAAGTACAGATTGAAAAGCAGTCAATAAAATTCACAACCACAGCAGTAGCCATGGAATCAAAGGAAACTAATGATTTATGTTAACAAATTATCTTTAGCATCTTGTTTTTAGTCATGTTTACTACAAACTTAGTGGATTAAAACAACATGAATTCATGACCTGGAAACATGGAGATCAGAAATCTATAAGGGGTCAGGCAGGGCTGTGTTCCTTCTGAAGACTGTAGGGAGAATCCTTTTCCTCACCTTTTCCAGCTTCTGGAGGCCACCTGCCTTCCTTGGCTCGTGGCCACTTCTTCCAACCTCAAAGCTAGCAGAATATCTTCCAATCTCTCTCTCTCTCTCTCTCTCTCTCTCTCTCTCTCTCTCTCTCTCTCTCTCTTTCCCTCCACCCCCCGTTTCTGTCACCATATCTCTTTTTCTGGCTCTAACCTTCCTGTCCCCTCTTTCCCTTGTAATTACATTGGGCCTACCCAGATAACCCAAGATAATTTCCCATTTCAAGACCCTTAATCTAAGCATATCTGTGAAGTCCCTTTTGCCATGTAAGGTAACATGGTCCCAGGTTTAGGATGTGGACTTTGTGTGTGTGGAGAGGGTGCATTATTCAGCCTACTAGTACCCCACCATGAGATAATTTTCATTTCTCAGCTTCTCCAAGGGTAGAAAAACATGATATAGTTTTTTTTCTCAATTGTTATTTCCCTGAAATGGATTTGGACCCCTAAATAGTTAAATGTTACTATATTCTCAGTCTCAAAAAGCCTAGATGATCTTATATGGGGCATCTTTTTCTTTTTGTTTCCATACTCTTTGTACAGCCTGAAATGAGGTTGGTCGACCAGCAAGCTGCCTTGTGCTCTCTGAGTTGTGCATGAATTTCTTGGGCTCAAGCTTCATGTAAATTCACTTAACTTTTCTCAGAAAGCTCAGGTCATGTGGTCTGGGAATAATTTTGCTATGCCTTCTTTTCATAATGTTGCAAACTTGGAATCTAATTCTTCATCTCTATGGGAAAGAAAGGTAATTCAGCTATACAACTATTTGATTCTCTCTTCTCTTTCTTATATCTCTATCCACGTACATAATTATGAAAGAACATTTCATTATATTCCTTCCCTAAAATACCAACTGGTTTTAACTCTAGCCTTATTTTTGACAAATGAACTGTTTTTCTAATGTATACTAAGTTATATCAGATAACTATTTGACCATTTTCAACACATTTCCAACACATATTGATTCTCACAACAATCTTGTAGGACAGGCAGAACAGAGATTATTTAGTATTTTTCAGTATTTCAGTATTTTTAAAATGAAGAGGCTACAGTTAGCTAGGTAGATAGAGCCAGGATTGAGTCAGGTTTCCTGACTCCCAGATCAGTGAGGTCCCTGCCCCAACTACCAATGTAGAAACCAGATTAAAGGATGTAACAACAAAGTTCTGTACACCATACCTCATCAGCTGATTTAACATTTTATACCTTCTCAAATCAAATTTCCACCAAGAGCTTTTTGTTAATGTGAAGGTGATTTTAAATTGTTACTCCCTTTCCCAACCAAAAACCAAAAAACAAAAAAAAAAACCCTCCTCATTATCTCATAGAGTTGGGTTGGAGGGGCTTTTCAGAGTTCATTGAAAGCTCTCCTATGTCTCCTTGAATACTTGATCCAAATCATTCTGGATGGATAGGCCCTTAGAAGTAAGTCCTGCCCTTGAAGCTCCAGGTTAAGAGGTAACACAAGCCTCGTGTCTAGTTCCTCTTGGCTCCGTACCTCAGTGCCATCCCATTCCATTCATCATTTAGTGTAGGTCCTTTGAGCTTTGGGCCAAGCCATATATTCCCCTAATCTTTCCAGATTTTACAATCCCTCTGGCTCTCCCAGCCCCAGTAATAGATCTCCACAGGCTGAAGCAAGAAAATTACCAAGTCATGTCTCAAATGCCTTTTCTCCAGGCCAAACAATTTCCATTTTTGCATGGAGGTTCCTTTCCTGAGTCTCTTGACCTGCAGGGAGACAGAGTGGTGGGTGAGCTTATGTGTGGACCCAATGAGAAGCGGGAAAAACTGCTCTAGGAGTTGTTTCTCCTTCTACTCTTTGAGAGCTCCAAAGGCCCACGACTTGTCGAGAATCAAATGAGAGCTTCATAAAACATTTAACCTCAGTGCCTGGGACATAGGAAAATCTACACATATGAGGTAACTTA
The DNA here is from genome assembly GCF_964194185.1 of Rhinolophus hipposideros. Lineage (NCBI taxonomy): Eukaryota > Metazoa > Chordata > Mammalia > Chiroptera > Rhinolophidae > Rhinolophus > Rhinolophus hipposideros. Next base: position 11,456,498 of record NC_138047.1, on the reverse strand, counting down.
AAACAACACAAAAATCCTTGTTTTATAGATGAAGAATCCAAGCCCCTGAGGTGGGAGATGCTTTGCCGAAGGTTTCACAGCCATTCACTGGCAGAGTCAGATCTAGAGCCTCAGTTTCCCAACAGTCCCAACACTACTCTTTCAGCTACTGGATCAGATGACCTGAACACTCCTCTCTAGCTGCTGCTCTGCATTCACTTGTGGCACCTTTTCTCAAGTCCTATTTTCTCCATGTTGTTTATTCTAGGGCTAATGTAACTTCCTAATCTATGGAAGCAGGTCAACTTACTGTCCTTTCTTCTATATTCACCACTGAGTTAGTAACTTGACATAACGTGTTTCCCCGAAAATAAGACCTTGGCGCACCATTAGCTCTAATGCGTCTTTTGAAGCAAAAATTAACATAAGACCATGTCTTGTTTTAATATAATATAGGATGGAATATAATATAATATAATATAATATAATATAATACAATATAATATAAATACCACGTCTTATATTAATTTTTAACCATGTCTTATATTAATTAATTAAATAATACCACGTCTTATATTAATTAATTACCACGTCTTATATTAATTAATTAACACGGTAGTTAGAGCCATAGAGTTGGAAATGGCATTGAGAAATGTTGTTATCTTCTAGCATCCAACCAGAAACTTCACACATTCAGGAAGGGAAGGGTCACCTTCTGTTTTCTAAATGACCTCTCTCTCTCTCTCTCTCTCTCTCTCTCTCTCTCTCTCGCTCTCTCTCGCTCTCTCTCGCTCTCTCTCCCCCCTCACCCAAAGCTGCCTATCTCTTTTCTGTCCACAAAAACAGACTAAAACTTTCTCCTGCTGATAAGTAGGGCAAGATATTTAATTTTTCTGTTTGTCCAAATCAAACTGTTTCCTTGAAATTTTGGATGGGACTAAATTAAACACATAGCATTGCTACAAAGAACATTAGAAGTAATAAATAAATCACTGATTTGAAACAAGAGATAGCATGTAAGCTCTGAGTGAAGAGTTCCAAGATTATTTTTCTCCAAAATATAGAATCACAAAATCTCAGATTTGGAAAGGATCTTAAATATCATGTGGTCAGTATCATCCTTTGTTAGAATATCATCACCTTTACAGATCTTCAGTAATAGAAAAGCTTGGCAAAAATTAATGTGATGCATTTTATGTCCTTTATTGAAAGTAGGTGTAGAGGGAAGCTAAGATCCCAGCTCAATAGTTCACATCTCTCTCTCTCTCTCTCTCTCTCTCTCTCTCTCTCTCTCTCTCTCTCTGAATCCCGAACCATGAACTTAATTCCAAATTCCTCTTATTTCTTCATGTGACACCAGATCTTCCAGAAATAACTTTACTGAAACAGCATAATTGCGTCTAAAAAAAATGTTCTTCGTAATCATAACAGATAGTGGGACCTTACAGGCAAATTACATAACTAACTCACTTCACCAGCCCGTCCCAGCTCATGTCCATGTGACCTGGGGCCAGTCACCAATGTTCTGCCAAGGCCCCTCATGGCTTCACCCAACTTCTTTGCAGAAGTTAGTCTCATAATTGCTTTGGAAAGATGTTTTCCACATTAACAACACTACTTGAGAGGGTTTCAATTGCACAAATAGATGTCTCTGATGTAAAAAAAAAAAAAGAAAGAAAGAAAAGAAAAGAAAAAAGAAAGAAAGAAAAACAGAACAAAAACAGAGAAACCTAACGGCAGCCTAGGTATAATAACTTGGGAAAAGACAACTCCCATGAAACTATTCCCATTAGACAGAAACTCAGTCTGATGGAACTTTCAGTAAGTGAAATTGTGGGCCACATTCAGTCTACCTTTAGCACCATCTGTTCTGCCTCCACTTTCTTACCTCCTTTCCCCTTCAGGGCCCTCATCACCCCTGTTATTTTCTCCTCTACCCAACCCCTCAAAACCTACTCTCAGGAAAGAATGTGAGAGCCAAGAAACTGATTGTAAGACTCAAGTGTTGCCTCTCCTGGGGGTCTTTTCACTGCAATAGGAGACAAAGGAATGAGGCAATAAGGCACAAGTCCAGCCACTGGACGGTGAAATGTTTTCTTTATTCCTTCCTTCATTTTCTCGGTACTGCTGTGTGCCAGGCACTGCCTTGGGCAGTGGGGAGATGGCAGTGAACAGAAAGAGACTCAGTACCCACTTTCAAGAAGCATACATTGTACTGCGGGGGAGGGGGAGGGGAAGACAAGGAAGGGATGGACAATGGTCCTCCTTCCACATGCCCTTGAGATCACACTCCAAATTGGGTGACTGACCCTACCTTGCTCTGAGTGGCAGGTCAAGAGTAACTGGATAGACTTATTTTTCTTCAGGATATTGGATATAGCCTATAGTTTTGGAAGGAAATGATGGCAAGCCCTGCTCTGCCACCTCCTAGGATATGACCTCGGATTAGCCACTTTATTTCTACTTGGTCTGTGAGATGGGAATGATGATAACCAACTCACTTAGTTGTTGGGAGGATGAAGTGAGATAATACGTGCCTAGGGGGGAGCACAGTGCCTGGCCACCAGCAACCACTCCACAAATGGCTTCTGACATTGCTGTTATAACCAGCCCCGCACTAGTGTTCCACATGGAAAAGACCTGAGCCCATCCAAGAGGCAAGAGGAGACAGCAGAGAGAGCAGTGACATGCCTCGGGACATATCTGGGGGCAAATTATCGCCTTAAGATGGATATAGCCTCTCTCCCAAAAAACCCGAGCAATACTCAAAGATTTACAGCCTTATGAGTGTTCAGATCCTCTATTGTTACTTGTATGATTTTAAGATTTCCCTACATACCCCATATGGCATATGTTTATTTTAAGGCATAACATGAATTACATTAATTTTGCTTGAGGATTTCAAAGTTCTGCTTGAGGTAACTAGGGAGACCTGAGGATGATATCGCATCAGGTAGGAGGGTGGGAGAAGGTGAAGGTCCTCAACTTTGGGAGCACCTGTGGGTGCTGGGTGATCCACAGACACTTCACATTCGGTAGCTAAACTTCTCACACCAACTCTGCCGAGAGGAATGTAGCACTGCAGCTGAGCAAACAGTGGCTCAGAATGAGAAAAGAACTTGCCTAAACAAAGCCAGGTGTCCAACTCAGGTCATGTTGTCTCCAATGACCTCTTTCCACACTTATTTTTATTTCAGTCTTCTCAGGGTTCTAAAATCAAGGACATAATTGCTTTCCACTAAGTGATCACTGCCACTGAGTGATTCCTGTGCAATGCTCAGTGCTGGCGTTCATATATTTGTTACCAAATATCCTCGGATCTCTTTTCATGTCAACTTAAGCGTGGCACGCACCAGGATCTTTTAACACGTACTTGGGCACGAGTTCCCATGGGATGACTTTATAGGATTGAGTGTGAGTAATAAGTGCCTGTGTGCACATCCATGTCACCTCTGACTCACTTGGCATCTCTAAGAATGGCTAGGTAATCCCCTCCCCTCCAAATCATAGTAATTAGAAATCAATGAGGTAGTCTCACAGAGTACAAGCTTCTTTGTAAATCAGATGCTTTAGAAAGAAAGCAGAATGCTCTTTGAGGCCATTTGATGAGCAGAAGCAAGAACAAGGGCTACCAGTCTCTCTGACAGATGGAGCTATCATTTCCCTCAAATCTCAGGTGTTACTGGAGAAAACCAATGGATGTGTGGAAGGGTTATGGAGAAGGAGGGGGACGGACATGGGAAGAATGTTGGTCCTGCAGTGGCTGAGGGGGGAGGCCCAAGACAGGGGGAGGGATCGAAGTCGTAGATCCCAGCTTATTCATAGGTTGGGCTTCATGATTTATGTGTTGGAGATCCTTGATATGTGATGATGTATAATCCATTCCCCTCATTCAGGATTCTTCCACACATGCTCCATTCAGTCCGCCCACAAAGAGGGCACAAAAGGGTCAACTCCAAGGACAATTGACAGACCTTAGAGTTAGAAGGTAGGGCTTTTAACTCTAAGAATGTCAGAGAGGGAAGAGCTGATATTTCCAACCTAGTGTGTTCTTTTGCTTTCTTTATTTGAAGTCTCTAGGTTGCTTCTTTCTTCTCCCAAACAGCTGGTCTGGATAAAAGGGTCTACATTTTGGGAAGGACCCCATCTTAGGCTTTCTGGGGAGAATGCCAAGAAGACCTCTGAATTTGTTTTAGAATAGACCTTAAATTAGAAGCATTGAGATCCATTTAGCCCACCATCATCTGCCTCAAATCACCAAAGACACCCCTCAACATTGGGACTTGTGGCCAGAGATTTATGGCAATAAATAATGGACGGATATTTCCCTGGATTTGTTCTCTGAGCATATGGTCAAACTCAACAAATATTTGTTAACTATATACCACAACAAAGTCTTTGCCCTCATGTATCCTACGTTCTAGTAGGAGACAGACGGTAAACTAATAAATAGTTACTCTAATGTCACAAAGTGACAAGAGAGTGGGGTGGTAGTGACCTGTTTTATAAGATGGTCATAAAAGATCTCAGTGGACATGATATATAGCAGAGACCTACATTGAATGAGGGTGGGAGCCATGTACATATCTGAGGAAGGGTTTTCCAAGAAATGGAACAGCAAATACAGAGACCCAGAGGCAAGAACAAGTTTAGCAAGTTCATAGAAGACCAGGAAGACCAGTAGCACCAGGTAGAACGAGCAAGAGGGAGGGGAGACGAGGTAGGTGGTAAGGTTGGCACAGGGAGGTAGCTGAGTACTGAGGGCTGTCTTAATAATCTTTGTCTCCCCTGAGCCTAGCAGAGGCTTTTCCTGAAGCCCTGTGATCCACTAGGAAGTTGAATCTGTCTCAGTTCAATACCTGGATGTGAGTAACAATGGCTTAAAAGAATTATTGCAGCTTTCCAAACTGCTTATTTCAATTGTAATAGAGGAAGAGAAACTAGCATGTCAAGAGACTGAGGTGGTTTGTCTTGGAGCTTTCTACCATCCTCCTTACTCTCCCATCATCCTTAAAGACAGGTAAGATTTACTGACTCCATTAAAGAAGAAAAGAACTGATTTGCACCCTCCAGTCACAGGACTAAATAAAATGGCAGCGCTAATGCCTGTGGGCCCTCATTCTCGCACATTCTCACTCATCCCGCCCAAGTCCAGACAGCCTGCTTAATGTTTTACTTACAATTATGTTATAACTATAAAATCCCATACTTATTGGTACATATTTTAAATGTCAGCTGAATCATGTAGCCTATATCTAGATTACTTATGATATTTTTTTAAAGACAGAGAAATTAATCTTTCATCAACTTTGAATTTTTCATTTAGTATAATATAAAAACCAGATGGGTTTCAACATCTACGACCCTTGACTAGAAAAACAATTTTCTTCTAAATAAACACCAGATTCTATCGGGGGGAGGGGGTGTCTACCGTTATTTTTCCACAATCGGGGTGGGGGAGGTAAGAGAGGCATTCATTAGCTCATTCCCCAGCTGTTCCACTGATGAACTGATTATCACAACTGTCTTGAGGGGCACACCTGAATCCTTGTGGCTTCCAATTTTTGTTTCTATTTTTGCCTTCTGAAGCCCCACAGAGTAGTCTGTCCCTCTACTCCTGCCTTGGCTCAGCCCTTCAGATATGAACGCCACCCGTGCAGTATGTCCTTCATCCCCTCTATTCATGACAAAGCATCCTCTGAGCGCCCTCTAGACACATGCCTTCCAGGCTCCTCAGCATCCAGGATGTTGCTGCACTCTGGTTCATCAACAAGTGAGCCCATGAAACGTGGGGCCAGGGATTAGAAATGATTCTCCATGTGTTGTGTCACCAGCACTGGAAGACGGGCCATGTAAGCTGCCACTGTCACTGTTTCTTCCTCATTAGGCAGTGTCTTTTTTCTTTCTCTCAAGCTCCTTCTTTATGGGTCCCTTGCTTTTAAGTGGCTAACATTTAGCTACTGCCCTGCTCCCTTTCCTGAAACTATAAATAGTGTTGGGTAGCTAATTTTCTTTTTCCATGCCTCATATCACCTTTGTTCTCCATCTTTAAGCTTCCTATTTGGGCCTGTGTTTTTGTTTAAGTGTGTGGTATTTGGTATGGTGATCAATTATCCTGGGTAATTGCCCCTCATTTGAGATCCCTATTCTTTCTCATTAAAGACCAGACAAGACAACGTCCTCTCATTGACCAGGTGCACCAGATCTCTTACTTATCCCCAATTTGCCATTTGGCAGTTGACGGCTTACAAGCTCCTTCACTGAGGGGCCTAATGTGAATAGCTTGTGCTGGCTCAGTGGGGCAGCTGGCTGCTGCATTCCATGCCCTGCTGGCAGTGAAAGACATAGCGCTGTTTCCCCTGAGCTTCCCTTTTAGGTAGCCCAGGGATCTGCTAAATGGCAAGAAAGAGCACTTTTTTTTTTTTTGGTAGGGGAGACATGCATCTTTACAAAAGCTTTCTCTCCTAGTTCCCAGGTATGTTGGTAACAAATGTCCACTTTGTCTTTCTGAGGTTGTAAAATGAGGTTAATAGCCCTTTCTCATCACTTCTTAGCTGCATGGGGCTTTTTAGAAAGCCTCTATTCAATGGCTTGTTTATTGGTTCACATTATTTGCTGCTGGTATAAATGTGATTTCTTCTTGCTTATGAGGCACACCCCTCCTCCCCCCAAAATATGTGTGTTAGCAGTTCCTATGCAGCATATTTAAGAATTCAGATGAGTCAAAAGTGGTCATTGAAAGAGGGAGTACACTCTGGAACCGTTACTTAAAATTCCAGTCAGCAGCCCTTTGGAGATGTAAATTGAGGCAGCAGCTCTCCGTTTGGACAGCTTAATGATCTGTAGTTAATAGTAAGAGGCTGCTGGGCAGATGCAGTACAGCTGGGCTTAGGTTAGCCTCTCTCAGCCCTCCAAATTGCACCGTGATTACAGCCATTGAGATTCAGATTCCTACCCGGAATCAGTAACCCAGAGCACAAGGATGTGTCAGTGTGGCCTTTGTCCCCATGCGCCTTCCTAAGCCCACCCCGGCTGGGCCGTCACCTGCACTACAAATAGTCCCCTAGTAAGTCTGGGATGAAGAGTGCTGGGTTTAAGGTCAATTTCTCCTCTTACTTGAGTGCACACAATCTGATTCAACTTGAGAGAAACTGAGTGTATTCTCTTGGTAGCAAAATATAAGTCTGGGAGCCATATACTGTGTTTCCCCGAAAATAAGACCTAGCAGGACCATCGGCTCTAATGTGTCTTTTGGAGCAAACGTTAATATAAGACTTGGTCTTATTTTAATATAAGACCCGGTCTAATATAATATAATATAATACCGGGTCTTATATTAATTTTTGCTCCAAAAGACACATTAGAGCTGATGGTCCGGCGAGGTCTTATGTTCGGGGAAATATGGTACCATACACAGCTGCTGGAGGCAATAGATATGTTCTTACTCTTTGTATATAAAATTGGCTTGAATTACTGTGTGTTGGGGTAGCAGGTCCTTTTACAGTTTCCAGGGTCTTATTATCTTCACTCAAAAACCCAAATAAATTCAACAACAAAAAACAAAAACAAAACACCATTCAAACATTGACAAAGGACTTGAATAGACATTTCTCAAAAAACAACAAAAAAAGATTTACAACTGACCAATAAGCACATGACAAGATGCTTAGCATCACTAATCGTTAGGGAAATACAAAGCAAAACCATGGACAGGTATCACCTCAAAACCATTAGAATGACTTATCAAACAGAACTAAACTAAACAGAAAATAACAACTGTTGATAGGATGTGGAGAAACTGGAACCACTGTGCACTGGTGGTAGAAATGTAAAATGGTGCAGCTACTGTGGAAAACAGTATGTTAGTTCCTCAAAAATAAAATTACCGTGTGATTCAGCAATTCCACTTCTGGGTATATACCCAAAAGAATTAAAAGCGGGAATCAAAAAGATACTTGTACACCCATGTTCGTAGCACTATTATCCACACTGGCCAAAAGGTGGAAGCAACCCGAGTACCCTTTGATGGATGAATAGAAAAACAAATGAGGTGTGTACATATAATAAATATGATTCAACATTAAAAAAAAAGACATTCGGACACATGCTACAACATAGATGAACCTTGAAGACATTATGCAAAGTGTAAAAGCCAGTCACAAAAGGATAAATACCATATAATTCCATTTATATGAGGTAAGCTAGAGTAGTCAAATTCAGAGAGATAGAAAGTTGTGGTCCCCAGAGGCTGGGGGGAAGGAGGAACTGGGAGTTGTTGTTTAATGGGTACAGAGTTTTAGTTCTGCAAGATGAAAAGCGTTCTGGAGATGGATGGTGGTGATGGTTGCAGAACAATGTGAATGTATTTAAATTAAGGCCACTGACCTGTACACTTAAAAATGGTTAAGATGGTAAATTCTATACTATGTGTATTTCAGCAATTTCTTTAAAAATAAAAAAAGCTTCAGTGAAGGATGCCATTTCCTCTCAGCAATCCAGGCTTTGGAGGGACAGATTAGAAATAAAAGGAGACTATATTCCCCAAACTGTCTTTCATGTCCCTGTGGCAATATTGTGAATATCAATTTGTACTTTCTAATCCCCTCACCTTCTCCCTCCTCCTCACTGTGCTGTACACTTGAAGCTGAAGCTGAATAATATTGAATGTCAACTATAATTTTATATATATATATATATATATACATATATATATATAGTCACGGGATATGGAGTACAGCATAGGGAATAGAGTCAATGGAATTGTAACAGCTGTATACGATGTCAAAGGGGTAGTAGATTGGGATTATCACATTGTGAGGGGTGTCTAACTAGTACATTGTTTTGTACACCTGAAAGTAATAAAAAAATTAGCAAAAAAAAAAGGAAAAAATGGAGAAAAGAAAAGAAAAAAATCTTCTGAGGGAGTGGATCTTGACATTATATGCAACTAATTATAAATATGCTTTTTTCACAGAGTCATTTTTCTCTCAAGAAGGGAGCTGCAGCCTTGGGCATTGGAACAGACAGCGTGATTCTGATTAAATGTGATGAGAGGTGAGCATAAATATGCAACCCTGGTTGGTTAGAAATTTGCAAATTCCACACAGACACCTCTTGGTCCGGAACCAGGCGATGACTGTGGGGCAGCAAACCTGCCTTCATCCTGGCCACTGCCGTTCACTTCCCTTTTCACATGGGCTCTGGTGTGGAGTCTCAGGACGTTGTTCCTCGATGTCATGGAGCCTTCCACGGCCCTTGACTGAATCAGGACCTTTGTTAAATCAATCAAAATATTCTGCACCAAGACAGTGCACCAGGTCATTCATCAGCTGGACACTTAAGTATCTAAGCACTGATTTATGGCGATATCATCATTCTAGTCACCACGGATGGTGTGAACTTGATGGAGTGATTACAGAAGGGGGACAGTCTAGTGGGCAGGCAGTAAATAATGCCCCTGCCACTCATCAGCTTTGGGTTGGAACCGAGGGGGAATCCCTGTCTTCATTGACACCCAGACCGCATATGTACTCTGGGAATAGGCGTAGGGGAGATTTAAATGCATTTTGAGGGTATCCTTGTAAATTATCACTGGCCTATAGGCCTGGAACCTATACAAAATGAAATGTATTGACTAAGAGGTTTCACTAAATTAAAAGGAAGACCTATCCATATGAATTATTGGACAGATACTTATGACTGCTTACTGTGTCACTAAGCTCTAGAAAGCATAAGGCATAGAATCCAGTTCCCTGGCAGTATGTGATCTAGGTGGGGTGATGGAGTAGAGCCAGAAGGAGACATTTATATGGTTGTACTGTATGGCCCCGAGTTCAAGTTTTATACATTACTGAAGCTTGGAAGGCTTCATGCCACAGGAAGGACTTGAGCTGGATTTTCAAAACTGGAGCTAAGTTGGATGGGTGGAGGGGAAGGCGGGGGCAATTGCAGAAGACTGAGTACCATGAGCAAAGCCTCAGAAATAGTAAATGAATGAGCTGTGCGACTCAAGGAGCTGGGCCTGACTGGGGGTGAGGGGCAGGGGACAGCCATGGAAGATATGCTGGACCATGTGGGATTTTGAAAGCTCCAAAAGCCACACTGATTAATAACCATATCTCCTTCTGGGAGATAACGTTATAAGAGATTGCCACTTTCTTTTTCACACCTTTATGTATTGTCTGGTTTTGTTTGATTGTTTGCAATGAATACCCATTAGCAATGTAGGAAAACATCGTGATGTTTCATTCTTTCTTTTGTGGGTGGTGGAGGGAAGCTCAGCATTTGAGCTTGATAGGTCTAGAAATAAAGTAACTTGCAAACATTTTTATCCAAGAAGAGCAAGAAGCCAGGAATTAGAGAGACTTCAGTCAGTGAGGCCAGGCGAGAGGCTCTAGCAGTAAAATGGGCATGAATGATAACAGACTGGAGCAAAGCAAACACGTTTTGACAAATGAATTGCGTTATATTTTCAAGGCTCCCAGTGCCCCTCACTATCAGGTACTTAAGAATTAAGATTTGAGGGGAAAACTGGCACACACACACAAAATGCTAACTGGGGATAAAGGTTTAAATGACTTCAAAATTTTTCTTAATCTATAGCCAGTTATAAACAGTTGTAAGTAAGGAGCCTAGAATTCAGAGGATTGCCTGGGTTTCCAATCTAGGCAGTCTTCCTTATTAGTTTAATTAGTAATTGCTGTTGAGTGGAATCTCAAGGGCTGAGCAATGACCTTGGAGAACAGAGGAGGCTCTCAACTTCACTCCTTTTGGTTACAGTAACGCTGCTTCTATTCCTGTGAAAAGCAAGTTGTGACAATGAAATGGCCTTGGGCCGAGTCCACCTAGCCTAGCAGCCAGGTACACAGGGAAGCAAAACGCTGGCCTGAGGGCGTCTGACAGTCTGGAGGCAGCGTCATGCCCCAAAGGGAAGTGCAGTCCTGGAAGAAGGAGGAGCAAGAAGGAAACACAAAAGTGTTGCTGGGAAAGGAACCACAGACAGGACTGCCAGGATAGAGCCCCAAACTTGTCCATCATTCACCAACATCAGCGAAAGGAGCAGAAAGCAGAGAATGCTAGAAAACCAGTGGGGTCTAGAATTAGGGACTGACCAGGTGGCCTCAGATTTTCAGGTCACAGGATTTTATTTCAACAATTTTAGAAGCCATTAGAAAAACTAAAACACAATGCTAAAAATTATTGTTGTTTCAGAAAAGACCTTACTATCTGCCATCCCCTCTGCCCCCACCACATGCACCCATTGGGAGGGTACAGACAGAAGGGGGCTATCAGGCAGCATGGTGAGGGGGGCTTTGTCTCCTGCTCACAAGCCTTGTGCGATGGGGAAGGGAAGAGTATTCACAGTGATGGGATTAATGAATTTTTACTCAAGTGCCATTGGGTCTAATATTTGCAAAATTTGAATTAGTGGAATCTAAATTAATGATGTATTGATGTGTCTAAGGATAGAGAAGAAAAGTCTGAGTTACTACGTAGAGGAAAGTAAATATTTGTGAAAGAAAACTGTGTGATATTTCAGAACTGGATTAGGCTATTGACCAAAAAGATATTGCCCAGAGGTTCAGACGGGGGAGGATGAGAGAAAACTTCTATTCTATGGTTCATAATTTGAAAGAATATGAAGTTCCCATTTGATGGAAGTGGGAGTCCTGTGAGCTGAAGACATGGAACATCACTGAAGGATTCTGAGCCAGGGAGTGACATCATATATTTCTGTTAGAAAGGTCATTTTAAATGCAAAATGAAGTGTGGGTTAGAAGCTGGCAGTTGATGGCTGTGGTAGTGATAGGAATAGGAGATGATGCATTGTGGGCTGGCCCGATGTAGAGCAGAGGAGATGGAGTGCTGGAATTAATAAGAATTATTGACTGATTGGTGTGCAGGTTGAGAGAGGAGTCAAGGATGAATGCCAGCCTTCTGGCTTGCCAGCTAAGTCCATGTGGTGCTATTCTGAGATAAGGCACTCTGGCCGAAGTGGAAAGTTCAGATTTGGAGATGCTGAGTTTGAAGAGCTTTTGAGACTTCTAAGGGAGGGTGTCAGGGAGGCAACTGGAAATATGAAGATATACAATGGAAGCCATGTAGAGTGGGCCTAGGAAAGAACTCTGAGGAGCGTCCACATTTCAGAAACAGGCAGAGTCAAAGGAGCCTGCAACAGAGATGGAGAAAAACCAGCCAGAGTTGTTGGAGGAGAATCAGGAACTGGGGCCACGAGGGCCATGAGAGTGCTTCTAGAAGGAGTCGTTAATAGTATCAACGGTTACCAACAGATGAAATGAGGATCAACAACTGCCCATTGGCTTTGCTTGTAAGGAGGTGGCTGGTGAGTTTGACAAAAGCAGCTTCAATGAAGGGGCGAGGGCAGAAGGCAGTTTGCAGTGGGTTGATGAGTGAGTGGGAGAGGGGGAAAGGGAAAGCAAATACAAGGCAGCATTTCCAGAGCTTGAGCAAGAAGGGGAGGAGGTAGGGCAGAAGGTGGTGGGGGTGTTAGCAGAGGGGCTTAAGGCCTATTTAACTGTGAAGTGAAGGACCAGCCATAAAGGAAATGTGAATTACATGAAAAAAAGAAGGGATGAAATCTATAGCAGAAGTTTCATTGCTCTTATGAGTTCCTTCTTCTTTTTGGTTAAACTTATGTAGGATCTTTCTCTGAGGAGCACCCAAGAACTCTGAAATTATCTTACATTATAAAATTAGAAGAAAAGGAGGAGAACACAACAGGAGTGGTGATGGAAGAATAGGGGTAAAAGATTAGCGAGTACTGGAAGCGGGGAGGGGAAAGCCCTGGGCTTACACTGTGTTGACGAGCTGCTAATGGATTTCAATTCAGAAACCCTTAGGTTTGGAAAGGTTCTTGGTCCTTAACTCATCTAACCTTTTTTTTTTAACTTTATATTTTTGTGAATAATTTCAGACGTCAAGAAAAATTATAAGAATAGTGACAAGAATTCCCATATTTCCTACGCCCAAATTCACCAATTGTTAACATTCTGACACATTTGCTTTATCATTTTCTCTTCATATAATTCAATATTACATATTGAATGTAATGAATATTACAATATTACATATGTAAATTATATGTATATTATCGATATAATTTTTCTGAACTATTTGAGAATTCCTTGCAGACATCATGCCGCTCTACCCCTTGATACTTCAATGTGTATTTCCTAAAAACAAGGATATTTTTACTTACGTGATCACAATACAATGAGCAAAATCGGGAAATTTGACACGGATACAAATCTATATACTTTATTCAAATTTTACTAATTGTCCTCATAATGTTTTTTAGACTAGTTTTTCCCACTCCAAGATCACATATAGCGTTTAGTCATCATACCTCTTTATTCTCCTTTAATCTGGAACATTTCGTCAGCCTTCCTTTGTCTTTCATGATGTTGATGTTTTTTGAAGACGATAGACCATTTGCTTTGTAGAATATTTCTTAATTTGGGTTTGTCTGGTATTTCTTCATGATTAGATTCAGGCAATGCATTTTGGGCAGGAATTCCAAGGAGGTGATGCTTGTTTTTTTCAAGTGCACCTCATCAGGAGATTTGTCACATTATCAGTAATGTCAACTTTGACCATTTGGTAAAGGTGGTGTCTGGCAGGCTTTTTTACTCTAAAAATGACTATTCTCTCCTTAGCAGTTAATAAGTGTCTTGTAGGGAATGCTTTGAGATGGTATAAATATTCTGTTCCTTCTGAAATGTTCATTCACTAGTTTAGTATCCGCTGACAGTTCTTGCCTGAATTTTTATTATGATGGTTGCAAAATAGTGACTTTCTAATTCCACCATTCTTTTTACATTTATTAGTTTCTTTCGTTCTACCGTAAGAAAGAGTTCTCTCTCTCTCTCTCTGTCTCTCTCTCTGTCTCTCTCTCTCTCTCTCTCTCTCTCTCTCTCGCTCTCTCTCTCATCTATTATCAATACGAGCTCACATGTACTTTTAGAAATTCATTCTCTCTAGCATTCTCTCCCTCCCCCTTCTATTTCTCCATCTTTTATTCCTCCCTTTGGACTTTCCTTTAAATTATCCAAATTACTATTAAATTGCTGTAAAACCTTACAGAAAATAAATCTGACCAAGACAGATGATTCCTGGTTGGCACAGGAGTAGAAAAGTCACTGGCCTTCTTAGCTCCCATGTAACACAGGAATTCTGTTAGGTATATTGATTAATACTTTCATACCACAAAATTAACTAATTATGCTTTAGTATATATTTTAGTTTTTTCTTTTAATATATTACTTAGCTTTATAAATTGCAGTTAGAGTGCATTTCCCTGTGCTTAAGTTCTGCACTTTATTATCCAATTGATATAAATAACTGAAAGTATAAATAATCTGAGGTCATTATACTCTTTTATTAAATTAGCTGAATTGTGGCCAGGGAAGCTAATTAACTCTTTCCAGTCCTCGGGGAACTGTTGAGTGCACTGTAATAAGATAGACTCCAAGAGACCCCGAATCAATTATCACTGAGCACGGCTGTGTTAAGACCTCTGAGTGTCCCATTTCCTATGAGTTTGGGTTCAGAGAACTCAAAAGTGCTCAGGATGTATATGCTTCATTATGTAGTATATTGGGAAGAATTGTAAAGTAACAATAGGTGACACTTATTTAGTGTTTATTATGTGTCAGGCACAGGCTTAAGCACTTTACAAAGTCTATCTAGTTAATTCATTTCAATGGAGACACAAAAGAGTACATCACCTCACATTTACCTGGTACTGACATAGTTTGTGAAGTGTTTCTGTATACACGATAGCCCTACAGTATGGTAAATTCTCCTTTATCCATTTGACTCAACCCTGGAGAGGTGTAACATGTCCAAGGTCCCATAGCTGGTAAGTGAAGAATCAGGGCTTGGACTCAGAAGAAAACTCCTAGTGTTCAACAGTTAACTGTCCCTTCTTTATTTTTTTTCCAATTATTTGATTGTGGTAAATACACATAAAATTTACCATCCTAACCATTTGTAAGTGTACAGTTCTGTGGTAAGCAGTACATTCAACTTGCAGTGCAATCATCATCACTATCCATCTCCAAAATTCTTTTCATTTTACAAAACTGAAACTCTGTCCCCATTAAACAAGTCCCCATTTCCCTTCCCTTCTAGCCCTTGTGCTATCTTGCTTTCTGTCTATGAATTTCACTATTCTAGGTACCTCATTGTTTTTTGTCTTTTCATGCTTTATTTATTTTATTTGGCCTAATGTTTTCAAGGTTCACCCATGTCGTAGCGTACCGTATGTCAGAATTTTCTTCCTTTTTAAGGCTGACTGATATTTCATTGTATGTACATACCACTTGGGTTGCTTCCACATTTTAGCTACTGTGAATAATGCTGCTTTGAACATGGGCGTATAAATATCTTGTTGAGCCCTGCTATTAATGTTTTTGGGTATATACTCAGAAGTGGAATTACTGGACAATATGGTAATTCTATTTTTGATTTTTTGAGGACCTGCCATACTGTTTTCCATAGTAGCTGCACCAACTGGCAATCCCCCCAACAGTGCACAAGGGTTCCAATTTCTCCATATTTTTGCCAACAGTTGTTACATATTTTCTGCTTTGTTTCTTTTTATAGTAGCCATCTTAATTCATGTGAGATTGTGTTGACTGTGGTTTCGATTTGCATTCCCAAATGCTTAGTGATGTTGAGCAGCATCTCATATGCTTATTGGCCATTCATCTATCTTCTTTGAAAGATGTACATAATATCCCTTTACCCCTTAATACTTCAATGTGTATTTTCTCAAAACAAGGATATTCACTTATATAATCACAGTACAATTATCAAAATCAGGAAATTTGACATTGATACAAGAGTATTATTTAATCTACATACTTTATTCAAATTTCATTAATTGGTCCCAATAATGTACTTTAAAGCTATTTTTCTCAGTCCCTTCCCTGATGTCTATTTATGTCCTTTGCCCATTTTTAAAATTAACCTATTTATTTTTACTTTTTTTTAAGAAATAGTTTTCCAGATTTATTGAGGTATAATTGACAAATAAAAATTGTATATATTTAAGGTGTAAAATGTGATGATTTGATATATGTATACATTGAATACGAGGTCAGACAATTAAGTTTGTGAAAAACGGCTACATACCTCATTGCTGAATATCACTACGGTCACCTTCAAAGTACTCACCTTGGGAAGCTATGCACTGATGCCAGCGCCTAGTCCACCCTCCAAACAATTTTTGGAACTCTTTTTCTGGAATGACCATCAGAGCTATCGTCATATTACCCTTGATGTCCTGAATGTCATCGAAATGTCTTCCTTTCAATATTTTCTTTATCTTTGGGTAAAGAAAGAAGTTGTTCAGGGCCAAATTAGGTGAGTAGGGAGGGTGTTCCAATGCAGTTATTTGTTTACTGGCTCAAAACTCCCTCACAGACAGTGCCGTGTGAGCTGGTGCATTGTCATGATACAAGAGCCATGAATTGTTGGCAAAAAGTTCATGTCGTCTAACTTTTTCAAGCAGCCTTTTCAGCACTTCCAAATAGTAAACTTGGCTAACTGTTTGTTCGGTTGGTACAAATTCATAATGAATAATCCCTCTGATATCAAAAAAGGTTAGCAGCATCGTTGCAACAAGTTCGTGAACTTAATTGTCGGACCTCGTATGATTATCACCATTGAGCTAATTAACATATCTATCACCTCACATAGTTACCGTTTTGTGTGTGTGTGTATATGTGTGTGTGTACAGAACACTTAAGATCTACTCTCTTAGCAAATTTCAAGTATACAAAACAGTAGTATTAACTAGTCACCATGCTATACATTAGATCTCTAGAACTTATTCAGGTTATAACAGAAAGTGTCTACTCGTTGACCAACATCTCTCCATTTCCCTTACCTACTAGCTCCTGGCAATCACCATTCTACTCTGCTTCTATGAGTTCAGCTTGTTTAGATTCCACATATAAGTGAAATCATACAGTATTTGTCTTTCTGTGTCTGGCTTATTTAATCACTTAGCATGATGTCCTCCAGGTTCATTCATGTTGTCACAAATGGGAGGATTCCCTTCTCTCTCGTGACTGAATAATATTCCATTGTATGTATGTATATACAATGGAATATACATTGTATATACAATGTATATACAAATTGGTACAAATTCATAATTTGTACCAATTTGTACATATATACATACATACCATGTATGTATGTATATAGGTATGTATGTATACAGATATAGATATGTAGTATGTTCATTATATATATACACTATAGATAGATTATATATGGCTATATATATAAATATTCACATTTTCTTTATCATCCATCGATGGACACTTAGGTTGTTTCCATGTCTTGGCTATTGTGAATAATGCTGCAGTGATCATGGGTATGCAGATATCTCTTCAAAATACTGATTCATTTCCTTTGGATATATACCAAGGAGTGAGATTCATGGATCATCTCCTCGTTCTATATTTAATTTTTGAGGAACTGCTATACTGTTTTCCATAATAGCTGTACTAATTTACATTCCCACCAATAATGTATGAGGGTTCCCTTTTCTCAACACACTTACCAACACTTATTTCTTCTATTTTTGATAACAGCCATCCTAACAGGTGTGAGGTAATATCTCATTATGGTTTTGTTTTCATTTCCCTGATAATTAGCGATGTTGAGCACATTTTCATATACCTGTTAGTCATTTGTATATCTTCTTTGGGAAAATATCTGTTTAGGTCCTTTGCCCATTTTTTAATTGGATTATTTGGTTTTTGCTATTAAGCTGTAGAAGTTTCTTATATACTTTGAAGATTAAACCATTATCACATACGAGTATATGGTTTAAAAACGTTTCTCCCAATTCCATAGTCTGCCTTTTCATTTTTCTGACTGTTTCTTTTGCTGTGAAGAAGCTTTTTAGTTTGATGTAGTCCCACTAGTTTATTGTGCATTTGATGCCTTTTTTTTTTTGGTGTCAAATCAAAAAACTCCTTGACATCAAGACAGATGTCGAGGAGTTTACCCCCTAGACCAAAACCAACATCCCTATGATTTCTTCTAGGAGTTTTATAGTTTCAAGTCTTTTGTCCATTTTGTGTTTATTTTTATACATGCTATAAGATAGTGGTCCAGTTTTATTCTTATACATATGGCTGTCTAGTTCTCCCAACACCATTTATCGAAGAGACTCTCTTTCCCTCCATTGTGTATTTTTGGTAACTTTGTCAAAAATTAGTTGACTGTACATGCATAGGTTTATTTCTGAGCTCTCTATTCTGTTCTATGTGTCTGTTTTTATGCCAGTGCCATACTGTTTTGATTACTATAGCTTTGTATATAGTTTGAAATTAGGAACTGCAGTGTCTCTGGTTTTGTTCTTTTTCAAGATTGCTTTGGCTATTCACATTCTTTTGTGGTTCTATACAAATTCTAGGATAGTTTTTTCTATTTCTGTGAAAAATGTCATTGGAATTTTGATAGGGATTGCATTGAATCTGTAGATTGCTTTAAGTAGTATGGACATTGTAACAATATTAATTCTTCCAATCCATGAACATAGGACATCTTTCCATTTATTTGTCTCCTCTTTCATTGATATCTTACAGTTTCTGTGTGCAGATCTTTCATGTCCTTGGTTAAATTTATTCCTAAATATTTTATTCTTTTTGATGCTATTGTAAATGGGATTAATTTTTGTATGCTGATTTCTTTTTGTCCTGCAACTTTACTGAATTCATTTATTCTAAAGGTTTTCTGGTAGAGTCTTTAAGATTTTCTATATATACAATCATGCCATCTGTAATCATAGACAATTAAACTTCTTCCTTTCCAATTTGGATGTCTTGTTTTTCCTTTTTCTTGCCTAATTGCACTGGCTAGGACTTCCAGTACTATGTGATAGAAGTGGTGAGAGTAGCACTCTTGCCTTGTTTCTGATTTTTCAACTTTTCACTAGGGAATATGATGTTAATTTGGGCTTGTAATATATGGTCTTTATTATGTTGAGGTATGTTCCCTCTATACCCAGTTTTCTGAGAGTTTTTATCATGAAAGGATATTGAAATTGGTCAAATTGTTTTTCTGTGTTTAGTGAGATGATCATATGATTTTAATCCTTCATTCTGTTATTGTGGTGTATCACCTTTTGATTTGCAGATGTTGAACCATCCTTGCATCCCAGAGATAAATCCCACTTGATCATGTGTATGATCCTTTCAATGTATTGTTGAATTTGGTTTGCTAATATTTTGTCAAGGATTTTTGCATCTATGTTCATCAGGTATATTGGCCTGTCATTTCCTTTTCTTGTGACGCATTTATCTGGCTTTCGTATAAGAGTAATGCTGGCCTCTGGAAGTGAGTTAGGAAGTGTTCTTTCCTCTTCAATTTTCTGAAAGAGTTTGAGAAGGATTGGCATTAATTCTTCTTTAAATGTTTGCTAGAATTTACCTGTGAAGCCATTTGGGCTTTTCTTTGTTGGAGTTTGTTGATTACGTTTAAATCTCTTTATTCATTATTGGTCTGTTCAGAAATTCTTTTTGTTTTTTATGATTCAGTCCTGGTAAGTTGTATGTTTCTAGGATTCATCCAATTTTTTTAAGTTATCCCATTTTTTTGACGTATAAATTTTCACGGTAGTCTCTGATGACCATTAGCTTTTGTGTGGTGTCAATTGTAATGTCTCCTTTTTCATTTATAATTTTATTTATGAGTCCTCTCTTTTTTTCCCTTGGTGATTCTAGCTAAAAGTTTGTCTATTTTATATATCTTTTAAAAACACCATCTCTTAGTTTTGTTGGTCTTTTCTATTGTCTCTCTAGTCTCTATTTCATTTATTTCTGTTCTATCCTTTATTATTTTCTTCCTTATGCTTACTTTGGGCTTCATTTGTTTTTTTCTTCATTCCTTGAGATGTAAAGTTGGATTCTTTATTTTAGATCTTTTTTCTTACTGTAGACATTTATCATAATAAACTTTCCTCTTAGAACTGCTTTGTTTCATATCTTAAATTTTGATGTGTAGCATTTCCATTTTCCTCTGTCTGAAGATATTTTTTTACTTCTAATTTGATTTCTCCTTTGACCCATTGATTGTTCAAGAGTGTGTTGTTCAAGTTCCACGTATTTATGATTTTTCCAATTTTTCTCCTGTTATTGATTTCTAGTTTTATACCATTGTCGTCAGAAAACGTACTTGATATAATTTCAGCCTTCTTAAATTTGTTGACATATTTTGTGACCTAACATATTATCTATTCTGGAGAATGTCCATATGCACAGACGAATGTGTATTCTACTGCTATTGGATGGAATGTTATATATCTGTCTCTTTGGTCCATTTGTTCATTTTTTTAATTGGGTTGTTTTATTTTTATAGTTGTTACATTTAAGGAGTTCTCTATATGTTCTGGATATTAATCTCTTATCAGATATATGATTAGCAAATATTTTCTCCCATTCTTTGGGTTGCCTTTTTATTCTATTGATGGTGTCTTTTGATGCACAAAAGTTAATTTTCATGAGCTCCAGTTTTTCTATTTTTCCTTTTGTTGTTGGTGCCTTTGGTGTCATAACCATGAAAATATCCATAGCAAAATCCAATGTGATGGAACTTTTGCCTTATGCTTTCTTCTAAGAGTTTTACAGTTTTAGCTCTTACATTCCAGTCTCTGATCCATTTTGAGTTAATTTTTATATAGGATGTTAGGTAAGGTATGGCTCCTTTTTTAAACAAACAAACTTTATTATTTTTTTTATTCCAGAAGCAGCATGTATTCATTGTAGAAAAATAAAAACATAAGACCTAGACATAATCTGCATAATACTTTGATGCATATAATTCCAAATATATTTATATATTTAAATAAAACTTACTGATTAGAAATGTGTTCTTTATATAATAAAGTACTATGGGCAACTTTTACATCATTAGAAGTTCTCCAACATAATTCTCGATCACTAATGATCTCTTGTTTAGAATTTATATTACTTAACAAATCTCCTGTTGTTAGGCATTTAAGTTACTTGAAATTTCATTATTTAAAAAATGCTAATATAAACATCATTGTGACTAAATATTTGCATGCATACTTATATTGCTTTCCTAGGATAAATTCCTAGAAATAGAACTTCTAAGCCCAGGGTTTTGCCTACACTGACAATTATGACACCTACTGGCATGCTGTCCTTCAGAAAGGAACTAGACAATGTACACTAACTACCCCCAAGCTATATACAGGGGTGACTGCTCACCATTTCCTCTCTAATCCTAGGAATTAAAATTTTAAGTGACCTGTGTCAATTTGACAAATGAAACCTTTTTTTATTGATGTTTTCATTTTTCATTATTAACAAAGTCAAACGTTTTATGCTTATCAGTTATTTATAGTTGAAAAATATGTATGTTGTCAATGTTTTCCAAAATGTGTTATTTGCTTTTAAATTTTATTTATAAAAACGTTCTGTAATGACAGTTTTGATTTCTTCCTTGTCACAAAAATTATTTACAATAGTCAAGCATGGTTTCTCACATGATAAATTGAACTTCTTGTCATAATCCTTTTCTTCTTTCTAACAAGTTTAGGGAAGAAGGATGGTAGTTTGGAGAGTAGGAGGAGTGATGAGAGATTGCCAGCACACTTTCTTGCCCACACAAACACTTTCCTTCACTCCATACTTCCCTGTCTGTGCTAAACTAGCCCCCAATGGAGCAATAAGAAGGTTTCATATGAAAAAGAAAATAACTCCTCACCACATCATAGTTTGAGTCCCCAGTTGCATATCACTTGGATTGCTGTGTAGTGTGTGTGTGTGTGTGTGTGTGTGTGTGTGTGTGTGTGTGTGTGTGTGTATTAAGTAAATGCTTTTGGAGAAGATAAAAAATAAAATATATACATAGATTGCTAGAATTATACACAAAAATCACTCAAATAACCTGTTCCCATATCCTGACCAGCCAAGGTATCCCATTGTGCATATTGGAAAACAAATCTTAAAAGAGAAAAATATGATTAATTGTTACAGTTAAAATTATTTATCCAAATCAAACTATAAAGTAAAGGAGACCAAGGAAGTTCACTGTTTATAATTATGGTAAAATGTTTTGCACAGGGCTTGATTTTATAATACAAGTGCTTCCTGAATGGTCTGTTTTTAACTTTTGTTAGTTTAACTTAATGGGCTTTTCCTAGGGTAGGTTACCCAGATCAACCGTGGCCATGTGGAGACACAGTCAGCTCTTTCAGCCACATTCTGGTGTCTCTCTCTGAGCCTCAGTTTTCTTATTTACAAAGTAAGAACAGTAATAGCTCTATGTAGGATTGGCATGAGGAGCACAGGTGCTGGACTAGTGCAGTGACTGCTTTTAAAACCCTTCATTCAGTATTGCTGCCAATAGTTGCTATTCACAGTGATGGTAACATTAGTTAATTTCTAACAGGAAGGATTCACGCATCCTTTCTTCTTTGCACACATATCTATTTGAACAGAGCCAACCTCTACTCACTTACAAAAGGCTGGTAGAATTACTACAGTTCAGCAGGGTCAATGAGCAGGGTCACCGATGACTCAAGCACCCCATACGTGACCATTTGGATGCCTGCCTAGAGGTATACACTCCAGTAACAGTAATGTGCTCCTTTTGGTGAGATAGATAGTTTTCTCTTTCAGAGCCATGGAAGATAGCCAGGAATCTGGGTCAAAAGTCCACACACGGTGGAATCAGTGTCTTCTGCTTCTTCCCACAAAGAGAAGATTTTTTTTCCTGCTGGCAGCGCTAGCTGCCACTGTAGGATTTTCCCCAGGCAACTTTATGAAGTTATCTGACCCTAGAGCATCATATGAATTTTGAAAGGCTATTGCTAATTGGGAGTTTTCATGCAAAACAGCCACATTCAAAGCAGCAGTCTGGTTCAACAGTCATCACTGTATTTCTTTTTAATATTGATAATATATTTTATTAAAATCTCAACAGTCATCACTTTCATGGCACTGCCGTCTTAAACACGAACAGCTAACAGAGCAGTGTTACAAAACATTAGTCATGACTTCATGGTGAGCCTGAAGGCTGAATGTGTAAACATTAACCATACACTTCTTGCTATGGAAATACTTTTAGACCAGACATACAGGATGCAATAGCTGCCATCCAAAATTACCCTATGCCCCGAGACACTTGTCTGGAAAAGCCGGAACTGGCCAGACAGCTCATAATCCTCAAAGGAGCCCACTGGTTGTCACCAATGTTCGGTCACCCCACAACACATGGGCAGGCAGGAGACACACAGTGCCACATCTGGAGCTCCTCCTGCTCACTGCTCTACAACCGTGAGAGCTTAGAACTATGGGTCACATGACAAGTACTTAGCTAGTATGTTACATAATTATTTAAATGCCTACCAGGCTAAAACTTCCATTTCTAAAGTAGTGGTTTTCAACCTATAGATGTAGGCCCACCCACTTCAGAATCACCTGGGGTGCTTGTTAGAATGCAAATTCCTGTGTATGTTTGTCTGCTTACCGTGTTATTATTTATTATTTGTCTTATTATTTATTATTATTTGTTATTATTTATTATTTGTCTCCCTTGTTGGAGAGTAGAAACTGGTCTGTTTACCCTGGTACCCCAGCACCCCAACAGTGTTTGGCATGTAGTAAGTGCTCAATAAGTATTAGTGGGATGAATTAATTCCTGGGCCCTATAACTGACCTGCTGAATCAAAATCCCTAAGAGCAGAACCAAGGAATCTGCATGTTTAAGACATACACAGGTGATTTTTATTCACACTAAATTTTAAGAACCATTGTTCTAAAGTAATTCAGCCAACTCTACAATAAATGGAAAGATGAAAAGTTTTGTCTCCAAAGGCCCGCACACTAGCGGTCTGGCCGGATGGTAAGGTACAGTAAACATATTAATGTCATCCTTGGGTGAAGATTTTGCCTTCTAGTTCCATACCTCCAACAGATGTTGCTCTGACCCCTGCAGTGCAGTACCAGGCTCCGGGTTCCTAAGTGGATGAAACAAACATGGGCGTGGAAGGAGACTGCCCGGGGGAGACTGGAGCCTGCCCTCTGTCAGGAGCCATACCCACCACTTTCCACTCCGCAAGAAGCGAACATGTGGGCTTCATTACAGTAGTCTCCCCTTACCCGTGGTTTCACTTTCCACGGTCACCCACGGCCCCAAAATATTAAATGGAAAATTCCAGAAGTAATTCCTAAGTTTTAAATTGCGCGCCGTGCTGCATCGTGTGATAAAATCTTGTGATGCTCCGTTCCATCCTGCCCAGAACACGGATAGTCCGTTGACCAGGGTCTCCACGAGGTAGAGGCTTCCCACCCACTGGTCACTTAGTAGCTACCTCAGTTATGAGATCAACTATCACAGCATCGCAGTGTTTATGTTCCAGTCACCCTTATTTTACTTAATCGGGCCCCAAAGAGCAAGAGTAGGGAGGCTGACAATATGGATGCCAAAGAGAAGCCGTAAAATGAAAAGGTGAGTACAGGACAATATGATCTTGTGGGAGAGAGAAACCACATACACGTAACTTTTATGACAGTACATTGCTATAAGTGTTCTATTTTATTATTAGTTATTGTTGTTCATCTCTTAGTGTGCCTAACTTATAAATTAAACTTGATCATAGGTATGTATATATAGGTAAAAACATAGTAGACACAGGGTTCTGTACCATGTGCAGTTTCAGGCGTCCAATGGAGGATTTAGAACGTATCCCTGTGGATAAGGAGACTGACTACTATATTTGACAAACCTGCCCCTTCCTGCTGCCCAATATGGAAATGGAACAGACTATGTGTTCATTACTACTTTCCTGGAAGGCTTGAATGACACTTCTGCTCCATGATAGCCAGATATTACCTTAAAGGATTTATCTCATCCTAAAAGACCCTAATCTTTCCAAATAGGTTTCCTATATGTTTGGCCTTTTGTGTTTGTGCTGGACGCTTGGCATTTTACTTCTAGTTACAATCAGCCTTTCACCAGCCTTTGATCTTGGGTAATCACTTCATCTCTTTTGGCCTGTTTCCTCATTTCAAAAATGAGACCGTTAGACTAGAAGTAGGTCTTGAGCCCTTCCAATTCTAATGTATCCTAATCTGTGACTTCTCAGTGGCACCTTCCTGCCTTATGCTGAACAAAACATCCAGATGTGATTAGATGAGCAAACTACTCCATCCCAAACTCTCTAAGGCAGAGGTGGTCAGCCTGTGGTAGACTAGGTAATAATTTGGAATTTGCAAACAATGCCTGGGAATTCTCTTTCTCAATTTCCATGTTTACCTATAAAAATACTATGGCAATATTAATGTGCTTAATTAAAACTTTAGGTAAAAGATAAATATCTGAATTTCCTCTGAAATTGGAACATTTTGTTTATGTCAGACTGAAGAAAGGGGTTTTCGCAGAGCCTGATCTAGAGAAGTGAAAAATCACTGCTTAAGGGTTGCTCCCAGGCCAAGCTGTGATGTGAAGGGAGAAATGTAGGGAGTGAAATGCCCTCACCACTGTCCCTCTGTGTTCCCTCTCGCCCTCCTCCTGTCCCTATCTCACAGAAGTTCCCCAAAGATGGGCTTCTCTGAATTAGAGTGTACCCTTTGCACCAAATGTATAGTTAATGCCCTTTGCTCCAGTCCAGCCTGACTGACTAACACAGCTACCTTGTCCATTACCATCACCAGGTAATTGCATTTTCACTGCCTTTCTTTGGAAAACAGCTTCATATAAATCAGTGGTTCTCAGTGCCTTCGGGCCCAATATATGCTTTATAGTCCAACAAGTTTGTAACGTTCTTTATTAGCCTGAGTTGAAACTGTAGAAAATATAACTTGCCTACTCACTATATAATGCCCAAATTTTGTTTTTAAATGGAGAACAGTTAGCAAAGTAATTTATAATACACTAACGTTTCGATATGCAAAAGCTTAGGTAAGACCACACGAGACGGTGTAAGGAAGTAAGTAGCCCAGTGCTTGCTCTGTATTTAGAATCACAAAGACGCCACAGATGGATGATTGAGTTAGCAAGAAATACCAAAACCCCACTCGCTGCTCACTAAATGTCAGTAGTATCTCTCAACTGTTTATTGTAACAACCTGCAGTACCATGGACCTACTCTGTCCTTTGTCTTTTTCCCAAAGTCTTAGGATAGGAATGTCACAATACAAAATAACAATCTCAACAATAAAAGGTAGCATTTATTGGACGCTTCCCATAGGCCAAGACTTTTAAAATAATTTTGCATTTATTAACTCATTTACTCCTTATAACTCCATATGTAATATTATTATCACTATGTTCTAGAGATAAAAATAATAATAATAATAATAATAGTCACAGGGAAAGTAAGAAACTTGACTAAGATCACACATCTAGCCACATCCAGCTTCTTAAAGAAATCAGCTCCTCTGGTTATTATAATAATGGGGTTTTATAATAAGCAAAGCACTATCTGTGTTTTTATTTTAGGAAAGAAACATTTTGGGGATGGAAAAGATGTTTCTTTCCCCAATTCCTGTTTATCTAACTGTTTGAAATTTGAGCCCATGAGTTCTTTGCCTGCTTTGTGCTTTTAGCACTTGGAATGTAGTTAGGTAGTGTGTTGGCTTAATATTTCATTCAAATGCTTCGGAGTGGATTTTTCTCTTCTTGGCATTTCATCTCCATGTGAAATTGCAGGTCCAGTCACTAGAAAATTTAGAACACAAACCTTTTTCTGCACTCTCCTTGCATTGCCAAATGTCTTGCTCCAAAGTAGGTTTGTTTTAAGTTAATTAAGAGGATGACCTAAAAAGCAGGCTCTGCTCAGATTGGAGGGACAGGAGGCTGTTGTAACACCAGCTCAGTGTGGTCGGGAATCTGCTGAAGTTGCCAGAAATTACAGTCATGCGTCATTCAGGGAGTAAATGCATTTCTTCCTGAAAAGAGCCAAAGAGTTGTTTAAACTGATCATTATTATCAATGGTTTACGGCTGGACTTTAACCACTTGTCAAAGACAACAAAATAAATTATTCAAAGTAAAACTATAATATATTTATTTTTCCTTTCAGGGGAAAAATGATCCCATCTGATCTCGAAAGAAGGATCCTTGAAGCCAAACAGAAAGTAAGTTTTTGTAGGAAGCTTTGTCCAGCCCATAACAAGCTAAGGTTACATATTTCTATCTCTATCCAGTGGAGAACACACTTTGGTGTTTTTTTAAACAGAGGACCCAAGCCGCAACCTCGCAGCTTTAATGAGAATATGAAAATTTCGCATCCAGTCATTATTTATTTCTATGAGTTGTGGGCTCTGCTTTGGAAAGGTCTAACTTGCTGAATAAATAATAAGCACAGTGATATTGTATAGAGTTTCCAAAGCTTCTGTCTTCCTACGTGATACAGATTGGCATTAAGCAAACGCACATTCGAAAGATCATTTTCACAAGTGGAAAACATCAGAATGCTAATGCAGCCTGGAAGTTCCCGCTGTACCCTTATTTGACAGCGGCCAGTGTTTCCTGCCTGGACGCATACTGATATGACTGGCCCTCCAAACATCTTGTTTTTCAGGAAACAATTTAGAACTCTTTGTAGGAGTAACAAGTTCTGAAGACCTGCTCAAGATTCCCACCAAGCTTGGGAAAGTCATTTACATTCACAACCGGAAAGCATGTCTTTAGAAATCTCTGTTTAACTTTCACTACATGTAATCTACAGTTCCTAGTTCAACGATATAACACATTCATTTGGTTATTATGAACTCAGGAATAATTATTTATTTTCATCGCCCCACTCCCACCCTTGACACCCCCCCCATACACACACACAAATTGGCCCCAGGAGGTTCCCCTCCTTCTTGTGCCAGAACTACTGCTTGTAACGTAAGCCACGGATTAAACCTTCGCTGCCACCTGCAGGCTGACTCTGTAACTTCAAGTTAGCACCATGTGGAAAAGCTATGGTCCTATTTGAGGCATCCTTCTGCCTACTTTCAGCAGCACCTATTATTTCGATCAATTTTGGTTTAACCAGGGCCACACAGGCTGAGAACTACTAAGACAGGTAAAAGCCATAGCTTATTGTTTATGGGAATCCTCTTCTCTAAGACGCCAAGTACATTATCTGAGGATTTTCCAAATAAGAGCAATGGGCTGATCGGAGTTCCTTCTCTGCATTCCCTTTTCTGCTTATTCTAAGGGGATTTATTAAGTTCAGAGGCCCTGTTATGAAAAAGGAAGACTAGAAAGTCAGCAAAGGAGGGGGAAAGGCCAGAAAATTCTCCCTGGAATGTATAAATGGTTTACGGGCACCACAAATCTTACTCACCCCCGGGTTGAGTGCAGCCTCTTCTGAGAACCCGACTGTCTGTCCTCATAATGAAACTGGCAGGTCCAACAGAATGGCCTGGAGAACGCGGATACTAGAATGTGATCATCGTTCCTGCCAGGTTCCAAGGTGTCGACAGCCCTTCTAAAAGCTCCAAAAATGCAGATGTGTGTGACAGGGAGTCAATTTCCACTGTTTTTATCAGCCTTTTAAAAGAATCTTTGAACCCCTGGTTTACAATGATTTGGGGATTTCTTGTTTATACAGGGATTTGTTCCTTTCCTTGTGAGTGCCACAGCTGGGACCACCGTGTACGGAGCATTCGATCCTCTCATAGCTGTCGCTGACATTTGCAAAAAGTATAAGATCTGGATGCACGTGGATGTAAGTATCCCATAGGGCCTGCCACCAAAATGTTCTTGCACATTTTCCATCTGGGGCTTGTGGAATGATCTCCTCTCTCTCTCTCTCTCTCTCTCTCTCTCTCTCTCTCTCTCCTCTCTCTCTCAGCTTATTTGTAAACGGTGGTATTTCTCTTCAGCTTTTAAGGACTGCAATGACAAAATAGCACACAACTCACATAGTATACAACATTCGCTGCAAGCAGTCTGAGGCTGATTATGTCTTAGTGCATTAGTTCCCAACATGACAATATTCTTATTTCCTTGACCAGCTCCCGAGCACTTAATTCTTAATTCCAAGCACTTAATTGAGCACTTAGTTCTCAATTCATTGAACCAGTGTCCCATGTACATACACACATAGTCACACACATGCAGAGCTTACTTCCCTGCAAACATGATCAAAAAGGCAAATAGAATTTGAATTTATATAGGAAACCCAGAGAGTGAAAAAAAACTCAAGTCAGGTATTTGTATATATGAAGAGGAAAGCAGACTTGACAACTTGCTAAGAAATATCTACCACCAAATTTCCAATTTTTTAGCTTTGTCAGCTAGAAAGATAAATTATACATGAGATGTTTTGACGCCAGGCTCAGTCACGCTAATAAATAATGGAGATGCGCCCACCAAAACATTTTCAAATGAAAAAATATCAATTTTTAGAAGGAGAAATTGAAGAGATTTAAATTTAGGCCAGTATTATTCAAAGCATGACGCAAAGATTAGCTGCTATCTGCAAACTGTTAATGATCCATGAGGAGATAAGGAGTTGGTGCCAAATTATCTCCAAGCTCAATGTTTGGTACAGCTGACGTGTTTTTTGATTGTGAGACTTTCTCAGTGAAGGAAGTATATACGTCGATTTACAGTCTGATACAAGAATGCCGTTGAGTAGCAACATATCATGTTGGCTTCATAAGTATTCAAACCAAATTAATTCCCCTTTCTTTCAGAGCAGAATATGTCTGCAGGCTAAGCTAACTAAATATCTCTTATTCCAGAGGTGTCCTGCATAGCAATCACCAATTTCCTTTTTCTTGTCTAATTCACAATGTGAATTATTCATGAGGCTACCTGAGATCCCTCCCTTCATTTTACACCTGAAGACACTGAGAAAAGGTCGAACAACTCAAGTACCATCAGTGACCTGGGTCTCAGCACTGGGCAGTCTAATGAACCTTGCTAGCTGATTCAGGAAGAGGATTACCCCAACTTTAAAAATAACAATGTGTGTGTGTGTCTTCAGCCAGTAGAGGCTGTGGTCTCTCCTTCAAGATTTCTACTGAAAGTGGAGCTGGGAGATCTTTTAACTAATTGTGCTACCTTTCTTTGAAATATATCAAATTTACCACTTACTCTTATTATTTTTCATGTTTATACATTCTATAATTAGACTAGAAAAAAATCTTAAAATACTACACATTTGGAAAATTGGATAATTTTTCAAAATATAAAAGAACTGAAATTACAACAAAGGGGGGTAAAATGTAATTATACCCTAACAGTTTTCTTTTCCTTTAAAATTATCCCAGGATTACTTTTACCCACAAAGAATGTTAACATTTTACAATGAATCTCTATCTTCTTGACATCCTGTTTTTAAAGATTAGTACATCAATTCAAATTTGCAAACTTGAGAACAAAGTTTTAAAGGACATGTTCTCATTGTTCTACTAATGGACTGGTACAAATCTTTCCTGCCTTTTTTTCTTTTTTTTTTTTGGACAGAGAAATTATGTTATCCAAAATTACACAGCAGTAATATAGGCTTATGAAGCTGATTCCTCCTTCTGGAACCATGCAGATTTGTCAAAAGAGTTATCCTTGCAACTCAGAAGCTGTTTAAAGGGTCCCTAACCCATCTTCTCAACTCTAAACTGTGGAGATAATAGGGTTTCTCATTGTGAGATAATGAGTTTCACTACGGCTGATGGGTTGCAGGGAGAATTTGTCTCCTTCTCATGCAGACTAAGGAAATATGTATCCAGTTCGCTCCTTACACCATATAAATGTGGGAGGGAGCCTAAGACCTTGAATAGTCCCCCAATTTAAACTTTGAAAATCTAGTGCCAAAAGAGGGTGGCCAACACCCTAAATTGTCTGGGCTCTAGGAAACTCTGACTATTCTGAAAAACACCAAACTGTAGAAATCTAGGCAATGAACCACGGCGACCTTTTTCCTTGTATGATCTTCCTTTTTCAGGCAGCTTGGGGTGGAGGATTGCTGATGTCCCGGAAACACAAGTGGAAATTGAGCGGCGTGGAGAGGTACACACATTTTTTTTGTTCACAACATAAAGTGTGAAAGCTAAATGTGAAAAGCAAATTACACCCAATTTCCAAGAACTATTAGTGTATGGGTGAGCCATTCTGTGTGGTGCTGTGTGCCTTGCTTTGTGTTGTCATACATGTGTGACTATTGTGTGTAAACAACAAAAAGAAATCAAAGCCCGTAACAAGTGACCCAGGTGGACTGTCTCTCAAGCAGAGATTCCTAACTGGGGATTCTGACCCAACCGCCCAAATTGTTTAAAATTGCAGGCAGTCCACAGTTTTTTAGGGAGAAGATCTATAGCTTTTGTGTTCCATAAAGGATAATATCCAGTGCTTTAAAGAAACCAATAAATAATTCGACAAATCAAATAAACACCTTATAATTTATCAGTGTTGAAAGTTTAGGTTTGGGGTTTAACGTGACCAGTTTACATAAAGTGAAACATGCTTTCATTCCCGTGACTTTTTTCTACCATAGCTCTGATGGATGCTGCAAAACCCTTTATTCAGAGACTAAGCAGCCCATCATTGAGGAAAGCTGCAAACCACAAAGGAGGTAACATCTGATTAGCATAAAGCATATTCAGGTCCAAAGGAAAAAAGAAAAGAATTACAGAATGCAGAATTAGCCTCAGGATTTGGTTCTGGACCACGTGCAGAGGGAGCTCAGGGTTCCCCGTTCTCCCATCACAACATGGCAGGTCAACTGCCGTTGTGAGCTCTGACACTCCAGGCAGCTGAGAACGCTGGAATTCATCCGAGGTTGACAAATGCCCACCATGCCCTGCCAAGCAGCCAGATGCTGCCCAGGAAAGGCTTCCCACTGACTCTGCCCCTGGACAGCTTGGCACAATTTCAGGATGAGGATAGAGGCTGATGGCTCTGGGGAACATCTGTCAGCACTGGTCATGCAGAGCAGCCAGGCCAGAAGGAACGCACAGGGTGTGCCATGTGATGCCCAGGCCCACTCACGCACAGAGAACCTGTGAGGGTAGAGAGAGGGTGCGGGGTTACTGAGGCTGTCAGGGGTGCCCTGCCTAATTAGTGAAAAGGAGGCTGGAGACAGACCAGCTGAGGGCCCTGCCTGCAGGATTGCTGTCCCAGAGTCAGCTACCCATTGCTCTAATTGCAGGAACCCATGCAGGTGTGAGGAGATGAGGGCAGGTCTATCCCCTTCCCAGACCGAGCCAGTTTGAGTCTCTGCTTCTGGTCCTTCAGGCTTCTCACAGGCTGAATTCCTTTTTGTCATGACAATATACATGCAACCAGAAGCTTAAAGAGGAGCCGATGAGCTAAACAGGGAGAGACAATGAACAAAAGAGAACAATTTAGAAGGTGCCTATTCAGATGATCAGAACAGGAATTTAATTCACGTGGTTTTGAGAGAGGTGTCCTGTACACAGTACTTTCTCTTCTTTGAGTTGCTTTTTGAGTGACACAAAAGTGAGCGCCTGTTATTCTACCCTTAACGCCACCTGTGACTCCAAGTGCTGAAAGTCAGTCAGCCTCCTATGCTGATGATTATGTGAAAGCTCACTAAATTACCTCCCCGGAGCCCTGGAGAAAAACACACCCACATGCCTTTGTGCTAAAGACTATTATTTGAGAGCAAAGCTTAGAACATTCACCATGGCACATAGAGTCCTCTGTAATTGCCACAATCCTTGCAACTGTACTGTAACTAAATTTACTAACTGGAATAGCCAGATACAAAGTCCTAAAATCCAGGGACTGCTGGTGTTCTGCGTGGAGCAGAACCCCCATAGCTACCCACTTACCTGAGAGTATCCATCCATCTTGCTGACTTATCAGCAAAAGGCACACTTTCGTTGGTGAATATGGTTTTAGGGCCAGTGGAAACCCCTGGGCACAATGTGCATGGGCACAAGTTTAGTGCCTCATTTGGGGTATCCTGTTTTCCCCAAGCATTGGGACTCACACTAAAGTGGAAGAAATTCATAGTTGATTCTTGTCCCCGAATCCAGAGGTTCCCCAGGGATCCCAGGGATCCCAGAGTCACATCCTCATAACAAAATGGCACAAGGAGCCAGCCTGGCATTTCCTTTGAGAACCAACCAAATGCTCAGAAAGTGCCTTACGAAACCCGTCAGTGTCTAGATATGGTGTTGCTGACAGAGCATGCCAAGAGCCGTGATGCTGCAAAGTCTGTTTCGGTGTGTTATAAACTGACTCTTCTTTTTTATTTATTTATTTTTTCAATTACCATTGACATTCAATATTATATTAGTTTCAGGTGTACAGCATAGTGGTTAGACATTTACTTAACTTTTGAAGTAATCCCCGCCCCCCATAACTTATTACCACGACACCATACATAGTTTTTACAACATTATCGACCATATTCCCTTTACATCCCCAGGGCTGTTTTATAACTGCCGATTTGCACTTCTTAATCCCTTCCCGTTTCGCCAAGCTGACTCTTTCACCCTGCCTGCGGCAGGCTGCTGCTCACCCACGGTAATCCATTGCTGCAGTCCCCTCACAAGGCTTCCTGGCCCGCTGAAGCCTCTGCCACATGACCAGTTACTGCCCTCACTCCCACCCTGAGAGCCAGGGGTTCAGATATCCAAGCCAGTAGTTACTAAACCTCTTCCCTATGCAAACTGCAGCACGAGGCACCGCGAGGGCTCAGAGACAAATGTAACATGAAACCTGTCTTCAAGGGTCTTAGAATCTAGCAGGGAAGACTGATGATCAACATTGGGTTAAAATTCAAGGCAGAGGAAGTAAAGGCCCAAGAGACAGGCCAGCAGGCTGACTGGAGGAAATGGGGAAGGAGTGCTTCTTCCTTGGTAGGGCTGCTCTCGGAGGTCTTCATGGGGGCTGGGCATTGGAGCTTTCGCAGAAGGAAGTAGACATCAGGTGACGAGCAGGGACACAGAGGTTTGACATGGTCCTTGGAGAAAGTCCAGACGAGTTTGCTTGGAGGCAGAGATGGGGTCACGACAGACTAGGAAGCTAGTGGAGTGTCCACAGGTCCTGCCCAGTGGGTGTCAGTGGAAGGCCTGCCCGAAGAGTGGGGTCAGGATCAGCATCACCCCTGAGTGGACCATCACTGCCATTTGAGCCATTGTTACGCACGCACAGAGAGCATTGTGTTTCTTGGGGTGGGGAACAAGCTAGAAAGGCCTTCGTGTAGCAGCCAAACGGGGGGGTTTGAGGAGAGGAGCGATACGTAGTATCCCACCACCACTTTGGAAAGATAAGTCAGGGTTCAAGAGGAGTTGGAAGCCCAGGACTGAGCAGAAGCTGTGGGGCAAAGGTCCAGGTGTGGGAGGCAGTGGAGGTGAGAGAGGCTGGGGTGAGCTGGGAGAGAGGTGAGTGGGTGAACCCATGGAGGTGAGGAAACAGAACTACAAGGGGCAGGCACCGTCAGGAGAGGGAGAATAAGAGAATGAAACCAAAACAACACACGTTTGGGAACTGGATGCGTGGGGAGAAAATGGGGCAGGGAATTGAGGCACAAAAGAGAGGAGAAAGAATAGATCTGAAAGGATGAGGAGGGGCAAGCAAATGAGTTTATGTGGGGTCTGCTAAGGTTAAGGTGCAAATGAGGGCACAAGGCTGTGTCTGAAAACAGCCCTAGGGGACTCAGTTCTCTCTGACTTCAGGAAAATCACAGACACCACATGACTGAACCCCAGAGCAAAACATTTTGAAATGAACCCGAAGCTGTGTTGCATAAACTGCCGACATTTCTCAAATAAATTAAGGCCATGTCACTGAATCACTCTGCACAGCATTTTGCCATCTTTGTGAGACAGCCCTTCTGAGACAGAGAGGTGGGACAGTGACAGGTAGTTGTGGGCCCTGGCACTTTCTGGTCTAAAAAGACACAATGGCCACTGCATAGAAATAAACACATCCAGTCAGAGAAATGGAGAACAGCTGTTTTCTTCTCCATCCGTGTCGTTACTGACAAAGCTCAGTTTCGTCAGGGTTAGGTATGTAGCTGTAGAATATTATAGCATGGCAGTGTCTGTGTGCCCAATGTCACAAAGCTCATAAATGACATAGTTGAAATCAATGGTTAGAGCCAATCTTATGGTTAGAGCCACCCAAACTATTTACCATTATTCTGTTTACAGACAAGGAAATCTAGGCACAGAGAGGTTAAGTAACTTATTCAAGGTCACACAGCTAGGAAGTGATAGAACCTGGGTGTAAATACAGACTATCTAGCTCTTGAGCTCTCTTCCCTTAACCACCATTACGTACTGCTAAAAGCCCAAGTTTCTTGATTCTGGTCATTCTACAGAGTCATTCTACAGAGCAAGGAGATATTTTCTGGGAAGGAGCATTTCAGTCCCACAGTCATTATTCGTGAAGTCATTTAGTCCTTTTTGCAGGGTAGTAGCCATCTGGCCATAAAGTGTCTTTGCTTCTTTCCTCAATTCCAGTCCTAAGGTATCTGACAGCCAATGTAAGAGCCAAAGAAGGACCAGAAGAAGAGCCAGAATATTCATTGATTCAGATAAGATCCCCAGGCCAGTAAGTGTCCTCTGACTGGCGCCTGAACCCACTATTTATCAAGCAGATGAACGGGATCTTTCCCAGCTTCTCATTTCTTCCCGAGATTCTCACACCTCGGGTGCTGGGCGCAGGGCGAACCCGAGTGTGTTGTTCAGCCAGAGGAGAGGCAGCAGTCCACAGCAGCTGCCATGGACAGCACCCCTAGCTTCCTCCTCCTGGGAGTCTGTTTATACCAAGGTCACATTGCTGATTCTCATCTGCAAGCATCCCTCGGTCTCTGAGAAGACATGCACAGAGACTCGCCTGCCTGATACGCACGGAAAGTGAACAATGGGACGCACACAGGGACAGCTGCTTTCCCTGGGAACTGGAGGAGGACGGAGTTGGAGCAGTATATCCGGAGTGAGGGAGAGACAAATGAAGCCCAAGGAAACTACAGGAAAAGACTCTATCTGGGTCATAATGAATAAGAAAGATTTAGCCAGGTGAAGCAAAGGGAGGTGACATCCCGGATCAAAGAAATCACATTAAGAGACCCAGGAGTGTGAACATAGAATTCTCTGAGAGCAAAATAGTCTGGTGTGATGGAAATGGGTACAAGAAAGTGAAAGGACACAGGACGGAAGACATAGCCTGTGGTCCACCCATGTGGGCATCATACCCTACAGTTCGGAATTTTGACTGGAGGCGAAGGAAGTTGGTAATGATTCATAAAGAGGACAGGGCCATAAACAGAGCAGAAGGTAGCTAGGGTGCTGCGTGGAGGATGAAATGGCAACCAAGAGTCAGTTAAGACACGATTGCTGTATCCAGATTAAAGTAATAGTTATTATTGTTAAAGGAATCCGAATCAAAACTATGGTTTAGACTTTTCAAATACAATGAAACCCGAGTTAAGAATCACTAATATTGATGGGAGAGCGTTATATTTCTCAAGTGTGTTAAACCCCAATCGATAGAGCCATAGGTATTTCACCTGCAGTCTAAAAGGATAACTCTGGATTAGAGGAGATGGACAAGCTAGAAGCCATTAGGAAAGGGACATATTTGAAAAGTCTGGTAATCAGTTAAACTGGAAGAAGAAGCAGCTGGGTCTGGAAAAGAACAAACTACATCAGTGGAATGAGCTCTGAGCTTTGGGCCACTATGGTACTGTCAGCAGCAGGGACAGTGGGGACACACGCCAGGGCAGCTCCTTCATCTGCTTGGTGCTCTGTGCCTCGGACTCTGGCCTGGATGATCCCAGTCCCTCAAAGGGGCTCTTGCCAGCTTGGAAGCTGAGTTTCACCTGCTGTTTCTGTAGACAACAAAAAGGTTGTAGACTTAAGAGTTCACTTATCATTTTGCAAATTTGTGTTCTCTGAAGTCTGAAAAACAGCACCAAGAAGCCTGGAGCTCTGTCACCCATGCACAGGGCCTCTGTAGTCTGAGCCTGTCATTGGTGCCACGCTTAACACGATTTGTTTCCTTTAGGGCCAATTCTGTGACATGGAATCCACACAAGATGATGGGAGTCCCTTTGCAGTGCTCCGCTCTCCTGGTTAGGGAAGAGGTACGTCTTTCCTGGCTGGTGGCCCAGCCCATCCGTGGGATTAGATAGAGTGAATGTGTGTAGTGACAGAATCAGAATACAAGATGATTTGACAGCCTGGACCAGTGGGCCACATCCTACAAGGAGAAAATGTTAATGAAGATAATTGTAAGGTCCTGCTCTTATGTACTGGGATAGGATCGCTCTCATTGGACTAGATGAGACAGGCGTGCTTCACACATGGCTCAGTTGTTGTACATGTGAACTCAAGCATAGGATGTTAGGTCAGAACTGTGGGGTCAGCAATGTGGAAGGAAAAAATTACCATTCACGAAACATTAATGAGATAAAAGAGTGGATGATGATGGAGATGGTGGTTCTTTCTCCACTGTCCTCTGGTTAAACCAACACCTGGAGTGGTTTGCTTACCTTGGCACCAAATGGTGTACGAGACTCCATTGAGCTAGAGCTCCAGCAGTTGAGAGCACTTGAAAAACATGTAAGAGAGGTGGTTGAAAACACAAAGGATGTTTAATCTAAAAGAAAAAGAAAATAAACAAAGAAACAAAGGGCTGAGAGGATAGCAGCCTTCACAGTTTAAATAATTCTCAAGTGGAAGAGATTCATTTTTTTCTTGAGTCTTCAGGAAACTAGGTTAGTAACACTGGGTGGTACAGATTTGATGGCAAAATTAGAATACCCCATGGTTTTAGGTCTGACTTGGGGTCAATAAAAGGAACACTTTTCTAAAAATTAAGCTGCCCAACAGGTAATGCATGCTTTTTGTGGGGATATGTTCATCACCAGCGGAGGTGATTGGATGGAGATTGGACAATAACTTATTAGTAAGAGGATAGAAAGGATTCCTTCATTGGGAAGGAATAGATTAATAGTTCTAGGATCTCTTCCAAATCCTAGAGTCTATGATGCACTGACAACATTTCCCTCAGTGGGATCCAAGGAATAATGCTATTCTAGAAGATTGTACTGTGTATTCTGTGATAAGAGAGTATACAGTTTATAAAAAGCTATGGATACATTGAATTAAAGAGTTAAAAACAAGTTTCATTATTGTAGAACATATCAGAGCCTTTAATATGCTAATACATATTGCAAATATCTAAAAAGAAGGGATTTATAACACAGAATTTCCTAAGTTTATTTGACCATTGGAATCTCTTTCACAGCAACTATTTTACAGCACAGCAACTATTCATGTGTTTAAAATAGTTTGGGACATAACCGTTTATAACTTTTTTATGACTCAGAACCAAAATATTATCTCATCCAGGCCCTTTATGTGGAAAACACTGTCACTTTTTCTTATCCTTTTGTACATGGAGACTGGTACAGCCCAACCTTTTAGAGGTCATGTGCTTTGAATGCTTTTTCCTATCCCAGTAGGAGCTGGTCCAATCTGTCACTATTCCACACTGTCTGGGGTGGCCTCCCTTAGGATTGATGGCACCTGTTTGCAAGCTGGCATGTCTGTGGGAAGACTGGCGCCAAGTTTCTGTGACCATGAAACAATATAAAAGCACCTATTACAATTTTCAACTTTATTGGTCTTCGAGTAAATTTTCAAATTCTATGTCTTTCGATTGCCCTATTACAATTATATTGTATAATTTCTCTTGCTCTGAAAAACTAATTTAATGAATTCCACTGAATGTGAAGCCTAAACTACAAAGTTGAGCCCAGTTCTGTTGTTTACCCATCTGGGCACTCCATCTTTCAGGACCTGGTGAAAATTAACTAAAATTTTTAATGCAACTAAGCATTGAATTTTGTTTTGGTTTGGATACTTTTTTTAAAAGGGTTATCACTGCTAACTTTAACTACATGATCACATGTGAGTCTTTTCTTGTCATGAGTCACAAGACCAAAAAAATGGCAAAGCTTCTATCAAATCACAATTACACTGTAGATAATGAAAGAGTCAAAGGATCCCTGTGGTTCATGACAAATTGAAACATGGTGGGGTTTCCAGTGAGGAGACTGGCAGTGCTGTTTTAGTCCGAGAGCATGATTCATTCACTGTCCTTGGGAATAGTTCAATCACTTTGCCACCCATTTTCCATAGCAAGCTTACGGTGCCCTGGAAAATTAATGGTCATTGACAATAAAACTATCCACTGTAACTACCATAACCAACTGAGTGTGAAAACATGGTACTGACACTCTAACCACTCTTGAGAGAGGAACATGACATTTGAAAGATTGTTTATTTAAGATCTCTCAGAGTAACAATATCTTTATTTTTTTAGATGTCAGCATATGAAAATGATAGTAATGAACTATCTTAAAAGCTATGATTTCCAAAGAGAACTCAAATCTTAGCAGCTAAAGGATAAAGTACTTGGACTACATATCAGTGAAGCACTATAAGAATCACACTAATAATATTTTACAGAACAAAAAGTTTCCAAAATATTTTAATTGCAACAAAAGCCAGAACATCAGGATGTTCTCCCAAAGAATGAACAATACACTCTGATTGTGTGGGTTTTTTTAAATAAATGCCTTCTCTGATTCATTTATCCCACAGAGTTGACCTGTCATAGCAGCCCATCCTGTCCAGATGTTGGCCCCGTTTTTTTTTCTCATTTGATTCTTCCTGTTTTCTTTCTCCAGAATATTCAATGTCTCTTTCTCTTATGATTTCTTACTAATTTCTATCACAATGTGAATCTAATAGAACATCTGAGAAAGCCAGTGACTTCCTAAGTTTTCTCTTCTCTTCTAGGGATTAATGCAGAGTTGCAACCAAATGCACGCCTCCTACCTCTTCCAGCAAGATAAACACTACGACTTGTCCTACGACACTGGAGACAAGGCCTTGCAGTGTGGGCGCCATGTTGATGTTTTCAAGTTATGGCTAATGTGGAGAGCAAAGGTGAGCACGTGTGTACCAGCTGACTGTCAACTAAAAACACAAGCTATACCTGGTGAACCTTAGTGTGACATGTGAAAACTTGATTTCCAAATTGAAAATTCTCCCAAATGAAGTTTCTTTAATCCTATATCTAGATACCTGCATTCTATCTATGATAAGAATATAATCAAACTCATGGTATATTTTTAAAACCGTTTGAGAGCACAACCATAATTCGTACTTTTGATTGATTGATTTATATACTAAAACCCATGTTTTGTTTTGTTTTTTGCCTTTTATGCCAAATGGCTCTGAATGCTTACTCATCTAGCAAACAAATTCGTGTGGCTTTCTACAGCAGAACATCTGGTGTTTCCATGGTATTGTATTGTTTTTACCCAGTGATTGATAACTTGGGCAGGTTAATGCAATCTAAAAACATATGTTTGGAGAACAAAAAGAAAAAGTGGAGAACTCCTCAGGATAGCTTTTTTGACATTTTAAAGGGGTAACCCGTAGTTATAAAGCTTAAAAAAAAAAAAAAACTCCATCAGTACCTAGTGACCTTCTTTTGTACAGTTTCTCTACGAGCCTCAGGATTGAACTATAGATGATCATTCCTCTCTCAGAAATGAAAACTCTATAAGTAATGGTGTGCGGTACGGCTGGACCTATTTGTAGCCTTCAAAGAGCACAAGTGTATATTTCAATGTAAGCAGGCTGGAAAGGTTGAAGATTTTATTTTTAATTTTGACTAGATTTCTGACTTTAATGTCACAAATCCCCACCAGGTTTCATTTATCTCCCATAGGAGGCAATGGCCAGAGCCAGCTAGACATGCTAGAAAAACCCAGCTGCTAAAAAAAAAAAAAAAAAAAAAAACCTGCTAAAAGCACAGGAGTGAAGCTTGACAAAGGAAATGAGAAAGGGAGAGATTAGAAGGAAGTTGTCATGCCCCAACATCCTGTGTGTGGGGGAAGTGTCCCCCAAATTTGGCTCCAAGCTTTCTAAGTAGCTTACACAAAGATGTGGCAGATTCAATCCCATAGGAACAAGCAAATAACTTCGTCAGCAGGAGTGAGGCATGCCAGCATGAGACCACAGAATGAATTGTTTCTCACGTGTGTGTAAAGAGGTATGAACAACCTCCACAGCCACAAGCTCCAAATGCTGTTGTTTATAAAATTTTTCAAAGTAAATGGAATTGCCTTAAGCAGTTTAGAGAGGGGATTGGCTAACAAGAAAAGAAGGGGTCTTGGAGTGACCCATGCCGTCCACAATGATTTTATGGAATCTTCTTTCAATCCATTCTGGAAAAAAGGCAGGCTAAATAGAAAAGATGATCTTGCTTCATGCAGAAATAAATCTCAGATGGTCTCTGGGGATGGCAAGCCTCCATAATATTATTTACCCTAGCTGAATTTTCTCTAAGTGTTGCTAAGTATTGAACAGCTACCTGGAGAGAGGGCTTAGGTAAGTTGTTCCCCTTAAAAGTGCTGTGATGTGTGGGCTCCCATCCCTTGAGCTGGGCAGGGGACCTCTTCCTCCTTTAAAAGTTGAAAGGACACGTACCTGGTCCCCACCACCCAAGATGAGACTCATTCTGTTGGCAATGATACTTTCATTTGGAAAAAGATAAATAAATCAAGAATATGAATTATTGGTGTACTCTCAAGCAGTTTTAAAAGGAGTAGAGTTTTATTTCATTACTTGGTAAGAATTACAAAATGTCAGATAGTAAATTGAGGAAAGCTTGATCTCTAAATATTGTTCAGTATCATCTTTTTTGTCTCTTTTTCCTGTGGTGTTTTTATTAAGGTGATGTGCCACTAGCTATGTTTACACAAAAATGTTCCTCTCATGTTTCATCAGTTCCTGCTGCTCCTTCTCCGTCTGCAGGCTCCTCACCAGCATGGTGCAGCTGGTTGGTTCTTAGAGAAATAACCTAGAGGATATCAGGTGTGAATTAAACAGCAGGACCAAATGAGGTCTGAAATAAAGGCAAAGGATCCAGTTTCTAAAGTATTGAAATAAAAGCACCAGGAGAGGGGATAAAAAGAGAAAAAAGAAGCATCGCAACAACTGCATGACCTGTGGACATATGTTCTCTTAATTCTTTATGCAAAACCTTAAGTAGCTAGACCTCTACACAGCAAAAACTCCCATTTGGCTTTCAACTTAAAGCTGTATTTTTTGCAAAATGAGATGATAATAATTGTTAAAGCAATAAGCTCAGTCCTACACTCTGGATCAGAAGTGAGGATAATTAACTTCTCACCTCATAAGCTCTCTAGTAATGCCAGCCAGGGAAGGAGAAGTCACCTGTCCCAAGAAGAACCATGAAAGAGTTGGCCGTGATGTGCGCTCTTGCACGTCCTCAGTAATGAACAAACCAGGTGAAAAATTGGTAATGAGGAGGAGGAGGAGCCTCGCATTAATCAGTAAACCCTCTGTTCCCTCACCTGCCTGGAGAATACAATGTTCGAGGGAATCCACATTTTCTCCTTAGTAAGATAAACCACATATAAAACAGTAACCTAAATAAGAGTTACTATTCCTTACTCTGTAATGACTAATGGAATTAAATGCACTGATGATGACCATCATATTAAATCCAGGATAGCTTCATTATAGCAAATTTATGCAAAAAACAAACAAAAAAAACCAAAAAACAAAAAAATGAGCCTCCTGATGGGAGGCGTTCTAGATGGTTTTACAATATGCCATCCTGTTCTCAGCACCAGCACTGACTGTGTCTGCCCTCAGCTCCGTTCTTATTGGGTAGAACTTTCATTTTGTCTGCATTTTATTAGCGCATTCTAGAGCTTGATGATTATTTTCCATCTTGACAGGTTTCCTCGATGGTAAAAACTTGGTGGTAGAAAGAAAAAATACCTTAAAATTAGTCCCCCTTTTTCAGGACTGCAGGGGTGGCTTAATATGTATCTAAGGAGTTTTCACAGTAAATCTCTGTTTTTATCTTACAAACTGGCAGCTTTCCTTTTAGTTTTCTGTGATTAGCTTCCCTACTTTAAACGTAGGTAACAGAGGAACTGGGAGAGGGAAAAAAAATAAAAGGAGAAAACTATTAAAGAGAAATTGACGTCTGGAACCCTTTGCTGAGTGACTGAATGTTCACTTTCTCTCTAAAATATTAATTTTAACAAGTAGATATTGAGCAGCTGAATGAGATAAAGAGTGTATAAT
The DNA here is from genome assembly GCF_964194185.1 of Rhinolophus hipposideros. Classification (NCBI taxonomy): domain Eukaryota; kingdom Metazoa; phylum Chordata; class Mammalia; order Chiroptera; family Rhinolophidae; genus Rhinolophus; species Rhinolophus hipposideros. The sequence goes on along the minus strand of NC_138047.1, from coordinate 11,413,378 downwards.
TTTCCAGACGGGATAAGCTAAATGCACAGATAACCATCACATGAGACAGAATATGAATGGTCATAAAAGAAACACAGACATACCTCTAGAAGTTAAAGGACGGAGAGTTCATTCCCAGTGTGAGAGTCAGGAATGATTTATCGAGAGGTGACCTTCAAGATGGATCTTGGACAAGATAGGTAGAATAGTAAGATACGACCCAGCAGAGCTGGGAGAAGGACATCCCAGAAAGAAGGTCTAGCAGGGGCTAACGTGCATCTTCTGAGTCTAGTGAAGAGTTTAAGTTGACAGGAGGGTAATCAGGGAGCTATTGTCCAGATGATGGCGGTCAAAAATGGAGCTAGCAGCCAAGGATTCAGTCATTATTTCAGACGTGGCATCTCCGAGACCTGCCAGCACTAGATGAGGGTTTTAAGAAGCAGAGAAGAACCACGAGCAGCATTTAAGATATCAGGCCCTGAGAAAACACAGAGGCCATAGCTGAACAATGGGAAACCGTGAGATCACTGAAGAAGATAACACAGTGTTCATCTTCCTGAAACTCTGATTTAGGAGTCTGGGGTGGGCCTGAGAATCTACATTTTTTAACACAAGTCATCTGGGTCTGATACAGATGGCCCCTCAGAACGTTCTTTGTAAAAACACTGCCCCAGTGATTAAAAGTTGTACTTCCATTCATTCATCCATTCATGAGCACCTAATATGTGTCTGGCACTGCAGGGCTGAGTGATACAGCAGTGAATAAAAGAAATAACAGTGAACTCCCTTGTGGAGTAGTCATTTCAGTCAGGTCAGTCTAAACAAACCCTAAGTGTGTGGGTGATGCCAGAGAAAATAAAGCCATATTTCGCCACCCTCCCCCCCAAGTTCCTTCAGCATAACCCTGATGCTGGGGTCCAGTCTTTGCCTTAGAAACACCCATCTGAGCCTTCAGCGTCCTTCCCAGCAACTTGAGTCACAGTGATGGGACGTCTAAGAAAAAATGACATGTGCCTTAGTCATTCTCACAATAGGAGCTGTTTGACATTTTATAGTTACTCAGCAAGAATTTGGTGAATAAATGAGTTTTAGACAGTCTCCTAAAAGGCTTCAAAACCTTGAAAATAAAATGTAGATCTTATTTCCATCGATATCCAACATGAAGGGAAGGGCCCCAGGCTTCAAAGGGCACACTGGATTTTCCGAAGTCACTCCCCTCATACCTCCTTACCCTCAAGGATGGTCAGATTCCTCCCAATCATCTTCAGAGTGAAGTCCTGGAGGAGCGAAGGCCAGATGACTGCCACTTTTGTCTCTGGTAATCCCACTCCCTTTGCAATACAATCAAACTCGTTTTCAGAGCATTCATTTTACCTTACGATTTCTCTGTATGGGAAACCAAATACATACCATTCTTCCCACGTGACCAGAGAGATTCGCCAAGGTCTTACACTGGATAGGGTCAGACTCATGCTGATCCAGGCCATATCCTGCATCAGGTATGTGCAAATTTAGATCCAGCTCTAGACTGGCCCAAAGAATCCAGTTTGGAGAGCAGTTGACCTCCCTGCCTCCTACCTAGCATCCATCCCAAGTGGACCTAAACTTCCAAATCAGTCCAAACCAATGCTAATTTCCTGGGCACACACAGACTCATGGAGCACATGGCGTAGGTGCTGGCCTGAGCCTTTAGGCCTCAGCTAAATGATAAAGTACTTGGACTAAATATCAGGTCCATCAGGAACCAGCCAGCCTCCTTGAACCAATCAGGTAGGGCAGTACTCTCCAAAGAAATAGGTTTCTGGACCCATCAGATTTCTGTGATGGAGCTTGTCCTGAAGCATGCATCAGGTGTTAAATATCTCTGGCCAAACTGGATCCCTCTTTTAGCCGAGATCACCAGACTGCGTATAAACTGGAAAGTGGGCCCATCTTATCTCCATTACAATGGCTCCCTCTAGTTTCCAAGTTGGATTAGTCAGTGGCAGGCCAGTTCTAAGAGCTCCTGGGATGAGCATTAGCTATTTTCCCAAGTTTTCCATTAGCATTCCACAAACACTGAAGGAGTTAGGAAAAGTAAGTCCCTGCTGTGTCCTGATGTCAGTTAAAGAGCTCCAGTCCAAGTCTGTGGTGTTGTTTTTCCTAAGTCCAGACCCTGGGCTTCCAGAGCTGGAAGCTAAAAGACCTCTGTGATGATATTTTCCCCTTACACACACGAGTCATTTATTCCCCAGAGGAGAAATCTAATGAGCTTTGCAGAACTACAAGCTAACAAAACATTTGTGTGCCCCTTAAGAGTCATTCATTTATCCAGGTGTTCAACAAATACTCATTGAGCACCTACCCCGTATATTCTATAATGCGGGTATGTTGGTGAACAAAAGTCGAGTCTGGAAATGGCAAATGTATATGATGGGCAGGGGCTAAGCAAGCACCCTGGCGGGTCCCTGATGATGATGCTTATAACAGGAAGAGAATAGCCCAGGCTTCTTGTCGTTAATGACTTCCATAATTAGCCCCTATAAATGGCAGACACTAATTTTCAATTTTCCCCGGGAGTAATCAAAATAATTGCCTGGAGAACGGAGGCTCAGAAGAAAAGAAGTCACTATGGAGGGCAGTAATGACAGCCTTGAAAGGGAACAAAAACACCTGAAGGCGAGAACATCAAAGGAGAAATAATTGCCAGAAAAGCCTCTAGAAACACTGTCTTATGTACAGAAAGTGCTGGAGCAGAGCTGAGAAGTGGCAAAAAAAACCATTCGTCCGGAGGGCTCTCACGTCTCAGCCTGAGTGCTAACCAACCTTTCTCAGCTTGCCTGATTGTCTTTTTTTTTCTCTTACTTAGGGGACTACTGGGTTTGAAGCACATATTGACAAGTGTTTAGAACTGGCAGAGTATTTATACAATATCATAAAAAACCGAGAAGGATATGAAATGGTGTTTGATGGAAAGGTATGTCTTCTGATTTCTATGATCCCAAAATGTTTAGTCAATTGCAATTCTTATCCCTGATATTTTTGATGTCAATAACGTACTGTCCATGTAAGTGGGACCATTACAAAGGAGAAGCAGGGATGCCAGGGTAGTTATTCTGAGCCAAAGTAAAAATCAGAAAAACAAAAAACAACTACATAATGTTGTGAAAGTCAGGCATTCCAAAGGTGATTATGGATTTTAAAATAGGAATTGTATTCAGAAGCTGCAGAATAAATGGATTAGAAATGTCCTTGAAATTTTCAAACTTGCCAGTTTGGGCTGAGTGTGAATGTCACTTTTCCTCTTTGTAGCCTCAGCACACAAATGTCTGCTTCTGGTACGTTCCTCCGAGTTTGCGTGTCCTGGAGGACAATGAAGAGAGAATGAACCGCCTCTCAAAGGTAAGTGACACGAGCTCCTCTGTTATGGATGTTGGTGAGTACATTGGGCCTTTTACAGGCATGTCATCTTTATAATGTATTCATAGATCTTTAGGAGAAGTTTGTCTTAGACCTTGGTGCATGAACACACTCCCCTCTGTGGGCTCCTGGAGAGACAGGACCTAGAAAATTGGTATAGCCAGACTTTTAACAACTGTGCTTGCTCCTGTTTTCTGAGAGTGAGTTTAGGATGTCTTACAATAAACAATTAGATGGTAACCTGTACTGGCATTCCCAACACAGCAAGAATCCTTGCTGGCATTGACTGACCTGCCAAACAAAACTGGTGCTCAGTTACATGCACGGAAGAGACTTTGGGCACCAGGAATGAGGAGAAAATAAAGTTGCTGCTGACCCTCTTGAGAGGTCAAGGTCAAGGCTGCCCTATGGGGTCTTTAGAGCTGTGGTGACTCTCAGAAGGAAACAGGGCCGGGAGCAGTAGTAATAACAGCCACTTTTTAGAGTGTGTTGTGTCCCGGGCTCAACTTTGATCTAGCATCACATCGCTGAACTCTCACAGCCACCTCCTGTGGGAAGCACTGTCGTCTCTCCATTCTGCTGATAAGAAAACTGAAGCACAGAAAAAAAAAAAAAAGTCACCTCAAAATCACACTTAAAGTCTGACCCCAGAGCTGGAGATCATGCACAGTAAATTCTACCATGGCCAGTAAGACCCCCTTTCTTTTATCCTCTCCTGCTCCCATTCTTGCACACAAGTGAAATTTGGTTTACGATGCACACCAAAGCGAGCCTTGAAGGGAGGTAAATGCAGGGGCCCATTTCCCACAGTGTTGGAGGAACGGGAAACTAGGGATGGTCGTGTGTATTGGATCTCAGAGGACTGGTTGGTTGGCTGCTTGGCTGATTGACTGGCTGGTTTTCTATTTTCCACAAAGGAGAGGCCCACCTCCAGTCACTGCCCAAAGCAGGGAAGGCCCTCTCCTCCACTGCTAAGGAGCCTCGGTTGCCTCACTGACCTTCCGGAATACTTTATTTCCTTCAAGGATAAATGAAGAATAGGAGTTTGTGTGGGTTTAAAACCTCCAAAAAAGCTTATAAATTGTAACCTGCCCTTAAAGACTCAGAATCAAACTTATACATAGTTCAGATATTTAAATCAAGTCTCCTAATAAGAGAATTGATTCACATTCCTGGCTACCCATCAGAGTTGTCCCAAAGCTTTATAAAAAAATACTGGTGACCAGATCTTATCCCAAGATTCTGAGCCAATTGTTTTTGGATGGGTTTGGGAATGGTTCTAAAAGTTCTCCAGGTGATTCCAATGTGTCACCCAGTTTAAGAGCCAGTGACCCAGAGGAACAATGGAAGAAAGCTTCTAGAACAGGTATCCCTGGGTGAATGCAGCTGGAATGGAGGGATCATGGTCATGTTTGCAATTTTAGGGAAGTTGGTTCATTCCAGGAAATCGAGCCCATGGACAGAAAGGGGGTAAAGATGGGAGTCACATTGGAGAGCTTGATAGGTGCAGGCACAAAAAAGGCATGCTGTCATTTAAGAGGAAATAATTCTTTTTTTTTTTCCTGGAAGTTTTACGGTGGCTTCTCCATAGTGTATAGTACCTTAACAGTGACTAATCTGATTTAACAAGTTAGTTAGAAATTAGATGTTTCCATTCTTACTGACTTTCACTTCTTTAATGAACCCACTGACCACACAAAGAATACATGGAGTAGTTTGGCTGTTTTCATTTGTTGAATTGATTCATTATAGCTGGGCTGAGAGATTGAGCAAGATATGAACACAGAACAGAAACGTTTTCATTTTTCATCATTTTCTGAGCAAAAGTTATCTCTGAGTTTCCCCCATTCGAATACAACTGTCTTCAAATGTCTCTTAGATTTTAGCACATCACATAAGTTGTGATGGGGATGGAGGTTATTTCTTGGGGACAGCCATTAAAATGTTAGTAAACTGTTTTTATACTTTTGGTAGTTAAAATTTGAAAGTTTCTGGGGATTGCAAAATGAATTCTCTTAATTTTTCCCTCTCCTGTGACTCAGTTTTCCTGATTGTAGTAGAGAGAATTCATCGATTCAGAATTGGAAATCAAAATAGAACCACATAAAATATCACCATTAACTTTTGTTTATTTATGTCAATAATTTTTTAGAGTTTCAGGAAAGTTTCTTATTAAGTATGAAGCCCCTGAAATATGTGTCCAGAGACTAGTAAAATCTACACACACACACAAACACACACACACGTAATCTTGGAGAGAAAAGAACTGAGGTGAAATAAATCATCTGTACTGTCCAATATGGTAGTAATAGCTACATGTGGCTATTTAGATTTAAATCAATTAAAATAACTTCAACTAGAAATTCACTTCTTCAGTCACACTAGCCACATGTCAAGGTGCTCAACTTGTGACTAGCAGTTATTATTAATATCTTAGATAAAGCAGATAGAGAGTATCTCCATCGTTAGGTAAAGTTCTCTTAGGCAGTGCTGATATAGACCCCAAATTCCGGGATGTGTGGTGTGTGGCCAACAGGAGAATTGAGTTAAATTACTTGGCTTAGCATACAATGGGCTCTCAAAAGTGTTTGTTGAGCTAAAGTGACTTTTGCATCTTCCAGAATAGGGAAAGAAAACAACATTCAGGAAAAGTACTAGTGAATTTAGGCTTTTTCCCAGTGCACATGCTGGCTTGGTGGTAGCTATCTAGGTAATAACTGGTTTTTACTAAAACAAGCATAGTCACAGCTTCACGAGGAAGGTAAAGATGAGAATCTGCTTCGTGCATTCCCTGCTGCCCAGTGAGGACTGTGAGTCTGCTGATGGCACATTGTCACTGAGGCAACGTGGACCTGAGGGCCTGGCATGCTGTGGGGACATGAGCACGTGCCTTAGATACAGGCAAAGGACAGCAGGCAGACTCAAGACAGATGCTTATCAGACAAGAATCCACAGGCGGTATATGGAGCACCTCTTGTATTTTTGGCTCTTCTTTATCATCATCTCCTTATGTTTTAATTTTCATTATATTGGATCATTATCTGCATCTCTTCTATCAGCTTTTGTAGTCCTATAGTGATGGATGGACTTTCAAAAAGTCAACTACAGATTTACAAGTAAGTTGGTAAGGAAGTAGCTTGGCCTCATATTTAAGGAGATTCATTTTACTACATGTAATGGGAAATTTAATAGGTACGATTTTAACATTATAAAATGTCTTATTTATGGTTATTCTTATTTATTTTTTAAGATTTCACTCATGTCTCCAAGATTTAAAAACAAAAAGTCTGTGTAATACATAGTAAAAAATACATTTCTGTGACAGCTTGTAAGATTGTTTCATGATGCTTCAATCTGAGCTCTCTTTGGAGGGGAAATAAATGTGGATTCAAATTATGAAAGAGTTCCCTGGTTATTATTTTCTTAAGGACTGAAAAAAACTGATGGCACAAGGGAGAAAATGATACCCTAAAACTCCTAAGGCCGTCCCAAAGAGCTCTTACTGATTAGGCCCTTAGTGAATTCTTCAACATGGAGCTTTTCTCTCTGTTCCCTTGACTTTGTTTATTCAGCAAAACCAAGAATGTGACAACAACATCAAAAAAAAAGTCTAGAAATAAGTGAAAACTATATATATTCATCAGAATAGTCAGAATTTTATTTTCCTTCTTAACTTGCCATTAGTGATTACGTAATGAAGTAGACATTCCACGTTCCTGCTAATTTTAGTTCATCAGCATTTTCTGGAAGCCAAAGGTCATATGTATTTAGACAGCTCTGATTTCTGCCGACCCAGTCAGTTTCACAAACTGTGGGGATTCAATCTTGCTTTATACCAAAATCTGTTTGGGACAATGGTTATTACCATTAATCTCTTGACATTTGTTTTGCATTTATCTGGAAAGTTAGAGGTGGTTGTCCTTAATAATTAGGGACATTCATATGTGTTTTTTCTCCTATTGCCCATGAAAACTAAATCAGAGTTTAATTCACTGCATAAAAACATATCATTGTTTTTATCAGTTCTAAAGAGGAACCATGATTTATTGCACAAATAAAACTAAGGAACTGTTATATGATTCTTTTCCCCTTAAATTCCTGCAGACACATGAATTTGGAATTCCTCTTCTAACTTGAAATATGTCTTCCCAGGAACACATTGACTTGCCATGGCTTCCACCACAAAGTGATAAATTTGATGTCTTTAAGATAGAATATTCTAGTAGATCCATTTCAGAACTTAATCCCAAACGTGAGATCTTTAAGTTCTTTTTCATATTTATTCCCTGGGATGAGCCTGGTGTTCTGCCTACATCCTTAATCCTTTGGGTGAAAGAAGGACCGGCCTAGCAGAAACATCCCTCTTTATATTATCTCTCCGTGGAATAGGGAAGGGACTGGAGAATTTGTTAATCTAGAATCAGAAAATCTCAGCGCTGGAACCACTGTCCACATTTTCAGACAAAGAAATTAGGTTCAGGATGTGAAGCCAAAGTGAAATGAAGGTGAAGGCAAAGTCTGTCCTTGGCTTTGGCTTTGATAATGAAGGACAGCAGAGTCTGCCACCCCAAAATAGGCTTTTTGGGATATAGATTATTTTAAGCTAGTTGTTAAGGAACAAAAGACTCAGAAACAACCTCTGACCCTTCCCCTTTATCTGTTTAAATGAACTTAGATAGAGGACCTGCTACAGGAAGGCAGTTACCATCACAGATGACTATAGTTTAATATGAATGAGGTGTGATAAACAGAGAGAAACTGAGCAAGGCCTATCTGTTCTAAGTCCTCTCTGTGTCCCATTGTTAAAGAAGGCCCAAGAACATTTATTTACCAAACATTTGCTTTTCCATCTCTATGTGAATTACCTTCCTGCCTTGTGAAGTCCCAAACCACAACCTCCCCTTTGCCTCAGCTCCTGAATGGCATATAAACCTCAGCTGCCCGATACCTCCTTGGATCTCATTATAGCACCCCCAAATGTGCATCTGTAAAATAAACTTGGGACATTTCCTCCGGTTAACCTGTCTCTGTTAAATTTGATTATTAGCCCAGCTAGAAGAACTGAGAAGGTGGGAGGAAAGTTATTTTTTGTGTCCCCACAGTTTCTAACAAATCACTGGGCCTGATGGAAACTGTGTTGATGCTGTGTGAGTACTTTGAAGAAGAAAACCTCGTTATAAACCAATGATTATTTAAGTGTTGGTATTAAACAGTGACATGTTCATAATAGCATTCTGTTGGAATCTAACTATCCTTCATTTAAGATGGATCCAACTGTGATGTAAGGCCTGGTCCCCATTTTGAACTGAATTGCTGACTGTATGTCCAAACTGAGTCTGAAACATTCCTGATGTCTACCATTCCTCGTTACATATTTGCAACAATGAACTTAAAAGGTCAAACGTTATATTTACAAATTCCAATGGTAAAATATATGGACAGATCGCACATACAACAAGACATAATCTAAATGTATGCCTTTATAGTTAATAAGGATGCAGGGACCCCTCAATAGGCACCCAGCACCACTAGCAAACGAAAGAAGTGGAATTCTGTGCCTGCCCTCCAAGAGCTTAGGGTTGAAATACAGAGATAAACTGTATTTTGTCATAAGTAAGAGGACATAATCTGTGGGTAAAAATCATCTATTTACAACTTAAAAGAGAAAAGATGCTAGTGGACTAGAAATCAGGAAGGGCTGCGTAGCAGCTATAGAACTGTGGTAGAGGTTTGGAATGTGTGTATTGGATGTGAACTGGAAGAGAAAAGGGATTGTAAGCAAAGAGAACAAGTGTGATGTGGTAAGACGGAAGGCAAGTGTGAAGGGATAAAATTATGGGTGGTACATTCAAGGGATATTAAATAAATAGATCTTGTCCCACTGGAAGGTTTATTTCAGTGAACACTGGAAGATGAGTCCTCAGAGCTGGGTGACAAAGAGTTGAGTGAAAGAGTTTGACCCTGATTTCATAGACAACAGAGGATGGCTGGTGCTGTAGTCATTCAGTCTGGCATACATGTGGTAAAATCTTGTCTGTGATCCACGTATGTAAGTCCTGTGGGTTCAGCATTTTTCTCAGCTGATTCTTCACCATTATTAAGAAACATATTTCAAAATACCTTATAAACTGAGGTAATGCAAAAGGAGAATGAAAAGAATCTAGAAAGCTTTAGGGTCTCAAAAAATTGCTTTAGGGTCTCAAAAGTCTGCTTATTTTTATACTTCACTTGATATCGAGGCTTACCTGTTGGAAGCCATTTTCTGAACTATGTTTTATTTCCAATGTTTTCACATTTACTGAGGGAAAAAGAATACTCTGCTTTAAATGTTGTACTGCTAAACTCTTTTAGCCTTGGACCAACACCAGATTCTTCCCATTCTCCCAAAACATTAACTAAAAAGTCAACAAAAAGGTCGCAAGCCCCTGATAGCCTACCATTTACTATTCTTCGTATCACATTTAAGATATTAGTATTGAACTGCTCCAGTCCTCCAATCCCAGGAAAACTTGGAGGCAATTCTTTCGAGGAAAAACAAATATGATTCTAATGTTTAGTTAAAAATGAAAAATGCTGCTTGATAGCAGGTTCTTGGTCTAAGGGAAGAGTCCCCAGGAGAAACAGTCACCGTTTTGAACTGTTCTCTCCCACAGGTGGCTCCAGTGATTAAAGCCAGAATGATGGAGTACGGGACCACAATGGTCAGCTACCAGCCCTTGGGAGATAAGGTCAATTTCTTCCGCATGGTCATCTCAAATCCCGCAGCAACTCACCAAGACATTGACTTCCTGATTGAAGAAATAGAACGCCTTGGACAGGATTTATAATAACCTAGCTCACTAAGCTGTTTCGGTTCTCTAGGTAGACAATTAAGTTGTCACAAACTGTGTGAATGTATTTGTAGTTTGTTCCAAAGTAAATCTATTTCTATATTGTGGTGTCAAAGTAGAGTACAGTTTAAAAATCAAAAAAAAACATTGCTCCTTTTAAAATTCCTTTCTTAAGTTTAGAATACCTCTCTAATAATTAGCGACAAGAGGCTGTGTTCTAATCAATAAGGAAAAGCTTAAAATTGTTATAAATTCTTCTCTTCCTTTTAATATAGTGTGCAAATCAAATTTTCTTTTCACTTCAGAATAGTAGGATTGAATAGTGCCAAATTGCCCCTGAATCATAAAAGGTTCTTTGGGGTGCAGTGAAAAGGATAAAGTAAATATAAAATATATGTTGACAATAAAAACTCTTGCCTTTTTCATAGTGTTAGAAAAAAATTTCTAATTTACCTATAGCAACATGTCAAATGTACTTAAATACATATAATTTTACAAAAGGAAAATATATATATTAAAAGAAATCCTATTTTGTAACATATAGATTTTTATTTTATATGGGTTATACAAACTGCAGGGGCAGATATAAAAAATAAGCCAGATTTTTTTTTCTCTTTCTTTTAATGGAGGCACAATAAAACACTTAGCAAAGTTATATTGAAACATAGGCCCACAAAATTCTTAAAAGGTAGGATGCTTTCTTTCTGTTCATGTTATGGCTTACCACATCTCTAAAATCAGTATTATAAAACAAACACAAAAAGTTCCTTAATATGATTGATCTGATCGACAATAAGATTCTCTTCCCATATAAGTTTTCCACCCAGTGGACCCCTTGCAGACACGCTCAATAAGCATGACAAGCCAAGCCTCATCTTAGACTAAATTAAGGGAATCGTTTCTCTTTGGCTTTCCACTTCAATCTGTTTTGAACAGAATGTTGATGCTGGTTCTTGAAGCATCTTCCCAAACAGTATTCTTTTATTAGGTCATTTGAGTTAATTAGGGGAAATAAAAATAAAATCTAATCAGTCTGAGCAAAGAGGAACCAAGCACATTCCAGAATGTGGTAAGCCCTGAAAATTAAAGTCAGCTTTGGGAGAAGAGAGCTCTGTGTGAGAATAATGACGTGGATGCCATATTGACACTGTCCAAAGAGTCATTTATCTCCCGGGTAATTGCTTAGTCCCATTCCCTCCCCATTCCTACCAACAAAAGTCTCTCCCACTAGCTTCCCTATCACTGGAATCCCAAATACTTCATTTCTACTCCATGGGTGGTTTTTTTATGCCCTGGAGAAATGAGCTCCTCACCCAGGATTTTAAGACAGCATCTTAAAACCTTTTCTCTATCTCCCATCAAGGTCCAAAGTGACCAGAATATGCAGATAATAAGATACTTAGAATTCAAAATAGTATTTTAAAAGCACCCTCTGCCCCTGCAAACCTGATGGAAAGACAGGAGCTAACAAGCACTCCCACAGATATTTATGGAGCCACAGATTCTCAGATGCTGACTGCTAGTAGAGGAGACTGTGGATTCATGTATCAGATTGCAGACACAAATTTAGAAACATTCGTCCTTTCTGTATGGACCAGAAATAGTTTTTACCAATAGGTTATTTTTCCCATCCCTGCTTCTTCCAGGTCCTTCCCCAAGTTTGCTGGGAGACATGTGCAACTGTATGCAGTGAAATCCCTACCAATTATAGCCCAGAGAAGGAGGTAAATAAAGCCAAATAGGTCCCAGTATTTTAATAAATACTCTTTAAAGTAGTCTGTAATTGACCCAAGAGGGAAGGAGTGAGGGAGGAAGATTGTTTTGAACATTAGCCAAAATTCCCAATGCAAAAGGCCTTTGTGTGGGACCATTCCTTACAAATTTTAGAAAAGTTTGGCTTTAGCTTTAATCAGGAGTGACATGATCATTTTCATTTATACAGCAATATTGTGTTTATTATTTTTAAATACTTGAAAAAAAGTGTGGTATGTCTTAATCTGAGACACAGAAATGGCATGGACTTCATGTACTGTCACAAGGCTGTGAGGAAAGAAAAGGAAACCAATTGTGTGTGTAACTGTGTTGCCTTTATTATAGATAGTACCATCTTGTCACCTCAGATTGGGGTTGCGCACTTTAGATCTGAACTGTACAGTGTTGCAAATCAACATGTGTTGCTGTAAAAGCTTGTACAATATATTATTGATATGTCTTTTTCTGTGTGGTAGCTGTATTGATATTCTGAGAACTGCATTCGCATCTGTTCCTGTGCTCTCTCCCTCCCTCTCTCTGCTAAACTGTACGCCCTCCACATCAGCTCTAATACAGAATATGCCCTCGGCTAAGCTTCCCACTGAGAAATCTCCTTTGAGACTGGTGTGGTTTCACAAAACGCAAAGTGAACACTACTTTGTCTCTGAAGATGGAAGAAACCCATTACGGAATGTCACGGACTGCTAAAATTGCAGGTATTGTCCCTGCTGGGGTTTGGAGTAGGTGCCACTCCTTGCAATATGGACAAAGAAAGCACAAGTGTAAATATGGTACAGGATAAGGAAGAAAGGAACCTAACAGTGGAGATCATCTTGCACGTACTCTCCTGTTTTCAAATGCTAAGTTCAAGCACTGTGTATTTATTAGTTACGTGTGCCAAAATACTGTTCCCAATTGATGTTTCTGAAAGACGTCACCATCTCTCCAACATTATTCTATGACTAAAGACAGAAAAAAAAAAAAAACAAACATGTGGCAACCTGTTCTTCTTACCAAATATAAACTTGTGTGTGATCAAAGTATTTTATCTGTGTCACCTCGTTAAACCCAAATAAATGTGTAAGTGTGGACACATCTCAGGCTTAGAAAGCTTATTTCTGACCTTGCCATGTTGTGGAGCTAATTTTTAATGAACTGCCTGAGTAAAAGGCCCTTCATTTGCCACAGAGTTCAGCGTGGGCCTTCGGGTCTTTGTTGGGGAAAAAAGGCTCTTACATCTGCAGTCGCCCCCCACTGTAGCTTCTAAAGAATATTGTTCACCACCCTGTTTTCTCCTTTAATCAGATCCAAGCTTTTAAAAAAATATGTGTATTTTTTATTGTGTAAAATTGCATGTACATACACAAGTAGACAAAACAGTACAATAAACTCCCATGAAGGCTTCATCCGGCTTCAACATTTGCTGATTCAGAGCCTAAATCTTGTTTCATTTATTCCCCACTCCATATCCTCCCCAACACCAAATTATTTTTATATGAATCTGTAAAAAAGAAGAACTCCTAAAAAAAAATAAGTCCTCAATGCAATTATCCCAACTAAAACTGTAACAGTGATACTGCCATAATGATATGAAATACCCAGTTAGAGTTCTCATTCCTCTAATTCTCAATTCTATAGCAAAACCTATGGCCCATGGCCTGTGGCCCAAGAAACCCAGGAAGACCCCACACACTTTTCAGGACAGCTGGGGCACATGCAATTCAGGTGCACAAAACGACGCTGTATGCACGTGAGCTATTGCAGCGCAGGCAGATGAAAAGCCATGGGAATTTAATCAGTGGACTATATCCTGATATGCCTTGTCAGGGTATTCTGTGGCCAAATAAATACAAATCAGAGTTAGTATATGTTACGAATGTTTATGAGTGCTATAATGTGATGGGAGGAGGTATCATCCTAAAGGACTGGGTTAGGGTGGCCTGGAAACCTAGAATCCTGCTAGGAAAGGTCGGATCCATGCACTCACGTTTTCATTCCTCCAATGAGGCATCTCCTGGAGCAGCTGCTGGCCTCAGACTGCCAGGCCTCAGATGCCAGCTCTGCCATTCATTAGCTCTGTGACCCTGCGCAAATCACTTAACCTCTCCAACTCTCAGTTCACTCATCTGTTAAGTGAGGACAAAAATAGCAGTTTTCTCAAGGGTGATAATCAAGATTCAAATGAGAAGAAAACTCAATGCTTGCAACATGCTGAATGTTTACCACGGTATGTGTTCATTTTATTTTTATTCTGCGTTGCTGCCTATAAGAACCAGGCTTCAGATGCAAGCCCTTCGAGCTCCGTAACTCGTCTAGAGGAGATCGTCCTAAACACATAGAGGAGACCACAGCAGCATCTCCCTGTAGAAAGCCATGTTAGGAATTCTCCCTAAGGACAGCAGGCTGGTGGCTGAGGCAGCCTCCGTCACAGCCTTAGCCCTAGCTTTAATAGAGTATGGGAAGAGACCCAGAAAGCCTGGGCAAGATAGCTGAGCAAAAAAGGAAGAGCAAGAGGAAGTAAGCTACTTTAGTTGGGACAAATTATCCAGTGTGTGTTCCTAACCTGTTTCCCCAGGGCACATCCTTGCCTCAGACAGGCTGCCATCAGAATTAGAGTGAAATGACATAGGACGTCAGGTTCAGCTTCATTGGAATTGCCAATATGGTCACTTTCATTTATAGTGAGGCTCAATCATTGGGGGCATACCAGAAGGAAGAGTAACTTAGTCTTCCTCAAGCCATTAAAGAGTTTCCAATGCCTCGAAAAACAAGTAGCAAAGAAACACTAAAAGTTCTGAATTGAAGGTCATCGCTGCCCAGGACCTGCTGTCATTGGCCCTGGCCTTGGAGCGTGCACCTGGATAAACACACAAAGTACATACTCAAGCAGCTGCACAGCCACTTCTCTACTTGAAACCCTGCGTCCCACTTTTGGAAAAAATGTTTGTGGTCTCTATGAAAGTGTCAGAACTGAGGCGTCTGGTTGAAGAAAAGTAATAAAAAGCTTATTACAGCTCGCAAGAAAAGAACTTGCCAGAAGAATTTCAATTTATTTAAACATGGTAACATTGTAAATTCCAGGGAAATTCAATTATACAAACTTGAGAAAAGGAAAGATTCAAAGAGTTTTCTTCCAATTCAGATTTTAGTCAGTCCAAAGGAAATCTTGCTGCGAAATCTTTTGCCTTCTCTTTATTTCCTTTTATGTCTGTTTTGGGATTGTGGAGATCAAGAAAGTAAGGCATAGAAATTTTCTTTAGTGTTTATTTTTATTTAAATTGTTGCGTAAGATTGCATACATTTCCTCTGTCCTACTGAGACATACTCTAGAGGGAGAAGCCATTTCTCGCTGTGCGTCTCCACAGCTGGCTGGGCCCAGGCTGAACTATATGCAGGAAAGAGCATATGGTTACCAATTCTTACTTAGCAGCCAAGAGATAAAAAATGAGTTTCCTTCTTTCTCTGCATGCACTTGTTAATGTGGCAAATACAAAACATCCACTCACTTCCCTTTTTTGAAAGGGTGGATGGAATTTCAGGTAAAATATGTATCAAGAATTAACCATTGATGGTTAGGCCTGGGTGGGAAATTAAATTTTGACATTGAGTGATTCTCTCTGCTCCTGTCATAATGAGCCATATAATTTATTATAAGAGATAATGTAATCTAGGAGTAAATTCAATGCATGAAGGATCCCAAACAACTGACATCATTAATCTAATAATTATAGCAATATTTAATGAAGGAAACGAGGAATGGAAGAACGGGCGAAGAATGACCTAATTCTTTTGCCTTACTCTACCTCAATCTGAGGCAGCTATTCTAAAAATCCGGAAGCCCCTTCAATACTTCCTGGACTAATGGCAAAAGAATCCTCAGTAATATAATCCTCAGTAATATATTATCCCTTCTTTTTATAAATTCTGAATGTCTTTTCCTCATCTGTAAAATTAGGTTAGTGATACTTATTGCAGAGGGTTGTAAGGATTCAATGAAAAACCATCTGTAAGGCCCTTGGCAATAATCACCTGCCAGTGACTGTTCCCTTCTGTCCCCAGCTCCATCCTATACCTGCCCTGCCTTCTGTATTAGAATGGCCTCCTGATGGAATGGCTGCTGGGGAGTCCACCAGATCAACATTCACTAAGAATCTGATTGCTTCCCTGGGTAGCTTTTCATAGAAATTAAAAAGGTTTTGTTTGTTTGCTTGTTTGCTTAAACAAAACATCAATGGGGACCATGCACTTCTGCAAAGAGCCATGGGCTTGAGCACACTGGGAGCAGGTTGTATTTGGTCAGCTCATTTATAAGGACTTTATTGGATTCTATTTAGACAGGGCCCCACAAGGGGCAGAGGAGATAATCACCTATTAGCTGGTGAGCAGCAGCCACCTGAGACAGAGGACCCAGGGTGACAAATGCTACTGCAGCAGCCTTTGCTACAGACATGACTCATGGGAGCCACGGGAAGCCTCAGCAAGCAAGGAACGGGATCAACTAGACTGCGTGTCCCACATTCTACGCCACGATGACACTGGTGCTGAGGAAGAGTCTCATTCTGCTTTCATTCGCCACACATACAGGCTAGAGGAAGCCACTCACCCCAGGACCCTTAACAGGCGCACACACAAGAATCCCTGTCAACTAAGAACACCCTAGGTTCTTCTAATACAGGAACCATAATTACCTCATTCTCCCTGTGTCCAGTCAAGGGATTCCTCCAAGAAAGAGGAGATGAAAGAAATGGAAACGGCCTTAGTCATTCCCTTCCCTTCTGAGGCTGTGTAACACACAGTTTGCTTCAGGAATATATTTATATTTAGGGACCACTGTGCTGTCCCATCATGCTTGTAAATATATTATAAGAGATAACGTATATATGTGTGTGTGTGTGTGTGAGTATATATATGGGTGTGTATATGTATGTGTGTGTGTATATGTATATATGTGTATATGCATATATATACATATATATACACACATATATAAAACTGCCATGTTAAAGAATATATCTACAAGCTCTGCATATATCTAAACTTCCTATGCCCACAGCTCCACTTTTCTTCTCCAGACTCTTGCCTTCCAGGAGTCATGGTAAAGCTACTGAAAGAGTAAGTCAAGAGAAAGTCAGTGTAAACAACAAATATCCGTGATGTGTTAGCTGCTAGGAGAGAGGGATGAAATATCATAGTCCCAGGCTTCAAGGAGCTTACAGTGTGGCAGGAGAGACAAAGAGGTAAGTCAATACATGACGTTGTCATAATTACCTGAATTCTGCGAGGATGACTCCGTGGGGGCGCAGAGAAGGCTCTATCTTGAAGGACGCTTTCCCAAAGGTCAGGAGGGAGTGAGGCACTCTGTGTCTGTCTCATGTACAGCATGAGAAAGGCATGGGAGGCCCTCCCCAGGAGCAGCACTCTAAGAGAGAGTGCAGCTGACAATCCAGTACGTCATTTAGGAGAGCTCTGCCTACTAAGGTGCTCTGCTCATAAAGAGAACTAAATGCATGTTGTTGGCTATCAGGCATGAAAAAATTAAACCTAAAATAATCAATGTTCTGGAAACATCTATGAAAAATGGGAGTGGTCTGAAGGGTGGGAGACAAATATGCATTTATTTAGGTTGGTAGCTTCCTGAGTGAAGCTCCTGGGGCCAGAGCAGAGTCCCCAGGCCAGTTCTGCGAGAGATATTTCCAGCATGTCCACTCCAATCCCTGCTTTGAAGGTTGGAACACTGGTCCTTTACAGAGTACTGCATAAAGAGAAGTTTTCAGTGGAAAATTTTGCTTCTTTAGAAACCATGTTTTCCTACAGACTGATGATATTAGAACAAATACAGTTTTAGAAGCAGCCATGGGCTCAGTAATCCTTCAATGCCATAAACCTAAGAGATGTTCAACCATGTTTAATAGAGGAGAAGAAAACCTTACCAATTTATTGTGCTCCAAGGAAGTAAAAGTCCAGTGAAATGTAGTTTTCATGTAGTTAAATCTATTAAATTTAGAGGCAATGAAATGTTTAAGCACAAAAACTACCTCCAGGGTCCCTCTCCCACAGAGCATATTAAAAATCATCCATTTCCACTTCAGGCAGAACTATCCTGAATTATACCTAATTGTCACTAAGCTCTATCAATATTAGTTCTACTTCTTCAAATCTATCACTTCTCTATTACTATACTTTTCTCAGTTCTGGCCTTAATTTCTAACTTGGAATGTTATAATACTGATTAACTTCTATGTTACTGTCTGTTACTGTACTGTTGGTTGCCAGTAATGAAAACCAACTTGAACTAGCTTAGAAAAAAAATGGTATAATACTGGAAAAGCTCAGAGTCCAAGAAATCCCAGGAATACTTAGGATTTGGGAAGGGTAACAATCAGGGTACTCCAAGACCTTAGCTGCATGAATTTATGCTTGCTCCCTCTAGAGCCCTGCCATTGATGACCTGAGTCAGCTCGGAATTCCCAGTGTCTGTCTTTTTTTCTTATTCTTAAGGAAGATTCTGACTGGGTGAGCTTTGCGTCAAATGTTCACCCTGATCAAAGTGGTGAGGTCTAATATGATGGAATCATTAGTACAAATATGGCTCCCAGGGCCCACCCCTATGGATCAGGGACTGAGGTCAGGGGAAGGAGGGTAGTTCAAGAGTTTTGCAGGCATGGCAGTCATCCTGATAGGCACTGTTGGTTACTTAATGCGCATACACACATGTATACACACACACACACACACACAAACACACACACACTCAGTGTCTCTATCCACAGGCAATATTGTCCACCCATTCAATCATTCATCCAGCCAACAAATATTTATTCAGTGCCCATGAGGTCTGGCCCTGGAAATACAATGGGAATAAAAAACAGGCATGGTTCCTGTTATCATGGGGATACATCTAGGTGGAGAGAAGACAATAAAACAAACAAATATAAAATTACAACTTCAGAAAGGAGTGGTACCTGATATAATGAGAACCTATGATGAAGCCATCACTTTCCTGAGAAATTAATTTATAAGCTGAGAGCTGAAAGATGAATAAGAGTAACCTGACTGAAATGGAAAGACTGGTGTTCCAGGAAGAGGGAACTGCACGCGAGAGCAACCTGTGGGGGGCAGGAGCATAGCTAACAAAAGAGACTTTTCAAATGTTTGGTTTTTGTTGACCACTATCAACTAGAGAGACACAGTCTTACCTGTATTGTCTACTGCTGTCGCCCCAGCATCAAAAAGAAAAACCAGCACCTGGGCTCCTAAAGGAGTAGAGAGCAAGGAGAAGCTTGTGTCAAGGTGAGGCTGGAGAGAGAAGTAGGGGCCAGGCCCTGTAGAGCCTCAAGCAGTTGTATCTTTGTCCTAAAAGAAAGAAGAGTAGGTTGGAAGATTTGTATTTGAAAAGAGAACTGTGTAAAGTGTGAAGAGTGATGATAGGAGAGTAGAAGCTATACCTGATGGGAAGCTATTCCAATGGTCCAGAAAAGATTGGCAGTATCTCAGACTAGGGTGGTGACGGCAGACATGGACAGGCTGGGTCCTCTGTTCCTAGAGGCTTTGATCTCCATGGAATGACTTTTCTTCTCTAGTCCTCATGCTCCCCACTCACAATTTTGTGGCCTATGGCCTATAAATTTAACCACCACCCATACACTTTTATCAATTAGGGGAAAGATATGAAGAAGACGGGAAAAAATAATGTAAATCTTTTTCTAAAATGGAAAAAGGCTTTCTTATTCAAATTCTTGTATGAGATAGTCGACTGAACACATGCATTTCTTACTTTATTTAAGCCCGATTCCATTGAAAGAAGAGGGGGGAAAAAGAGGACTTAATCCACAATAATTTTATTTTTTTCATTTAACAGTGCTGTTTATTTTCATAGCTGTAATCTAATAGTTACAGGATAAAAATACTCCAGAAGAACCAAACTATGTAGCAATTAATGAAAATGTGTACATTTCTACTTTCAACCTATCTGGCAGAAAAACTAAAGTTAAAATGCTAGATAGAACAAATTGGTCTTTAAAATATCAGTTCCTTTCCTTTAAAAAAAATTTATTACTGAGTCTATCAAGAAAATACAAAAACATAAGGCTGTAAGTAAATAATAGTTGTTTTTAAATTCATACTACAGTGAAGGTTATCCTCAAGGCCACATACATCCTGCTTCACTGCCGCTTGCACTCTGCTGGGTTTTGATTCTTCTTTGGGTGGATCATTTTCCTCATCTTCTTCTTTTCCTTCCTCATCCACCTTTTCACCTTCTTCATCATAATCATCATCATCATCCTCAATAGCTTCTCCAGTAAAGTATAACACTGATCTTGGGATTATACACTCATGTAAAAAGTGACCAATTTCAATGTCTGCAGCAAGGATAGCTTCAACAGCATCATCCAGATCTCCTCTCTCAGGAACTTCAGGAGGGGCAAAACAATTAAAGAAAGAATCAATGGAAACTGTGTTTCTCTCGTGTTTCTGCTTCTTTTTAATGGTTTTCAAAGGGACATTTTCCCCTGTTTCCCAATCTATCTGACACCCTGTACAACCCATAGTTTCTGGTCCATCAAATGAAAAGGGATCAGAAACATCTGGTTCTGACCTCATCCTGTATGTCTTCATCTACACTTCATTTGTGAAATATTCATTGGGTTCAAAGTAAAATTCTAAGACAAAACTCATAGGCTAGCCAGTGTTTGAGAACTTCACTTTAATATCTTTCAAGTGCTTCAGAATAGGTTCGTCATGTTCCTGAACCATATCACTGAGCAAGTCAACATTCTTAAACACAGTCAACCAAAATTCAGGAATTCCTTTGGGGGTCTTCTTTTTCTTCATCTTTTTTCTCATCTTCAATCTTGGCCCTTTCTTTCAGCTCTGAAATTTCATCTTCCTCATCTAGTTTCTATTGACATTCTTCTTCTATAGGCTCATAAACTGCATTAATGATCTCAAATTGCTTATCAAATAAAATAAAGGCTGATAGAGAACAGCATACTTTCTTTCAAGATCGTGAACTTCCTCATACAGCTTGGCTTCTGTGTGTGCACATCTAACTTGAAGGGTTTGAGAGCATTCACTCGTCTTTTAACTACCCTAAGCAAGCTTTCAATGTATCCTGTTGGTGTTTCTACCAGACCATCCAGTCTTCCTTAGAGGGCTGCAGGAATCTGAGGATTTTGCATCAAATGAACAGTCAGCTGACGTGCTTTGATTTTTGTTTCTTCACCAGTTTCTTCTTCTTCTTCTACTTTTTCAACATCATCCAAATCTTGATCAAGTTCAGACTATTCTTTGACTGTTGTCAATGTTTGCCATGTTTTAAGAATACCAAATATTGGTGGCCAGCACGGGGAACCAGGCAGCCAGAGCTGTGCAGGCGTGACTCAGGGAAGCGGTGGGAGGAGCCGGAGGTGGCGCCGCGAGCAGTTGGTACTAAAAAAAACTAATCCACAATAGTTTTAACAGGAGAAGGATATCATTAATGGACCAGAATTTACATATTTTTGAAAAAAGAGCAGAGGGACTGAAACAGTGAAGAGAAAGCAGCAGTCCCAAAATGGCCTTGAAGAAACTACAACAAAGAGGGAGCTAGCAGAATACCGTCAAGGTCTAAACTCCACCTCAGTGGGTATATGGACAGCAGAAGGGAGGGGTCAGTAATCAGGATTATTAAAGAGGGAATGTCATCAAAACAGTTATACAGATAACCTTTACACTCATTGCCCCACATATACCTACCGAGTAACTTAACTAAAGTTGATAGTCTGGCCTTTAATGAAATTAAACAATCTATGATCACCCCTGGGCCAGAAAGACCCAAGGCTCTATCTCATTTATAAAATAAAAATTAACCAATATAAAAATAATTATGTGGGCTGAAAAATAAATCAATAGAGAAGGGGTCCAAGATGGTGGAGTAGATAAACGTTGTGCTTTCCTTATCCTGTGAACACATCAAAATTACAACTAAATTATAGAACAATCAACCTGAAGAATCCTCTAGCTGAACAGAAATTTCATAACCAGGGATATAAAGAAGCCACATTGAGACTGGTAGGAGTGGCGGAGACATGAAATGGGCTAGCCCCAAACCTCCATGTGGAGGATGAAAATTGGGAGGGATATCTCAGCCATGGTCAGGGACCCCAGCTTCACACCAGGCTCCCCAGCCATAGTACTGGTACAGGGAAGAGGAGCCCCCACAACATCTGGCTGTGAAAAACAGTGGAGATTCCAACCATCTGGGTGGGAGGAAAGGCTGTAAAACCCAGACATCCTCTTAAAGAGCCAACAGGCACTCATCCTGGCTTCCAATAGAGAGACAGGGACTCAGGGGACATCAGAGACATACAGGAAAATACTGAGTTGTATGGCTTTATAGTGAGGACTGGAGGGACAGCTGCCAGTTTCCCTGTGCAGCTGGCAGGCAAGTGCCATCTTACCTGTGTTTAGCCCTCCTTCATGCCCATGGCCAAATCTGAATCTGGATTGGTCTGGTGAGTTCTGCATGCTCCACCCTGGTGACTCACTGAGACCTCATCACACCCAACTCTGTACTGCAGCGGCTTTATCAGCATCCGAACCTTACAAGAGCGAGCAGGTGGCAGTAGGTCTTGGAGTGTCCTGGCTTTTTGTGGAGATGCCCCAGACCTGGTTCACAGCATGGCCTCTCCCACTTGCTTCCAGGTCCAGCACAGGCAGTGACAAATGGTGGGTCACTTTATAACTCCTAACAAATAGTCCCTGGCTGGTCACAGGTAGTGGTTGACCTAGACCTGTGCCAAAGCCCTTCCCAAAAGACCCCAGAACCAACATACTTGGAAGTTGGCTTTAGACCACAGTACAGCACCACCCAATTAGTCCTATAAGACACACATCCAAAGGGAGGTCTCAACAGGCACCAGAGCCCACTGAGGAAAATCCCAATCTGTGTGGTAAGCACCCTGTACAATAGCCCATAAGCTGTGGATGTGGCCAAATCCCACAGCCAGTCAGCCTGAAGGTCAATTCCACCTACTGACATGCCAATAGCAATAAAGGCTCAACTATAATAGGAGGGTACACACAACGCACACAAGGAAAACTCCTGAAGCACCTAGCACAGGTGACCAGGGAGACTGTGCCACTGGGCACCTACTACATAAGACCACCTGGCAAAACTGGGAGATGTAACAAATCTACCTAACACATAGAAACAAACACAGAGAGGCAGCCAAAATGAGGAGACAAAGAAATACGTCCCAAACGAAGAATCAGGAGAAAACTCCAAAAAAAAAACCTAAATGAAATGAAGGCAAGAAATCCACCACATGCAGTGTTAAAAATACTGGTTACTAGGATACTCAAGGAACTTAGAACTTCAACAAAGAGACAGCAAGCATAAAAAGAAAGACATAGAAACCATAAAAAAGAACCAGTCAGAAGTGAAGAATATAACAACTAAAATGAAGAATGCGCTAGAAGGAATTACCAGCAGTTTAGATAAAGCAGAAGATAGAATCAGCAATTTGGAAGACACAGTGGCATAAAATACCCAAATGGAACAGCAAAAAGAAAAAATCCAAAAAGTGAAGATTTTGGGGACAACGTCAAGTGTAACAACATTCACATTGTAAGGATACCAGAAAGAGAAGAGAGAAAACAAGAGATTGAGAATGTATTTGAAAAAATAATGACTGAAAACTTTCTTAATCTAGTGAAGGAAATTGACATATAAGCCCAGGAAGTGCAGAGAGTCCCAAACAAGATAAACCCAAACAGGCCCACACAAAAACACATTATAATTAGAATCGCAAAGGTTAAAGACAAAGAAAGAATCCTAAAAGGAACAAGAGAAAGGCAACTAGGAACTTATAATGGAGCTCCCACAAAATTGTGAGCTGATTTCTCAACAGAAACTTTGCAGGCCAAAAGGGATTGGCACAAAATATTCAAAGTGATGAAAAGCAAGGATCTACAACCAAGACTACCGTCCTCAGCAAGGCTGTCACTTAGAATCAAAGGACAGATAAAGAGCTTCTCAGACAAGAAAAAGCTAAAGGAGTTTATCATCACCAAACCAGTATTACAAGGAATGTTGGAGGGACTTCTTTAAGATGAAAAAAAAAAAGATCAAGAATATGTGTAATAAAATGGCAATAACTATGTATCTATCAATAATTACTTTACATGCAAATGAAGTAAATGCTACAATCAAAAACACAGGGTGACTGAATGGATAAGAAAACAAGAACCTTACATACGCTGCCTACAAGAGACTTTCAGATTTCAAAGACATACACAGACAGAAATAAAGGAATGGCAAACATAATTTCATGACAATGGGGGGAAAAGGGTGTGGCAGCAATACTTATACCAGAAAAGAAAAAAAGATTTTAAAACAAAGACTATAACGAGAAACAAAGAAGGACCCAGTAATGCTACTTCTGAATATTTATCCAATGAAACCAAAAACGCTACTTCAAGGGACATGTACATCCATATGTTCATTGCAGCATTGTTTACAATGGCCAAGATATGGAGGCAACCTGGGTGTCCATCGATGGACGAATGGATAAAGAGGAAGTTGTACATATATATATAATGGAGTACTGCTTAGCCATGGAAGGGAATGGGTTCTTACCATCCTCAGTGGCATGGAGGGACCTGGAGGGTGTTGTGCTGAGTGGAGTGTCAGACAGAGAAAGACAGATGCAATGTAATTTCACTTATATGTGGAATCTAAAGAACAAAATAAACAAATGAACAGAAACACACAGATACAGAGAACATTTTGATGGTTGCTAGATGGGAAGGGAGTTGAGGGGGTGGGTGAAAATGGGAAGGGATTAGGAAGTACAAACTGGTTTACACAGTAGTCATGGGGATGTAGGTTGTAGCATAAGGAATATAGCCAATAATATTGTAATAACTATGTATGGTGTCAGATGAGTACTAGATTTATCAGGGTGATAGATGTGAAGGGAGTTGGGGGACAGGGTAAAAAAGGTGAAAGGGTTAAGAAGTACAAATTGGTAGTTATAAAATAGTCATAGGGATGTAAAGTAAAGCATAGGGAATATAGTCAATAATATGGTAATAACTATGTATAGTGCCAGGTGGTTACTAGACTAGTCGGGGTCACTTCTTAAATTATATAAATGTCTGACCACTGTGCTGTACACCTGAATTCAATATAATATTGAAGGTCAATTGTAACTGAAAATTTTAAAAAGGTGAAGGGGAATAAGAGGTTCAAATTTCCATGTATAAACAAATAAGTCATGAGGATGTAACGTACAGCATGAGGAATAGAGTCAATAATATTGTGATAGCATGGTACAGTGTCAGATGGTTGCTGGACTTATCATGGTAGTCACTTCTCTAGGTATATAAATGTTGAACAACTATAGTGTACTCCTGAAACTGATATGATGTATGTTAGCTATATTTTTAAATACAAATCTTAAAATAAATAAATAAGTTAAAAGATAAATAAAAACAAATATTTAAAATAAAAAATCAATAGATATAATAAATTTGAGGAGATCTCTAAGAGTAGGAAACAATAGAAAAATAGATGGAAAATGCAAGAGACAATTCAAGAGAATTATAGACTCAAGCCAAGAGTCCAGGAAAACAGAACAGAGAAAACTGGAGGTAGGAAAATAATCAAGGATATAATGAAACCTTTACAGTTATATGGGGGAGGGAGGGATGAGGTTAGATTCCCGTACCTACTTTCTAAATGAAAACAGCTAAAATTATTGGATACTATATTTAAAACATCTTAAAAACATCAATAATCTGGCAATGAATAAAAAAATACTCAGGTCAGGAGCTTAGTGGAGGTAGAAATCCAGAGAGGTAAGCATAACGCTAAACCATTTTCCTTTGAGTTTACTTGTCAAACTTTGTGAATTTGAACTTTGGTTTCACGACTTCATGGGAGGAAGGAGATGAAATGTCTGTCCTCCCCTTTTGCTAGCTCTGTTCCTGCCTAGCCTTGGATGGCTGCATCGCCTAAACTTGTGAGCAATTTACTTGTTTACTTAGCTGTTTTCCTCCCCAGACTGTGACCTCTCTGAAGCCAGTGATTCTGTTCTGTTCATATTTGTGTACCAACACTCACCATTGTGGCTGACATGTGGTAGGTACTCAATAAATATTTTATGAATAATTGAAAGCAATGAGAATAGCCAACCAATTTGTAAGAACTAGTTACACAGAATTGTTCAGAAAGTCACAAGGGCCAGGGATTTTATTTGTTGCTGTACATTATTGATAACAAAGACAACACTTAGCACAATTGGTTTTTCAGATGCTTATGAATAATCCAAAAAAGGTGAATCCATCTTTAAGCCACATCTTAAACAAAACAAAGCATTAGTGGCAAATGCATTTTACTGACTAAAAAAAATGTGTTGATACTTATTCTGCCTTTATAGGAACCCAGTTAACTGAAATATCCTACTGGTCATGCCATTTCTCAAAACTTATGGGTTAAAAGGGGCTTGGTTACACCCAAAATCTATACTAAAATATATTTCATCTCACAGATCACTCTTACCTGAATAAAATTTATTTTAGAACCTGTCAAAATTAGAGATGAAACTAAGCATAACACTCCTATTTTAGGATCAAACACTTGGAGGTAGAACTTGGACAAAAGTATCCCTGTGGCAGAAATACCAGACGAAAAACTCCCCTCGTGGAGGATATAGCCCTGTATTTGCAATGCTCTCATGTGGGAAATTCTGGGAATACTGAATACCTTAGCAGTCTCCCTAAATTTCCTTTCCTTGCAGTTACTGTCTCAGAGACCTGGTGGCCCAGGTGTCCTCACACAAAAATATATTTGGCACAGTTCAGCAAGCATTCTCTCAAGTTGGCCACTTCCTTCTTTGAAAAGACTTTTTTAAATCTTAAAGCATATTATTTTGCCCTAAATAGCTTCTATTGTTTACTTAAGCAAGCTTGAGACATTCTGAATTTTAAAGGATTCTGAAATATTATTCACATGATTTTTTTTCCCTTCTAATTGCTGTCTTACCTGATTAATGCATATCACCAAACTATGGACAACAGTTACCAGCTGCCTTTACTGCTACAATGTAGTTCATTGTATTCCAAACGAGCACAAAGGAAAAAGGAATACAGGATGTATAGCTCTAAGGTTGGATCGCCTGACACAGGAATGAGAAGTAACTTTCAAGAAAAGGAAAAGAGAACCCAGGATCCCTATTCCAAACCTCACTTGTTCAGTGGGAATTCTTCACCAATTTTCTGATGCCACTTAGAATTCTTTCCTGGCTTCCAAGGTAATCTCAGCCAGGAATCTGTATCTCCAAAAATGCCTCAGTTTATGACAATGAACAAGACTATTAGCTCTACCAACGTACAAAGCAATTCGCAGTCATGGCGACTCATTTCCTTTCTGACCCCTCCCTGTCATCTCTTTCATCTCTGCCTAACTCTGCCCTGTTGTGACCCTAGTTTTGCTAAATCTGGCTTGTTAGACACTAGATGGATTCAGAACCATGAAAAAACTATAGTACGTATTGACTGAAGCAAGAATTGCCACCTGATTTTTCCCAAGTTTATGTGTCTAAGAGTGACACCGAGAGACTTAACATTGGGAAAACATGATTACTGTATGTGAAGCAAACCTCAAGTTTTAGAGATGTTCCTGAAACATTTTAATTATCATTAATAACTTGAGACTTGTATCATCTAAAATTGTATTGAAGCCTCTGAGCTTATGCACAAAATGCTATGACATCTTCCTAAAATCCTATAAGAAACTTTCAAATAGCCTCATTAACTTTTTCCAGAATACAGTATTTAAGAAAAACACCATCTTTTTCTCACAGAAAACTTCTCACCAGGGCTTTGAAATTCTCAACTATAATTCAATTATTTCCTAGAGCCTTGCTACCAAGACTTCATATAATAATGCTGCACTTGCAATACATAACTACATTTTCTTAGAAATTAAAGAGGGAAGATACAACTACATTGACAGAGTTGGACTTGAATCACTCAACCCTCCCAGTGAACTTACTTTCCCTTAGTGAACAGTGTAACACAAAGTGAAAAACTATGAAGTGTTTGGACTGCACATATAACCAGTAGAAATCTGCAGGAGATGCGTGAACCAACATTGAACTTGACGCCTAAATGTCTTCTCAATTCTTTTCACCCTTATCCTTTCCTCCACCCCCATAATCAGCCTATAGAAATTCCACACCCACATGCAGTGGTCCTAATATTTCCCCCAAGCATTCTCCCTTCACTGTGTGATGAAGACACCTGAAATTGACTCTTTCATCAGCATCTTTATGGCTCATGTCTGGCACCAAGTTGATGCTTGGAAACTGGTACCAATATTATTACTATTGCAGAGAGCACGTTCTGGAATCTAGTTTCCTGCTGTCACTTCTATAGTCACAACCTGTTAAAATGGCAGTGCCACGCAGTAGTAGACTCTTCCTCAAGGAATTCGTATTGTTTTGTCCCTTGTTTTGCATGTGCATTTTAATTCAGACATCTATATTTGTACTATTCCCGTCCAGTGTTCACTTAAAAAGAATGGACTCAGCTGTTTCAGAAATCATTGTTTTGAGAGCGGGGAGTCTTCCCTCAATAACCATCAGTTTCTGTGAGCTCTCACATCTTTTTAAATTTCTGGCTTGTGCACATCTTTCACCTCGTTTTCTAAGGACATGCAGAAAACTATTATTTGGTATTCTTGACAATTCCTCATCTTCCATTTCTAATTCTCTATTGTGGTTCTTGGAAGCCAAATCTTTTCTTTTGCCATTTATCTATTCTTCATATATAATTAGACCCCTCAATTTCCTTTCACAAGCAGAGAGTGGAACTGAACGCATTTAAATCAAGAGAAACTGTATTCTGAGTCACATTTCCAGCATACTGATGAGTGCTACCACTGAGGTTAGCAAATCATAATTAATAGTTCCTTTGAAAAGCAAAATAGTCTGTAATCTCTAAATGCTGTATACGAGTCATTATATTACTCCCTGTGTTCAAGTCTGCAGTGGGCAACCCATTGCTTCTGTGAGAGTCTACTACAAAAACACTTACAATTACACACACGCACACACACACAATCACACACACATACAATGGGTGGGGAGAGAATGAATGAATATATTGGGCTCTATATTCTTTCTCTTTATATTTTTCTTTCCTGCCCTCCAAATGATGATAAGAAATAGTAAGAACAGGGGAGAGGTCATAATACTGAATAAACCAGAATGAGCTTCTGAGGGATGGAAGAATTAATTGGCTGCATGCTTCTCCATGTGGCACAAAACCCCATTGCAGGGCTCAGGTTGCTGAGCAGAGAGTGTTACTGGCCCTTTCTCAGTTGTTGGTTCATTGTTACCTTTTTTTTTTTTCAAATTTAGTATAAACTTCTTTTTTAGTTTAGTTTGTTTGTTTGTTTGTTTGTTTGTTTGTTTTTTAAGTAGAGAGCTCCAGATTCAAGAAGCCATCCTGCATTCACTTAGAATATGATGGTGATAAAATGACTTCAAGTATTTTGTTGAAAATTTGAAAATTTGAAAACTGGGAATATTTTCTATCTTCGTTTTACCTTTTTCAGTCCTTCCAAACACTCTATTTAATTTTTAAGTTTAGTTATTCATCAAAATAATAAAACATGGAAAATCCAACAGACACACAAAATTTAAAAAATGGAAGCTAAAAGCCCTTTCACAAACACTAGAGAATATATTTGTGGTGAGATTTGGCTGTATCATACAAGATTTTTTATACATTTGCAATGTATAGATTTATAAAGATATAGAATCAAATTTTATATATATATATATACACATATATAAACATAATAGTCTATGTGTGTTTTTCTGTATTTATACTAAACATAGAAAAAATATATAAGGGAAAATTTGGGAAACACATAGATGTGTGAGGCTATATTTCTAGGCATATTTGTGTTTGTGTGAATGTGTGTGTATACATAATGTATAATATTTGTATAATTTTTTACATATTTATTTGTTATCTCTAGCATCATAATTTCTCTGAGAATTACAGCTGCATTTGTTTAAGAAAAATCTTTTGCAAAGCCAGTTGAGATAGGAGGTGAGACATTGAAGATATGTATATCTACAGGAGACAAAGTAACACAAGAGATTAATTAATTTTAAAAATCATTATTAATGAATATCTACTACATGTTAGGTGCCATTTTTTGAATCAATAATGATTCAAAAATTTTTATTTTTAATAAAATAATCTGAAGAAAATATTAGGCATTGGGTTATAATTTCCTAAAGCTACAGCAGGTATGTTCTGTTTTTATATTCAAATTTGAAATATTTAACCTTCAGATGAACAAAACAAATACCTCAAACTGATTTTTCATAACTTTTCCAGATGAACAGGTAGCAAGAAATATCTTTTTCCATGCCTTTACTGTCAGTCTGTGTGCGTCTTTTGATCTGAAGTGAGTCTCTTGTAGGTAACATATGTAAGGGACTTGTTTTCTTATCAATTCAGCCACCCTATTTTTTGATTGGAGCATCTAATCCATTTACATTGAAATAATTGTTGACATGCAGTTATTTACATTTTATTATTCATATTTTTTCATCTTTTTTTTTTTAGTTTTTGTCTTAAAGAATTCGCTCTAACATTCTTTGTAATACTGGTTTGGTGGTAAGGAACTCCTTTAGCTTTTTCTTCTGGGAAGATCTTCATCTGTCCTTGATTCTAAATGATAGCTTTGCTGGGTAGAGTAATCTTGGTTGTAGGTCCATGTTTTTCATCACTTTGAATATTTCCTGCCAATCTCTTCTAGCCTGCAAATTTTCTGTTGAGATATCAGCTGATAGTCTTATGGGAACTCCCTTGTAGGTAACTAACTGCTTTTTTCTTGCTGCTTTTACGATTCTCTATTTGACTTTAACTTTGACATTTTAATTATGATGTGTCTTGGTGTGGGTCTGTCATAAAGGATGTCAGGCGGGGTCTCTGGTCCCGCTCCCCACATAAGAACACAGGACATGGTGAGATCAAAAAGGAACACCCAGGGAGCCATAGATAGGGGAGTTATATTCCACTATATTCTCGCTGGCGGCTGGGTTGGAGACACAGAAAGCAGGAGCCACGCGATCTGCAACCTGCCATCCACTTCTCTCTGGAATCCAACATCATTTGGTAGCTGTAATCCACTGTGCTAACTGCAATCCACTCTTGCTAGCTCAGCCACCATCTTCTTGCTAGCCCCCATTTGCTGCTAGCGTAGCCACAGCAGTTATATTAATGGCCAATGGCTCACTGGTTACAGCTGATGGCCAACTAGCCACAACTGACGACCATCCAATCACAGTTGATGACCATTTACTACCTGAGCCAGCACCTTTCCATGTGAGGCTGAGAGCCTGGAAATTACACTCCTGGCTCTGTCCCCACAGGGCCTCTTTGGGTTCATCTTGTTTGGGACTCTCTGCTCTTCCTGGGCTTGTATATCTATTTCCCTCATTAGGTTAGGGAAGTTTTTGGTCATTATTTCTTCAAATAAGTTTTCAGTTCCTTGCTATCTCTCTTCTCCTTCTGGTAGCCCTATGATGCAAATATTGGTATGCTTGATGTTGCCCCAGAAGCCCCTTAAATTATCCTCATTTCCTGGACTCTTCTTTTTTTTCTGTTTTGATTGGGTGTTTTCTGCCGTTATCTTCTAAATCACTGATTCGATTCTCTGCTTCACCAAATCTACTGTTGATTCCCTCTAATGTATTCTTTATTTCAGTTATTGTATTCTTCATTCCTGACTGCTTCTTTTTCATGTTTTCTATCTTCATTTTTATGTTTCTTATCTCTTTGTTGAAGTTCTCCCTGACATCACTGAGCATGCTTATAACCAGTGTTTGGAACTCTGTATCTGGTAGATTGCTTGTCTCCACTATGTTTAGCTCTCTTTCTGGAGCTTTGTTCTGTTCTTTTGTTTGGGACGTGTTTCTTTGTCTCCCTATTTTGGCTGCCTCCTTGTGTTTGTTTCTATGTATTAGGTAAGGCTGCTATGACTGCTGGTCTTAATAGAGTGGCATTATGTAATAGGTGTCCTGTGGGGCCCAGTCATGCAGTCTCCCTCATCACCTGAATGGGGTGCTGCTTGTGTGCGTTGTGTGTGCCCTCCTGTTGTAGTTGAGCCTTGGTTGCTGTTTGCAAATCAGTGGGAGGGATTGATCCTTGGGCTAATTGGTTGTGAAGACTGGCTGTGATTACAGTGGAGGAGCTGTAGTGCAGGAGCTGACCCTATAGAGCAAGATTTGCTTTAGAGAGGCTCTGGTGCCTGCCCAGTTTGCCCTTTGGGTGTGTCATCCTTGGAGGCAGCTGGATGATGCTCTGGTTCAGTTCAAAGCTAACCACCAAGCATGCCATCCCTGGCACCACCTGGCATGAGCAACAAAGCAAGCCACAGATAGTCACCACCTGCACTGGACTTGGAGGTGCCTTGATGGGTCAAGCTACAAACCAAGGACAGCTGTCACTAGTGCCACGCTTAGGACTCAACAAGAGGTATGGGACACTCAAAGCCAGATGCTGCTTGTTTGAGTTTTGTGAACCTTTGAGAGATTTTCGGAAAGTCTGTAGCATGAACTAAGGCAAGCCATTTGTGGATCGTGGATTAGGTAAATGCTATGCTGACTGCATCCCAGGATCACACCAAAATTGCAAATAAATTTTAGAACAATCAACCTCAAGAGTCATCTTGAAGACTAGCTGAACAGAACTCATAAAACTAAGTATCTAAAGAAGAGGCTGCATTGAGACTGGTAGAAGGGGCAGAGACATGAAACAGGCTGACCCCAAACCCCCAGATAATGGTTGAACACCAGGAGGCACACCTTAGTGGTGGGGGTCCATCCAGAAAAGGGCCCTAGAGATAATCTCTTAGCTATTACTCTCAACTGTTTCATAACACAACTTGATATCATAAAGCTATTCTACTCTGTGACTCCTCTTTCTCAATTTTCCTGAATATACTTTCATGTTTATTTTTCTAGGTGAACTTCAAAATTAATTTTGATAATTTCCCCCAAAATCTTGGTCTTTTACATGGGAATCTAAACATTGATTTAGAAAGCATTGATAAGTGTAAGGTGCCCTCCTATCCATGAGTAGGGTATGTGTCTCTATTTATTTGTTTTCTTTTAAATCCCTCTTTAGAGAGGTCTGAAAACATCTTTATGGTGACAAGACTTGGTGTGTCCATTCTATTTCCTAACTGATTATTGCTTATATAAGAAAACTATTAACTTTTTAATATTAATGTCAGGTAATAATAGGAATAATGGCATCCGAGTCTTATTTGTGATTTTAATATGAATGCTTCCAGTATTTTGCCATAAGTATATTCCTACATTTTGGTTTGACAGATGTATGTTTTTCATATTAAAGAAGTACTCATCTATTCTATTTTACTATAATTTCTTTAATGTCAGGTACAGACATTGGCTTTTTATCAAATGCTTCTTCTATACCTATCAACATAATTATATCTTTTTATCTTTCAACCTAGTAATCTGGTGAATTGTGTTAATAAATATCTTAATAATAACCCTTCCTTAAACTCCCAGAATCAATTCCACTAGATTTTTAAATTTATTGCTAGATTTTATTTGCCTTTTTATTTGGGATTTTTGCATAGATATTCACATGAGAGATTGGCCTATAATTTTCTTTTTTTTGTGCTATTTTTATCAAAATTTATATGATGATTTTATAAAAACTTTTTCTACGCTCTGGTACAGCTATAAAGGCATCAAAATTACCTATTTCTTCAATAGATAATTGGATGTGGTACATGTATACAATGGAATATTAGTCATAAGAAAAAATGAAATTATGCCATTTCCAACAACATAATGGATCTTGAGATTATTAGGCTAAGAAAAATAAGTCAGACAGAAAAAGTTGAGAACCATATGATTTTACTCACATGTGGTATATAAAACTCAAAGCAACAAACAAACAAACAAGAACTCATAGACACAGACAACAGTTTAGTGGTTACCAGAGGGGAAGGGGGAAGAGGAAGAGGTAGAAGAGGGTAAAGAGAGTCAAATATATGGTGATGGTCTTTGGGTGGTAAACACACAATACAATATATAGACGATATATTATAGAATTGTACAATTGAAACCTATGTAATTTTATTAACAAATATCATCCCAGAAATTTAGTTAAATAATAATAATAATAATACTTTAAAAAGAATTATCTATTTCTTGAATATTCAAAAGACAATTTGAAAATATTGAATCCCCGTACTACTTCATGGTATAGCTTTCAGAAAACCTGAACAGACCAGAAATAAAAATATGAATAAAACTGATACCATTTTTTTTTTGCAAAAATAGTTATTTTATTGTTGTCTTTGGTAGTATTCAACTAACATTTTATTTTTATTTTTTATTTTTTTTTCTCAGAATAATTTTTTTTTCTTTATTTTTTTTATTAGTTTCAGGTGCACAAGACAAGGTAATACTTAGACGTTCATGATTTATATCCCTCACACTGTGAACCCCCCTCCCGCCATCCACTATCCCTCCGACCTCGCACCGAGCCATCACATTATATATATAAAATTATAGTTGGCATTCATTATTGTTTACTTTCGGTGTACAGTGCCATGATCAGGCATCTACAGCATCCCTGAGAAAACTGATACCATTTTGACAAATGTCAATAGTTGTCTCAGATTTCCATAGTTTAGGAACAGACTGGATTTAAGTATATCAAAGAGGTTATCCATAATAAATGATAAATGACTAACTATTACATTGTTTTGTCCACTGGAAACTAATTAAAAAACTAAATTAAAAGAAAAAGAATGAATTTCACAATAGAGAAGTTACCACAGTCCAACTTTGAAAATAGTGCCCTTACCAGGAAATATCTTGTATTATTTTGCTAAACATTCAAATTCAGTGACATAACACCATGATTAGAAGCCATCAGTGTTTCCTCATCGCTGAACAACTGACTTAAATGTGTTATGCTCCAGGCCCCGATCTGGATGACCCATTATTACGTTATCCTCACAGTTATTTTAATTCAGTTGTCTCAAATAGTTATGAAATGATCTCTAAAAAAATAAAAAAAGGGGGCCGGCCCAGTGGCTCAGGCGGTTAGAGCTCCATGCTCCTAACTCCGAAGGCTGCCGGTTCGATTCCCACATGGGCCAGTGGGCTCTCAAAAAAAAAAAAAAATTAATTAAAAAAAATAAATAAAAAAAGGTTATCCATAGGCAGGACAGAGCACAGCCAAGACACACAGCAAAGAGATTAGCAACATCATCCAGAACAGCCAAAGGTGCAAGTCTTTGGACTCCAAAAGTCTTCCCCGGGGGATACACAGCTGCTGAGGGTACCAGAAGCCCAACTGCTCCCCTTCTAGGCAGTCCTGGAAAGTGTTCAACTTTCATTCCAATCAGCTGTGGATAAGGGTCACTGTCACATAGGAGTAAGAAGCCCTCTTGGGGCCGTGGGGACAGTTGGGCTCATAGAAAACAGGGTGTGGGCATCAAAGAAGTGATGAACTTCTTGTGCCAAATTCTATCCTTTTTTGTGTGTGACTACTTTTCTAATTTCTCAATTTTTATTTAAATTTTGTTCTAATATCACAAAGTATCAGTACAATTAACATAGTTTTTCACACTCAACCAGTTCAGTATTATATGCAATTCTGATACACATGTTCTTGTTTTCCTTTATCCAGATCACATATGAAAATATTTTAAATAGAAATTTGGCTGTCTAGTGTAATACCACAGAAGGCTCAGACCTCTTCAAAAAACAATGTGGGTTTAAAAGACAAATGTTTTTAAAAATCAGTCAGCCAAAAGCACAAGCTTATTGACTACATCTGTCTGCAATAACAGATGGTAATACTCACTGTTGTTCAGAAGTTGCATATCGTTTTAATTTTCTCAAGGGTAAAGTATGAAAGTAGACACGCACAGATTTTTGATATTCCATTTCTACGCTCACCAAATGAGTTCTGCAAATTATGTGACTCTCTTAATAAAATGTATCTTCCTTTTTTTGGAAAGAATGTGACCCTTTCTTAAGGAGAAACATTTTTAGAATGTATCAAAAAACATCACAACTTGGAAAAACTCACTGGAAATTCAGTTGTATATTTGCATGTGAATGATATTCTATTTCTGTTCATTTCAATATAATGAGCATTCTGCTTCCAGTAATATTCAGAGACTTGACTGTCAAACTTTCATTGCAAGTCAGCGTGATGAAAAAGTTCTGCAACTTAAGAAGAAAATTTCTCACAACTTAAGAAGACTCCAGAACTCACTCCCTGGTTCATGGGCTCCTTTAGTGTATATAAGAGATTTTCAAAATAGTTTGAGGATAAGTATCTCCTTCCACCCATGCCAGTTTAGTGAAAGTTACAACTGAAAATTTAAAATAAAATATAACATTAAAAGAGTATGAGATGGAAAGTATGTAAATAGTTCATCAAATTGAATGTGGACAGTACAGAGAACCTGAACTTCAAACTTTGCCAAACCTAAGCTTCACCTTGAAAGGATATCTTCTAATTTCTAGTTAGATATATAGAAATTCTTCTATAACCATTGGAACCTCTCTCAAGAGCTTGAGAGAGGAAGTGCTAAGTGTCCTTAGGCAAGGTGGTTTTGGGGAAAGCGTTCTGTGATGAGGAATCTTCAAGAACAATTTCTTAAGAAATTTTAAGAAACAGTAAGAAATGCTTTTCTTATCTCTACTTTTCTGGTTCACAAAATCTTCTCCCAAAAATTTAACCTGTCTTTATATGGGAGTTGCTCAAAAGCAACAAACATCAATTCTCTCTTTTTGGAAGACCTTGGTTAATAACAAGTATCTACTATGTATAAGACAAAATGATTTTGTAAGAGGAAGCAAGAAATTTTCTAAAAATGAACAAAAAATGGTTAATCTCACCACAATCAATGCTGAAAATCATAAAAACAATAAATGTTCTTTACAGTCTATATTTTTTCTGAGCTCTCTGTGAGACAGACCTATCCATGAACAATATTTCTCAGAGAAACTTATGAGATAAAAGGGTCATAAAAAATCCTCCACTGTCTATCTTGCCTTTTGACACACCTGTAAACATTTATGAGATGAACCGCTGGTTCAATGTGTATCCAACATCTTTGAAGATAGTCATCAGTTTCTGCATCCTTTAAAACTCCAAATTACACTAACATAGCCTCCCCTGACATATGGCTGTTGGTCTGATTTAAAACTTGCTCGTTGAAATTTGTACCTTCAGCCTGCACTCTAAATATTACCTGTTTTTCCTTAAGACAAGAGTCCGGTAGAGTGTAGAGTTGTTTTGCACAGAATTTCACACAATTTTAAAGGTTCACGTTCATTTACTGCCTTAGTTGGTCCTAAATTTCTTAAAGTACAGAGTTCTTAATTATATAATTAAATCACTAGAGTCATTTACTCTTAACTAATACTACACTTACATGGTCAGAGCCAACTATTTTTAAATTTCATTTTAGTGTTGAGACGTTTCCAGTGGACTTATTTCAGTTGGGATCAATACCGAATTTCCAGGAAGAACAGCAATGATGGAAGACCATCTGACGATACTCTGACATCAAACCCCATATTTCCCACCTAGTTAGCTGCTTTCAAATGCAGGCTCAGCTCTACTCTTGGATTTCATTTCTGAGCCCATGGGAATATACAAGAGGCTCTCTAGCTGGGGCAGGCTCTCTGTGTGTCTTTTCTCACCATCCAATTGTTTATCTTGTTCCAGGACCCTCCTTTGCTCACTGCTTCTAAGTAGTTTTCTGAGACTAACCCATTTCCTATGTGGCCTCTGTTCTTTCAACTTTGACTTGGCTCTCCTCGGACCCAGCTCTGGTTCTGCTTCTGTGGAATCTCAGAATCAGGCTCCCTGCTAAAACAGTAAATACTAGGAACATCATCCTTGGGAAATCCCATCCATATTCTTCCTTCCCTGTACCTCACATCTGCCCAAATGCTCCACTAATCTCACAGTGCACCTATCATTTTTTAGTCCCTTGCTTTCTTTCTGTCACGTGGGTCAGCCTGCGGGGTCTCAACTCCCACTCCCCACACAAGAGCACAGGATATAGTGAGGCCAAAAAGGAACACACACAGAGCCATAGGTAGGGGAGTCATACCACTATAGTCTCACTGGAGGCTGGATTCACACGACATGCGACCTGCTGTCCGCTTTCTTGACAACCGACCGACGACTGAAATCCCCAACGCAGCCATGGCAGTTATATTAGTGGCCAATGGCTCAAGGGTTAGCTGACGGCCAACTAGCCACAGCTGATGCCCATCCAATCACAGTTTATGGCCATTTACCACCTGAGCCAGCACCTTTGCACGTGAGGCCGAGGGCCTGGAAACTGCACTCCTGACTGTCCCCACACTAACCCGTTAGTCTTTCATATTATTTCTTAAAAATAACATCCTTGGTGGTTGTTCCCTCCTCTCAGCCCTTCTCTACCATCTCAATCTTCTGATCCTTCGTCCTCTTACTTTGTCAGTTTCTATGTCTCTTTTCATTTTACGTTCATTTTTCTCTTCCAATTTTTCTTCCTCTTTTCTTTTCATTTACTTTTCTGCCACAACCTAAGTTTTAACTACAATACTTGCCAAGCAGCAAGCATTACCAAATATGTGATTCTGAATCAGATGGCCTCCAAATGTGAGCTTTCTGTCTGGGAAACCAATTGAGAAAATATCAGATATTCACAATGGTTCCACATTAAGTCACCCTATCATGAACTTAGATTGCACCGATGTCCTAAGTCACCCTCTGGATCTCTACACACCTCTGCTCTCATTCTCCCCGAGAACCTCACTAACCCTCGAGGCTGGTGGGGAGGTCCTGGCCTCAGAGTTCTGAATTCACATTAGTAACATCTACCAGCCAGAGGAATTGCGCCTCCTCTGTTATGCAGGCAATTTGCTCTTTATACATTTATTATTTGTAAGAGTGCTACCCTTAGAAAATCTATATTTCCAAACATTGTAGAGCTTTTTAAATGAAAGGTCCAAGCTTAATCATAAAAAAAAAGGTAACATTCTAAAATGGAAACATTTTCAAGTATATAACTCAGTATATAATTTTTCTGTTGGAAAGTTGCATTTGCAATGCAGCAGGGCTAATCTAAGGTATATAATGTATACATGAGTGTCCTTAAATAATGTGGAAATGATTCTGTACTTATTGCATCACATTCTGAATATTGTTTTAATATACAAATAACTGCCAGGTATACCACATTATAATTCGCCATCTGTATACACTACAGAGTGATCACCCCCGAAAGCTTAGTTACTATCCATCACCATACAATTGACCCTCTTCACCTCTCTTACCCACCCTTCAGCCCTCTTTGCCCCTGGCAAACTCCGATCTGTTTTCTGTATTTATGAGTGCTTTAAATTTGGCCAGTCATGAGAAGTGACCTGAGAGGAAAAACTCAAGAAGCAGTAAGTGGTCATGACCCTTCCCTCTGCTGAGGTAACTTTAGCTCTTTAGAAGGATTGGTGTTTCATCCTGGAAATTACCTGCCACTGAAATTTGTTTAAACTGTTTTATATTCTATTCCAGTTTCTATATCAACCCTGTGTGTCACGAGTTTATAGCATCTTTGGCAGATATGACAATCAAAATCTTTAGCATTTGGTAGAGAGTGGGTCCTGATCACTTATACTGGAAGCCCAACCAACCAGAACAGATGTCCCATTGGTACACACCTACTACTACTATCAGCTCTAGTTTTGGAAATCCATGGAACAATGAATCCAAGAGCTTAGCTACATCAATATTTTGTATTGCATGTATTCTTAACATGCCTTTTGCTCACATTAAGAAGCAAGGCTCTCTCAATTTCCTTTTGGACAAGTGGAAATTGGGAGAACCTTGCTTCTTAAACTTAAAAAATTAGAATTGTACAATTTAAAATTGTAAGTTAAATGACCAAACAAGAGTTTCCTACTTAGCAGGAGGTGCCTAGTAATACACTGTCTGAATAACATAGGTATAATATGTAGTTAGGATGGTGGTTTTAGTAACATATCTTTTTTGTCACCAGATATTTATCAAGAATCTATGACACTCCATGAGGACCTGTCTAAGTAATCCAGAGTCTTCACAATAATATCTGAGACGGTAAAAAAAATCAGTTGAGTACTCACAGAAAATGATAAAAAGAAAAAGGAAGTTGATAAATCTATAAAGTGGATAAGAGACAAAGAAAAAGAAGTAAACATAGAAATATTGAAATAACCATATTTCCCTTAGTATGATAATCTCAAGATCCACGAGTTTTGGTCCCAAATTTTACTAACTATTGTCACCCCAATAAATTTTAACAATAATAAGAAATAAAAATGCTGAAATAAAGCGTAAATTAAAAATGAGCTAAAAAAATTGGTAGTCTAAAACTATATCTTGTGAAAATGCATAGCACTAGGATGGGAAGGCAGCCAAGAGTTTGGGAACACAAAACTAAGAACTAGAGTGACCTAGATGATTTTGAGCAATGCTCAGAAGACCTTTCGGTGCCTTCTCACATTGTGGAAGTAAAAGTAGCCTTTTCAAAAGCCGTGCAGACAGGACCTCCAAGAGCCTCCGCAGCCCCCAAAAAGCATTGAGGTTCCTTTTCCACTATTCAAATCCATACCCTGGCCTTTGAGTTCAGCCAGTTCCAGGCGCCTATATTCTTCAGTTAGCTTCAGAGAACAAACAGTTAAGTGACAAAACAAGACACGTCATTTAAAAATAATGACAACTACCACGAAATTGAGCTTTGGCCGATTGTAAGAGGAGGGGAAGAGGGATGAGAGAAGGAATGATTCCTTTCATAAATGCAACACCACTCTATGCTTACATCAGGGGAAGGAGATATCCTACTGAGATTTTTGGTCAACTTGGATACACAAACATGACAGATGTATAGGAAATCATCAAATGTCTACCTGCTGATAATATTTCATTTCTAACCCAACTGCATATATATATACACACACACATATATATATATATATATATATGTATATATACATATATATATTTAAGTCACATATTATTTAAATCTTTTTAATTTAGCAATATTAATATTTTCCACTCTCACATTCCATTGAAAATGTATTCATATTATTCATCCGTACCTTTGACATCATCATCTTCAACAACACTTGAGTCACTTTTACAGTCATCGAGTACAGTTTTCCAGAGCACATTGTTGCTACCATTTTATATGCATGATTCTGGCTCTGAAATCTTTATCCCAAGCCACAAATAACCATTCACAGAATACTGTCAGTTAACTTTTTCATTCATCTTACAGGTGCATGTTCTTGGTCTCTATACACTCCCACTAGATGTATAATTCTTTTTTTTAAATTAAAGTTTATTGGGGTGACAGTGGTTAGTAAAATTACATAGGTTTCAAGTGTACAATTCTGTAATACATGATCTATATATCACATTCTGTGCTCCCCACCCAGAGTCAGTTCTCCTTCCATCACCATATATTTGACACCATTCACCCTCATCTACCACCCGCCTCGAGAACCATACGATTTCACTGATATGTGGGATATAAAACTGAAGGCAACAAAGGAACAAGACAAACAAGCAAAGAAACAAAAACTCATAGACACAGACAATAGTTTAGTGGTTACCAGAGGATAAGGGGGGAGGTAGATGTATAATTCTTTAGAAAATATATTAAATATTGAATAAATACAAAATATGTATAACATGTGTATGAGTTATAAGGACTCATAAGCCAAAAGAAAAAAACTGATGCATCCCACACTTGTCTTAAGAAATGAACATGGCCTGCCTTTTGGAGCACTCTGTGGGCCCCTCCCTAAGCTCACTCCCCTCCCCCAGCTTACCCATTCCACTCCCTTTGGTATTTCACCATTTTAAAGACTCTGTTTACATTCCCTTCCTTTTAGTTAGGGCTTTAGCACTGTATCTCTGTGCAATATATGATTTCATTTTGCACATTTTTATCTCTTTATAAATGAAATCATACATTGTCTTGCAACTTGCTTTTTTGGCTTGTGAGATTCATCCATGCTAAATGCACACGACTAAGGTTCACTAATTGTCACTATTGCAGTATTCTATTATATGACTATAGCAGCCTGCATTTATCCTTTCTACCACTGATGGATATTTTGGTTGTTTCCAGGTTTTGCTATTACAAACAATGCCTCTATGAACATTTTTTTTGATGTCTCTTAGTGTACATTTGAGAGATTTTTCTAGGGTATTTTATTGGTTTGGGTAGTTGCAGAGAACAGAATCTATTCTATATAAATGTAAAAGTATTTATTACAAACTATGAAACAGATTATAAGTTAAATGTCCTATTACAACTCACACAGCTATAAAAAAAGAATGTGAATTACTTCATTACACAACTATGAAGTGATCATCAAAATATAATCTTAACTGAATAAAAGCAAGATAGGAAAGAGTGCAATATAATATTTATCTAAAAAAGGGAGAATATAAAAATAAATACATACATATACTCTCATTCATATACACACCTACAGAATAAAATTTATATAAAATACATTAAAGGATTATCTGTAGGGTGAGGGAAGGGCCAGAGATAGGAACTAAATTTTCTTGAATATAACATGTGTTGTAAACTTGACTTTGGACTCACATAAATATTTTACGTAATTTAAAAACAAATCAAAGTAAAAATAAACAATCCCTAAATATCAAAAGCAAAGTGAAACAAATGAAGTCATCTGTGTATCAAATTGGTGACTTAACCACACAAATTATTTTAAATGATTTTAAAATGCAGTAATTTGACAATACATCATGTCAACTTGAAGAGGCTCCCACTGTCCAAATATGGGGCAATATGAGCAACAATAAAAATAATAACATATAAACCATATGAAAAACCCATTTATTCACGAGACTAAAATAACCAACCTAAACTAACAAGTGAACTTAAAACATTTGAGAGACAATTGGGACTGAAGAGTCAC
This sequence comes from Rhinolophus hipposideros, assembly GCF_964194185.1. Classification (NCBI taxonomy): domain Eukaryota; kingdom Metazoa; phylum Chordata; class Mammalia; order Chiroptera; family Rhinolophidae; genus Rhinolophus; species Rhinolophus hipposideros. Next base: position 11,370,348 of record NC_138047.1, on the reverse strand, counting down.
CCGAAATGTGACATAAGTGGCTCCTGGGTTCCCTTCCTCCCACAAAGCACTGTAGGAGGTATAAGGGAGCAACTTCCTCTATAAGAAATCCAGAAACTGAGTGACTCCTACACATGAGACAAATGAGAAAATACGCACATCGAAACAGAGAGGAAAAGCTGACATACTATCTCACCATAAACCTTACCTCTAGCACAGCGCCATACAATTGGGAAGAAACCCCCAACTCCTAGCTTCACCCTGAGGAGTGAAGGGTTTGGACCCTATATCTGGTACCCTAGCTTTTAAAACCTGCACCTGAGAGATGAGCCCCCAAAACATCTATCTTTGAAAGTCAATGAGGTGCATGTCCATGAGACCCACAAGCATACAGCAATTCTTAATGCTGCAGGAGCACTCATTGACTGAAGCTACCCCCAGCCTCACCCGGAAGGAACAGGTGAGTCACCCATCTCCCAGGGCCTCTCTGAAAAATGTTTGTTTGCATACTTTGAAAGCTGCTGCTGAGGGTCAGGCTTTTAATTCAGCAGCCACTAGGGACCAGGAAAGCCAGGGGATATTTCTCTCACCTTCTCCCTCTAACCCACTCCAGGTCACCAGTATTCACTTAGAAGAAGTTTCTACAACTGGAACCTCAGCGTTTTCAGTGGCCACCCAAGTTGGGACAAGCCCCCAAATCACCTAAATAAATGTCGATCAATAAGGCTGCATTTAAGAGTCCCATAGGACTGTAGTAAACAAAGAAACCGCCCTTCATGGGTGCAGGAGCACCCCCTTGCAGCTATGTTTCCAGACACAGATGGAGAAGACAAAAATGCCCATCTCCCAGTTTCTTCCTGCGAGGAGCTTAACTACACACTTTCTCAGCTGCTATCTGAAGGTCTGGCTTCTGTCAGCCTGCATCTAAGTGATTAGTACAACCCTCCCCTTTGGGACATTGATATAATGATATAACTCCTAGCTACACCTTCACCATTATAGTGTATCATCACACTGTATGTTTCCACTATATTAAATTATATGAGGTCTGACAATTAAGTTTGTGAACTTGTTGCAATTATGTTGCTAACCTGTTTTAATATCAGAGGGATTATTCATTATGAATTTGTACCAACTAACTGGACAAACAATTAACCAAATTTACTATTTGGAAGTGCTGAAAAGGCTGCATGAAAAAGTTAGAAGACCTGAACTTTTCGCCAACAATTCATGGCTCTTGCATCACGACAATGCACCAGCTTACATGGCACTGTCTGTGAGGGAGTTTTGAGCCAGTAAACAAATAACTGTATTGGAACACCCTCCCTACTCACCTGATCTGGCCCCCAGTGACTTCTGTCTTTACCTGAAGATAAAGGAAATATTAAAAGGAAGACATGTTGATGACATTCAGGACATCAAGGGTAATACGATGACAGCTCTGATGGCCATTCCAGAAAAAGAGTTCCAAAATTGCTTTGAAGTGTGAACTAGGTGCTGGCGACAGTACATAGCTTCCCAAGGGGAGGACTTTGAAGGTGACTGTAGTGATATTCAGCAGTGAGGTATGTAGCACTTTTTCTAGGATGAGATCATGAACTTAATTGTCAGACCTTCATATGTAGGTCCATGAGCAAGTTCATTTAAAAAAAATTAATAATGCTTTCTCTCCCTGAATGCCTCTCATACCCTCTTCCCCTAGAGGTGTATTTCAGGACTAATTTCAGATTGTTAACACTTCTGGAGAGCCTCTGCTTTCATAAGTATAGTATTGCAGAAAGTATTGGAGAGCTTACTTTTCCAAAAGAGAAACTTTCTTCTTGGGAATTAATTATTTGAAATTTCTACTCCCTACTTCCCCAAATTGCCACATCACTGAGTCAGCAACTCAGTGGCTGGCCCTTCAACAAACTCTTTAATCTGCTTGTATCTGTGTTCCTCCAATTTCTCTACCCTCTCTCCTCATCCGGTTCAAAATTAGTGGCAGAGGTGGCAGAGAAAACATCAGCAGCCAAGTGTTGGGAAAAACTCCTGACCCTCGCAGGTGGAGAGATGGTTCAGCACCAAGGACAGGAACATCTGTGTGGGTCCAAGCTTTCTTTCCCTGCCCTCTTCTCCCCATGGATATTTTAGTCACGCCATAACTGTGTTCCTTAGCTTAAGAGCTCCTCCTCATTGCTGAGTTTATCTTTATCATAGCTGCTACCTTTTACGAAATACTTGTTTCTTATTTATCTCCCCTACCACAGTTAAGGGTATCCTCCTTAGCACAATTCCTGGAGCATAGTAGACTCAGTAAATTATGGGTGAATTAATAGATGAATCACTGACTCAATAAATGAACAAATAGATTTCAGGAAAAAGAGTAGAATCTAAGGACACACTTTGATAAAACAAGTGTGCAAGCAAAAGTCACATATTTGTTATTACTCCTTTCAGACATCAGTTCTCAACCCTGGCTGCTCATGAGAATGATTCAAAGATGTTGTTATAATGAAAGTGCACAATCCAAGATGCTACTCCAGAAGTGTAGAATAGAATCCTGAGAGTGGGGATGTGGCCTGTATATGGGAATGGGTACACGGGGCTTCCAAGGGCATGAAATAATTCCTCCATCAGTCGCTGTAAGTGCTGCTCCATCCCTAGAGGGGGAATTAGTCCTTTGGGAGGGGGAGGAAGCCCCAGCTGCTCTGCTTTCCATGAGCAACAGGACCCAGGCTTTTCCGCGAAGTGAGATGGGAATCAGCAGGCACTGTGTCTTTATGCTGACGTCTGCTGGTCTCTCACTGCTGGGGTAATAGTGCAAGTAAACTTATTCTTTACGGTGCTCCCCTTCCTGTCTGCAACCTACAAGCAAAGTGTCCTCAGAGCCATTTCACTTCCCAGGTGGTGCCACCAGCACAGGACAAATCCACTCTGCTTCAGCGAGGGGAGTAAGGAAATGTCGATAACAGCAAAGTGGACATGAGAGAAAATCTGTTTCAGCTTTTGATGTCCTTTCTTTTAGCAAACTTCACCTTTCAGGTTATCTTTGTAGAACTAGCTGCAAAATTTTCTCATCAAAGTATGCGCACTAAGCGTGTTTAATTAAAACTTGAAAGCGCCTACATTTATAAGTAACTTGAACTGCCAGGCACATACATTTATGTGATTTCATGTAAGTCTATTTCATTGCCCCCCCCCTTTTGTTCAGAAACAGGCAATTTAAATTTTAAACACCTATGTAGAGGGCATTCTGCCAGCTTTCCAAAGATCTGGAAGCATTTATTAACTGGACTGTATTATTCAATTCAATTCAGAAAAATCACTCCTTGGTCTCTCAGTACAGTCACCAGTCTAGTAGTTGATGCAGTCCTTATTCAGGAGCCTATGGTCTGGATAAATGAGGCAGAGCTGGCCTCAAATAACAGGAATGAAAACCCTGGCTAGCCTCTTCCTCACTCTTCTGACAGACCTAGGAGCTCCCCACCTTTTATAACATAACTCTCCTGATCAAACAACAGCTCACATGACAAGATTACAAGGCAGCCTAATATTTTTATTGAATTTTAAAACTTTTTGATGTATTAGCTATGATATAACCCAAAATTTGTATTTTAATATTTCTGAATCTTTTATTAATATGGCATGAGACTTGTTCCATTGCAGAGGAATATTCAAACTCTAAAAATTATAATCAGTTAAAAAGATAACATTAGAGGATACACTGAAACCTTCAGTATATTTGAAACCATTTAAAAATGTAAAAATTGTTTTAAAATATATATCTTCTTCCCTTAATATGAAATGTATATATTTTCTTCCTTTGAAGGTAAAAATAAAATTTCTACATTCCTGATCTTTTCAGAAAAGTTAACCTCCAAAATATAATAAAAACTTTGTTAGTTATGATATTTCTGTTGTTCAAGAAAAGAAGTGCTCTCTTTAAATACAACTACAATCAATGTATTTAGAACAACATTACTACAGTATGTGCCATATGGTTTGTCAAAATAGAAGTGATAGAAAAAAGAGACTGTGTTAAAATACAATGGAAATGAGAAAAACATTACAAATCATCTACAGATGAACATAAACTTTACAACTAAACATGCTTGGATTTGAATTATCACAGAGAAAAGCTATTTGAAGCATGATCCATGTGTCTGTACTGATTTATGTCTTAGAAGTTTAAAACGTAAGGCACTACAATAGTAGTGCATCTAAGAAATGATTTTTCTCTTGTATTAAACAAGGAGTCTATATTTATCAAAACTCAACAACTTGGTAATTTCATTCAAAATGCTACCTACATTCCATCAACAGTCCTCTCATCTTCAGACTGGCAAAGTATTTTCCAACCAGCTGTTTTTCATAGCTGGACTTGAAGCCAAGTTCACTCTCAGACATGCATTTTTCACCTTAAGAAACTGTTTGATACATTGCCCCTCTGACACCTCCAAGTCAGAGATAAATAATTTCTGCTACATATTTCTCAGAGAGCGCCTCTCTCTAGAAAGACGGGAGTTGTTAGAATCCTTTCCTAAAGACTCTTGAAATAATGTTGTCTTGTGCAACAAACAATAGATTGGGATTCATGAAAACCATGTTCTGAGCAACTCACCTAACCTCTCTGGCCTTCAGATATTTTTACCAGCTTCTCGTAAAAAAAAAAAAAAAAAAAAAAAAAAGAGCTGTCAAATTTAACATACTAAAATGGCTACATTTTTGTCCAAAGTGTTTTGAGATTTGTGTCAATTATCAATTTATTGACTCTCAGTTCCAAATCCACCTTTTTAATTTAAAAAAATTATAATGTTTTATTGAGATATAATTCACATACCATACAATTCACCTACTTAATGTGCAATTCAAGGTGCACAAAACAATTCAATAGTTTTTAGAATATTCACAGTGTTACAACCATCATCACAATCAATTTCAGAATATTTTCACCTCCCAAAAACAAACCTAATACATTTTAGCCACCACCTCTCACTCCTCCATCCCACCTGCCCTTAGCAACAGCTAATCTACTTTCTGTCTCTACATTGTGCCTATTCTGGATGTTTCATATAAATGGAATCATGTAATATGTCATCTTTTCGAACTGGATCCTTTCACTTAGCATAATTCTTTTCAACTTTTATCCATGTTGTGGTATGTATCAGCACTTCGCTCTTTTTAAATACAGAACAACATTCCATTATATGGATGGACCACATTTTATTTATCCTTTTATCAGTTGGGCATTTCAGTTGTTTCCACTTCTTGGCTATTAGAAATAATGCTGCTGAGACGTCATCAAAATGGCGGCATGAGGTGAGCCTCGGTAAATCTTCCCAGGAATTTACAACAAATCTAACAACTATAACTCACAAAGGACTCCCTGCACAGCAGACAGGCAAGACGAAGAGGCCCACTCCTGAATTCACCTAAAGGTGGGAGAATCCCCGGAGCAGGGGAGGAGGGAAGGGAGAAGTGCAGAGACGGGGCCACACGGCGCAGGCACAGGACGCAGACCTAGCTCAGTGCTCCGAGCTCGCTGCATCCCAGAACCACTGCAGCTGCGGGAGAGGGAAGAACTCAGACTGCTAGGGCTCCGCTTATGGCCCACAGGGCTGATGGGGCAGCATATAACATGGCTGAAACCAACGCTCAAGGCAGAGACCTCAGAGAAAAGACTGAGGGAAGAAGGCTGAAAACAGTGGTTTAAGCCCTCACTACAGAGCAGAGAACGGAAGCCTTAGGCACTGAGACTAGCCGCCCCCTCCCTTCCCTCTCAGAGCTCGCCCCGCCCCCACCTGCCCGGTGCTAGAAGCGGAACAGTAGCAATGTCAGGTCAAAAGAACAGAATATTTGCTGTTCTGAGACCACCATCAACAGGGGCAAGTTATGGCAACCAAAACATAAAAAGGGGGAGAATAAAGGCCTGAACCAGAATATGGGAATGGAGAAAGTAAGCGTGCTGAAGAAATGCTTTTTTCTGAAGAAAATGGAATACTCTAAATATCAAACTTTCTTTTACATAAACTTAAAATTAACCACTCAAAAAAAAATCCAGAACTGAAATATATACTGTAATAAAAGAAGAAACAGAGGGAAACATCATAGAATACCACCACACAAAAATAATAGACAACAACAAAAAGGCAAAGAAACAATGGAGACACAGCCTTACCAGAAAACTAAAGATAGAATGACAGGAAATCCTCACATATCAATAATCACCCTAAATGTAAATGGACTGAACTCACCAATGAAAAGGCACAGAGTAGCAGGTTGGATCAAAAAACTAAATCCAACCATATGCTGTCTCCAAGAGACACATCTCAGCTATAAGAACAAGCATAGACTCAAAGTGAAAGGGTGGAAATTGACACTCCAAGCAATTGGTATCCAGAGAAAATCAGGTGTAGCCATAAAGATATCAGATGAAACAGACTTCAGGGTGAAAAAATAACAAGAGACAAAGACGGACATTTCATAATGGTGAAGGGGACTATACAACAAGAAGACATAACAGTCATCATTATTTATGCCCCCAATCAGGGAGCACCGAAATATACCAAGCAACTACTAACAGAACTAAAGGGAGAAATTGACCAAAACACAATTATACTAGGGGACTTAAATACATCATTCACAGCTATGGATAGATCATCCAAACAGAAAATAAATAATGAAATAGCAGCCCTAAATGACACATTAGATGAAATGGACATAATTGACATATATAGAGCACTTCATCCTAAAACATCAGGTTATACATTCTTTTCTAGTGTACATGGAACATTCTCAAGGATAGACCATATATTGAGACATAAAATCAGCCTCAGCAAATAAGAAGATTGAAATCATACCAAGCATATTCTCTGATCACAAGGCTTTGAAATTGGATATCAACTGTAAAAAGAAAACAGGAAACAACATAAACGCATGGAGATTAAATAACATATTTTTAAAGAATGACCCGGTCAAAGACGAAATTAGAGGAGAGATCAAAAGATACATAGAAACAAATGACAATGAAAATATGAATTTGATTCCAAAGGCAAGGAAGTAAAAGCTAAAATAAACGAATGGGACTATATGAAACTTAAAAGCTTCTGCACAGCAAAAGAAACCATCGACAAAATAAAGAGGCAACCAAATGAATGGGAGAAGATTTTTGAAAACAGTGCCTTCAATAAGGGGCTAATATCCAAAATATACAAGGAACTCATGCAACTCAAAAACAAAAAAACCAACAACCCAATTGAACAATGGGAAGAGGACCTGAAGAGACATTTCTCCAAAGAGGACATACAAATGGCAAATAGACATGAAAAAATGCTCAACATCACTAATCATCAGAGAAATGCAAATAAAAACTACAATGAGATATAACCTCACCCCAGTCAGAATGGCTATCATCAACAAGACAAATAGTAACAAGAGTTGGAGAGGCTGTGGAGAAAAAGGAACCCTCATACACTGTTGGTGGGAATGCAGTCTGGTGCAGCCGTTATGGAAGGCAGTGCGGAGGTTCCTCAAAAAATTAAGAATAGAATTACCATATGACCCAGCAATCCCTCTCCTGGATATCTACCCAAAAAATCTGAAAACATTTATCTATAAAGACACATGTGCTCCAATGTTCATTGCAGCTTTGTTTACAATGGCCAAGACATGGAAATAACCAAAATGTCCTTCGATAGATGAATGGATAAAGAAGTTGTGGTATATTTTATTTTAAGAAGTCATTAATCCACACTAACGCAAGTAAAACATAAAGCACTGAAATTTTATGACCAGATCTACTTAAATAGGACTGTCAAGGCATTCAGGCCAACCTCCAGCTTGCCCTGCAAAACTAAGCCTGACCTGAGTTACTTGGATGCTATCATTTAAGTTGTATGTAGGCTACACAATGGAATACTATTCGGCGGTAAGAAAAGATGATATAGGACCATTTGTGACAACATGGATGGATCTTGAGAGTATAATGCTAAGCTAAATAAGTCAGACAGAAAAAGCAGAGAACCATATGATTTCACTGATATGGGGTATATAAACCAAAAAGAACAAAAGAACAAGGCAAACAAATGAGAAACAAAAACTCATAGACACAGACAATAGTTTAGTGGTTACCAGAGTGTAAAGGGGGTGGGGGTGGGAAATGAGGGTAAGGGGGACCAAATATATGGTGATGGAAGGAGAACTGACTCTGAGTGGTGAACACAAAATGGGATTTATAGATGATGCATTACAGAATTGTACACCTGAAATCTATGTAATTTTACTAACAATTGTCACCCAAAAAAACTTGAAAAAAAAAAGAAATAATGCTGCTAGAATATTTATGTACACGTGTTTGTGAGGACATGTGTTTCCATTTCTTTGGGGTATACACCTATAAGTAGAACTGCTGGATCATATGGTAAGTCCATGTTTAACCATTTAAGGAACTTCCAGACTGTTCCAAAGCAGCTGCACCATTTTCCATTCCTACCAAGAGTATATGAGAGTTCCAATGTCTCTACACCCTTGCCAACACTGTTATAATTTGTCTTTTTTACATCTTTTTTTATACTTGTAGCCGTCCTAATGTGTGTGAAGTGATATCTTACTGTGGAATTCACCCTTCCTTTGCAGTTCTTGTAATAATGGAGGTAGACCTTGTAAACATTTTTTCTTTGTCAGCTGGCACAAGATCAAGCTTTTCTATAGAAAGTACTAGATTATGAAACAAAAGAAAATGGACTAATAAGAACTTGACCAAGTTGATATTAATGGAAACCAAGGAAGTGGCACTGCAGTGTCATCAGTTAGTACAGCCAAGTCTACAGAAAGCCAGCCTGGGGCAGGCATGGGACCCACTCCTTCTCTGATTTATTTTTATCTTCCCACTTCCTTAAAGCTGCCCTACATTTCAGAAGTCCACATTCATGCCCAGGGGCCAGCATTTGCTCTGGCATCTGCTGACTCCATGCTTTTATGAAGTTCATTTGACACTTCTTGCTTGACACATAACTGCTGGTCAATCCTGATGTGAATTCCCCTACTACATACAGCATTTTGGCCCTGAAACATCACCAGATACCAGAGGGAACTGACTTAAATTTTAAGAAGTCATTAATCCACACTAACGCAAGTAAAACATAAAGCAATGAAATTTTACAACCAGATCTACTTAAATAGGATTGTCAAGGCATTCAGGCCAACCTCCAGCTTGCCCTGCAAAAATCAGCCTGACCTGAGTTACTTCGATGCTATCATTTAAGTTGTATGCAGGCTACTGCTCTCAAGGTGGTTCCTTGAAATGTGTGTGTGTGTGTGTGTGTGTGTGTGTGTGTGTGTGTTTAATCGTTCTTGAATTTCAATAGGTAGGGGTTTCAATATCGGTCATGTGTTGAATAGAATGTTCTTATTTTTATAAGTTAATAACAAGATGAAATAAGCCAGAATCCCAAGATAGAGGAAATCCAAGGTAGTACCTCTTTGGTTCCGTTACATCCGTGGACATATAACACTATGTTACGAGATGAGGTCATGTAAGAAAAGGCACAATCTCTGAGATAGCCAAAGAGAGATAAAATGAGGCCTCTGCCAGAACCAACCTCATGAACTTGGTGAGTGATTCACTTCTCTAGATCACTATAAAGGGTAAAATACTACCTACCCAATACAGTCCAGATTAGTAAATATAAAATTTTTAACCAGCAAATGGCACATGCTAAGTGCTTAACAAATGGTTATTAGGAGTGTGATGGGAATAAATCACACAGTAATGTTGTTTAAAGTTGATTAGCTCACATACAATGAAAGAATCATATTAATATTACTCCATTAGGTGTAAATGGCTAAAAAAAATGAAAGCAACTTCATATTCACCTGTGATATGTTTATGCTTATCATTGAAATATCAATTACGACAGCATCTCATAAGCTACTTCTCCCAAATATATGTGAAAATTATATGTGAATTCCATCTAGCTGCCATAAAGTAAGAGTAGCTTGCCTTCTGTCTATGTCCCCACCCAATTCATATGCTGAAACCCTAATCTTCAGTGAGGCTGTATTTGGAAATGGGGCTTTTAAGGAAATAATTAAAGTTAATGAAGTCTTAAGGGTGGGGCCCTGATCTGATAGGATTAGTGTCCTTAGAAGTAGAGATACCAGAGAACTCTTTGGATCCCCTCTGCTAACCTCCCACTGTCCCATACCCCACCCCCGAAGTACAGACACGAAAGCAACAAGGACATAGAAACAAGGCAGAGAAAAGAGCTCTCACCAGAAACCAGATCAGCTGAGACCTTGATCTTAGACTTCCATCCTCTAGAAATGTGAGGAAATAAACTCCTGTTGTTTAAGTCACCCAGTCTGTGATACTTCATTATGGTGGCCTAAGCTAAGATACCAATCAACTACAAAAGTGTACCTGAAAGAACTATAAGCCTCAGAAAAAAATGACTTATTCCTTGAGTAACCTTAATTCATATGTAGCAGTTGAGCTCACTTAAATGTGTAACATGCGTAACTTAACATCCCTGATGTTTCAACAAATAATTTACTGTACAAGTAGTTACAGTTTGTATAAGTAGTTAAGTGAATAATAAATGCCTGCCAATACTAAAAGGCTAGGGATATTGAAATATATTCAATCAGAAACCACTTGATCTCAAACTAGCTTTTACAGGATTAAATATATGAATCAGAAATATTGCATTAAAAGTACGAAGAAATTTCCGCATGTCAGAATTTAAATAACCAGTATAAAGTAATGGGCATGTCTTTTGAATAAAAATTCCCTGAGGGTAGATGAACTCGGACATATCCTAGATTACTATCTTTGATAATATTTTTAATAAATTATAGTTGTGGTGGCTTTCATGTTCACGCATTGAATGTGTTTCTAGCTGATGTCAAATGTGACAGGAAGGCACATTGCCACTTAATGTGGTGAAAATAAGCCACACACGGAGCCAAGCGTGTCGTCTGCCACAGGTTTAAGAATCACTGGCTCATACATAGATTAGAAACTTTTACTTATCAGCCCTTCAACTCAGTCTCAAGGCTTTATTTCACAGACACATGGAAGACACAAGGCTCCCTCTTATACGTCCCACTTATTCAGCCCAGTGTCACTGAGTAGCATTGAGATTTTGGTTATTCAACCTGAAACAATGAAGAATTTTCTAACTTGACTTTGGTACTGAACATTTCAATCCGTCACATAAAGCTTCTTTGATTATTCTCTGGACATGAAGTCTGCCTTTCTTTGTTCATGAGCTGAGTGAGAGGCTAGAAACAAGGCACTTTGCTGATCTCCTAAGCATCAAGACAACAGTAAACACATCAGATTACGTAGGTGCCAACCAGAAAGCTCCCTGACAACTACAGAAGGCATCAGGAACAGTCACTACCATCTGATCCTGTACACGGCTAAGCTGGATAGGTATTTTCTCCCCAGTCCTTCACGTATGACAAATTTATAATTTTTTAAAAAGAAGCAGTGCAATTTCACAGGGCAGAGTCAATAGAGAGAAAAAAGCATGGCAATTATGATCATCTTTACACTCTAGCTGCTGAAGAGTGCCTTGTAGGGAGGACAAAATGCAAAGGAACAAAGTAGAAATAAATGCAATTGACAAATGGCAAGAATTTGTGAAAGTTCTAAGAACAAGGAAGTAAGTAAAATATAACCAAATGTGTGAAAGAAAGTCCAAATTAGTCTTAAAAAGCAAAAAATAAAGAGCAAAAGTATAAATGTGAAAAAAAAATCAGTAAAATTCAACATAACTAATATGATCGATAGTTTCAGCATTTAGATGTTGAAAGTCATTGTTAAATCCAACTTTAATTCATAAAAAGCCTTCTTATTGTTACTTAGTTAACATAAGTGAGAAGTATCAAACCATTTGCCTCAGTGTCTTAATGTGTTCTTAGGAGCTTTGTGTAAATTAAAACAGGCACATGTTCACTGAAGCTGAAGTTTGATCTACAAAATTTCTGTGGCAGTGATTTAGTAATGTGCTTTGTTGTCCAACAAATATAAGAAAGTCCTGAATTTACTACAATAACTAGCTAAAATTCGAGTTTATGTTTAATCCAATGCTAACTCCAACCCACAAGAAATAAGACTATAAATTGTTGCCAGGTAGCAGCCTACTTGTCTGTTTCCTTGTACCTGCCCCTAAAGAAAGGAGAGTCTGTGAGACGGATCCTTTCAGGGACCTTGCTTCACCTTTGTGCTTACACCTTATGTCTCCCTGTTTGGCCCCAGAAAGATGGCTGGCTAGTCAAAGACGCGTCTGACTCCCCATGGGGGTGGGGGGCAACCCCAGCCAGACACAGCCATGTGGGGATCATCTGGGGAACTCACAGGGTAGATAGAGGTGGGCACAGCCCCCCACCTTCTCCCAGCTAAGGGGAACCTCTGCCTCTGTGGCTGCATTCCTTCCCACAACCTGCAGGGGAAGTGACTCAATGATGTGCTCTCCATCTATTCATATGCATAAAGGTTTTGTTCCTTGGGGAAGTACTTATCTTGAGACTTACGGTTCAGCTGCCTGCAGGCAAGGGTGATTGTCTTAAATCCATTTCCTATTGCAATGTATGGAATTCACAAATCTTGAGATTGACATGCTTTACTTCTTTTACTTCCACACCTAACTAATAAAAGCCATGCGTTGGCCCAATTCGGGGCTCAGTCCTTGAGGCTGCAGTCCCTTGGCCCTGCTTGCACTCTACTCTTGTCTACTGTCTTTCTTAACCTTGTGCCGCTCTTCTCGCTTCACACACCGCTCTTGTCGTGCTGGACGCGACAATAAATATGACTAACTTCTGCGCAGATTAAAGAGACTGGTTCTCCTTGTTATGGTACTGAGCCAGCTCAAGTCTCAGATACTCTTACAAAGCAGTTCTTCTACATGTTGGTTTCACAATATGTAAAACAATCCAAGAGCTGTCCATCAGGTTTTTCTGTTCTCCAAGCAAGTTAGGAGGCAATCCATAAAAGAAATACACTGGTACCATGTTCCTGAGCTATCTGATTGGTCCTTCCACACATATTTCAGGAGAAACAGTAAACCTTGTAAACCCCAAAGAAAGAACAGAAATTTACACTGGCCCACACGGCTTCACTGAGGCATCTGACTACCAATTTGCCGAGCAATTGTGGCAGATTGCTTGTCATCAGGAACCAACTGATTTAAAGTAATTTAAATTATATTACGTGAGTGGAACAGCCTTAGGTTAAAGGTAAAGTTAGCAATGCCCTTAGTAGTAAATCTAAAACACTTCTGAATAAACCGTCCGGAAGAATCCACCTGTACCTGTTTCCCATCAGATTTAAGAGAGTTAAAACAACAATTTGTTCCTGACAGCTCCAGTACGCAATCTTGTCTTAGAAACGGTGGCTGAAAGAGCCATAGGAATTGCTGATACCATGAAGATGAAGCTAAACACACTGCATGAGAGCTGTCTCCAAAAATACCACACATGGCACTGAGCAGAGGAGAAAATCTCAAAGTTGATCAGAGCTCCAGCCTTGATTCTGGCTGCTCCAGAGACAGCGCGTCTGGGTAACTTATATCAGATTTGCATATGTTGATCAGTCTCACATTAGTAACGTTAGTACCATTCTTGCTGATATAAGAGATCAAAGAAAAGCCTTCATGGACACCAGTGGGATTCTGGGGATCGCTTGTACATAACAGGTTGATTTTTCTCTTGCTGCTTTCAGATTACCTCCTTGTCTTTAACTTCTGACAATTTAATTATGTGTCTCAATATGGGTCTCTTTAGATTTATCTTATTTGGTACACATTGCGTTTCCGGGATCTGATATCTTTTGTGCCAGGTTAGGGAAGTTTTTAGCCCTTATTTCTTTGAATAAGCTTTTTGTCCCTTTCTCTCTCTTTTGTCCTTAAGATTGGTGTCTCAGAAGTCCCTTAAACTATCTTCACTCTTTTTCATTTGCTTTTGTTGTTGTTATTTTTTTTACCAAAAGATGCTAAAACTATTAACTAGTCCAAAATATAACTAGCCCAAGGGGAGGGAACACATACACACACACACACATACACATACACATACATACACACACACACACACACACACACACAACCAAAAGCAAAATCAAAACCAACAAACTTGCTGAACCACAAATACCAATCTTTTTAATGCAAAATTTTTTTGTGAGCTAACCATACTATAAATTCCAATGAACTCCCCTAAATATATCAAATTCAAGCTAAATACATTTCCAAGTTCAGGCAGAACTCCAAAAATTGTAGACATGGCCCACTGGACAACCTAACCTAATCAGGCAGCAGGCTTACCCAATAATAGCTGTCCACTTTCAGAAAGGACTTGCACAGTCACGTAACTTCCAGGTCATTTGTTGATAAATGGGACACGTACCACAGGAACCTCAGGACATCAATCAGTCTAGACTCAAGTTCTCAGGCTTCTATCTTCAATCAACAGCTTTTCCAATACATAGCTCAATAAAAATTCTCATAAACTTAAGATGGTAATCAAGTCCCCTCTCAGCTTTCTCATCTCTAATCAAAACACACTCCTCCCTCACATTTGCAGTTTTCCACCCTGAAACATCTTCTTTCTTCCTAGCAACTAATGATAGAAAGGAATGATGAAAAATCAGAGGTCCTTGCTCTTGACCATAGAGTAGAAGGAGAAAGCAGAAGCTCCCAGGCTCTCTTCCATCAGCTCAGTGAGCTCATCGCACAAAGGGACGTGCTCTCGGACCACACTCTTTCACTCCTCTTTTCTATCACTGAAAAAATGGATTCTGCCCCAGGGAGAAAATGAAATCGAACTTAACCCTAATAATGAATTCTTACCATCAACCATAAGGGAGTTCCCGTTTCATCAGAGAACTAGTCCTAACTTTTTAAAACAAGTTCGGTTATTTGTATTAATTAAAGAAACATTCAGGAAACCCAAACAATCTAACTCAAGTCAATCTGGCTTTTAAATGCATTGTTCAATTCCTTTACATCCAATTTATCTTTGAAATTACATCCTGCCTTGGTAACTATACCTTTGTGTGTCCTAAGAACTCACAGGCAGATATTGAAGAATTCCCAAAAGAATGCTGAAAGGTAAAAAGAGGCGATTTAGAACCAGAATTTTCCCCCACCCAAAAAGTCCAGAAATTTACTACTTCATGTGCAGTTGAGCGAAAATTAACAGCCTGCATGTTTGAGTTTGTGAGAACGTGTATATGTTTGGAAAAGCCTCAAGTAATCAAATCTGGGCCTGCCATTATCCTTCTTACACTGTTATGAAAAACAGACACTTCATAAATAGATTATCTGGAGTATTCAGATACTTTATCATTCCGCCACATACTAGGTCAGACAATTAAGTTCACGAATTCATCCTAGAAAAAGTGCTACTTACCTCATTGCTGAATATCAGTACAGTCACCTTTGAAGTACTACCTTTCGGAAGCTATGCACCGACGCCAGCGCCTAGTCCACACTTCAAAGCAATTTTGGAACTCTTTTTCTGGAATGGCCATCAGAGCTGTCATTGTATTACCCTTAATGTCCTGAATGTCATCAAAATGTCTTCGTTTCATATTTTCCTTATCTTCGGGTAAAAACAGAAGTCATTGGGGGCCAGATCGGGTGAGTAGGGAGGATGTTCCAATACCGTTATTTGTTTACTGGCTAAAAACTCCCTCACAGACAGTGCCATGTGAGCTGTTGCATTGTCGTGATGTAATTTTAGGCGAAAAGTTCAGGTCGTCTAACTTTTTCACGCAGCCTTTTCAGCACTTTCAAATAGTAAACTTAGCTAACTGTTTGTCCAGTGGGTACAAATTCATAATGAATGATCCCTCTGATATAAAAAAATGTTAGCAACGAGTTTGCAAATGTAATTTTCTGACCTCATATATTTATAAAATCAATGCATTCACTTCTATCCTAAAAAGTATAATAATCACATTGTGAATTACAAAAACAGAAATAATATAAGGGCACTGTAGTGTTGATTTGGTCATCTTACTTTGCAGAAATGATGTACCTTTCTCATTAAATTCTGGAAGGTTAAAAAAACTTGGAACTGTTAATACTGAGTTTAGATACATTGTTTGCAATCTTCACATAAGAGGTTATTTAGGTTGCACTATTTTTACCAGTATAATTTTGACAAGTAAAAATTCTCAGGTTGTTCATTATGTACCACTTAAGAATAAATTGATTTTTTATATTCATTTGACCCCTTTTACCCTCTTCTACCACCCCTGCCCCCTTAAAAATTTAATTTAAAATACTTTACAGTAACATATTTACATTTACCCAAGTAAAACTGAACTTGAAAGTCATAATTACTTCAATAACTCTAGGGAATTCAGCCCACTGCCTTACAGTGGTATTTTTAAATCACTCATTATAATATTTCACCTAACAAATCTGATCCATATTTGTGGAACATTCAGGCATTGGGGGGAAATCAGCAGGGCAGAGAGTGCATTTTTCACACTGTGATGATCTCTTGAAAAATTTCAAAATTTATCACTTTCACAAAGGCCGCTGTCAAGGGAACTTTCCTCAACATTACTCACTTTTGCATCAACTTTCTGCAGAGATTCTGACTTCTGGAGATGATTTCTGGCTTGATTCTGTAGTTCTTGAAGATGAGTTTCAAAATAATACTGGATGTCCTCCTGCAAGCTATAGAATGACATCTGCTTCCCAGTATCAAACACTACACTACACTGACCAGACTTGTTTGCTCTTTGGCTGGTCTAGAGCAGCTCATTGCTGGCTAATCAATATTTGCTGTGGTTCTGTGAATTTCTGCTGCCCTGTGCTGACTCTTAGCATCTCAACACATTTTGTTGTCTCTTTGCAGGCTCTAGTTGTAACACTACTGCATCCTCAGATGGGACTTCATTTTTTCCTGTAACAGTAGGAACAACAATGATGTCTCCTGCATAACCACTTGCCTTTTTCACTCTAGCTTAAGCACTATGAAAAGGCTATATGTTGAATTTAAAACGGCAATTTTAATGGTATGACTTCTTATTTCAGAAACTTAAAAAAATGCTAAGTCTCCCAAACATTCTACCTATAAACCACTGTGACGTCTTAGGCTCTTCACTTATTTACATGTACAAAAACGTTAAATTACAAATTTAGAACACCAAAATTTAATAGATGCTTCTGGAATTCAAAAATACTAGACCTTGATATAAAAACTGTGCGTTTTTTTCACTTCCACGTATAAGCGTAGCTCAAAACACAATGCCACTTAGCCTGTGGTGATGCAAATCAAGCCACAAAAGTGAATTAACCGTAAGAGAGAATATCATTACGCAGACAATGCTAACTTGGGGGTTAATCTTGGCATTTAGAGGAGAAGGATAATGGAATCATAATGTTTGTATGTGTTTATATGTGTGCCCGTGAGGGTGTGTGCATTGTGTGTGTGTGTTTTCACTTAGTGTCTTCGACAGAGAATGACCAATCTCTTGAGATACAGGCTCTGTGTGTTTTTTATTCATAAATGAATGGTTTGTTCATGGAATCAAGAAGAGAGAGAGAGAGAAGGAGGGGGAGAGGGAGGGAGAGAGAGAGGGAGGATGGAAGGAGGAAGGAAGGAAGGAAGGAAGGAAGGAAGGAAGGAAGGAAGGAAGGAAGGAAGGAAGGAAGGAAGGAAGGAAGGAAGAAAAGAAGGGAGGGAGGAAGGGAGACACACAGCTAGTGGACACCAAAACCAACTTAGGAAGGAATTAGGAAGATAAATTAGGAAGGCTAATTTAATATGATAACCATAATATACTAACATTCCTGCCCTTTTCCTACTCACAGTCACAAAAATTGTTTGCGTAACTACATGGCTAGACAGTTGACTGCTAACATTCAGACAGTTCAAGCTGAAAGAAATCACACAATTTCAGAAAGAAGGAGAGATTTTACCTAATGCCTGGAGATGTAAAATAACTTAATTACAATTACTAACCAATTCTACAGAAAAATCAGTAACTAAGTGGGCCTAACAACTGAAGTAATTTTATAGTTTTAAATGGGTTTTTTAGGGGAGGAGAAAAAGTGATATGGGTTCCTGCTAATGATTTTCCTAATAAAAGTCTCATTATCCCACACAGATTTTTAAAAAAATAAAGTCCACTTGAGGAGTACATAAGTTTTCGACAAATCATTTTATGGAAGCACTTATCCAACACAGATGTTCAAAGAAATTATGTAGTAACACTTGGGATAACAAATCTCCATCTTTAAATCTTCCATTTTGATAGCATACAAAAAGCATGACATGCACTCAAATAATACAAGCACTGTCCTCATACCAAAGTGAAATTCCCTGCTTCACTTTCAGCAACTTGACTTCTAGCAAGTTTGGGTATCTTTTCATATATTTACTGGTCATTTAAATTTTATGTTCTATGAATCACCTTTTTCCCTTTCTTTCCTATGTGTTTTTTATTTCTTATTAATTCAGAGAAACTATTATTATGAATTTTAATAGTTTTGTCTGTCATATCCATTGGAAATATATTTTCCAGTCTACCTTTTTTAGTTAATGTATAATTATTTTTGTCATGAACTTATAAAATATATACTTGTATGTAGAAAGACAGGCCTCTCTTTCTAAATACTAGGTTTCTTCTTGGACTGTTTGGAGGATTCCCCTATTCCAAAATTTGCTCTCTAAAATTTTATTTTAGTTGTTTATTGCTTTCTAATATTAAATCTTTACTATTTCTGTATATGGTACGAGAAAGGAGCCTAACTTTGTGTTTTTTGTTCTTATTGTTATTTCCATATATATATATATGTATATATATATATATGGAAATATATATGTATATAATATATGTATATAATGTATATACATGTATATACAATGTATATACATTATATATATACTGTATATATAATGTGTGTGTGTGTGTGTGTGTGTGTGTGTGTGTATGGTCACGCACCACATAACAATGTTTTAGTCAACTATAGATCGCACATACAATGGTGGTTTCATAAGATTATAATGGAGCCGAAAATTCTTATCACCCAGGGACATCATAGCCATTGTAACACTGTAGTGCAATGCATTACTTACATTTTTGTGGTGACCCTGGTGTAAACATACTGGGCTGCCAGTCATATAAAAGTATAGCACATGCAATTAGGTACAGTACATAACACTTGAAAATGATAAAAAATGACTATGTTAGTGATTTATGTATTTACTATGCTATACTTTTTATCATTATTTTAGTGTGTTTTTCTATTTATTAAAAACAGTTTTGCTGTTATGCCAACAGCAGCCTTAACACATTTTGTGTTAACCACGTCTCTTGATTGCATCCCTCTCTTGTACTTGATTTAATTTCATGTTGTTTTGTACAATAACATACTGTATACACTGGTAGTCTAGGAGCAATAGACTATACCGTATAGCTTAGATGTGTAGTAGGCTAGACCATCTAGGTTTGTGTAAGTGCACTCTACGATTTCACACAAAGATGAAATTGCCTAACTATGCATTTATCAGAACGTGTATCCCTGTAGTTAAGTGGCACATGACTGTACAGAGGTTGCCAAAAAATGTATACACATTTTAAGAAAGGAAAAAACTGTATTAAAATTGTAATATTCAATTTACTTGTATACCGATAATGAAAGATAAATACAAGTCACGGTTGACTTCTGCAATTACAAGAGGTGCTCAAAGTGGTTACCATCAGCGTCCAGACACTTCTGATTACGGTGAACTACTGCTTGAGCAACATTGACCAAAGAGTCCACTTTATACATTTTTTTTGGCACCCACAGTATATTACATATATTTTAATGTCTATCAGGAACAGTGATATAACCAATATGACAGAGTAGGGGACCCTAGCCTGTTCCCCAACAAAGGTCAATGATTATATAGCTATCCACAAGCAAAAATAGCTCTGGGAGAGCTCTGGAGTCCACTTAAGAAACTTTAGTCACACAGTGGAAGAAAAATCTTGAGAATAACCACACAAAAAGGGAAGGAATGCAGCTTCATTTGCATGCATCATCCCACCCCCCAAGCTGGCACTGCTGAGCACCAAGAGGAAACTCCCCAGTTAGAAAGAGTTTCCCTTGAAGGGAGAAGAAGGGGGTGGTGACCAGCTTCCCCAGTCTTTTGAGGCACTGCACAAAGGTCCCTCTTCAGTTTCACTCCACCTAGAGACCAGCACAGCTGAGATGTATAGATGTGGCTAGGAACAAGAAAGCAAAACAGGGTTTACCCACAGCAGCCACACAGCAGGAGTGATCACGGTTTCCCAGTGACCTGCACTGAGACAAACCCAGCAGCTTTCATCACTGAAGAAACCAAGAGCCAGCACAGCCACCACAGACCTCTTACAGATGTCACCCCATAGGCACCTGCAGTTGGTCCCTGCAACCAAGCATATGCATGCTACCACTCCACCTACTACTGTTACTTGCCCTGGTCCCTAGCCACTGGACCTGGAAGCACTGCTAAGGACCCCAACAGCCCTTGAAGTCTTTGTGAGCCTTCTCTTGCTGCCTCCACAGTGCCCACCAAGCACTACACGGTTGTCAATGCTGTGGAACCCAACAGCCTGCTCCAACAGGCTGCCACACACCCCTAGATCCAGTGCCCACACACACCCCTGCAATTGGTGACCTGCACCACTAGACCTAGCGTCACAGCATGTGCCAGTGTCCCCTCATCCACAAGTGAAAGTACTCCCTTACTAAAGAGATTGCAATTATACCAAGTATCTTTTCTGACTATAATGGTATGGAACTGAAAATTAGTAACAGGAAGAAAACTGGAAAATTCACAAATGTGTGGAAATTAAGCAACATGCTCATGAACAACCAATAGGTAAAAGAAGAAATCAAAAGGGAAACCAAAATATTTATTGAGACAATGAAAATGGAAATATTAATACAACATATCAAAACTTATGGGATGCAGAAAAAGCAGTTCTCAGAGGGAAGTTTATAGCAATAAATGTCTACATTAAGAATAAAGAAATATCTCAAATAAAAAATCTAACT
Organism: Rhinolophus hipposideros; assembly: GCF_964194185.1. NCBI lineage: Eukaryota > Metazoa > Chordata > Mammalia > Chiroptera > Rhinolophidae > Rhinolophus > Rhinolophus hipposideros. The sequence continues at coordinate 11,349,340 of NC_138047.1, read as the reverse complement.
TTACACCTTAAGCCATTAGAAAAACAAGACAAACTAAGTCCAAAGTTAGAAAAAGGAAAGAGATAACAAAGATCAGAAAAAAAATTAATTAAATAGAAAATAGAAAAACAATAAAAAGATCAATGAAACTAAGACTTAGGTTTTTGAAAAGATAAACAAAATTGACAAGCCTTTAGCTAGATTTATGAGAGAGAGAGAGCGAGAGAGCGAGCGAGAGAGAGAGAGAGAGAGAGAGAGAGAGAGAGAGAGAAAGAGAGATACCACAGAAATACAAAGGATCATAAGAGACTACAATGAACAATTATATGCCCACAAATTGGACAACCAAGAATAAAATGGATAAATTCCTGGAAACATACAATCCAGCAAGACTGATTCATGAAGAAATAAAAAAGTTGAACAGACTAATAACAAGGAAGGAGAGTAAATCAGTAATCAAAAATATCTTAAGAAAGAAAAACCCACAGTCAGATGGCTTCATAAACGAATTCCACCAAACATTGAAAAAAATTAATGCTAATTCTTCTCAAGCTCTACAAAAAATTGAAAATGAGGCAACACTCCCAAACTCATTTTATGAGACCAGAATTACTGTCATACCAAACTCAGATACAGACACTACGAGAAAAAAAATTTACAGGTTAATATTCCTGATGAACATAGATGCAAAAATTCTCAACAAAATATTAGCAAACTAAATTCAACAGCATACTACATAGATCATACACCATGATCAAGTGGAATTTATTCCTGGGATGCAAGGATTTTTTAACATATGAAATCAATCAATGTGATACATCACAGTAATAGAACGAAAGACAAAAGTCATATGATCATCTCAAGAAATGCAGAGAAAGCATTTAACAAAATTCAACATATCCTTTCATGATAAAAACTCTCAACAAATTGGGTACAGAAGAAAAATATCTCAACATAATAAAGGCCATAAAAGACAAGTCTGCAGCTAACATCATACTCAATAGTGAAAGGTTGAAAGCTTTCCCTTTAATATCAGGGACAAGACAAATGTGTCCACTCTCACCACTCGTATTCAACGTAGCACTGGAAGTCCAAGAAAAGAAATAAAAGGCATCCAAATCAGTAAAATTGTCTCTGCTGATGATATCATCTTGTATATAGAAAATCCAAATAACTCCATGAAAATCAAAAACTGTTAGATATAATTAGAGAATTCACTACACTTTCAGAATACAAAACCAACATACTAAAATCAGTTACATTGCTATACAACAACTATCTGAAAACTATCTGAAAAAGAAATAAGAAAAACAATCCCCATTTACAATAGTATCAAGACCAATAAAATACTAAGAAAAAAATTTAACCAAGGGAGTTAAATATCTATATACAAAAAATCTATAGACATTAACGAAAATAATTGAGGAAGACACAAATAAATGGAAAGATATTCTATGCTCATGGATTGGAAGAATTAATAAAATAAAATAAAATGTCCATACTACCCAAATTAATCTACAGATTCAATGCATACAAAACAATACATCAAAGGCAATAAAATATAATTTTTTGGTATTGTATTTGTATTGATGTTATACAATAGTATCAAAAAGAATAAAAAATGTAGGAATAAATTTAACCAAAGAAATGAAAGATTTGTTCTGTGAAAACTATAAAACTTTGATGAAAGAAACTGAAGACACAAATAAATAGAAAGATATCATGTATTAATGGATAGGAAGAATTAATATTGTTTAAATAGCTGTATTACACAATGACATCTATAGATTCAGTGCAATCCCTATAGAAATTCCAACGACATTTTTCCAGATACAGAAATAAACAGTCCTATGTAACCACAAAAGATCCTGAGTAGCCAAAGCAATTCTGAGACAGAATAAAGCTGGAGGCGTCACACTACCTGCTTGCAAACTATATGACAAAGCTATAGTATTCAAAACAATATGACACTGGCATAAAAACAGACACATAGATCAAGGAACAGAATAGAAAACCCAGAAATAAACCCATGCATACATGATCAACTAATATATGACAAGGGAGCCAAGACTGCTCAATGGGAAAAGGAGAGTCTCTTTAATAAACAGTGTTGGGAAAACTGGATATTTACATACAAAAGGATGAAATTGGACCTCTATCATATACCACTCACAAAAATTAATGCATTGAGCACTTAAATGTAAGAGTTTAAACCATAAGACTCCTAGAAGAAAACATATGGGGAAAAGCTCCTTTACATCAGTGTTGGTAATAAATTTTTGGATATGAACACAAAAAGCACAAGCAACAAAAACAAAAATCAACAAGAGGGACTACATCAAACTGAAAAGCTTCCTTACAGCAAAAGAAACCATCAACAAAATGAAAAGGCAACCTAAGAAATTGGAGAAAATATTTGCAAACCACATATCTGATGTGGGGTTAATATACGAAATATACAAGGAACTTAGAAAACTCAACAGCAAAATAACAAACAATCCAATTTAAAAATGGACAGAGAACTTGAATAGTCATTTTTTGGCAAGAAGACATACAAGTGGCCAACAAGTACATGAAAGGGTCAGCATCACTAATCATCAGGGAAATGCAAATCAAAACCACAATGAGATATTACCTCACATCTATTATAATGGCTATTACTAAAAAAGACAAGAGATAACAAATGCTGGTGAGGATGTGGAGAAAATGGAACCCTTGTGCACAGCTGGTGGGAGTGTAAATTGGTGCCCTTATGGAAAACAGTATGGAGGTCTCTCAAAAAATTAAAAATAGAACTACTTTATTATCCAGCAATTCCACTTCTGGGTATATATTTGAAGGAAACAAAATCACTATCTCGAAGAGATAGCTACACATCTACACTACCATATTCATGGCTATATTATTCATAATAGCCAAGACATGGAACAACCTAAGGGTCCACTGATGGATGAATGGATAAAGAAAATGTGATACATACACACACATACACACACACGAAAGTTCAGACAAGTAAGTACACAGTGGAAAGTTCACGAATTTAATTGACTTTTGTGTGTGTGTGTGTGTGTATGTGTGTGTGTATGTGTGTGTGTCATATATAATGGAATATTATTTACCCATTATAAAAAAGAAATTCCGCCATTTGCAATAACATAGATGGACCTTACAGGCATTGTGCTAGGTGAAATAAGTTAGACAGAGAAAGATAAATACTGCATGATCTCACTTACATGAGGAATCTAAATAAAAAATCAAACTCATAAAAACAGAAAATACAATAGTGTTTACCAAGGACTGAAGGGTGTGGGGAATGGGGAGATGTTGGTCAAAGGCACGAACTTCTAAGATGAATAAGTTCTGAGGATCTGATGTATACCATGGTGACTACAGTTAACTATACTGTATTATAGTCTTGAAAATTCTATAAATGTAGAACTTTGATTTTCTGAACATCACAACAACAACAAAATGGTAATTATGTGAGGTAAAGGATGTACTAACTAACCTTACTATAGTAACCATCATGCAATACAGACGTGAAACAAATCATCACACTGCACACCATAAACTTACATGATGCCGTATGTCAATTATAGCTCAGTAAAGCTGGAAAAAAATAGCTATGATTAGTATGTTCAAGAAAGTAGATGACAAAATGGAAAATCTCAGTAGAGACCTGGAAACTATTTTTTTTTTTTTAAGATCAAATGGAAATGCTAGAACCGAAATTATGGACAAAATCATTTGGATTTAATAGATTAGATAGCTCAAACAGGTAACCTGGATGATAGATCAGAAGATTAAAGCATAGCAAGAAAAAATAAAATTCAAAACTACGGAAAAGAACATAAGAGCTGTATATAACTCAGTAAAGACATTTACTGTAATTTACTCAGTAAAGACATTTACTGTGATAACATGTAATTAGAGTCCCAGAAAGAGAGGTGGACAAAGCAACTTTTGCTGAGAATTTTCCAAAATTGACAAAAAGGCATCAAACCACAGATTCATTTTTTCACTCATTTCTCTACTGGGAAGATTAGCGCACCGTTACATCCCCTTTTCCATTTTCAGGCTTGTCTGCCCTGAGGTGGGCTGTGTTCTGCAACCTACTCTCCACCCTGCCTTTTTAATTATCAAATTTAATGCTTCTCAACCATCAGAGGTTCTCAGTACTCACTGAAAATCTTTACGGGAGCTTTTCAAAAATAGAAATGCTCAATCTCCTTATTCACTTCTGAGATGTTGATTCAACTGGTCTGGGGGTAGGGGTTCGAGTATTGGTGCTTTTAAAAAAGAATATGTAGCCTAGTTTCATTCTTTTACATGTGGCTTTCCAATTTGCCCAGCACCATTTATTGAAGAGGCTTTCTTTTTTCCGTTGTATATTTTTGGCTCCTTTGTTGAAAATTATCTGCCCATATATATGTGGGTTTATTTCTAGGTTCTCAATTCTATTCCATTAGTCTGTGTGTCTATTTTTTCTGCCAGTACCATACTGTTTTGATTATTGTCACTTTCTAGAATAATTTGTAGTATAATTTGAAGTCAGGGCATGTGATACCTCTGGTCTTATTCTTTTTCTTCAGGATTGTTTTGGGTATTTGGGGTCTTTTGTGATTCCATACAAATCTGATGATTCTTTGCTCTATTAAAATTAATCTGTGCACATATAAATATATTCTATCTGTGGAGGAAAACACTGTATCTCATTAGATTGAACTGGTTGCCTCTGGGGAGAGGAACAGATGGCTGGGTGACTGACTTTTGACTAAATATTTTTGTGTACTTTTGTTTTTTGCCATGTGCATTTATTATTTATTGAAAAAAAATTAATAAAGATACTGCTTGCTGAGAAAAAAAATAAAAAGAAGGTGTAGCCAGAGTGGAAAACCACCAGCAGCTGCTCAGCCTGGTACCAGGTGAGTTCAATTCTGTGGGAAATATTAAGAAGCTATTTTTGCCTTAACTCAAGCTGAATTCTCCAGTTTAGACTTACCCATCACAAAGCTGCTCTTTTTGTCCCAACCGGTCAGATTCTTCCTCCTATCCTTCAGTGTACTCAGAATTCAAGAGAGGAAGAGAAGGCTGTTACTTATTAGTCCTGCAAAACCCAATGATCATTTGGCTAAAGATATTAATCTTGATTCATTTAATATGAAGAATTAAATTCAATCTCACGTTTTCCTCCTCCGTCTGGGTGCACTTATATTGATTAAATTTGTAATTGATATGTGTCAGAATTTCAAAAATATGTAAAAAGTTATGAGGCCTTTATAAATATATCATAGAAAAAGACCAGAGGTGTTCTCATATTGGTCCCTATAAAACATTGTGTTTCTCTCCATTGACTTTGACCCGCTTTTCCTTAAAAAGAAGTTGACAGTAGGAGATTAGTGGTTCTAAGAGACTGTAAAACTATGCAAAAGATTTTAAGTGTGACTCTATCAGACAGAAGCAAAAAGCACTGCTATATAATCACTGAACTGGCACCTACCACCATCACCCACATAGTAATACATAAACTTATAATGCAGAAAATAGACTCAGCATCCAGGCAAATGAGCTAAACAGTAAGCAAAAGCAGTGAGGAAATGAGTGGTAACAGAAGTGGCCCCTTGGCAGGGTGACAGGAAGACTTACTTGGCCAAAGCATTGCCAGGAAGAGAGAGCAAAATCTACCCTTTTCTTACAAGTCAGTGAAAGGCTTTTGAGAGCTTCAGACCAGGATGTGGCCTTCAGATGGTTTATTCTCAGTCATGTTTTTTGTGAACTGTGACATTGAACTTGTGTGACTCATACAACTCTGACATGTTTCCAACATAGTTTAATCATATTTGTTACTAAATAGCTTCTTCGTGCAAATGCAATTTTTATGCTAAAATACTGCTTATTTGTATTGCAATGCATTATAAATTTGTTTTATATATTCTAATAGTCTTTATTATTTAGCCCAGTGATAGTTCATTATGTTTCTCTTCATCCATGTATTCTTTACTTCCACAAATAGCATCTGCAGCAGATGAAATGGGAAATCACAATATGAGTTTCAAGAAGTACATTGCCACTTACCTGAAGGTGCGCAAATTGGGCGAAGCAGGGGAAGAAGGAAGGGAGCGGAGTGAAAACGCGCGGCAGGTATCTCCCGCGGTGGAATCGTGGCCCGGCGGCAGGCATCTGCGGTGGTAGAAACGCGGCAGCGAAAATGAGGCAGCATCCGCAGCTCCAGAGACGCTCGTGATCCCAGGGTGGAACAGACAACACAAAAATCAGGAGGGCCCAGCTTAAGAGGCACAAGATTCAACATATCCAGAGGCCAACTCCAGACCAAACCAGAGTACTACCGGGTTTGACCTACAAGTCACACACCCAGATGGAATTCTCTGCAGGCACAAGAGCCCATAGAGGCCAAACCACATTTAATCCTCACGCAACAGAACACCCTGCAGTGGGCAGAGCCAAGTCTCACAACTAGTCAGCCTAGGAGTTAACCCCACCTAGTCACAAGCGAAAACCAATTAAAGATCTTCTTTAACAGGACAATATACACAACGCAAGAGTCACCTGTGGAGCACGTGCAGAGGAGAAGAACGAAGTAGTACAAGTCAAATATAAAGGACACATACTACATAAGATAACCCAGCAAGAACTAAGAACTCTAGGGGATCTACCTAACACATCGAAGTAAACACAGAGAGTCAGCCAGAATGGGGAAACAAAGAAACATGTCCCAAATAAAAGAACAGAAGAAACCTCCACAACTGGAACCAAATGAAGCAGAGGTAACCAACCAATTAGAGACAGAGTTCAGAACACTGGTGATAAGAATGTTTAAGGAGCTTAAAGAAGACATAAAGAGGATGTAGAAATCATAACGAACAACCAGTTAGAACTAAAGAACACAATTACCGAAATTAAGAACTCACTTGAAGGAATTACCAGCAGGTTAGATGAAGGAGAGGATTGAATCAGCGACTTAGAAGACAAGTTAGCAGAGATCACCCAAACTGAACAACAGAAAGAAAAAAGAATAAAAAACAATGAAGATGGTTTAAGAGACCTCTGGGATAACATCAAGCGCAACAACATGCACATCATAGGAATATCAGAAGGTGAAGAGAGGAAGCAAGGGATTGAGAACATATTTGAAGTAATAATGTCCGAAAACTTCCCTAACCTGATGAAGAAAACCAACATACAGGCCCAGGAAGTGCAGAGAGTTCCAACCAGGATAAACCCAAACAGGTCCACACCAAGACAAATTATAGTTAAAATGGCAAAGCTTAAAGACAAAGAGAGAATTCTAAAAGCAGCAAGAGAAAGACAGAGGGTTACATACAAGGGAACTCCCATAAGACTATCAAATGACTTTTCTACAGAAGCATTGAAGGCCAGGAGGGAGTTGCAGGAGATACTCAAAGTGATGGAACACAAAGGCCTACAACCTAGATTGCTTTATCCAGCAAGGCTATCATTTAAATTTGATGGAGAGATAAAGAGCTTCCCAGAAAAGAATAAGCTAAAGGAATTTATTACCACCAAGCCAGCATTGCAAGAAATACTAAAAGAACTTCTGTAAATAGAAGAAAGATGAAAACAATCTAACTACAAATTTAAAAATGGCAATAACGATGTACCTGTCAATAATCACTTCAAATGTAAACGGATTAAATGCTCCAATCAAGAGACATAGGGTGGCTGAGTGGATAAGAAAGCAAGACCCTTGTATATGCTGTATACAAGAGACTCACCTCAGATCAAAAGACACACACAGGCTGAAAGTGAAGGGTTGGAGTAAGATATTTCATGCAAATGGAAATGAGAAAAAATCTGGAGTTGCAATTCTTATATCTGACTAAACAGACTTTAAAATGAAGAACATATTAAAAGATAAAGATGGACACTATATAACAATAAAGTGATTGATCCGACAGGAGGACATAACCCTAGTAAACATCTATGCACCCAACATAGGAGCACCTAAATATATAAAACAGATACTGACTGACATAAAGACAGAGATCAACAGTAACACTATCATAGTAGGGGACTTCAACACACCTCTGACAACAAGGGACAGATCTTCCAGACAGAAAATCAATATGGAAACAATAGCCTTAAATGATACATTGGACCACTAGGATTTAATCGATATTTTCAGAGCATTTCACCCCAATGCTGCAAAATACACGTTTTTCTCAAGAGCACATGGAACATTTTCCAAGATAGACCATATGTTAGGCCACAAAACAAGTCTTGATAAATTTAAGAAAATTGAAATCATCCCAATTGTCTTCTCTGATCACAGTGCTATGAAATTAGAAATAAACTACAGGAAAAAAACTGGAACACACCAATTCATGGAGGCTGAATAACTTATTACTAAATAATGAATGGGTCAAGCAGGAGATCAAGGAAGAAATCAAAAGATATCTCGAGACAAACGAAAATGAAAACACGATGACCCATAATCTATGGGATGCCGCGAAAGCAGTCCTAAGAGGGGAATTCAACTTTGCAGGCCTACCTAAGGAAACAAGAAACATCACTAATCAACAGTTTATCTTCACACTTAAGGGATCTGGAAAAAGAACAGCAAAATAAGCCCAAAGGGAGCACAAGGAAGGAGATAATAAAGATCAGAGCAGAAATAAATGAAATAGAAACCAGAAAAACAAAACAAAAATCAATGAATCCATGAGTTGGTTCTTAGAGAAGATAAAGAAAATTGACAAACCTTTAGCCAGACGCATTAAAAAAGAGAGAGAGGACCCAAATTAATAAAATAAGAAATGAAAGAGGAGAAGTGACAACAGACACCGCAGAAGTACAAAAAATTTTCAGAAATTACTATGAGCAACTATATGCCAACAAATTTGACAATCTGGAAGAAATGAACAATTTTCTAGAGGCGTATAGCCTTTCAAGGCTAACTCAAGAAGAAACAGAAAACCTGAATAGACTGATTACCACCAGGGAAATTGAATCAGTAATCAACAGTCACCCAAAAAACAGAAGCCCTTGACCAGATGGCTTTACAGGTGAATTTTACAAAACGTTCAAAAAAGAATTATCACCTATTCTCCTCAAGCTCTTCCAAAACATCCAGAAGGAGGGACTCTCAAACACTTTTTACGAAGCCTCTATCACTCTGATCCCAAAATCAGACAAAGACACCACAAAAAAAGAAAACTACAGGCCGATATCTCTAATGAACGTAGATGCAAAAATCCTCAACAAAATATTAGGGAACAGAATTCAGCAATACATTAAAAAGATCGTACACTATAATCAAGTGGGATTCATCCCTGGTATGCAAGGGTGGTTCAACATCTGCAAATCAATTAATGTGATACACCACATTAACAAAATGAAAAATAAAAATCACATGATCATATCAATAGATGCAGAAAAAGCATTTGATAAAATCCAGCAGCCATTTATGATAAAAACCCTTAAGAAAGTGGGAATAGAGGGATCATATCTCAACATAATAAAGGCCATATATGACAAACCCACAGCTAACATCATACTCAATGGGGAAAAGCTAAAACCATTCCCCCTAAGATCAGGAACAAGGCAAGGCTGCCCACTTTCTCCACTTCTATTCAAAATAGTGCTAGAAGTTCTAGCCACAGCAATCAGACAAGAAAAAGAAATAAAAGGCATCCAAATTGGTAAGGAGGAAGTAGATTTATCATTATATGCAGATGATATGATACTATATAGAGAGAACCCTAAAGACCACCAAGAAACTATTAGAGCTGATAGATGAATTTAGTAAAGTAGCAGGATACAAAATTAATATTCAGAAATCAGTTGCATTTGTATATACCAATGATAAAACATCAGAAGGTGAAATTAAAAAAACAATCCCATTTACAATTGCTCCAAAGACTATAAAATACCTGGGAATAAATTTAACCAAAGAAGTAAAAGATCTGTACTCAGAAAATTATAAGACACTGAAGAAAGAAATGAAAGAAGATATAAATAGATGGAAACATGTTCATGGATAAGAAGAATTAATATAGTTAAAATGTCCATACTGCCTAAGGCAATATACATATTCAACGCAATTCCTATCTAACTACCAACGAAGTTTTTCACAGAAATAGGACATATAATCCTAAAATTTATATGGGACCATAAAAGACTCCAGATAGCCTCAGCAATCTTGAGAAATAAGAACAAAGTGGGAGGTATAACAATACCTGACTTCAAATTATACTACAAGTCTACAGTAATCAAAACAGCATGGTACTGGCATAAAAACAGACACATAGATCAATGGAACAGAATAGAGTCCAGAAATAAATCCATGCCTATATGGCCATTTAATCTATGACAATGGAAGCAAGAATGTATGGTGGGGTAAAGACAGTCTATTCAATAAATGGTGCTGGGTAACCTGGACAGACACATGCAAAAAAATGAAGCTGGACCACCCTCTTACACCATATACAAAAATAAATTCAAAATGGCTTAAAGACTTACATGTAAGATCTGAAACCGTAAAATACCTAGAAGAAAATATAGGAAGAAACTTTACAGACATTACCTGGAGTAGGATTTTTACTGATATATCCCCTCAAGCCAGGGAAGTAAGAGAAAAAATAAACATGTGGGATTACATCAAACTAAAAAGTTTTTTCACAGCAAAGGAAACCATCAATAAAACAAAAAGGGATCCTACTGAGTGGGAAAAGATATTTGCCAATGATATATCTGATAAGGGGTTAATATCACAAATCTATAAAAAACTCACTCACCTCAACTCCAAAAAAACAAACATCCCAATTAAAAAATGGGCAGAGGACTTGAAGAGACATTTTTCTAAAAAGGACATACAGATCACAAACAGACATATGAAGAAATACTCAACCTCACTAACCATCAGAGAAATGCAAATAAAAACCACAATGAGATACCACCTGATCCCAGTCAAAATGGCTATCATCAATAAATCAACAAACAACAAGTCCTGGCGCCGATGTGGAGAAAAGGGAATGCTTGTGCACTGTTGGTGGGATTGCAGATTGGTGCAGCCACTATGGAAAGCAGTATGGAGGTATCTCAGAAATCTGAAAATGGAACTACCCTATGATCCAGTAATTCCACTCCTAGGTATCTATCCAGAGAAATCCAAAACTCCAATTCAAAAATCTGTATAACTCCTATGTTTATTGCAACACTATACACAATAGCCAAGACATGGAAACAACTGAAATGCCCATCGGTAGATGACTGGATTAAGAAACTGTGATACATTTATACAATGAAGTATTACGCAGCCATAAAGAAGAAAGAAATCTTACCATTTGCAACAACATGGATGGATCTAGAGAACATTATGTTAAGTGAAATAAGTCAGAAAGAGAAAGACAAGTACCATATGATCTCACTTATATGCGGAATCTAAAGAAAAGAATAAGTGAATGAATAATCAGAAACTGTTTTGGGGACAAAGGAAAAATTGAGGGTTATTAGATGGGCGGGGGGGGTGGGGATAAGGGGGAAGGTGAGAGGATTAGAAAACAGTCGGTAACCACAAGATGGCCACAGGGTTTTGAAAATTAATTTGAAGAACGTAATCAATAATGTTGTAAAGATCTATAGGGTATCCGATGGACACGTGTCCCATTTGGGAGACCACCTCAGGGATGATGCAGATGCTTGATCACTGCACTGTACATCTGAAGCTGAACAATAAAGAATGCCTACTATACTTTTATATCTATGTATATGTATATATATGTATGTACATACTTACAAGAGGCGGAGTACAGCATTGGGAGTGGAGACAGTGGAAATGTAATGGCTCGGTGCGATGTCAGAGGGATAGTGGGTGGGGGGTGGGGGGTCCACAGTGTGAGGGATATAAATGATAAACGTCTAAGTATTACTTTGTCTTGTGCACCTGAAACTAATAAAAAAAAAAAGAAATAATTTTAAAAAGTACATTGCCTGAATTACAAATCACCTTATCACACAAAAATAATAAGTTATTGAGCTGTGACATTGGACTCTGTCCATCATGCTTCGTGGTGTGTGCGCCTGTCCAAACGTCCTGGGATGTCTGGGACATGGAGTACCCCCTGGCTTTGTATGGACTTTCTGATGCCCTTCATTTCTCTAGGACATACAGAGTCCTCATTTACAGCTGTGGGAACCTATTACGTAAATACCACATACAGTGTCCTGGCATTGACTGCTCATGCTACATTGTTGTAATTATTAAGTTGGTGACTTTTTCTTTAAAAAAAAAAAGAGAGAGTGAAAAATCTACAATCTTCTTTCTTACAAGTTAGTAAAAGGGAACCTGGCGATAACCTTCACTCTGGCAGACTCCAGTGCCCGTACATACTGGTCATCACTAGGACACATCACTGCTGAAACCCCACTCCCTGTGAGTTCCATGCTCTAGATCATTATAACCACCGAGTAAGAACAACCGGAGATTCCTAGGAGAGAAAAAGTGAAAAATTGGGAGGAGGAGGATGTATTAAAGAAAAAAGGATAGAAAAACTTGTGTTGTGAACAAACAGGTCTTCATTTTGGAAAAGACTTAATTGTATAGGGTAAAGGGGGTTATTTAGCAACTATTTGGATACTTCTTAAGGGCTTTATATACATTATCTCAAATAATCATTATAGTAACCATATGTTTCGATGTAAATAACAATATAACAGTCTAATCTAAGCCATATATTACTTCTGTCTAGTAAATTTTCTTTAGTTTCCAAAGTAAATTAATTTCCATAGAAATATTTCAGTAACAAATAATATAGCGAGTTCTGCTTAGATGAAAATTAGCACATATCAGGAAACTATAATATCACATTTATTTCATTTACCCACGTGAGGTCCCACAGACAGCACGGGGAGAGGGCCAGCGGACAAAGACCGTGTGACCCTGTACTTAGGAGTTGGCTGGAATTAGCTTCACAAGATTCAAATGAAAAAGAATCATATCATCATGAAAGATATTCTGGGAAATAATTTACATAAGATTGCTTTCAAAATATTAATTTAAATAACTTAGAATCAGCTGAAATGAGGATGGGAACAGAAATAAAAGAGAACTGTTGACAAAATCGGTGATTTTACCAAATACCATCTCATTGACTGATTGCAAGCATTGCTCCAGGAGAGAAAAACAATATGGTGCTTCTCTTATTTGTCCCTTATAGAGAATAAATTACAACTAAAAAGTGAAGAAATACTTTTGATATAACTCTAATTAGAAATTTAAATTTCCAGCAATGAATTATTTTATATTTTTACTTCAGATCACAGGATATTAAACTGAACAAAGGAAAGAAAAGTAGAAGTAGTTGAGGTAGCTTTTGTGGGGTCTTAGGAACTCTGCTTGGTCATTTGATTACACCAGCCTCCTCTAATATTATAATATTAATGGTTAACGCTGAAAATATCTACTGCCACATATTTTATTATGCTTGAAATTCATTGGTTCATATGAAGTTTTCCACTTTGACCAGATTCCTTTTTCAACTTTGGCCAAGAGGGGAAGGAAGGAAAGAAGTGAGAGAGGAAGGAAGGAAGGAAAGAAGGAAGGAAGGAAGGAAGGAAGGAAGGAAAGAAGAAAGGAAGGAAGGATAAGGGAAAAAGAAGGTAAAGGAGAGAGAAAGGGAAGGAAGGAGGGAATTCTGGACTAAAATGAGCTAGAGAAAAGTTTCCCACTTAAAATGTATTTCTTTGCTGTGTTCATTGAAAGAATAAAATACACCTACTATTACTAACTCAGTTTCTGAATTTGCTGCGTGAGCAGCAATGGAGTGTGGAAACCCTTGGCATCCCCAGAGCAGACACTGAAATGCCTACCAGGTTCTCCCCTGAGCACGCTGAGCTCATTTCATCGTTGGCAGAATTCACAAGGGAAGGCAGCACTCTAGTGTAAAGACCACATTAGCCTTAAATTACTAACATCTGTTCCTGTTTGCAGTTTTCAAATTAATCCTGCATCTGTTATTTGCATCACATCCCTGTGGTTTGGGCAGGAAGACATTATTATTGGCCTCATTTTACAGTTCAGGGTGGGGTGAGAACATAAAAAATGCCACCTTCTGAACTCCAGGGTTTCACAGTCTTATGATGGCTGTTTACACTGAATATTTCACACAACTTCCCTTAGAAAAGGTACATTTTAGGACAATGTGCTTGGAGAAAAATGAAGACTATCTGAGTTCCCTCAATCCCCTAACTCCCACCTGCCTTTACGCTCCTGCTGTAGCTACGTCTCCATGTCTTCATGGAGCTTACCTAACAGGGTCAAGAGGTCATCTTTAACATGAAACTGAAAGGATGAGAAGATGCCATTCAAGCAAAGAGCAAGGAGAAGTGCATTCTAGGCAGTGAAGAGCTCCCAGTAAAGGAAGAGCAAGGAAGACACCAGTATGTCTTGAACTTAGTTTGCTATGGGGAGAGACAGCTATGAGATGAGTTTGAAGAGGTGGGGTTGACATTAGATCTTGTAAAGCCTTGGAGGTCATGGCAAAAAGTTCAGATTTTATCCTAAGTACAAAGGCAAATTTAAATGGTATGTAAACAAAGAATGACAAATCTGATATGTTCAGGGAGGCAGGACATATAGTGGTTAACAGTCTAAACTCCAGAATCAGTCCACCTAGATTCAAATAGCATTTCTACCATTTATTAAATGTATAAATGAAGATATGTTATTTAATATCCATATATGTCAATTTCCTTATTTATAAAATAAAGATAACGATAGCACAGCATAGGGCTGTATTGAAATAATTCATTGTAAAACACAGAATGGCCCCTGCTGTATAGTAAGCATTGGTAAATGTTGCTTGTTTTATTTAAAACATAATTCTTACTTCCGTGTGGATAATTGATTGAGTGCAAGAGGATAGGCAACAAGTCCAGTTAGGAAGTTACTGAAGTGACCCAAGGAATAGTTCATGGGGCTTGAACTAAGTAGGTGAAGATAGAGACAGAGATAAAGGTATGTATTTAGGAAGTAGAGCCAAAAGGGCATCATAATGCATTAGACGAGGGGAAGAAATAACAAATAAAATTAATCATGGCTCCTGGGTTATGTATTGAGGTATTAGAAAGAAGAGATCCCCTTTACGGAGATGAGAAAGACTGGGAGGAGAATTGGAATAAGGGAAAAATCGAAAATTCTGTTTTATTCATATTAAGTTTAAGGTACCTGTTGGATACCGAAGTGGAAAGGTCAAGAAGATAGTTACATAAAACCAGGAAGTGTTGCTAAAGCTGGTTAGAATCTTGTGGCAGACAACAGAACCAGGCTCACCTCATGAAACAGGGAGAAAGTGGAAAGTGTCAGGAAAACCGTGAAGGACTTTGAAATGGGCAAAAAGATTAGCAGGTGTCCTATCTAGTTTAGTAATCTTGGTTACCGTCATCTTTCATTATCAGTGAGTTGTTCTGCAACTCTTTGAAACTATAAACTACCAGTGTTAATACAAATAATTCTTGGCCACAGAAATGCAAATTACTTGTATCTGGTGAAATGTAATTGACAATTTCCTTGGGGATAGACTAGTCTTTTTTATCTACTTGTAAATTCATTTCAGCTCTCCTTTATTGGATATAAACATGTGCTTCTTTAAATTATCCTTAGAAACAGTTGTAACATCTTACAGTGTCCCTCATTAATTCATGAATCAAATAAAATCCTTGACAAGTGATGATTTTATATTTGTATGAGAATCATGATTTTTATCTTTTAAAAAAATATATCCTATAAGAGGAGCCATGACACTGTCCAATAAAAAGAAAATGAGGGGGGAAAAAATGCCTCAACCAACCACTGCCTATGGCTACGGCCTGCATGTAAATCAATATCTATAAAAGAAAAAGGAAATGAAATGTTCATGCAGCCTAGACCTGAGACAAGCCACTCCCTAGCTTTCAACCTGGATCTCTTCCTTGAGAATTTGGAAAGTGCTCCCAGTGGAAAGAGCTTATAAATAACAGCTCTCTTCAACCCCTGAGTTCTGAAAATATTGAACATGACACAAGTGAATAATTACTGGAGACCCAAATGTCACTTCATAATGATATAGATTAGGGGATGTAACTTAGTATGAGAGCCAAATGGACTTTCTTTCACTGAACCCAAGAATTAGGTCAATCACCCAAGTCATGGCACAGCTGAACCGGGAAAATCTTTTCAACAAATTATGCTTGGATAAATGCATGGAAATAGAATGAATCTCAACCCTACTTCATACCACTCCTAAAAATTAATTCAAGATTGATCATATGAATAAGCTAAAACTATAAAACTTTGAGAAGGAAATGTGAGAGAAAATATTTATGATCATGGGGTAGACAAAGATTTTTAGATAGGACACAAAAAAATGACATCATAAAAGAAAAAAATGATACTTTAAACCATCAAAACTAACATCATCAAGGGGAAGAAAACCTCATTAAGTTGTACACTTAAAATCTGTGCATTTCTCTGTGTGTAAATTATACCTCAATTAAAAAAGAGATGTTGTAAAAGTGAAAATTTTTTTCACACTTAAAATCTGTGCATTTCTCTGTGTGTAAATTATACCTCAATTAAAAAAGAGATGCTGTAAAAGTGAAAATTTTTTTCACACTTAAAATCTGTGCATTCTCTGTGTGTAAATTATACCTCAATTAAAAAAGAGATGTTGTAAAAGTGAAAATTTTTTCAATTACAATTGACATTCAACATTATATTAGTTTCAGCACAGTGGTTAGACATTTATATAATTTATGAAGTGATTCTCCCCCAATAAGTCTAGTACCCACCTGGCACCATACATAGTTATTACAAAATTATTGACTATATTCCTTATGCTGTACTTTACATCCCTATGACTATTTTGTAACTGCCAATTTGTACTTCTTCATCTATTTATCTTTTTCACCCAGCCCTCCAACTCCCCTCCCACCTGGTAACAAGTTCATTCTCTGTATTTATGAATCTGTTTCTGTTTTCTTTGTTTGTTCATCTTGTTTAAAAGTAAAAAAAAAAAGTAATAATAGAGCATATCAGCTAATGTTCACAGAAGACTAAAACTAAACAGTAGTTACTACTATTATGTGCAGAGCCCAAACTATCATCTCACAAGTTTCCAATACTATCTGTCATTAAAATTGAGGTTTATTTTAAAGTGCAGGAATTCTGTCAAAATATCTTTCTTTTACTTCTAAAAAGGATAAATAAAATTATTTAATGTAATGCAAACCATAATTTAAATGCTTCTATTGAATAAGACTTTTTTTTTTAATCCAATGCCTTAGGGAAATAATTTGTATTGATCTTGTATCCAGCTGGGCAATGTTTATGGCCAGCATTTAAATATGACTCTGTGCCCAATAAAATCTGCTAAATCTTAATTTGAGGTTCTAAAACACTGAACAAGGTCTATTACAATAAATTTTCATGCACATTTTTTCTTACTTTAATCAATCCAGCTATTATCATCTTTCCATGAAGACACACAAATGAAAAATTAACTATTTAAATTGGAAGCAGTTAGAATTCTTCTATTCCTCTAAATGGAGTATCACTAGATAGGCTGAAGAGTTTATCTTTTGGCCTCTACTGCCAGTACTCATATGGCTTGAGCAAAAAGGAAGATAAAAGAACTTAATCTGGATTTAAAAAAAAAAAAACCTGTAGTAAAATCTGTGTTTTAAATTTTTAAAATATGTACCACTAGCATTCTTAAATCCTATGCTTTTGTTCAGTGTGTTCAGTCCTGGTACAAAACCCTCTGTACTGTAGAAACACAGCTATTAATTCATTACTTTCCTACAGTACAGTAAGGCTCTGCAACATCCAATAGCTAATTGTGGCCTATGACATTAGAAAGAGCTTCTGGGAAATTTGTAGTATTTGATTTCATAAATTTTCCCATACAATTTTGCGTTTTCTCTCTCTCTCATTTTTATTTTAGATCCAGGCTTCCAATAACAAAATGTCCAGTTATGAAAAATCTAAGCAGTGATTCTTCCCTATTTTCAATATTTGTTATAATTATTAACATTACAGATCTTTAAAATTTCCCTTATTGTTGATGAACAAGATTTTAACTAGGGGCTTCTGATCAACTTGGCAGAGTAGGTAAACACTGTGCTTGCCTCCTCTCATGACCACATCAAAATTACAACTAAACTACAGAACAACCATCATTAAGAACTGCTTGAAGTCTAGCTGAACAGAAGCACCATAACTAAGGACATACAGAAGCCACATTGAGATTGATAGAATGAACAAAGAATCAGAACAGGCTGGTCTCACACCCAAGTGTGGTAGTTAAAAATTTGGTGGGATATATCAGCTATGGAGGTCCCCCCTAAGGAGTGAAGGGCCCCAACCCCACAGCAAGCTCCTCAGCCCATGGTTGCTGTGCCAGTGAGAAAAGTCCCCACAACTTCTGACTGTGAAAACCAGGGGAGATTGTGGCTGAATTAGACAGAGAGCAGCTGCAGTCCCAGGCTCTTATAGGGCCCACACATGGACTTACTTGCTGATGGACTCACTTGCTCTGAGCTCCAATGCTGGGACAGCAGCTCAAAAGGTGCCAGGGACTTATGGGGAGGGATTGAATTGTCTGGCTTATGGTCAAGGACTGAAGAGACAGCTTACTCCCAGCCCGAAGTGCTGGCAGAAGCCACTGTTCTTTTGTTGAGCTCTTGCCCCACCCAGCATACAAATGCAGACAGGTGCCATATCTGAGTCTCCATCAACCTGACTAACACCATTCATTCTCACCTCCCTGGTGATTCCCTGAGATCCCACCTCACCCAACTTGCAGACCTACCCAAGCCACTTCCAGTGGCTTTTCCATACAAATGACCTATCTTGGTTCATACTAAGAACTTTCCTAAAATCTCTCAAAGTTCCACAAACACCAAACTAGCAGCATCTGGCCTTGAGATGCCCAGCAAATCTTGCTAAGCACCCCCAAGCCTGGCACTAACGGCAGCCAGCCTTGGTTCACAGTTTAACCTCTCTGAGGCACCTCCAAGCCCAGCACAAGTGGCAACCATCTGCAGATCTCTTTGTAGCTCATACCAAGAGGGCCTGGTCAGGAAACAGGAAGCAGCTGAACTTGGCCTGAAACAGAGTCTCTCCTAAGAGACCACAGAACCAACACACCCAATGGAGAGCATCAGATCACACGAGAGCACCACTCAACCACAAGTATGAATGACACACACTGGGGAGGCACTGCTAAAGTGATTCTTGTTCCGTAGAGTCAACCCCTGCACAACAACTCCTCCACTGGTGTCATGGTCAGTTCTCATAATCAATCAGTCCGAAGGTCAATCCCTCCCACTAACATGCAAATAGCAACCAAGGCTCAACTACAACAGGAGGGCACACACAACCCACACAAGAAACACAGCTGAAGCACCCGGCTCAGGTGACCAGGGAGACTGCGCACTGGGCCCCACAGGGCACCTACTACATAAGGCCACTCTACTAAGACTGAGAGACATAGCACCTACCTAATACATAGAAACAAACACAGGGAGGCAACCAAAATGGGTAGATAAAGAAACATGTCATAAATGAAAGAACAGACCAAAACTCCAGAAAAAGAACTAAACAAAATGGAGACAAGCAATCTACAACATACAGAGTTCAAAATACTGGGTATAAGGGTGCTCAATGATATCAGGAAGAACTTCAACAAAGACATAGGAAACATAAAAATGGAGATGGAAAACATAAAAATTAACCAGTCAGAAATGAAAAATTGCAATAACTGAAACGAAGAATACATTAGAAGGAATCACCAGCAGATTAGATGAAGCAGAGGATTGAATCAGCGATTTGGAAGACAAGGTAACAGAGAA
Organism: Rhinolophus hipposideros; assembly: GCF_964194185.1. Classification (NCBI taxonomy): domain Eukaryota; kingdom Metazoa; phylum Chordata; class Mammalia; order Chiroptera; family Rhinolophidae; genus Rhinolophus; species Rhinolophus hipposideros. The sequence goes on along the minus strand of NC_138047.1, from coordinate 11,329,492 downwards.
CACCCAGTCAGAACAGCAAAAAGAAAAAGGAATCCAAAAAAATTAGGATAGTTAAAAGACCTCTGGAACAACACCAAGTGTAACAACATTCACATCATAGGGGTACCAGAAGAAGAGAGAAAGCAAGGAATTGAGAACCTGTTGGAAGGAATAATGACTGAAAACTTTCCTAATCTGGTGAAGAAAATAGATGTACAAGCCCAGGAAGTGCAGAGTCCCAAACAAGACGAATCCAAACAGGCCCACACCAAGACACATCATAACAAAATGCCAAAGGTTAAAGACAAAGAGAAAATCTTAAAAGCGGCAAGACAAAGGCAGTTTATTACCTACAAGGGAGCTCCCATAAGGTTGTCAATTGATTTCTGAACTTTGCAGGCCAGAAGGGATTGATATAAAATATTCAAAGCAATGAAAAGTGAGAAGCAACAACCAAGGTTATTCTACCCAGAAAAGTTAACATTTAGAATTGAAGGACAGATAGAGTTTCCCAGACAAGAAAAAGCTAAAGGACTTCGTCATCATCAAACCAGCATTACAAGAAATATTAGAGGGAATTCTTTAAGCCAAAAAAAAAAAATCAAAAATATAAATAATAAAAGGCAATAGTTGCATATCTATCAACAAACAATTTCAATGTAAATAAATGAAATACTCCAATCAAAAAATAGAGTGGCTGAATCGATAATAAAAGAAGACTCTTGCCTAAACTGCCTACAAGAGACTCACATCAGACCAAAAGACACGCACAGATTGAAAGTAAAGAGATGGGAAAAAAATATTTCATGAAAATGGAAAAAAAAAAAAGCTGAAGTAGCAATACCTATAAGAGACAAAATTGACTTTAAAACCAAAACTATAACAAGAGACAAAGAAGGACCCAGTAATCCCATTTCTGGGTATTTATTTGAAGAAATCCAAAACACTACTTCGAGGGGACATGTACATCCATATGTTCATTGCAGCATTGTTTACAATGGCCCAGATGTGGAGGGAGCCTGGGTGTCTGTCGATGGATGAATGGATAAAGAGTAGGTGGTACATACATATATACAACAGAATATTGCTTAGCTATGGAAGAGAATGGGTTCTCGCTATCTGCGACAGCATGGATGGACCTGGAAGGTACTGTGCTGAATGGAGTATGTCAGACAGAGAAAGACAGATGCAATGTGATGTCACTTATATGTGGAACCTAAAGAACAGAGTAAATAAACAAACAAAATAGAAACAAATTCATAGATACAGAGAACATTTCAATGGTTGTCAGATGTGAGGGGAGTTAGCAGCGGGTAGAAAACGGAAAAGAATTAAGAAGTACAAATTGATTGTTACGAGTAATCATGAACATGTAGGGTATACCATAAGGAATACTAGATTTGTTGGGGTGATAGATGGGAAGGTGCTGGGGGCAAAGCGAAAAAGGTGAAGGGATTATGAAGTACAAATTGGTAATTATAAAATAGTCATGGGGATGTAAAGCAACTTAGGGAATAGAGTCAACAATATGCTAATAACTATGCATAGTACCAGATGTGTACTAGACCCATCGTGTCTAGTACTTCTTAAATTATACAAATGTCTAACCACTCTGCTGTACACCTGAAATTAATAGAAAATAATATTGAATGTCAACTATAATTGAAAAATTAAAAAGGGATGAAGGTGAAGGGGAATAAAATGTTCAAATTTCCAGGTATAAAACAAATGTTATTAGGATGTAATGCACAGCATAAGGAATATAGTCAATAATATTGTGATAGCATTGTATGGCGTCAGATTGTTGCTGGACTTATCATGGTGATCAATTCTTTAAGTATATAAATGCTTAATAACTATGGTGTACACCTGAAACTCATATAATATTGTATGTTAGTTATATTTTAATAAAAATATTTTAAAATAATTAATTAATTTAAAAAAAGATTTTGGCTAAGACAGCAGTATTTTTACGGCACCCTCTGTGGTTCTATTGTGTACCTTGAGAGTCACACTGGATGAAACACATGACCTTTTTTAATAGAGAAAATATTTTAAATATAGATTTTATAGCCTGCATTTTCACACATTTTACATGGACAGCTCCATATCACCTTTCACCAAATTTGGTCTTTCATACAAAAGCTGACTGGTGGTAGCTGCTATTGGCCACCCCTGTGTGAAAGAAAATGGGGGTGAAAGAAGAGGTTTTTCAGGCCTTGGTAAGGTTAATACTGAGTGAACAGAAATTGGATATTAAAAATGTAATGTTCTCAAAATAAATAAAGAACTCTTACAGCTCAACAATAATACCAACAAAACCAAACAAAAATGGGGGAAAGATCTGAGTGACTATCTCACAAAAGAAGATCTACAGATCATAAATAAGCATATTAAGAGATGCTCAACATCATTAGTTATTTGGGAAATGCAAATCAAAATTACAATGAGATGCAATTACATACCTATTAAAATAGCTAAAGTTCAAAAAAAAAAAATGACAATGCCAATTGCTGGTGAGAATGCAGAGCAACAGGAGCATTTATTGTTAGTGGGTACACAAATGGTATGGTTGCTTTGGAAGACAGTTTGGCAATTTCATACTAAACTAAACACAATCTTATGTAATCCAGCAATCATGCTCCTAGGAATTTACCCAACTAATTTGAAAATTTATGTCCACACAAAATCCTGCATGTGAATGTTTATAGCAGTTTTACTCACAATCATTGAAAACTGGGAGCAATCAAGATTTCTTTGGTGAATGCATAACCAACTGCAGTGTATTTACCCAATAGAATACTATTCAGTGATAAAAAGGGAAGAGCTATGAAGCTACACAAAGACGTGAATAAATCTTCAATGTATATTGGTAAGTGAATGAAGCCAATCTGAAAAGGCTACCTACTGTGTGATTCCATTTATATGACATGCAGAAAAAGGCAAAACTATAGAGATGGTAAACAAAAATGCTGTTAAAAGGTAACTATTCAGTCTGTCTTCTATAAATATGGGCTTGATTTTTCATTTTTACATAACCCTTCTACACACCAAAACATCCCTACATGCATAAACATTTTGACTTTTGGAATTATATTTATCTGAATGTTTGCTACTATTTCAACAAAACATAACTGCTCTTCAACAAAAATGTTAGTTAAGTAGTGTCTACCTTAGAGACTGATTACCAAATCTTTACTGATTTGCACTTACAATCAAAGATAAATTATAACTTTTTGGTAATTGGATATTAGCAAACATATGAGTTAATATCCAGGAGATAATATGCCCCCGGACCTCACTTCCAGAGCCAGAACTGATCAGAACAGGAGAAATATACCTCATCAAATATGGCCTGCCAGATTCCCACTCCTAGGAATTTGGAAGCGGAACATAGGAACTCAGTTGGAGTTTCAGATGGGACATGAGGTCAATCTGAACTGGGTACCTAAAGTAGATGCCTGTTCTTCCTGTACCCATTTTTTTCCTCACCTGATCAATTCCCAAAACTATAGCCAGAGTGATGTTTCTAAAACAAATCCCACCAACTGCCAGCCTAAAATATTATTTAACACAATCTCTTTGCATCTAGGATGAGAAAACAATCTTTGACACGGTGCAAATGGTCTACACAGTTTGTCCCTACTGACCTTTAACTGGCCTTGTCTCACAGGAGGGTACCCAGGACTCCAGTCACACTGGTTTCCATTCAATTCTAATCCCTTCCGCCATTCCCCCAACCCTGTGCCAGCCCATCAGCAAACGATGTTGGTTCTGCTTTGAAACTGTATTTTGAATCCAAACTCTTCTCACCCATCCGCACTGTAAAAATCCTGATGACAGCTACCATCATCTTTCACTTGTACTATTATTGTCTCAGTCTGAGTGATCTTTCACTGCATTTTCTCTTTCCCCATTCAATTTTCCAGTCCCCAACCAGCATGATGGCATATAGCAGAAGTTAAATCATGTTTTCAATGATGCTGAAAACCTTCCAATAGTTCCCCATTGCAATTAAAATAAACCCCAGAGTCCTCAAAGCTGACTGTAAGGCCCTACTTGATCTGACCCCTGCCTACCTCTCTGCCCTACTCTTGTGCTACATTCCAATCACACTGGCCTTCTTTCTAACCTTCTACCTTTCCATCTTAAGACCTTTTCTTGCTCTTCCTTCTCTTGGAAAGTTTTTCCAAGTCTCTGAATGATTGCCCTGTTATATTATTTTGCAAAGAGGTGTTCCCTGACCTTCTTTCCTTTCCCATGAAACTCACTCCATTGTTTGACCTGACTTTTTATATAGCGCTATGACTCTGCTCAGAACCTTCCAGTGGCGTCCCATCACTCACAGTAAAGTCCCTGCTAAAGCCAGAAGTCCCTTCCTTGCTGTTTTTCCAACATCTCATGCCCTCCTCACTCAGGACCATTGCATGGTCCTTCTGCCTGGAATATTCTCATCCTGAAATCCACATGGATTAATCTCTCATGCCTTTCGGTCTGACTCAGGTGTCACTTACCAGGTAGAGCTTCCTTGATGACCCTAATTAATATTACAGTGACTCCATCCCCACTCCTGTCACTCTCAATCCCTCACCTCTTAATTTTTCTCAAAATACTTACATTGCTTTACACGTTTGTTTTCTCCCAATAGAATGTACCTTCTGTGAGAGAAGAAAAATTATTTCCTTCACTACTTGTTTTCATTGTTCTTAGAAGAGTAGGTGCTTAATGGTTTCTCATTAAATAAATAACTGAAGTATCTGAAATTATCTAATTTATATTTCTCATTCATATCTTCATGTCTCCACCTCCTCCCCACATATTGAAGACACAGCTGCATAGGGGAAGAGGAGGTTCGTTCACCCACATTTACAAATCGTAACTGATTTTAACTTCTGTATTTTCGGATCTCGCCACTTTCCTCTCAGAAAACTCCACTCCCAGCAGTCTGGGGTTATTTCCGGTTAGTCTTTGGCTGTTACAAATCAGGCGGCCTGGTGCATATGCATTACTTCTTTTCATCACTGAATCTTCGGAATACCTTCTTAGAAGTGGCATCACTGTGTCAAAGGGTAATTGCATATGTAAATTAAACAGCTATTGCCCAATGCAACTCCCTCCCGCCCTCCCCCCCCCCCGCCCTCCCCCCTCGCCCCCCCCCCCCCGCCCCCAGGGTTCATACCATTTTGGGTATCCACCAGCAACATGTGAGAGGCCACAGCCTCGCCCGCCCACTGAGTGTGGTTAATCTTGGGGGGGTTGCCAATCTGATTGTTGAGAAATGGCCTGTGTGGAGCGCGCCCTTCCAACCCCGACCCCCACCCCCCACCCTCTCCCGGGGTTCTGGCAGACACCGCTGGACTCAGGGCAGAGGCGTTTTCCCAGGGGGCCGGAGGGCGGAACGCGCGGGACCGCTCCGCGCCCCACTCCCGCGCAGCCTCCCCTGCGGGCGGGCTACCCGCTGCGGCAATGCAGGCCTTTGCACAAGTGGCCCGAAAGAGGAAGCACAGAAAGGGCTGGAGTCAACACTTAGGAAGACCGTTTTGAAAGAAATCGGTTCCTAGGGCTTTTATGGAACCATCATCTGGCCCCAAATCCCTTAGCCACTGATAATATTTCCAGGCGACAAAAGGAGGTTGTCACTTCGCCAGGGGACACTCCGAAGAAAAGGGAGCGCGCAGCGCAGGTAGAGGAGGAATGAAACAGGAAGGCACAACTTTCCCCAGAATTAAAAAAATAAAAATAATTTTTATTCTTCTTCGTGGTTGTGGTGTAGAGGGGGGAAGTAAAAGGAACAAACCCGATGATTCGGGACAGAACGGCCCCGAGTGTTCGGAGCCGTTCTCCACGTGTTCCTCTGGGTGTGTCCCCAACGAGGCGCCCCTCTTGCACCTCCATGCAAAGCAGAGCGGAGAGCGCCCCACGTCTGCGCGGCGGGGGCAGGGCAGGGCTGACACGACTTCCTCCCGGCGCCGCGGACCCGAGCCGGGCGCAGCCCAGTGCCCCGCATCGCCTCCCTGGTTGGTGCCCCGTCGCCGTCCCGCGCCCGGCCAAGCCCCCGCAGAGCCGTCGAGGTAAGCGGCGCCGATCCGCCCGGGAGCGCTGAGAGCTGCAGCCGGGGCCCTCGGGGCTGTCATGGGTCGTGTGTCAGCCCCCTGGGGTCAAAGGCCCGGCCCAGCGTCCCCGGGTGAACTCCGGCACCCCCTCCAGCTTCGTCTTCGAGGGGCGTGAGTCCCGGGGTCCCCACCGTGTATCTCCAGACTTGACCCAGCGCCGCGGGGGGTTGGGGCTTCGGATCGCCATCCCCGCCCTCGGTTATATCAGATTTGATTTCCTGCCCAGAAAATTGCTTCAAGATCAAACCGAGCACGGGTATGAACCGCCGCCTGTCCGGCAGGGCCAGCAGCCTCACCGACTCTGCAGATTAAATGCGAGTCCTGTGAGGATTTGAGAGTGCTTCTGACGCACCTTAGAGTGTTTCCTCCCTTTAAAACTTTCAGATAACTGTTTTTATTTTTAAACATAACCTTTCCTCCGAATTATTGCCCTTTTCGTTTTAAAATAAGATAGAGGAGATTTAGACAGCAAGCACAAGTTTCGTCATTTGTCTTAGAAATTAATGTCCAGAGTGCCGTTTTATAGACTGAAGGAAACTCAGTGGGGAGCCATATATCCTGGAAGGCCTTAGCTCAAGGGTCCCGCTAAAGACCTTGCCCTGTAGGCTTCTTATTTTCCTTCTGGGGAGGTATTTCTTATCATTCATACCACGTGGAACCCTAAATGCGTTGCTACCTAGCCACTCACAGCAAAGCAGTTCAAAAAGAACTTTTCATGTGATCATTAAAGAAAAAGAAATGGAGTAACTAATGTACAGGGAAAGGGGACATGTGTTTATTACACCCGGTTGTTATTTCTGTTGGTATAATGTGGTTTAAACAAAGGCAAGTGTACTCGCTATTACTAATGATAAATTCTAGGCCTTTGAACAGAAATTTCAGATAAAGATCCTTTGTCCCTTTGAATAAACCTCCAGTGGCAATTTTCCTTCCAGCCTCACTGAAATACTGAAACAACGCATGGGCAGTCTTACCTAATGCTGGCTGGCAAAATTAACAGAGAGTCTACGAAGAAATCTTCTATCATATTTCCAGATGGTATTTCTTGTCTGCTCAGTGTGTTGCGAAAGGTCTAAGAAATTTAACGTCATCTTCAGACTATTAGTACTTAATAATTTTCACAATATTATTAGTATTTGTGTCTTCTCTTCTTCTGGGTGTTTGGGAAACTTGGGTTCTAGTTCCATATCTGCCTTTAATTAGAACAAAGATGACCTTGATGAAGCTGCTTTAACCTCTCTGGACCTGAGAAAATTTATAAGTAAAGTAAGATTGTTGGACTACATTATGTCTGTCATTAGAATAGAAACTGAGGAATTACTGTAATTCTTTGAATTTGTCAATTCAATTCTTTGAATTTGTCTGGAATGCTGGCAAAGTTAGAATTGCTGACCACTAACAAAAGAGAATGGAGAAAATAATGATAAAACATTTGGTTAGATTCTGAAATATCAACACTTTTGAGGCCTTTTGTTTCTGAGAAGTTCCTCTAAAAACAAAGTCAATTTCTGGCCTATATGTAAGAATTTCCATTCTACTGACAAACTGACATAGGGAGTTGATGTCCCTAAGCTTAAGCAAGTCAATATTAAATTTGAAAGTTTTTAATTGTCATTTCTCAAAAAATATAACTTTGTAATATGGCTTACTCTATGATTTAGTTACTTTAAATCTTTTTTAAAAAAAATCTTAAACACATTACTTACTAGGGTATGTAGTGTCCATTAAATTTTTTCGTATTATTATATCCTAAGAAGGTATACCAATCACCCACTGTTTTGTGTTTGTTTGTTTGTTTTTTGCCTTTTTTTCACTTATAAATAAAAAGTTCTAGATATTTTCATATGATTATTGGAAAGAGCTATTTATAAAATTCACTGTCATAAATGACTGTGTTTGATCTGCCACTTTGGATTTCTTTAAACCATCCTACTTTCAAACAGCATTATCATTTTTATTTACTTCTAATCCTCTTCAATCTTGTTTTAATTATTTTTACACCTAAAACCCTTTAGTGATTCCACAGATCTTACAATAAATTAACTTTGCATTTTATAGTCTATCACACCAAAATCTTTTCAATTTTATAGAATGTCATGAGTTTATTTTATAGGCAATAGAACAATCTTAGTAATTCTCACCTCAAAATAGAGCAATTCTTATTAACATAATCATGTTTTAGTTTGAAAATATATATTTTATATCAGTCATATCATTTTAACTAGCAAGTGACTTAAAGTATATGCGTTTATTATAAATTCAAGTACATGATAAATGCCAGGATGTAAGGTATTAGATTGGTATATTCGTTGTGTAGTAATGTTTATATGTATTAGAGTTATAGTTACCATAAAAAACATGACTTTTAGAGGAAACTGCTATATATTTGGAAGAGTAGCAATTAGATTTCTCTTGAGAAGAGAGAATAGCAGTATCAAGGAAGGGCGTTGAATGAACTATAAACAGTTTAAGTGGCTAGATTGTACATGAGGTGTGGCAAAGTAGAGCCAGAGGACAGCTTCTAAGAACTAGAGGATGTGACCTGCCACCACCGCATCCCTATTGCCTAGCCAAATTCCTGGCACCATAGTTAGGACTCTAGAAGTGTTTGCTAAATATACAAATACTATATCAGTTCCGCTTCTGGGTTGTACCATCAAAATGTTGCAAGCCCCGAGACCCAGCTGACCCCATTGGTACAACCCTGAGGCATGAGCAGGCAGAGATGTCACACTCCAAGGCACCACACCTCCTCACAACTCAGTTTCCAAATATTTCCTGAATATTGACTATGCACTTGAATCATTAAAACTCCTAAAAGCTATTTTCTATCTTTTTTGTCAACTCAGTTTCCTCTTTATCACCAAATGGTAATCGTAAATAATTATTATATTTGTTTAGCTGATATTCTGTACAGACCCTGTGCTATTTTAGATGTATCCTTTCATTAATCCTCACATCCTGAGCTTCTAGTATTGTTATCCCCCTTTTATCATTGAGGAAATGAAAGCACAGAGAGGTTAAGAAGCTTACACAGGGAGTAAGAAGCACAGCTGACCTTTAACCCGAGCCAGTCTGATACCAGTGCTCAAGGTGCTGTACCAGGGACAAAGGCTCAAATGGTGGAAAAACATGGGGCCTTTCCTCAGTGAACTTCTAGTCTAGTGGGGGAGAAGTATCAGACCCTTACTCCACACTGGGGTCTGGGACGGGAAGATGAAAGGAAGGTAAGAAAGCAAAGAACTTGCCTTGTTAATTCTTTAGTTAGTTTCTTCTTAGTGGGAAGACAAGATAGTATAATCAGTTGTGAAGTTGCTATCTTTATATACGTCTTTTGAAAAAACAATCTTTAGTAGCAATCATGTGTTTTCATTTTTATCTTTATTATGTTCTAATCCCTCTTGATAGCTTGCAGGGTTGATTAAATCAATGAAGCAGTGAATATAATATATTTTTATAATTCTGCAGGGAATCTTTCTGATTTGATATCCTCATCAGTGAGACACCTATGGGCCAGGAAGGGAGAATAAATGCTAAATCACACAGCAATTATGTTTCCACAAACTGGCTAGAAGATTTATGTCCAGAGAGTTATAACATCAAACTGGAGAGACAATAAAGAGTGGTAGTAAAACAAGTAAACACTGGACTAGATTTAATTTTTTCCTTCCATTTTTATTATGAAGTATTTAATACACACAAAATATGGTGTATGATGTATATGTAAATTATAATAAATAACAATAAAGCCAACATCTGGATACCTATTACCCAGCTTAAGAAGTCAAATATTACCAATGTATCTTCTGACTTTCAGTAGCATTCTCCTTTTATCTTGATAGAGGCAATTATTATTCTGAACACTATAACTTTTAAGTGTAATAAGAATATCGAACTTAGGAACTGCTAATATTTCCATATTACTTAGATTTCCTCTCTAAGTACAATTCAATGATTCCAAAAAGATTTGCCAAGCACTATTCTAGGTGCTTGGGACATGTTGGTGACAGAAGAGATAAAGATCTCTGCATTTATGGAGCTTATATTCTAGTGGGGAGACACAGACAATAATCAATGAGCATAAAAGTAAATAATATAGATATTAGTAAGTGAAAAGTGTTATAAAAAAAGACAAAGTTGAGCGAAGTAAAATTGTGATATTATAGAAGTTGGTAAGACGTGGTCTCATTGAAAAGATAAGATTTGAGCAAAGGTTTGAAGAAGTTAAGAGGGTATCTGAGGGGAGAGATCCAAGATGGCGGAGTAGATAAACACTCTGCCTGCTTCCTTCAATGAACACATAAAAATTACAACTAAATTATAGAACAATTAACCTGGAGAATCACCTGAAGTTTGACTGAACAGAAGTTTTATAACTAAGGATATAAAGAAACCACGTCCAGACTGGTAGGAGGAGTGGAGATGCAAAATGGGCTGGCCCAAAATTCCACATGGTGGTTGACAATCAGGAGGTATATCTCAGCCAAGGATGTTCCCCCAAGAGGAGTGAGGGACCCCAGCCCCACACCGGCCTCCCCAGCCCAGAGTACTGGTGCCAGGAAGAGGAGCCCCACAACATCTGACTGTGAAAAACAGTGGGGATTCCAACCATCTGGGTGGGACAAAAAAGGCTGGGAGAAACTCAGATGTTCTCTCAAACAACTTGCACACAGACTCTCTCACTCCGGGCACTCACTGTGGGCTCCGGTGGAGGGATGATGACTCAGAGGACATCAAAGGCATACAGGGGACAGACTGAGGTTTGTGGCTTCAGGTGAGGGCTGGAACACAGTCACCATGTTCCCTATGAAGGGGCCTTCTCCCATGCAGATGGCAGAGAGCCATCTTGTGTTGAGCGCTCCCCCATGCCCATGGGCAAATCTGAATCTGAATTGGTCAGTGAGGTCCACTGGCTCCACCCTAATGACTCTGCTGGGACCCTACCCCATCCAATTTGCCCAATGCCTGAGGCACTTTCACAGTGAGCAACCAGCACTACCTGAATTGCACTCTTTCTTGGAAAATTATCGAAGACCACTGGCCCAAGATGGGCAGCAACTGGCCTCAGGGTGCTCTGAGACTCTTCTGAGTAGCTCCAGGCTCAGCACTGGCACCAAACCAGAATCTACATTAATCTGGTGAACACAGCTCTTCTCACTCTGGTGACTCCCTGAGACCGTGCCTCACCCGACTCGCATATTGCATGAGTATTTATGATTATTTATGAGTAGCTGAACCTTAAGGGAGCTGGCAGGTGGCAGCAGGCCTCGGAGTGTCCTGGCTTTTGGGGGAGCTACCCCAGACCCAGTACTGGTGGCAGACATCCTCAGTTCACAGAGTGGCTTCTCCCACATGCTTTCAGGTTTAGCATAGGAAGCAAACAATTGTGGATCTCTTTGTAGCTCCCACCAGGTAGCCCCCAGCCAGTCACAGGCAGTGGTTATTTCACAGGCAGTGGCTGGCTGGAGACTACCTGGTGGGAGCTACAAAGGGGCACTGCAGCCCCTCCCAAGAGGCCCCAGAACCAACATACTTGGAGGTTGGCTTCAGACCACAGCAGAGCACCACACAATTAGCCCCACAAGTGGCACACCCAAAGGGCTGACTCAACAGGCACCAGAGCCTGCTGAAGCGAATCCCACTCAGTAGTATCGCAGCCCATAAACTGTAGACGTGGCCAAACCCCAGAGCTAGTCAGCCTGAAGGTCAATCCCACCCACTGGTGTGCCAACAGGAATCAAGGCTCAGCTACAACAGAAGAGCCACAAAAGGGACACTCCTAGAACACCCCGAGCAGGTGACCAAGGAGACTATGCTAGAGCCCCACAGGGCACCTACTGCATAAGGCCACTCGGCAAGAATGGGAGACACAGCAGAACTACCTAATACATAGGAACAAACAGGCTGCCAAAATAAGGAAACAAAGAAATATGTCCCAAAGGAAGGAACAGGAGAAAACTACAGAAAAAGAATTAAATGAAATGGAGTCAAGAAACCTACCAGATACAGAGTTCAAAACAATGCTTATAAGGATGCTCAAGGAATTTAGAACTTCAACAAAGAGATAGCAGGTATTTAAAAAAGAACATAGAAACCATAAAAAAAGAACCAGTCATAAATGAAGAATACAATAATTAATATGAAGAATGCACTAGAAGGAATCACCAGCAGACTAGATGAAGCAGAGGATCAAATCAGCATTTTGGAAGACATGGTAGCAGAAAATACCCAATTGGAACAGTAAAAAGAAAAAAGAATCCCCCCACATGAGAATAGTTTAAGTCACCTCTGGGACAACATCAAACATAAAAACATTCACATCTGTAATGACAAGCGGAGGTGGGGGAGGGGAGAGAAAAAGGAGGAGCACACTCGGGAGGGGCTAATTGATTTATCTATTTAGCAATATCTAATCAATAACAAAAGGCAAAAACACTTTTAAAATGTGTGTTAACGACAGAAAGTAAAGGTGGTTAAGACTAAACTATATACATTGATAACAATGTCATGTCAAAGGAGTACACATACATATAAGTTTTAGAGATCCCAACATATGTTTACTATTGATCAAAAATCATTTGGCTAAATACACAAATAACATCAGTAAGGAGTATCCAAAAGCAGTAATAAGCTTTATAGGATAGTAACTATTACAGTAGATGCCAAAAGCTCACCAACCCGGGGGAGAACAGGGCTGGAAAAGTCATAAATCAAAACCTTGCCAGGTCTGTAGCTGAGAAAAACTCAGGCGTCTCCCACACTGCTGCTTGTTAGTTCCCAAGAATATTATTGTTGTCATGGCTAACAAGTTCTCAAAAATGTTGCTGCTGTTGCCATTGTTGTTGTTGGAATTTAGGGTGTCTTCTGATGCTGCAAGCTGCATACAAGCTTCTAAAATACTAACAGTTCTCAAGAGGGCCATCCGTGGGGAACAACACTGGAGAGGTCGGGAACCAGCCAGGCCTCACCAGGTCCGCGGCTGGAAGTCAGGACGTCTCCAGGTGTATGTTGCTGGAAGTTTCTAGAATCCTAGAATGATGAAGAATCACCAATAACAAAAGACAAAATGACAAAAATTACACTGCCAACTCAGGTCTGCCTTATATATCTTCTCAGATGTACTTTAGAGCCAAGCTTCTTGTTCCTGCCTCCCTCTCTGGGAAGGGCCAGCTTTGGGAGGCTCCGGCAGTCAACGATAAAAATATTGCTTATCCGGCTGAAGGGCCAGTTCATTTGGACAAGCAACATCTTTTGTTCCTGCTTGGGCCCATCGGCCCAAGGCCTTCCAAAGCCTGGCAACGTGCCTGTCACATCATCCTGATATAACTTAGCTGTTTTTTTTTTTTACTTTATCTGTTGATGTGGGTGAAACAGACAGAAAGCAACATCCTCTCGTATCTCCCCTACCCAGGAGAATGAGACCAAAGGGGGAATTTACTCAACCACTGATCACAGTACAGAAATCACCTCACATACAGGAACAAAAACTAATTTAAAAAAAGCTCACATCAACCAATGAAAGCAAATTTTCTTCAACTACCCTACAATTTGGCATTAAAATTTGTATTCATTGGCAATAAGTCATTATTGCCACCTGTATATGAGTAGTATTTTAATACACTTGATAAAACTGTAAACAACACGAAATAATTTATACACAGCTAACCATTACCTCACATGCAGTCTCTCAAGTGATGGAACAAAAGGCAAACCAAAAGCTAACCATCAACTCACACGGAGTCTCTCATGTGAGGGAACAAAAAATGAACAGACAAAATCTCACATCAACCAATGAAGGCAATTTTTTTTAAACATTTACCCTACAGCATTACAGGGGTACCAGAAGGAGAAGAGACAAAGCAAGGGATTGAGAACCTATTTGAAAAAATAATGACTGAAAATTTGCCTAACTGGCTAAGGAAATAGACATACAAGCCCAGGAAGTGCAGAGTCCCAAACAAGATGAACCCAAACAGGCCCACACCAAGATACATTATAATTAGAATGCCAAAGGTTAAAGACAAAGAGGGAATTCTAAAAGCAGCAAAAAAAAAAAAAAAGGCTACTAGTAACTTATAAAGAAGCCCCCAGAAGATTGTCAGCTGATTTCTGAACAGAAACTTTGCAGGCCAGAAGGGCCTGGCACAAAATATTCAATGTGATGAAATTCAAGGACCTACAACCAAGACTACTGAGCAATGCTATCATTTAAAATCAAAGGACAGGTAAAGAGTTTGCCAGACAAGAAAAAGCTAAAGGAGTTCATCATTGCCAAACCAGCATTACAAGGAATGTTAGAGGGACTCTTTAAAATGGAAAAAAAAAGTCAAAATTATGAATAATCAAATGGCAATAGCTATATATCTATCAACAATTACTCTCAATGTAAATGGATTAAATGCTCCAATCAAAAGACATAGAGTGGCGGAATGGGTAAGAAAATAAGACCCTTATATATGCTGCCTATCAGAGACTCACTTCAGGTTGAAAGACACACATAGACTAAAAGTAAAGGGATGGAAAAAGATATTTCATGAAAATGAAAACAAAAAAAAAGAGAGAGAGAAGTGAAAAGGCTGGGGTAGCAATACTTATATACCAGACAAAATAGACTCTAAAACAAAGTCTAAGAAGGACCCAGTAATTCCACTTCTGAGTATTTACCCAAAGAATCCCAAACGCTACTTCGAAAGGACATGAGCATCCATATGTTCATTGCAGCATTATTTACAATGGACAAGATGTGGAGGCAGCCTGGTGTCCGTCAACGGATGAATGGATAAAGAGGAGGTGGTACATATATACAATGGAATATTGCTCGGCCATGGAAGGGAGTGGGTTGTCGCCATCTGTGGTGGCGTGGATGGACCTGGAGGGCATTTTGCTGAGTGGAAGAATAGGGGGAAGGGATTAAGAAGTACAGATTGGTTGTTACACAGTAGTCATGGGGATATAGGGTATAGCATAAGGAATGTAGTCAGTAATAGTGTAATAACTACACATTTTGTCAGATGGGTACTAGACTATTCAGGGGGCTCACTTCTTAAATTATATAAATGTCTAACCACTCTGCTGTACATCTGAAATTATTATGAAATAATATTGAATGTCAACTGTAATTGAAAAATTTAAAAAGGGGGGAAAAGGTGAAGGGTAATAAGAGGTTCAAATTTCCAGGCAAAGCAAATAAGTCATGAGGATGTAATTAATGTACAGCATAGGAAATATAGTCAGTAATAATGCGATAGCATCATATACTGTCAGATGGTTGCTGAATTTATCATAGTGATCACTTCTCTAGGTATATAAACCTTGATTAACTGTGTTGTATACCTGAAACTAATATAATAGTGTATGTTAGCTATATTTTTAATAAAAATCTTTTTTTAAAAAAAAAAAAAAAAAAGAGGGTGTATCTGAGGGAACAGTGTTCCAAGCAAAGGGAGCAGCCAGTGCCAAGCCAGAGTGTATTCAAGGAACACGAAAGCCCCTGTAGCTAGAGGTAAGTTAGCAGAGAGAGTAACAAGAGATGTGGGTGGAGAGGTATCAGATCACATAGGCTCTTGGAGGCCATTGTAAAATTTTTAGCTTTTACTCTGAGTGAAATTGAGGGGCCATTGTAGCATTCTGAGCAGTAATCTGACCTGACACTGAAAAGGTTCACTCCAACTGCTTGAGAATAAACGAAGCAGCAAGGATGAGAGTAAGAAGCCCATTAGGAAGCTTTGGGAATCGGCATGTATTTTGAAGGTAGAACCAATAGGATTTCATGACAGAGTGGATGTTTGGTGTCAGAGAAAGAGGAGTCAAAGCTTGGGGCCTAAACAACTGGAAGGATGGAATTGGCATCAACCAAAATGCAGAGGTTGGTGGGGAGACATCAGAAGTTTGCTATTGCATATGGATATGAAATACCAATTGGCAATAACCATTTGCTTATATATCAAGCTAAGGTTGTTCAGGCTAAGTAACTATATTTAGGAAGATACTGTTATTATTCTCATTTTACAAAAGTGTAACTGCAGAACTAGCTTAAAATGGTCAAATCCTGTTTCTAACAAGACCGGGAACTAAAGTTTAAGTCTTGGCTACACCACTCCTGAGTAACACTTGTGAACACCACTCATGAGTAACACATATGAACCCTTAACAGCTCTCACCCCCTTCTCCATGGACAAAAAGGACCAGACATGACCTGAACCTGGAAGTGGGAACCCTTTCAGAAGCAAAGGGTACAGTGCTGAAACCCCTTAAATCTTGCCAAGAACCCTGGAGAGGGGAGACAGATTTGAGCCTCCTGTCTTTTTCAGTGGACTCACAAATAATAGCTTTCTTTTCTCCAAAGCCAATGTCATAGTATTGGCTTCTGTGCGCTTCAGACAGCGAGCCCTTGCTCAGTGACAAAATTAAAAATGACAGTTTAGAGAGTTTTAAGAAACTTTCCCAAGTTTACACAGCTTTATAAATGGAATATAAAATCACATTTGGGGGGGTCCTAAAACTTTCACCATTCTTTCAATACTTGCTAGAAGGGTTGACCAGCAATCTTTATTGTATTGCTAAAATAAGAATATAGTCAGCTAATCAGTAATATTCCACCCCCATGAGACTCAATACAATCAAAATTATTTTTAAGAAATGGAAGAACAAGAAATAAATAGTAAGCCCCATATCCATACATAAATGCATAACCAGGGACATGTGCAGGACCAGGATTTTATGATTGTGAGTTTAACAGCAGGATTCTGAGGGATGAAGGACAAAGGCCTTTTCCACAAAGGAACCTTTTATGCCTAGAGGTTAAAATATTTACATTTTCAAAATCTAAAACCAAATTTGGAAGAGACTGGCGGGGGAGGGGGGGGCTTCCTCTTTGCACATCTGGATTTCAAATGGATGCAAATGTTGGAGCAGGGCTAAAGGTTCATCGGTAGCTGCTGAAGAATGTTAGATGGCACAGTTATGATATTTGGAAAGCTGGAAATGATTATTAGGAGCTGCTGAGTTTGAGATAACTGACACTTCATTTGCCTTAGTTATCAAGGCAGTGTAATTCTGAATGAGTCGTATTTAGTAAAATGCTGCTTAAGTCATTGATTTCCATTTAGCAGTCTATGTTTTTCACAGGGCAAAAGTCCAGTTTTCGGTTCAGTTTATTATTAGGGTGTCATCTCAAAAAGGAGAGAATGAATTATGTGGCAGAAAAAATACCACAAAATTTTTTTCAGGTGATTTAGTGTATTAATAGGTTGGTGCAAAAGTAATTGCGGTTTAAAAGGTTAATTGTGTGTAAAAACCACAATTACTTTAGCACCAACCTAATATCTCAATTACTTCACTGATTGAGTAAATTTATCTAAGGCTACTGTATTTATAGTATTAACAAACTCTTTCATCTCTGCTGATAACATCAAATTCACCACTGACAGGTCAGTGGACTGATTAGGTTTGGGATGTAGTATTGGTTGGTTTATTCTTGGTTTTTTTTTAGGAGCGTGATTTCCTTCTGATGAAATTCCATAAACGCTATGGCTTGGCAAATCAAGATGATTTCCTAATTTTATTAATGCTGTTTACTAATGCTGCAGCATTATATTTCCTCTATTATAAGCAACAAACAGAAATGAAATTCCGTGAGCCATGAATGTGGGTAAACACAGTGAAATGCTGTGAACAGATGGCTCGTAAGAGCACTAATTTTTTTGGTGTTTTTGATTGTGAAATTTTTTTAAAATTTATTTTTCCATTACAGTTGACATACAATATTACATTAGTTTCAAGTGTACAACATAGTGACTGGATATTTATATGTCTCATGAATAGAGATGCTAAAACTCCCAGGTAGCTCACTACACTGATTGTCAGAGCAGAGAAGCGTTCCCTAAGGGGAGGCCTGCTAAGGGGCATAGGTCCTTACACTTACACTTCAGTTGAATGAATACATATTCATTCTCAACATAATATAATATATTATATATTATGCTCATATATATAATGCTCATATATATATTATGCTCATTATGCTCATATATATATATAGATAGATAGATAGATATAAAATATGCTCAACATAATGTAATTGGGACTTTTTTTTCTGTTCAACATACATCTGTTGAGGACCACCCACATGCCAGTGTTGGAGGGTATAAAACAGAATAACATATGGCCCCTACCCTCAAGAAGCTTCCAGTCTAATGGGAGAGACAGGCCTGTAAAGAAATACATTACAATGTGTCATGGGGGGTAACCAAGAGGCACTTTGAAAGATAAAGATGTTTCCAGGGGTCCCAGTGAAAGAAGGCTACCCTAGGCCCCACATGTGTAAGATGGTTTGGCTGTACTTGAGCACAAAGTGCAGTGGGAAAGGAAATGGGGAGATGCTGATTTGACACTCGGTGAGTAATATTCAGATTGCATTTATAGGATACAATCACCACAGTCTGTCATCTTTGAGTCAAATGCGTAGGCACTTGTAATAACAGAACTGCAGCCCTCTCCAAAGGGAATATAATGCACGCCGCATAATGTAACTTTAAATTTTCAAAAAGCCACATTAGGAACAGTAGAAAAATACAAGTGACATCAAAATTTTAGTAAGAAATTTTATTTAATAGATATCAAAAATGATCATTTAATTAATATCATACTAAATTACATTAAATTTAAATAATATTCATGTTTTACACTTACAAAATGTCTCGATTTGGACTAGCCAAAATTCAAGTGCTCAGTAGCCGGTAGCTTGGCTAGTGGTTGCCTAACGGACAGCACAGTTCTATGTAGGTAATTACACAAATATTGTATCCTGTGTGTTCACTATTCAGCTGCATGGAGAGTATTAGATGAATTGTGAAGTAAGCTAAAGGGTAAAGGAAGGGAACAGCATTTTCGGTTAGTATGGGGCCTGTCGCTGGAACCTGATTTTAATTCATATTTAAACTTATAACCAGAATGCTTTAGTAGGGCTCCAGCAACAAAAACAAACAACCTCAAATTGTCATTGCTTACTTTCCTTTGAATTCTTTCTCCATTCCCTGCCGCCCCTTCTTTGCTGGATTCTGCCAAATAGTAACAGGGACTGAAAAAGGATGGAAATAAATGGAGCAGTATACTCTAAACCCACATCCGGCAGACTGTCATCTGTTACCCTAGGCAACAATGGTTGTCAACTCCTTTTTTTTTTTTTTTTGGCTTCCACCTGCTAGTTCACAAGCATAACATACCCTCATCAACAACTCTCTTTGCAGTGGTTCTCAATTCCAGAAATACACTTCCCTTTCAGGGGAGGGAGGTAGGGATAAAGATTTCAAATGTGGAGTTGGAGGTGCCATGATATAGTTTGAAAAAAAAAATCTCAGGGAAATTCTGATATTGTTCCTCTGTTGTTCAGAATGGTTAAGAATCTCTGTCCTAGAATCACTGCTTACAGATGTCCTCGGCTTAATCTTTTAAAAATGTGCCTGGCCTATGAGAAAATGGCCGTCCCACTCAGTGTGGCCAGGTACGCAGAAATCCAACAGACAGAAGTAACTACCAGGTATGGACTAGGGGGTGTGCATGCATGTGTGTGCGTATGAGGGGTGGGGAGGAATAAGTGACTAACTTGTGTCTCCACTGATAATTTCAGAGCAGGAATGTATAAAAATGTTGATGGTGATGACAGTAATAGCTGAGATTAGTATAACTCGTAAACTTCATATGCACCAGACACTACCCTAAGCACTTTACAGGCACCACGCCATCCCACTGAGGTACAGACTCTTCTCATTGCCATTTCACAAATGAGGAAATGAAGCCAACAGAGAGGTTGAATAGCTTGTCCAAGATCACTCAGCAGCTAAGTCTGTTTGCTGAGTACACGCCATGTGTCACACACTTGGGTGAAAATACAAGATTCCATGCTTCCACTCCCAGTGTGATGTGAAAGACAGACGTGCAACTATTTATATGAGATCTGGACATACAGACACTGTAACTGCAACATAAGCAAAGAAGCTACCACTTTCCACGTCTTAATAATCACAATCCTTGTTTTCAGAAGGCACTGTGGTTGTGAACGTGAACTTCTGAGTTAGAGCTGCATGCGCTCACACAAATTATTTAATTTCTCTGGGTCTGAGTTTTATAACCTATGAAATTGGAATAATGTCACCACCTAATAGGGTTGTTTTGAGAATTTAAATGAGATACTATTGGTGTCTGACCTGTAGTAATTGTTCTATATTTATAACTTCTATTCTTATTTTAAAGTGGGTTCTAATACATATTAAATATGAACTACCATACATTGAGTTCTCAGTGCTAACTAATCATGGCATTATGCTGAGTACTAAGAAACTTGAGGTGTAAATTTTTCCCCTCTCAACATAGTTTAAAAGATAAAACATACATATTAGGAGACAGATAAACCATAAGTCAGCGTGTGAACTGTCAAACTGCTGATCCTAACTGCTGCTGCAGGAGTTCAGATAAGGGTAGATTGCCAGGACCCACCTGTGAGCCTTGATAGTGTGTGGGACTAATAGTAGCGGAGAAATGTTGGAGAAATAGCACAGAGGTAAGACAAATGGTTGTATGGGGAAGAGAAAGAAACGACTTTCACTATAAGCAAAGGTTTAATGAAAGAAAGATGATGAATTTAGAGTGGTTTGTGGGGGTGGATTGTGGATAAGCTCATTCTAGCTGGTGTTCGCTCTGAGCAGCTCTTCTAACTCGCTGGGGAGGTGCCAGACCGGCCTGCACACATGGTGACAATGAGGGCCACGGATCAGTCATCTACCCTCTCTCCTTGACTACAAGTGCTGGCCTCCCTGTCACCCACTCCTTCACCTTCTGCTTGCCTTTCTCTGATTGGCATGGGCTTTCCAGACTTGGTGTTTGAACCCTTTGGACCAGGAGTGCTCAGATAGCCGAATGACCTGGCCCTGGAGATTGCTAACATTCCTCTGGGCTGTAGTACAGACCCTGATCACAACTAGAAAAGGTATCAGGGGGCAGTTACCCTCGTGGATATTGACAGAGGAGGGCCTGAATGACCCCCCACATTGGACACCACATTATGAAGGGAAGAGAGAATAATTTCGTTTTTGAGTGGTTGTCTCTGCTGTAGACAACATGAACTTTGTTCATGTTGCTCAGGAACCTACTAGGACAATGAGCCAAATGGTGCAGGGGGTTCAGATTCTTCACCAAGAGGCAAACAAATGATAGAGATGCCAAGAAAAAACAATATATTGCTTAGTTAATTGAAATATAAATGCGGGCCATGATTTAAGTACTGTGACTGTATCATAAAGTGCTTGGGGATTTTTAGTTCAACTTAGTAAAGTTACATGGTAACTGTTATGTGAAACATAAAATATGTATGTTCCTAGAAGTTGAATTTCACTCTATATCTGATGATTCAGCCGTTTACGGTTCTTGAGGTTTGGGGTTTTTTAATTTTGTTTTTGTTTGGTTGGTTTGGTGCTGTGTGTTTTAAATCAAGGATTAATTTTCATGCCAGGTTAATCGATAATCTTTCTATGGATGGACCTGATCTAAACCAGTTTTGGAGGAGTCCAGTTCTTTGCAGGAAGAAATCATAAATTTACCCTAAATCCATTTGGATTGGTCCTGGATTATAGTAGTATAGTACTTTCTGCTACAGTTTCTTTTTATTTTTGTCATAGTGCCTGGTTCAATGCTACATACGTTTGCACAAATGATTCAATGAGTGTATTTTGACTGAATGTGCCTTTGGGGTGGGGGTGGTCCTTTAGGTATAAAAGGACCTAAATGGATGCTCTCAATAACATCCGTTAAAAAATAATGACCCACACTGTACACAAAAACTCACTCAAAATGGATCATAGACCTAAATGTAAGAGATAAAATTATAAAACTTAGAAGAAAAGATAGGAGTAGATCTTTATGACCTTGGGTAAAGTAATGTATGTATTACTATATATTACTATATAGTAACTATAATGTATATACATATGTATGTATATATGTATATATTATACTATGTATACATTATATATTATATATATATATACAAAAGCACAATTGAAAAAGGAAAAAAAATAGATAAATTGGGCTACATTCAACTTTAAAACTTTTGTGCTGCAAACAGTGCTGTCAAGAAAGTATGATGACAATGCACAGAAGGGGAGAAAATATTTGATTTGCAAAGCATATCTGATAAGGGACTTGTATCCAGAATACACAAAATAGTCATTTGGATGTAAAGTAAAGCCTAGGAAATGTAGTCAATAACATGGCAATAACTGTGTATGGTGTCAGATGGGTACTAGATTTATTGGGGTGATCACTTTGTAAGATATATAAATGTCTAATCACTACATTGAACACCTGAAACTAATATAATATTGTAATGTCAACTCTAATTGAAAAACAATTCTTTAAAAAAGAACAACAACATAATAGTAATATATTAAAAAGACACATAATCCATTTTAAAACTGGGAAAAGGATCTGAGTAGACTTTTCTCTGAAAAAGATATTGAAATGACCAATAAGCACATGAAAAGATGTTCCTCATCATTAGATATGAGAGAAATGCAAATTAAAACCAGAACTTCACACTCACTAGGATGACCAGCATCAAAATGACAGACACAGGTATTGCTGAGGCTGTGGAGAAATTTGAACCTTCATATATTGCAGGTAGAATGTAAAATGGTTCTAGAGCTTTGGGAAAATAGTCTAGCAGTTCCTCAGAAAGTTAAATATAAAGTTACCATGTAGCCCAGCAGTTATATTCCTAGAAATCCCAAGAAAAATGAAAACATATATCCCTACAAAATCTGGTACAAAAATGTTCATAGCAGCATAATTTATAATAGCTGAAAAGTAGAAACAACCCATATGTCCATCAATGGATGAATGGATAATCCAAATGTGGTGTTTCAATACAATGAAATATTTAGCAATAAAAAGAAACAACGTGCTGGTGCATATTATAGTATGGATGAACTTTGAAAACATTGTACTAAGTGAAAGAAGCCAGATGTAAAACACCACATATTGTATGTTTTTGTATATATGTCCAGAATATGCAAATAAATTTATATAGAGAGAAAGTAGATTGATGATTGCTTAGGCCTGAAGAGAGATAGGGGGAATGACAAGTGACTGTTAAAGGGTATTGGGTTTCTTTTAGGGGAGAAGAAAGTGTCCTAAAATTAGGTTGTGGTGATGGTTGCACAGCCCTGTGAATATATCAAAAACCATTGAATTATACACTTTAAATTGGTGCGTTGTATGGAATGTGAATTACATCTTAATAAAGCTATTTTTTAAAATATGGAACACAAGACCTGTGTCCAAGGGGCTGCTCTAACCAATGGGAAGATGAAAAGATGCTTTAGAAGCAATCTGAGCTCTGGTTTCAATACAGTAAATGAAATTATTTGGGATACCAGGGGATTATAAAGGAAACAGTAGTTCAGCAGCAGAGTAGGTTTTATGGGGAGACCAGGATAATGTCTAAAAGATGAGGTTGGATGGGGTTGGACTGTGGAAGAATGTAAAAGCCACATTAAAGCATTTAGATTATATTCTACTGATAATAGAGAGCCACTGGAAAATTCTGCTAACTGAAAGGATATGAACAGAACTGGATTTTAGAAAGAAAACTCTGGTGGCATTATAGATGCTGGATTCAAGCAGGAAAGACGAGTTAGGGAGATAAATTGTAAGCAGATGGCAGAGTCCTTGTAAGACCTGTGGAGGAACTGAACTAGGGTGGTAGTTATGGAAAGAATGGTTTAAGTTCAAGGGCATTAGGAAGGCTAAGTTGACATGACACACTGACTGGTAGGATTGGGGACCTTAGGAACAGGAGGCTAACAAGATGCCCTGGAGTTCCTGAGAAGAATGACGGAGGGGAGCTAATCTGGCTATAGGTCAAGACTCATGTAGGCTGGATGAAGGCAGGGAGAGTTGTTACCTGGGGAGAGGGATAGTTAGTTGTGTCTAGGTGGCTCCTTTTAGCAGCAAGTCTGAGCCTGGTCATCACAGACACCCACAGCTATCAAGTTAACACACCCTAACTGTGTTTCTTCACCCAGCTTGTTCTTGCCTTTGTTTCAAATGCTTACCCACTTCCTAAATGGGGCTTCTGTTTCAGTTTCATTATTCTGGTAGCTCTTTCACTTGACTGGTGTCTTCTGCCCAGACATCCAATCTCAGTCTCACTTCACTGCACTGATCCACTCCTTCCCCCCAAATTCTGATTTTCACGCAGAGCCTCTCTGTGCTGATTTTCTCCCTAGTTCCCAAGGTAACCTCTGGCTGCGCCTATATTAGCAAGCCAGGGAAATTGAGTGTGGGGTGGAGAAAAGGAAGCTGGAACAGGGCCATGTTGTGGTTGAACCTCTGATGGGACTGCCTTGTGGAAATGCCCTGCAGACGACAGGAAATATAGATGCAGGGCTTTAAGTTAGGCGAGATATGGAGACACAGATAAGTAAGATGTTTCTGCTTCATTCTGCAGCAATATCTGCAGAGACTAGATAATAGGAACAAAAATGCTAGAAAGAAAAAAGATCAGGGAGGCTCTACCCGAAAAATAACCTGAATTGCATCTGAAATGATTTGACATTTTTATGAAATGGCAAATTTATGGCCACCTTTATTTCAGAAAGTAAGTAAAGCTGCATTTTTATTCATATTTATGAAATATGGCTGTTTGTACTGTCTAACTAATATCTTTGTCATGACACCCTCCATTCCCCCCCTTGGAAAGATGAATGGAATGGAAGGTTCACGGACTTAATGGATGGTTTCTTGGAAGTTTTACTGAGACGTTATCTGGAAAAGTCCATGAATATCTGACCAAAGAAATTAACGAAGTACAGTATATTTTTCTCTCAGTGTCTATATCAAAACAAAAACAAAGTTGTACCTTAATACTTGGTCATCACATATCACTACACATGTCAATACACACATCAAGGCATCATTGGACAGTTGCAAAGTTCTGAAATAAGTCATTAATAGTAAAGTAGATACAAAACAAAGACTATAATATGTTAGCCAAAAGACTTAGGACAGTATTTTATCTTACATTTGAGATTCTGATAAGATTATGAAGAACCAAATCCTTTGATGTTCTTGAATATATTTCTACATTCTAGGTGACATTACTATCTACTTTATTCCTACATTATTAGTGTTCTGCTTTAATTATTGTCATTTGGAAGTCTTTCGTTATTTTCTTTTTTATTATTAGCTTCAGGTGTACAAAACAACGTAATGATTAGACATTTACACACCTCACAAAATGATAACCCCAATAAGTCTACTACTCATTTGACGTTATACATAGCTATTACAACACCATACTATATTCCCTATGCTTTACCTTACAACTCATAAATAAATAAATAAATAAATACATACATACATACATACATACATATATTCTTTTTAAAATTATAATTCACATTCAATATTATTTTATATTAGTTTCAGGTGTACAACACGGTAGTTAGGCATTTAAATAATTTATGAAGTGATCCACCAGATAAGTCTAGTATCCATCTGACATCATACATAATTTTTACAACATTATTAATTATATTCCCCATACTGTATTTCACATCCCCATGACTATTTTCTAACTACCAATTTGTACTTCCTAATCCCTTCACCTTTGTCTCCATCCCTCCAACCCCCCTCCCATCTAGCAACCATCAATTTTTTCTCTGTATCTATGGGTCTATTTCTGTTTTGTTTGTTCATTATTCTGTTCTTTAGATTCCACATATAAGTGAGATCATATGGTATTTGTCTTCCTCAGTCTGACTTATTTCACTTAGCATAACATCGTCTAGTCCATGCATGTTGTTGCAAATGGTAGTATTTCATTCTTTTTATGACAGAGTAAAACTCCATTGTATAAATGTCCCTCAATTTCTTTATCCAGTCATCTATTGATGGACATTTCAGTTGTTTCTGTATCTTAGCTATTGTGAATAGTGATGTAGTAAACATACAGGTGCATATATTTTTTTAATTAGTGTTTTGGATTTCTTTGGATAAATACCCAGAAGTGGAATTGCTGGGTCATAAAGTCATTCTACGTTTAATTTTTTGAGGAGCCTCCATACTGTTTTCCATAATGGCTGCACCGATTTGCAATCCCACCAACAGTGCACAAGGGTTCCCTTTTCTTCACATTTTCTCCAACACTTGTTTGATTTATTGATGATAGCCATTCTGCCAAGAGTGAAGTGGTATCATTGCATTTTCATGGCTTTTCATTGCATTTCTCTGATGATTTCTGACATTGAGCATCTTTTCATATGTCAATTGGCCATCTGTATGTCCTCTTTGGAGAAATGTCTCTTCTGGTCCTCTGCCCATTTTTTTGATTGGATTGTTTGGGCTTGTTGGTGTTTAATTATATGAATTTTTAAAAATAAATTTTAGCTATTAATCCCTTATCAGATGTATCATTTGCAAATATCATCTCCCATTCAGTAGGATGTCTTCATTTTGTTGATGGTTTCCTTTGCTGTGCAAAAACTTTTAGTTTATGTAGTCCCATTTGTTTATTTTTTTCTTGTTGCTGTTTCTCTTCTCTGAGGAGATGTATCAGTAAAAATATTACTAAGAGTAATGTCTGAGAGTTTACTTCCTATATTTTTTTCTAGGAGTTTTATGGTTTGAATCTTACACTTAAGTCTGTTATTCATTTTGAGTTTACTCTTGTGTATGGCATAAAAAAGGTAGTCTACTTTCATTTTTTTGCCATGTGTCTGTCCAGTTTTCCCAGCACCATTTATCAAATTGACTGTCTTTACCTCAATGCAAATCCTTGCTTTCTTTGACCTAGATTAAATGACTGTATAGGCATGGATTTATTTCTGGGCTCTCTATTCGTTTCCATTGACCTATGTGTCTGTTTTTATGCCAATATCATGATGTTTTGATTACAGTGGGCTTGTAGGATTATTTGGTATCAGGTAGTGTAATACTTCTAGCCTTGTTCTTCTTTCTCAGTATTGCCATGGCTATTCAGGGTCTTTTATGGTTCCGTATAAATTTTAGGATTACTTGTTATGGTTATGTGAAAAAAATGCCACTGGTATTTTAATAGTGATTGCAATGAATCTATAGATTGTATTGGGTAGAATGGGCATTTTAACTGTATTAATTCTTCCTATACATAAGCATGGTATGTTTCCATTTATTTGTATCTTCTTTAATTTCTCTCTTCAATGTCTTATAATTTTCTGAGTTCTTTTACTTCCTTGGTTAAATTTATTCCTAAGTATTTTATTTTTTGATGCAATTGTAAATGGGATTGTTTATTAATTTCTTTTTCTGCTAGTTCATTATTGATGTATAAAAATGCAACCGATTTCTGAATATTAATTTTGTATCCTGCTACTTTACTAAATTCATTTATCAGTTCTAATAGTTTTTTGGCTGAGTTTTTGGGGTTCGCTATAAATAGTATCACGTCATCTACAAATAATGAAAGTTTTACCTCCTTTCCTATTTGGATGCCTTTTATTTCTTTTTCTTGTCTCATTGCTGTGGGTAGGACTTCCAGCACTATGTTGAATAAAAGTGGTGAAAGTGGACATCCTTGTTTTGTTCCTTATCTTAAGGAAAATGCTTTTAGCGTTTCCACATTGAGTATGATATTAGCTGTGGGTTTGTCATATATGGCCTTTATTCTGTTGAGATATGTTCCGTCTATTCCCACTTCGCTGAGAGTTTTTATCAGAAATGGATGCTGAATTATTTCAAGTGCGTTTTCTGCATCTGTTGATATGAGCATATGATTTTTATTTTTCATTTGTTTATGTTGTGTATCACGTTAACTGATTTGCGGATATAAAACCAACCTTGCACACCAGGAATGAATCCCACTTAATTGTGGTGTATGATCTTTTTAATGTATTGCTGAATTTGATTTGCTAATAGTTTATTCAGGAGTTTTGCATCTATGTTCATTAGGGATATCAACCTCTAGTTTTCTTTTTTTGTAATGTCTTTGGTTTGGGAATCAGTGTAATGGTGGCCTCGTAAATTGAGGTTGGGAGCCTTCCCTCTTGAATTTATAGATTAGTTTGAGGAAAATAGATGTTAATTCTTTTTTGAATATTTGGTAAAATTCATCTGTGATGCAGTCTGGTCCAGGACTTTTGGTTGTTGGGAACTTGTTGATTACTGATTTGATTTCATTAGTTGTAATCTGTCTGTTTAGAATTTCTGTTTACTTTTAATTCAGGCTTGGAAGATTGTATGCATCTAGAAATGTATCTATTTTTTCCTGATTGTCCAGTTTGTTGGCATATAGTTGCTCATAGTATTTTCTTCAGATTTTTTTCTATTTCCATAGTGTCCACTGTCACTTCTCCTCTTTCGTTTCTCAATTTATTTATTTGGATCCTCTCTTTTTTTCTTGATGAGTCCAGTTAAAGGTTTGTCAATTTTGTTTATTTTTTCAAGAAGCCAGCTCTTGGTGTCATTAATCTGTTGTATTTTATTTATTTATTTATTTAAATCTCTATTTCATTTATTTCCACTCTGATCTTTATTATTTCCTTCCTTGTACTCACTTTGGGCTTTGTTTGTTGTTTTTTTCCCGTTTCTTTTATGTGTAAAGTTAAGATTGTTTATTTGATATTTTTCTTTTTTCTGTAGGTAGGCCTGCATTGCTATAAATTTCCCTATTAGGACTGCTTTCATTGTGTCTGGTAGATTTTGGGTCATTGTGTTTTCATTGTCATTTGTCTCAAAGTATCTTTTGAGTTCTTCCTTGAGATTGTTGACCCATTAATTATTTAGTAGCATGTTATTTAACCTCCATGTGTTTGTGCTTTTTCCATTTTTTTTCTTGTAATTGATTTCTAATTTCATACCATTGTGGTCAGAGAAGACGCCTGATACGATTTCAATCTTCTTAAATGTATTGAGACTTCTTTTGTGGCCTAACATGTGGTCTACCTTGGATAATATTTCATGTACACTTGAAAAGAATTCTGCTGCTTTGGTGTGAAATGCTCTAAAAGTGTCAATTAAAGCCATCTGTTCTAGTGTGTCATTTAAAACTTTGTGTTGATTTTCTGTCTGGAAGATCTGTTCTTTGGTGTCAGTGGGGTGTTAACATCCCCTACTATGAGTGTGTTACTGTTGATCTCTTCCTTTATGCTGGTCAATATTTGTTGGGTGCATAAATGTTTACTTGAGTGATGTCCTTTTATTGGATTGATCCCCTTATTATTATATAATGTCCTTCTTTGTCTCTTATTATAGTCTTTGTTTTAAAGTCTATTTTGTCCAACGTAAGTATTGCTACCTCAGCTTTTTTCTCATTTCCATTTGCATAAAATATCGTTTTCCATCCCTTTACTTTTAGTCTGTGTGTTTTTCAATCTGAGGTGGTATTCTTGTAGACAGCATATGCATGGGTGTTGTTTGCTTAGCCATTCAGCTACCCTATGTCTTTTGATTGGAGCACTTAATCTGTTTACATTTAAAGTGATTATTAACAGGTACATAGTTATTGCCATTTTATCAATCATATTTTTGATCTTCGATTGTTCTCTCCTTTCTTCTACTTAAAGAAATCCTATTAACATTTCTTGTAATACTGGCTTGGTGGTAATGAATTCCCTTAGCTTTTTCTTGTCTGGAAAGTTCTTTATCTCTCCTTCAATTTTAAATGATAGCATTGCTGGATAGAATAATCTTGATTGTAGGCCTTTGCTTTTCATTACTTTGAATATTTCCTGCTACTCCTTCTGGCCTGCAAAGTTTCTGTTGAGAAATCAGCTGAGAGTCTTATGGGTGATACTTTATCTTTAATCTTTGCCATTTTAACTATGATGTGTCTTGGTGTGGGCCTGTTTGGGTTCATCTTGTTTGGGACTCTGTGCTTCCTGGGCTTGTATATCTGTTTTCTTTGCCAGATTAGGGAAGTTTTCAGTCTTTTTTTTTTTTTTTTAAATTGTTTCTCAATCCCTTGCTCTCTCTCTTCCCCTTCTGGTTACGCTTGATGTTGCCCCCCAGGTCCCTTAAACTATCTTTGTTTATTTTTATTCCTTTTTCTTTTTGTTCTGATTGGTGTTTTATACTACCATATCTTCTAAATCACTGAGTCAATCATTTGCTTCACCTAATCTGCTTTTGATTCCTTCTAGTGTATTCTTTACTTCCATTATCGTATTCTTTATTTCTCACTGGTTCTTTTTTATGGTTTCTGTGTCCTTCTTTATGCTTACTATCTCTTTATTGAATTTCTCACTAAGTTCTTTAAGCATTCTTATAACCAGTGTTTTAAATTCTGTCTCTGGTAGGTTGATTGACTTTATTTCATTTAGTTCTATTTCTGGAGGTTTCTCCTGTTCTTTTATTTGGGACATGTTTCTTTGTTTCCTCATTCTGGTTGCCTCTCTGTGTTTGCTCCTATGTATAAGGTAGATCTCTTATATCTTTCAGTCTTTGCTGAGTGGCCTTATGTAGTATGTGTTCTGTGTGGTCCAATGGCACAGTCTCCTTGATCTCTTGTTTGTGCCTTCCAAGAGCGTCCCCTGAGTATATTGTGTGTGTTCTCCTGTTATAGTTGAGACTTGATTGCTTTTGGCATGTCAGTGGGCGGGATTGACTCCTATGCTGACTGAATGTGAGGATTGGCTATGCTCACAGTGTATGAAGTGATGTTTGGGGGCTGACCACTCAGAGGGGGATTCACTCCCATGGGCTTTTGTGCCTGTTGAGACCATCCTTTGGGTGTGCCACTCATAAGATAACTAGGTAGTGCTCTGGTGTGGTCTGGAGCTGGCCCTTGGGCGTATTGTTTCTGGTTTCTCTTGGGAGGGGCTTCCATGCAGAACAATTTCAGCCTTGTCTGTGACCAGCCTGTGACTATCTGATAGGAACCACCAAGCTATGTGCTTGGCTGCTGCCTGTCCTGAACCTGGAGGCATGTGGGGGTGACATCACTGAAGTGAGGTTGGTTGCCACCTGTGGGCCTGAGGCAGCTTAGCAAAAGGGGCCCCTAGACCTATTGCCACCTGCCGGCTGCCTTTAAGGCTCCGCCATTAAAAGACCCTACTTGAGTGTGCATGCCAGTCTGGTTGACCCAGTCTTGAGAGTGTCTTCAGCAGTGCAGCATTATCTGGATGGGGTGGAGTCCCAGGGAGTCACAAGGCATGGCCAGTGATTTTTACAAGGTTCATGCAGATTCAGTTCTTGAGCCAGTGCCTGGCCTGTGACCACTTTGAAAAATGCCCTGAGAACACCACAGCCAGCCATTGCTTGCCTCGGGTAAGCAGGTCCCCAAAAGCTGCCCAAGAGACGCTGCAGTGCATGTTGTGTCTCACTGTCCACCTGCTAAAGTTCTCTGAGCAGCCGCGGGCTGTCCACTGCTATAAAAGTCTTCATGGCTTGTGCGGCGGGGTTGGCCGCTCAGTAGCTGAGAGTATCCTGGGTGATGTAGTACTAGCTGTGTGGGGTGGGGACCCAGAGTATCACCAAGGTTGTGTGCATGCGCAGATTTTACCAGACCAGTGCAGTCTCAGATTTGGCTCTTTGGGGAGGGTTCAACATAGAAAAGATGGCACCCTCCTGTAAGCTACATGGGAGACAGACTCCACACAGGGATAATGGCTGCTGTCTCTCCTTCCTGCCCTTGCCCCACAACCCCACAACTCAGTCTTTCCTCATACAACTATGGCACTTCTTGAGTTGCTGACCTTGTACCAGAGACCAGGTGAGTGTTTGCAAGTGAGTGAGTCTGTGTTTCATCCCTCTGAGAGGGTATCTGGGTTTCTAGCCACCTCTGTCTCACCCAGACAGACAGACAGAGTCCTCACTGATTTTCACTGTCAGATGTTGTGGGAACTCCTCTTCCTGGTACAGGACCCCTGGGCTGTGGAGCCTACTGTGGGACTGGGACCCCTCCCTCTTCTGGTGGGATCCCAGCCACCAAGGTGTCCCTCCCTGTGTTCTATCACTATCTGTGGGTTTAACGTCAGCCCATTTCACATCTCTGCCCCTTTGACCAGTCTCGATATGGCCTCTTCTTAAATCCTTATTTATATGAGTTCTGTTCAGCTGATCTTCAGATGATACTAGAGGTTGATTGTTGTATAATTTATTTGTAATTTTGGTGTGATCCTGGTAGCCAGTAGGCATAGCATTTGCCTAATCCACCATATTGGACCCAAATCCTCTCATTATTTTTTGTCTCTAACATTACCTCTGAATTTGACTTTGGTTAAATTATATATGTGTGTGTATAGATTTTATTATGGTGATTTTCTAGATAGTTTGAAATAGTCCTTTTGAGATCTTCTTCTCTGATCCCTAAATTCTTGGGAAAATGCTTTTTACTTAAGGATTTTAAAATGTATTTAATATTTTATTATTAATTTCTATTTTTATTACATTTTAGAGGATGTACTAATTGTAGAGGATGTACAATTTCTTCTTTAGGGAATTTATTGAGATTTTTCTGGTGTATGACTAATTTTCAAAAAATATCTTATAAGATAAGCCTAATTTTTAATCAAATCCTCTATAATGTCTTTATTTTTCATCCCTGTTAATTAAATATAGAGAGGAAGTGTGTTACCATGCTAAAGTCAAATTTTATAACCAAAATTTTCAGTATTATTTTCTTTAAAACATTGATTTAATCTTCAAGATAATTTGTGTAAATAAAAGACTAGATTCTTGACTGGAAAGTTAAATGATGAGTCAGTTGTGAAACAAGACAAATAATGCTAAATTCTTCATTGAAGTTGTTGCCTCCATAAGAAAGAAAATAATTAACTGATGACAAGAAAAATTCTCCCTGGCAAGTTCCTGAGCATAGTAACAAAAATAAATAAATTACCAATTTTACAAATAAAATAATCATCATAAAATTTGCCAATAAGAAACAACACATGAAGGATACATTTTAGTTAGCATTTTCTTTTCACTAAGAATGTTTGAAGCCGAAGCAGGAAAGACAAGGAACTGTTGCAATGCGCTTTCCACATCAAATTGTCCTCCATTTCAAATTGATCCCCAGCAATGTTTCAGAAAGTAAAGTCACAATTGAGTGGGGTAAAGAAAAGTCTCTTTTTCCCTTTCTGTGAGCAGCATTCCCAGTGAAATTTAATAAAAAGGCAACCTATGGCATGGGAGAAAATACTTGCAAACCATATGTCA
Organism: Rhinolophus hipposideros; assembly: GCF_964194185.1. Classification (NCBI taxonomy): domain Eukaryota; kingdom Metazoa; phylum Chordata; class Mammalia; order Chiroptera; family Rhinolophidae; genus Rhinolophus; species Rhinolophus hipposideros. Next base: position 11,296,211 of record NC_138047.1, on the reverse strand, counting down.
CATCAGATAAAGATTTAATATCCAAAATATACAAAAACTCATACAACTCAATAACAGCAACAAAATAATTTGATTGAAAAAATGGGCAAAGGATCTGGATAGATATTTTTCCAAAGTATACATCTAAATGTCCAATAGGTACATGGAAATATGCTCGACACCACTAATCATGAAGGAAATTCAAATCAAAAACACAATGAGATCAACACTTCATTCCTGTTAAAACGGCAGTCATCAAGAAGACAAGAGAAGTGTTCACAGGGATGTGGAGAAAAAGGAACCTTTGTGCACTGTTAGTGGGAATGTAAATTGGTGCAGCCACTATGGAAAATAGTATGGAGGTTCCTCAAAAAAATTAGGAATAGAACTACCAAATGATCCAGCAATTCCACTTCTGGGTATATATTTAAAGGAAATGAAAACAGGATGTTGAAGAGATATCTGCATTCCCATGTCCTTTGCATTATTATTCACAAGAGCCAAGATATGGAAACAACCTAAATGTCCATCAATGGATAAAGAAGGTGTGGTGTATATATACAATGGAATATTATGCACTCATGAGAAAGAAGGAAATCTTGCCATTTGTGACAACATCGATGGACTTAGCATTATGCTAAGTGAGATAAGTCAGACAGAGAAAGATATTGTGTGATGTCACTTAAATGTAGAATCTAAAAAAAAAGAAAACTGAACTCATAAAAACAGAGAGAGGAGAATGGTGCTTACCAGAGGCTGAAGGGTGGGGAAATTGGGGAGATATTGTTTAAGGATACAGACTTTCAACTAAAAGATAAGTAAGTCCTGGAAACCTAATCCACAGCATATGACTATAGTTAATAATACTGTATTATAAATTTCAAAGTTGCTAAGAAACGTCTTAATTGTACTCACCTCAAAAAAGAAATGATAACTATGTGACATGATAGAAGTGTTAGCTAGCAGTATAGTGTTAATCATATTGCAATATATAATGTATCAAATCAACATATTGTACATGTTAAACATACACAATGTTATGTGTCAATAATCTTAATTTAAATATGTAACATTTATATGCATATACTTCTGGTTTTGTTAACATGCCCTTTAAGTCACTTCTATGAACTTGAAACCAGTTGTGACTCAACTCTTTTAAATTATGAAAATAGCACGTTTTAGAAAATCTGGAAAATAGAGAGAGACCAGCACTCTAATACAAACACTATTTCACATGTTGATTTATTATCTTCTAGTATTTTTTATCCCCTGGTTTTCTTATACTATTGTAATATTAAAACATAAATTACTTTGTATCCTACTTATTTTACTTAATGTTATTGCAGTCTTCATAGCCATCAATTTTTCTTTTAAGATTTTTTTTTTAATTGGGGAAGGGGAACAGGACTTTTTTTTAATATTATTTTTATTGGGGAACAGTGTGTACTTTCAGGACGTTTTTCCAAGTCAAGTTGTTGTCCTTTCAGTCTTAGTTGTGGAGGGCGCAGCTCAGCTCCAGGTCCAGTTGCCAGTTACTAGTTGCAGGGGGCGCAGCCCACCATCCCTTGCGGGAGTCGAAACCAGCAACCTTGTGGTTGAGAGGATGCGCTCCAACGACTGAGCCATCCGGGAGCTCAGCGGCAGCTCAGCTCAAGGTGCCGTGTTCAATCTTAGTTGCAGGGGTGGAGCCCACCATCCCTTGCAGGACTCGAGGAATTGAACTGGCAACCTTGTGGTTGAGAGCCCATTGGCCCATGTGGGAATCGAACTGGCAGCCTTCGGAGTTAGGAGCATGGAGCTCTAACCGCCTGAGCCACTGGGCCGGCCCCCATAGCCATCATTTTTAATGGTAAAAAAAAAAATCATTGCGTGTATTACAATAATTAACTCTTCCCATATTTGTTGGATATTTAGACTTTTTAATTTCCAATAATGCTGCAGTTTCATCTTTAGACAGATAGAATTCTTTCATAGTTTATGAAATTTCATTGTAAATTCCTAACGGATGAATTAGCGAGCCAAAGAGAATGAACATTTCCATGATAGTTCGATATTTAATAAATATTCATTGATGAATGAATGAACATAAAGGAATATCTTTAGAGCTCTTGGATTTTAGATCATGCTTGGAAAACACCTCACTACTTTTAATCAGAAAACAGAACCAGTAGATCTTAAAAGTTCTCATCACAAACAAAAAATTTTTTGTAACTATATATGGTAATGGATGTTAACTAGACTTATTTGTGGTGATCATTTCGTTATATATGCAACTAATGAATCATTATGTTGTATACCTGAAACTGACATAATGTTGTATGTCAATTATACCTCAATAAAGAAAAAGAAAATAGAATCTACTCTAACCAGGAAAGCGTTTATTACAAGGTATATGTCTGCATACAAAACCAGGTTGGTCAGGGAGTTCTATTTAATGTTAACAGTCAGGAATCACAGAGCCAGGAGAAATGCCCAACTATACCTTCAGGACCATTCTGGCAAAACCTCACTGCTGCCAACATCCACTACGCTATGTAAGATGACAGGGACAGGACAACTGCCCCCAGAAGAGTCTGTTTCTGCACGTGGGGCTTTCACTTCACGTTGCTCGTGTCTACCTAGGTTGAGACTTCAGTGTACCCTCTTGACTGGATCACAAGTTGAACCCTAACTGCAAGGGAGTGTGGGAAACGTCATTTCTAGATTTCCAGCTTGAAACTTATGGGAACTCATTGTAAAAGGCATTTGGAGAGAGTGTTAAGAAAGCCAGTTAGTAATATGTGCCGTCAAATTATGAAGAAGGAACAAGGGAGACCATTTGACTGTTATTTTCGGCACTGAATTTTGAGGAGGAGAGGGAGGGAAGATATAAAAACTTTTTTCTTCTTTGACTCCCGTAGTTTTAGTGTTACACTTAGATTCTTAATCCAACTTGAGTTTTATTTTGTATATGGTGATGGGGTAGAGCTCTGATTTTATTTTTTCCTAATGGATAGTCAATTGTTTTCATATCATTTATTAAATAGTTATTATTTTTCTACTGTTTATTAACTACCAACTTTTTATATATTAAATTTGAATTCTGCAATCCTTGTTCTTTTCCATTGGTTTATTTGTGTAAATCCTAAAGTGCCAAATATTTTTTTCCTTAAAGTACATTTTTTGTTATTAGTTACAAATAATCATTTTTCTCCTCAGATGAAGTTTAGAATCAGTTTGTCTGCTTTTGTTTGGTTGGTTGCTTTAATCGATTGGGAGGTTTAATTGGAATTGCAAAAAGTTTTATATTCATTTAGGGAGAAGTGACATCTTCACCATATTAAATGTTTCCTACTATAACATGATGGTTTTCTCCACTTGTTCAAGTCTTCCTTTATGCTATGTAATCTTCTTTATCTAGAATTGGCAAATCGCTCATTATTATTTCTATGTTTTTCAGAGCTTTTCTTGCTGTTGTAAATTGGATCATTTTGCCATATCATTTTCTAAAATTTATTATTGGGTATATAAGAATGTTATTGTTTTGTATATATTCACTTCACATAAGCCTTATTAGTTCTACTTCTCACTTGATTCTCTTAAATGTTTCATATAGACAATCAAATCATCTACACATTATGTTAATTTTGTTTTTGGCACCTATGTGCCAAATCCACTGTGGTGTTTTTGTAAATAAAGTTTTATTGATACTACCCATGCTTGTTTGTTTACATATTGTCCACAACAACTTTTTCCCTACAATAGCAGACCATTTGACCTGTTAAACCTAAAATATTTACTCTCTAGCCCTTTATAGAAAAAGTTTGCCAAATCCTGCCGTAGAGTATCTATAAATTTGAGATCTTTTTTTTCTGGACTTTTCTTGTCTGAGACCACTTGAACAAACTTAAATAGTAGCAATAATGATAAGACTCTGGCTTGTGTGTGACTTTAATAGGAACATTTTCTGTGTTTTACAATTATAGTAATGATTGTCGTTGGTTCCTGGTAGCTACTCTTTACTGCGGTAAGGAAAGTACAAACATTTCAATGTTAATAAGAGGTTTTTATCAGGAATGAGTACTGGATTTTACCAACTGCCTATGCACGATACATTGAGATGATCATATGATCTATCATTTAATATTTAATTTAATGAATTACTCTAATATATTTCCACAGGTGAGGTGTTCTTGTATTCCTGGTTGTTATGTATTATTATTTTAATATACTTCTGGAATTAATTTTTCTAAAATTTTATTTGGGATTTTTGCATCTGTATTTGTAAGTAATATTAACTTGTTTTCTTATTTTCTGATTGCTTTTTTAATCGCAACTCGTTCTCATGCCTGTGTCATCTTAAATCTCTCTGAAGACATCAGTTGAAATTTTTAAAATTTTATCTTCTATTTTTTTCATCAGCTCTGTTTCCTCAGAGTCAATATTCTGGTTCTGATTCTTGATGCTCCCATAGTGTTGTTTTCCCTCAAATACTTCATGATCCTTGGCTATTGAGTCATAGTTTTAATTGAAGGACTAGAATAATATAGGAAGGTGGTATGGATTTACATAGCAGCTGTAACAAGCCTCTTTCTTGACCAGGAGGCTGAGTGTAGGATTCTGTAGATGAATGTGGGGACAGATAGACAGGTGGCTTTCCCCTTTGGTTCGGATAACAGTCAGACATGTAAGTTTAAGCCCTGCATGAAGTCTGTTTGTTGAGGCAAGCAAAGCTTTGTGCTGGAGGTGGAGCACCTGAGAGTTCTTAGTATGGACATTTCTCTTCCTGCTCCCTTTTGATTGATTGATTGATTGATTGATTGATTGATTGATTGGATAGTTCACAGGTTGGATTGGGGTCTGCCTATCTGTTATGGGGCCCCAAACATTCTAAGCACTGCTGCACTTGATTTGGTAAGGGTCAAGACCCACCTTAGTGAGATACTTTGCCCAGTTTATTTAAAGCCAGGGTTCTTACTGATTTTAGACTAGAGGCAATTGTGGCCTTTCATTTCTTCTTGTGGCCATTCCATTTTTTCGCCAAGTCAAATGGCGCATAGCAGTCAGTCCTTTAAATAATTACTTATCCAGTTAGGTGTCCCAGGATTCCCATCCTTGCTGACCTTGATCTGGGGTGTTTTCTTGGCTCTATCTTTGCAGCCCTCTCTAGACCCATATTGGACTACTGTTTCCTTAGATATGTCATTCAGTCTGTATAGTCCCTTCTCCTGAATATCTTCCAGATACTCCTCAAAATTTTAGTCTAGTAATGCCATCCTTCTTCCTTTCCAGACTGTTGTAGAGTCACTTCATTGGAATTTTAAGAGTGAGTGTATGCTCACCACCTACTCTTTGGAACCAGAGATTTTCAGTGCATTTTAAATAGACCTACCTACATGCAAGCACCACTATGTGCCGGTACTGTGCCAGGACCTGACTGTGCTACTTTAGTCCTCACAGCAATTTTATGAATAAGGTTTTCTTATTCCCATTTTACAAATGAAAAAATTGAAGCTTACCAAGGTTGAGTAAGTTGCTCAAGGTCATGCAGTAGTTGAACTCAGGTTTGACTCATCCAATTATCTCATTCACACCTAATAAGTTTTCTGATGATAGAGCAGAGCCTCAAAAAGTACCACTTGAATGATGATCAAGGGTAATTCCAAGTTTTTTATTCACTGTTTTTATTTTCTTGATACATGAATAAAACAGAGAATTGGTTTCATGGTGTAAATATAACTGACTGAGAACCGTGGAGCATTCTGTGTTTTCAAGTACATTCTTTCTATTCTATACTTGTGCTTTCTCATAGCTGGAGGTAAGAAATGTAAAGTGCAGTAGCTGTAGATTTGTTGTGATCACATGTAGATCGTGTGGAGAAAAATTAAATTAAAAGGCTCTCATTTGCCATCTATAAAAATCATACCTATAGGAAATTGTGTAACTGTCCTTCAGAAACAAATGGAAGAAACTCAGATATTATCAGATGTCAACTGAGCTGATGGGCTTTCTTCTATGCTTCATAAATGTGCTCAGATCTTAACTAGTTTCCTGGTAGTGATGCTCTGGAGATAGGTTGATTTCTATCTCATTGGCGTATTCAGTGCACCGATTTCTGTGTTTTTCATGACAAACATTTCATAATTATGAACAAAGAAATTAAATCAAATAATGCTGACATGATTGTATATTATAATGGTATAATTACTAATTGTAATTAATAATACATTAATAATCTTTGCACCTCCTGCTGAGTAAATACAATGCTTAAACTCTCCATAGAAAAAGTATTAACCTTTTTAAATTTTAAAGAAACAGTGTGTTGTGTCGTTATTAATTTTTAATGTTTGCCATCTCCTAATTCTCATTAGGTGGCTAAAGACTGACATTTGGGCATTGTTTCAGGCACTGAATTTTGATATAAACTTTTCCCGTGATAACTTATCTTCTCAGAGACTCCATTTCTTCCCTTGCAATTGGGGATAATCCACTTTGCAATGCCGTCGAAAAGACGAGAGGTGCAGCATATAAAGCACGGTGTACTGCTAGACACGCAGAAGGTACTCTGGAAATGGGAGTTATTAGGATTGTTTGTTTCGGTTCTCTACTGCTGCGTCACAAACCACTCCAAACTTAGTGGTGTAAAACAGACACTTTTATTATGGTCATGGATTCTTGTGGGTCAGGAATACAACAGGGCTAGCTTGTCTCAGCTCCATGATGTCTGCGACCTCAGCTGGGAAAATTTGAACACCTGGTGGTGACTTAAACAGCTGGGCACCAGGCTCATCTGGAGGGTTTTCAATTCACCTGCTAGGTCCCTGGGCTGGACGGGGCCTGGTGACCAGAGTGCTTCCTGTGGCTCCTCCACGTGCCTCAGGTTTCTCATAGCATGGCAGCTGGGCTCTGAGAAGGAACGTCTGGAGGGAGTTCTGAGAGGCTCAGGGGCATGGCCTTGGATGGCCTACCTTCCAAAGCCACACAGTGTCACTTCCATCATCCCACATTCATCAAAGCAGTCACACCCAGCCTGCTCAGATGCAAGGGAGGGGACGTGGACACCATGTCTGAATGGGAAGTGTCAAAAAACTGGAGGCCATGTTTTAAAGTACCAACCGTCATCACCATTGTCATTATTATACTGTGAATATGCGTTCTGTGCATGAAGAAGGAAAAGAAGTGCTTCATAATCCTGCAGGAATTGAGTGACTATTTGCTGCAAGAGGTTATACAGTTGCCCAGGGCAGGAACACTAACAGTAAAAATAAGCCTGAAACCTCAATATCTTAGGTTAAACATCAGATTCTTTTGCATTCTGTACCCTTAAACAATAAAAAGACAAGATAACTTTTAATGCACTTTTAACGAGATAACTTTTAATGCATTTTTAACATGGAGATAATGCAGGATATGGGGAGTGCCTTCTTTCCCTGTTTTTGTCATAAAACACAAGTTGTTTTGGCTACCAATTTTGGTTCCCATAATCCCTCTACTTTCTGCGTTTTCCTGTGCCTGCTGGGTGGGAGAGGGGGGCTTCGCCACCTACTTGTAGAGCAGTGGTTTTCAAACTTTAGTGTACAATAGAATTGTACGGACGTTTTGTTAAAACACACATCATTGGTCCCCACCCCCAAATTTTCTGATTCAGTAATTTTGGAGTGAGGCCCAAGAATTTGCATTCCCAAGTGTCTGGGCAATGCTGACGCTGCTGGTATGAAGACTCACACTTTAAGAACCACTGTTGCAGAGAAAATGCAGAACCAAATCCAAAAATTAGCTTCAGCCTCACTGGATTACTCAGCTATATCAACCTGCCATGTGCTCTCAAGCATCTGACAATCTTCTAATAAGATACATGTACTGTCTAAACAATGACAATGACAATACGACCACTTTCCCCACTTACAGAGCATTTCACATGTATCGGGCATATGGTAAACCCTTTGCACACACTCTATTTAAGCCTTACCAAATCCCAGTGAAATAGTGCCACGTAATAGATTTGGAAACTGAAGCTATTAAGGCTAAGTTTCCCAACATCATACCACAGTAAGTGTAGAGCTGGACCCAAATCTTTCAGAATGCAGAGTACATGTTCACGCTCTTACCTGCTGTATACCCGACCATCTTCTCAGGCTGCCAAGAGCAACTCCTCACCCCCAGAGAATTAATGGTCTCTCTTCTCTGATCCCCTATGATTTTATCTGTGTCTTGTGTATTATTGTTATATGGTGTTATTTTCATGTTTGTCGTCCCTCTTAGAATGTGAACATCATTCACTTAGCAAATATTCCATGTATGGATTCTAGCAAGTACCATAAGTTCTGGCAGAGAGTTCATTCCTTAAATGCTTCTTGAGCTAATAAATGAATGAATTCATGAGTGAAAAATCATGGCAAAAACAAAACTGTCATTGTACACGTAAATGAGTTTGTGTGAAAATAAACGAGTGATCGTTGCTTGTATATGTTTGTGTGTCACCCATTTCTCCAGGTCATGCTAACCTAAGGGAACCACTGTTGAGCGTGGTTATTATCTAGCCAACCTCAACAGTGTCTGCAAGCTCAGCTCATAGGCTCTTTCTGGCTCCTTCCCAGAGTCCTGATCATGTCTCATGTGAGCCCTGAGCCATGACTGTCCTGTGCCAAGGATCGCATTCATTCCTCTTGTACTGTCTGTGACTCCCCAGCTACGACACTGGTGCTGTCCCTGCAGGTCCCGCATTGTTCCTGTGGTGGCTTCACTTCCGCCCTTCCTGAGGTGGCAGCTCTGCCTTCCTCTTTTGATCACTCTGCAGTTTGCACAGCCCTCACTTTTACTCTGAATAATTCCAACGTAATCCACAAAACAGACCTGTGCTCTCAGATTCCTTTAGGGTCTCAAAATATCCAGTCCCTTTTATCTTTCTTTTAAGTTTCTCCCTTTTCTTTCAATTCATGACCTCCCCAACCCACCAACTACAACCAAGAACGTCGCTGGGGCCAGGTGGTTTCCCCGATGGGGAAAGGATGGGGTGAGAAATGAGATGCAGGTCGGGCGAAAGCTGGCTCTAATAACATGGCATGCTGCAGTCTCCATCATTCCCCTCTCCAAAACCGTGATGGGGGTTTGCATTCTTAACCTGTGCCTTGCACATGGGACGTCCAGGCTTCTGGGACGCTAAAAGATGGCTGCAGTTCCAATTGCTTTATGGTATTAGGACCCGTACTTACTGAGCTCTCAGATCTAAGCCAGACCCTGTTCTATGCACTTTACATGTATTCATTTCTAGAATTCTCACTTTGATCCCATGAGGTAGTTTATTATCACACTTTTTCAAAGATGAGAGGGCTAAGACACTGAGAGGTCAAGTAACTTTCCCAAGGTTACACAGCCAACAAGTGGTAGTAGTGGGTTTTGAACGCAGAAATCCTGGTTCCAGACTCTGTTCGTGTCTCTTCAGGAGGGTCTTGTCTGTCCTGTGTAGCTCAGTGGTCCCCCTAGCCTCAAGCCCACCTAGATGGGCCCACATTGTCATGAGGGAAATGCACACAAAACAGAAACACACACACACACACACCACACCGTGGCTATTTACAGAAGATGATTGTGGAGAAAAATATTAGATGAGTTTTGTTTTATTTTAAGGGATGAATCACTTTGAATGTGGGGGAGTAAAAATTTTGTTTCTTTCTAGCTGTAAGATAAGAGTGAAAAGTATTGTCAGTAGCATCTTTGAGGGAGAAGAGAAAAAACTTACTAAGAGACTGAGGGAAAGAATTAAAACTGGGCTGCCACTGAAAAACCTTAAACGTACCTCAATTTTTCTGATGTAAGTTATTTGCATGGTTTATATCACCTTATAGATTATGGACATACCAGCAGTCACAGAAATGGTTGTAAATACTCCCAAATAGAAATCAATGGCACAGTGGGACATTAATGTCGCTCATTAATGTCGAGTTTACTTGCACTTGACCGTTATCTTGACCAACAGCCAAGGTCCTTTGGGGGCTCTGGTGTCAGGTGCAGACCACTGATCAAGATGCAAAAACAGAAAACTCACCCCACAGAAAGGCAAGAATTGACTGATATTTTCAACTTTATCCTTAAGCCATGATGCATATACTGTTTCTGCAAATGAAAACATCTGGCTCTTATCATATCTTAAAAAGAAAAGCAAATTATAAATTTATAACAATAGAGAACTGATTAAATGATGGTGCAAAACATCCACGTGAAAGATGCTTGGAGTCATGAAAATGACTGTGAAAGAATTCCAAATGATAGAGGGAAAAGCATTTTACAATTGCTGTGGACCCCACCTTCTCAGAAACGTTATCTGAGTTCTCATCTCTATTTCCCACTCACTTCTGAAAGCACTCGGTTTGTCTGTCACCCTCATCATTCCTCCAGAGATAAGCAGTGACTTAATTCTGCCATTAAAGCCAATGGCAGAATTTAATTCTGCCATTTAATTCTGCCATTAAAGCCAAAGTTCATTTTTCAGTTCTGGTCTTGAGAACATTCAACACTGTTATCCTACTTCATTGATTAATTCATTAACATTTACCTGTGGGAGGTGGGGTGGGGGGCTGCTGCATTAAATATTCAGAAACATTTTAGGACATAACAGCATACAGTTATTCATGGAGTTACATCATATTATTTCTTGTTACAGTTCCTATTACAAATGAAATATGTCTTCACTTCTCCAAAGTGAAGATCTAAAGATTCTAAGATGTGTGGCGCCTGCCAGGACACTCGGCTGTCCATCACCCAAGCCCATACGGAGTCTTGTTTCTCACAGCCTTTAGAGTCTGCAGTATAATTTTTAGGCTTATCATAGAAAGTCATGATTTTTTCTATATTTATTTGTTTTAAACAAAGACTTATTTTCTTTATTTTCTTTAGTATCATTGGAAGTTGAACAACTCCTATTGAATTCCAATTAGAAACATTTGATAGGTAGGCATTTGGTACCTAAAAGATAATCATTATGAATGATGCATAAATCTGCCATATCATTCATTCTCTTTTGACTTTGAAAATTACAATCAGAGCTTTGGAAATTTCTGCTGCCATTAATTGCGTGTCCTGGTCTGTGAATGGCAATCTTCTCCAGATGATAATTTTGTATTTCAATGTTGCATCACTGTGAATCTTCTTGAAAGGTTTTTAAATGACAACAGGGGATCTAAATTTAAATTAAGTTGAACTGTGTATTCTACTACCAATGCAGATAACTCAACTGAAATGACAATTACATGAATAAACACCTATTCTGATCGACACAGTTTGTACATAAAAACTACATCATAGCTGATTCTTGGTGGTGGTAGCCCAATTTCATTTTCTGCTGAACTAATCATGATTTCAGAAGCATTAAAATGTAAAAAAATATGTTTTAAGTTGAGGAAATAGGTTCCCTCTGTTTTTCCTTTTGGTTTCTATGTTTCTTTGTTTTTTTATGTTCTGTAGCAGCCTATAGATTTATTTTTTTTCAGTTGCTTAAAACAAATAATTTCTTTTAATTTTTATTAAATGTATTAGGGCAACATTGGTTAGTAAAATTATATAGGTTTCAAGTATACATTTCTATAATACATCTCACAAAACAGACCGTCAGTCCTCGAGTAGTACTGTAGTAGAGTCAGCTCTTCAGTGACTGTATATTGTGGTAGGTTCAGCTCCTGAGTGGCTATCCACTGCTTTCTATGCACAAGCCTAGAATATGTTCCCTAGTTCCTTCTGATTCTCAAGCCTCAGTAGCCATGCCTGGTTCTTATTACTCCCGGGATGGCCAAGATCATGACTTTTAATTCTTCAGAATCTTTAGCAAACATTCCCTCCACACTCCTAGAAGTTAACAAGCCATTTGACACGAATAATCCCATGCTTGGATATTTTAGAATTTTAGCAATCTCACAGGGAAATCTTCCTTGTACCAGAACATGTTGGTCTTCACTGTCAAAACAAAATGAACAATTGAAGCCAGTGTTTCTCCTCTCCTTCATCCTTTTCGACTTTCAACTTGGACTTTGGAAGAAGAGAGAAGACTAATTTTTTAAAACCAGCAATCAGCACCTTGGGATTACCAGAAAATTTTCATTTCAACCTGTTTGTTATGCAAGATGCCTAGACCCAGGCTTATGCTTGCCTCTCCTTTTTCACCTAGATGAGGGGTGGGTCTCAAGGCATGGCCAGATATGGGCCTTATATGGTTTTATGATAATTAGATGAGATGACATATCAGCAATGCACAGGATAGATTTTTTTTTTACTTTGTCTTTGCCTAAATCTACTTTTCTTTCTTCCACTCTTCCTCTTTCTTTTTTGTTTTGCTTTGTTTTTTAAAATTGTGTCTGTCGTTCTCTTATACAATCGCAACACAATGATCACACTCAGGAAATTTAATTGATTTAATACATTTTCTGATATACAGTCTGTATTCAAATTTCCAAATTATCCCAAAAATGTCTTTTTTTTTCATTTGAAGAGTTCAGACCAGTTATTTTGTTTGTTTTACAGAATGTCCCTCAGTTTGGATTTGTCTGATTCCTCTTGACTAGACTCAGGCTACACACTCAGGCAGTGGTGTTATAGAGGTGATGTCGTATCCTGAGTTCATCATATTAGGGGTAGGGGATGTTAGAATTCTTATTAATGACGATTCTAAGTTTGATCATTTGATTAAAGGGTATCTATCATATTTTTCCATTTCGAGGTATTCCCTTTGGAAGTGTTAAGTAATATGTTTTTCTGTGTCTACTGTTTACTTCTGAATTCTGTTGAGTATTTTAGGGTAATATTCAACATCTCACCTCTCACCTACCCTAGAGCTTGACTTAGCAAGTCAAGGGTGATACTTTGAGTGAATATCATTCCCCAAGCTTCTATCACCCATTGGTGTCACATCCATTGTTTATTCTTGCCACCCACTATGGTGGTTGTAGAATCGTTTCCCTTATCTATCTATCTATCCCTCTCTATATCTCCTAGCTTCATTTCCCCTCCACTACTGTCTCTTCAGTCATTTATTCACAAATACATTTGAATGTCTTGCATGACTGAGGCAGGCACGGTGCTCAGAACCAGGAATACAAAGGTGTCCCCACCCTCAGAAAGCTTAGAAGAATATGTTACAATTTAATTTTGTATTCATCCATTCACGTAACAAGTATTAATTCAGTGTCTAGCATGTATTTACATTGCTCTACTTGCTGAGAGTGCAGCAGTAAACAAAACAGTCAAACCCCTGCCCTCACAGGGCTTACATTCTAGTTGGTAAGTTGAGAGAACATAAACAGGAGCACATAAACAGGAGAACATAAACATAAACAGGAGAACATAAACAGGGGACACCGGGCTTGTGGGAAAGAGTCGATTTTGAAATGAGTGAGGGAAGACGTCAGTAATGAGGGAACATTAAGCAAAGAAGGCAGTGAGTGAGAGAGCATGTCATTTAGGGAAGTGGGGAACCAGTGCTCCAGACTGAGAGAAAAGCGTGTGCACACGTGTGCTGACAGTGTTCAAGGAACAGCTGCAAGGCCAGTGTGAGCTGAGTTAAGAGATAAAATCAGAGGGGCAGGGGCAGGACAGTGCTAAGTAGCAGCTGAGTATGTGAAATAAGAGAGAAGTTTGGGTTAGAGATACACTCTTAGGAGTTGGCAGGCAGCACGTATGTGGTCTTTAAAGCCTGAGGTCACCTAGGAAGTGAGTGTAGATGGAGGCCAGGAGGAAAACTAGGAGATCAGGACAAACCAATGGAGGAGACTAAAAGGAGAGGAGTGAGGTACGATCCCTGGGGCCTGAGTCTTACATAATTTGGAGAGACTCCCTTTTAAACACAAAATTTAAGAGAAAGGAAATCACTAATTCTTTTTTTTATGACTTTTTTTTAATTAGGGAATATTGGGAACAGTGTGTTTTTCCAAGACCCATCAGCTCCAAGTCAAGTTGTTGTTTCCTCTTCAGTTATGGAGGACGCAGCTCACTGGCCCATGTGGGAATCGAACCGGCAACCTTGGTGTTATGAGCACTGCGCTCTAATCAACTGAGCTAACTGGCTGCCCACAAATCACTAATTCTTTAAAACACGTATTACAAACATCACAAAATCCAAAAAATAACCTTAATTGTTATTATTACTAATTAACTGTCTGATATGTTTTTTTCTTACATTTTGACTGCTTATTCTTTGATCACCTCTCTATTTGAGGATGAATTTGAAATACAATTTTCTATGGAGGAAATACTTTAGTCTTTCCTTCAGCCTGGTTGTTCAAAACTAATTTCATTATTGATAGTTCAGGAAAAGTTGACTTCAGTCTCACAGCTCTCTCCGGTAAGGCCTCATCCGTGACTTCCTCTGTGGTTTCTTACTCTGGCGGTTCTTCTTGCCCCAGAACAAGACCTCAGAGAACTTAAGAATTTTCTCTCATTAAATATGGCATAGCTCCCTATGGCTCCCAAAGGCCCAGCTTAGCTAGGACCACACAGCCATCAGTGCCTGACCCCTCTCCACTGCTAGTCTGGTCCTGGGGGTGATGTAAGGTAGCCAGAATGAAGCCTGGGTCAGGGCGACCCCATGCAAGGAGCAGAGCAGAACATCCATAGTTTTTATTTACACATGAGTGAATAACATTTTTTCTGTTTTCATCTCTTCAAAAAAAAACCCTAAATTATGTTATCACTTTGGTTTAATGTCACAGTAAATCCTAAATACAAAAGCAGTTCCCCATTCCTTATACAGATGCTAAAAACAGAATAAAAAGGGAACTTAAGAAAATCTCATCTCTTTTATCCCATGTAATATATCCAAATGAAACTAGTCTACAGTTTGTCTCCCAGAGACATAGGAAAGCCATCTGGATAGATGGAAGTGAGAATATTGTGTTCACATGAGCTGACCTTTGTTTCCCCGCGTCACGTGCTCTTTACTTCTGAGTCTTGTTGAACATTTTTGGGTCATCTCACTTTCCACCTACTCTGGAACTTGACTTAGTAGAGTGCATTGCTCAGCCCCAGTTCACCCTGCATTCACTCAAAAGCAAAGCAATTTGGAAATAAGTGAATTTAAAAATTAAATAATACCTTAAAAAATTAATGGCAGCTCATCTCATAGTCTGTGTGTGTGTGTGTGTGTGTATGTGTGTTTCCACACTACGAAAAATTCTAAAGTTTTTCAAAGCATCCCCTTAGTAGTTTTTAAATTATTGAAATAGTTCATGTCATCTCATGATTACTTTTTCATTTTAAAATGTTTTCCCATCTGACTTTTGCCATCACAATATTGCTTACCAAAGAACCCTATTGTCTTTGCCATTCCTTTTGCATGACTGTACGTGTGCATATCCATAATGCCCACACAGATTTCCTTTGCGATTGGTAGTTGTGTTGGTCAGTATTGTTCATATGACCATAGTGATTACCCTCATGACTTAATAATTGTTTCTTAGTCTATTTCTTAAAATGTTCATTGAGCTCAGGTATACTGTACGAAGCTAGTTAAGTTGGTCCAAGAGATTTTTTCATCTTAGTTCTTTGTTAAGTATTGTTTGATATTATGTGTAATTTCAGAGGTATTCTGTTTCCTGTTTTATGTTACACAGAAGCTTTAGCTTCCCCCCTTCCCCCAAACATTGCAAGAACCTTTAACCACGTGTGTTGTTCTGAGAACCACTTCCTCTTGATAAGTACCTTCACTGCATTTTGAAAAACAAACTATACTGAAGGAACACGGTAAAATCCAATACTGTCAGTTATGTCCCAATCAGACTGTACTCTAGCTACTTCTTTCCAGCAGCATTTGTGATTATCTGGATTCTGCCAACATATTTTACACCAACTGTCATCCCTATCATGAACAGATGTTTTAAATTTGTCTCTCCCTTTGTATCTATAGTTGTGATGTATGGGCTGATTTTTTTTCCTTGAAAAAAAATAAACATGACCGACTATTTTTTAAATTTAAGAATAATGAAAATACCAAAGCAAATTGATACTGACAGAGCCTCAGATTTTTCAACCATCTTTCTCGTTCTAGTTATATTTTAGCTCGGCAGTCTATCTATAGACTCAAAACACTGTTCACCTAGGGATTAGGAAGCAGCTGGTAACCACAAGACGGCCTCAGGGTTTTTTTGAAAATTAATTTGGCGAAGGTATTCAATAATGTTGTAAAGATTTTGTTGGGTATCCGATGGACATGCGTCCTATTTGGGGGACCACCTCAGGGATACTGTGGATACCTGATCATGGCATTGTACACCAGAAGCTAAACATTAATGAATGCCAACTATAATTTTATATATATAATGTGATGGTTCAGTGTGAGGTCGGAGGGATAGTGGATGGGGGGAGGGGGGTTCACAGTATGAGGGATATAAATGATGAACGTCTAAGTATTACCTTGTTTTGTACACCTGAAACTAATAAATAAATTAATTAATTAAAAAAAAAATAAAAACACTGTTCACCTGCACTACGAAATACGTGATAGGAGTTAGGGTAAAGAAAAGAACGGTCTCAATGCAAGGATGCCAACATTTTTATTTAATCATCTTTAAAATGGAAAGAGGTCCATTATGTAGATAAAGTCTAGAAAGTTCATCCTTGGCACTTCGATTAAGAGAGATACAGTTGTGGAAAACCCACAGAGAAAAATCTTCCAGAGGTTTATTTAGGCCTAGAAGTGTCTGAAATCAATAAATGTTTGTTGACTGACTTAAATTGTGAAACTTCAGGCAAGTTACTTAATCTCTGGATGCCTTAGTTTCCTCATCTGTAAAATGGGGAAAATAAAAATGTTCCTACCTAACATGGTTGTGAGGATGGATTTAAACAGTCAGTACATGCAAAGCACAAGGACAGGGCCGGGCACAGGGTGAGAACACCTAATAGTTATTAGCTATTATTTTTATTATCAGGCAGATAGAGGGAATGGAGAGAGTCCACTGGCTCTCAATGCACAGCCATGCTCAGAAGCAACAGAGAGGGGTGTTTTCTCTTGTTAGACAGGGAGCAACTGTTCTGATGGAATTTTGAACCCAACTCTAACTCGTCTGAACTTAATTGACTGATTATTTTAATACATCCCTTGTTGTTTCCTTTATATTGTTTTACTAACAAGTATTCTGTCTTTTCTTTTCATTCTTACGGCTCTAAAATTTTTATTGTTATTGGTATCAGTACCTCAATGCAAATAAAGATTATGCATAACTAAGAGCACAGCTGAAAAGATGAGCTCTGCAACCATTCAAATTAGACCATCCATAATATTGTAATTGAGTTCATAATATCCTAATTGGGTGCTACAAGAAAGCAGAATTTAGACAAACAAGCTCCTTATCAAACTTGAAATAACGTGAGGTTCTTCATTGACGCTGGCTGTCACTGAATGTATATCATTTCTGTAAAGCCCAGACTTGGTAAGCTCTAGAGAAAAATCTTAACCTTTTAACTTCATGCAGAAGTTGTTAGGTGCGCTTTTTAAAAATCTATATGAAGTGTAATCTTTTTAATTGTTTTCTGTTTTATGAAACATTCTTATACGTTTATTATTACCTATTTTATTTAGTATTTAAACCTGTATGTTTTTATGACTAAATCTTTTTGTTTTAAATGCATCAAATAGCCCCTTAATTTGATACTATTATGCTCTAAACTCAGTTCATAGCAAGAAAGTATAACATATATGTTATAAGAGAGGAGTATTTAACATGTTCATGTGTGTGTATTCATTTTTGTTCCTACAAATTCACAGCTTCAAATATAAGCACGTGAAAAAGGTGGCATTGGCAAATAGACACACACGTATCATTCATTCTCCGTTTTGAAACCCAATGCACAGCAGAGGCATATAATTCTAAGTAAATAGTAAAATACACATACATATTATAAATTATATATTAAAGTGATAAAGATAACCTGATCTATCACTGTATAATTAAGCTGTTACACTTTTGTTTTAAAATAAGGTATAAATATATATTTACAGGGTTAAAAATAGATATATGATGTGAATAAAGGAATAATTAAGATAGAAGACATAACTTATTTTTATTTGTTAAATAATGTTTAATTAACCTACTACTTGAAATAGTAACTGATTTTAGATTGAATTAAATAAGAAGGAAAGCCATTGATAATGTCATTCAAGTTCCACGGTAGCTATTAGATTTTGCTCAAAATTTTTGGATTTGAAACCTGATTCAAGCTTAAATAGATATGAGCTCCAAGGAAACCTCTGTGTTTACCAACAAAATTTGCCTGTATAACTATCAGTATTACTCACTTGGCAAGCACTGAAAAAAGAGAACTCGTGCTGTGGTAAGTGAGGTGCCACATCTCTCAAGCTGCACAGCAGCTTGGGAGCAGATGTTCTGTTTCATCGTTATAGGAAACATGGAATTTGGCAACCTATAATGACTGCCCAGCCCTGGAACGTCACGTCTCTGCGTGCAATGCAACAGGGTCCACGTCTGGGGTGGAGGAGGTAGAACATAGAGCTTTCTACACAGCCTGAGACCTGCATTCTAGAATTCCTCCCCTTAGTCTGGGACGTTATTTAATCTCTGTGGGATTTCAACAAAGCATTTTTTAACACAAAGATGAACAAAATCTAATCCTTACTTAATAACAGCTCCCAGTCTGGAAAGAGGTTCTAACACGGTAACAAAAAGAGCATGATTCAGTATGGTAAGTGCTGTTATGGAGTGTTTATGCCAAGGACCATAAATTACTTTGTTTAAAAGTCACAATAATCCTATAATTATGTATTATTCACCTCATGTTACAGACAAGGAAAAAACCCTTTTCAAGGTTGTTATTGGGGCCAGGATTTACTGATACGGTTACCAGGTGCAATGGACGGCAGATCTCTCTACTACTGGGTCTGAAGGCACCATTGAAATTGTTGACACGAGAGCTTGATTTTGAATGACAAATAGGATTTTATGAATGAGAAGTGGACAGAGGAGGATATTATTCAAAGGGAATAGTCTATACAAAGACAAAGAGAATTTTTTAAAGCCTCTTCAGACAATGTAAAGGGCCCTGACTGGCAAGACTTGACCCCTGAAAAGTAGGCTGTGGGTACATTCTGAGGGGCCTGAAAGACATGCTAAGACCTGAAGTCTCTCCACTTCATCTTGACCAGCCATGGAAGGTTTTTAAACAGGAGAGTGACACATTTAAATTTGTATTTCAAATTCCCAGTGATGGATGTGAGGCTTGATGGGGAATCTGGGAGGCCAGGTGAACTGATGAGGGTCTCAACTACAGCTTGACAGTGAGAATGGCGAGGAGAGCACTCCACAGGAAAAACCCGCAGGATTTTTGGACTGATTGGATGGAAAAATGGGAGGAGTCAAGGATTATGCCAAGGTTTCTAAATTGGATTAATAAGTGAATAATAACCATTAGCCAAGTGAGAGCATGCAGGGGGAGAACGAACCAGAGGGGGAATATGGTAGAAATGTCTGTTGGATATTAATGGGCTGTTTTGAGGCAAGCTATTCTGACAGATAAAAGAAGGTCTTCCCTGATCTATGTCCAAAATCATGGCTGGAATTGCCAATCCAAATGGCAATGAAACCTGCATCCAAACCGAATTAAATATATGGGGTTAACTTTTCCATAGATATAAATGCATGTCCTGTTAAACATATATGTCAGAGCACTTAGAATTAATTTTTTCCAGCTTTACTAAGATATAATTGACACGTAACACCGTATACTTTTAAGGTGTACAACATAATGATGTGATATATGCATAGATTGTGAAATGACAATCACATCACAACAACAATAAGTTTAGCTAACACATTCATCACCTCACATAGTGACTATTTTTTGATATGGATAGACTTTTAAAATATGTATATATGAATTTTATATACGAAACTTATATATCTGAAGAGAAACGATTTGAGGATGAAACTGAAATTTGAGCCTTAAGGAAATATTGAGCACTGGGGGAAATTCCATTACCATTCAAGGAATCAAAGCCCTGGATGTGCAGCCCCAACAGCCCCACCCGTCTCCTATCCACTCCCCGCTCCACCCCAAAAAACAACAAAATCTATCTGATAAAATATTATTCCAGTTTTCTTTTACTCAAAAGTTGGCAGTTCTTCCCAAGACACAAAAGGAACTCAGAAATAACGTACTCACAAAATGTTGTTAATTGTACCCAACATAATGTGCACGTGGCTTGTTTTGCAATCCGTTGCTTCACTAAAGCTACTCCACCCGTTCTCAGCTGTTAACCCAAGTAACACTTTGAGCTCTCAGGGCTGGGTGTTTTCTCTCTCTCTCTCTCTTTAATCTTAATTTTGACCTTTGGAAAACACCACACATACAAATAGACACAGTCCTATTTTCTCACACATTTGTCTGTGTGTGTGTATGTGTGTGTGTGCCTGTGTGTGCCTGTGTGTGTATGTGTGTGTCTGTGTGTTGTGTGTATGTGTGTGTGTGTTGTGTGTGTCTGTGTGTGTGTGTGTGTGTGTGTACACTATATATATATCCACGTGACTCTTGTTCTCTACATTCCAAAAATAAGGTTTTCTTGCAGGACTTGGGAGATAAGTATGTAAAATGATTATATTTACAGATTAATACGAATTTAGGTTACTAATAGCCCTTAACTCAAATAAATGTCATTATTTTCAACAAAGATGCAACTTTTTCAAACTGTGATTCATGCAGTAGCAGATTTACTTACGACTGTAGACTTACCACACAATGTTGATGTCGACTTCTTTTTATAATTCCATATCAACAGACTTGGGGGAAAAGGACTGAAGGGGCAAGGGGAAAGATTTTTTACCAGATGAACATATGGAGAGTTTAGCAGAGGGCATGAGAATGTGCTGTTTTGAGTTATCCATCTTAGGTGGACCATCCTTAACCCACTATGTATCAGTGGTGTGTACAGGCTGAGGAACTAAGGTCTTTGGGCTCAGTGGTTTTTTCTGATTCATGGATGCCATGTTTCCTTTCAAGACTTTATTCTTCGTCAGTATAGCTCTTTTCCAAATTTAATGATTTAAGAGAAACTATTAATGGCGTCATCTTTGGTTCCTGTGAGTTTATTGTAACACTGGCTGGCAGTTTTGAGGTCAGCACATAAATCTATTTTTTCCACTTTGAACAGATTACTTTTCTCTTATGAAAAATTTGAAATAGTTAACACTCACATCTTAACTTTTCCTGTTAATAATAATTCATCTGAAGGATTCCTTAATTTTGTCCCATTATTGTACTACATAATATTCTGATGAAAATCAATTCACATGGCCAGTTCTGGAATTTTATTGTTTATTCTGCTGATTTCTTCTTATTAAAATAATGAATGAATTATCCAGTATAAAATTTTGAATACCATTTTGTTTGAGGGGATAGTTTGTGAAACCATGGCTTTTTTGTTGACTTAAATCCTCTCTTTCCATTTTGTATGTAGTTTGAAGAAGAGAGGGTATGATTCAGATACTTTGTAAGCAGCTGGGAGCAGATAAAACCACATGTAAAGACACCCCAGCTTTGACTCTTCTCCCCAACCAGAGGCAGGGCCCACCTGCGGCTCTTTTTCCTTCTTCTGACTGAAACCAACATTAAGCCCATCAGCCCGCATAATATAAGATGAAATCTTCCACGTTTTTTCACTGATGCTATGTTTGGGTTCTCCCTGACCTCTTAGACCTGCACACATAACTCCACACCTGCAGTGTCTGCCTTACATGTATGTCACTTCTGCCCCTGAGTGCTCAACCTGCCTAACTTGTGTGGTCTGACCCTGAGCATTCAGTGAACAACTTCCTTAGATTGAAACACGTGCCTCCCTGTCCCATGTGTTTGCATACCTGATTCCCTCAGGTGTGTCTGCCCCTTAGGAATGTGCTTGTCCCATCATAGACCTCTCTTATTTTAACTGAAGTCCCCTTCCTAGCCAGTCCAGTTTCGTAGCTACCCATGCTCCTGCAAGATACGTCCTCTTCTGGCAGCCAGATAGGTTGTTCTGGATAATTAACAGTCATCACAGAGATGAGAGTAACATGGTTATATTTTTAAAAACCTTTTAGAGCTACATACTGAAATATTTACAGAAAAATAATATTTGCCTCAGAATAATGATTGGGGGACTATAATTATATACCAGGGTGCCAAAAAAAAATGTTTACACATGACTTGTTTTCATCTTTTGTTATCAGTATATATTATTATAATTTTAATACAGTTTTTTCTTTTCTTAAAATGTGTATACATTTTTTTGCACCCTCTATATGTGTATACATATATATACATATGTATGTATACATACATACATATACACACAATATTTAAATTTAAAAGATCAATTGTTAAAGCTGGACTTTGGGTACATGATACTATTCTCTCTACTTTTGTATATGTTTAAAATTTTTCACAAAAAATGATAAAAACACACACACACACATAATTAGTGTTTGGCTTAAATAATACATGCTGATTCTCTACTCTCACCAGACTTCTTAGCCTGAACTGTAAGTAACTTTAATCTTCAAAGTTTCAGAACATTTAGGACCCTTAGACGTTATCTGCGGCTAACTCCTCATCTTACAGATGAAATAGTTGATTCCCATTGCCAAACAACGCCCTACTAAATAGTAGCTGAAGGAGGATTAGTAATCAGGTCTCCTAATTTCCTGGTAATTCAGCCTTGCCAAAAATGTCAGGAAGAGAGCAACTAGTTATGCCTCACAGGGCATTCCCGCCCCAATTTATGGAAACACTTTTCCTCTCTTGGACAATTGCTTCATTTGTCTTAGGGAGAAAAAAAAGTTCTAATGTAAAATACAGTGGGGTTTATTTTCATTTCTTATCACTTGATTGTGTGGCCATTTTAGTTCTAAGTGTTTATCCCCCCAATACTTCCAAATAAATATACCAAAAGCTGCTATTTCAGAGAGATCTTTGTAAAGTAAGGCATCATTTGGTAAAGATGCTTACCCACTCCTGACATACCATTTCTGGGTAAGTTTTTAAGTGGAGGTGAAGTTCTCCATTTCTCCGACACAATCATTTGTGGCATGAGGCTTTCTCCTCTTTTAATAAGGGTGTCCCATGGTGACATGCATTCCTGAACGATGTCCACTTTGTCTAGTTGCCCCAAAGAGACTAGTTTAGTCTGGAGACAAGTTTAGTTTGATTGTCGCCCTGAGGCAGTTCCCAGGATTTGTTTCAATCTCTGATCGAGCAAATTGGAGAGAGGCCAGGCATGGAATTCCAGACTGAAAATGAACCTTCCTCTCCATAGCCTTCTCTTCACGACTTACCCACGGATAGGGCACTTGGAGAAAACGATGGGACAATTACCCAGGGATCAAGCTTTATTAGACTGTTTATATCTGGGTTTCTCTCTTTTTCAGATGGGTGAGTCCAATGATGATATAGACCAAATGTTCAGCAATTTGCTGGGAGAGATGGATCTTTTGACCCAGGTAAATTCCCCTTTTTAACTTTCAAATTGAAAAAAAAACAAAATGGGGTCACAGAATTTGTTTTAATATAATGAGAGAGCTATCTTTAAAAAAATAATAAGATTGATATTATGTATTCCTGATGTGTGTGACAGTGGTAGGGGGAAAAAAATAAGCTTTCTTCCTGTTTATACCCTTTTGAGTTCAGTTAATTGAATACATTGGTCACACATAAATTCTGTTATGGCAATTCTCATGCTCATCATGGTCAAATATTTGGCTAATAGAGGAATTTTCCCCAGGTGGAACCCTCCCACAATCACCATCATTGACCAATTTCTCCTGCGATTATCTCTATATAAAGACTAGCTAAGAAAAATTACATGATCTTTAGTAAAGATTCTCCACCAATTTTTGAGGAAATGCTGCATGTTAAAGAACTAAATAGGAGTTACTGCGGCCCCTTGATTACACTGGAAGAACTTAGTCCCCACAAAGGAGCATGAAAGCCACTCAGCCATAGTCTCCAAGTCTAAGAAAAGGCCACTGGCACCAACACCAGATTAGGTCAGAGGTCAATCACTGTCAGGCAGACTGGAGTTCAGGGGCTGCTGACCTGAGAGCCACTGACCCAAGTTACAAAGTCAGGTGAGTCTCAGTGTCTCACAGATTCAGAGAGGAGTTAGCTCATCACTTTCTGTGTAAAACAATGAAATAAAAATGGTCCACTATCCTTAAATGAGATAGGGATCTTAAACTTTACTACAAAATAAATGAAGAATAGTCTATATTTTTAAAGAATACTGTCTAGTGTAGATGTCACAAATGGATCATTACAGGAGATTTTTTTCTGCTGCTTATAAAAATTAACTATCTCATTTGTATCATTCTCAGTTGACCTGTTTTATTTCAAGACGTACCTTAAGTTCTAATCTTCTGTAGTAGAAAAAAAATCACATAAAACATTTTCAAATAGAAATACTATTTTTAAAGAACATATTTAAAGAGAGAATGTGTAAACAATAAACGGCTTTTGACTTAATGATTAAATGTGCTGCAAAAATGATTGTCTCATGATTAACTTTTGGGGGCGGGGATCTATTTCCACAGAGTTTAGGAGTTGACACTCTTCCTCCTCCGGACCCTAACCCACCCAGAGCTGAATTTAACTACAGTGTGGGTTTTAAAGATTTAAACGGTAAGCATGATCATTTATTTCCTTAAGTAATATGAAATCATAATGATGACTAACATCTGTATAGAACTACAATTTGAAAACAAAATTTAAGGAGCTTGGACATAATGATAAGTCTAATTTTCATAGTCCTGGATTTCAGAGTGTGTGTTTCTGAGTCTGGATTAAATTGAGAAACCAAGGAGGTACTTTTGCTAATAATGAAAGGGAACACTACCCTGCATTTGTGCAAAGTCTCAAGACTACCTTTAAAAAAAAAAAAAAAAAAGTAAAGGGAGTTTCTTCTTATTTCTAAGCCCTTAAAATAATAAGGAATAGTAGTATAAGAAAATATTAATAAGGAAATGTTTCTTCATGGATAATGATAAACTGTCCATTTCATAATGAACAGTTTGAATGACTGCTTCCAAATATATTTT
This sequence comes from Rhinolophus hipposideros, assembly GCF_964194185.1. Lineage (NCBI taxonomy): Eukaryota > Metazoa > Chordata > Mammalia > Chiroptera > Rhinolophidae > Rhinolophus > Rhinolophus hipposideros. The sequence continues at coordinate 11,271,195 of NC_138047.1, read as the reverse complement.
AATTTAGATATAAATTAATATGTAATATGATATTTCCTCTATTTGACAATTTTATTCTTCCTGAGATCATCACATTATTTTGTTAACAGAAATCTCTCTTTTAGTGCAGAGAGGATCTTTAGCCCACATGCTATTCAGATTACAATGAATCTTAGGTCATCACTTCCAAATTAATGAGAATTCATTGCAACTCTTGAAAAATATTTACCCAAAACTGGCAGTGCCTACCAAAAGAATGCAAAGCTAAATAAGAGAGAAGCCCATTACAGAAATCCAGAGTCCCAAGTTCTATTTATGTCACTCATTAGATTTCTCTGTTTCTGTGCCTGTCATTTTCAGTAATTTCTGATAAACCCTTAGGTGCCAAAGTCTGTATCTTGATAAATTATGATACAAGTCTTCCGATTTTCTCTTTTTTCCATTCTCGCTTCTATTTGCTACATAAATTGATTATTCTTTTCCATCATTTCCATTGTAACATTGAAAGATGGTAACATTCGTGAAGTTTCAAAAAAGTAATACACTTCTGTAAAATTATGACATTGATAACATATATTTGCACACACTTGTAACAGCTGAAATCAGATCCATTAAAATTTAGATTTAATCAACACCTCAGTTCAATTGTAGTCAACTCAACTAATTCTTTCTAATAATTTGCTTTGGGAATTGTTAATATAAGTATTATTGTGGGAATTTTGTCCCTAAAATTTTTATAAAGGATTAAAATCATTTGCTTATATGTCAACAATCACAGTGGAATTGGTAACATTAGGAAATTATGAATATGCTTCATTAGTTCTACATATATTACCTCTGAAAACATTTTAAGTTAATCTAACTTAATTTTATAAAGAAGTTATATGTAAAAATGGCTTAGAAGAAAATAAACCCTTTCTACACATTTAGGAGATCTAAACTTCAGTCCTAGAACTGCATTCTAAAACTGTTAATATTAATATAATGTGCTACATGGTTTTTACTATGATGATGATGTTTGGCAATAAATTATTTCACCAAGCTTTATGCTTGTTTGTTACTGAGTAGGCTTCATTTCCACACTCCCATTTCCTCATTCCAATTCATCCTACACATAGAGCTAGAATTCTCTTTCTAATGGATCACTTCCATCCTGCCCATCCTTTTTTCATTAATTTGCCGTCCAATGTATACCTGACCACCAAAGCTCTCTCACCGACACCACTCCTACTCCACGGAGTCTAATCAACTCTCAGGATCACACGTCTGATTTCCATAGTAATCTCACACATGGAAGAAAATCTAATTAGAATTGTCCTCCCTTCATCCTCTCTCTGAAAATCCATGTGCACCTTTCCTTTAAAAGTTAACTGTAAAATATATGGTGATGGAAGGAGAGCTGACTGTGGGTGGTGAACACACAACGCAATATACAAATGATGTATTATAGAATTGTACACTTGAAACCTATAAAATTTTACTAACAATGTCACCCCAATAAATTTAATAAAAAATTTTTAAATTTAACTCCCAGCTCACTATCTTATGAAGTCATTACTATTTAATCATAATTTAATAAATTTTTTTTGACTCCTCAACCCCTTTAGTGATTAATTTTCAGCTATTTATCATTAATTGTTCTTTTTTTAATGTGAGAATTCCTATAGTTGGGTGGTGTGCCTCCAGAAGTTCTGTCCTCACCCCAAAGTCTCAAAGCATATTAAACCCAGTTCATTGAGACCCATTTTCTCCCAAATATATTCATCAGGGGTACTCTGTCTGCTCTGCAAAGGCTGGGAAAGAACTTTACTTTCATTTCCAATGTCTCCCCTCCCCTACTTTTCTAAAACTCTATAAGACCTTCCACCAGAATATATAAGAATTCTCTACTTAGGCAGCTAATCATGCACTTGGTATTAACTTTACAGCTGGTCTGTGAGGTCCCCCAATGTAAGGAACACATTTTTCTCCTTTCTCTTTTTTTTTATTTTTTTATTTTTTTATTTTTGGCAGGGGAGGGATTTTTTTTCAGCTTTATCAAAGTGTAACTGACAAATAAAATTGTAATATAGTTAAAGTGTACAACGTGATGATTTTATATATGAATACATTGTGAAAGTTTCCTTCTTGTGAGTTAATTAACACATCCATCACCTCACATATGTACCTTTTGGTTTTTGTTGTTGTTGTTTTTTTGGTGAGGACATTTAAGTTCTACTCTCTTAGGAAATTTCAATTATATAACATAGTGCTATCAACTCTAGTTACCATATTGTACATTAGATCCTCAGAGTTTATTCATCTTATAACTGAAGGTTAGTACCCTTTTACCACCTTCTCCCAATTCCCCCTACACCCACTCCACCAGCTCCTGGCAACCAGTATTCAAATATTATTTTAAAAAATGACCTTCTTTTAGTTTTTCTAGGGACAAATCATTGTGTTGATCACTAATGTGATTTTCCCTATCAGAATCCCTAAATGCACTGGAAGACCAAGATTTAGATGCGCTCATGGCAGATTTGGTAGCAGACATAAGTGAGGCTGAACAGAGGACAATCCAGACACAGAAAGAGTCTTCTCAGAATCAGCAGCGTTCAGCACCTGTGGATGTACCAGATTTCAGTGGAGCGGCCTCTCTCGCTTTTGGAGCAAATGTTGCTGAAACTACTATGAGCCCGTATGAGGATGACTTACCACCCCCACCAGCTGACCCCATGTTAGATCTTCCTCTGCCACCACCACCTCCCGAACCTCTGTCTCGGGTAAGTGTGAGGGGCCAGAAAGGGCAGGACCTTTGACCTCTGCTGCTCATCTTCTTTGACTTTCCTCTAAGTGAGAGTTCCATTTCTAAGTTTGGACTCCCAAGGCTGATACTAAAAAGCAAGGTCACCGAGTATGTTAATTGCAAAGGCAGAGTCTTCATAAAACAAGATACATAGGTGTGTATAAAGAACATATTAGGGCCATATTAAGGAATTATTAAATTTGGCTAAAATCTATATTTGTATGTAACACTTCCTGCTAATATTCAATTTGGGGGGTAATGTTTTATTAACTTGGTATGAACTGTGGGACTAATTTATACATCTTTTTGGCCCTGGTCCTAGCCCAGGACATGAAGAACAGAAGTCATTCCTTACATATTTCTGAATTGAATTAAATGGAATTTTGCTGAATTTGGCAACTTTGTTCAATAGGGCAAGGATATGTATCACCTGTAATGTCATAGTTGGGAAGAGGGGTTGGGGGGCAGGCAGGTGATGAGTGTTTGATGTTATTAAATTTCTGACTACTGGGAAAACAAACAACGGCAAAGTTCATATGATCAATATTTGGAATGTTAACTTACAATATGTCTCTCATAAAGGTGAAAAGAGAACTTTTAAGGATTTTTCTTAAGAGTAAGCCACTTTAAAAATATTGTAGAACAAGAACCTAGCTCCATTTCCCGTGGCTTCCACATTTGTTGTACTGTGTGATGATGGTCAGTATCCTTAAGCATGACCTTAGTAACCCTGGAAGTTCCTACAGTGACTTTTGAGTGAGCAAATATAAATCAAATATTGAATCAGACTCATTGCTCTGTTATGTATTTATTGTAGAAAAATTATTTCAAAATTGGTGACCCATAGAGAGCAGAGGGTTTTTTATCCAGCTTGATTGAGCTATAATTGACATATAATATTGTGTAAGTTTAAGGTATACAACGTGATGATTTGATACACATATTGTGAAATGATTACCACAATAAGGTTAGTTAACACCTCCATCACCTCACATAATTACCTTTTGTGTGTGCATGTGATAAGAGCATTTAAGATCTACTCTTTCAGCAACTTTCAAGTACAGAGTAATAAAATATTGCTAACTATAGTCACCATGCCGTACATTACATCCCCAGAACTTATTCTCCTTATAACTGGAAGTTTGTACCCTTTGACCAACATCTCCCCAATTTTCTCTATCCCCCAAGTCCTGGCAACCACCATCCTACTCTCTGCTTCTATGAGTTCAGCTGTTTTAGATTTCACATGTAAGTGAGATCACACTGTATTTGTCTTTCTCTGTCTGACTTATTTCACTTAGCATAATACCTTCAAGTTTCATCTATGTTGTCACAAATGCCAGGATTTCCTTTTTTGTGACTTAGTAATACTCCATTTCCTATATGTCACATTTTCACTATCCAGTCATACCCACGGACATTTATGTTGTTTCCAAGTCTTGTTGTGACTAATGCTGCAGTGAACATGGGAGTGCAAATCTCATCAAAGTAGTGATTTCATTTCCTTTGCATATATACCCAGAAGGGAGATTGCTGGGTCATTTGGCAGTTCTAGTTTTAATTTGGGGGGGAAAGTCCAGACTGTTTTCCATAGTGGCTAAAGCAATTTACATTCCCACCAACCCTGCACAAGGGTCCCCTTTTCTCCACTTCCTTGCCAACATTTGTTGTCTCTTGTCTGTTGGACAACAGCCATTCTAATGAGCAGAAGCTCTTAATGTAGGGTTCATGAAGATTTTAGGGAAGGCATAATATTTTTGTGGCTCAAAAAGAAAAATTAAGAACCACTAGTGTGAGAAAATATATGTCTACTTTCAAGTAATTAGGATTTAACCAGAACAGTTCATTTCCTCATCGTTCTAAATGTACTCATACGTAGGAGAGCCTTAATATTCCTACTCTCAAAATACAAACATCAAAGGGTTTGGGGTTCATAAGATATTGAACTCTCTTCTCTGCCTTCCCATGTGTGTTTCTCAGGGTTTTTAGTGAATTATATGTTTAAGTTTCAGTCTAAATCTTATCTTTGGGGGAATTACGGTGCCCTTTAGGAATCTAATGAAAACTATGGTAGGAATCCCAGGAAATGCATACTGACCCAAAATAATAATATAATTTTAGGAAGTGCTCAGATCTCTTGAGATCCCCCTACAGATTCCGCAGAGATTGTTGTGGATTAAATACATGAAGCTCTGTTAGTGTCATCATTTCATCTGTTAAGTTACTGTTCCTAACATCGTGAGGGTGACTGCTTCCTATATCTCTGGGTTGAAGATTTTTATTGTAGTCACTTAAATTCTCAAACTCGATCATGTGAAATTTGGAGCCCTATAATACAGCCTTTTGCTAAGATAAAGTAACTAAGACACTAATGACAGCAAGGCTATTTATTTGTTGTTATTCTTTAACGAACTGTACTGTATGTCTTGCCACTTCACAGGAAGAAGAAGAAGCCCAAGCAAAGGCTGATAAAATTAAGATGGCATTGGAAAAACTGAAGGAGGCCAAGGTCAAGAAGGTAAGTTATGACTCAGTTTTGCAAGAGGAAGTTGAATTAGTGACATTTCACTGTGCTTAATGATTAAAACATTAACATTTCAAGTGGTCCTTTCCAAATAATTGTAACATTTTTAATTTAAGGAGAAAGATAAATTACGTAGTTATTCTTTCTATGACATTAGTTAGCTCATTTGTGATTGATAAATAGGGGACCTATGTTAGTATAAATGTGGAAGAATTCAAGTCTCTATACCCCGGGCTCCCTCCCAGCCACCGTGCCCACCTCTCTGGTTTTGCTCAACAATTAGCTAATAGCAGGTGGCGCCCCCTGCTGGCCCATTTCAATTGGGTCAGAGCTCAGCTTCAGTTGGCCTCGCCTCCATCTCAGCATTTCTGTGACTGCATTTTTCATTTCATTTCCCCTGGGGCAACCTCCAGCCACGCTGCCTGACCTGGATGTCCAGGTTATTTCCTGAGGTACCAAATGTTGCTTCGCTAGTGCTCTGGTTTCAAAGTTGCATAGACTTGAGGTACCTGCCCCTAAATAAGCTTGCAACTTTATTGTGCATTTTTTTGTAAAGCATAGGTTTTTCAAGAACACATATATAATATTATAACAGAAATGCCTGTACTTAACCTTAGTGTAAGCATACACCTAATAATTAAGTGTTACTGATAGTTAATTGGTAAATTAAGGGAAGGATGAAAAAATCTTTGTCTTATTTCAATTTCTGAAGCATATATCATCTCAGACTCTTTAAGAACTTTTCACGTATTGCTGGGTGAATAGCTCTTTTCATACAGGGCATTAGACTTTATGTTCATGCTCCCTTGGATGAAGATGTTCAATACATGTTGATTGATATTCAATAAATATTCCTTGACTATACCTGCCTCCAGACTTTCAAGGTTCATCTATGAGTATTTCCTTGTCAGTCTGGTTCCATTCATTCGAACATGCATGAACTTCTCCATCATTATTCTTCCCTGTTCCCTCCATGTGCTTAAATTCCATAATCAGTAATTGAAATCATGCATCCTGGTTGTCTGGCCCTTCCTCCCCTTGTACTCACTCTGTGAAACCCTGGTTCAGTCCAGCTTTCCCCCTCCTGAGCCTGGGCCCTCCGTGCTGCCTGAGCTTCTCCAGTCCAGTCACTCTCCCACTAACCTAGAAAACTGTTTCTACCTTTTCTTGTCCCCTCTTTAAAAACCTCTAATACCTCTCTCCTCATCCGCATTCCCTCACCTAATGGTGTTGCTGCCCAGTACACTGAGAAAATAGAAGATATCAAAAGAACGGTGCCACAAGCTCCCAACACTTACCCACCTGCCTGCCTGCACCTGGAACATGGAGTCCATAGTCTTTCTTGTTACTGTAGGTGACTGTCACATTTCTAAAACCAGTCCCTCCCCCTGTGTTCCAGTTCCCATCCTCTCTCCTTGTCCCTTCCCTGCTCAAACCCCTGCGGGGGCTTACATCTCACAGGAAAGCCCAAATCCTCACATAGGCCTAAATGTCTGTGATCTGGCTGCCTGCTATCTCCCACCGCTCTCTCCCCCACTCACCCTTTTCTAGCTACCTGGTCTCACCGCTACTCCTCAAGTGCTCCAGGCACACACCTGCCTCGGGGCCTTCGTTCTTTGCGATCCCCCTGCCTGGAAAGCTCTCCCCCAGATTCCAGTGGGTCCTTTCTGTCCCTCCTCTAGGTCTGGTCACCTGCCTAGTGAGGACTTCCCCATCTGACATTGCACGTATGCACGCCCAATACTCCCTGCTCTTCCCAATTTCCTTTTTCTCCTTTGTGCCTATCACTTTCCAACACACTGCCTACCTTACTTGATTGTCATCTTCACTGCCTACATCCCCTCCTCACCCCCACAGAAGCTCTTCCAGGCATCTCGTGTTTTCCTCACTGATGCGCCCCCACCTGGTAGAACAGGTGCTAAGGAGATAGAGAGTGAACAAGTCAGGTGAGGTCTCTGCTTGTGGAGAGTTCAGTTCTAGTCAGGGAGATAAGTGCTGTGGAAAAAATAAAGCAAGAAGGGGTGATAGTGCCCAAACAAACCACTGGGTATAAAACGAAGGTCACATTGGATATATTTTCAGAGAGGAAATGAAAGAGAAGTTGATTCTGAGATAAAAAGGTAAGACAACTGGCATACTCAGTCTGTTTGCTTCAACTGAAAGTTAAGAGAACAGGGAGGAGAAAGCAGCTGTTTCCTGCATGTCACAAAAAAAAAGAACATGGTCATAATTTAGTTGAGGTGCATCGTTAACAGTAAACCCAAAGCAAAACCTGCCTTGATTCAACAAAGAAGTTGTGAAACAAAGCCACTCTGACCAGTGGGAAAGGGAAATTAAGCCAGGTGCTATATTTGTTCTGATTTCAGACACTCCAGATGTTTCTTAAAAGAAAAGCCTGTGTGTGGCACAGAACATTCATAACTGTGACATATTCATACCATGTTTTCCAGAAAATAAGACCTAGCCGGACAATCAGCTGTAATGTGTCTTTTGGAGCAAAAATTAATATAAAACCAGTCTTATTTTACTATACTATAAGACTGGGTCTTTATAACATAATATAACATAATATAATACCGGGTCTTATATTAATTTTTACTCCAAAAGATGCATTAGAGCTGATTGTCCAGCTAAGTCTTATTTTCGGGGAAACACTGTACATTAATAAAGTAACTACAATGTATTCACACATAATCTACACCATGCTTTTAAAGGATGGAGATCAAGTCTATCTGAAGTACCTTGCCCTCCAGTGTTCTGTGGGGTGTTGACATCATTTTGGATTATGAATGATGTACACATCTTGTAGGACAAAGCTTTGGAACTGGAAACACAATCAGACTCATTTGCTCATTGTGTTTGTGTTTGTTTGTTTGTTTTAAAGCTCTGTGACACAGGAGAACAATTGTATTTGTAAATTTTAATATAAAAGAAAAAATATTGTATTTGCACCAACCTAATAAATGCTTTAGGGATAAGATATTCTTATATTTTACAGCCAGCAAAAGAACAAGAAGACATTATAAAAAACTGTAAAATCTTTACTGTAATGAATTAGAAAGGGGGAGTTTCTTCGTTCTTGAATCATTTTACCATATGTCACATAGCGTAGATATGAAAAGTACTTAGTTTGCTAAATCACGTAACTGTAATTTAGTGGTGTTATGTGTTGGTATAGATACTCTTCAGTTTGCAAATGTGATGGAAGCTATGAATAACAGTAAATATGGTTTCTTCTTGCTAAAAGTCACCAGCCTTCTTTCGTTTTTTTTTTTTATTTTCTAAGTTTTATAATTGTGGACATTCATAACTACATGTGGATTAAATTTAGTTTGCAATTTCTGCCAAAAAAGAAACAAACCTTTCATCATTGTCAAATTATGTGGTTTCATTTTCATTTTTCTTTTCTTTCTATAAAAGCAAAAGAAAACACCCATATATTTTATTTTCTCAAGAATTCCTAAGCAAGAATGAAATGTGGTCAAACATCAATAATTTTTCCGTCACGAAGATTAAGTTTTCTAAGTCCCAACATTGGCATTGTTTCTCAGGACATGTAGCTACTTTATAGCAAAAATTCTCAGCAGAGAGCAGCAGGCATGCCTTCTACAGAAAATAAATCATAGTAAAGACCATTATTTGAGGAATTTCTGTTTTTCCATGCAATCCTCCATGCCTCATTTCTCAGATCAGAGGAATGTATCTTTGATACTGAGGTATTTGGGCTTATCATTTTAAATATATTCATTTTATTATTCATTTTATTCATTCATTATTCATTTTAAATATATATTTAAAAGACAGACATATTTTAAAAAGCAACTATGCAACTAGAGGTTTTGGGCTACAGATTTTCAAGGGAAAAAAAAATATATATATATATATATCTGAAGAATATATATATATATTCTTCAGATAAGGCTGAATTTGAGTGGTCCCAGGAGGAGGAAATGTGCTTTTACTGGTCTGATTTCTACATTTTGACTCTTGAGAAGAGAAGGTACTAGCAGAAGTTTCAACTTGTGATCCTTGCCTTCTGCTCACCCAGATTTTTATCACCACCCACACCCTTGATTGCTTATCAATAACTCTGCATAACAATCCATAGGAACTGAACTCTCACTCTGTTAACTAGAGAACATTTTCCAGATTCTATTGGAAATGGGACAGGAGGGGCAGTATCACAACTGCTCAGAATCTAACCCAAACTTTTGGGGAGGAAGAAACGTTACCAGTTGTATGGCTTGTCTCTCCAGTCCATTTAATCACTTTTTAAATAGCAATAAGTCTCATTTGTGAATTATCAGGACCAACTCTAGGCAAACAGCATAGGCAGAACTTGTCTTTAGCTATTTCGCATTTCTCTTTTTAAGTTATTAGGTTGGTGCAAAAATAATTGTGGTTTCATTGGGATTTATAGATGATATAATACAGAATTGTACACCTGAAATTATGTAATTTCATTAACAATTGCCACCCCAATAAATTAAAAAATAATAATAATAATTGTGGTTTAACAGGTTAAAAACAATTGCAAAAACCTCAATTACTTTTGCATCCACCTAATAGAACAGAAATTTAAGCGAGAATGTCAGGTGGTTCTAGTTGATGATTGTGTGTGGAGTTGCTGTGGAGTCGCCGCTGGTTGTGTGTGGAGTAGTTGTGGGCACCACAGGCTGGAGACTGGGCAATGACTGTCTGGAAGGGCAAAGGCAGCACCGACTTCCTCCACTGTGCTCAAAGATAGACTCTAACTTGACTAGACTAATCCCCACTTAATTAGGTAGGATCAGTGTAATAACTCAGGGCCTAGTGGGCACATTTCCTCTGTTCCAGTTGTCAAGACTGGATATATAGCACCATAATAACCTGTAACACTCATAAACAACAAACTACTATCATTAAAATATGCTACAAATACACACGTATCAAAGAAGAGCCACATGCTAGCTGCATTACATCATGAATTAATTCTGTTATATTGCATCAGAATTGTGATCTCTCTTGGGATTCAGAAGTTTTAATAACTCTGACACATTGTCTGGGAAAAGCCAGTGAAATCCTATATCCTTTTTGAAGATGAGTAAATGCTGCTCCCACAAAACCATCCAGATTTAGAATGAGATAACTACCAATTTGACTGAACTCAGTGCAGTAGAATTATTACAAATAGAATGAAAAAGTCAATTAGATCATTAATTTGCCTGCATGCCTCCATAACAGTTGTTTCTCAGTCTACAGTCATTTTGCTTAATCTACCTCTAGTCTAAATTGTGTTCTGCTGTGATACAATCTGGCTCTCCATAAGGCCCCTCCATGACATAATGTCATTGTGCATTCCTGACCTTCAAAGAATTGTAGGTTAACCAAGTTTGTCTTACTGGGTCTTAGAACTCTTGGGTTTCATGAAATGGGACCCAACTCCAGCTAAGCAAAAGAGAAAATTTTATTATAAAGACATGGGCATGGCTTTCAATCAAGAAATGCTTCTGGCTCCAGGATGAACCTGAATAAGTAATAGAAAGATGTCAGGAGGTTTTCTGGTCAAGATAGCAGAGTAAGTAAACGCAGGGCTAACCTCCTCTCAGGACCATATCAGTTACAACCAAACCACAGAAAAACCACTATTGAGAATTGCCTGAAGGCTAGCTAAACCCAAACCCTACAACTACTGACATACAGAAGAAGCTACCTCAAGACTGGTAGGAGGGGCAGAGACATGGAATGGGCTGATCTCACACCCATGTGTGACCACCGAAAGAAAATCTAGAGGGAGAGACCCAAGATGGTGGAGTAGACAAATGCTATGCTTGCCTTACCCCATGAACATATCAAAATTAAAACTAAATTATAGAACAATTAACCTGGAGAACCATCTGAAGTCTAGCTGAACAGAAGTTTTATAACTAAGGTATAAAGAAGAAGCCATATCGAGACTGGTAGGAGGAGTGGAGATGCAAAACAGGCTGGTCCCACACCTACATGTGACAGTTAAAAATCAGGAGAGAAATCTTGGCCACAGAAGTTCCCCATGATGGAGCGAGGGACCCCAGCCCCACTCCAGGCCTCCCAGCCTGGAGTACTGGTGCCAGGAAGAGGATCCCCCACAACTTCTGGCTGTGAAAAACAGTGGGGATTCCAACCATCCAGGTGGGATGTAAGGCTGTGGGGAAACCCAGAAATCCCCTTAAGGGCCGGCGCAGACACTAATCTTGGGCTCCAACAGAGGGATGGTGACTCTGGGAGCATTGGAGACATATGGGGAGAGACTGAGTTGTGTAACTTCAGGATGAGGACTGGAGGGACAGCCCCCATTTTCCCTGTGTGTGGCCTTGCTCCCAAGCAGCCAGCAGGTGGGTGCCATCTTTCCTGTGTTGAGCCCTCCCCCACAGGCCAAATCTGAATCTGATTGGCCTGGTGAGCTCCACTGTTCCACCCTTCTGACTCACTGAGACCCTGCTTCACCCAATTTGTGTACCACATGGGGCTTTATTACTGGCTGCACACTATGGGACCCAGCAGGTGGCAGCAGGTCTCAGAGTGTCCTGGTTATTTGCAAAGTAACCTCAGACCCTGGTACTGGTGGCAGCCATCCTCAGTTCACAGTGTAGCCTCTCACACGTATCTCTAACTACAGCACAGGCAACAACCAACTGTGGATCGCTTTGCAGCTCCTACTTATCTTGGTAGTCCCTGGCCAGTCACAGGCAGTGGGTGACCTGGGCCTGCATCAGAGCCCTTCCCAAAAGGCCTCAGAACCAATATACTTGGAGGTTGGCCTCAGACTACAGCAGAGCACCACACAATTAGCCCCACAAACAGCACACACAAAGGGTGGTCTCAACGGGCACCAGAACCTGCTGGAGTGAATCATGTTCTGTGGGATAAGCCCCCACACAGTAGCCTTTAAACTGTGGACATAGCCAAACTGCATAGCCAGTCAATACCACCCACTGACATGCCAACAGCAATTAAGGCTCAACTATAACAGGAGGACACACAGGTCACACAAGGGACACTCCTGGATCATCCAACTCAAGTGATCATGGAGACTATGCCACAGGGCCCCACAGCATACCTATTACATAAGACCACCCAGAAAGACTGGGAGAAATAGCAGATCTACCTAATACATAGAAACAAACAGAGACGCTGCCAAAATAAGGAAACAAAGAAATATATCCCAAAGGAGGGAACAGGAGAAAACTCAAGAAAAAGGATTAAATGAAATGGAGGCAAGCAACCTACCAGAGACAGAGTTCAAAACAATGGTTATAAGGATGCTCAAGGAACTTAGTGAGAACTTCAACAAAGAGATAGCAAGCATAAAATGGACATAGAAACCATAAAAAGAACCAGTCAGAAGTGAAGAATGCAATAATTGAAATGAAGAATGCACTAGAAGGAATCACCAGCAGACTAGACGAAACAGAGGATCAAATCAGTGATTTGGAAGACAACATAACAGAAAATACCCAATCAGAATGGCAAAAAAAAAGAATCCAAAAAATGAGGAGAGTTTAAGGGGCCTCCGGGATAACATCAAGTGTACCAATAATTGCATCATAGGGAGAGCAAGGAATTGAAAACCTATTTGAAGAAATAATGACAGAAAACTTCCCAACTCTGGTGAAGCAAATAAGTATATGAGCCCAGGAGGTGCAAAGAGTCACAAACAAGATAAACCCAAAGAGTCCCACACCAAGACACAGCATAGCTACCAAAGGTTAAAGATGAAGAAAGAATCCTAAAAGCGGCAAGAGTAAAGCAGTTAGTTACCTACAAGGGAGCTCCCTTAAGACAATCAGCTGATTTCTCAACAGAAACGTTGCAGGCCAGAAGGGATTGGCAGGAAATATTCAAAGTGATGAAAAGCAATGACATGCAACCAAGATTACTCTACCCAGCAAAGCTGTCATTTAGAATTGAAAGATAGGCAAAGAGCTTCCCAGACAAGAAAAAGCAAAAGGAGTTCATCACCAGCAAACCAGTATTACAAGGACTGTTAGAGGGACTTTTTTAAGACAGGGGAAAAAAAGGTCAAAAATATGAATAATAAAAAGGCAATAACTACATATTTATCAAGAATTACTTTAAAAATTATTTTAAATATAAATGGATTAAATGCTCCAATCAAAAGATAGACTGGATAAGAGAACAAGACTCTTACATGTGCTGCCTACAAGAGACTCACTTCAGATCTAAAGACACACACAGACTGAAAGTAAATGAACAGGGAAAAGATATTTTATGAAAATGGAAACAAACAACAAAAAAGTTGGGGTTAACAGTACTTATACCAGACAAAACAGACTTTAAAACAAAGGCTGTAACAGGAGACCAAGAAGGACGCAGTAATTCCACTTCTGGGTAATTATCCGAAGAAACCCAAAATGCTACTTTGAAGGAAGGTGTACATCCATAAGTTCATTGCAGCATTGTTTACAGTGGCCAAGATGTGGAGGCAGCCTGGGTGTCCATTGATGGATGGATGGATAAAGAGGAGGTGGTTCATATCATGCCTTTTGGAGCAAAACTTAATATAAGACCTGGTCTCATATTATATTACATAAGATCTGGTTTTATGTTATAGTAAAATTTAACCGGGTCTTATATTAAGTTTTGCTCCAAAAGGCACATTAGAGCTGATTGTCCAGCTAGGTCTTATTTTGGGGGAAACACGGTATATACAGTGGAATATTGCTCATCCAGGGAAGGCAATGGGTTCTTGCCATCTGCGGCAGCATGGATGGACCTGGAGGGTGTTGTGCTGAGTGGAGTGTGTCAGTCAGAGAAAGACAGATGTAGTGTGATTTCACTTATATGTGGAATCTAAAGAACAAAATAAATAAATAAACAAAACAAAAACAAGCTCATAGACACAGAGAACATTTTGATGGTTGCCAGATGGGAGGACGTTGGGGGACAGGGTGAAAAAGGTGAAGGATTAAGAAACACAAATTGGTAGTTACAAAATAGTCATGGGGATGTAAAGCATAGGAAATATAGTCAATAATATCATAATAACTATGCACAGTGCCAGCTGGGTACTAGACTAGTCTTAGGGATCGCTCCTTAAATTACATACATGTCTAACCACTGTGCTGTACACCTGAAATTAATATAAAATAATATTGAATGTCAACTACAATTGAAAAAATTTAAAAAGAGGGGAGAGGAGAAGGGGAATAAGATGTCAAAATCTCCAGGTATAAAACAAATAAGTCATGGGGATGTACTGTACAGCACAGGGAATACAGTCAATAATGTTGTGATAGCGTGGTACAGTGTCAGATGGTTGCTGGACTTACAGTGAACACTTCTTTAGCATATAAATGTTAAATATGTATTGTGTACACCAGAAACTAATATAATATTGTATGTTCGATGTATTTTAATAAAAATCTTTTTTTAAAAAATGGCGGGTAAACAGGAAGTCAGCACTTCTTTGGTTTTATTTGTCTTCTTTCTCCGTCACCAGAATGCAAAGTCTCTGAGGGCTGGGCAAGGACTGTGTCTATTGTGTGGTTTTCATTTTTGTGAAATGATTTCTCCACTTTTATATTCCTAACACATGCCTAAACAAGTTCTTGGCATGTGAGTTCACATTGAGTTAGTTGGCAGGATACATTCTTACTTAAATTCGCAGAAGCAGTAGCAACTTTGAAACCTTAATCTTTGTGGCCTTCTTTAGTTGCTGAAATTTAGTGGCTGCTCTGTGGCTTTATCCTCAGCTCGTTGTCAAGGTGCACATGAATGATAACAGCACGAAGTCCCTGATGGTGGATGAACGACAACTGGCCCGAGACATTCTAGACAACCTGTTTGAGAAAACCCATTGTGACTGCAGTGTAGACTGGTGTCTTTATGAAATATATCCAGAACTACAAATTGGTAAGTTTCATCCCCAGCGATAGGCTGTACTCCCATACCTGTGGGTTTGCTTTATTATGGGTTTTGGTCTCTTATTAAGAAGAGTTTGTTTTACGGCTATCAAGACTTCCCATACATCACTTCCCTTCTGTCAGACTTAGTTCTTGCCTCTTCATTTCTTTGTGAGGAAGAGACTCAGATTATAGCAGGTGGCCAGACCTTGGGGGATGTAAGTATTATTATTGTCACTTCTCTAGTGGTTCCTAAGGGAAAGAAAGTGATGGGATGATACTTCTTACTCCATGCTTAGTAAGCTAAGCAGGTTGCAGGAGGTCCTGGGTATCTGTCAGCTAATGTCTCCTTAGTGTTCGCTTTTATTAAACTGTAGTGTAACTCTGCCTCACATCACAGTTCATTTCCCCTTTCTCCCTCCCACTCACGTAATGCCTGACACGTTGTCTGGTAGAAGAGGCTCGGCCCCAAAGAGCAAAGGACAGTTGGTAGAAATTGATGGAGTTAAAAAAAAAACACACACACACACACAAAAAAAAACACAAAGAAAGCAGTTAAAGAAATACTCTGTTATTTCTCATCTTAATACCATTCACAGAATGATTATCTCCCAGGAGAGCTTGGTGGAATATAGAATTGGTTGTTTTAGAAGCTTTCCGTGAAATTGTTTTCTGAAGGAAATGGCCTACACTACAATAACCTCTTGAGGTTTTCTTCAACTCTCTGAGTCAAACAGAAAAATGAAAGCCTTCTTTTGGGTTTAGGTTTGGTTCCAATATTCATGCATTGTTTTTAGAGTTTAAGGAATGATATTTTAGAGTACTTATTGCATACCTTACAGTGTCATTCAAAGTTGTTTAAACTTTTTCTCCTTACAGATAGGATGTTTACTTCTACCTAGAACTACTTACAGTCAATTTAAATAACACTGCAATAAACATAGAGGTTCATATATACTTTCAAATTAGAGTTTTGGATTTTTCTAGATAGATACCTAAGAGTGGAACTGCTGGGTCATAAGGTAGTTCCATTTCCAAGGGGGTGTAGATGTCTATCTATTACATTGTTTTGTACACCTGAAGCTAATTAAAAAAATGCTAATTTGAAAAAAAGTGCAATGGCTTACCATTATCACTATGTCTTTTATGAAAAATAAATTGAAGACCTGACACTGAAAAATAAATGTAGCAGAGGTGTTACAATATGACATCATGTAAGAATTAGGAATTCCTAAAAACCAATGAGAAGTATGAAGCATTGTGCTTAAGTCAATACTAGCTTATTTCTCTGTTGGAAACCCTGATGTGTTGGGTCTGAAAGACTGCTCTTTTTTGTTTCATTAGAAAGGTTTTTCGAAGACCATGAAAATGTTGTTGAAATCTTATCAGATTGGACAAGAGACACGGAAAATAAAATGGTGTTTTTGAAGAAAGAGGAAAAATATGACGTATTTAAAAACCCCCAGGTAAGATAACTTGTATATTGTTAAACCATATCAAGTATGGAGGATTTCTTTAATGTCACCTGTGTGTTAACCACATCGTTTATCTCACAAAATACCACATATGCAACCCTTTCAAAGAAACACAAACTCAACTCTTAGGTCAGATGTAAACTAAGAGTCCCTTGAAGGAAAAGAATCCATTGTGTTTCTTTTGATCCAGCATCTAAAACATATCAATAGGTTGACTAATCCTCCTTATCTGTCCTTATTTCTAACTGACTACATTCATCCATTATACCTTGATGCACTCTGAATAATTAATGCTTCATATTTTGAAAATATGCTTTTCTTTGTTGTTCACATTTGGTGCTTATTGATGCTGGGATTACTAAATGGAGCACCTGGAGAATGTGCAACTTACTGTGCTTTAGTTCTACAGTCTACATAATGAAAAGCACTGTTCTCCATATTTGAACAAGTTGCCTTCAAGTCATGTGTACAAGGAAGTCACGGAAGTATAGGCCTTTCCCCACTGTGGCATCCAGCCAACTGTAATTGCATGCAAGTAATTAAGTCTTGTAGAGGAAAGTCAAAGAGCGTGAAACACAGACGTGAGCCTTGGGAACATCCAGACACCTTTATATTTTACAGATTAACAAAACCAATCCCCAAATTATGGGAGATGAAATGAAAAGTTACTCTAGAGCAGCTTGCTCAAGAGAAAATGCCCTTTCCCCTCTACTGTGTTGTTTTCCAGCGTCTTCTCTAGGTTGTATGGTGGCAGACAGGCAACAAAGCAATTAAATACTGTTGTTTGTGACAAACGGCAAACAAAAAAAGTACAAAGTTTTCAAACCATGACTACCTTCAATACTATGCTTTAGTGCCTATATTACTGTGTTTCCCCAAAAATAAGACTGGGTCTTAATATAAATTTTTGCTCCAAAAGATGTATTGGGCTTATGTTCAGAGGATGTCATCCTGAAAAATCATATTAGGGCTTATTTTCCAGTTAGGTCTTATTTTGGGGGAAACATGGTAGTTAGGGTGCCATCTAAGTTGGTATAACGAAGCCACTAATACCCTACATCAGTGGCTTGAGCCGACTAGAAGCTTCTTTCTCACATACCAGTCCAGACATAGGTGGGAAGATTCAGTAGGATGGTTCTGCCATCCTAAACACGTGGCTTCCATCTGTGGGTCCCAGGCAGCTTTTCCATCTGCCCATTTTCCAGTTCATAGGAGCTGTAGAAAGAGCCAGGGGAGTTCACAACCAGACTCTTCACTGGAAAGACTTGGAAATGGCACTTGCTTACATCCCGTTGGCCAGAATTTAGTTACCTGGTGAGAGACGTTGAGGAGTGGTTTCTATCTGAACAACCACATGCACAGCTAAGATTGGGGAGTGATATTCAGGCCACCACTTTGCACAACTCCTTCATGAGGCACCCTTCACATTGCGTCTGTAAGAATAGTGCCCAGGAATTGTGTGGCATGGCTGTACTCTTGTATAACTAAGAGCAGGCGGAGGAGGAATGGGTATTGGTGGATATCTGCAGATTGCCAATGTCTAATGAATTAGTGCACAAAACATAACTACGCTCTCCCCGCATCAAATACACGATGTTAGCAGGGTTCCTGCAGCCTCTCTCCTTTCACACCATTCCCAGCCATTAATACCATTACAAAGGTAATCCCAACTCAATCTCTATCGCCTATTCCTCTTTGGGGACTTCCTATAAAATGGAATCATGTCGTAGTACTCTTTTGTGTTTAGCTTTTTGTTTTCCACACAACTTTCATTCATGTTGTTGCATATAGCAGTAGTTTATTCTTTTTCACTGCAGTTTAGTATTCTATTGTGTGATGCTGCCAAAACGTGTTTATCCATTGTATGATTGATGGGCGTATGATTTGTTTCTAGCTTGGGGCTTTAACAAGGAATGCTGTTGGAAACATTCTTGCACATGTCTTCTGTTGGGCATTTGTAGACTTTTCTCTTGCATATAGACCTGCAAGTGCAGCTGCTATTATAAGTTATGCATCTACCTAGCTTTAGGAGATAGTGCCACGCTGTTTTCCAAAGTGATTCTATGATTTTCCCTCCCATTAGTATCACCTGAGAATTCTTGCTGTTCCAGATGCTGCCTGACCTTGGTGTTGACATTTAAAAAAAAAAAACACAAAACTTTTAGTAGTTCTATGTGGGTGTGTAGTGCCATCTCCTGTGGTTTTAAGTTGAATTTTCCTATTACCAATGATTTGAGTACCTTTTCAAATGTTTATTATCCATTTGAATGTCCATTTTTGTGAAGTGCCTGTTCAAGTTGTCTGCCATGATTCTTAGCCTCTCACCTTAGGCCAAACATCACAAATGCCCTCTGGGGAGATGTGGCTCTCAGAACATCTAGACACCTCTTTGTTTTCCTTTCTCTCTTGGATCTTGACCCTTTGAGTCCTGGTTACCTCTGCAGCTATCCAAACCCTTCATACAGATTTTTTTTTTTAAATCCAGATTTTCTAGTTGATTTTTAAATCCAGATTTTCTAGCTGATATGGTCTAACTGCAAGCTACTATATCACACGAGGGGGCAGAAATCCTCCTCATGGATTCTACTGAGTTATAATATATTCTTTAAAACCAAGTAAGTAGATTCTCCTAATTTAAGGATCAACAATTAAATTTAAGGATCAACATTGAGGTGGATGCATTTTTTGATGTGATTGATTTTAAGTACTTGCATTTTCTCAATGTTTGGTTGAATAATCCATCTTCTGATCAGTACTCCACCTGGATTGTGTCTTCAGCATGCGAACCTTAGAGTGAGGGAAGTGAATTCTGACCATTGCTGGGTTGTATGTGCGTGAGAAACTTCCACTGGAAATATACTTCTATTTATCTTACTGCCTTCTGAAGATAACAATTTTCTTCTGAATCCCGCAGTTCATTAATTGTATAGATATGTTGTCCATAAAGCCTTTCAGATACTATTTCCCATCAGGTCTTGAAGTATGTTGCCATAAATACGATGCTGGATTTTCCTCTTCATGCGTCCTAAATCGGGGCAAGATTGTTCCACAGTATCTGTCAAGAGGTAAAATCTGTGGTGTGCCCCTAGCCTAACTTTCTATGCATCTGGGCAGTGGACATTTTTTTCCCTTAGGGTTAAGGCTTCGTTCTTGCAGAAAAATGATTTATAGAAGTAGAAATCATGAGTGAAGTGCCATCAGCAGAAGGTTATCATGTGATGGAAGATCCTGGAGCCACTTATAGTAGTCCAGAGTATCATTCATTGTATTTCCTACAGTGTATTGTGTTCCTTCCTGCCATCGCAATGCCTCTTGGAGCTGAGGGAGACCTGACCCCTGGCTAGGCCTCACCGTTCCTGGAATAGGTCCTGTCTTCCCGGCGGGCAGCAGTGCCAAGGCCAGTAGCATTGAGCTGTTGGTTCACACTCACTTCACTCTCCAGTACCTCACCCAAGATCCAAAATTTTAGGAAGAGATGCCACGCAAGCAAAATTGGCTAAGAGTGAAATACAGATTAAAAAAAAAAAAAAAACACCTGAAAAATTCTGTAGCATGGGCCCAAAGACTTAAAGATGCATAAAAACTAAGTACTTCTTAGGGCATCAGAATCACTAACACCTGAAAAAACATGTAGCAGAGGAGAATTTTAATCAATTAGTTACTTCTGCTGTGAGTTTATTTGTGATCAAATTATTTTTAACCAAATCATATGGTCCTAGCAAGGTTTCATTTAGCCGGGAAAGAAGCGGGAACAAAATGGTGGAGGGCCTTGTAACCTCTGTCAAAGACATTGATTGGACTTTATCCTGAGGTTTGAGCAGGGGCGAAGATCACTGTGGCCGCGCAATGGAGGATGAATTTGGAGAAAGCCCAGTAAAAGCCACCATGTGGTAGAGAGGTGGTTACAGAAGCCCAGAAAGAGGAGATGATGATGGACTGGAGGGAGCTGGGAAATTCTTAGGATGAAGAATTTTGCAGAATATGGTGATTACTAGGGCGGCAGAAGAGGAGGATGTAGGGATGACACACTGGTTTCAGGGTCGGGAACTGAGTAGGTTCCAACGTCATTCCCTGAGGTAAGAAGCACCAGAAGAGAAATAGGTTGGGAGTCATCTATAATAAAGTAGTCTATAACAAAGTTACGGAGAGGTTTCTCTGTGGACCCAGCGATTCTTAATTATGAAGGAATTCCATCAGAATGACTGGTCTATATACTTTGGGAGGTACTAACAGACCACCTCATTTTAAAATGAGGAGCAACCAGAGCAAAGAATTCCCCTACTAGTTGCTATCATGCCCTATTCCATTTAAGAGAGACTGGTCAGCTCTTTGGGACAGTCATTCTTTTACCTTACCCCCAAGAGGCAGGAAACACATGTGAGCCTAACTATTAGATCTTGGTGTGGATCCCAGACAATCAGTATCTCTGATAACTAGTCATAGTCCTCAAGACAAACATGTAAAATTAAAATAATTTCTGAACCCTATGCAATAATCACAATAATTCACAATATACTGTCCTTTCAAGTAACAAGTAAAAATTCAAAGTCTTAAAAAGCATATTGAAAGATAATTCAATAAGAATTACCAAAGGAGTTATACTTGACTTATTTCCCCTATGTAAGTTAGTAATCACATTTTTATGCACTCTCTTTCTAGGAGATATCCTAATTTTGCAAATTTTCTTTGCCTGCAGTTTGCTTCCTCTCTGTCCAGTATACTCTGTTCTTAAATTTCTATGTGAATAAAGATCATGCAGGAAACATGGGGGATTGCAGATTTCCAGGCCCCGTCCCAGAGATTCCAGAACTGGAGGTTGGGAGCCTAGGACCGTGCATTGTATTGAGCATCAATATGGTCTGGAGATGACACTTGGAGAAACACTCCTGTGGTGTAAATAAACACTGTCTATATTCAGGAGGGTCCTTAATTTAGTCACTGTGCTCCAGAGGCATACGTTCTAGTTTTAATACATTTTTCTCATGCATTATTTAACAAAACTCTACATTTCACACAAAAGACTCAATGGTTTAATTATGACAACGGTCACTCCTTTGTATAATCCCTTTGTATATTGACGCTTCAGCTGTATTGACAATGTAAAATGTAGCCCTTGGATGCTCATGAGTTTTTCTTTGGAAACTCATGCATTTAACATTTAGTTTCAGCTACCTCAGTGACACTCAGTATTAACAAGATGATACATAAATTATACTTAACATTTTTATTAAAATATAGCTAACATACAATATTATATTAGTTTCAGGTGTACACAATAGTTCTTCAACATTTATATACCTAAAGAAGTGATCACCATGATAAGCCCAGCAACCGACACTGTATCATATTATCACAATATTATTAACTATGTTCTCTATGCTGTGCATTACATCCCCATGACTTATTTGTTTCACACTGGAAATTTGAACCTCTTATTCCCCTTCCCCTTCTCCCTTTTCTTGTTTTTTCAATTACAGTTTACATTCAATATTATTTTATATTAATTTCAGGTATACAGTACAGTGGTTAGATGTTTACATAATTTAAGAAGTGACCCCCCTGACTAGTCTAGTATCCAGCATGTTAATATCTAGTTATTAGCATATTATTGACTCTGTTCCCTATGCTTAACTTCACATCCCCGTGACTATTTTGTAACTACGAATTTGTACTTCTTAATGCCTTACCTTTTTCACCCTTGCCCCCAATCCCCCTCCCATCTATCACCTCAATAAATCTAGTACCCATCTGACACCATAGTTATTATAATATTATCGACTATATTCCTTATGCTATACCCTACATCCCCATGACTACTTCGTAACAACCAATTTGTACTTTTTAATCGCTTCCCTTTCTTCACCCATTCCCAACCCCCCTCACATCTGGCAACCATCAAAATGTTGTCTGTATTTATGAGTGTGCTTCTTCTTTGTTTGTTTTCTTCTTTAGATTCCATATATAAACAAAATCACATTGCATCTGTCTTTCTCTCTCTGACATAGTCCACTCAGCACAACACCCTCCAAGTCCATCCATGCCACCACAGATGGCGAGAACTCATTCCCTTTCATGGATGAGCAATATTCCACTGTATATATGTACCACCTCCTCTTTATCCATTCTTCCATCGATGGACATCCAGGCTGCCTCCACATCTTGGCCGTTGTAAACAATGCTGCAGTGAACGTATGGATGCACACGTCCCCTCAAAGTAGCATTTTGGTTTCTTCCACTAACTACCCAGAAATGGGATTATTGGGTCCTTCTTTGTTACTTGTTAAAGACTTTGTTTTAAAGTCTGTTTTGTCTGGTATAAGTATTGCTACCCCAGATTTTTTTTTCATTTCCATTTTCATGAAATATCTTTTTCCTATTCATTTACTTTCAGTCTGTGTGTGTCTTTTGATCTGAAGTGAGTCTCTTGTAAGCAGCATATGTAAGGGTTTTGTTTCTTATCCATTCAGCCATCCTTTATCTGTCCTTCAATTCTAAAGCTCTTTGTCCTTTGATTCTAAATGATAGCTTTGCTGGGTAGAGTAATCTTGGTTGTATGTCGTTGCTTTTCATCACTTTGAATATTTCCTGCCAATCTTTTCTGGCCTGCAAAGTTTCTATTGAGAAATCAACTGACAGTTTTATAGGAGCTCCCTTGTAGGAAACATACAATATTATATTAGCTTCAGGTGTATGTCATAGCTATTCAACAGTACTGCTTTTCTCTTGCTGCTTTTAAGATTCTCTCTTTGTCTTTAACACTTGGCATTTTAATTATGATGTGTCTTGGTGTGGGCCTGTTTGGGTTCATCTTCTCTGGGACTCTCTGCACTTCCTGGACTTGTATGTCTGTTTCCTTCACGAGGTTAGGGAAGTTTTCAGTCATCATTTCTTCAAGTAGGTTTTCAATTTTTTGCTCTCTTTTCTCCTGCTGATACCCCTATAATGCAAATGTTGGTACGCTTGATGTTGTCCCAGAGGTCCCTTAAATGCTCCTCATTTTTTGTGTTCTTTTTTCTTTTTGCTGTTGTGATTGGGTGTTTTCTGCTACCTAATCTTCTAAATCACTGGTTCGATCCTCTGCTTCTTCTAATCTACTGTTGATTCCTTCTAATGTAGTCTTCATTTCAGTTATTGTAATCTTTATTTCTGACTGGTTCTTTTTTATGTTTTCTATCTCCATTTTTATGTTTCCAACCTCTTTGTTGAAGTTCTCCCTGAAATCATTGAGCATCTTTATAACCAGTGTTTGGAACTCCGCATCTGGTAGATTGAGTGTCTCCATTCTGTTTAGTTCTGTTTCTGGAGCTTTGTTCTGTTCTTTCATTTGAGATATGTTTCTCTATCTCTCCATTTTGACTGTCTCCCTGTGTTTGTTTCTATGTACGGTTGCTATGCCTGCTGGTCTTAGTAGAGTGGCTTTATGTAGTACGTGTCCTGTGGGACACAGTCATGCAGTCTGTCTGGTAAGCAGAGCCAGGTGTGTCCCTTATGTGAGTTGTGTGTGTCCTCCTATTGTAGTTGAGACTTGATTGCTATTTGAACATCAATAGGACGGATTGACCCTCAGGAGGATTGGTTGTGAAACTGGCCTTGACTACAGTAGAGGAACTGTTGTTCAGGGGCTGACCCTACAGTGCAGGTTTTGCCTTAGTCAGGCTCTGGTGCATTGCCAGTCTTCTCTTTGGGTATGTCATCCTTGGAGGCGGTCGGGTGATGCTCTGGCTCACTTCAACGCTGCCCTCTGGGTCTGCCAGACCCAGGGCCTCCTGGGAGGGGACCTGCTGCAGGCCCACTTCAGCTGCAGTCTGTGCCCTTTCCAGGACCACAAAGCAATCCAGAGATGGCCGCTGCCCATATTGTGCTTGGAAGTGCCTTGGGAGTTTAAGCCTCAAACCATGGTCCGCTGTCACTAGTGCTGGGTTTTGAGCTGCTCAGCCAGAGATAGGGGACATGCCAAAGCCAGATGCTGCTTGGTTTGGTTTTGTGAACCTTTGAGAGATTTTAGGAATATCTGCAGCATGAGCCAAGGCAGGCCGTTTATAGGAGAAAGATGCTGGAAGTGGCTTGGGTATGCCCAAAAGTTAGGTTGTGCATAGTCTCAGGAAATCACTAGGACAGTGCAAATGAAAGGTGATTGCCAATTTGATGGAGACTCAGATGTAGCATCTGCATGTGTGTGTGTGTGTGTGTGTGTGTGTGTGTGTATATACTCTGGGTGGGGGAGGGGCTCAACAAAGAAACAATGGCTTCTGCCAGCTCCTCCCTCCAGGAGAAAGCTGCTCCTCCAGCCCTCACCATGAATTCAGTTACTACCATGTATCCCTGGCACCTTTTGAGCTGCTGCCCCAGCACTGGCGCTCAGAGCGAGCCCATCAGTAAGTAAGTCCATGTGTGGTCCCTTTAAGAGGAGCATCTGGGACTCCAGCCACTCTCCATCTCACTCTGCCACAATCTCTGCTGGTTTTCACAGACAGAAATTGTGGGGACTTCTCTTTCCAGCACTAAAACCCTTGGCTGGGGAGGGGTTGGGACCCCTCACTCCTCCACAGTGGAGATATCCCTCCTGATTTTTAATGGTCACACACGGGTGTAGGACCAGCCCTTTCCGGGTCTCTACCCCTACCAGTTTCAAGGTGGCTTTTCTGTATGTCCACAGTTGTAGGACTTCGGTTCAGCTAGACTTCAGGCAATTCTCAATAATGGTTTTTCTGTGGTTTAGTTGTAATTGTTGTGGTCCTGAGAGGAGGTGAGCACAGTGTTTACTTACCCCACCACCTTGACCAGAAATCAAGATGATACATAGATTAATACAAATCCTGCTTTCAATCAAGTGCCTATTCTTGAGTGCTTTGTAGCCATGATCTTCCCTGACTTTATTAGGTTGACTCTTTTTCGAGAAATGCCCTTTCTTCTTCTGTCTATCATTAGAAGTTGCCAAGTAACACACTCTCTGTGTTGTGAGTGACACACACAGTTATTTTAAATTAAAATTAGTTGCCGACATTTATAGACATCCAGATTTCAAGCTTCTCTTGATAATCCAGAATCTCTAGTCCACAGGGCCCTGGGATCCTACATGGCATTCTTCAATGGAGCAGTTCCCCTTTTGGACTTGGGACGTGGGCTCCACCTTCACTCCAGCCCCAGATTCTGCCCAGGGCATCAAGGTCTCTCAGCTTCCAACTTTTGCCATTGTGTTGTAGACCATGGAATTTAACAATTAAATTACATCATATCCTTTGCTAGTGTTTTCTATCTTATGCTTGTCTCCTCATTGATTATGTACTAGGGGTGGAAGGGAAGGTTTTACTTCTGCCCAGTTATGTGGTAGTCAGCACTTGGTGAGGCCCAGGGTAAGTAAGCACTTGGTTGACAGACAGCATACGTTGTGATTTCCAGTTTATTTCCTGCAGGTACATCTCCTCTCTCCAGCAAGGCCATGAGTTCCTTGCAGTGGCTAGCACGTTGATGCAGAATTACTGATCTGATCTTTTCATCTTTTATGTAGAATTTTTACTTGGATAACAAAGGAAAAAAAGAAAGCAAGGAAACAAATGAGAAAATGAATGCTAAGAACAAAGAATGCTTACTTGAGGTAAGTTTAATTTTGCAGAGTAAATGAAAAGAGAAAGATGTTAACTGCATCTGGTTTTAAATTATTTGCTTCTCAGAACAATGGAAGATCCAAGACATACTGAAATTTTGACTTGGGATTTTAAAATCAAATTATTACCAAATTACAGCTGTTTAGATAATTAATCTGGTTTTTTGAGTCAGTTGTTCAAAAGTATGGCTTTAGACCATATATTTTACTTTTCATGAAGTTGAATTAGTAATTCTTGACTAAAAGGCATGAATCCACATAAAACTCATCAGCTAACATTCCATATGTTTCATTATTTAAGTATTCCACATAAGTCAGATGAAAGGATTTCCAAATCTTCTTTACAGTGTAAAGATGCTCCTCTTCCAGCAGCCAGGTGTAGTAGTGAGAGATTTGGAGTTAGAGACCCAATACAATGTTGAATGTGCCTGTTGAGGTTCATGTGTTATTGGGCAAGACCAAGAACCATGGTTTCCTGAATTGTATTGAATTATTACAGAGATCCAGGGAGGTAGTAGAAGTTCAGTGTGTCAATTACTGTACAAATGTCTGTGATTATCCCTGGAGGGTTATGTTCCAGAAGTTATTTGATGGTTGATTTTTTTGAAACTCCTAATGAGTTTTCAATAGTAACTATGCTACAAATGGAGGCTCTGTTCCCAGTATGTAATATAGATGAATGCCAGATCGCGGATCATAAATGGGCATGCTGGAGCCCCAGACAGGTTTTCTTTGCCCCTGAAAACATGTTGACCTTTCCTTGAGTTAGTGGATTTCGGGTTTCTCTTGAAAAAACAAAAGACCTAGTGATGCTTGGGCCCACATTCCCACCTGGAGCTAGTGTGCTGATGCTAAAGAGCTCCCTCTACTATTCACCAGGGTCCTGCCGAGACCCGCACACTTGTTTCTGTCACCATCACGTCCTCCCAGCCTTGTAACAATGGAGCAGGCACCAGAACTTTGCTGCCATGCCCAAGGTTCTGAAAACACATAACAAGTTCTGGTTGCTGGGACCAAGAGCACAGTGGGCATTTCCCAGGAAGGCCTAACAGTGGGAATGGGGACATTCTTTCTGCATTTGCCAAATAGACTCCAAGTGGAGTCTAGAAAGATAAGACACGAGGCGTCCCCAGCAGAAGGAGATTCAAGTTCTGAGCATGTCTAGCAGTGATGGAAACTAACAGACATGGAGGGGGAGAGAACAGTTTGCCACACAGACAACTTTTTTTTCATTCAGTGCTTATGTACCAGCTGTCTGTAAGTCAGGGACTAGCTATGCCTAGATTAATACAATTGCTTGAAGAGTTCTTGTTATAAAACTTCAGCAGTGTTTTAAAACCTGGAAGTGAACGTAAATACAAAGTATGTTATGCTATGAAAAATCAGCACTATCCTGCTTTCTAATTTGGCACCAAAAAAATCTGATGGAATTTAAGAGATTATTGACAAGACAACTAATACCAGCTAAATTTGGAGGAAACTGAGGGAAATGTGAACAAAAAAGAAATGTATCCCAGCTCCACTGCATAAAAATTTACTTGAAGGATGCAAAATTAAGTTATACATTAATGAGACTGAATGAAAGGAAGTTGAGAGTTATAAAAAGAAAGGAAGAAGTTTGAGTATTTGAACTGGAAGATGGACTAATATACAATTTTACCTCACTGCTTTTTAAAAGAAATTTACTAAGAATTATAAATCCATGCACGTTTTGACATTTGAAAATCTACACCTAGAAAATGTACTTTGGCATTATTCTTCTCTGACACTGTAGTATTAATAATTGCCTTCTTCATTCTATAATAAGAAAACCATCCCAATATATTGTAATTTTTCTATTCCCTAGCAGTGAAATAGTAACTTTTTTTTTTTGCTTACAGGAAAAGTAATAACTTTTCTATTTACCAATTTATAATAACAGTAATAGCCGTTATTTAATGTTTAATTTTACAATATACCAAAATTGTACTCAAAACCTAACTTATGGAGCTGGAGCTGTTATTACTCCATTTTGCAGGTAAAGTCACAGGTTAGTGACTTGCCCGTGATCACAGAGCTAGTGGTCAAGAAACCTTAAAGTCTAACTCTGGAGCCAGGACTCTCCCAATCTTTTGGCAAACAGCATGCAATGTAAACATACACATTCAATCAGAGTTGTAAGCAAAAATGGTGTTTAGCTTAAAGGCCAGTTTGTCAGTTTGTTTAAATGTGAACAAAATTTGTGTTTTATCTTTCATGTGTTTATATAATCAGAATCTCAATTTCAGGAAAGTTTCTGTGGCACATCCATCATTGTACCAGAACTTGAAGGAGCTCTTTATTTGAAAGAAGATGGAAAGAAATCCTGGAAAAGGCGCTATTTTCTTTTAAGAGCTTCTGGAATTTATTACGTACCCAAAGGAAAGACTAAGGTGAGAAAGAAAAAAAAAAACAACAACACTTTAGCAAAAAAACATTTCATGAAAGTGAAACTAAAGAAATCCTCAAGTGGCAATTTAAATACACTCTCTTTTGCTTTAGAGTCATGTTATTACAATGCTTATACAAATACATATCCTATTAGGACAGAATTACAGGAATCCTTTTGTCATTTTTCCTATAGCTCTCTCTTGAAAGTGAAGAATTTTACCTATTTTAAATCCAGGTTTCAAAAATTAATAGACGAAGCATTTTTCTGGAGATTAATTTGTTACTTTATATATCCATTTCTAAGGACTTCCCCTCGCCCCCTCTTTGCCCCCCCCCATTATTTACTCTCTTGTTCTATAGTCACTATAGTAAAACTTCTTTTATCTGGAATCAGAAGTGTTAGGAATCTTGAGAGACCTTCATTTAGATTTTAGCCCTACCACTTTGAACATTTAAGTTCTTCTCTGAGGTGTACTATATGCATTTGCCTGCCTAATTTAGCAGGGTATTTTAGACATCATTTAACTTCTACTTGGTGATTTAGGATAATTGCTTCAAATTTTCTAGTAAATTCTTCTTCAAAATGTAATTTTAACTTGCAATCTGATCATTAGCTTTTTAAAAGACCTTCCTTAGAGGATTGGGGCATTTCCATCTTTATTTACCATTTAAAAACTTTAGGATATCTCTCTCCTCTGTATCTGGGGTAAGCTGAAGCATTTTGCCTTCACTGCCCATTCCAAGATGGCACTAAATGGCATGTTTACAAATTGCAGGCTTCTTCTAATAAGGTTTGACCTACAATCCAATGCAGGTGAAATTATGGTGAGTGTCCAGGTCTGCTCCCAGAGTTCATTAGAAGCCTCTGTTATCTCTGTTGGAATGCAGGAGAGGCATTATGGGTAAAGCTTGGTCCAAGGCAGCTTTTTATACTTAGTCTCAGTCTTAGAACTGATACTTTCCCATTTGTGCCATCTTCAGTCTAGTCTAACACTGGTGATATAACAATTGACCCACAGTTAACTTGTTTTATTTTTGAAATGTTATGTCTTACATATAAATGAGACACATAAATAAACCTATCACAAACAACACATTCAATGATAAAAATTAGAAATGTTCACGTTGGAGCTGGGCAATGATACTTTCTCTCACTGTTGCCATTAACACTGGAATCAAGACAAAGAATAAGAAGAATTATTGGACAAGAAGAGGCACACTTAATCACAGTTTTATGAACAGTCTCTATTCACAGTTAACCTGATTGTCTAAGAAACAATATAAGACAACTGAAAAACTATTAGGGCCAAATGAATTTACCAAATAAGAAATTGTTGTCTTTTACACAAACAATATGCAAATTAAAATATATTGCAAAAGGTTCCATATATAGTAGGAATGAAAAATACGAAATACCTAACATTAAACTTAACAAAAAATGTCTAAGACTTATGAGGTGTTGTTGAAAAATACGATGAATGTTTACATTTAAAAAAATTATTGCAGTAAAAGTCACATTGCCATTAATCCCCCTCAAAAAACTCCCCCTCGCTTTGAACACACTTATCCTGAAGCAGTACTAGAAGTCCTCTTTTGTGAGTGTTGTTAGTTGCACTGTTGTGGCTGCCTCGATGTCCTGAATTGATTCAAAATGTTTACCTTTCATGGTTATTTTGACTTTGGGGAAGAGCCAGAAGTCACACAGTGCCAGATCTGGTGAATAAGGTGGATGAGGACACACCATAATGTTTTTGTTTAACAGAAATTGCCGTACCAGAAGGGATGTGTGACACGGTGAGTTGTCATGATGGAGGGTGATTTACGGCACACTTTAAAGCACACCTTCTCTTAATCGTAGCTCATACCTGACTGACTGCACAGAACAAGTTGAAACTTGTCACACACTGTTACTAAGGTTTGATACACCGCTTCCTGTATTGAAGATCCCTGCCTTTCCATTGGATGGCACTCGGCAGCAGCACTCACCGCATTTTGTGATCAAAGTGGAAGGCTCCAGTTCACACATCACTTCTGGTACGGCAATTTCTATCAAATAAAAACATTATGGTGTGTCCTCATCCACTTTATTCACTATATTTGGTACCATGCAACTTCTGGCTTTTCCCCAAAGTCAAAATTCAGGACACTGAGGCAGCCATGACAGTGCAACTAAAGACACTCACGAAAGAGGACTTCCAGAACTGCTTCAGAAAGTGGCAAGAATGATTGGATAAGTGTGTTCAAAGTAAGAGGGAATATTTTGAAGAGCATTAATGGC
This sequence comes from Rhinolophus hipposideros, assembly GCF_964194185.1. NCBI lineage: Eukaryota > Metazoa > Chordata > Mammalia > Chiroptera > Rhinolophidae > Rhinolophus > Rhinolophus hipposideros. The sequence continues at coordinate 11,240,254 of NC_138047.1, read as the reverse complement.
AATGTCTTTTACTGTCATAAATTTTTTTAATTTAAATATTCTCCATACTGTTTGATCACACTTCATATGTTGCATAAAATATAAAGTGTACTAAAGGAACTAAAATAGGATTGAATAAATAAAAATGTACCATGTTCCTAGGTGATGAGATATTAATTTTCCCCAAAATTTTTTGATAGCTTCAATCTCAATTTAAAAAAAAATTCAATAGGATTCCTTTCATTTAAAGTATACAGACTGATTCTAAAATTCATCCGAAAGCAACATTGTTCCAAAATACACCCCCTCCAAAAAAAATTTTGAAGAACATTGAAGTAAAACTCTTCTCCAAGATGTGAAAACATTAGATAAAAACAAGACAGGTAGAGACAAACAGATGAACAAAGAGCTGTGTAATATAAAGGAAATTAAAGTGAGCATTTATAGCAGTGGCAAAAGAAGGTGTTATTCATTACATAACATTGAAATAATTGTATGTCCACTTGGAAAAAATAGTTTCCTACATCATACCATGTTCCAAATTAAATTCTTTATTGATTTAATATATTTAGAAAAAAAGGAATACAAAAATCTTAGAAGAAAATATAGATTAATATTTTCATAATTTGGGGGTGGAAATGTTTCTTAAGCAAGACTAAAAACTTAAAATTATGAAGGAGAAAACTGACAGATTTGACTATATAAAGTTGTTTTTAATTCCTCATGACCAAAGATTCAAACAAGAAGCTAAAGACTAGCTATTGAATCAGAGTATATTTGCAGCATGTATAACCAAGTATGAATATCCATAAAATATAAAGACTTCAATAAATCAGTAAGAAAAAGATAAATATAGTCGTAGAAATACCACAAAACTTAATAAGTGAAAATTCACAGAAAAAGAAATATCAACAGCCACTGAATGATTTAAAAGTTGCTCTATCTTACTAGTAATCATGGAAATGTAAATTAAATAGTGAAATATTTTCTCCCATGAGATTGTTAAAATTAACAATATTGATAATATCCAAATTTCAGCAGGAGTAGGTGAGAAAAACAGGCATTCTCAAGCATAGAGGTTGGAATGTAAACTGGTTCAGCCAAATTGAGGAACAATTTAGCAAGCTCTATGCAAATATAAAAGGAAATATTCTTGCAAATTGCAACTCCACTTGTGGTAATCTATCACACAGAAATGTCTGCTCATATGCACAGTACTTTCTGCAACAGCAAAATGCTGAAATAACCTCTAATCATCTATAGTACACAGGTTTAAAAAATCGTTACACATATGCAGTGGAATGCTATGCAACAATAAAGTGAATGTCATATATCCATTCATATATCCTGACATAGAAGGACTCCAAGATATAATGCTAAAAAAAAATAGCAAATTTACAGAACAGTATTTATAGTAAAATCCTATTCGTGTTTTAAAAATTGCATCTATAGAAGTATATGTATGTACATATGTAGGGATGTCTACAGATACATAGGTATAAATGCTTACCCAAAGCCATTTGGAAAAATACTATCAAACCATTTACAAAATGGTGCTTCTAGAGAAAAGAGTGGAATTAGAAAAAGGAGTGATGAAGGAAGATTTTCATTTTATTATATATACACATATATAATCGTTGTTTTTAAAATTATGATAAATATGTTTCATTTCGCTGATTAAAACTTTGAAAATCCAGAATATCTTACAAGGAAAAAATGTACAACCATATATAAAGGAATTGTGCACTGAGATACAGCAATTCTGCCCTTTATTCACTAACTGGGGAAAGAATGACAGACTGTGGTGGGAAAAAAGTAATAGAACAAATTTGTAATTGAAGTGTAACCAAATATGTAGATTAGAGGTTGCAGTCTTCACAAATATATTATCCATGGAGGAGAGGTTTCTGTTTCCATAGCAACACCGCCAGCCCTGAGGAGAAAGCATGAAAGGAAGCTTTTTTCCCAGGAAGAAGTGCATGACATGCGTGCTAATTTACTGAGCATCAAATTTACTTCTCCTTGTTCCTCCTGAGGGGGACTTCTTTTTTCAAATGCTCAATCGTGAAATCCATCACTGACTTAGAATGGCAAAAGCCAAAATGAAATTTCTGACAAAGTGGCCAGTCACCTGTTTTGACAGCATCAATAATGATGTCTCAAGGTCAACCAGGACTCTGGAAGTCCACGTGCAGGCGCTAGAACAGCAGTATAATCTTTCACTCCACACCCCAGCTTGTGGCCTGCTGTTTTGCCTTGGGTGTACTCTTTTACCTCTTAAAACACAGGCTTGGCTTTTAGGAAACTACGCATGGTAGATGCTGCAATAAATTACATAAAATTCAATATTTTTCTACTAAAATGTCATCCTTAGTTGTGCCATCAAGAACAACCTTGGGAAAATATTAACTGTCAACTCGGTTATTTTTTTTCCTTCTCTTTCAGACATCTCGAGATCTGGCGTGTTTTATACAGTTTGAAAATGTCAACATTTACTATGGGATTCAGTGTAAAATGAAATATAAAGCACCCACTGACTATTGTTTTGTTTTAAAGGTATGTTGTAAGAAGTCCTTACTTTATATCTGGAAACCATTTGAGTTAATATTTCCTTTTAAGGAAAAAATGCTAAATGTTATATAGTTAACCATAAGTATAATATAATAAGCATTTCATTTTAAGCCAAAACAGGAAAGAGGGGAACATTTCTTCCAGTTCAGATCATTTCCCTTATATCTTTGTCAAAAACTGTAACATGCGTCTGTCTGGGCTTCTTCAGCACTTATGAAAATGAAAGCACTACATGTTGAACAAATTTTATTTACAATTCTATTGATAAAACTGAATAACCTTTTTTAGGTCTTTGTTTATAGGCCTCTTATTACACTGTAAGAAGTTTTTACAAATTAGGAACTTGGTAAGATTTCCTAGAAAAATACAGAAAATACGAAAAATAGAAAAAAAAATTTTTTAAACTAGCATTACTGGATCCTGAAACTTTTTAAAGTGTGTATTATCAAAAGGGATTATGAACTATCAGGAGTTTGATAAGGTTTATGTTGCCACCTTACTTTGGAGGTTGGGCAGAAGTAACTTTTATCTGCCAAATGTAACAACTGACACCTAGAAATGACTTCGAGGAATTTATGCAGCTGTTCTGGCCAGGTCATTGCCTCAAATGCCATAAATTCCTTTCCCTTCACAGCCCTTCACGTCCATTTCATACCAGAGAGCGTGGATGATATGATCCCATTAGACACGGCGCAAGGCTGTGTGCAGAATTTGTCCTTTCTCAGAGTCAGGCTTCCTCGTTTACCATCTGGGATGGAAGTCTGTGGAGCAGGTGTTAACGAGACCATGTTCCTGGCGAGGTTCCTTTGTAGGTCAGTCACCTCCCCCCAGGAAGAACCCCGTCAACGTGTTCCTAGAAATGTATGCCACTGGACTCCCTGTGTGCATGCGTGTGCTGCTCGCAAAGCCGTCACTCTCCTGAGGAAGTGGTCCAAAGTGCACGCTGTAGGTTGCATCATTTTCACAAACGAGGGACAACAGTTATATTTACGTTTGTAACGGACACAGTCTTTGTCAAGGGCCACATTGTCATTTCAGAGGCGCCCACACTAGTGTGCTATTGTCACACACACGTTACTTCAGGAGTTGGCTATTCCCTAGACCCGCACATTCCCTGCATCCTGACCGAGCACAGGCAGCCTGCCCACTCCCCTCTATTGCTCCCATTTGTCTTTTAAAAATATAGCAGTTCTAAGGAGATGATTTTTCTTCTTTAATTAACCTTTTTATATTTTTGGAATGGTAAAGCACAGGCAGTTGTAAGAAGTAACACAGTGAGGTCTCCTGTGCCATTTCCCCAGTGTCCTCCAACGGTGACGTCTACAAAACTGTAGTACCACGTCATAATCGGGATGTTAACATTAATACAGCAGCGATTCAGGACATTACCTCACCACCAGGATCCCTCACGTGGCTCCTGCAGAGCTACACCCCCTGCCCTCCTGTCCCCACCCCGTCCTTACCCCTGGCAACCACTCATCTTTTCTATATGTCTATCATTTTCTCAGAATGTTACCTTTCTTAATGAAGAACAAAAGGCACGTGAGAAAGGTTTCCAGAGCCCTCAAAAGTCACTGAGAAATCATTTATATATACAGAATTGTTACTTTGTTTTTTGGGTGTTTTTTAATCAGAATCTCCTATCATTCAGCTCAGTAAATGGGTTGTTATATATGATATACCGAGGGTCTTTTTATATGCTTACAGTGCCCTGGGTTTAGGTCTATGGTGCGTTTTTGGGTTTTTTTCGTAGTCAAAGGCAATAATTGGTCTCAATCTTATTTATCATTTTGAATTCCAAATGACCCCTCTGTGCACATTTACTATTACTTATTATTGTAGTTATCAAATAACAATTGGCTGAAATGATTGGCTTCACTGAGGACTCAGGATAATGTGTAGTTTTCATTTAGACATAGCCCTCTTTTTGTCGTTACTGAGCATCTAGTTTCATTACAAATAATAATAATAACCATTCTACTACTAGCTCAATCGCCTGACGCTCCCCCAGTGGTTTTTCAGCCAGGAGCATTTAGCCCCCAGAGGAGGGACTGTTAGCAATATCTAGAGACATATCCGTTTGTCATGACTTGGGGTGAGGGGCTGTTATTATTTTCATCTAGGGGGTAGAGGCCAGGGACATCGCTAAATATCCTACAATGCACAGGGCAAACCCCATCACAAAGGCTTATCTGTCGACGGATGGCAACAGTGCTGCTTTTGAAAAACATGCCCTAAACAGAACAGCCCCAGGATAATGGCCTGGAAGGGACTGGAGGAAGGAAGAGCTGGGTGCCTTTTTCTAATTCCCCTCCCTCCCTCCTTTCCTGCCTTCAATATTTATTGAATGCCAGCTCTCTGCTAGGCACTGTCCCAAAAGCTGGGAATACAGAAGTGAGCCGACCATACAATAATCCCTGTCCTCATGGAGTTTTTACATGCCGTGCAAGGGAAATGTCAATACACAAAAAAATATACGTAATGTGATGTCATGAAGTAACGAAGCCGTGGATAAATATGAACAGGGTAGGGGACAGATGTACCAGGACGATGACCAGGGCTGCTATGGGTGGGGTGGCCAGGGAAAGGCTCTCTGAGGGAGGGACCTTGAGCAAAAGATGTGAGTGAAGTGAGGGAACAAGAATTACTTGGGGGAAGGGACTTCTGGGAACAAGAACAGCAAGTGCAGAGGCCCTGAGGTGGGGCCTGTTGGGCCAGAAGGAAGAGCTAGATGAGGAGAACGTCCTGCCTACTTCAGGTTCCCGCGACTCCTTCTCTGCTCCTGGCACAGAAAGGGTAATGAGAATAATGGCAAACGCTTATATAGCATCTAGAAAGTGATGTTTTGCACACTTTACATATATTAACTCATTTAATCCTTCTATCGATCTTATGAGGTGAGAGCCATAGCTCTTCCTAGATGTGGAACCTGAGCCAGGATGAAAAGCTGGGAGGTGGCTCAGAGGCCACTCTCTCAGACAGTTTACTAGGACACAAAATATCCTCTCGGCCACGCAGGCTGCCAGCCATACCTGAACCTTGTCTTCATTGTGTTCCTATCCAACCCTGTGGCCCTTGTTTGGAATCATGAGACCCTGAGAAAGTACCAAAACGGAGGCCCTCGTTTCTGTATGGGCATTCCAGGGCACCTCACCTCTGAAGCGTCGCCCGCATCTCTTAAGTAGAGAGAAGGTTTCGGAGAGAGGTTCTGAAATGCTGGCCAGTAAACCGGCTGACTCAGAGTCAGGGGAGGCTTGTTAGAAATACAGGTTCAGGACCCACTGACTCAAAATGTTTAAGGATGTGGCCCAGGAATCTTTGTTTTTTCCTAAGCACAGTCAAGTTTTGCACTCAGAGTATTAGAAAGTATACTAACGCTAAACATCCAACAGTCAGGGCTTAGCTGGTGATGAAATACCCTTCAGAGTGGGCAAATAGGATGAAAGTTATGAAAAGGAACAAGGGCCCAAAACCCAGGGCCAGGGCCAGAGGCCAGAGCAGGGATGTCTGACAAGAGAAAGACAAGGTCTCAGACGTAGAGATTCCCAGGATGCAGATTTAGACACAGTGAGCAGGTCAGGGACGTGATTTCTGGTGCTGACTCAGACGTTGGGGACTAGGTCCTAAAATTGTAGCTTGAGTTGAATGATCGGAGTGGGACACAGATTATCCGGGACTGCCCTGAGAATGGCATGCTAGGATTCAGAGCGCTGGGCTAGAACTTCTAAAACCCTCATATCCAAGGCCTGGGTCACAGGAGAGAGTTTGGGGCCTCCCCAGTGGGGGAGAAGGCTCAGAGGTGGAGAAGCCAACGGGCCTGATGGATGTAAGAACCAACAGGAGTCAGGAGCAACCCTAGCAGAGCATGCATTTTTTGTTCCCCTCAGGATAGTGATCGGTTCTTCCCTCAAGCCCATTTTTTCATGCGTAATCACCCTGCTCATTTTGCCCTTGAACATGCTGGTCGGTTCCTCCCAAAAATAGTGGGAATTTTCATTAATTTGCTGAGTAAAAGGCTCTGTCACTGTTTGGAGAACTTAATTTGTTCATGAACATTTTGGTCACTAATTTCCCTTTCTGTCCCCTGGAAGAAAAAAATCTTAATATTCAGATATCTCATTAGGACGTGCAGATTCACAGAATTCAATACATTGCAAATATATACATACATTGCGAAAGGAATTCAGGATACGAAGAAGCATGTTAAAAGGGGGCGTGATTCCATGGACAGGCACTGACTGAGTGCAGGCCACAAGGTTCTTATTCAATATGAGCTTATTGATTGTGACAGTCCATGGCAGCGGTGGTGGGGGGAGGGAGGGGGAGGGGGAGGGTGATGCCGTCACAAAGACTGGGATTTGAGTCCTGGCCTTGTAATCATAACCTGTCAGATGGTGATTTCACCCCTCTGTCCACCCTCACAAACTCCATCTTTCTGCAGTCCCTCTCAAGATGGATGGTGTATCACCCACTGTATTAGTTTTTGGTGCTGCCATAACACAGTCCCACAAACTGGGTGACTTTAAACAACAGAAGTGTATTCTCCCACAGTTCAGGAAGCCAGAAGTTCAAAAGCAACGTGCCAGCAGGGTTGGTTCCTTTTGGAGCGCTCTGAGAGAGAATCTGTTCCATGCCTCTCTTAGCTTCTGGCAATTTCCAGCAATCCTTGGTATTTCATTACACTAATCCCTGCCTCGATCATCACCTCGCCTTCTCTCCATGTGCCTGTGTTTCTTCTCTTCTTAGGAGACACCAATCACATTGAACTAAGGCCCACCCTCATCAAGTATGACCTCATCTTAACTTGGTCACATCTACAAAGATCCTATTTCACATTCAAAGGTACCAGGAGTTCAGACTTCAACTTTGGAGGGAACACAATTTAAACCATAATACCCACCTACTTTTCCAAGCCAGGAATAGAGAAATCATCTTCTCTTCCCTTTCTCGTCAAATCCATCATCAATTTCTTCTGATTTTCCATCAGAGAGATCTCTCTTCCCGCCTTTTCTTTGTCCTTCCTCCTTCCTCCAGGCCCACCTTTCATACAGCCACCAGTTTCTGCTGTTTTAAAAAGTCTGATGGGCACACTGCCGAGAGGACAAGTCCAGATGCTAGTTTGACACAGGCTCTAGAACTCTTCCTTTTATTTTCTGTCTGTTCTTTCCACGGCTCCCAGGCCTTAGCCACACAGAATTTCTAGATGTTCCTCGAATGTTATCACAACATCCTATCACTTCTTCCAAAAAGCCTTTCTTGGCGCCTGTGTTCAAACTTTTAATGTGAAATTTACCACATCATAGAGTAATCATATATTTGTTTCTCCCCCACCATCAACATCTCTAGTCATCTTTCTAATTATGGTGTGAGCCTATCTTACTCATCTTTCTTTACTAGGGATTGGTATATTTCTTAGCACCCAGAAGTGTTTGTTGAATGTGTGGGGCTTTGGTTCCAGTTATGGTTCTGCCAATCTCTTTGGCTTAGACAAATGTCTTAACATTCAGTTTCCTCATTTGTAAGTTTAGGGGATCTGTAAGTTCCCTTCTAACAGTGACATTCTGCAACTGCCCTGATCTTTGTGTGCTGTGCTGCATGTCCTATGAGAGCTTCTCTTTTTATGGTCAGGAACCATCAAACCAATTGCGGAAGCGTCTGGCCAGTGGTGCTGAACCAGCATTTTTCCTTAAACCACTGTGCAAATTATTTTTCACCAAAGGCTCAGTTGGGCAGCAAACTCCTTGGCGAGGTCCCAAGATGTGACTGGAGAACAGCACAGGGGCTGTGATATGATGTCCTGGGAGCCCCGAGGGTTTCTGCATTAATAAGGGAGCCGGAAAGGAGCCTCAGCTTTGGCAGCTCACCAAGTAGCTCATCTTAGAACCATAAAGTCTGAGGGTTGCAAAAGACCTTTTGAGGTCAAATGATGCTTAATTCTACTGTATATGTTTGTAGTTCTCATGGGCTGTTAAGGAAATCACTGAGCCTTGCCCCTCTAGTGTTGTAAAAAAAAAAAATGAACCAAGGTTTGTATATCTGCCTCACCATAGGAGGAGCCATTGTTAGAACTCAAGTTCAAGAGTTCTTGCCTCTTTTTTATACTCAGAAGCAATATTTTGAAGAGAATGACTGCATTTTACTCTATTTGGATAAACAGAAATTGTGTATTGTGCTGTTTAAGAGGACACCTCCACACAGTTGCTTTGTGCATTTCATCGCAAGCACAATGGGAGTTAGAGTCTGTTCCTGGGTCTCACATGACATGCACCAAAAAACAAAACAAATCAAAAAAATAACTGCTTTCTAAGAACGATTATAAACATGAAATTGCTGAAGAGACCCACATTTGTCCATCTTTCATGACAGTCAGAACAAGAATGTTATTGTAGCTTAGGGAGCTGTGTGTCTGGTGTTAAAAGGCAAGGACGCTGTTTTGGCTTTGTGAGGGACTATTATGGGAATTTGAGAATGTCACATTTCATATAGGAAATAAATCCTCAGCTTAGTGTATTTTTCATTTGAGTTAACTTTGAGTTAATTAATGTAACAAATCATTTCTGGCTATTGAGTCACATTATTTGAGATGATAGTTTTAACTTTAAGGGACTCTAAAGAGGATGATTATTGAGGTAACATCTGAAAAAAATAAAATCTAACTTTCAGAATTAATGAGGAAGCATTGAACCCCGTTATCAAGGAAATATGCAGCAACCACTCAGAAGTGTTTGCTGCCATCTGCCCGTCACAGTGGAAAACTACAGGCAATATTCAGAAGCCTAATGTGGCGCTGTCACCCTTTGGAAAGAGGGGAACCTGTGGTACCTAAGTTAATAGGAATTGGCCGTTTTTCAAGTGATGCTGACACAAATTCTGAGGGCTGAATGGCCTCAATAAAGGGAACAGTCTAAATAAAGATAAAAGTATAAGGGTATACTTTCCTCAATTGACTCAAAAGGCCAAAAGGAGGAATTCTTTATAATTTCTTAGTTTTTCTGAGGTATCTTTAGAGTCTGGAATTTTGGCTTAATATAAATGCATAAATTCTAGGGGTTGGGACAAGATTCCAAGGTTCTAGTGGACCATGAGGTAAAATATATAGTAACTTCTCTGAGCCTTGGTTTTCCCACTTGTAAAACCCAAAATGACTAACCTCTCATCAAGCTCTCAGCGTCTGTATGGATCTTGTTATCCTTTCTGGGCACACTCAGCAAAACCACTTGCTCTTGCTGGCTGGGTCATTAGACAGACCAGCAAGGTGAGTGACTAGTCCAGATGCTGCCTCTCAGATTCAAACTGAATTTCAAGGTACAATGCCCTTGGCTCAGACCAAATTTGAAAATAGCCATTTCCTTGAAGGTTGGTGATTAGGCTGAGAGCAAAAGGGAAGTGGAGCGGTCTATGCAATACCCTAAGAAAGGAAGTGAACAGCTTTACTCCTTTCCCGCCCACTGAAGATGGCTTCCTTCTCTTGGCATTCCATTTCACCTTTGGTACCACTAGGAATTTATGCTTATCCTAGAAGGATTAACAAACTCCTCTGAGAAATGGAGAAAGGTGAAAAAAGAGGTAGTAGCACACACACACACACACACACACACACACAATGGTTATGTTGGTAATTATTTTTCTATTGAACATTATATATTGACCCATGAAAATTCACATGGTGCACCTCTTAGAATCTAGGTTTGGTTGCCTGCCCCTCACCTTATGGCCACAAGACTTCTGGCTGAGCAGGAAATCTTGCATTTGTTGATTTCCTTCAACACTTATTTCCACCTCTGGACCGTAATACCCAGCCTAGGCCAGGCCATGTGCTAGGCACTGGGGTCTTCAGCAGTGAATGACAAGTATGGTTCCCACCCTGATGGAGCGCAAGGTCTACCTGATACAGAAACGCAAAGCAGAAATTACAAAGGCGATGAGGATTATGAAAGAGGCGTGCAGGATGAGCTGTGTCTGTCTCCCTTCGTGCCTGCCCGTAGCACTGTTCTCTTTGACTGTGAGCTCTCGGAAGGCATGTGTGACCCCTGGGGCAGCACCCAAAGTCATTGCCACTTGAGAATAGACAGAAATATTCCTTCTGCAATCCATCAAGCCACTGGCAGAAATGGCCCATTTGGGTAGAAGATGACAGTTAAGAAAGGCTAGTTCCTGGTAGCAGAAATTACCCCAGGATTCACTGGGAGTCACAGAAACATTACTATTTCTGTGACATAAGAATTACATCAAATATATGGTGATGGAAGAACTGATTCTGGGTGGTGAGCACACAATGTGATATATAGATGATGTGTTACAGAATTGTACACACCTGAAACCTATGTAACTTTACTAACCACTGCCACACCCAATAAATTTTAATTAAAAGAAAAAAAGAATTACATCAGGTAAGTTCCCTTATTTGATAAACGGAGAAATGACTCAGATTTCTTGTGGAATAGAGACATGATAGATGGGAAAGCTTTCAAAAGTTAAAAAAGCAGAAATGAACATTATTGTTGATAAATAGTAAGAGGTGGTTAGGATAAATCATGCCCCAGAGTTCTTAAACCCTTTTTATTTTTATTTTTTTTAATTTTTTTAAAATCCTTTTTAAAAGTACCCTCTTCTTAAACCTAAACTTGCTCCCAGTAATTTTTGCCACAATCTCTGGAAATCACATACATTGTTAGAGTTTAAATTTTTTTGAAAGGCACTAATGAATGAAGAGTTTATAAACGATCTTTGAAATGACTTTTTCTAGCATCCCCAAATTCAGAAGGAGTCCCAGTATATCAAGTATCTCTGCTGTGATGACGCAAGAACTCTAAACCAGTGGGTCACGGGAATAAGGATTGCCAAGGTGAGAGAGCATGTGGATTCCCTCCCCCACCATCTTGAATTTACCAGTTGGCTTCCTAACCTGGCTCCAGTCTTTGTGCCCCTGTGAAACAGCTGACTCGTTCTTAATGGTTCAATACCATTAGTGGGTCAATGCTGCCAACATTATTTATTTGCCCGTTGGGTTTTTTAAACAGGTAAGAGGGATAGAAACGTGGACCTCTCCAATGACCTGAGAATCAAGGGTTTACTTTCACATGAGACTTTTCAGATCTTTGTTTACTCCTGCAGAACATTGCAGGTGTAGTGTGTAATTAAGAAACATGAGGTGAGGTGTGATTACATACACAAGGTGTAGCATTATTTAAGATATATGTGATCAGAATTGTGTGGCTCATGTCTAGGTAAAAGTATTAACTGACTGTGCTAATCCGGAAAATTACTGAACACATGAAAAAACAATTTGTGAATTTTTTGTTGAAATACTAATACAGCTGACCCTTGAACAATGCGGTAGTCGGGGAGTGCGGACTCCCCCTCTCCCCATGCAGTTGAAAAATCCAAGTATAAATTTTGACTCCCCAAAAACTTAACTACTAATAGCCTGAAATTACCAATAACTGAATGACTGAAATTACCAATAACATAACCAGTCAATTAACACATATGTCATACGTTATATGTATTATATACTGTATTCTTACAATAAAGCTAAAGAAAATGGTATTAAGAAAATAATAAGAGAAAATGTTTACAGAATTTATTGGAAAATAATGTATATAAATGGATGCATCCAGTTCAAACCAGTGTTGTTCAAGGGTCAACTGTACTAAAAAATAATAATAATAATAATAATAATAAATAAAAATAAAAATAACCTCAGGAAAGGAGTAAAAAGAGTACTTATGAAACACGTATTTTTCCCTCAATATGTATATTGCAACTGGGTGCAGAATATTTGAGACAAATAGATGAACGTCTCTCTTCTTTTGTGCTTCCTCCCTAGTATGGAAAGACTCTCTATGATAACTATCAGCGGGCAGTGGCAAGGGCCGGGCTGGCGTCTCGGTGGACAAACCTGGGCACTGTCAGTGCAGCTGCACCGCCTCCACCTTCGACAGGTACCGCACAGAGCAGAAATTCTGACACCTGTTCAAAGCTCAGAGCTTGTGTTCAAACTTATCCGACACATTTGATAAAAGCAGAACTTTGTAGGCACTACAGATATACATTTCCCTTCTGATGGTCAGAGAACTACACATACACACACCTATATCTGTTTCTTTATAAGTGACTTTCAGGAACGCTTCAAACTTTTTTTCATGATATGCTTGTGGATAAGATGGTGATCACCGTTTGGGGTAAACTGGTAGGGAGCTGTGTCTCATAAGAGTATAAATGTTGTATTTGTCCACGGTTCCTTTCGTCCCCAGCAGACTGCCCAAGGACAAGGTCATTCCCTGATGTTCTGCCTGACATCATGGCTGGAGCCTCGTACCCACCTCTGGACATCACAGTTTAACGGCAGCATAACAGCTACTTGTTTATGTTTCTGGGAGGACAGGACGTTGAGCGATGGAGTGGGGACTTCATGCAGCGTTACATATACTGTTTCTGTTTCTTACAACAGCCCTGCAAACTAAAGATTATCTGCACACCACAGCTGATGACACTGAAGCTGGGAGAAGATAGTATCTAGTATCTTCTCAGTGACTGAGCTATAATTCAAACACATGTATCTTTATGATAAATAATGGTTGAAAGAACTGGAACCACTTATGGCAAAAGAGCTCTGATCATTGTTTTCCACTGTTAAAGGATGGTCAGATCAAAGGCTACTACCGTGTTTCCCCGAAAATCAGACCTAGCTGGACCATCAGCTCTAATGCATCTTTTGGAGCAAAAGTTAATATAAGACCTGGTCTTATATAAAACCCGGCCTTATATTATAGTAAAATAAGACTGGATCTTATATTAATTTTTGCTCTAAAAGATGCATTAGAGCTGATTGTCTGGCTAGGTCTAATTTTCGGGGAAACACGGTATATGTGTTCTTTGCTGCTTCAACGGGTAAAAGCAGCTTGAAAGGGTGAATGCACTGACGTAGGTTTGACCCAACCCTGGAAAATGGTTTCATTAGCTGTGTCCATTCCGGCTGCTCTGTGAACGATAGGTTTCCTGGAGGTGTTTGTGCCGAGTTGTTTTCTACAGAGCACTCATCGCAACTTGTTATGATTTTATGTATTCATTATTTGTTGCCCATGTTCTCCACTAGACTCTAAGTCTTGAGAGGACAAAGATCATTTCTGCTTGTTCTACATTGTGTTCCCAGGATGTACGAGCCAGGCACATGGTAAATATTTGTTGAGTTAATGCACAAAAGGTTGCTGAGACTGATTGGGAGCTGGGTTTCAATGACCCTAAAAGAAATCCTCGGCTTGGGTGAAACAACACTTGAAGTTCCTGGACTGTCATGTTTCCCCTCCCCAAGATGGTGTCACTCTGTAGGAGAGGCATCCTCAATCCCTCTGAGGCACCTTTCTCAGGTGTATAGGCCCCATTTCCGGTAAAGACCCCTGGGCTCTTTCTGGGGCAGATACTGCAGCCTCAAGTTTCACTCATTGAGAGTGAGCCCTAGGTTCCTAGTTCTTTGATGTGGGGGAACTCCGATCCCTTTCCTTTCCAGACCAGCCAGACTTTTTTCCTTTTGAGTGTTTTTCTCAGAAAGTAGGATCACTGGCTTTAGCAAATAGTTCTATTTCTTGCTAAGTCTTGTAAGTTTTCTAGTTATTTTTCACAAGCATCACCCTACCTCTTATCAAGCTGATTGAATTATGAGCTGAACTGTTTGAGAACACTTGAGATACCTTGAGGATATCAGCTGTTTCCTAGAATTAAGCAAGTAGTGTTTTGCACAGACAATCATATTTCCACCTAGACAGGTGTCGTAGGCTGACACTAGATGTATCTGTCAGGAAGTGTTCTGTTTAGCAGCTAGGAAGAGCCACACCCAGTTAGGCTCTCTGGAGATTTGACTTCGGCATTCAGGTCGTTCAGATCACAAAACCCATCCTGTGGTTCAGTAAAGAAAATAGCTGCTCTTGGGCCTCAGTTTCTGACACAGCTCCAACAGCCCATGGCATTTCCTGTGTGCCACTAGGTAGCTTTAGGATGGGGGCTAGTCACCAAAAACACCAAGCACATGGTTACAGGATTGGAACCTTCAGCTGTCTGACCTCCAGGGAGGGGAAGTGGACTAGAGATTGAATTTGGTCACATGGCCAGTGATTTCATCAGTGGTATAGATGTTATGAAGCCCCAGAGAAAACTCTAGACACTGAGACTTGAGGGAGCTTCCTGATTGGTGAGCAAATCGATGTGCCAGGTGGGTGACATGCCCTGACTTCACAGGGAGAAGGCATGGAAGCTCCACATCCAGGGCCCTCCTAGGTCTTGCCCTGTGTGTGTCCTTTATAATAGAACCGTAATTGTGAGTATAGTGCTTTCCTGAGTTTTGTGAGTCATTTTAGTGAATCACTGAACTAATCGGGTCATGGGAACCCCTGAACTTGTACAGGGCTGGTCAGAAGTTTGGGTGGCTGGCATCTGAAATGAAGGCAGTCGTATGGAGGTTGAGCCTTTAATCCTGTGGAGTCTTATGCCAACTCTGGGTGGTTAGTGTTTGAATTGAATTGCAATCCACTTTTGAACTGCACCCAAGTTCCACTTGGAGTGGAAACAGAACACTTTCCCTGCCAGGGCCTTGGGTCTACTAATTCTGTATATATGTCCGAGGTCACTGGGGACTTGGGGATCTGTGAGATGCCATTATGATAGGACACCCACAGATCCCATATCCAGCCATAGGCATCCCTCCTGGGGAGCTCCCAAGAGAAAGAGATATACATACAAGGAACGATGGGAAAGATTAGCGGGGCTAGTGTCCATGACTCCTGATTCAAGGCTTTCTGGTAGAATAAGCTAGAGCATGTGGTTTAAGCCTGAAATGGACATCTCTCTTCCCTCAGTCTCAGTATTAACACCAGCCCCAGCCAGAGGCAACTGAAATACCAGTGATTTAAAGAAAAAGAGGAAAAGAAGAAGGGAGCGAGGGAGGAGCACAGGATAACAGAAGAAAGGAAGAGAATAAAATGGCTGGGCCTGCCATTCATCCACAGTGACACTGCCCACTGTTAAGCTAGTAAACCTGGAGGGAGGGAAAAGGAGAAGATGGCAGGAGCAAGGCTTCTCTAGGAAGGGGAGAGGGTTTGAAACAGCCTTTCCTCCTAGAAGGCTCTACACACAATAGACATATTGATTCCACCACAAGTCTGTGGACCTCAACCACAAATGGGCCCCTAATACTGCCTATCGATCTTACTGTTTCTCTAGACTAGTGGTTCTCAACCAAGGGTGACTCTGACCCCCCCAGAGAACATTTGCAATGTCTGAAAACACTTCTGGTTGTCACACCTTGGGAGGTGCTGTTGTCACCCAATGGGTAGATCCTCTGGAGGCTGCCTCTCTGACACTGCACAGGACAGCCCACACACAGAGAATTTTTCGGTCCCAAATATCAATAATATTGAGAAAACCTGTTGCCGTCAACACACTCTCCTAGTTTCCCTAATTATTTCAGATGTTCTTCACTCTCCTCAGACTTCCCAACCTCCAACTCCTTTACCCTCAGCAGAGAAAATGGAACCATCAAAGGGGAACTTCTTCAACTTCCTACCACCAAACCCAACAACTTACCTGCCTCTGAGCTCATCCTAGCCTGCATCCATTATGTTACCTCCTAACAAGGTCCAATGCTTCCATGCACGCTCTCGTCTATTCTGACACCAACTGGTGTACTGCGGCAAAACTCAGATGCACCAGACTCTACAGGCAAGGGACACAGTCCCCAACAAGGCTGCCCTTTCTTCAGATGTCAGCCACACTTCAGGGATCTCCAGGCCACCCACATTTCTGACCTATTGGCTACAAATAGGAGGTTCCCATGACCCTCTCAGGTTCAACAGTTTTGCCAGAATGACTAATAGAACTCAGGAAAGTGCTATTCTTAGGACTGCACCTTTATTATAAAAGATATAAATCAGGACCAGCCGAATGAAGAGACACAGAGGGTGAGATCCAGGAGAGTCCCGGATGCAGAGCTTCCGTGTCCTCGCCCTGTGGAATTAGGGTGTGACACCCTCCAGTACTGCAATGTGTTCACAACCAGGGAGCTCCATCGAGTTTACTGTCCAGGGTTTTTACTGGGATTTCATTCATAGGCATGACTGATTGAATCACTGGCCACATGACTGAATTCAGCACCCCACTTCTCCCTGGAGGTTAGGGTCCCGCTGGTAACCAGCCCCCAACCTGAGCCATGTCCTTAGCATAACCTCAGCTGTGATCCTGGGGGCCCGTGAATCACAAAGACACTCACATCACTTGGGAAATAAATACCAAGGGTTTTAGAAGTTCTGTGTTGGGAACCCAGGACAAAGACCAGACTCATGCTTTATTCCACTCCTACCTTTCTCTCCTGGGGATCTCACCTGTGGCTTCCATGTTGCTAAATGGTACTACTGCAAACCCCTCTTCTTCTCTGACCTTTCAGTAACATTAATACAATTGACCACTCCTCCTTGAAACAATGTCCTTTATTGGCTTTCAAGATATCACACACCCCAGGTCCCCCACCCCACCCCACCCCATCCCACCTTCCCTGGCCACTCTTTTCTAATCTCGTCTCCTAACTCTTCTTCTTCTACTTCACTGTGAAATTACCCAAGGCCCAGTCAAGCCTAATCCTTTTCTCATTTTGCACAATCTCTGTAAATGAGCTAATTCACTCCCAGTCCCCTCTATGTGCTGACCACCTATCGATATACAAGTCCAATCCAGGCTTCTCTGTTGACCTCAAAACCCATGTATCCAACTCTGCTCAGTGGCTTCAGCTGGGTATATCACAGACACCTCAAACTCAACATCAGTAAAACTGAACTCACATCTTACCCTCCAAACGTGCTCCTCCATTGTTGTTCTCTGTTTCCGTAAATTATACCATCATCTGCCCAATTGCTCCTGGAGAAAACATGCAAGAAAAGCTCACTCACCCCCAAATCTAATCACTCCGAAATCCTGTTGATTCTACCTTCTAAATATTGGTCAGATCTGGTCTAGCCTGTTCATCTCCACTGCCATTAAATCCAAGCCACCATGATCTTTCACTTGGCCTCTTACTCCTGAGCTGGTGCTGCCACCCAGCTCCCTGCATGCAGGCCTCTGTCCACATGAGTCACCTTTTAAAATGTAAATCTGTTTCTCCCCTACCTAAAGCCCTTCAGAAGCTTCCCACTGCTCTCAGATAAAGTCCAAAATCAGTAGCAAGGCCAAGAAAGCTGCATAATAGAGTTTGAGGTGTCTGTGATATACACAGCTGAAGCCATTGAGCAGAGTATGAGCTTGCCTACGTCTCCTGCCTTCCTGTTGCTGCCACACAGGTCATTTATTTTCTGAAAGTTCTTCAAAGCATCAGCACCATCCTTTCTCAGGGACCCGTTTGTGATGTTCTCTCCTTCATGTGGCTAATTCCTACCTATCCTCAGGTCTCAAATGAATTGTCTTTGTAGGCTGATCATAATTGATAATGTGTGATGATTAGTTTAGTATCTGTTCCCTCCTCTAGACCCTGATGGAAATCATGAGGTCAGGGACCACTTCCGTGTAGCGTATGGTGATCTCCCCAGCACTGAGCGCAATGCCTGGAAGAATGCAAAGGTGTTTGGAACAATTAGTGAAAAAATGAATTAATACCTTGTCGGGTCCCTCTGAGGATGAAATAAAATGAAGTATTTTAATATCCTCAATATTAAGTGCTCAATAAATGTTAGTTCCATTTCTCCTAAATGAATCACTTAAAACCAATTTTTGAAGAATACCATTGCAGCAGTCAGATGAGATTTCCATTGATAAAAAGGAGGGATCTTGCAAATGATGGAATATCCCTTAGTAGATAGTAAATTAGCCCATGTTCGTGCTGCTGTAGAGTTTTATTTATCAAAAATTCTTAAGTTCTGTCACTGATACTATCCCTACAGGGAACAAACATACTGAGATTTTAAAAATAAACCATACTGGGAGCCATCCCTGGTTATTCATAAAATGCTTCAGTGAGCATCCAAAGAGAAACAAAATGCTCAATTTAAACTTTCTTTCAGCTTATGCTTTAGAATGTATTGCCATGACCACCTGCTGTGTTGGATTTTAAGCTCTAAAGAGCTACTGTTAGTAACTAGCCTGGAAGGAAGTGAAGGTAAGCTTAGAAGGAAGTGAAACCACTTTCAAATAGAAGTTGAAGTTCATTTGTTTCAGTCATATACACACATATGCATACACGGTGAGTGTGATAATATCTTAGCAACAGACCTTCTTGAAATGACACCATTTTAAAATTCAGTTCTTTAAAATTCTTCACCTGAACTCATGGCACAAAATCAGTAGGGCCTCAGAGATTTCATAAGGCCCCCAGTTAATCCGTACGTGCCGAGTCCCTTTCTTTTGCTTTGGAGATATAAACCACTTTATATGTTCAGACGAACTTTCAAGAATGTTAAAAGGCCTTGCCCACTCTTCTTGTCTCTCTTCCTCCCTCCCTCTCAGGCACCACCCAAGCCAATGGTCAGATTCCTCAGGCTGCACACTCTGTGAGTGCTGTTTTCGAAGAAGCCCAGAGACAAGTTGACACAACCAAGGTAAGACCAGAGAATAACCAACATAGTTCTATCAAACTGTCACCTGGAAGCCCATACCATTAGCAGTGCTGTAATAACTGCTCTTTTAAAAAGAGAAAATGTAACTCCAACAACTAAGTCACTGTAACTTCATTTAGATAATTGCTTTATTTTTTTTTTTTTATCTTAAAATTACATAGGCTAGAATGGAGAGTTAAAACTATTATCACACGACTTTGGGAAAATGTAAAAAAAAAAATTTTAATGCTGAGGATGGGTAACCATTTTGAATTTAGTTACATTTATTTAGACTGAAGTGATTTTCTTGGTTTTTAGTCACCCTGAAAGTGGCAGCTGAGCTTTAAGCCCTGGGGATTTTTACTTATTTTTTTTCCCTAAATAAATTAGAGCAACCAGTTAGTCATAAGCCCTATATAAATGCTAACTGGGCCCCAAAACCAGATTAGAAAACTACTAAAAAGGTTCCTCTATAAAATGTGTGTTTTATATTTTTCTGTTAATATTCTACATACATCCTCAGGGTACATGGAGAAGAAAACACATTTAAAAATAATAGCCAATGAAAACCTATTAATAAAAAGTTTCCATTAATAGATTTAAAAAATAATAATAAAATAATAGCCAAACTTGGTATAACATCATCCATAACTTTTTTATCAGTACAGATTAGATAAATTCACTTAAATCTCCCTAAAAATTGCAGCTAAAGTTGTAATTTAGTTACTAGTCCAATTGGTAATATCTCAGTTGACTATACAAGTTCCCCTGAATATTTCCCACATGTGATTCAAATAAACCTTAAATAATTGTACCTTTACTAATTTTGCACTTCATCTCCCCCTTTCATTTTTGTCTATCAGCCAGTGGTGGAAACAACTAAATATTACATTTATTGAACTTTTTGAAAACCACTGTAGATTGTTAAAAGTTGTGTTTCTCTAATATTTTTGTTAGTTTTTCAGATCTGACAATCTCATCATGCAGTGTGCTTTCAGTGTGATTATTTTCATGGTTTCTATGATGCCAACTGAAGAGAAACATTTTGAAGTGCTGAAAGCAACAAAAAGGATCCCAGTATAGAAATCACTGGGCGTGAACACCAATTCCCAAACTGCCAGTTCAGAAAAATTTTAAAAATACATCACCAGTTGGTTTATCATGTTAAGCAAATAAACTAAATAAAATAGAAACTCCTTTATAAGACACTTTGTTGGGGAAAAACACTTCTAAATGGAATCTTCAGTGGTAAGAGGTTATTAAGCAAAGAAAGAAAGAAAACGAAAGCCTGATAAAATGTAAATTGCAATGATTATCACTAAAACAGAGGGATTCGATTCAGCTGCCTGGAATTCCTGGGGAAGTTGCAGTATATAAATATAATTTAATATTACCTATGCTCCTGTTGGCAGAGAGCTGGGGCTCAGTTAGCCTTGGGCCAAGTTTGGTGTTCTGGTTCCCACCAATAGCCGGCATCGTGTGTTTTCCTCTTCGGAACCACTCACATGTTTATCTCATTTGATCTCCGAGAGACATAGCTAATCATAGGGATTGTGATTAGCCAGCTGGCTTTCACACAGTTAGGAAAAGGTCAATCTAAGACTACAGACCAGGTGTGTACATTCCTGCCGCACCCCCCACCTCCCCCGAAGCTGTGTCAGAGGGAGCTGAGCTATGATTGGCTTCTCCCTGGAAGCCCTCAGGGAAAAGGCGCCTGTGTTCTCAGCGACAGGTCTTTACCAGGACACGTATCCTTCGTGCTGGGGTTTGCAGAGGTTACCTGTAGCCCAGAGAGAACTATTCTGGCTTTCCTTTTCCCTTCCATCTTCATGGTGCTAATCAAAGTCGGACATTGGAGATTTGGGGAAGGTTTGGGGATGCCCGTTGAACACCTGTCTGCCACTGAGGGTTGGTACAGGGGCAAAATAATGGTGCAACTGAGCTTCACAACCAGCTAGACTCAGACCAAGACATAGGATGGCTGCATATGCCTGGGACCCTGGGGATTTTTCTCGGGAACCAAGACCTAAGTGGGAATCCCAGGAGAGGCAGTTTGCTTCCATTTTGAGTTCTTTCGGCAGCCTCTCAACTAGCCAAACTCTATACCACTAAAGCTCTTCAAGACCGCAGCGGTTCTTACACATGTATAATCTAAATATAATAGACAGCTCCTTTTTTTTTATTTTTATTTTTATTTTTTTTATTAGTTTCAGGTGTACGAGACAAGGTAATACTTTGTATACACCAATGATAAAATATCAGAAGTAGAAATTAAAAAACAATTCCATTTACAATTGCTCCAAAGACTATAAAATATCTGGGAATAAATCTAACCAAAGATGTAAAAGATCTGTACTCAGAAAATTATACGACACTGAAGAAAGAAATGAAAGAAAACATAAATAGATGGAAACACATTCCATGTTCATGGATAGGAAGAATTAATATAGTTAAAATGTCCATACTGCCTAAGGCAATATACATATTCAACGCAATTCCTATCAAACTAATAGACAGCTTCTTGAACAAGGCGAGGTTTTCCCATTTACAGAAAACAGGATAGATGAGCGTCCCCCGAGTAATAACGTGAAAGGCCTTTTGGAGTCAGTCAGCCATCCCAGAGCACAGATGAGCCCATGAACAACCTCACAGTCTCGGGGGCTGGGGGGCTGGGAGGCTGGGGGGCTGGGGGGCGGGGGGGGGGGGGGGGGGCGGGCGCTGCTAAATCAGGGCGATCGCACGAGCCCTCTCCGCGGCGGCTGTGTGTCCAGGATAACGCTGCTGTTGTTGCTTTGAAGGACCAGAAGCCAGCCCTTGGTAACCACGACCCAGGAGCACCCAGGGCCCATCCCTCTCCGAAGTCCAGACTGCCACCGCCCCCTCCCCTGCGACGGTGCTCAGACAGCAGCGGCAGCCCAGTGATAACCCCCAAAGCCAAAGGCCCGGGCCTCCCGGCTCCCCCCGACGACTTGCTGCCGCCGCCCCCGCCCCCTCCACCTCTAGAGGACGACGAGCTTCCCCCACCACCCCCCTTTTTAAAAGAAGCGCCCCCAGACTTCGTGCCTCCCCCTCCGCCCTCGTTTGCGGAGGATGCGGGGCCATTACCGCCTCCGCCCCCGCCCCCACCCGCCCCCGAGTCCGCGAGGCTGGCCCCCATTGCCGCCAAAAGGCCTCCCATTCCTCCAAAGAGGCAAGAGAACCCGGGTCCGCCCAGAGCCGGAGGGGGCGAGGAGCAGGATTTCATGTCAGATCTCATGAAAGCTTTGCAAAAGAAAAGAGGCAACATGTCCTAAGGGAAACATACAAATACCTTTGTGTGATAGGTATAATCATTTATAAACTCGAGTACGTTTTTTGCTACTTTATTTTCGTAGTATCTTGGTCATTTTAGATAAAATTCCGAAGTGTTCATGTGAGAAATGATGTAATACGTCTTACTATTGCTTAAGTACATTCATAACCATTCACCAAATTTATGATATCTGCTTAAATGTACATCTTTCCCATGTATTTCCACTGCAATGGAATTTATCTTACCTTCGAAATTAACCAAAATGTTCATTTTGTTCATTTATGTTCATTTACTTTATAATGTTCAAAAGTAACTAATAAAAATTTAAATTTTTTTCCTGAAGATGGCATTCTAGAAATATGTGTATACATCTAATGCAGTATCGACACTATTTTATAATATACTTGACCTTTTGAAAATAGCTTTCAAAATCCTACACCTTCTAAAGTCTTGTTGCTCTTTCATATATTTTCCATCTTCAGCTCCATGACCTTCAGAATTTTCAGAAAATTCAAAAGAGGAAAATTCTCTAAAAGAGAACCTCGTTGGCCTGGTCATTCCTTGTCAAATCGCTTGTAGCCTGAAGGTGACAAAAGAGGTACTGGGACCCATCGCTGTGAATCAAGAGCCCTCAGAGAATAGGAGCAGGGTGCTGGGGAGGGGAAAGGAAGAGATGTGGTTGTCATGGGCTTCAAAGAAGACCCAAATTGTGTCACTTCGAACATATTCCTAACTTACAGAAGGCATCAGGCCTGAAGGTGTGCTCACCCTCGGTCCCACAGAGCTGGACAGCAGCTGCATCTCCCAAATCCACTCACACCGTACCTTTCTTTCACAGGGGAAAAACTATAAAAAAATTTTTTTGATCCACTGATAATTTTTCTTTTAATTGGTGTGTTTAGACCATTGGTGTTTAAGGTGACTACTGATATAGCTGGATTAATGTCTATCATATTTGCTACTGTTTTGTATGAGTTGCTCTTTGTTCCTATTTTTGTCTTCCACTCTTTTTCTGCCTTTTGTGGTTTTAAGTATTTTATATGACTCTATTTTTCTCTCCTTTTTCAGCACATCAATTATACTTTTTTTTTTTTCACTTTGCTAGTGACTGACTCCAGGGTTAAGGCAAGAAATACACACGATGAACCTGGAACACCTTATCACACCAGAAACAAGAAAGGTATCAAAAACTTCTAGGATCATGTCCAAAGGAGCCATTATGAATAAAACCTCACTGGCCAAATACAGAACAATTTGTACAGCAGAAGGAATCACTGCAATCGTATAAAACATACAAAATATGCTTAAATTCAATAGCTCATACTGATCCTGACACAATCAAATAAGCCCATTGGTTGTCTTTGGAGCCTGCTTGAGAATTTTTCATTTTGCCTTTCTGTATCTGAGGATATCCAAATAATGAAAGGAAGTTTTCCTGTATTGAAGGAGTACTAATAAATGAGTGATTGGATTAGATTATCATCATTTTGCAACCCTATGGAATCAATGGGTCAAGATGATGATTCTCAATGGCCACTGATAGCACAGAGACCACCAAATACGTACTTCCTGGTAGAAGTACACAGCACTTGCCTCCTGATAGCAAGTATTTCTGCCAAATAAATCGAACCTGAATCTGAATCAGACTTTACAGAAATACAGGGGGCAGAGTAGCATGTTAAACATTACTACAGAGATGCAATCAGCTAAATGCAGACTGGGAAACACTCTAGGATAAACGATCTGGTTTCTTCAACCAAAACAAAACACAAAAATTTGCAAGGAGAAAATGATGTAGGTGGCTGTACCCGAAGATATCGAAAGAGACTTAAAAGATTTGATCATTTAATTTTAATGTATAGTTCTTATTTGGATCCCAAATCAAATAACCAATTATAAAAATAATAAATTATGGTGATCATAACTTATAAAACAATAGGAAAGATTTGAAAACTGGTTATTTGAATTAATGCATTAGGGAGTTGTTAATTTGTCTTAAGGTGATAATGGTACTGTGTGTAAGTGTTTAAAGTCATTAATGTTTAGAGAGGCATACAGAAATATTTGTAAATTATATGAAACAATGTCTGGTAATTTCTTAAAAACATATAAATTTCTTTAAAAATTGGGGATATATAAATCATATCTCGATTAAAACAACAAGTAGGAATATGGGGAAGTGTAAAGGGATATAAATGAAGCAAGATTGATCATGTATTTATAATTAATAAGCCAGATGAATGGTAAATGAGGTTCATTAAACTATTCTCTTCAGTTTGGTAAATGTTTGAAAATTAGCATAATAGACAAAAAAACCTCTAGGAGCACAATTAAACTATACACTTATTTGATTGCCCCAAAGAGCTGGGTACATGTATTACATGAATACTTACAAATTCATTCAAAGATTATCATAAGATTTTTTTTGTTAGTGAGAATAACTCATGTGTTTTACCAAAAATGCTTTATGATCCCATTAAAGTTATTAGCTAGAACAAGAATGATCACAAAGATGTTCCAAAGAACAGGCCCAGTTTATTTGGTTAAAAAATATTTTTATATATAATCATTATTTTGAAATTCAGGATTGCCATCAAAATGTAGATGTCATTAAGAATTTATCAAGTTGATTATTCAATGTTGAGTTCAAGGATAGAAGTATTCCTTAATTTATTTTCTTCAAATTAAGATGAGCAGCTAACTCTGAGACCTTCAGCCCAAGAAGGGGTAGGTGAGGAGTAGCCTGCTTTCTCAGCTGCAGAATGCTTCTGGAAAGGATGCTGAAGAATTTGCTGGAGGAGATGGACCTGGTAAACAATTTAAGTAGATAAATATAGATTTTCTTCCTCAGACCCCTTATTCATTTTCTAAATTTATCAAATGACAAGGTAAGTTTTAAATTTGTTTGACAGTGTTTAAACATTTTACATGTTATTAAATCTTCAACAATAGTTGTTACTTAAAATTTCCATTGTTCCACAAAGTTCCTTAAGTATGAGTTTTGTTCTAAAACAGGAGAGGGAATATGTAAAGCATCGCAAAGACTGATAATATTTAAAATTCCTTTACAGCAGTAAGAGGATTATAATTTTCTAAAATATTTACAAAAATAAAACGATGTCAATGATTTGCAAACTTTCCAAATCAAGGGCAGGTATTCCAACTCATGCTGCTTCCTCATTTGCAGTTTTGCCCCATGCGAACAAACTGAGGCATCAAAGAACACACCACTGTCAACAATAATTCTGGGAAGAAACAATGTGTATTTTCATCCAGTTATAAAACAAATACATCATGGGAATGTAATGTATAGCATGGTGACTACAGTTAATAATACTGTATTGCATACTTGAATGTTGCTAACGGAGCTTAAAAATCCTCATCCCAAGAAAAAAAATTTTTATAACTGTATGGTGACAGATATTAACTAGACTTACTGTAATCATTTCATAATATATACAAATATTGAATTTATGTTATACACCTGAAACTAATATAATGTTTTATGTCAATTATATCTCAATTAAAAATTTTTTTCCCAATGGTTTTATCACTTCCTTGGGTATTACTAACGAAATGCCTTGTTCTAATAGAAAAAGTTGGATGATTATCTATAAGAAGAAAGTATAGCCAAGAGATCAAGTAGAGTACTATATTACTATAATATTTTAAATAGGAAGATTGCCTCAGCATCAATGCTCTTAGAGCCCCTTTTGACTTCTCCCCAGGTACTTTCTATACATGTCCTTTTATTGGAGTCAGTTTTATATCTATCTAATATCACCTACTAGTTTAAAAGCTCCCTGAATCGATTTTTATACTTTTCCACAGCACCTCACATAGAGTAGATTCTCAAGAAAAGTTTGAAGCAAGGAGGTAAATACAAGCTGTGTGTGTAAAGGTTTCGTGTGAAAGGTTTAACAAAATCTTTTTCCTTTCCTGAATGGAATGTAACCCTTAGTTAACTCTCTAGGTCTGTTCCCTGGTAACCTGATGAGGTGGCATGTCAACCGTATCACCACACAACACTGCTTACGTCAGATAGCATCTGGAATGGAAGAACTGTAAATACCTGACAGAAAGTTTAGGGCTTTCATTAGTGTGGTGACTCTGGTGACTCTTGGTATAAGGCAGGTCTCCTGTGGGGACATGAGACACTACACCTACGGCCTTGTTACAAGAGATACTGTCTCTGTGGAATGTAAAGATTTAAAGCCAGGACTGCCCCTGCATCTTCCCAGTGTGGCTCTCGTCTCTTCACACCTGAGCTGCACTGCCCTGCCTTCCTGCCGGCATGGATGGCAGCCAGAACTCCTGCGAACCCGGAACCTGATGCTGCCCTGTTCATACGCCATGTTTCTGTCCTTTATCTTCTGGGTCGAGCGGGGCAAAGAGTAGCCTATGACAGTCTTGTGAGTAGGAATGTTTACTTGAACCTAGGAAAACACCTCCCCACCTCTGTGGGTACTGCATCGTTACTCAAATACAATTTTGAGGAAGGGGGAAAAAAGTAAGAAAGGAACAAAAGGGAGGGGGAAAAGAAGAAACAAGCCACCCAAACAACTTATTAAACAATGTTTAATTTCCTCAGTTTAGACTGATTTACCTAAAGATAAATGCTGAATTACTGCCCTTCTCTTTGTTTTTCCTTAATACCATAAAAAGTTTCCATTTAATGATACTTTATTTTCTTAAATGAGAACCTAGAGTTGTCAGACTAACTATAAACTACTGAAGTAAAAAGCTAATGCAAGTTCCAAATTAGAAATAGCAAAAATAGTTTCTCTCTCATGCCAACTCTGATCAGGGGGTAGTGAGGACACAGTATGCATGATTAGAACGATTCTGAGGCTGTGACCATTTTTAGAGAGAAAGAGGGCTGATCCACAATAATGCCTCCTCCGGTGTAGGACAGAAGAGTGACAGCACGAGTGCCGGTGCCATTCCTCTTCTAAAAAATGTATTACGTGCAGTGCATTTTTAAACAATTACCTAGAAATATTTGAGGCACAGAAGAAGGTACCCAGAATAATATAATGAACTCCATCTTCCATTCAGCTTCAGAATAAAATACTTCCAAGATGGTTGAAACAGTATCCTTTCCGGACTCAAATTTCCTTCTGACTGTAAAGTAATCGCTTTATGTCCCAAGTTTATATTTGTCATCTTTATTCATTTTGCTACTTTTATTATACATGTGTGTATCACTAAGTAACATATGCTTTTGCAAGTTTTACACTGTAAGTGGTAACACACAGTATATATTCCTTCGCCACTTGCTTATTTTGCCTAACATTCTATGTGAGACTCGTCCCTAGTTCATTCATGTGCACTGCTGGCAGGGTTAATTTAAGTGGATCTAGGCTTCCCGTGCAGCGGTGCCCGCTGGAGAGATGCACGCTCAAATCAGACTTCACTGGATTTTGGAGAATGAATCCACAATTCCCAAACATAAACAACAAACAGCAGAATCACCTGTTCAAATAATGTAGGTATAAGATATAAAATTAATATTCAAAAATTTAAATATATTAAAGAATAAATTAGAAAATATGACAAAATGATACACAAAATAAGAGAGTTCAGGCAATGAGAATTCCGGGAAGCTGGTGCGGGCAATGGTCTAGTTTACCATGTCTGCGAACAAAATCAATGTGCTTAAAATATGACACATTGAAAATTAATAAAAGTAAATGCAGAAAAAATCAACTACCTTACCTCTGAAAAATCATTCCTTTCTGCTTTTTGCACTGCAGATTCTGCCATCCAGTTCTTCAGCACGTATCTCGGATTAACAGCTTAAATAAAAGGGAAAAGCATATATAGGAAGCATAAATTACAAAAGTGACATAGGCTGTATGAAATTAGGTAACTTTAAGAACTTTTCTGGAAGGCTCAAATGAGAAGAAGTGGTCAGCACCAGTCAATTTTGATTGTTTGTAAACAATGTACAGCATTTATTGCTTTATGGTACAGAAAAAAACTGTTTTGAGCACTATGAGCAATACTACGTTTTATTTTTCTTTTCAGCGTTTCATCGTTAATTTGTCTTTCCGATTACATTCAGTTTGTTAAGCATTTTATAAAGCCTGGAGAAAGTAGTGAATTCATCTGAATTAGGCCCCACAGTCTAAGTGGAGGTGGGGGGATGGTGCTGCTTTCAACATCTTCAAGCACAGACTTAAGATCTGACTCAGGGGGACTGCTTACCACTGACGCAGCCAAGAGCAAACAGGAAAGGGAAGTGCAGGCAGAACTCTCTGTAAATTTATATTTTGATAGTAACTGCATTTTTTCATATAAAGTATAACAATGGCACATTTAGAAAAATTCAGAAACTACATCTTTGAGAGTTTTCCAAAATAGTTTCTCAACTGGGTGGCATAAGAGAAATTCCAGACGCCACCAGAAATCACCATTTTGTAATTCTCAACAGCAGTTTTCTGTTGAGTTACTTGAATGGAGGGAACATACAAATTGTATTGCAACTTGGTTTTAAATATCTGACAATCTCTGAGAGATAATCTAAAAATATAAGTGCCCTGTGACTCAGTAATTCTACTTCTCTAAAAATGTAGTCTATGGAAACAAATTTAAACATAAAAAGGAATTATTTACATTAAGGAAAACTAGGAACAACTTAAATACTTAGTAATAGGGGAAAGGTTAAGTAAAACATTACATGTCCTTTCAAAGAAGTATTATGCAGCCATTAAAAATATTAACTTTCAGTAGCAAGAAAAAATGCTTAATTTATTTTTCATGAAAGGAAAAAGATCTGAAAGTATACCATATAATGATTACTACCACATTTTCTCCTAACCAGTACACACAGAAAAGACTAGAAGTAAATGCATCAAAAAGTAAACAGTAATTGTGTTTGAGAATATGGGTGATCTTTTTCATTCTTTCTACAAGTTTGCATTTTTAAATTTAAAGAATTCGCACAGAACTCCTTTAAAATAAAAACCCATGTACACAAAAAATACATACAATCTTTAAACAAAAAAGGAAACTAACATGTAAGGGAAATTGTGGAAGCACTCAGTTTAGGCAGGGACAGTGGAGTCATCCAATTCAAAGTCTGAAAAATTTGACAAATTTTTGTAGAAACCTGCCAATGAAATACTGTTAAAATACATTGGAGGGGCAGCCAGATGGCTCAGCTGGTTAGAACGCGAGCTCTGAACAACAGGGTTGCCGGTTTGATTCCCACATGGACCGGTGAGCTGCACCCTCCACAATTAGATTGAAGACAACGAGCTGCTGCTGAGCTGCAGAGGGGTGGATGGAAGGCTCAGTTGGTTAGAGCGTGAGATCCCAAGAACAAGGTTGCAGGTTAAATTCCCACATGGGATGGTGGGGGGCGCCCCCTGCAACTAAGATTGAAAACGGTGACTGGACTTGGAGCTGAGCTGTGCCCTCCACAACTAGACTGAAGGACGACTTGGAGCTGATGGGCCCTGGAGAAACACACTGTCCCCCAATAAAAGAAATTTTAAAAAAATACACTGGAAATTGCAGCTACTAGCAGAAGTACTTTGGGCCATATTATAAATATACAAACTACTTGAAAATCAGAATCTTATAGACCTATTTATAAGAGCCTTTGAGGAGTTATCTAATTCTGTACATTTGTACCTGATTTAGAACTTCCTGTTTATGGGTTACTTCTGTTGGCATTAAAATTTTAAGCAGTGGGGTAAGGAGGATTATGTCCAAACAATACGATTTGATAATCACTGATTCACTAGAATATAGGCGACCTAAGGGCAGGTATCTAATTCATCTTTGTTGTTTTCCAGCTTTAAAGAAATTGTGCAAAAAAATGGAACATAATAGGGGCTTAATCTATGTTTGCTAAATAAGTAAATTTAGCGCTGGGAAAAGAGACTTAAGATCATGTTTTACTGACTACATCATAATTTTAAATAAAGCATGCCCTCGCTGCCCTCCAATTGGAAAATATCAATGTATCAGAAATTCAGCAGACTCACTAGCCATAAAAAGCTGACCACTCTCCTAATGTCTGATGCTCTGGCAATGAAACTGGAAAGTGGCAGTTCTATTTATGATTTATTTAATTCAATAAAATATACATAAATAAATTTTACTTTCATAATTGTTAAATAGTTATTAAAATAATTTAAGAGAAAAAATTATCTCACATATAACAACTTTTTCTTCTCTCTCTCTTTTTTTTGATGCCCAAGAGGATGAATTAGAAACATTTTCTTTTAATTTTCTATAAAAGAAATATCTACTTGAGGCCACAATTTAAATTTACGCTGTTACCTTAACTGACAGCACTTTCACCTTGATTCCCAAATGATCTTGTTTAGTATCCACTGAGGCTCCTCAGGACACAAAAGAAATATCACTGACTTGCAATCAGTCTAGCATTCTCTTTGTGTTATTTTCAAAAGCGGTAAGTTTGTGTTGAGCCAGCCTAGTCTGGGCCCTTGCCATTTGGCAGATGGGAGGGTGGACAAGGCCTAGGGTTGTATTCTATAAGGAGGTTCAAATCCAGCATTCCAAGTTAGTTGGCCTTAGGCTTTCATCAGCTGTCAATCGAGACAAAGATTTTTCTGAGCTTGCGCCACAAATTCACTACGAGGCACAAAGAAAAGCAGAATTACACTGAAGGGTTTTTAGAATTACAACCAACCTCATTTTATTGCAGAGGCAGATATTTTAGGATTTAAAAAACAAAAACAAACAAACAAAAAAAACTCCCTAGCAACATAGACCCAATCATATAATGCTGGAGCTACCTAGGGTAACAAAAATAAATGGAAAGATTTCATTTTGGTACATTAGCTAGTTTTCTTTTGGCAGCCTGCTCTTATTCTTTCCATTAGAAACTATGGAAATGACTACTTCCTTACTAATCATTACAGTCGCAAGGTAAACACCATCAGAAACACTATCCTCTTTAAATATAAAAACGACGGCTGTCCTGAGTGTTACAGTAATCATACCAATCAAAATATTTATTAAACAGGGGCCGGCCTGGTGGCTCAGGCGGTTAGAGCTCCATGTTCCTAACTCTGAAGGCTGCCAGTTTAATTCCCACATGAGCCAGTGGGCTCTCAATCACAAGGTTGCCAGTTCAACTCCCGCAAGGGATGGTGGGCTGCGCCCCCTGCAACTAGCAACAGCAACTGGACCTGGAGCTGAGCTGTGCCCTCCACAGCTAAGACTGAAAGGACAATAACTTGAAGCTGAACGGCACCCTCCCCAACTCAGATTGAAGGGACAACAACTTGACTTGGAAAAAAGTCCTGGAAGTACACACTGTTCACCAATAAAGTCCTGTTCCCCCTCCCCAATAAAAACTTTTTAAAAATATATGTTTATTAAACAAAGTTTTAATATGACCCTGGGCTGGGCACATACAAGAAAAATGATCAACACCCGTTGGTGGCTATGATCTTAGAATTATTTGGAGCCCTAAAAATAATAAATATTGAGAATTAAAAAAATATATTTCTAAGGCTTTTAAAACACCCATCTTTGACGTTACCATTGCTTGAAACTTGAAGCATTTCCAAAAATAATAGCACATCCTCCTCTAGTCTACTATTGATTTTTTAAATGTTTTGAAATGATATATAATGGCAATATATTTTTAGTTGTTTTGTTTCTAAAAATCATTATATTCATCCCAGTTTCACAATATCCCTGTGACAAGGATATTTAACATATTCTATAATAATACAATAGTTGGTATTTATTGAGTACTGAGTATGTGCCAACCACTATCATATTGAATTTGTGCAACAACCCATGAAGTGAATGTATTTTATGGATGAGGAAACAAAAAAGAGCACAAGTGAAAAGAAAGGTTTTAAAACTGGATTTCATGATGATTGTACAATTTTTTTAATTTAGTAAGAAAAATAATAATAATCACTGTACACTTAAAACAGGGAAATTTTATGGGACATAAATTATACCTCAATAAAGCTGTTTAAATATATATACACACCAGCGACAGAAAAAGAGGGATGATGGGCAGGGGTCTAGTGACATGCTTAATAACATCTAGGAAATAAATGGCAGAACTAGAACTCAAGAACAGCTAGTCTAACTCTGGAACCCATGCTACACTGCCTCCGTAGGGAAAATAAACTCTGATCAGGAGCATGTACAGAAATGAAGACTCCTCAAGGGAAGTGAGGGTTCAGACTTCACTGAACTATACATGCTTCTTCTAAGAGGTTCATTTCTTCATGCCTATATAATTCTTTAATTCCACATCCTGGGCACACACTGTTACATGAATTTGTGAAATCGCTTTTTTTTATGATTTCACATTTTCATATCAATTAAATATACAATAATATATGGACATGTGCCTTTAAAAAATAAGTGAGTTGTCAATGTGGAAACTTATTTTCTTCCCTTCCTTAATATTACATTGTTTAGCATTTATTATTTCTCTAAAATAACTCAGAGCTGCAGTTTTGAGTTCACTAAATTTCTTTCATTTTACCATCTCATCCATCCTGTCATAACCAAACAAGTCCAAATACTAAAGGCTACCACCACACTTCCTTCTTTCAATTTCTTCTTTCTCTTAACTGCTGAGATTGTCCATATTCTGAGCTGGCCAATAAATTCTGTATGATTGTCCAAATGGATATAAGTGGTTGTCAACTGGATCCATGCTGACCCCCAAGAGATTACTCTCTTCCCCATAAAAACTAAAGCTGCTTTTATTTCTACAATAATGTCCTGAGTTCAAGAAGCAGTCTCATTCCCTAACCTAACATGGAGTGTTACAGTATCCTTATTTCAACGACATAGCATCAGGCACCTTGATGATAACACTAGTTCTCCATACAAGTGCTAAGGCAAGAGTAAGCAGCACTTAGGTCCTTCTGTCTTAACTTCTTTGATCTTGGTAGACCCACGTTACAAAAAGAACTAACTTCCATTTTTAACTTCTCCCAGCCAAGTATCACATAGCAAACTGAAATCAATATATAAAAGTGATTTATTTTTACAGCGATCGTTTATTGATGTATGATGGCCCAGCCACTAAAACAAGATACCTTACATATATTACTGCTCATCATTATAACATCCCTGCAAAATATTCCCCATTTGACAATAGCTTAGGGCCTTAAAACTTGGAGAGTTAGATATCTTTCAGATCATACAGCTAAAAAGTGGAAAGATGAGATTATCTGTCAGATTCCAAAACTCACGTTCTTTTCCCCATAACCCAAACCACCTTGTCTCTCCACCACCTTTTAAGACTATCTTATTTTAATATTAGTATGCAAACTTGTTGAAAGCGAAGCTATCATGCTCTGGGTTAAAAGTCATCTGCTGAAATTAGAAAAGCTCATATATGACTCTCAACTAAAATATACTCACGTAGAATTATTTTAGTTAAAAAAATTCAGTTCCCTCAAGCAATTACTTCCAGTTTTCAAAAATGTTGCTTTGAGGTGATAATTTAAAGTTGAAAAAATCAAAAGGATTACTTACTTGTCATTCTTTTTCTTCTTTCAGAATCTGAATCATTCATGTTACTAAAAATGAATAAAGCACAAAATCAACTACTGTCTCCCAAATCATGTCTTTTTTTCCAAAGGATAGGAATTATTTCACAAGACAAATATTGGGGGGGGGAAACATTTTAAAATCACATTGAATCAGTGTCTGAAAGACAGGAAATACTGAGTTGATTAAACAATATGTAAAATACTACCTTGTTTAATTATTTTAGATAACACCAAAACTTCTTTTTACCAATTAAAAAAGTCTACATTGGCTGATACCTTTCCTTATCTTAAAGATAGTTTTCTGAAAATAATTTAACTTTTTCTTAATTACTCAGAGTCATCTTTATAAATAGTCCTCAGTGGCCATTAAACTGTGAAAGACTGTTTGTTTCCGTATGCCCTGTGGTTTTCTTGTCTGTCTCTTCAGCTGCCACTACCTACAACTTCTTTACTCTTCCATGTCTGTTGCTTATACTTCATTTTGAGTTTTGAAACAAAGTAACTTCTTACAGTTGTATAAGATGTGCCAGTCAGTAGGCATTGAATGAAAGCCTGAGGAGCTCTCTTCAAGGGCTTGGGAAGCTTAGGGAACTGTGTTATTAGCGAGCTGAGGTGAATAGATGCATGCTCTCTGCATGGCTGAGGTGTTACTACAGACGCCTCGGCCAACGCAAATACCCAGGAGTCAAAAGGAAATTATGAAAAATGGAAGAGAAGAATCTGATGGACTGACTATGCTGAAGAAATCAGTAGATTACCTTACCTCTTCAGTCTCAAAAGGTACTGGGACACCCAGGCAGGAAAGAGTTGGTGCTTTGAAATCATCTTCAGTGCCCAGAATTGCTAAATGAAAATACAGTAATAGACTGCTCTTTATATTAATATTTATTTAACTCCATGTTCCTTTACATTATATTCTTTAATAATAACTTATAATATCCAGACTTTTTAAAAAATATACAATTTCAAGTAGAAATACCGTGTTACCCTGAAAATAAGACCTAACTGGACAATCAGCTCTACTACGTTAAGACCTGGACCGGGTCTTATATTAATTTTTGCTCCAAAAGATGCACTTTAATGTGTAATTTACTTTTAAAAACTTAATTTGCAATTACATTTTATTTAGTCATCTATTAAATTCATTTGAGAAATATGTATGCAGTGTCAACTATGTGCTAGCAACTGTGTTAGGTGAGAAGGATATAAAAATTCATAAGACATGGTCCTTGCATTTAAGAAGGAAATTGTGTAAACAAATAATTCAATATAAAATATATTTTTAAAGTGTCATAAAAATGTTACAGAAATATACATAAAAGGCTAAGACAAAGGAATAAGCAATTAGGGAGTTGAAAAGGTTTCATATTCAAAAAAAGAAATTAACTATTATATTTTTAATAAACGATTAAAAGTGTAATGATCTCACTTAAATTTCCCAGCTCTTAGTATTTAAATATTGATACCTGTCAAGAGCTTCAACAAGTCACTTTAACATTACTTTGTCTCAGTTTTCCATACATTAAATGATAATTAATGATTATCACTAATTAAATGATAATTAGTTCCGATAGGTGAAATCACTTCTAATTTTTCAAATTATATCAAAGATGCTTATTGGTTAACATTTTTCTGCATTTCCTACTGAATAAGTAGACATTTTTTTATTCAAATCACTCCTAAAAATGTAATTTAAGGCTATCCATGCCTGTGAGGACAATAATTTTTCTTACAATTAATACTAATTATTTTCTTATTATGAATACTAATATCCATACCTACCTTTACCATAACACGTACTATGCTTCTTTTTCAAAGAAAACTAGTTGAACTCTCATTTCCTACACTGACAACTATTTTTGTTTGAAAGTAGTTACAAATGAGTGGTAAGAGCTGAAGCCTCTTGTTAGTACAGTTCCAATAATGGCTCCCCTTCCTTCAAACCCCAAGTGGACTCTCTCTGCTGGAAATCACACTGAAAAAGCAGAGGTCTGAAATCACTACTGATAGCTAACAATTATTGAGCACCTATAAGGTAAGTATTGTTATTAACCCTATGGTTCAAATGAAGCAAGTGAGGGTTAAAAAAATTGAGTACCGTGTGTAGGATTGCATGGCCTGGCAAAGGGGACCCCCAGATTTGAATCTGCCCAATCTGCCCCAGGGCCTGCTCTCTTCAGTCACCACAGTACATATCCTCCCAAACGTAGTAAAAATGACAGAAAAATCAATTTTTCTTGCTTCAGCTTCACTATGTGAAGACAAGGACTATTTTTTTAGTAAAACATGAGCTTCAAATATCGAAGAAGTAAGAATTAACAAAGTAAAAATTGGCAGGCCCAGCATAATAAAAAGAGCACTGGACAGCAGGAAATTTTGGTTCTAGCTCTGACTTTGTAAAAAACTACTGTGTGAATTCAGCAATCATTTAACCTCTCTTGGCCTTCGTCTCCATATTATAAAATGAATTGATTTTTAAGGTCCTTTATCAATGGAAGATTTTGTGATTCTAAGCCTGAGACTATTTTCACAACTGGATCAAGAATGTTAGGAGACTAAACCTTTAAGAAGACAACATCTCAAGCATTTATTTTTACCTTTGTATTTAATAAACATTTGTCCCTCTTAAAAAGATTTATCTTGCTGATAAAAAATACAAAATGTTGAAGTCCATGGCAGTTTGGCAACATGTAGCAAAACTACAAATGCACATATATTTTAACAGAGAAATCCATTCTAAAAAATTCCCTACAAATACATCTGTACCAAATGAAATGAACTACATAAACTTTTAACAGCACAAGTTGGAAACAACACAAGTCCGTTGTAGGGAACTGGTTAAATAAAATATGGCACACTTACAAATGGGATGTTTTGCAACTGTAAAATGAATAAGGATTATTTCTATGTATTAATATAAAATTATCTTCAAGACATACTATCATACAAGGTGCAAACATTACATAAACTATGCAATCTTCTATGTTGTGGACCCCAAAAAGAAAGATTCATCTGATGTGAACCCCAATGGTCAACTCCCCATGGTCAACCGAGGACCCAAATTTTATAAATAACAACGGCCTAGCAGCCATTTGCTGACAGGGGTTCCTCAAGTACTCTACATACTGGGGAAAACCTCAGAATGAACTCTTGGCTTCCGGCACTGAGCTCTGCCTGCTTACACCACCATCTGGGTCAACCACTGGAGGGAAGCCCTGGTTTTGTCTCTCTACCAACAGACTGAGACCTGCTCCATCCAAGAACTGCACAATTATATCTTCATTTACATCTATACAGGCCAATCAGAACTGCTCTACAACAACCAATCACAATGCATGATTTAGATCAATCAAAGCTGTAGGAATTCAGAAACTCATTTGCATAAAATTGGACCAACTGGGAACCTGGCTGGAAATTTTCTATATAAAAGGCAGCCTCCCCTTTGTCTCAGTGGAGTACACTTTCCATTTCCACCAGAAGCTGCAATTTCCCAGTTTGCAAACTTTTCACCTGAATACTCTCTTCTTTACCACAGCTCTTTGGGAATTTTGGTTTACAATGTGTGTGGAACATATCAATATACATATATATACATATATATACGTATATATATGTATATTTATATATATATACGTATATGTATGTATATGCTTGTATCTGCATCAAGAAATGCTGGAAGGACCCATAATAAATTAATAAAAATAGCCTCCTCCAGGAATGGAAGAGGGGAATGCACTGGATGGGCACAAGGGTTTTTAACCATGTGACTGTATTTAAACATTTAAAAAGTTGGGCCTAGCGTGGGATTGCCTGTATTACTGATGAGAGAACTGAGTCTCAGAGAAGTTAAATCACATGCTCAAGTTTATTTAGCTACCGGATGATGACATCTAGACTCAAATTCCACAG
Organism: Rhinolophus hipposideros; assembly: GCF_964194185.1. NCBI lineage: Eukaryota > Metazoa > Chordata > Mammalia > Chiroptera > Rhinolophidae > Rhinolophus > Rhinolophus hipposideros. Next base: position 11,202,416 of record NC_138047.1, on the reverse strand, counting down.
GACAGTAATTCTAAGCCTTATGACTTAACCCAGGCTACCTTTCATTTGGCGACTGACTGCATCGAAAGACTGAGGGAAGAAGTGGTCCATCCTACAGTTTTGCCCTGGACCCCAAGTCCATTTTTTACCCAAGGCAAAGTGTTCTGTGGTGGGGGAAGGAGCTGCCTGTGCCTGGGAATTAGAGGTTCATAGACGGCTTACTCACTGCTCAGAGCATTCTCTAACTGAAATTCTATGACCCAGAGCCACAGACTAAATGTCCAATTAGCATAAAAATGCCTTAAGAAGGAGCCTCATCAGGCCTGTGACGTGAGAATCAGATCCTGCTGCGTTCCTATTGACAGAAAATAAGTTAAAAGCACAACCAATTTTACTACTATTACTATATTGAGCTACTGCTAAGGAGGGCTTACACAAGGAAGGTGCAGCAAAGCCCAGAGGTTAAGAGCATGGCCTCTGGAGAAAGCGGCCAGTGTTTGAATCCAGCCAGACATTTACTAGTTGTGTGACCTGGTGCTAGTTACATGACCTCTCTGTGCCTTGGTTTCTTTATCAGTAAAACACAGATCACAACTGTACCTGCCTCATATGTTTTGGCAGAGATTATTCATGTGAAATGCTTAGAATATGCCTGGAACATAATAAGCACTCACTAAATGTTAGCTATTATTGTTCTTATATTATTACTATTAATTTTTCATTATTTTTGTAAAGCATTTACTCTCATGCCTGTCCCAGGAGAAGGTATCAATAATAGTGGGTTCTCAAAAAGTACTTGTAAAATGCAAAAAGGAGGCTGAATTTTTTAAAAATTTATGAAACGATAACATTAATTATACAGAGAATGTCTTGAAATATAATGAAGAAATTAAAATTTAAAAAATAAGGATAGATTTTAATTTCAAAAACGATAAAAACAATGATTGCAATATAAAAGACTAAGACCTTATAAATAGATCTATGTTTCTAAAAATCTATAAGAAGTACGAATCTTCTGGTAATACTTGTATTATTCCATAAATAGTGTACTCAATGTATTATACTGAAATGAAAAGACATCACAAAATCTTAAAAGTGAATTAAGTGCAGCCACTTTGAAAATAGTTTGGCAGTTTCTTAAAAAAATTAAACATAAATTTATTAAATAATCCAGTGATTCCACTCGATTATCTGTCCAAGAGAAATGAAAACTTACGTTCACACAAAAACTGATACATGAATGTTCACAGCAGTATTTATTCACAATAACTAAAAAGTGGAAATGACCCAAACGTCCATCAACTGGAAAATGGATCAGCAAAATATGGTGTCATAAAATAGAGTACTGCTTAGAAATACAGTAAAGAACTGATGATACAGGATACAACACGGATGAACCTCAAAGACATGCTAAGTGTAAAAATCAGATGCAAGAGACCACATATCACATGATTTCATTTATAGGAAACGTCTAGAAAGTGAAAACCTTGAGAGACAGAAAGTAAATTAGTTGTTTGGGGCTGGGAGAGGACACAAAGCATCTAAAGTATGATGGACTTGTTCCCAAATTGAACTATGATGATAAATAACTGCACAAATCTGTAAATTATTTAAGAAACCACTGAACTGTACACTTAAGGTAAGAGGAATTTTATGGAATGAAAATTATACCTCAATAAACCTGTTAAAGAAAACTGAATTAAGAAAAAAGCCAAATGTCACATATTAATACCTGAGGAATGTTGAGTTCCTGTAACTGGCTTTGAGTAATCTCACTGAGCTGCCGAAAGGTCATTGTAAAATCAGCTTCTGTCTTTTCCATGAGCTAATGAAATTAAATATATTTATCAACCTCAATTCTTCAAGAATATGCTGAATAGTAATTCAAATATTAATCAAAAAAGATAAAATGATAAACTCACATGTAAGAGAAATGCAATTAAATCACCATCACCCTTCTTTTCTCCAAGTAATCCCAACTTAGCTTTGAACAATTCTGTAAATCTAAAAGGTGAAATGTCAATTCAATTTGCTATTCAAATTCTTACTATTCTAAGAATTGTCCTCAAACCAACCAGGATGCTTTAATATCTATATTCAAAATGGACAAACCTTGTGTAATAAAGAACAGGATACCCCTCAAGAATCTGGGCAGCACTATGGGAATAAAAAAGGGCAGTTAAGCATTGATTTAAAATTAACATTCTTGAATTAAATTTTACAAGAACAAAGTGAATCTTCTCATGTATTAAATAACATTAGATTATATGCTACTGATTCTGGTTTAGTGGTTAATTATATATTAGATCTTAGAGAAAATCAATATAAATTTACTGTCTCAAAGATTTGGATATACTACAGATCAAATCATGTCACTACTGAAACATTACTATATATAATTAGCTTATAGGATAAATGTTCATGTGTCTCTATAATACTAAAGAGTTATATAATGGGTTTTTGGTATATTTTTAAAAATCATCTTAGACCCAAAATAATGCATTACAAATATCTCAGCTAATACAATAATATTTCACTTGCCTGGAAATATGAAAATAAGAGAAATATTTCATAAAAATATAAACATTAAAGGTTTTAACCTTAAATTCATCTTTAAACAAATTAAGTTTCTGTTTCTTAACATTCTTAAATGTATTTTAAATAATACAAAATTTAACACAGTCTGCAGCTCCACTCCCCTTACCTTCCTGACCTCATCCCCTACAGTTCTTCCCCTTGGCTCATTCTGCAGCAGCCACACTGGCCTGGCTGTTCCCTAAACATCCCATGTACACTCCACTCCCACCTCAGGACCTTTGCACAGGCCATTCCCTTGCCTGTAGCACTCTCCCCTCCCCCCTACCCCTGCCAGATATCTGCATGGTTTTCTCCTGTGACTCCTTCAATCCTTTGCTCAAGTTCTTCACTGACCATCCTTTTAAAACTGCAAACCACTCCTTATACTCCCTATCCGTTACTTTATTTTTCTCCATAATACTTATCTCCTTCTAAAATACTATATAACTTATGTATTTGTTTATTGACTGTCACACCAGAAGTAAGAACAATGAGGGCACAATTATCGTGCTGTTTTATTCACTGCTGTCCCATTAGCACTTAGAACAGTATATGGCATATACTGAGCACCTTAATAAATATTTGTTGAATGAATGAATGAACTCTGCAGGGAAAAATGGATATAAAATTAATAAAGACAAGGGTAGGTTGAAGACTGCTTAATAAATATCATTTTATATCACTGTGATTTTGAACTGTGTGACTGTATTACCAATATAGCTTTAAGTTAAATTAATTAAGGAAAGCACACGTGGAAAAAAAACCTTTATTTTTGTTGTAGTAATTTTTTTGCAACCTGGGTTAATAAAATCACTATATGACTTGGCTTCCATTTGGAATCTTGTACTGAAAACGGTAAATTTTAGATTGGGGGATGGTGGTATAGAGAGTATGAAGAAAAATATGTTTTATCTCTTAGCAAATACATTGGAGACACAGAAATGAATAGAATGTGATCCCTGCCCTCAAAAAGTTTAATGTCCAGGGCCGGCCCGGTGGCTCAGGCGGTTGGAGCTCCATGCTCCTAACACCGAAGGCTGCCGGTTCGATTCCCACATGGGCCAGTGGGCTCTCAACCACCAGGTTGCCGGTTTGATTCCTCGACTCCCACAAGAGATGGTGGGCAGCACCCCCTTCAACTAAGATTGAACAGAGCACCTTGAGCTGAGCTGCCACTGAGCTCCCAGATGGCTCAGTAGGTTGGAGCGTGTCCTCTCAACCACAAGGTTGCCTATTCGACTCCTGCAAGGGTTAGTGGGCTGCGCCCCCTGCAACTAACAACAGCAACTGGACCTGGAGCTGAGCTGCGCCCTCCACAACTAAGACTGAAAGACCAACAATGACAACTTGACTTGGAAAAAGTCCTGGAAGTACACATTGTTCCCCAATAAAGTCCTGCTCCCATTCCCCAATAAAATCTTTAAAAAAAAAAAAAAAAAGTTCAATGTCCAGTGATCAACAAATAACATACTCTTGGGCCCAGTAGCTTGTAGGGCCTGGAGAAAGCAGGCAGAACCTAGTGTGTCACAGCAAGGCCTCAGGCCCACACTCATGAGGTACAGCAGGGCTACACCATAAAGAAACATTAATACGCTTTTGAATAGCAGATTTTACCAAATACATTCTTTGATCATAAAAATATGGGCAAAGTAAATCCAACTACTTAGAAATTGAAAAACAGTGAGAGACTTCTGGTCAAGATGGTGGAGTAGGTAAACACTGTGCTCACCTCCTCCCACAACCACAACAAAATTACAACTAAATTATAGAACAGCCTTGAGAACCACCAGAAGTCTAGCTGAACAGAACTCCTATAACTAAGGATATAAAGAGAAGCCACTTCAACACTGGTAGGAGGGGAGGAGACAAGAGGGCTGGTTCCAGACACATGTGTGGCATGGAGGGGTATCTTGGCTATGGAGGTCCCCCATGAGGAGGGGTCTCAGCTCCACACCAGGCTTCCCAACCCAGAGCAGCAGTGATAGGAAGAGGAGTCCCCACACATGTGGCTGTGAAAATCAGTGTGGATTCTGTCCAGGTGAGATGGAGGGCTGCTGTAGCCCCAGGGGTCCTCTTAAACAGCTCAAGCACAGACTCACTAGCTCACAAACTCTTTCCCTGGGCTCCAGTAAAGGGACAGTGGTTGAAGAGCACCAGGGACATACCGGGAGGAACTGAATTGTCTAGCTTCAGGGCGAGGGCTGAAGGGGCAGTGCTCTCCAAGACTAAATAGCAGGTGCCATTGTTCCTTTGTTGAGCCTTCCCCCACACAGCTGGCAGGCACAAGCAAGCCCCAAGTCTGAGTCTCCATTAACCTGGATAACACAGCTCACACCCCTGGTGATTCTCTGTGATCTCCCCCACCCGATTCATGAGCCAGGTCCAAACCTCTTTCAGAGGCTAATCCACACATTCAGCTGGCCTGGCTGGGGCCCACCCTACAGACTCTTCTAAAATCTCTCAAAGGTCCACAAACCTCAAACAAGCAGCAGCTGGCCTCAACATGCCCTGTACTGCTTGACAGTACAAGCAGCCTCAAGCCCAGCACTAGTGGCAGCTGGCCTCAGCATAACCGCTCCCAGGTGTCTCCAAGCCCAGTACAGGCAGCTACCAACTGCAGACCACGCTGTAGCTCCTACCAAATGTCCCTGGCCCGACTGACCTTTGCCTGCACCAGAGCCCTTCCCAAGAAGCCCCACAACCAACACACTTGGTGACCGGCTTGAGACCACAACAGAGTGCCATCCAATTAACTCCACAAATGACACACCAGAAGGATGGATTTGGCAGGCACCAGAGGCCCACTAAAGCAAACCCCTCTCAATGAGGTCAGCCTGCACACACAGCTTGTCTACTGTAGTCACTGCCAGTCCTCACAGCCCATCAGCCTGAAGGTCAAGTCCACTTATTGACATGCCAACAGTAATCAAGGCTAAACTACAACAGAAGAACACACACAACACACACGAAGGACAACCCTGAAGCATTCCGCTCTGGTGACCAAGGATGCTGTGCCACTGGGTCCCACAGGATACCTACTGTACAACGCAACTCTGCCAAGAACAGGAGACATAGCAGGTCTACCTAATATACAGAAACAAACACAGGGAGACAGCCAAAATGAGGAAACAAAGAAACATGTCCCAAATGAAAGAACAGGGAAAATCTCCAGAAAAAGACTAAACAAAATGGAGGCAAGAAATCTACCAGACACAGAGTTCTAAACACTGGTTATAAGGATGTTCAATGAATTTAGGGGAAGAATAGAGCAATTCAATGAGACCTTTTATAAGAGATAGGAAACATAAAAAAGGAGATAGAAAACATAAAAACAAACCAGTCAGAAATGAAGAATACAATAACTGAAATGAAGAATGCATAAGATGGAATCAATAGCAGGTGAAATAAAAGGATCGAATCAGCGATTTGGAAGATGAGGTAGTATAAAACACCTAATCAGAACAGTAAAAGGAAAAAAGAATTAAAACTGAGCATAGTTTAAGGAACCTCTGGGACAACATCAAGTGTAACAACATTTGCATCATAGGAGTGAGTATCAGAAGGAAAAGACAGCAAGAGATTGAAAACCTATTTGAAGAAATGACAACAGAAAACTTCCATAACCTGGAGAAGGAAACAGACATACAAGTCCTGGAAGTACAGAGAGTTCCAAACAAGATAAATCCAAAGAGGCCCACACCAATACACATCATAATTGAAATGACAAAGGTTAAAGACAAAGAGAATCTTAAAAGCAGCAAGAGAAAAGCAGTTAATTACCTACAAGGGAGTTCCCATAAGACTCTCAGCTGATTTTTCAATGGAAACCTTGCAGGCCAGAAGGGAATAGCATGAAATATTCAAAGTGATAAAAAGTAAGGAACTACAACTAAGACTGCTCTACCCAGCAAAGCTATCATTTAAAATCAAAGCGCTCTCCAGAGATAAGGAGCTCCCCAGACAAGAAAAAGCTAAATGAATTCATCACCACCAAACCAGAATTAAAAGAAAGGATAAAGGGACTTCTGGAAGAAGATAAAAACTTAAAATATGAATAAGAAAATATTGCAAAGAAAACAATTCTCACTGACAAAAGCAAACACATAATAAAAGCAGTAGATCAACCAGCACTAAAGCTAGTACAAAGGTTAAAAAGCAAAAGTAGGAAGATCATATGTATTTAAAACAGTCAATTAAGAGATAAACACAAACACACACACAAAAGAAGTAAAAATACAATAAGAAAAATATAAATGTGGAGGGGGTGAGTAAAACTGGTAGTGATTTTAGAAGGTGTTCAAACTTAAGCAACCATCAACTTAAGACACACTGCTATAAACATAGCTTGGTGTATAGGAAGCACATGGTAACCACAAACCAAAAATCTCTAAAAGATATAAAAGAAATAAAGAAAAAGGAATCCAAGCACAACACTACAGAAAGTCATCAACATACAAGAGGAGAGCAAGAGAATAAGAAACAGAGAACTATAAAAACAATCAGAAAATAATAAAATGGCAATAACTACATACCTATCAATAATCACTTTAAAAGTAAAAAGATTAAATGCTCCAATCAAAAAAGAGGATAAAGAAGTGGTACATTTATACAATGGAATATTACTCAGGCATTAAAAAAATGAAATCTTAACATTTGTGACAACATGGATAGACCTAGAGGGTATTATGCTAAGTGAAAGAAGCCAGACAGAGACAGACAAATACCATACGATTTTACTTACATGTGAAAACTAAAAAAGAAAATAAACAAACAAATAAAACAGAAACAGACTCATAGATACAGAAAACAAGCTGATGGTTGCCAGATAGGACGAAGGTTGAGGGGCTGGGTGAAAAAGGTGAAGGGATTAAGTACAAATTGGCAGTTATGAAATAGCTATGGGGATGTAAAGTACAGCTTAGGGAATATAGTCAATAATATTGTAATAACTATAGACGGTGTCAGGTGGGTGCAAGACTTACTGGGGGGATCACTTCATAAGTTATATGAATACCTAACTACTATGCTGTACACCTGAAACTAATACAATATTGAATGTCAACTGTAATTGAAAAAAAAAAATTTTAACTTTAAAAAAAGTAACAGTGATAAATTAACTCTTGCATCAAAGAAGAAATAAAAAAGCAATAAATAAGAAAACACTTTATCCTGACAGTTATGGAAAAAAGCCTAAACTGTACTAGAGAAAAATATATAGTTTGAAATACCATGATTATTAAAGACTAAATAAGATGGTTTTTAAAATGTTATTTTCTTGCTTTTCAAAAAATGATCATTATACAAATATAGTTCCACACAGATTTAATTAGCAAATTTAAGATTTACTCACAGATGCTTTTGCCCTCGGTCGAGTAATGGGTTTAGAGCTTGTAATAATTTATTTAAATTAAACATCCCGATATTAGCCTGATTTCCTATTTTATATCTTCTTTCATCATCAGATGTGTTTGGTACAAAATCTGTTTCAAACAAAAATACTATCATTATACAGTGAGGATAATTATAATAAATAGCTTCTTTATTTTTTAAGTTTGTATCTAAACTTAATAAATTTATATTTATTAGACAAAAAACTTGCTGACATTAAACATTTAACTCAAAAGTAATATAAATACTTAATACCCATATAAATGAAAGTCTTTTAAAATATGAATATTTGAAAAAAATAAAATATGAATATTTGCCTAATAGAATACATTTCTAACCTACAAGAATTTCCAGGTCATCATACATGTATTTCAAACTCCAAGTCAAGTAGCATGTCATCTACAAAGCCTGCTCTGATCCCTCCAGTGGTAAATATTGTATTAATATCACCTCGATTTTATAGGTTAGTGAGGTGAGAGGTTAAGTAATTTGTCCAAGGGCACAGAGCCATTAAGGGTTGGATGCCAGAACTCAAACCCATGTCTGTCTGACAATATATTTCCTACTATCTTTCATTTCATCTTCTCTAACATGTAACTCCTTGAGGGCAGAGGCCACAAAGGACTCATTTTTGTATCCCCATGGCACCTGGAAGATTGAGTACCACATAAAATGACTATATTATGCATCAACCCAATTCTTTCTACAATCCCATCACTGTATTAGCTATATCTAAAATAAATCTGTGATGATTTTTTAGTGAATATATACACATATATATAAATCATATATACCTGGATTATAAGCCTCCATAAAACCAAATGGACCATAGTCAATTGTAATGGATAACAAACTGAAGTTATCAGTATTACAAACACCTAAAACAACAAAAAATTCCAAAAATATGATAATAAAATAATGAAGCATTTTGTAACTGTATAAAATTATCCAGAATAAGAAAGGTCATGGAAATGCATTTGCTTTAGAAATGAAAAAAATTTAGATTATCAATTGAAAGCTTAACTGGTGAAGTCAAATAGCTTAACATATATTAAAACTGTATTTTAAAATTAAATTTAGTCTTTTGCTTTATACTACCTCCTCGAAAGATTTCAAATGCTACAGGAAAAAAAGCCCCAAGAAATGAAACCTCCTCTTATTTATCCTCAATTTCTACCATTTGTTTAAAATATATACATTATTTGGAATGGGATTGAGACTAGTGAAAGAATAAGATTAATTTTCAAAGGTTGTGAGAAGGGAAAACGGTGAAAATATGGGTATGTACCCCCGTAACAGTCATGAGATGCCGACCACTAGCAATTTGTGCGGGAGAGTAACCTCCTAGACGAGGGAGCTCATGGATGGGGACAGAGAGGGAGACAGGAGGAAGCCATGGAAACAATAGCCTACCTAAAACAGGATATTTGGGCATGGTGGCATAGTGTTCCGTATAGAGTTCCAACCCTTTTCAGAGTGAGATGCCAATGTTTATCAAAATGTTAAATGTACAGACTCTCTAACCCAGTCATTCCACTTTTAGGAGTTCATACTCAAAGTCTTAACTTCCCGAATACAAAGCTATAGGTGCATGGCGGTCACTGCAGCCCAGTTCGTGATAGCAAAAACTCTGAAACACCTACCTTGCTCCCCATCCCACCCCGAGTGAGATACAGAGAGTATGCATGTGATGATCAAAGAACATTTCAAGAAGTTTTGTAATGTGGGATTCCCCTTTGTATTTATCTAGAGATAGTCCATATGTGACTTGCGTTTTAGTTGTCCTTAACTCAGGCAGCTATTCCTTCCAATGCAACGCTCGTACAACAAATAGCTTCAAATGCACATAAGCCAGCCCTGCTGTTTTTATAGTAGATGTATGAATATCATTTAAAAAAGTCTAGAAGATGTGATATGAAATGATTAATAATGATTATCCCAGAGATAGAACTCAGAATCACTTCTGTATATTTTAAATTCTTTATCCTAAGCATGTACTGCTTTATAACTAGGATTTAAAAAATAGCTTTAAAGAGACCTAAATATAGTATATACTCAAAAGGTTATCCTTATTCTATTTTGTGTATACTATTCTATTCAAACCATTTTAAACATGAGGAAATTGAATTGGTTCCCTGTTGCTAAAAATAAATTCATATATTGTAAGTGTTAAGAAGCTCATTGGCAGGTATATTTTGAAATATACAAAAAAGAAGTCTTCTGCTTTAACAAATTAATTCTACTTTCTCATCAGAAGAATGAAACATCAATATGATAACTTACCATGAGCAAAACCAACAGACATCCACAAGGCAATAAGTTGTGCTGTCTCAGATACCACAATGGAAAAAAAATCCTAAAATAAAATTTAGAAAACTTTCAGATTTTCAGTAATGTATACTCTTTTAGGATCTTCTGATAACTGTTAAGGACAATATGAAAAGAATTCAAAGGTGGGACAAACGATGACTAAAGGAATGGAAATTATGTATGGAAGAACAGAATTATTCATCCAGAAAGAATACATAAGAGGCTCAGACACATTATTATAACCAGGCTTTCTCCATGTCCCGTAAGAAAAAGAAAAGCATGAGACTTCAGCACAAGAGAGGTAAAATGCAAGCAAAGTGCGTTACTAAACTTTGAAATGAGTCACCAAGAAAAATAACTGAATTCCCTTCTCAGCAACTGTTAAAAGAATGAAAAAGTTATGAAATGAAAAAAATTTCTACAAGAAAAAAAATCACATTTTCCTATTATGTGGTATGTTTATTTTAGAACTACAACTCTAGAAATAGCTATCTCGCTAATGTGTAAGAAAAGATTATATGTGACCAAGTTACAAATGCTGCTCCAAAAACAATGTTACAGTCAGGATGTAGTAGCACTTGTTCTTTTCTTCAAGATAGCTTCCAAACGAAACAACTTTCTTATCTATGTCTTGTTTATGAAGTGGTTCATCTTATCTTCCTCTAACACAGTGTTCACAGAGCACTACATTTCCTTTCCTAATACCAATTTTTTAAGTTCTAAGTTGTAACTGCTAATGTTAGCAGGCCAATGAGAAAAAACAAGACTATTGCCCTTTCCCTTTCAAAACTTACCACGTATCTATTAGGTTCTTGGACATTTACTGAGGGGAAGTGTTCCTGTATGATGAAGTCTAATAACGACCTGGAGAGGAAAAGGAGAGAGCATCAATGTTCCTCAGAATACAGAATTGAATATCCAATCATCTAAATCCACCCTTGCCATTTATGAGTTCATTAGATTCATGCTTAAAATTTTTTTAATCAAAATAAGATTTTACTCCCAAAAAAGCCATAGAGAAATAGTTCCTCAATACCAATCAAACTTGGAAATGTGCTTCTGAGATCATATTAGATTCCATCTTATTATATTACAAATTCAGATTAGCTCAATAAACATTCATGGAGTACCTACAGCACTTGTATGCCAAGCCTTGTGCAAGTTCTAGAAAGAAGAATGACAAGACCCAGACCCAGCCCTCACAGAACACATCGTCTATCAGGGAAGAAGAACATATAAAGAAATAATGATATCATAATATAATACACATAATAATAGACATAATATAATACACACAATAATAGACATATATCAAGAGTATAAAGATAAAAGAGCAGGAAATGACTGCATAGAAGTCACATTTATTTCAAGTGAGATAAGAAAAAGCTGGCCAGCGCTTGAAGTTAAAATATTTAAATTGCATATGTATCATATTTTTTATTCCCAATTTTAACTAACTATTCTAGTGAGTTGACTAAGTACAAGTTTATTGCATTGGATAAGAGAGAATCTAGAAAAAAATTGGGGTTGTAGATATGATTTGGTTATTACTAAAACTCAGTCAAAATAGGAATGGATTAGAGCTTGTATATGTATTTTTCAATAATTTAATCATTTAATAACTTGAATAAGTACCTATGTGTCAAGAACGATTTCACGCATTTAGAAACGAAAAGGCATACAGATATGTGTGTGTGTGTATATGTGTATATATACACACACATACATACATATATACATATATATGCATGCATATATACATACATGTATATAAACACACATACATACATATACATATATACATATATATACACGTGTATATGTATATATATGGTCATATTAGCCAGTGGAGGTATTTTAAGGATGAAGTGGTCACCAATGTACATCAAATGTCAGAGAGAGAAGTGAAACACAACTGAAGTATGACAACCAGATGAAACAATTTCAGTGACATGGTGAATCCAAACAGAAGTAACCCAAAAAACCAATGGGAAGTTAGAAATAATGCCCAGTGAAGGCAGACAAGTCTCTCAACAAGCTGGGATGACCCTGAGTTCAGTAAACATTGCTAAAGTAAGAGACTCAGAGAAGAGTCATATCAAGTGTGCTGACTTCTCTGCTCTGCGCATTCATTTTCCTCGTTTCTTTTTTCCCTGTATTCTTCATGGACCAAGTACCTGGATTTTACTAAGCTGGTTAACTACAATATAGGACCCATATTCCAAATGATTCTAGCTTGCCTAAGAGAATTTTTTTCTTATCTGTATATTTCTAACGACTTTTTAAAACTGTATTATCATAACAAATGGTAGTAGAATTCCTCTTTAAAAAGGAAATATTTTTGTTCGAAGTCTTGCTAGTCTGCTTGCGGAAGACTGAATTTTGTGAGCACGGATACCTTAGGCACCGAGATATCAGAGGAAGGTGGTAACCGTACTGCATGACACAAGGGGAAGCATGTACTGCTTTAGCTCTTTGGAAGCTTTTCCTCTCTCTTCCCTGAAGAAATCTTCAGTAAGATGCAGAGACTCTGTTCTTAAATGCTTTGTGCAAATTTAGTCTGTTGTTTTTTTCCATCCTGTTTAAGGGGTTGACCCAGACGTGAGACAGGTATCACACACGTCAAAACTGGAGTCCAGGAAAAGAGACATGAGACAGGATGCACACTGGGAAATCCCAGAAATTAGAAGGAGAGCTTGGACCTTTTGAGTCTGCGGAACTGGGGAGTTTGAGTCACTTCAGCCCAGATCTCTGAGTGTCACAAAGGCCATCAGCTGCAACGGGGTCCCACATTAGACAAAATATTCCTTGAGAAAAGGGTCTACTGTATTTTATACTTCTTTTTTTAGCCTCCTAGGAAACCCAAATGATGTTAGGGACATAGCAAGTGTTAAAAATACTTATTAATTGAATTTTTTGGTTTTACTTATAAGAAAACCAAAAATATTTTAACTTCCCAGCAACTTCCCAATAAGCATTTTTTTCAATTGCTTTCTACCATTTTTTCAAATTTCATTTTCTAACCTTAGTAAATCCAGTTCACCATAATGAGCCAAAATTTCTAACGATCCAATTCTAAACCATGATTTTGCAACCCGCAGCACTACTGCACCTGAAAAAGAAACATTCAATTTAGCATAAACTATTTCAAACTATGCAATCATAGCATAATATGCTTTTCTTAAAATAAAATTATTTAAATAAAACAGAATACAGTGACTGAATTTATTTGAAAAATTGACTAATTTACACCCTCTTTTTCTCTATTTCTTTAAATCTGAATCAATTAGAATGTTAGGAATCACAACTCTTTTAGAAACACTGAGGCTCCAACCTAGCTTAAGGCTGTTCAAACCGTGAGACTCCAAACATCAGATTCCCACTATCTCCTCAACTGTCACTTTTCTCTGTACCTCATCCTGAAATAGGGAATTATTTCAATGGCATAATCCCTACAAGTGCCTTCTATTTGTGTAACTACCTGAAAATTAACTTCAATAAATAAATGTCTGTATATGGCCTAACTTATGAATATATTGAAGAAATAACATGAATCTATGCATTCTGTGGGTTTGTAGACTTATAGCCCCCTTCTGTACTGATTACAGATATGTATCAGTAATACAATTAACAAATGGAATTCAAGTTTCTTTCTTATAAGCAATGCTGTGCTTACAAGTGTTTAGATGTCAAGATGAAGACTATCCCAGGCGCCAAAGTTCCCACGCGTGGGTGCTGTCCCTCAAGGACCTCCTGCTACCTGTGGGCCTTTATGTTGTCGCCCCCTGCTCTCCATACCCCCCATCCTCTTCTCCGCGTACTGAAATCCTTCCTAATGTTATGCACAAGATTAAATCCCAGTTCCTCCATAAAGCTAAATGGACCCCCCTTTTACTGACCTCATTATTTTTTATGGTTCATTTGTTCCACGGGTTTCAGTCTTTTCTCTACAAAGACTGAGCTTCTGAAGGATAGGACTATTATCTATACTTACTCCTACTGGACCCTCCCTCAGAGTTTAGTCCAATGGTAGACACAGAAAAGGGCCAATTAATATTTTCTAGTTGACCAAATTACTATACAGTCAGGACTTTTTCACAATGTTAATTTGGGTATTTATTTTCATGGGGTTTTTTTTTTTTGAGCAATAAAAATGTAGTCACTTATAAAAATAATGTAACGGCTATATAAGTTATTCTAAATGTTTATTTAATGAATAGCCACTGAAAGACACAGGAGGCATCATCTAATCTAACCTCTTCATTTTCGATAGAGAAGCAAGGTTAGAACGTGACTTAGTCACAAATCAAATCCTGCAGAACCAGTTCTAGGTTTCACATATTATTTTTGACTGTCCGGCATTTTTCTCAGTATACCACAGTGGCTGCTGGGCAAATAGTAAGGTAAAAGCAGAATCGAAATATCTGTATATATGTGAAGACTTAGATGTAGAAACTCTATTAATGACCTAAAAATGAGAAATACTTGGGACCATTTGAAACCATTATGATCATGGTTCAGAATTCAGATTAACAATATATATGTCACAGTCACAAAAGTAAGTAGTGCTGTGCCCCTCATAAACAATCTGTGGTTGGAAACTCATTTCCAATCACCATACACAGAAAAGACCTAAATGGTTGTTTCAGGCCTACTGTATCCATTTTATCCAGATGAAATTAAAGGGGAGAGATACCATAAAGATAGAGAAGTGTTAATTTCTTTAAGCATGAATACTTTGGAGGAGACTGTTTTTTATTAAAGTATTATCAAAACACATTATGCAATAAATACAAGCAACATAAAATGTGCTCTTGGTGAATCACTGTGAGCATCACTAATAATGCTGCCCCATGATACAGTGATGAACACAGGACACAAGAAAGCATACGGGGTTGTCAGTAGTTCTTGATAACTGTGCTTTTGAAGCAATTAAATATGTTTATTATTGATTTTCAGGACCTCTCCTTCTCCAGAGATTCAGCATCAACTTTCTCTCACTCTCTCCCTTGTGCTACTCTATAGCACACTGTCTCATCTCCTTTCTAACTTTTTATTTCTAACCTACTAAAAGCTAAGGAAAAAGTTAACTGAACCTATTGGAAGTAAACGTGTAGTAAGAGTAACCAGGCTCTGAGAAAAGGTCCAAGGGCTCTCCTGGGATGAAAGTGTATGAAGTTTCATGTACTGGCTTTGTAGCATTTTGCTGCTGTCCATAAATATTTTTGATTCACTTCTCCAATGTTTGCCTTTTGAAATGGATGGATTAGTGATACAAGGATGTGGAAACGGATATTCTATTATAACATGAAAACACTGAAATATCTGGAAGAACCATGAGTCATTTTTTAAAGAAAAACTTCAAAAATGTCCAATATTTGTTTAAGAACTTAGTCTAATTTTCTGTAAGTAGTCTTTAAAATGTCATTACCTCGTTCTTTCACAATGTTTCCATTGTAGAACTGATCTCTCCATACTTCATCATCACTTACAACCAGACTGGAACATAAGAGAATCAAACGATTAAAGTTACACTTTAACTGCTAGCAAGCTATCAAGAAGTACCCAAACTATAAGAAATCATGATAACAGAGACTTATCTGCTCAATTTACTGACACATTTCTGGAGATGATCCATTCCTGAAAGTTAGCTTCAAAGAGGAGTTACCTTGCAGCTCTGCTAGTTGGAATTCCAAGATAATGCATAGCCTCACTACACAAAAATTCTCTCACTGAGGAACGAAGTACAGCTCTGCCATCACCATTTCTATGGGAAATAAGATAAAAAAAAGATTTTCAATTGTAATAAAGACAAATTGTAATTAGATAAGTTAAAAAAAAAAAAACTGTACCGGGAATATGGGGTCTTTCCTGAGCCTTTTAATTGGAGCTCCCATTTTTCACCCTTTCTTCAAAAAAACAACAACAAAGTATTAGAAGATTCATGTTAATATTTAACAGAAAAGCTATCTTACAAGAAAATATGTGGTACCTGTTCCTGTAAATTCCAATAAGATGGGCTCTGCCATCCCCAAGCTGATCTGCCCATATTCCAAACTAAAAGGGAAAAAAAGAGAATATGCCATGTTTATTAACCTTGATAGCTTTCATAGCAATTTTATAGTCAAGGTTATTTTGTCAAAATTGAGAACGAGGTACTGCATTTTGGGGATTATAATAATCAACAACTCTAATAAAGGTGAAAATAAAATTCAATCAATAGAGACATTTCCAGTCAAGATGGTGGAGTAGATAAACGCTGTGTTCACCTCCTCTCAGGATCACATCAATTACAACTAAACTACAGAACAACCATTATTGAGAATTGCCCAAGATCTAGCTGAACCAAAACCCTACAACTATGGACATACAGAAGAAGCCACCTTGAGACTCGTAGGAGAGGCAGAGACATTAAACGGGCTGGTCCCATGTGCACCTGTGACCATTAAAAATCAGGACAGATAGCTCAGCTGTGGAGGTCCTCCCCAGAGGAGCGAGGGGTCCCAGCCACCCATCGGGCTCCATAGCCCAAGGTTTCAGTGCTGGGGAGAGACGTCTCCATAACTTCTGACAGTGATAACCAATGGAGATTGTGGCTACGGTCCCAGGCAATCCCCTTAAATGGCCCACTCATGAACTTACTTGCTGACAGACTCACTCGCTCTGAGCTCCAACACTGGGGCAGCAGCTCAAAAGGTGCCAAGCACTTAAGGGAGAAATTGAATTCATGGTCAGGGCTGGAGGGGAAGATTTCTCCCAGAGGGAGGACCTGGTGAAAGCCATGTTTCTTTGTTGAGCCCTCCACCTTCCTGCCCATAGACTCAAGCAGATGCCACATCTGAGTCTCCATCAAGCTGGCTATCACAATGTTTGTCTGCCCCACCCTAGTGCTTCCCTAAGACCCCACCCTACCTGACTTTTGGGCCCAGCCAAGCTGCTTCCAGTGGCTTTTCTATACAACCTTCCTTAGCTTATGCTGTGGACTTTCATAAAATTTCTTAAAGGTTCACAAAACCCAAACAAGCAGTATCTGGCTTCAGCATGTCCCATACCTCTGGCTGAGCAGCTCTAAGCCTGGCACTAGTGGCAGCCGCCTCGGTTCACAGATTGGCTTCTCAAGGCACCACCAAGCCCAGTATGAGTGGTGATCTGTGAATTGCTTTATGGCTAATACCAGGTGGTCCTAGGCAGGGCACAGGCTGCGGCTATTCTTGGCCTACAGTGAATCCCCTCCCAGGAGGCTTCAGGGCTGGCACACCTGGTGTCCAGCTTTGGGCCAAGCTGGAGCATCACCTGGCTACTTCCAAAGATGACACACCCAAAGGGCAGACTGGGAAAACCCCAGAGCCTGGCTAAAGCTAACCCTGCTCTGTAGGGTTAGCCCTTGCACCACAGCTCATCCACTCTAGTCATGGCCAGTCCTCACTCCCAATCAGCCTGAGGGTCACTTCCTCCTATTAATGTGCAAAAAGCAACCCAGGCTTAACTACAACAGGAGGGCACAACCTACATAAGGAACACACCTGGAGCACCCAACTCTGGTGACCAGGGAGACTGCAACACTGGGTCCCACAACACACTTACTACATAAGGCCACTCTACTAAGACCAGCAGGCATAGCAGCCCTGCCTAATACATGGAAACAAACACAGGGAGGCAGGCCACATTGAGACAAAGAAACATGTCCCAAATAAAAGAACAGAAGAGAGCTCCAGAAAAAGAACTAAACAAAATGGAGACAAGCAACCTACCAGATGCAAAGTTTCAAACACTGTTTATAAGCATGCTCAGTGATCTCAGGGAGAACCTCAACAAAGAGGTTGGAAACATAAAAATGGAGATAGAAAGCATAAGAAAGAACCAGCAGAAATAAAGACTACAATAACTAAAATGAAAAATACATTAGAGGGAATCAACAGTAGATTAGATGAAGCAGAGGATCAAATCAGAGATTTAGAAGATAAGGAGTGAAAATATCCACTCACAACAGAAAAAGAAAAAAGAATTTTAAAAATGAGGATAGTTTAAGGGGCCTCTGGGACAACATCAAGCATACCAACATTTGCATCTTTGGGTACCAGAAGGAGAAGAGAGAGCAAGGAATTGAAAACCTATTTGAAGAAATAATGGCAGAAAACGTCCCTAACCTGATGAAGAAAATAGATATACAAGCCCAGGAAGCACAGAGAGTCCCAAACAAGATGAACCCAAATAGTCCCACACCAAGACACATCGTAATTGAAAGGACAAAGGTTGAAAACTAAGAGAAAATCCTAAAAGCAATGAGAAAATCAGTTAGTTACCTACAAGGGAGCTCCCATAAAATAATCAGCTGATTTCTCAACAGAAACTTTGCAGAAACTTTGCAGAAGGGAAAGTTTCCTTTTCTGTGACGAAAAGAAAGGACCTACAACCAAGATTACTCTACCCAGCAAAGGTATCATTTAGAATTGAAGGACAGATAAAAAGCTTCCTAGACAAGAAAAAGCTAAAAGAGTTGTTTACCACCAAACCAGTATTACAAAGAATCTTAGACGGACTTCTATAAGACGAAAGGAAAAAAGATAAAAAATATTAATAATGAAATGGCAATAACTACATATCTATCAACAATTACTTTAAATGTAAATGGATTAAATGCTCCAATCAAAAGATAACATGGCTGAGAGAATAAAAACAAGACCCTTACACATGCTGTCTACAAGAAACTCACCTCATATTGAAAGACACACACAAATGGAAAGTAAAGAGATTGGGAAAAGATATTTCATAGAAATGGAAACAACAACAAAAAAAAAGCCGCTGGAGCAATACTTATACCAGACAAAATAGAATTTAAAACAAAGGCTATAACAAGAGACAAGGAAGGACCCAGTAATCCCATTTCTGGGTATTTATTTGAAGAAACCCAAAACACTACTCAAGGGGACACGTACATCCATATGTTCATTGCAGCACTGTTTACAATGGCCCAGAGGTGGAGGCAACCTGGATATCTGTCAATAGAAGAATGGAGAAAGAGGAGATAGTACCTATGTACAATGGGATACTGCTTGGCCAGGGAAGGGAATAAGTTCTTGCTGTCTGCGGCGGCATCAATAAACCTGGAGGATATTGTGCTGAGTGGAGTGTCAGACAGAGAAAGACAGATGCAGTGTGATTTCACTTATATGTGGACTCTAAAGAATAAAACAAACAGAAACAAACTGATAGATACAGAGAACATTTTGGTGATTGCCAGATGGGAGAGGGGTTTTGGGGGATGTAATCCCCAAGTATTACAAATTGGTTGTTACACAACAGTCATGGGGATGTAGGGTATAGCATAAGGAATATAGTCAATAACATTGTAATAACTATGTATGGTGTCAGATGGGTAGTATTTATCAGCGTGATAGATGCAAGGGGCGTTAGGGAGACAGGATGAAAAAGGTGAAGGAATTAAGAAGTACAAATTTGTAGTTACAAAATAGTCACGGGGATGTAAAGCATAGAGAATATAGTCAATTAATATGGTAATAACTATGCACAGTGCCAGGTGGGTACTAGACTAGTCAGGGGGATCACTCCTTAAATTATATAAATGTCTAACCACTATGCTGTACACCTGACATTAATAAAAAATAATACCGAATGTCAGAATAAAGTCTAAAAAATTCAATCAATAAAACACGAGTGAAATTCATTTTAAAAATATAAATTTAAGACATGTAATTAATTTATTCATCATCTTATAGCTGAGCTCAAGTTTGTTAGGTGTAGGATACTTAGAACTGATCTATTTAATTCTGGAATATGAACAAGAGAAATTTATTAGTAGAAAATTTGCCTATATTATTCATATGCAATATAAAATCAGCAACATGCTTGTACCTGAAAAAATTGTTTTTGAACTTGCATAATTAACTGTTTCCAAACTTTTCTGTTAAAATTTGATTGAGGTTGTTCAACTCCCGGCTATGCCACTTACTAGCTGTGAAAATTTGGGTGAGTTACTTAATCTCCCTGAGACTGACCTTTCATTTCTGTAAAACAGGGTAACCCTTGCCAGGTTGTTATAAGAATGAATGCAAATATATGCAAAATGCCTTGTATTGTGTCTGACATTTGCAACTGCTCAAAAGATGGTACTTATTATTTTTGCCAACAATTATTTGTTAACTTAGACATCACTCCATTCTCCACATATATGTTACCAGGAAGTTTTCTCTGACTTTCCGGGACTTAGGAGGATGGTCCTATACATACCCATAACTCCTATACTTACCCCTATCACAACCTAATACTATTGGAATTCATTCATTTATTTATCCCCTCCCCAGAGTATTTGCAATTTGAGCAAAGGGGAGAGGTCGTATTCACCTCTGTAGCTCCTGGCACATAAAAGGAGTTCTATAAACAACTGTAAAATATGTAAACAATGTTTACATTGTTCTGGAAGATATTAATCGTTCTGGAAGAAAAAGCGGAAATTAAGAAAAATTTATCCAGTATTTTAATTTTTCATCTTAACCAGGAATGGACCACCATTAATTAATTTTAGTTATGGAATACCTCTAAGAGGTGCGCTCAGCATATTCTGGAAAGTTCTAAAGTCAACAAAATATTAGGTATATCCCAAACCAAGAACTGGGAATGAAACTGGGGGAAACAGGTAGTTCTGCATTAACAAAAGAGAACTCATTCACTGCACTGTAAATTCAAAATGGTGAAACCATCCTTATAAACAAATATTTAAAATATAATTTCAGATCAGGGAGGGGAAGCAAAAGATGAAATGTGAAATTGATAAACGCTTAATCTAATTTATTCTACTATCCAAAGAAGTACCAAAAAAGAGTAGTTTAACAAAACTCGGCAAATCTGAAGATTTGCATTTGCACTTTACAGTACATACGAGTACCAGTATAAAATGCTATCTAATAACTTTGACCTATATGGGAATGGCTTTTTGAATCATGGAATCCTGTATTTAGGAGTAGAAAACACCACAAGGATCATATAGTCCAGAAGTTTCTAAACTGAGAAACATCGTTCAGCAAAATGTGAAGTTATTTCTTAAAAGCAGAACCACAAAACCCTGCAGTCAAATATGTTTGGAAAATGGTGTGTTAAATAACATTAAGCAGATTTCTTTGACACAGCATTTCTCTCAACTCCTGGAATGATCTTGGTCAACCCTTGCACATTACAGATCAAGACACTGAAATTCAAGTGTGTCACAGAAAACCCTTAGAGTTCTTTTCAATTCTAATGGTCCATGTCACTTAGCTTATGTTAGCTTAGCTTCTATATTACTTCTGCTTCTTAGGAAACTGAAGACTGAAAACAATAAAAACCTGAAAAGAATTAACTACCACCACAACCAGGGCTTGATACTAATCATTATAATAGCTATTGTGAACGCATTTTTCATATATTTCTTAATTTAATCCTTACTCCAACTCTATTATACTTTGCTATTTGTCCTACAAACTACGCCTGAGCAACCCCCAAACAACCAGTGTTAAATTAATCTTATCTAGATCACAGAAAGTCACAGCGATTTCAACAGTTGGTCCTGTGTTCCTTTTTTTTTTTTTAAATTGGTCAGATGCCACACCTGAACTTGCTTTCACATCTTGCTTTATTTCCAGAAGGTGACTTCTTAATTGCTTCAGCATATATAACACCCCCAATTAATCCCAATTTAATTTCTAGCAGTTTCTAGCAGTTCTAAAATTTTGCTCTACAGCTATCCTGGCAAACTTATAATCTATTTGTCCTTCTGAGGGTTTTACATTGACTCATTGTGCTACTTGACTTTACCTAAATCTCTTGCCAAAACTTCACTGCATGAGTTCTCTAGCAATAAGTCAGATATTTCATATGTGTGTCATCTCAATTCCATTGATGAAACTTAGGCTCTAGTTTTATCACAGCATGAAATCACATCAACTAATCTATAAAATATGATGACACATTCTTCCAGAAACATCTTGTTGACTAATATTAGAGAAGTAAATGCAAAATAACTTCTTTAATAGGATAGCATTTCCATCACCTGTTTATATTTGCATAAGGGAAGCTATGCTGATGTTACTCTTACCTGGTGGCCACCGTATCTATGAGTCAATGGAATGGATCCAAATACTATCTTTTCACCACTGACAAGCTGGATAAAAGCATCTGTCTCTGAGACAGATAAGTCAAGGTCCAAAGTATCTTCTAAAACTTCCTGAGGCAAGAAAAAAAATCTTACAAACTTAAGTAATCCTTTAATCATTTATGAGAAAAGAGACTCAATGGAAGAAAGAAAACTAAAAGAATAAAACTCTTTCAAAAATACATTAATATTTTTCATAAGAGATGTACTATATTTTCTATGAGTATGTTATTTGGGAAAATTAGTTCTATTAGCTTAAAACATTTATGTATTTCTTGTGATGCATGGTTAAATAATACTTTTCCTAGCACATATTCTTTAAAGGAACTAGAAAAAGTAAATGTCCTGTTTTTATCCCAAATTCATTTTTATCATGAAAGAAGAATTTCAAATTTGTTATTAGAGCCCATTTCTAAGAACTTAATTCACTTACTCCTTTTCCCCCCACAAAGTATGTTGTGTTTGTAAATAACTTTAAGATGAACCTGACAACTAGGCTCAAGGAATAAGTATCAAAAAGTGATTCCTAACAATGAAATTCTCCAAGTGTCTGAATTTTATACACAAAGATAGTCATCTATCAATAAACTAACAATTTAATTCTGAAAAAAATATTAATGTCTTTTTAGACAAATGTTATAGTGAGTTAAGTATTTGTGTTGTGAAAAAATTAAGCCTAACCTTTGAAACTGCTACAAGACGTACTCTTGATTTGAAAGGCGTAGGGAAGGCAATTGAAAAAATACAGTTTTTCACTTTACGAACATAATTTTCTTTAACAGAATCAACTGGCAACACAGCTAATAAAAAAAAAAAAAGCATTCTTAATGTTCTCATTTCTTGCATTTAACAGCATTAACATTCCTTAGAAAGGCTACGGTTCTTCAAGAAAATCAACTTAAAACACTATTTTCTTTATACTTTGTTATTTAAAGTTATACTTCTCAACTATATCTATCCAACATACATATGTGCAGTATATGGAACTAAGAACACAGGAGACAAAAAAAAAATGTTTAAAACAAGACAAATACAATCTTAAAAGATTTTCACTCATGTCAAACCAATAGGATGTGCAACATATTTATACAAATAAGACTATATATATAAAACGGAGGTGAGCTGCATTACTGTGTTAGAATTATAATGCAGGCCAATTCAATGGAATCCAACCAAAAATATTAGGCACTTGTTCACATTCTTTCTGCTCTTCAGAAAATAATTAACTAAAGGAAAAAGATACATACATACACATCTCTAATACCAGGCAACAGATGTCTTAGTAAATGTTCAAAACTGTTTCCAATCCCACCGGAAACTACAAAATATGATACATGCCTGTGCACAAGGATAGATGTTTAAAAACTGCCTCTAAAGAGATAAACTGTTTCATAAAGTCCATGCACTAAAGCACATGTATTTTATTTAAAAAGCTGTTGAGGAAAGGTTTGAATATGCTTTAGATACATACGTGTAGAACAGAATGTATACACTGCTAAGTACAATTCTTAAAATCGGAATCTGTTTTCCTAATGCAGAGTAATTAAAAAAATAAAATAAAAGAGGGTAAGTGTATTATTAAAACTATAAGACAAAGAGACACAAAATCCTATGTTTCTGGATAGAGATTATATTGCCAAGATGTCAGTGTCAGCAAATTATTTAATAAACATAATGGAAATCCACACAAAAACCTAGTAGGATATTTTTTGAAGAAACAGACAAAGTGTAAATCTGAAAAAATAAAGACTAACTTTTTTTTAATAAGAGAAATGGGAGTTTCCTTATCATATTAAAAATTACAATAACTAAAAATATTGTTATCCCAAAAACACATGTAAAGATCAACGGGATTCAATAAAAAGCACAGAAACAGCCCAAAGTAATGTAAGAATGTCCTATATAATGAAAATGATCTTTTTAATCAGCAGAGAAAGGTGGCATCGAGAAAATTTGTTCAACTGTTTGGAATAACTCCTGTTTATTCCACCCTAGCCTAGATTAACTAAATGTCAGCTATAACATTTAAGAGTAATCTTATATTTTCTCCAGGTAAGAATAAAAACAGGCAAATGTGGGCCACATTTAACTCTTTATATTTCCCCCATGATGCTGGTGAATAAGGCAGCATCACGGGAAAAGTGGTCAACAAAATAACACATTTTTGTATCCACCACAGAAAACCTGATAATATCATTAGAAGATCCAACAAAATATTTTCCTGTCTTTTAGGAGAGCCCCTGTCTGGAAATAGACTAAATTATGTAATTAATGTGTTTTCTTTTATGATGCTCTAACATTTTAGCAAAGCATGGGCAGTGTAGAATTTCCATTCGTACTTATGATTTTGTACTGATTGATTCACATTTTGACGAGGTAGCTGGTCAGTCAATACATGTGGTCACTGATCATGGAACAAAAAAGGTTAACTGCTTCAGAGGTACCCAACCCTCACCCTTGTAACAAACTACTCAGTATACTAAAAACCCCGGAGAAAATTCCAAATGTACGAGATTAGCACATAATCTTACCATCTCAGAGAAATCAGTAATTCCAAAATTAAATTTTTTAGAGTTCTGTTTTGCCTAAGAATATGGAATCCACAAAAACTGCTAACCTTTCAGCGCAACTATGTTTAAGTCTTCTCTCAAAAAATGTTCTTCGCAGTTACCTTGATAATTCATTGATCATTTATCTAATAACATCAGGATGAGATGCTTTTATGCAGTACTGGGAATGAAGACATGGTTAGTATGTATACAGTAACATGTATATAATTTCTCCTTGGCTGTAAAACCTGGTTCTACCGTAGATAATGCTTTAAAGAAAGCGTCTTAAAGTGTAGCCTTCTCCATCATCAAAATAAAATGCTTTCAAGTACACTTATTCCATTTTTATCAGTCATGATTGGTTGTTTCATTTATGTAAGTGCAGTCTTTCCAGCCTGTGCAAAGGGGGAGTTATTCAACAGTTACTTGCACAACTCAGACAATATTTTTAATTTCCTAGATCCCACGCTTGGCCTAGTTGGGTCAAAACAATTAGTTGGTATTCTGCACGTCCTATTTGTGGGTAATTGTTCATCAAGAGTTCAGCTATTCTGTAATGTTGGAAGCCTTCATGAATTTCATCTTTATGTCTTTCCTACTAAGCCTCGGCATATTTCATCCTTTTAAGAATCAGGTATTTTGTTTTCATCTGGGAAACAATTTCTAAAGGAAAATGACCTGATAGAGTTGTGTTGTGTTATATCAGTTAACTATGTGAGCTTGGGCCAGACACTTACTTCCTCAATATCCGTGTCCTTATCTGTAAAAAAAAAAAAAAAGAAAGAAAAAGGGAAAA
This sequence comes from Rhinolophus hipposideros, assembly GCF_964194185.1. NCBI lineage: Eukaryota > Metazoa > Chordata > Mammalia > Chiroptera > Rhinolophidae > Rhinolophus > Rhinolophus hipposideros. Next base: position 11,176,672 of record NC_138047.1, on the reverse strand, counting down.
GATAACATCTAAGTTATAAGATTGTTGCAAGTACAAGTGTTTATTGCTATACTCTACTTTGGCAAATTGTACCTGTTGAATATGTAATATATAAACCTTTAACAAGATAAGCCACAGGTACTTGTTAATCTTTATTTGTAAACCACCTGAGTCTTTTTTATGTAAAATTCTTCAAGATTGGAAAAATATCTCATAAAATTGAATTATTTTTAAAAACGTCTTTATTCTATGCTTTCGTTCAGTAAAAAAAAAAAAAAACCAATACTTTAAAGATAAATATAAAAATAATGTGCTCAGCTCTACAGGTACTTGCACTCTGTAACGCGAAAGGCATGGTTCAGGAAAACAAGAAAAGATATCACAGAATTGCAGTTGCCTCTTTGCTGGTGTAGTGCCTCGTGTGAGTGAATTTCCTGAGGATAGAGTAAGTTTCTTCTCTTTCTGCCTCCCTAATGCTTACACATTCTTTCCTGGCTCTGTGTTTGTGTGCATGTGTTGAACGATTAATCGCACCATGGATTTCTGTTATAAACACACTCATTACCGTGCGATCTGGCTACAGAATTAAGGCCAGGTGTCTCTAACCCGTAGGGGGTACTAGTCCTGTGCACTCCCTAGTGTCCCCTGGGCTGGCTACAAGTAGGTTCAACATTACCACACAGTGAACACTGTCACACAGCTCAGCACACCCGCGAGTGGACCTCCCACATCAGCGGTGAGCACGACGGCCCCAATATGCCACCATCTACCTATAAGGCTTTCAGAGGAGAGAGTCCAAAAGTCGAGGGACGCGGCTAATCTGGCTTCCGTGTCACAATAGCCCTGCTCCTGGTGTGACTCGTTACTGGGAAGATGCAGAAGCCTGGCGCTTCCGTCCCGGCCGGGTGGTACTAAGGCGCCGAGCAGAGCGTGGCCGGTCGCACCCAGGACGAGCAGCAGCGACAGCGACAGCCTCCGGGTCAGGCAGCAACGCGGGGTCCCGCGTCGCCGAGCCATGTTTCTGCCAGAATGCACAGAACAGCGAGGGAGTGGCTGGCAGTCCGGCGCGCTGTGGCATTTCTTGCTAACAGCTGGTGCCCCTAAGGTCCACTTCGCTCCGCCTGTCGGAGCTCCTGGCCCCGCGCAGGCCGCGGGGAGGCTGCGGGAAAGAGGCTCGGGCGGCGGCGGCCCCAGTCAGGGTCTCCCCGGCCGGGCGGCCCGCAGAGGGCCGAAGGGCTCCGGCCGCGCCGCGCGCGCCTTCTCCCGCCTCGGGCCGGCGGGCGGTGCCGGCGGAGGCGGCGCAGGGACGAGCCCAGGCGGCCGGCGCTCCCCCACCCCCACCCCCCGACGCGCCGGCGGCGCAGCCCCAGGGCGGAGCGACGGGGGCGGCGCGGGTCGGGCCGACGCGCTTCCTGTGCCGGGTTTCCGGCTCCGGGTCCCGGAGGAGGACCGCCGGGCCCTAGGCGGGGCCGCCGCTCGCCGCGACTTTCAGACTCGGACCATGGCCTCGTGCTGGTGGCGGTGGCGGCGCGGCTGCTCCTGGAGGCCGGCGGCGCGGAGCCCCGGGCCCGGCTCCCCAGACCGCGCGGGGCCGTGCGGGCCGCGCGCCGCCGCCACCGCCTGCGCGCAGGTGAGGCCGGGCCGCGCACGCCGCAGCGGGCGCAGAGGTCAACCGCGCAATGACAGCGGCGCGGGGAATGAATGGGCGAGGGCCACGCGTGTGCCTGGCGGGGGCGCCGCGGGGCCGCGCCGGGATGGGGCCCGGCCGCCCGGCGGGACGCGCAGGGATGGGCGCCGGGCGTCCGCCTGCCTGAGGTCGGGGCGCCCCGCCCGGGACTGCAGGGCGGTGTCCTGGGGTCCGGGGAGCATCTGGGGCTTGGCGGGGGAGCCGCGAGGAGCCAGGTCCCCGGGGAAAACGCAGGCCGAGCGGTCAGATTGTCTCCTGGGTTCACGGACAGAGCCAAGACCCGAGTCCGTCCGCAGCTGGTGCTTTGGGAGTTACCGCCAGGGTTTCGGGAAGACAGAGCTTCGCGGGGGTTTTAGAGCAAAAGGTGCCCTGAGCGCTCCGAGGGGCGGAGGATCCTGGTGGCCTCCCTGGTGGCCGCGGGCAGCAGAGGAGGCTGGTGCTCAGCGTGGAGCGGATGCCGGCCGTGCCGTCGCTGCGTCGGAGGCAGAGCAAGCCTGGACCGCAGGGCGGGGCACCGCGGGGAGAAAGGGCCTGAGGACGTCGAGCAGTGTGATTTTTGACCTTGGAGTGATCTTTAATTTGACCTATGACTTCTTGAGGTAGAGTCGGAATCTCGGAGCTAACCATGGCTCCTTGGCTGTCTCCCCTGTTGCCTTTGGTCCCAATCTCATTTTTCTCCCTTTTCGGTCAGTTGAGCCCCTGTAAGTGGACGTGTTTCAAGTCCTTTCTGCCATTCGTAGTAATTCATTCTCCACTTGCCGTAGGGTAGGGCCGTACTGTTTATTTGAATGTAGGACTCTTCTGTTTCAGATTTGGCACACTTCATATTTGGTACACTTCGTGTTCCCATATACCCATCAAACACCTTTTACCAATATAAAATGCGTAGCATTTATAAGTGTCTACTTCAGTGCAAACGGGCTCCATATCACAGCTTACCCCAAATGGACATTTTGAGAGAGAATGGCACCTGGGTGAGTAGAGAGACTAAACAGGAAAGAGAGAAATATGGGAAAAGAGCTTCAGGGCCTGGCTGGGGTCCACTTTAGTACTATCCTAGCCAGACTGCAAATATTTCTAGTGCCACAGATGAGGACATCATTTGGAAAGATGGATACATCCACCATCTGATGCCACTGGATACTGCTTTTCTCTGGTACTCCTTTTTTTGATTCCATGACCCCTAAGCAACTTTCTCAGCCATGGAAATGGTGCTTTTCTGGAGAGGATGTGCCTTAAGGACCACAAATAAGGACTGCACCGAGGATTCCAGTGCCACGTGTTTCTGATGTGTGTGTCAGTGATATTTTTCACTGTAAATGAATACATTAGCCGTCTGGTGTCTGCCTCAGGTTTCTGTGTTTTGGTTAGTTCAGGTCTCTTAGGACCTGACAGTCCTTGGGGACAAAGAGCAACAATAATAAAGCCACTTCCAGGTCTCCAGCAAGCACAGCTCTGCTACTTCCTGTTGTGTGTACATTGTCCCGACTTCTATACTTGGTAGTGTTAACAGTCTTGTAGTAGGACAAAAAATAATTGCGCATTTGGGCCAAATCACTTGCGAGTATGTCTTTGATTCTTACTCAGTAAAGGGTGGGGAACAAAATCAGAATTGGACATTTGAGTGTTGCTACTACTGCTAGTGTTGGCACACCGTGACACAGCTCTGGTGTCACAACTCCCTTTTAATACTGTACAGTAGTCCCTCGTTGTCCAGTTTTGTTTTCCAGTGTCAGTGACCCATGGTCAACCATGGTCTGAAAACATTAAATGGAAAATTCCAGAAATAATTCATAACTTTTAAATTGCATGTTGTTCAGAGTAGTGTGATGAAATCTTACATAATCCTTCTTTGTCCCACCTGGGATGTGATTCATCCCTTTGTCCAGTGTATCCCTGCTGTATACACTATTGGGACCTGCCCGTTAGTCACTGAGTAGCCCTCTCGGTTGTCAGACTGTAATGGTATTGCAGTGATTGTGTTCACATAACCCGTTTTTACTTAATAATGGCCCCAACACACAAGAGCAGTGATGCTGGCAATTCATATATGCCAAAGAGAAGCTGTAAAGTGCTTCCTTTACGTGAAAAGATATGTACGTATAGGAAAGATGTAATATTTATATAGGGTTTGTTATTATCCGAGATTTCAGACATCCACTACGGTCTTGGAACGTATACCCCCAGGATAAGGAGGGGCTACTGTAAATCGCTCTTCTGAATCCCTCTAACCTCACTTAGGAAAACATTGTCCTAAGGTACTTTTAAAGCAGAAAATAGCTCGATTGAATACATACTATATTAAGTATATACAGTGTACTAAGCTCTGAGCGAAGAGATTTATATACGCGTATACTTTTTAAATTAATCTCAGCAGCTTTCCAGAAGTAGGTGTTATCAGAAAGATGTCACAAGGTAACATAGCCAAGCATTTGAACCAAGATCCATCTTCCAAAGACCATGCTTTTAACAACTGTTATGCTGCCTGGTGGTTAAGAGCACTCTCTTATTATCTGTGTAATTTTAACTCTTCACCCCAGGTTGGAGGTTAGGTCTCAAACTGAACACGTATTATAATAAAATATTGAATTCATATGAATTAATTACCCATGAAAACTGACAAAAGTAGGTTAAGTGTCATATAATGGTAAAATCAAAAGATTATCCCTTTGTTTTCTTGGGACATTGTAATTGCCTGGAACTTCATAAAATGTTCTTACTGGTTTAATGAATATGTAATGCTATGGTGGAAAAAATAGAACTCAGACTGTCTTTCTTGGCCACTGCCTGCCTGGCAAAGTCAAACTTTATTGTCCTTTTAATATGTCTAAAGCAATATGTGTTCACTAGAGAAAAATCAGAAAATGTAAACAAAAAAAGGAATAAAACAAAAGCTCCCACAATCCTATTTATTCCAAAGTAACTATTTTTAATAGCCTGGTGTATATGCTTTCAAACTCTATCCTCTGTATATTTAATGTGTGAGTGTGTGTGTGTGTGTGTGTGTGTGTGTGTGTGTGAATTTCTAGTGGGATCACATAATGCACACAGTCCCGTAAGTGCTTTTTGCTTCTGATATTTCCCCCTTAGTTCTTCTGGCTGGTCAAATAAATAAAATGACAGACAGATTAATAGGAGAAAATGACCAAATTTAAATATGTGTACATATGGGGGCGCCATAAGCATATGGGACTGCAAAGACCTAATGAGAAAAGGGGGATAGTGGTTTGGGACTTCAAAGAGCAGGAAGGCAATTCATACGGAGACAGAAAAGCAAATATTTGCTGGTCCGTGTCCATCTTTAACAAGGAAACCCAGAGAAGACTGATCAAAGGGGCTTTGCTCGGTTCCCCTGTCTATTACAGTTAGTTCATAGTAAACTCTAGTTATCTATGATGACAGTTCACTTCCTAGAGCAGGTCCTCTGTGAGTTAGAGCAAGGGCAGAGGTTCTTTCTGAGTCTTTTTTTTCTTAAAAGTAACCAGTTTACAATAACCCATAACACAAAGAGGCATATTCTGGGGTGGCAAACTCTGCTCCCCTTCAACATACAGTCATAAGTCACTTAACAACTGGAATATGTCCCGAGACATGCATCGTTAGGCGTTTTTGTCTTGCAAAATTCATACAGTGTACTTACACAAACCTAGATGGTGTAGCCTACCAGTGTAATTGTATGTGATGTGCTATACTTTTACACGACTGGCACCAGGATTATTTATTACCAGGATTATTTATTACCAGCATCGGCACAAACACGTAATGTTGCAATACAACGTTATAATGGCCACAACATCCCTAGGCAATAGGAATTTTTCAGCTCCATTATAATCTTATGGGACCGTGTTCATATATGCAGTCTGTCCTTAACCAAAATGGTATGCAGCACGTGCCTATGCTGTATTGCAAACATCTGTACAGATGGTCCGTGACTTAAGATGGTCCGTGAAAGTTTTGACTTAAGATTTTTCAACTTTGCGATGGTACAAAAGCCAAATACTTAGTAAGAACTCTTACCACATTAGATTTGTAGTTTTTGAAATGTTTGTGCCCCTGAATTCTTCAGGATTGGCTGTCTGTGTCTTTGGGTCCCCAGTGCCTGTCACAATTCCTGGCCCATAATAGTGCGCAATAATTGTTGGAACTAGTATTTGTCATCACCAGCACTGAGTCTTTTAGAAGTTTGTTGTTCTTGATCTCCGATTAAGTTAATACCGTGTTTCCCAGAAAATAAGCCGTAGCATGATTTTTCAGGATGACATCCGCTGAACATAAGCCCTAATGCGTCTTTTGGAGCAAAAATTAATATAAGACCCAGTCTTATTTTCAGGGAAACACGGTATTATCAAAACATGCTGCTGAGCTTGTTTGTTTTTTAACATTCCTTCTTAAGAAGTACCATTCCCAAGTATGTTCAGGAACAATAAATGTAAATTGCCTTCTTAACGTTGAAATCTTTTTCCTTTTCACCATCTGGGCTGATGCTTTGGAATCTTGACTATTCCTTGTTTTAAACCAATGTAAGAATTTAAAAGAATATAAATAACACTAATCTTTACCATTCTCTGACCAGTCTTTGTTAAATGGAAGGAAATTGTTTTAAAATTACTTTTCAGATCTGGAAAGATAGATATGAATGTGGAAACTGTAGCTTTCTTTGGGGAAAGGAATAGATTATAGATGTTTTTAATTTTCTTCTTTTTTTATTTATATTATCTGTAATGACAAATACTGCGTTTGTAATAAGGAAAGGAAACTTTATCATTTTTCTAAAGTTGCAATCTACCTGTAAATGCACAACTAAAAGATAAAGGTTATGTTTATGAATTATGGGCGTTTTCATTTATCTAGTGGTATAAACAAGTTTTTCATGAATATTCTTACAAGTTTCTTAATACTTTTATTTTATAGATGTCCTATTTTAATCTTGTGAAGAGTTTAACATCTGCCTTTCCAAATATGTATAGTATATCACGGTAAGTCTGTAATCTGTATTGCAACTACTAAAATTATTAGCCAAATTTCCAGTAAATTTCTATTCTAAGTTGTGGTCGGCTAGTCAAAAAATTGAATATGTTGTTTAAATAATTGTTACAGTATTTGCACTGTGTGATCTCTGTCTTTGCAAAAAATGGAAATATAGTAAAATTTAAACTCAACACAGCACACATGGTTTAGTCTTTCTTTGATTTTGTGGGTTCTCAAGATCCTAGTTATAAAAATAATCAATTGATGTTTATTTTTATAATAGCAAACTATTGTTGTTTAGCAAGAACAGAATTCTTTGTGTTTTTCTAAATTATAATGACCATTATGGATTCGTGCATAATTTCCAGCAAGAATCTGGGCTTAAATTTTCCATCATCTGACTCTACTACGTGTATAAGTATATGTGTGTGTGTATAATTCTTACTTAAAAATGAAATGATCTCACTTAATAAAATAGCGCTCAGACTTACATTGTGTGCATTTGTGCTTGGCCCAGGCTCCATCACACAACGTCGGCCGTGGACTGTTGTAGTAAAACACAGAGTGGTGAGAAATACACCGATCCTTTTAAACTTGGTAGGAGAGACTTGAAAGGTCTGTATGAGGACATTAGAAAGGTAAGATAGTTGTAATGCTGCTGTGAAGTAATGTTGAACTCTTAGAATTATGAAAACAGTGCAGGTTTCAGACATGTACAGTGCCATCGCAAACTTGATTTCGTGAATGTCAAGTTTCAGGAGTGCTCGTATCTTGAGCAACTATGGGGCAACATGGAGGACTCAGTACATGTTACCATCCAGAAGGAGGCTGTTGCAGAATTGGGAAACTGAAAACATGGTACAGGTAGCCCCTCCCTGTCCTGTGAATTATCTAACATTTCCTCTCCAATTCCATCACCTGCTCCATGACTGTTGAAACACCGAAGCCTTCCGCGATTCTTGCTGCCATCTTGCTTATCTAATTCTGAATGTTAGTGTCAGACTGCACCAAATAGGACTTTATTCATTAAACGCTTTTTTCCCCAAAAAGTTTCAGTGGCTCCCAACCTCACACGAATTCTCAGATGCCACCAGAAATGTTCATATGCCCCTCGTCAGCTTCCTTCCCCTTTGGAGGTTCTCCACTTTTTCTTCCCAGCTCCCACCCAACTCTGCTATTTTCACAGCAAAACCACTTCCTGTTTAATAGGCCACACAGACACCATGAAGGAGGAACTCCGTCAAAGCCTGTTCTGTTGCCATGTATAAACTCATCTGCGCCATCTAAGTGCTTGCCTCCGTTCCTCCCACCTCGTGAAGGAAATGTCTCTTCCTTTCCAGAATAGTCCATTTATTTTAGTTAAGCCCCATCCCCTTCTCCTTCTCCCAGTGCCTTAGGAACTGCTCCCACAATGGCCTGCTCTCCTTTATGTGCTCTCTTCCTTCATGTCTCTTTCTATCCCTTTTAAGTCAAGGACCGTCCCTTGACCCAATGTCCCCCCTTTCCCTTCCCTTCCATCACAGTATGCTCTACCTCTGTCTTTATTTTGCCCCTCCACGTTCTCTCCACCATAGCACTATACCTTTCTTTCCAGCTTCTTCTCTAAAACTGCCTTTGCCCAGCTCCTTGATAGCTTCCTTCTATGAAATCCAATGGACACTTTTCGTTTTTTATCTTCCTTGACTTTTTTGAACGCTGGGCCATGTTGACCACTCCCACCCTGGTTTCTACACTTCCCTGGTTGTCCTCATTCTCAGGCCATCTTTCAGTGTGTTTCCTGTTCCTTTCTATGCCCTTCACACTACCCCCTTTAATTTTGCCATTCCCTGGGGTTCTGTCAGCCCCTCCTCTGTCTGAGTCCTCAGTTTACCCATTTCCATACTTAACGACTCCCAAATAATCTCTCAATGTTCCAGATTGAATTGTCACTCCTAAACCCAAACATCTACTTGCTCCCGGGAGAGTCCACGACTCTCTCAAATGTCACATAGCTGAATCTACTTTCTCCTAATTGTCTTTTCTCCTATTTTTCCCATTCATTGAAGGTAACATGCCAGAGGGAGCCTCCACTCATCCCTTTCTTTCCCCCTCCACATCTCCCTAGTCTGTCTCTCGCCTTCAGTCCTACAGTCCTAGGTCTGGCCACCCATAGTTCTGTTGCCACTGTCCTTGCTCTCGTCCTGCCTGTTTCATCCTGAGCCAGAGGGGCCTCCTCCGTGACCTCAGGGTGACTGCGGCACTGCACTTACCTCACGGACAGCACCCATCACACTATTGTGTTTTATTGCAGTTAATGTTTTATTCTCCCCATCTGAACTCGGAGCTCCTGGTGGGCAAGGGCTGTCTTTTGTATTTTTTGTAACCTCTGTGTTTATTACCATACTTAGCACTGAGTCAACTATTTATTTAGTTAATTAATGACTGGCCAGCTGTATGGTGTTCTCCTGAGCCTGGCTGGGGGTCCTCTAGGTCCATTCTGAGCTCCCACAGCTTCTGGGGGATCAACTCTGATTCATTCCAGTAAATCCTCCAGCGGCAGATGAAACAAACATACCTCCCTCACCTGAAGGCTCTTCCTCCCCTTCACAATCAAAGCCCTACTTATCCTTAATTCCAGGTCAAAGCTTATTGCCATTGTGAAATGTTGGGTTTTTCTGGCTCACACTGATGTCTCCCTTCTTTGAACTTTTAATGTGTTTAATGTACAGCACTGTTCAAGTTACCACTGTATTATTCACTGAGTATTTCTTTCTAAAAACAATTTTGTCTCCTCAACTCATTTGTAAGCCCCTCACCTCACAGTCAGGCCAACCACGTCTTACACTAAATTTAAGGACCTTTGACGTGTCTTTTGCTAAATAAAGACTGAGCCAGACTTCCACCGTGGCACTTCTCCCCAGCGGCCATCTTATCATCCTGTGCCTGATACACAGCCCAGTTTTGCCCCCTACCCAGGACACGTGCTTCATGGGCTCCGGACAGCCACTGACTCCCACACTTCCCGTCTTTGTCCTCTCCCCTCCGTCTTCCAAGCTGCTAACCAGCCCCTGCTCTTTTCTCTGTCCAGCTGTCACTGACCCAAGGTCCTTGGGCCACCTAATACTTTACTCCCCTTCGTGCTCTTAGAGTCACTGGGGGCAGGGTCAGTATGTGCTGTGGCACTTAACGCTGCTTGGAGTCAAGCCACGCATTGCTTGCAGCCCCTTTGCAAGGCAGCCAGGTTTGTGGCCACACCATATTGGAACATTTTCCAACTGAGTATTGAATTTCTCAATTAAAATGAATTCACTGAAATCACATCCAAGTTTTGTACAAGAAATCCTATTGACTTTCTATGCAATCATGATGCCATATTGACACAGAAACTTTATTTCAGGAACTACTCATCTCTGCAACGGAACTTAAGGAAATGTCGCAATACTACTTTGATGGAAAAGGAAAAGCCTTTCGACCAATTATTGTGGTGCTAATGGCTCGAGCGTGTAATACTCATTATAACAACTCCCGGTGAGACATTTACTTTCCCTCTTCTGTCGGTTTATATTCAGCAGCTCTTCCTTCCCTATGTTACCGTGTAGTTTCCTGTTTAAGGAGTAGCATGTATCTAAGAATTCACTTTATGATGAGTAGATTCTGACTTTTGAGTTGCTAAGGTCACTCTGGAGTCTGGTCTGGGCACCTTCCTTTCTGCCCTTTTTTATGTCCATGGAAGAACAACTTCAGCTACAAATAAGCATTTTAGAAAGGAGTTTCAAAGCTAAATCTCGTTTTCTCATTCAGAAGTAAAGACTTCCAGGTTGCATGCGTACATATAATCGTTATCCACACAGGCCATTTAGTGCAAAGGTTGACGATTATAAAGTGATACGCTGTGCCGTGATTCCGGACACCACACCCCCTGCGGTGCCATACTTCCTGTGACGTGCCAAAGGGAAGTCTTCTTAAGGCATTTTGACTATGGGTCCTCAACTTTTGTGTTTTGAATATATTTACAATTTTAAAATGTTAAAACTGCAACATTTACTATTAAAGAAAATCTTCAAAGGAAAGCAGATGTACCCATTACCTCCTGCAGCAGTCTTTGTCACCCCCTCTTCCCTTCCTCTCTTGTATTCAGTCATACGATATGTAAATAATTTTGTTTTCTGCTTTGTTTACTTACCATTGGTTGTTAAAGCCTTCACCATGGTACTGGAGTGTCTTCAAAGTTGTTATTTTTACATCATGGAGTCAATTGGTGGAAATCCCAGTAGACCATAATGGACTTACACATTTCCCTGGTGTTGAACATGTGTATTACATTCCCTTTTCTCAATAGCTAATACTTTCCGGACGCCAAACATTTGTCAGCATGAAATTTAAGGAACGTGGGAGAAGGAGCATGAGGTACTGCATCTCAGAGCGCCCGCCTCTGGTGCCCTGGCGCTGTGCCCCTCCCGATAGTCCAGCACATCACCCCAGGCCCTGGGGCCTCCCACTCACCCGGAGACTTGCGAAGCGCTCCCAGTCTAGTTTGAACAGGGGGTAACGTCGCTGGCAGTGACCTTTCCACCGTGATCAGTCTTACTTTCGCTTTACCTGGAAGGCAGAGCCGCAGAAATGCTCACTCTAAACCAAGCGAAGTCCATCTCATGTGGTCTAGAGCTGGGGTTCTCTGCGTTGGCACTGCTCACAGTTGGCACCAGCTCCTTTTCGTTGGGGGGTGGGGTTGTCCTGTGCGCTGTAGGGGCAAGTGGCAGCCCTGACCTCTACCCACTAGATGCCAGTAGTGCCCACACCCCCCAGATGGTGACAACCAAAAATGTGTCCAGACATTACCAAGTGTCCCCTGCAGAGCAAAATCATCCCCGGTTGAGAACCACTGGTCTAGGGAGAATATGTGTTTGCAGTTTTAATTTCTCAGCTTAATACATAATGCGGTTCGTTAGTCTCAGATAACACGCAAAGGAAGGTACTCTGCACTGCCCTAACTACGCTGTTATCCTCACAGGAGCGAGTTCTTCAGTTTGCTTAACTGACACTGTATAAACTGTTGGTTGCAGGACACATGGGAGATAGAACACAGGAAAGGCATTGCTAGTGCAAAAAGTAAGTTCAAGCCTGCCCTATCCAGGGACAGCCGCAGCATCATTCTCGCCGTAAGCGGAGCGTGTGGCCTGCGAAGGCACACTGCAGAGCTGAGCCCAGCTTGGAGCTGTGAGTTGTAATTGTGGCGTGCATTTAGGCACTACAGTATCCCAGCTCTGTTACCCTCCTCGCCCCAATCTCTTGAGAATAGGAATCCTTCCTAAGGTCCCTTTTTCGATCAGCCGCTTCATGGACTAAACATCTAGCTATTCGTTCCATGTTACTTTAAGCAAGAAGATGGCTTGCAGGGAGAGCTTCTGGAGAGCTGGGCCATCCGATTTCGCTTGCTGAGAAAGGCTGAGAACAGTATGGAGCAAAGATAGCTGAAGATTCAGGAGCAGGACCACGCACAGCCTCTGTTTCTGGCCAGTGCCACCAGCGGTCAGCAGAACCCATTCTAGTACTTCACCGGCTTGCTCATTCACGATGGCTGAATTGAGAGAGACCCACTGTATCGTTTGACAAAGTTGAACGGCCCCTATCACACACCATTTTCTTGCTTGTGAGATGTGTATTAAATAGGTCACCAGTAATTCTGGAGGGGATTAGAGAAGACAGAATAGAACAGATACCTTAGGAAATAGAGAGAGGAAAAAACGACTTTTATGGATTTTCTTTTTCCTTTACTCAGCTTTTCAGTCATCCACTAAATGTTTCCTGGCACTTCTTAACTTAAGGCCCATGGGAGTTATGGGGTCTGTGAGTCCTTTAGAGTTGTATGCAAAATTCTCCTTGTATTTGCATTTTTCTGGGGAAGAGTATCCATAGCTTACAATGTATTTTTGAAGGGCAATATGATCCCCAAAAGCTTAAGCCCCAATCTTTATTTTTCCTTTCTGTATCCTGATAGCCACAGTCCCTGGGTGGGTGAGGTAGGAATGCGCACAACAGGTGACTCAGCCTTGAAAGGTCCAGAAAACAGCGTTGTGGTGGGTTCTGGGTTCTGCCCAGGCCTGTTTCCTCCTCTCGCCCCAACAGGAGTGTCCCCAAGGGCACTCCTGAGGAGACATCCTGAACTTTCAGCTTCAGTCTGCCTCCCAGAGAACCTCACCCACAGCAGAGTTCAGCAAAACCCAAACTAGCCTCCACTAAGTATGTTAGGACTGACTCGATCAAACAATCCAGAACAAAATTGAGCCTTATAGGATATAGGTTTCTGTAAAATTGCTCTACGCGTTGAGTACAACACAGCTGGAGAGTCTAATCTTTTCTCAAGCCGACGCTGTCCTGCTCAGCAACCTCACTGAAGGAAGGGACTCTTACGGACCTTGGCACTGTCCGTTCCCTCCCATGTGGCAATCTTCCAGCCCTGATTACTGCCAGTGATTGGGATAACACGGTCACTGCCGTGGTACTGAGCACACAGCTGTTGGTCTTGATTGTGCAAATAGTCAAGAGGTACTGAATCCCACTCGTCCACTTGACAAAGCCAGGCGTGCAATTAGATAGTGCAGAGTATATCGTGCAGTTTTCACATTAGATAATAGGTCAAGAATTCAAGTGTGACAAAAACCTTATCCTCAGAGGAGGTAACGTTTATGAGTCTCGTAAAGACAAAGGAAATTACACAAGCCTGCCCTGGGAAGACTGAAACAAAACAGTCGTTGCAACTCCAGCCACTGACGATTCTAGAACCATTGGTTTCCATGTGTTCCAAATAATTGAGCTAGCTACTGCTGTCGCTTTTTACAGGATAGGCAGGAAGGTTGGTGCCAAAAGAAAGGTTTTTGTCTTACTAGGAGATGGCACTTTTGTTGTGTCCATGCTTACTAAAATGGATCTTGAGGTAAATAAAGTCTATGAGAAGGCGTACCTGCGGAGATGGGGGAGATTTTGATTACCACGTGGTCTTCCATTTCATTGGTGAGGTCAAACCCAAGCATAAGGAGAATCTCAGTGAGAGCAGGAGGGCCACAGGACATTTGAATGTGCAGTGTGCACCCTCTTCCAGCACCCACCAGGCCAGGGTGAAGCTGATTCCATCACCAAAGGAATCGACTCCTACACTTAGAATTAGCCATGCCCTGTTGGAAAAAACCGAGTGCTGCATTGGTCTGTAGCACTGTGGACTCTGTGGGGAAAGCCGCGTGCAGAGCAGGCCTGTATAAGCCATAGATCCAAGATAGCACTGTGGTGGGTTGTTCCCTGTGTATGCAAAGACCCCACACTTAGACGGTGCTTCTTCAGTGGCCAGAAAATAAACAACAGCGTGAAACCTGCATCATTTATGATGTGGCTTTGCAGGCATCCATTTATCTGGAAATAAATCTGAAAATGTACAGAAACTGCTGCTCTTAGATGGCAGTTCTTTTCTCTCGATACTAAAACTGCTAATAAATCCATGATTATTGGGATCAAGCTTCAAGCTATTCCCACCAGAGAGACAGACTTCCCTCTGAGCCTGATGTGCTCGTTTGGGTTTATCCAGTGACCAACGGTAATGACCTGCTAAGTCAGTCTGAGCTCACGGGCACCCCTCCTGCATTCTTCCGTTCCTCAAATGGAAGGTACCTTGACGTCATGCCACTACATGCCCAATGTGCCAGGAAGGAATACGGGAAAAGGGAACACGATGGCAGTGACCAGAGACCAAGGCCAGGAAACCGAAATAGAAGGCCGAAGAAGAGAGGCAGAGAGGGAGGGATTTTCAGGAACTCCTTCCGCTCCACGCATTCAACCTGAATGCCAGTGTGGAAGCTGACACTCTTTAAAGGTGGTGCCCAGAATGGATCTTGAAATGGGGAGGTTATCCTGGATTATCTGATGGACCTTAAGTGCCATCGCATGTATTTCTATGAGAGGGGAGGCAGAGGGAGACTGGAGCAGGGAGGTGGGATGATGGCAGTCGGAATGATGTGGCCACAAGCCAAAGCCTGCCGACAGCCACCAGAAGCTGCAAGGGGTGAAGAAAGCCTTTTGCCCTAGAGCCTCCAGAGGGAGCATGGCCTAGCTGACACCTCGATTTCAGCCGAGAGACTTTTCAGACTTCTGGCCTCTCTGTGAGAGAATGTCTTAAACCACCAAGTTTGTGGTCATTTGTCCCAGCAGCCGCAGGAAGCTAATGCAAACCCCAGCATTACATCATATTACCTCAGTGCCAGGAGTGGGCCTGGAGGGGCTTGTCCATCCTCCAGAGATGCCTCTTCTGGGCCCCCCAGGCCTGACAGAGCAGACCAGAGGGTAAATCAGAGCACATTCCACAATCTCAATAGTTGAAGAACCCAAACTTGTAGCAAGTCAAGTCAGTGGCAGATAAAGACAATCGATTTGAGTCTGTAAGGTTATGTTGTTGCGCATACTGAAACTTGAATATGTGTACTTTTAGCAGGGAAGAACTAGAAAATGCAATCTACATCCTGAGAATTTTCTAGAGAGAGGTAGGGAGAGCGAACTTTGCAATTTCAGCAGTGAGTTTGTTTCGTACCAAACTGTTGAAGTTCTATTCACGCCTTTTAAAACTCACAGTGTTGCAAAGGATAAGAGGAAAGTGTCACCTCCCATGATTGTGTTTTTCAGAGCAAGTGAGACTTCCTGCTCTTGGGCTGTGAAGAGACTCGGGAGAGTCATTAGTACCAGGCCCCAAGTTTCAGGTCATCTTTAGGACAGGACAGACTCTCATTCCGTTAGCCCAGAGTTTATAGGCATCACAGCAGTGGGTCAATAAAAGCTGAGCCTGTTCCAAACCCTTCTTAGGAAAAGCTTCCATTCTGGCTTACAGTAAATCAAAATGAATGCCCCCACTAAACAGAGCAGTGTTCCCTAAATTTTGTGTGTCAGGATCACCTGGCATGCTTTTTTAAAATGGAGAGTCCTGAGCCCCACTATTAGAGATTCTGACTCAGTGTGTCTGAGGCCCCCGTCTGCCTTTTCAAGAGTATTGATCCCTATGTGGTGGAGCAGGGGAGACATTTAAGAAACACTAAGCCTCTCAGAGTTCTAACAAGCAAAGTGAAACACTTATTTTTAGAGTTGTCAGAAGAGACCAACAGAAGAACATTTCGAAATAGAAATAGAGGAGTCGTTCTATTGTTTCATCTGTTTTTGTCTATGCTTGAAACTATTCATTATACATTTTTTTGTTTTTAAATCTGAAGAAGAAGAAACACATGTCCTGAGGGCTTGCAGATTGATAGAGTTCTCTTGCAGGTGTGAGACACATAGGACATGGCCAACCTTCAAGGCTTAGGGCCTCCTTTCTTCGTGCTGTCTCGCCCGTCTGGCTTTTCTTAGCACCTCTCTGAGAAGCTGGGAAAGTGTGGCGGATCTTTCACAGCAGGAAGCAGAAATGGTGCCCAGCTTGTTGAAGGCATGACTCAGATGGGCACTTTGGAGAGTTCATTTTCAAGACGGTGTGAGTTTTTTTTATAATCTGCAAATTATAGTGATCTGTCCCACCATTTTGCTGTGTGACGGATAAGCAGTGGCGGTATTTTGCAGATATAAGCTGACACACATTGAAACCTAAAATTGTATAGGAAAAAGTACACTAGATAAAATAATAAAGCATCTAAAATGGGATGCTTATTCTATGTAGGGGCTGTGTCACAATGCCAAATAATATTCTGAGCAAGAATCGTGATTTCATCCGTCGAGAATTTAACCATGCAAAATGGCATTTTCATATACGTATGGTCTACAAAATTAAAAAATATTTTAAGAAATCTTTGTTATTTTACTATCTTCAAATTATAAAAAACTCTACTGTCTCAGTGAGCACTGCCATTTTATTGCAAGTTCCCAGTGGGAACCCTTGTCTGCTGACACAGTTTGTGATAATGGAAGTGATACCCAAGTTTTGAATGCATGAGAAAGGCTGAGGCCTTAACAGTTGTTGTAAGGTAAATTCTACCACTAACCAGTAGGAAGTGTATATTTTATTAGACGGAAATCCAGCTGAGAAAATATTCTAAAAAATAGCCTCATATTACAAAACAACTTTGAAAGTCTACATCTCTGCCTCTGTATTCACATCAAATAAGATAGGGCCCAATAAATTTACCTGAAAAATATTTAAGGTCCAGCATCTGTATGTGTCTCACTGAGGGACTCAGAGAAACTCTTAGAAGCCATCTGGACCTCCATTTTCTCATTTACAAAAGTGGTTTCATAGGATGACTTGTTCCTACCCTCCGTTGCTTTACTTTTTTCTACTTGGAAGAATGTGTTGTGATCTGGATGTATTTAGAACTGTTAGGATGGTGACATATTAATAAACAATGAGCAGCACTTTACAATTGATTTCTGGGCTAAAAGTATTTGGAAGGGTCTGGTTTAGCTCTAAAGTAAAAGGAGCGGGCAAGGCATCGTATTATAAAATTATATTTAGAGCAAGATTGGAAGATACGCTCATGCTGATTTAGTGTTTGTAGCTAAATCCCACCATCTCTAATGTAGCTACACTTCATGTTCCATTGTTTTCTGCCAGGTCTGAGGAATCAGAAGGAACACTATCTTTTACAAATGTTCAGAGTTTTTCAAGAAAATGTCATATTTTAGTGTCCCTCTCACTTTTCTCCACTCAAGAGATAACTTGATGATGTTTGAAAAGTAAACTATTGGAGTAAATGAAACATTTGGTTAACATGTGTTTAAATCAGGCATATGTTTAAGTTCAAAAAATTTACTTGACTATTTCTCCAGTTTGATTTTCTTGAAATTCAGTTTTTAAAAATTTTCATACATAATGGAGATGATCAAAATTGTGATTAAAAAGAAACTGGGGGCATTCCCTTTTAATCGTAAGACTCATTTCTATGTATCTTCTTGAGAGTGTTTATCCTGTAGTTTGTTAAATCTAGGAAATAAAAGTATAAATTTCTAATGTAAAGGTCATGAATTGGAAGAAAGTTTTTACAAAAATTCTGCCTTGGTTATTGAGGTCTTCTTTACTAAACATTTAAGACAGTATGAAACATAGTGATCATTGGGTCTCTTTACACGTTTTTTAGAATGCTTCTCACCTATCTTCCTCATCCACCTTGAAATTTTATTGTAACCTAATTATAAACTTGATCAACTGACCAAGACCACTAATATAAGACACAAAGATGATTCTTCAGCCTGATTACCAGACTTCTGCGATATGTATCATCTTTTTTGTTCATCATACAACTTCTACTTCTTATCCATAGAACATTGTCTTGGCATAAAACAGTATCTTATGCATTTTTTAAATGTTCTCCAAGTGGCTTTGTAGGGAAGCCAAAGTGTTTGTACGGTTTCTCTTAGAGAAATAAAATTCTTTGTCCTAGATCTGATGTCCAGTTTTCACAACATGATTGCTGAGAAGGTTCTAGGCGGCGTCTCTGTTAAAAAGCATTGCTTTCTGTTAACTAGAGATGTGCAAGCCAGCCAGCGTGCCATAGCCTTAATTGCAGAAATGATCCACACTGCTAGTCTGGTTCACGACGACGTTATCGATGATGCAAGTTCTCGGAGAGGAAAACACACAGTTAATAAGATCTGGGGTGAAAAGAAGGTATGGGTTTTTTTTGTGTTTTTTAATCTTGCCTATCAACTCACTTGCACTTTGCATTGCATTTATTTTTCAGATTTGTCTCATTTAAAAAATTATGCTTCCTGGGGCGGCCCGTTAGCTCAGTTGGTTAGAGCGTGATGCTGGTAACACCAGGGTTGCGGGTTCGATCCCGGCATCTAGATCCTCCACAGCTAGATAGAAACAACTAGTACTTGACTTGGAGCTGATGGGTCCTGGAAAAACACACTTAAAGTAAATTTTTTTAAAAAGTTTTAAAAAAATTATGCTTCCTCCTATGTGATCTTCCAACTTTCTAAATAGTATTCATGTCTTATCTGTACACAGAAACTGGATGATAGATAATACTGTAGAAAAATAAACTTAGTATTTCCGGTTAGTCAGTTTTCTATAGAATTCCTTTTGATTATAAGGAATGGGGTCTCGGTAGTTATTTCAAAAAGCACATTTCATGAGGAATCATACATTGTACAGATTCATTTTATTCGTTAACCATTTATTGACTGCCATGTGTAAGAATATCATAAAACTTAAAAAAACAAAAAAGTAAATAAAACTTTAAAAATAAAAACTAACTATATCAAAGGGAAACTTTTACAATGAAAATTTTACCTTTTGAAATAGAAGCATTATGAATGGTATTGTTTCATATATGTATATTTTAAAGCACATTTCCATATTATTTTATTAGCGTTTCTTGAAGAGGGTGTGTGAAATTTGTTTAAGAAATTTGTTTAAGAATATTTAAATCATGAGTTGAAGAATGGGAATGCAGTTGAACAAATAAAAGTGAAAGTGTCTGGGCCTTCGTGGAGCTGGCCCCTCCCAGCACGCACGCCCCTCCATTGGCCGTCCTGCCCCAAACCAAACATTAATAGAAACAAGCTTTCCCTCTCCTCACCAGTCCCCTCCCTCACATATTGATGGCACCTGGTCCCTGCTGTTTTCTAATTGCCCTAATTAAAAGAGAAATATATGTTCTTTGTTACCTTCACATGCTGGTTTTGCTTTAGTGTCCTTGACTTTGTTGTGTAATCGAGCCCTGCAATTTCATTTGTAAGCCTTTTATTTCAAATTTTTGATTAAAAGATTTTGTGTCCTATTGACAGAGTTCTATACATCAGAACGTTGGTACAAAGAGGGTGGAGTTTTGTTTTGGAGAAGTTGTGGGTAACTTTGTGATGTGTCCCTGCAGTCAGCTGTCCGTGTTGAGGGCCTGACCTCAGCCTTATTTGAGCACTTGGTCAGGGAGGAGGATGAAGAGAACAAATTAAGGTCTTCTTGACCAAGTCCCCTGTGCGACTGCCCCCCTGGTCGCCTCTTTCTGAGAGTGGGTGAAAGAAGGTGTTTACCACTGTCACCTGCCGTTTTGAGCTGTGAGAGTGCTCTGCCTGCACAAGGCCACCTACCAGTCTCCTCCCCTTTTCTGTCTCAACCAAAACAACTATGTTCCTGACACCGAAAAATCATTCAGCGTGTAGCCCCCCACGAGCCCCCGTGACCCTGCCTGGGTTCCCAGCCCTGCCTTTCTTGAACCCCTCACCCCAGCCAGCCCTAATCGGGTTCCATGTGCTGGAAGCGTCTGGCCTCCAGGATCCCCACGACCAGGAAAAGAAGGCGGTAAAAGCCGAGAGATCCAAGCGTTCAGCTGCTAGTGATGTAGCCAGATGGATGAATATGTGCATGTACATATATATCATAATTGCAAAATGGCTTTATAAATGTAAATGTATATTTATATTGAGATATGTCATATACATGATGATTAATTCGTAAACATAGTGAACACTAAGTTTGGATACTGGAAAACCAATAGTCACAATAAAAACTTAAAATGTGGTTACGTTGAAAATTCTATGAATTAAAATTTATAACTAGCATAACTATTTTATAGCATAATACTTCAATATACAAGTTAGTGTATTTGATCACAGCATATAACTCAATTATGTATAATTTATAATTAGTTGCAAATACCGTACAGACATCCACTCACAATCTAAAGAAGATTGGAAAAATATTGATTATCTAGTGGGAAAGATATTTTGTCTAGGAATGAGGGACAGTGTAGGACAGGGTTAGTGCAGAAAGCATTGAACTTGGGGCCCAGATTCCTTGGTTTCATTGAGTAAAGTGTCTGCCCTGCACGGGGGTGGACGGTAGTACTAGATGAGGTGATTCCCCGTCTGAACCCTGAAGGAGTTCAGTAAATAGGAAATCCTGATTGAGGAAAAGTGCAGACAGCAGTGTGTGAGGAGGGGTGCTGTGCTCCCACAAAAAGAGGTATCTGACCAGACTGAGGGATCTGAGTGGACTTTCTGGAGACGCCATCTGAACGAATTTTGTAAATGAGCGCTAGATGAAGAAAGAGCAGGCCTTTTTGGGCAGAAGAAGCACAAGAAGAAAGGCACAAGAAGATAGTTTGAGGGAAAAGCACATGGCCCAGCGTAACTAAACTGAAGGCAGCTGCTTCTTGGCGCGGCAAGGGGTGAACTAGAGGGTAAGAGAATTTCCATCTCCAGACATCATTTCTTCAGTTCTGAGGTGGAGAGATAGACTAGGTAATCTTTCAGAACCAAACCTGTCCAAACGGTGTTCCAAATCTGTGACTGATTATTACATAATCCTACTGATGAAGAAAAAGGGTAAAAACAATCCAAGATGACCCCTCCCTCCCATTTTGTTTGTATCTTCTGAGAAGTAACTTCATTTGTGGCACAGTTACTCTGACACTTTTCTCTGAAAGGTTTTTTCTTCTTCTTTTCTAGGCTGTTCTTGCTGGAGATTTAATTCTTTCTGCAGCATCTATAGCTCTGGCACGAATTGGAAATACAACTGTTATATCTATTTTAACCCAAGTTATTGAAGATCTGGTGCGTGGTAGGTTAATTCTGACTTTTCTTCTTTTTTATTCCATCTTAGTATTTAGCCAGGCAATAAGACCATGTCTCAAATGACCCCTTTCCTTCTCTATAGGTGAATTTCTTCAGCTAGGGTCAAAGGAGAATGAGAATGAAAGATTTGCGCACTACCTTGAAAAGACCTTCAAGAAGACTGCAAGTCTGATAGCCAACAGTTGTAAAGCAGTATGTACGTTCTGTCTTTTTTCAAGTTAAAAAAATAAATAAAAGCCTCATAGCTCTTTCCAGGGAGCTAATTCTCCTAGAAAAACATTTCACTGCAGAACCTTAAAAATAGTAACCAAAATCCCAAGAGGTCACTGAGAAAAGAATGAATCCCAAACAGCAGAGAATTTCTGCTTTGCTTTTCATTTTTGCTGTCTTCTTTTGCTTATGCAGTCATTTGCTTTTCATCTTTCCTCCCAAGTCGAATCAAAATAAGCTTTAGTCACCCAATCTACTTTCCAAGCTATGCAACCTTTTCAACAACTTATCACAAATCACTTCTCTCATGATTGTCTTCCACACACTATTTCTGACATTTCACCTTTAAAAAGGTAATTAGTGCTGTGCTTGTAAATACAATATTTACCCAGGAGAAAATATCCAATTACAGTATCAGATTGTACTAGTGCTCTTCATCCTTTTTTATGAATAGTAGATGCTGCCAGTATTTTTGAATGAAATATAAACGGGCCATATTTCTTCAGGCTATAAATTGAGTGTGAACCTTAACTTATTCTTTCCCTTGCTTTCCCTCTACTCTCCATATAGTTGTCAAAAAAAAAAAAAAAATCAGCATTATCCTTAATCTGTAGACTAAAATGTGTGGTTTTCAGTGCCACCCGTAAATGAGAGACTGTTCTCACTAGAGAACATTTCATCTGACGGTGTGTCAGCCTAACAGAGCAACCGAGATGGATCCTGGGCGAGTAACGGTCCCCTGTAATTAAAGCGACAAGAAAGGAAGGCCTGTAAGGAGCAAACTCCCATGGCTGTCATGATACATACACTCTTAACATAATTACAGTTAGAGAGAGCTTTTTCTCAGGCCCCTCAGGTGAAAAAAATCCCTTGCCAACAGTCTATTTTGTAAAGTGTCAAGAAATGTATACTTGTGAGCCAGAAAAGAATGAGGACATTTTCTTCCTAAAAAAGACCTAATTGAAACCTGACGGAATGTGAATTATGTAGAATATGCTGGCCATGATTTCAGCCACTTTTGTCTTTATTGAAAGGGTTATTATTATTTTTTTTTAATTTCCAAGAAATGACAAGTGTTTTTTTTTTAAAAAAGACGGATGAAAAGATGATAGCCACTGGAGTGCCAACTAAAAGAATGACCTATTTAAAATGGGCACCGTAAGGCTTTTTCACTGACGGCCAAAATTTCCAATAAGATGGAAGACCCATCCTCGTGAGGCCCTCATGCAGCGAGGCTCGCTGATGATTTCACCAGCGTCAGGCTGCAGTTATAAGCACTAGAGGTAGAGGAAACACAAAGCCCTTGTCCACACCTAAGCGGACATCCCACAGCCACAGCCCTGGGGCCCGAACGGGAACTGAGGGACTCAGTGATCACGTTCTGTGAAAGGGGCCGAGGAGAGGGACTCAGGTTCCCAAGGAGAGTCTTCATTGTGGTCACTGTCCTCTGCTTAGGAAGCCAAAGACGTAGCAGCACATGTATCCGTTTATAAAGAGCCCTTCGTTCTTCGCAGATTAACAAGTAAAACAGTGGATGTGAATACTAACGTGGCCCGACCTTATTCAAAATGAAGTGGTCTGCTCTGTCCACTAGGAGGCGTGCTGGCATCACCCCAGAACTACCCACTTGCGTGGGACTTACTCCTAACCTCCCTCGCTGTCAGAATAATAAAGCAAAATCATAGTGCTCTGAATACAAGTTTCTATATTTAAGTGCCTATGGGTAGAAATATTCTAGAGATGTTATATATTCAAAATCGCTATTTTTATGTAGTCCTGCATGCAAGGCAAATTAGATGCCAAAACGGGGGTTAAGGAAAATTTAAACATCACAGTTGTTACAGAAGAACTAATGGAACTCCACAATGTTAGGGCATTTAATGGAAATTTAGCAGCTTATAATTCATTCTACGAAGGACACAATTTCTTAACTCATTGCATTTTAGTGGAAATAGTATTAAAATCTAAGAAAGACCTGTGTAGGATTGTTTTGTGACACTGATTATATTAAAATAGAAGTAACCTTAAAAGATGATTGGCTGCGTGTGTGTGTGTGTACATAGTCATACAGAGTACATACACTCTGTAGTTTACCAGTGAAGGGCATGACTTGGTCTCCAGAAAATTTGATGGGAATGAGACTTGAGAGGTCCAGTGTTTTCAGTCTGAAAGTCTGAAAGTGGCTGAGCTGGGATTTGAACCCAGAACTCATATGGTAATCCTGCATTCGTTTTTTTTCTTTTTTTCTGAATTTATATTCTCTCCAGTGCTGTGTGTGGCCTGGAATCAATGGGCTATCTTCCTATTGTTTTCTCAAAGATACAGAGTGCCACCACCGAATTTTGTTTTATGCGTCATATTTGCAGAACGCTATTTTTCAGTTGTGATATTCTTATCTAATCTACAGATAGACTTTATTCGAATTGTGCCAGTTGTCCTAATACTGTTGTAACAAAGGGAAACAATTTTTTTCTGGTGCAAGATCCAATCCATGATCTCATGTTGGATTTAGTTGTCATGACTCTTTAGTCTCTTTGATTCTGGAACGGTTCCTTTATCCTATTACTGACGATGTTCTCTTTGGTCACTTGATCAGGGTGTTGTCTGCCAGGTTTCTTCACTTTCAAGATACTATTGTTTTCTATTTGGGAGAGGCATTTGGAGACTATGTGAATATTCTGTTTCTTATCAAACTGTCACTCTCTGGTTTTAGCATCTTTATGATTCTTTCCTGAGGCAGTTATTACTATGCTGGTTGCCAAACGGCAGTTCAATTCCATCATTCCTTCTACATCATGCTTCTACAGTAGATTTGGTATTCTATTTTAAGGAAGACCTTGCCTATATGTACTCTTGGATTCTTATTTTATTCTATGGATTATCGCCCTTTATTATTTAATGCTCAGTTGTCCCATATTTGACCAAGGGAAAGGCCCTTGAAGCTGGCTCTTGTGTGCTGTTAACATATCCCTGTCATTCTTTCAGCACTTCCTTCTTTTCTAGCAGACTCATCCTGTCCTTTCCAGCACTGGGACCCGTCATTTCTCCAAGGAGCCCTGGCTCCTTTTGGTGGAAAATAATATTTAGAAACCAAGATCTAGGTGCTACTGTCATTGTTTCTAGGCCTCCCATTGGCCAGAGCTAGGAAATACATGTCTGTATAATACATGTAGGTGGATATGTGGATATCTTTTTTTTGTATCCATCTATATCTACTCAAAACCATGAGGTATCATGCTGATTGCTCCAAATCCATTGAGGATTCATGATTTAGTCCAGCATTCTGTCTTTACGTTTTTTTAACTCCCTTCCCCAACAGTGCGAAACCTGGCCCCCATTCTCTACAACATGCTTATTTGTTCAACCCAAGACTACACTACAGGAGCTTAAAAACTGATAACTCCCATTTCTGTGAAAAACAAGCCTCGTAGCTAAGAGTTCAGTATTTATTTACAGTTTCTTTTGTCTTTAGTCCGAAGATAATATAGTCAAAATTCTGTGTTCAAAAGTTACCTTTCTCCCCCCAATTCAGTGTGGTTATGTTATTGGAAATATAGTTAGGTGAAATACAGTTTTTATTCCATTTTAGGGGTTTCCTCCCATTCTTACTGATTTTGGTTTTTGGTTTTGAGGTTGTTTTGAGTGTGAAACATTCGTGTAGCTCCCAAAAGTCAGCTGTACCAAAAGCTGAAGTGCCTTCTCACCCCCTTTCTCGTTCCCACTCCCCATCCTTCCCACCCACCCTATAGGTCACCATGCTCATTAGTTTATGGTTCCCCCCTTCCTGTTTCTTTTGACACAAACGAGTAGACGTACACGTATGTTACAACCCCTTCTTTCTTACAACAAAAAGTAGTATGCTGCACTGCTTTTTGTCTGTCTTGCTTTTGTACCTTGCTTTCTTCAGTCAACACTATGGAAATCATTCCATGTTGGTTTATAGACTCTTCCTCATTTTTTAATCATCTACTGTGTTTCCCCGAAAATAAGCCCCAGTTAAGATCTCAGCCAGACGGACACATTTAGGACATTATGACGATGTTCCAGATGATGACATGACTGTATTTGAATAACTGTAGATTGTTGTACATGAAAAAATAGACATCCCCTGAAAATAAGCCCTAATGGAGCAAAAATTAATATAAGACCCGATCTTGTTTTCAGGGAAACACCTACTGTGGTTTACTCACCTACTCCTATATATAGGCATTTAGGTTCCCGGTAGTTCACAGTTACAAAGAATACAGCAGTGACTAACCTTGTGTAAATGTATTTTTGTATTGTTAGAGGGGTACCTTCAGGGTATATTTCAAGGTAATTATAGATGTGGTTTTGTTGCCTCCACAAGAGCTGCGCTGCTATGCGTTTCCACCGTTGGCATCAGCAGTTTGTGAGAGTGTCTTCCTCTTTCCCCCCAGCCTCACCAACTAAATGTGTGATACTTTCAAAAGTTTGCCAATCTGATAGGTAAGAAATGATATTACCATAGAGTTTTAATTTGCATCTCACCTCTCTGGGTGAAGTTGACCATCTTTTCAGTAGCTTAAGGGCCATTTTTATATCTTTACTTTTTTGTGAGTTGTCTGTTCATCAACCACAAAAGACATATTTATGTGATGTTGTCAGGTTTAAGGAAGATAATGCGAAGTCTCATCATACATACTCCATTTTAATTTATTGAGTTTAGAAACAGAATGGATTTTTAAGATCTTTTACTCTGCAGGAACAAAGTGCATTTCTGTGCTGCTTTGGGTTGAAGAAACAGCATTAACCCATCTGCAAGATTGCTTTCTGGGTTATATCTGCCGAGAAAAGGGAAATCATTG
Source organism: Rhinolophus hipposideros (assembly GCF_964194185.1). Lineage (NCBI taxonomy): Eukaryota > Metazoa > Chordata > Mammalia > Chiroptera > Rhinolophidae > Rhinolophus > Rhinolophus hipposideros. The sequence continues at coordinate 11,150,485 of NC_138047.1, read as the reverse complement.
TGTTCTGAGCTCAGTATACCCCAGCCTGCCCAAATCTTGCCACTCGGTCATTCTTTTAGCCAAGTTGATGGATATGATGGATATACTGACTTCTTTCAAAGTTTCTAAATTGTCTCCCATGTGGTCTCTTAGAATCTTTAGTGTAGTTGAAAAGCGGATCCCCTCCCTACAGCCCGTGGACTAGTGTCTGCTATGGTGAGGTCTTCGCCGTTGAAAGCAGTTATGAGTGTATTCACTCAAGTGAGTGGCCACCTAACCTTCCAGGATGTGTGCATTTTTATTGAGGAGGATGTGTGGCCAAACACTGCACAGTCACAGATTTCATTAAGTCGTCACCAACATTCTCAGGGCTGAGCACGTTACGTGGTCTGGCATTACATAGCAGAGGGGCATGGACACGCCCCAGGTCCTGGTTCTGCACCCATTTGGGAAAGTGGGGGAGAAGGACTCTTAACAGGACCAGCAAACATGCTGAGTTATTACAATGCCAGGCACTGGGCTGCGGGGGTAAAAGTAGCGCCACTTGTACTCCTCACAGCGAGCGACACTGAGGTAAGAGCTTTTGACCACACGGTTTACAGACGAGGAAAGTGAAGCCCAGAAAGATGAAGGAACACGCCAAGGACACCCCGCAGGCTGACCAGAGCCCACACTCCTGTACTGTGCTGAGGCCTGAGCAGAGGGAGGGACTGAAGTCAGGGGACAGGGTTCTTTATCATCAGGGACCCCCCCACAGGAAGGAGGCAAGAGTACCAGCTGGCTTTCTCATGGAGGGTCAATTTAGACCCCTCCTCTCCTGTGGAGTACATGCCTCTCCCCTCCCTGTTTTGTTTTTTATCGTCTTTGTTTCCTGAAAATGTGGCCGGCTGCTTAGCATGCTTAGCAGAGCAGCAGGAAATGCACTCAAGGGGCCAGTGCCAGCTAGTTTTCTTTTTGGCGTTTTAAAAAAGACTTAGCTAAAAGTCCTATTTTCTCCCCCACTGAAAAGGAAAAATGTTTTTATACAGTTACATTACAACTTGTGAAAGAAATAGGGAAACAATGAAAGAATAATATCTATGTCTGAAGCATGAGGCTTGAGGCTATTACACACATATCAAGAAATAACTGCATTTCAGAAATAATTGAAATCACTAAAACTTATTAAAAGGAAGGAAGGACTACAAATGGGGAAATAACATGGCAACATCTTGTGTATGATTAGGTATCACTAAAATAAGGACGAACTCATAGAAAAATAACAAAGCCCGCAACTGGGACAGTTGCTGAGTGCTGGAAGCCAGTACTGCACAAATTGGAGTGTTTCTTCTGCATGTCAAAAAGGTTGACCAGCATAGCTGATCTAGTGTAACTTGGTTTTCCCAAAGCAGTGGAAAAGCGGTCTGATCCTTTAAAGGGAAAAAAAGGGATAGTTTTCTTAGAACTTCAGAAAACAATCTGAAACTGAAGTCCTTTCAATAAAAACAAAAACACAGGTACATTGACCCTTGAATAACATGGGTTTGAACTGCACGGGTCCACTTATACATGGATTTTTGTCCAATAAATACTGTAAACTTATTTCCTCTTATGATCTTAATATTTTTCTTTAGCTTATTGTACTAATATAGTACAAAATACACATATTTTTAAGACCGGGTCTTATATTTTTGCTCCAAAAGATGCATTAGAGCTCATTGTCTGGCTAGGTCTTATTTTGGAGAAACGGTAACATACAAAACGTGTTAATGGGCAGTTTTTGTTGTTGGTAAGACTTCTGGTCAACAGGTTTTGGGGGGGCTCAAAAATTATTCATGGATTTTTGACTGCACGGGGTCAGCACTCGTCACCCCCGCATTATTTATGGGTCAGCTGTATGTAGTGGTACATGTTTGGTGTCCTGATAGCAATATCTCCTGATTATACATAACCTCACTGCCTCTTAAGGGAATGGGTTTATGACTCCTTCCACCCAGGGGTTGGCGGCCTTGCTTCTGCCTGCCAGCTCCTTATCTCAGAATTCTCTTTCTTTCAGGTCTCTGTCCTAGGATGCCCTGACCCCGTGGTACATGAGATTGCCTATCAATATGGAAAAAATGTGGGAATAGCTTTTCAGGTTGGTCTGCTTCTTTGTACGACTGTGGCCTGTCTGTTGGTACAGTGGGAAGGGTGGCTGTGATGTTGGGATGGTAGTGCTTGTAACATTCCTTTTTTTCTTCTCACTAGCTAATAGATGACGTATTGGACTTCACCTCATGTTCTGACCAGATGGGCAAACCAACATCAGCTGATCTGAAGCTCGGGTTAGCCACTGGCCCTGTCTTATTTGCTTGTCGGCAGGTAGGTTTTACACACTCCCTTTGACACACAGCTGTGCAGCCCTCTAGAACCAGTATCTTCCAGGCACAGTTGATGGGAAGGTTTAGATGAGTATTTAGGTGAGACGTCGGATCTCGATTTGATCCTGACTCTGTGGCTGAGGTGTTGAGGTCAGTCCTTTCACCCGAGCTTTCTGTTTCCTTATCTGTAAAGCTGAAGTTGCAACCCTCCCCGGGGCTGTGGTGAGGATTCAGAGAATATTCATGGAGATACTTTGTAAATTAGGTGCTGTATGCATTTAAGGTAGTATTGTGATTATTTCCATGTATTTGGAACACTGACAAGGTGAATGGTTTCCACATCTTGATTATAGGACTGGACGGTGGGTGTGCCTCAGAACCCCTTAAAAAGCCACAGGAAGGGCCTCCAAGCATAAGAAATTCTGTGAAATTCTCCAGTTCTAGAAGTGTAATGGGACTGTTTGCTGCTCTCAGAGAGCCCCTCGGCCACTGCCTCAAAAAGTCAAGAAGTCAGTGGAATGAACTACTAGAACCACATAGTTCCTCCTTGCTCCAGATTGAGGGGCTGTCCATTAAGGAAGTAAGTAAAGCTGCCTTCATGTTCTCCTGAGTATGGATGAAAAGCTTAGGAAGCTGCAGAGGTGCTGAGTGAGTTGCAGGGCAGACACTCTGAGAGCCTGCCCTGGCCCCGGGCCACCACAATGCTTTCGGCTGTGCCAAGTGATATTTGGAATTAAGTGGGACACTGGCTAGTATCTGGACATCTTTAACAGATTTCACCTTAGTAGTCTTTAATTCACTATTTAGCAGAGCAGTGAGATGTTCATCGCCATGAGATTAAAAAGTAGCTCTCTGGTCTAAAATACTAGTAACTTTTAGTCTTTCAGAGTTCTGCCTATATTCTTTCTCAGATTTTACAACAATAAATCCTATCTTCCATAGAACCCAGTAATTCCATTCTGATATTACAGAAACCATGACCTTGCTTTTGATCAGTTTCTGATCCAAGAAAGGAGCGATCATGTCTTTTCCACCATTCAGCAGGGCCATAAGCAGGGCAGTGCTCAGAGGAGGCTGCTGGCCCGGGGGCTGGGCCAGGTGACCTTGGATAACACAGTAGTGGTGGACAGCAGTCAACTGAGGAATGAGGGCTGTGAACAGAGACATGGGAGCACTTTGTGGAAACATCTGTCCTCATTACCAGGCTCCATATATCCTCTCAAAATTTTTAGGCAGAGATGAGAAGTAAAGGTGTACTATAAATGGGTCTTTTCTTCTATTGAGACTAACTCACCAGCCTGAAACACAAGAAAGTTAATACATGTGCCAAGTGCTGACAAAAAATTATAAAATCCCCTTGTACACATTAAAGCGTGAGTGAGGAACATTTTCTTTTTACCATTAAGCCACCAAAAAGCAGAGGATTCATCAGCCATGTAAAGGCATGCCCGAGATCAGAAGTTCTGATTGGTCACTGGCTACCATCTCTACAACTAAAAACCTTTATCTACTCTTCAGAGCCTGGTTAGTAAATGTGAACAAAGAACAAGCTGGACAGAGCACATTGGGGTTCTGCCAGCTCAGCAAAGACTCGTGCAGCGAGGCCCTGAGGTTAACAAGATGCCTGAGGAACAGACCTTTCCCAGAAGCATCTGTCTCCTAAAAAGCTTTGGGTGCTATCCTTTGAGAAATCTTAACAATTATAATTGTCACGCATCCCATGATACCAAGTTAACAGCCGAGTCCTATTTCAACCTGAAGGTGATTGAGAATGGCTACCTTTCGTGATTGTTTCACTATGAACATATTCCAAGAGAAACTGATTTGCTTCCCTCGACAAATCAGTTTCCCTCTGGTTTCCCTCTACAAACCAGAGGAGTAATAACTCATTTTACCTTCAGGCATAGTGGGGCAAAGTCGGGGAAACAGACCACCCCTCCATATTGATTTGTCCTCATCTGCAAGAGTTGAAAAATGCTGGTTTTAAATTAAAAAAAAAAAAACAACACAAAAAAGAGCAAGGAAAAGGAACAAAGCTTACAGCGCCCCAAACCACAGGTTTTGTTTCACTGGAAATCCCAGCATCACAAGGCACACACTCACCCTCACCAGACGCCACTTTTCCCATCTGCCCATAAGGCATTGGGAGGAGTGAAAAGGCACGTTGCAGCCTTAGAAAAGGGAACACGAAAGGAGGCTGAGCAGGAAGTGAGTGACTCTGGGCAGGAGCTGTTTCCTATGTAGGCTGATCTTTCTTGTGGCGCATGGGCCAAAGTTAGTCAAATATGTATTTATAAGTTGTTTTCATATAAAACATCAAGTTTAGATTCCACTAAGGATTACACTGTCAAAATAGGGATTCATGACCAGAAGTTTGTCTGTCAAAAGACTTATCAGGGCTAAAATGGATTTGGGTAAAACACGTTCCAAAAATAACATGAGAATGTGCAGTATTCCATTAAATTGACAAGGCATCGTTTTCATAGTGTGCAAAGGATTCTTATAAAAGAATCTCTAATCTCACAATGAACTTGTCTTTGCAGTGTTAAGTCCGTTCTGCAAATAAAGTGATGCTCAAACTTGGCGAAAATTAAACACTTGGTAAACAGCACATCAAGCAGTTAAACATTCCAGGTCTAAGACAGTATTCACTTTACCACACAATAATATTGCCACTGCAAAAGCTAGTACCGGGTGAGCTTGTCTGCTCCCCAGTAGGTCTTCCCTCAAAGTAGGTTAACTGGTGTGCTCTGGCAGTGAAAATGCACTGACAACACTCGAGGAAGTCTCTGTGTCAGCTTTCATTATTTGTAATTAACCTACCCATTTAGTGGAGTAGTTGAAAGATGTTTATAATCTTTTTCCAGAGGCAGGTGAGTTTTGTTTGCAGATTGAGGTAAACCTTCGAACTTTTTCATTGGTGAACAGCCTCACTGGACCAAGACCATGAATCGTGGGAAACTGCTTCTACTTTCGAACTTAGCCCGGGGAATTTGGCATGTATTAGACCCAGCCAGCAACTTGATAGAAATTCCCTCTTTGGAATTCACCATTTTTAACATCTCTCTGAAGGGGTTTCTGGATAGCAGTTGGTATAGGGGATTTAAGAAGAGTTTCAAGATTTCTGGGGAGGTCCCAGTGATGACAGTATCCTTCCACGTATATGTGCGTACATATTTTCCTTAAGAACAAAACCTCATGTTAGATCTTTAACGAGGATATAGATCAGATTTTGAGATCTTCACAAACAAAATGGAAGTGGGATTTTTTGTTGTTTTTGTTTGTGTTTTGATGATACTACATTAGCTAGTTTTCAAATAGCCTTTAAAAGGTCTTTCCCTTTCTTCTTCTGCTTCTCTTCCCTATTTAATAAATCACCAAACGTAAATGTCAGCCTGGAGTTGTACTTCCCAACTGTGGTCACCATCACCAGCCCCTGCACCAGCCACACAGGCTTTTGCTAGTGTGAGCAGCTGGCACCATGGTTTCCCATGTTTTGTTGAAGCTCACTCCAATTTATTGATCACCTTTGTAGTTCAGTGTATGGTGTGGTTTACACAGTACAGAGTTAGAATCTGATTCTTCCACAGCTGGTTTTCCTACTCATGAAACAGAGTCTTAGCAAACAAAAATTTTCTTATTTCTCATTAAATCTGCAGGCAGAAAAATGATTCTTCCTACTATGTTTCTCATTTCTTCTCCACATACACTCTAAGGGAACAGAAGAGTGTCCAGGGGAAGAGTTTGATATTTGCATAGTAAAACTGCACACAGTACATCTTTCAAAGGAAGGATGTAGCCATACTCAATGCAGATGTTTTTTTTTCAAACTGCTTTCACAATGCTTTTTATAGTAAAAGGAATCAGAAAAACCATCTAATCAGCACATTTTACAACACTTGTTACTACTGCAGAGAAAGCTCAAATACCATAAACAAGGTAATTTTACCAGCTGCCTCGGAGGAGGATCCCATCAGCTTTGAGGATATAGCCTTCTAGAACTCCGATTTTGGAATCTGGTATTAATAAACTAATAAATTGCCTCCTTGATTTGACTTTTAACCACTAAAATTGATTGACTTAAGCTTTCCTGATTTGTTTCCTATAAAATTTAAATTATTTTTACAAGGCCAGTAACTAAAGCAAATTACTGGTTTTCCCCGAAGACTAACAAGTTGCTGGCTCTTTAAATGTGATAAGCACATCAGAAGTCTCTACATGTTTATAGCTTTGTTGTGACACATACTTTATCCTGAAAGGAACACTCTTTAAGTCCTAATCTGCCATCATCTGGTTGAGGTTTGTCTGTGGGTGCCCTACTTTTACTTCTGAATTACCAGTACCTTGGTGGTGGTTACAGGACAACTTATTTCATCCTTCAGGCTCACTGCCAGGGAAAAACTGGCAACTGCTGTAAGCACTGAGATGTGTCCAAAACAAACACATCATCTTACCTCTTATTTTGCGGGACCGTAAGCTGTTAGAGCTAATGGATGTCAGACCGTGTAGTCCAGCCCCTCCGTGACACAGATGAGGAGGCTAAGACCCAAGAGCCGGACCATCAGCTCTGAGGCGTCTTTTGGAGCAAAACTTAATATAAGACCCTGTATTATGTTATATTAATTATAAATTTTTGCTCCAAAAGACGCATTAGAGCTGATGATCCGACTAGGTCTTATTTTCGGGGAAAGACTGTACTAGAAACGGAATGCAACTCACTCAGCTGTGGCGGCACCAGCACTAGAGCTGCTCTAGAAAATGAAGTGATTTGGTGTCCTGGCTTCCTGATTCTGTTATTGGTGACAATTCTCCTAAATTGTTGCTAAGTATCACAGAATATAGATTTTTCTCTTGGGTGCCTTTTGTTTCTGTTTTCTTTTTCCCTTATTGCCATCAGCATAACACTGGTCTTTATAATTTACTACAGTAACCTGGGTATTTTTACCTGTCTCCTCTAATTCACTGGTACTCCACCTTGGTTACACATTGAAAACACCCAGAAAGTTTTTAAAATCCTGAGGCCCAGAGCAAACCACAAGCCAATATAATCAGTCTTTGGGAGCAGATCAGGCCGCTGTATTACAAACCTCCTGAAGTGACGCCAGTGTGCGGTCAGCGTTGAGTAGTGCTGTTCTAACCCACTGCTGAGGCAGAGCTCTGCTCATAAGACCCTCAGCTCAGAAACCTCAGTAGCTTTTAAGTGTCACTCAACTTAGCATTGTGTTTCCCCGAAAATAAGACCTAGCCGGACCATCAGCTCTAAGGCGTCTTTTGGAGCAAAACTTAATATAAGACCCTGTATTATGTTATGTTAATTACATATTAATTTTTGCTCCACAAGACGCATTAGAGCTGATGATCCGACTAGGTCTTATTTTCGGGGAAAGACTGTACTAGAAACGGAATGCCTAACTCCCACCCTCATGCTCGGTCAGTGGTTCTCAAAATGCCAGCAGAGACCAGCAGAATCAGCATCACCTAGGAACTTGTTAGAAGACATGCTCAGGCCCACCCCTTCTGAGTTAGAAAGTTGGAGGAGAGGCTTTGGCCTCTGGTGATTCTGGTGAGATAGAAAATTCCAGAACCGTAAAGAAGTCAGAACGATTTTGAGATATACTGTTCTTTCTCTTCCTTACTCAGCACTGGACCAAGGATAGAACAGAACATCAGATGAACACCGTGCTCCAGTCCAGGCCCTGGGCATGGAACATGAGTGCCTGTCTTAGCTGTTTCTTTAGTTGTTACAATTTACCGCTCCCCTACATCATCTAATCACCTTTTTGTTTGCTCCTTTTATTATCTCCTATTGTTACAAACTAGTGTTAGAACATATGATTCTGCCAAGAGCAATAAATAGGTTTTCTTTCTTTATGGTTAGTTCCCAGAAATGAATGCTATGATAATGAGACGGTTCAGTTTGCCAGGAGATGTGGACAAAGCCCGACAGTACGTATTACAGGTAAGATTATTTTTAAAAGACAACAGCAGGTACAGTGTAACAAAGTTTTTGAACCAACCAAAATTTCACATTAAATTTTAGGTACAAAACCAAGTTCCGGTCCATTCTTGATTTGACAGAAACCAAGAAGGGAAAACTTGTAGAATTCATTTTTCTTGTGTCGAATTCTTCGCCAAAGATCCTAATTTAATTGTTCTTGGGTAGGGCTTCGACGTTAATATTTTTTGGAAGTCACCCAAGTGATTGTAATGTACAGTCAGTGTTGAAACCCACTGGTTTGGACCCAGTCTTCGCCATACGCACCACCAGTAGTTACGCCTTCTCCCAGTCACCCAGACTGCTCTCCGCTCTAGTCCGAGTCCTCACCCTTGCCATGGCTAGACTGTTACAGCAATTTACTCAAAATTGGTCTTTTCCTGGCCCATCCTATATAACTGTCATAAATGTGTGACTAAAGAAATGTTAACATGAAAAAAACATTGAACTGACACAGGCAAACAACTATTTAACCTTCGGAGCTATAAGCTTATTTCAAATATACTGCCACATATCCTCAGAACTTTTCTATTGAATATTGTCAGTTTCAATGACTCTTGAGAATGAGCTGTTTCTAATATCCAAATCCAAAGTCATTTGGAGCCAACAGATCTAGTTAATGAGATGGAGCAAGCAATTTTTAGTAAGTATGATCTGAGATCTATAATTAGTCCAATACTTGAAAAAATTCCGAATGACTACCTTTCAGATTCTTTTAATTTTCAAAAAGCAAAGGCTGTATTTCTGTTTTAACCTTTTATACTGTTATGCATCATAATTTGCTATGGGTTACCACCTTTCAGAGGGTGGTTTGGCAGTACTGTTAAAACCTCAGCATGAGAGGGGGCTGTCGCTGATGAAGAAGTTGCTATGCCTGAGAGGTCCTGGCTTCAGAACTAGCAGTGTGACTGAAGGTTGAAAGGATAAGTGGGACTGCAAAGAAGGAAATTAATTGTAGCTCTTACACAGAACAGTGAAGTGCCAGCCAGCCTAGGCATAAATGCACGTAGAAAAAAATCCACAGGATGTTCTTTAAACAAATTCTCCAAAGACCTCTATATATAAATAGGGGAGTTCAAAAATAACTACATCATAAAACAAGAACAGGACAGTATCTTTAAACAATGAATAAGAACAAGCTCTGAGAAATTTTAAATGATTGTGAAAAACTAACTGCGAAAAGTTGGAATGTGGAATTGAAGAAATCTTCCCAAATGTAAACAAGGGAAGAAAATGAGGAAAGCTCTTAAGAGGATCAGTACAATCATGTAACAGATATTTCAGAAAGAAAATTAAAAAATGAAACCAAAGAAAAAAGTGGTCACCTACAAAAGGCAAAGGGATCAAAACTGGCTCAGTGTATAGCAAAAACACTGCATGCAAGAAGGCCATGAGCAAGGCCTTCCAAATGGTGAGGAAACCTTTTAGACCTAGAATTTTGTATGCTCTGGAGGTAAAAGTCATCATCACACTTAAGGATAAAAGTTGGCTTCAGTACACCTTTTCCGGGTAAGCTATTTGTGGATGTATTGCAGCAAGTGTGAGAACACCAAGTAAGAGAAAGCTACAGGTATGAAAACCAGTGAAATGAACCTAACAGTTCAATGAAAAGTCATCCTGTGATGGCAGTTGTACAACAGCTAAAAAGCAGTCAGTCTAAGTAACGAATAGAATGTTTAAGGCATTAGAAATATTAGGAATCAAGAGATCCTTTCCCAAAGGAAGCAAAGGAGGCTGTTACACTCAGAAGTAGGCTCTGTACTTACACTAAGGCACAAACTAAGCTGTGTCCCATTTTGTGTCAACTGGTACAGAAAGGCACATCCCCAACCACATTAGGGGTATTTTACTCTCAATGAAAGAGGCATCATGAACTTGGAACCATGGAGAGGAAACAAAACTGTTGACTTGCTTCTACAGTAAACATTTTTTTACATCATGGAAATAATAATTTTATCAGTGTTCAGCTTTTAGAAAAAACCAACATAAAAACATGGCTACAGAATAGAATGCAAACTTATCTACAATGTGAAGGTTTAGTTAAAAGCCAAAAGAAGAGCAGCACTGGTTTTCTCACAGAAGATCAAGTCAGAAGGTGATACCACACGATGGCAAAAGTCATCAACAGAAAAACTAAAGAGAGTTAGCTGTATTTTAATTTTAAAAATCTTAAAAATGAAAAGCTAAAAATAGCAATATAATGATCAAATTAGGACCATAGTATGGGTGGGCTAAATCCTCGTTTTTCTTAGTAGAAAGGCAAAAGATAATAACTAAAATTGATCATTAAAAAATAAAACATGGATAAAAAACCTGGCGCCTGTGGAAGACCTGTTGATTTTCATCATCAGCTCTTCTGTCTACTTTTATTAGTAATATTTGTTTAAACTTTCATTGTAGATTTTTTCATTTAAAAATTTATTGTATAGATATTTTATACATGTAGAACTTTAAAACTCTAGTATTTAAATTAAAAACAGGGAAATCGATGGTTCTTGATATTAAGGAGGTAGGTGCTTTGCATGCTAACAGTGAAACTTTGCTTCAGTCTGGGGAAGGGGCCTGAGAGAAGCAGGCAGAGGAAGCTGGAACTCTGAGCTGAAGAGAACTTTAGAAACATAGTTTGGCTATTAATGAACCAAACCTTAGATAGAGGTATGTTTTAGTTCATTCTAACGATTTTAAGAGCTGATCCAGGGTAACACGCATCTGTCCTGTTTCTCTGTGCCCCACAGAGTGATGGTGTGCAACAAACAACCTACCTCGCCCAGCGGTACTGCCACGAAGCAATAAGAGAGATCAGTAAACTTCGACCATCCCCAGAAAGAGATGCTCTCATACAACTCTCGGAAACTGTACTCACAAGAGATAAATGACATGTCTTTCAGTTATTTCTGGCAGCTATTTTACCAGACTGTGCCTAAAGAATTTTGTGGAATATACTTTGCGTCATGTGCAGATAACCAAAAATCATTTCAACCTTAATGATGGGCAATTTTTTTTTTATTGGCAAAGTTTTTCAGAAAATTTTTTAAATGTAATTAAACCATCTGAATCTGTCATTCTGGTCCTGTAAATTCTAATCAAGGTATCTTGATGGTTATATGTGGTATTGTTTACACTGTTAATATTCACATGTAAAGCCATTACACAAATAAATAATCAATGTTAAAATTCAAACAGTTTATCTTATTTCACTATAGGAGTAAAAGATCAGAGAACTGTGAGGTCTACATTTCAATCCGCATTAGATTTTAACAATATCCAAAACTTCACATAGGAGAATGGTTTATTATAAAAGACTGTACATAAAATTTAGACGTTAAATATGAAGTTAAGAGAATATTCCACTCAAAAAAATGAAGAAGGTAGCTAGCAGAGCACTAGTGAAACTGCAATTATGTTTAAAATTAACAAAGGCAAAATGCATATGCAACAGTCATACTGATTTGGTAGCAATGGTCTTTAATTTGCAGGAATAAATATTTTGCACTAGCCTTACCATTTACTATGTTGTTGTAAGTCTGTAACGCCCAGTACGTAACTGTAATTAGAAATCCAAACAATTCCTCAATACACAGAAACCCACACTTGGGTGCTCTACTTTAACATCCCAAGCAATACAGAATTATACACAAGAGAAAACATCCCTCAAAACCTCCCATAAATTAAGAGGACACACACAAAGTGCATATGTTGCATTTCAATTATGTCAAAAGACAATACAAATCTGTTGGTCAGGTATATCCTTGTTTGTTGATTAATATATGATCTACCTTTTTTCCCAATCATTATAAAAACCTTTATGTTGCTAGTGCCAGGTAATGGATTAATTTGTGCCTATTCAAAAATCAATCGCATTCACGTCTACAAAACAGTATGTAAAAGATACTTATGATTTCCTTTCATCAAACCAGTATGCAGCCGTCCACTGGAAAACTGAAAGACTGATAACAGCAGTGCTTAAGAATCTTACCCACAGAATATGTATACTTTTACACATTTTCTTAGCTTTGAAAAAAGTTACTTTAGAAAAACAAGTAGATTCTATTGTAAAGAACCACAGATTTTAAATCTGCAAGAATCCATCTCATTGATGGGGGGACAAGTTGAAATAAGGCTCAAATTTTTTTCCAAGTTAATATACTGAGAAAATAGACCATAATTCTGCAATAAATCAGTATCTTTTATTTATTTTTTTAAAGCAAACCAGTGAAGGAAAGGACAAAAACCTCTGGTTCACTTATATATTTATGAATGGAAAAAATTTATAATGCAAATTCACTCATTAAAAAACTTAGGTACAAATTACAACATTACAGATAACCTTTTTTTTGTTTTGTTTCACATGGAAAGCTTAGAGACTCGATTCATTTCAAGAGACCTAAGTACGAGTACTCCAAGTAAATATTACACAAATTGGAAGCATCTTGGATTTTTTAAAGTATATGTCAATACATAAATTTGTATGCATGCTTTAAACAAAGTTATATTTCAAGAATGAGAGAGTCTAAACAAAAAGTATGACCAGCACCAGCATTTAAGTTTCTGATTTTAATATTAGTCTGACATAGCATTAGTAACCATGCTCACTAAAACATGTAAAGGTACAATCTGAATCATGATTTGTTATATATTATACTCCATATTCCCAGAATATTTAGGCTGGTCATAAAGTTAACATTGTGTAAGTAAGTACATAAGCAAAATCAGTTATGGGCAGCTTCTTGTATAAATTGCTGTTTAGCAATATACAAACTGCCTCAAAGATTTATGCTTACAGGTAGACATTCAATTATTCCAATAAAACAGCATGTCCTGAAAATATGGGCACATTTTAAAACATTTTAAGACAATTCTGTTACCCATTAATAGTCCCACAGTATGACTCAGTAATAATAAGAACCTACTTTAAAAGAAAAAAAAAAAGTTTAATCAGTATAGTGCATGATTGATTCAACATAATTCCCAGGGAACAGACCAGTCACTCGATTGCAAACTCCTTCATACCAACCATCATCGTTCTTCTTTATCACATAAATGATTGCACCCTCCATAAATGACAGCTCATCATCCTTGTCTTTCGTATAATCGTATATTGCCACAACTATGGAGAAAGAGTCAAAATAACACATGAGTGCACTCCATCCAACATTTAACTGAATTTTAAAATATGTCAATTAAATATATAATATAGCAGAACTATTTTTATGAATATTTTTAATTCTTACATTTATAAATTTAGGTAGAGCAGTGGCCAAATCATGTGCCTAAATCACTAGCTTGATCTTAGGGCCAAATTAACAATCCAGTTATTATTAGGCTAGAGAGAGACATCATTAATTTTCTATCTATTGGGGAAGATCTCTGAATTTTAGGATTTATTAGATATTTCAATTCATTTGTTCAAATATCTACTAAGTGCCAACCACATGCAAAACACCATTTTCCAAAATAACTACTGGGCAAAGCTGCATCTAATTTGAAAATACAGCTATCTAATTTGAAAATACATATATACTGGGACGTAAAGCTCATCCTACTCAATCGAAGGAAAACATTCATGTAATTTATGGGGCTATATTTAGAATCATTCACAGAATATTTACACACTTTAAGGTCATAGGATTTTTTGGGTTTTTTAAGGGGAAATAGCTGAGTAAAGACCCATTAAGCCAGAGAACTGTTTGTAATTCTGTGGTATCTGTGATTACTTTGAGTTCAAAATATTCACTTTCTTTGCAGTGTTGTGGAAAGGAATCAAAAATTACTAGTATTTTGGGCAACTGGCTGGCTCAGTTGGTTAGGGCGCAGTGCTCATAACAACAAGGTTGCCAGTTCGATTCCCACATGGGCCAGTGAGCTGTGTCCTCCACTAGATTGAAAACAATGACTTGACTTGCAGCTGAGCTGCGCCCTCCAAAACTAGACTGAAAACGACTTCACTTGGAGCTGATGAGTCCTGGTAAAGCACACTAACACTGTTCCCCAATATTCCCCAATAAAACTTACCAAAAAAAAATTACTAGTTTTCCAAACTACTGGTTTATGAATTTAATTATTCCTTCCTTCTGCCTTTCTAGCACAATAATTCTGAAATTATACGTAATTTTCCGGTATATGTGTAATGGTATGTGATATGGATTTTCTTCATTGACTTACCTTGTGTAGCTTTTAAAATTGATTTTTAAGACATTTAAGATGTTCTGGAACTCACTTTTCCCCTAAAAAGATGGCTACTCCCCATAATTATTCTGAATTAAATTATAACAAGGAAGAGACCTGAAGCACTGATCTACAGCATTTGCTAAATCAAAATAGGCAATCTTTTTATCCCCTGCACAAACTACTATATTACGTAAACTCAACAAATCCATTCCCTCTATTTTCATCCTGCAGCAGAGTCATGGTATTGTGATAAGCTCAATGACATAGTTTTTTAAAAACTCCAAAACATAAAGAATAAACAACATTAAATTATCCTAGTATTAGTTTTGGCTAAAAAAGCATCCAAGAAAATTGAGTGAATGCTAGAGATAATAAAGAAAATAGTGTAATAATAAAAAAGTGAAATATTGATAATTAATTTGTCAATGAATATTTATTAATTTTGGTAACATTAATTTCTTTGCATTCAGTCATAATGGGTTAAATTTTGAGATGACTTGTAAACTGATTATGACAAAGGCTTGACCAAACCCTCGGTCACTCAGCAGAATAAAAATTTTATTTTCTCTTGTTCTTATTTTATTTCCTCTTCCACTCATAGGCGTAGAAAGAGCTGGTAAATGCACTGACCTCGATTAATAATGTTTCTATTTTCCAAGTCCCCTTTGTAAATGTAACCTAGTCGCACCCAACCTCCCCTCCCCCAAAGCACATAGTCTCATATAATAACTTCTACTGCTGAGTACTTAACCTATTGACAATTCAATGTGCATTCCACATGCCAGGACCCGAAGCCATACAGAGAGCTAAACTCTCCCTCCTGTATGTATTGTAGGTTTCTTTGGAAGTCAAAATCTAATACTCAAATTCTACTTCTGCATGATAAAAATTTTAAGATAACTATCTAGTCCCTCTGAAATCTTTTCCTCAACTTAAAAAAAGAAAGCTTTCAACTGTCTCTCATAGATGCACTTTCTAGATATTTTGGCCTCCTGAATATTCTCTGAAGGCATTCCTGTCTGCAAGATCTTGACATGTGTATTTAAAATTAGACATAAAAATAGTTAACATAAATGAATATGATGAAATTGGTACATATTAGACTGAAGTTCAGCTAATGTACCCTAGGAATCTGGCTTTTCGAACAGCCATGTCATACTGTTGATTAATATAGTCAACTGAAATCCTATTAAACCAGATTTTATTCATCTTGTGATTATAAAGGTGACTATTAAAAGCTTTAAATATAATCCTACTAAATAGCAACATTTCGATTTAGAAGAGGGGTCAGCAAACAATGGCCTATGGCTAAATCCAAGCCACAGCCTTTTTTATGTATCAAGTTTTATTGGAACACAGGCCCATGCACTCACTTCTGTATTGTCTATAGCTGCTTGTGTGTTATAACAGTCGGGATGAATAGTTGTATCAAGAAACTGTGCCTGGCAAAGTTTAAAATATTTCATTTTGCAATATGTACAAATGCCGAATCATTATGTTGTACACCTAAAACTGATATAACGTTATGTCAATTATACCTCCATTTTTAAAGAAAGTTAAAAATATTTATCTGGTCTTTTACAAAAAATGTGTGATGACCCCTGCTTCAAGACTCATCATTTCAACTTGTGAAGGTATTTTTAAATCCTGCTGTTACTAAGTATATTAACCATTATATGATTCCAAATATATTAACCATTATATAATTCCAAATTTGTCAACTTATATAAATGTAATAGTCCCAATTGCATAGATACTTAAAGTTAAATTTGCTTTTCCAAGCCAGAAAATATAGGTAAAAACACAAATGAAGACTACTCAAGTTTCTCACTCTCATAATAACCACAACATGTCTCTATTTGAAGTACATGAGAATCTAAAGGTAAAGCAGAATATTCAAGACTTCCTGAACAACATGTAGAATATTTACTATTTAAAAATATAAAAAAAGAGAAACAGCAAATTTACTTTTAGCCATGTACTCAAAATTTGGACAGGAGAGAATGCAACAGGTCTCAAGAGCTACACCTACTTGCTCAAAGTCAGTTAATCCCGTGAAGCCAATGGAAGGGAATAATACATTTTAAATGCAACCAAATGATATTAACTAAATTACAAGCATTTTCCAGACCGCTACAGAAACATGGCACAGAATTGGATGACAAAAAGCAAATAAAGTCTCTAAAAACAAGATTTGTTTCTTTTCTACCCACTATTTCTTAATAGATACTTAAAAATGAGTGGTCAGGTAATTTAGGTAAATTTGGACATTAAAGTTATATTATACATCATTTCATGAAATGATTATCTTCTCTTTTATAAGATCAACCAACTGAAAACCTTAAATTGAGGCTTTTTCTTGTGATAGTCCCAATATACTTTAAAATATTTAGATATGAAAGGTATCTGTTCTTATTATAAGCTTGGAAATTTTGTCTGAAATCTTTACTAAGTATATGACTAGTAAATCATTTCACTTCTTTTTTCTGCCTGAGTTGACTCACGATGAAATGCATACAGGCAAGTTAATCTCCAGCTAGAAGCATATGTCATTTGAAAAAGCACACGTACATTATACTTTTAATTTAAAACATTAAGAATCCTCCCTTTACATTGGGAATGTATAGGAAATAAGGGTTAATGAAATCATTTTGGCTAGTAAGGCTTTTCAAAAGGTTAACAACACTGGATAAGATGTTCTTCATAACTCTAAAATTCTATAATTAGGTTAATTTCATTTACACCAATTCAGTGATGACTGTATCTCACCTTTCTCAATATAATTCTTGGGGGCCCAAGCAGGATCTCCATCGGCATACGGGTCATTATACTGAACTACTGCAGCCTCCTCGTCTTCATAATCCACTGGAGGTGGTGGGGGGGGAGGCGGGGAGTCATCAAACATGGGAATGTCGTCTGGTGGGGGTGGTGGTGGTGGAGTTGGACTATCAGCAACTAAAGAAATTCAGATAATTAGTTTGAATCAGAAATTAGACTAATTCATAAATTAACAGAATTTAAGAAAGCTCTAAGTTATATACAGCATGCACTATAAGAAAACATGCAATGATTAGAAATAAAAGCTTGGTGTGTTAAAGCTTCTACTACTCTTAAGAATAATTTTGCAGTAATAAAATGAGCTAAAAATAAGGGTATTAGGAAGTACTACAAATTAATGAACGAAGGAGGTTAGGAGACAAAAATCTTTTTTCTGTTTTTAAAGGAGAAAGGAGTAAATAAGTTTCCTTATTCCAAGGCTCAGATCAGAACAAATGTCACTCTTAGCCTAGTTCCTTCATCACTTTTGTCATTTGGACTACAATAATCATAATGAATAACATTACATTAATGGTTTGATAACCATTCACTGTGCACATTCATGTCCCTGATTTTGGCTTTTAATACCTTTAGCCCCCCAGAAATAAGTGGGTGGATATTTTTGTTTCTTTTAACGGAGAATAAAAGAAAAGTTGGTGGTGGTATTAAATCCGCTTCTACGTATAGGTTTTCTATTATTTAAATTTTAACAAGATGAGAGAAAACTAAATTAAAAATTAAGAAATTCCAAACTAGCAAATCTCATTGAACATTTTTTAAAATGTTTGTATTCATAATCAACTTTTGTAATATAGAAAGCAAGCTAAGATTTTTGCATTTTTGCTAGTAAAACATAAAGATGGGATGAGGGAGAGACTAGATCCTAAAGATCCAATTTTCTAAGAATACATCCACAACAAAGATTTTAAAAAATTAAGTATAAGGAAGGTAATTGGAAAAAAACAAACAGAAAGTAACTTGTATCATGCAGAACAATAAAAACAACTCATACCTCAAATTCTAGATGGTTGTGGTATGTGTCTGTGTGTGATTTAAATAATCAAAAGTGTAAACAGTGAAATGGGAAAATGTCAGGCTAGAACTGTGTTCACTGAACTATTATGACACCAGGTAACAAATGCTCCCAGTATTAAGGAAGTCAAAGCTAGAACACAACTAATTCTAATTTAAATTTCTGATCCACATATTTCTTTAAAAGTTAAATACATGAAAATGTTTTGGTACAAATTGATACGGACTTAGAAATAACTGCAGGGGAGAAATTTAGAATACCAATATACTAACTCAAATGTCAATTTCTGGGGCCATTTATGTGATCAAAAAAAGCAGTCATAATCTATCTGTAATACAGGTTTTAAAGTTTACTCCACCCTATTTGGAATAATGTGCCAAGAATGTAACTGAGGGACCGAGACTTAAAACATTTGCATAACAGCCCTATTTCCATAACCACTTCAATTCTGTGATTTCTATTTTATCCTGCTGGGGGATGAAAAAGGCTATTAGAAAACAAGTCCTGTGTGGTGATGCTAATTCTGATAGTCTACAATGTATTTTTCCATTGAATGCTTGGATCTATTTTATTTTTATCCATAAATACTCCATAAAGCTTTCTATTACTCGTAAGAGGGTAAGAAAATAGGTGTGAATCCATCAAAGAGCCAAAACTGATTCCTTAATTTGGCTTAATTTGTGAATTATATATGTTTGCCTGAATCCCTAAATTGCATCTACTCTGGATTTTATATATTACTTATTAGTTTAATGTTTTCATCCAGTTGTCCTCATGTCACCTACAATGAATCTCCACTGGCTTATCTTCACTATATACAAAGGGGCAGGAGTCCGGTCAATCTAATTCTCTACGCATAATACTTTGTCTAGCACTGGCTGTAATTAGTTCAAAAATGTTTTCTGATGTTAATCATAAACAGATGTAAACACACTGCTGACTTTTTTAAAGGCTCATGTCTTAAACTGAAACATTTATTAATAGGTTAACTGCTACATGCATTCATTATCACCAACTTTGAGTTAGTGGAACTCAATATTGAAGAAACTGAATACTGACGAGAACACAGAAAATTTGTAGTTCATAAAACATTTAAGATACTGATACACAGTTTCTCACCAATCTTCCTAACATGCTTTCAAAGCAAATAGATGCCAAATAAAGTTGAGCATTCACAACAGCACAAGAATGACTGATTAATTCAAGTTCGTATGTTTGGTAAAAAGAACTAAAATAGTACCAAATGGACCTCTTTAGCAAAAACCAGGCATGCCTAGAATTCATTCTGAATTTCTATGGAAAAAAAGAGTTACCAAAAAGCTAGACAATGAGCTGTGAACCCATTAAATGGATGTTCATTATGGTAATTTTTAAGTACGTAGTTCCTAAAAATTCTTGGCTGTTAAGGCAGCTCACAAGATTTAACTGGCTTAGTTTTTAAACTCTTATAGCATTAAGGACCAGCAATTAACCCTGATTCACCTATTTTAAAAATAAGATTCACTTATTTTTACATATTTAAACACATTAGAGTTTATAAACAAATTTCAAGGTTGGTTTACACTCAGAAATTTCAGTATTTTGAAAGTACAATGTTTTATAAATCCATTAAAACATACATTTCTTGAACGTAGGGACTTGGTCTTAGACTATTTGTATTTTTCCCTAAGACTAGCACATAGCACTGCATAAACAAATATTTGACTAGATGAAAGGAGGAAATAGGTAGAGTAACACAACAGGGTCAGCACAAGCTGAACAATGGAATTTGCCACAATGGAGTCTCCTAGAAGATGGGCTGGTCAAGTGGCTTACACATTTGTTCAAACCATTCTGAGAATTATCTGCATGGTGATGGTCCCAAATTACTAGCAGTAAATTACTCCCAGACCACCTTACCATCTTAATCTCAGCAATGGAATTCTGTGATCGTGGTAGTCTTCATTTTGCCAAATAACATTCACTATGATCATGTAACTAGGATTATACATCTTCCAGAGCCTTAATCAGGCAGCAATATAAACTACTCTATCCTAATTAAATCCACATATTCAAAAGCATTTCCAAAATTCATTAATTCTGACCTTCCTTCAGAGAAGACCTAAAAATAACTGACAGATTTGCATATTCATAAATAATCCTAATGAGCCTGCATGTAGCCAAAAACATAAAGAGGGCTCTACAATAATTATCACTCTTACTTACACGGATAGATATCATGGATATAATTTACTTATTCTTGCAGATTCATTCTCATCCTAACAATGCATCTTTAGATAGGTTCAAAATTATTTATGTATCAAACTCTGAGGCTACAAAACTTTCTCCAAAAACCTGTGTAATTAAAAGGAAAAACAAAAAACTGTCCCAAGCACATAATAAATTTAATCGCACAGTGTAACTAAATGCCTTTATGAATTTGCTGGCAACAGAATACAAAATCTCTTCTAACTAATTTCCCTAATAATTATTGAAGCTAGCAGTTTCCATCCAATGTGAATTTCTGTGTTTGGTTATTCATTCCTTAAGAATCTACAAAGATCAGATTTCATGTTTTAGATCATGTAGATACGTAAGAAAGTCGCAGTTTTGAAATTTAGATGGGTCAGTAATCATGCACACCAGAGAAAAAAAACTGAAGACCGTGCTCTTCAGTTTCAAAAACATATCTGCACCTATTTTCAAGATAAGATTAGCGTCCCAAAAAAAGTAAGGAAAACTGATGACTTATCAGCCATGCATGCTATAAGGAGACAGCCTCTACTCTTTGATAGCTCAGTTTTTCCAAACTTACTGTTTTCCTGCACCCTGGCCACGAAGCCTGTGAGAGGTATCTGTGGAGTCAACTGAGGCATAGGGGGAGGGGGTGGAGCAATAGAAACTGGTAGCAACAACACAGTATGGGGGGAAGTAAAACAGATAAAGGAAAGAAAAGGAAACAAACAAAAAGCAGAAGTCAGTTACAAGGACCACAAACATAAGTATGCAAAGAACAGTTTGCCAATGAAACAAAACAAAACAAAAAACAAAACAAAAACCTGCAGAACCTTCTTCAAGTTCATTACCCACTAGCAAACCTAAAGGTGAGTTGTACTTAGCCAACTAGAAAACAAATACATTTTATTTAATCCTAATGTTATATTGTTTGGGGAAGATTTAAATTTACCATCACATTCACTTCATGCAATGTAATTTGCAAAATCTAAGGAAACACTAAACAAAAATAGTTAATAGTGAAATATTGATAGAGGTTTTCAGGATATTGTGTTTCCATATTTCTATAACCCAACAGGTTTGTCTAACTTTCAGGTAATGTTGCAAATTAGAACCCACATAAATAAATATGTCATGAAATAGCTACTTATTCCATGTATAAATAACTGCATTAAGCACAGGTTTCCTTTAAAGACAGTTCTTATTATATATCTCAATTTACACATAGCTCTCCAGGAAAAACTCTTGTTTGTAAAACAAGGTTATTGTTACTTTTTAAGTTGACAATTTTAAAGACATCACTCCTAAATTTACTACAGAATAAGAGTGCTTCATATACCATGTTAATTGTTCACTGAGTTTTATGGGATATACTTCAAGAGTGACCTTTTTATTATCAGTGTTCTAAAAAAGAAAACCTGATCTAACAATAGGTTAAAATATGGAATTATTTGCACTGAGGTAATTTCTAACAAGTTACTGGGTAGCTGAAAACATATTCCAACTTCTTTCTGGAGAGGACATAATCTATAAAAAAATTGATACCAAATGCTTATGTGAGCAGCAAATGTATTAAAAATTGTAACAAACTGGAAGTAAACATACATACATTTACCACTTTGTCTCATTTTAGCAAGACAGTAATTGCCAAAGATTGCTCAAAAAGTCAACAAGAATGTATCACAAAATTCAGTTTTACTGGTAGTCACCAATAAGTGACATTAAATTAACAGAGAAAAACAATTATTGGTTCCCAAGGATCATGTAATCAAAAGGTAGTTTCAATTAAACCAATTTACAAATTTTATTGGTAAGCATAAAAATTGGAAAGAAGTTGTGTTCAAAGAAGCAATTACTTAACAAAGCAATATGTTCAATAATATCCACTGTATGGCTAAAAATAGCATTCAACTCTCTATGAAGTTGGTCCTCATTCATTCTGATACTCTGTATATAGAAAGATCTTAAATGAATAAAATGTTACAGGTTTTGATTTTTAAAGAACTCCCACAAATCTAAAAAAATGTTTTTAGAAACAACCCTTACTAACTAGCCAGGCTGGTTAGTACCAAAAGAAAAAGAAAAGCTACTAATCATTACCACCACATTTAGACAAAACAAATATGCACATCAAAACACTAACAACATTTATATCTACTACTATTACAACACCAACAGTAACTCAGATTGAAGGAAATTAATCTGACAACATATAATAATATATTTAAAATTTAAGGCTAAATTTGCTTTAAAATATCCAAAAGATAAATATTCAGTAATGAAAATGTTTTGTCTAAGAATAAGCAATCCACCCAAGTACTGTTAAAATAAAACTACACAAACATGGATTAGGTGAAAAGTCACCAAAAGTCCTATTTGCAGAGTAAATTAAATATCTAAATGAGAAGAAAAATAAGAAACATAAAGATGGGATCTAAAAATGCAGTATAATATGAAAAAAAAAGTTCATGAAACTAGTGAGCTAATAATCAGATAATCTGTGGAATATTCAGACTTTAGCTACCTTTCACCACCAAAGGAGACCAGGGAAAATGTGAGGTAAAATTCTAACTGGTAAAGTTTCTTAGTATTATAGCTTGGATGACAATTTTAGTCTAGAAAAAGGTTGTATAAATTTGGGATATCTGACACTTCTGCTAAAGTGGTTTTCAATTCTTATGAGTTTTTTTTTGTTATAACACAATTAATCTTTAACTCTAAAATTTTAAAAAATAAATAAGGTAACTCCCCCAGCTCTGCTTTAAAATAAATATGTGTTCAGAACATGCATTATTTTAGGTTGGTGCAAAAGTAATTGTGGTTTAAAAGGTTAAAAATTGCAAAAACCGGGGCCCGCCTGCCCGGTGGCTCAGGCTCAGGCGGTTAGAGCTCCATGCTCCTAACTCCAAAGGCTGCCGGTTGGATTCCCACATGGGCCAGTGGGCTCTCAACCACAGGGTTGCCAGTTCAACTCTTGAGTCCCGCAAGGGATGGTGGGCTGCGGCCCCTGCAACTAGCAACGGCAACTGGACCTGGAGCTGAGCTGCGCCCTCCACAACTAAGACTGAAAGGACAACTTGAAGCTGAACAGCACCCTCCACAACTAAAATCGAAAGGACAACTTGACTTGGAAAAAAGTCAACAAGAATGTATCACACTGGAAGTACACACTGTTCCTCAATAAAAAAAAAAAAAAAAAAAGTCCTGTTCCCCTTACCCAATAAAAACAAACCAAAACAAGCAAACAAAAATTGCAAAAACCGCAATTACTTTTGCACCAACCTAATAAATAAAAAGAATTTAAACCAACTTCCTATGTACACATGGGGAGTATTCAGTGTTTTATAAGTAAACTCATAAAACATACAGCTCTAGAAAGTAGCTACTACAAAAACTACATGGGAAAAGTGTTTTAATCTAGGCCCAGTGATCACCACTTCAAGCCAGTAACAAATGCTGGACAACAGGCTCATTTCAGATTTATCTGTTTTTTCCTTTTTGGATTAAGCATCTGACTATGGAAAGCGAAATTAATGACTACTGTAAGTAATTCAAACTTCCTAACATTACATGCCCAAACTATTTTCTAATCTTATCACCTTTAAACACTGATTGCAGTTAGTGTTAAGATGTGCAATTTGAGGTGAAAAGGGAAGAAATCAAAGGAAATCCTCCTTACTGTTATAATTATTCAGAAACAGAATAAGCACACACCACAAATGTTTTTTAATAGTTTTGAACTCATTTCAGCATAGGTTAACAAACTTAAAAGTGATAGCCAGCAATATCGTTATATTATTTTAAAAGAAAGACGATGTTCAGTGTTTTAAATTTTACTGTTATTGAACTTCAAATATGCCAATAAAAATTAATTCAATTTAATTTCAGTGGTGTTCTAGTTATAGTAATAAAAATATAGGAAAGCATATTAAAGGTAAATTTTAGTATACAAGAATACTAAGCCTGAATTTTTTTGAGAAAAAGTGATAAGCAATTATTTTTTAAGTGGTATAATTCAAGAACTAACTTCTTAAAAGCAAAAATGAACATGAAATAGTATGGTTTCCATTGCTGTCTATCACTGGTAAGAATAACAGTTTCAGTTTCCTTCAAAAGGAGTTCCACTATTGATGTACGCCTGCAAAGCACAAGCTTACTTGAATTCTGAGAATAAAGTGGACCTCCATTAACATGAGGCTGAGCAGAAAACTGAGCAGTCACAGAGGGAGTCCGTCTGTATCCACCAGAAGAAGTCGAGGAAGTGGTAGAGTTGTGTCGAGAAATCTGCCTGGTCATTGTGCCATACTGGGAGCCAGGAGCTGAGCCCGGGGCCGCTGAAAAGCATTAGTCAAAGGCAACCAACAAAGAACTTGAGCACTGTTTGTCACCTCCAATAGCAGAACAAAGAGAGAGGGACTCTCAGTAAGAAGTCGTTATCACTTTTTAAAGCCCACAGCACAAAATAAAGAGAAAAGTAAAGGTAAAAAATAGCTCTAGCTCTGAAGTTACAAACAGAAGGAAAAACAGATACAGTGTGGAAAGCTGCAAAAGTAAATATGTAACATTCTTAAACCTTTAATTTAGCATAATTCCAAATCGTATTTTGCTAATATTATATATTTTTTTTTTCTGTATCATTTTAGAACACATAGCTTTTATATGTAAATTGTGTCTCTCCAACAAAATAGATACAAAATATAGTCTGAGGTGAAAAGCGTCAGTTTTTAAATGTAAATGTATTTCTATCTGGTGTACAAACTTCTTCCACGCTATTGAGAAATCTTCAGAAGCACAGTGTAAGATTCTATCCAGCCAAATCCAGTTTAAGTTATAAAATGTAAACAGGTAAGCATATTTCCATACATAGCACTATATTTATTTGAATTTACTGTATTAACAGTTATCAATACATATTACAGGAGAATCATTTTTAAAAGGAGTACAACTTCTAGATTCAAAGCTTTTAAATATGTTGTCAGATTCCTTGTATATCTCCAAACTTTAATAACATACTTTTCCCTATCACTTAAATTTTTGTAACTGACAAAACTGGAAAAAATTTTAGACTGCAAAATAGACTGTATTTTATTAAAAATTTTAAACTGTAAAGCAGCTTTGTGTAGAAAATCCACTCTCTTTCTCCATACTTGGAGAGTTTTTCCATACCACACCCAAAGCAATCTTTTTAAAAAAATTATAATGCATAAACTGACTAAAATATTAATACTTAAAATTTTATTCAATGCCACCTTTACCAACATTTCAAAAGTTTAATACTTAAAAGGTTAATAAAGTTCAAAGCCTCTAAAGTTAACTATACTTTCCAAAGTATAACTTTGGGATTAATATTATCCTCTTTACCCAATCCATCCACAACTGAGTAAGTAAAAAGACAGCATCCTAGTTTATTTTCATTCAGTTGTCTAATTTAACCTCCCCTAGAAGACATCAAAGGTATTAGATAAAACCGTACAGCAGAGGTTGTTCATTAGAAGCAGTGCTAATATTGAACATTTTGGAGCTCCCAAGCCATAGGCAGTCACTAATTACTTAAATCATCCACAAGCTCATTTTCTAAATAGAAACACATCTTAAAAATATTGTCTATTCAAAAGTTTTTATGAGTAATTTTGGACAGCTAGGTTTTCTAGAAATATAAGATGTAACTCTATAACCATTTTTAACAGAAATCTCTGTAAAATCATTTTTACATTTCTCTGATATGTAATAAAATGTGTATAAAATCTAAGTTATTTTTCTTGGTGATTTAAAACCAAACACCAACTATTTATCAGTTCCAAACTATGACTATTTTAGAATTTATTTTAATGATTTATAAAATAAATTATAATAAGAAAGGGTGTGTGATTGATATATATACATAACTATATTATGTATAAATTATAAATGCATATGCTATATGCTTATAGTATATATTGTATGTAATGATTATATAGAACCTATTTACATAAATATACCATTATATCATAAATATATCATAAATATCATAAATATATAGTTTTTTTTTAAAAAAAAGATAAATATCCTGCTCCAAGAAAGAGGATTACCAGTATCACTGAAGCTTCCCATATGTCCCCTTCTGGATCCCAAGCCCCAAAAGGTATGTGTTAAAAATTTGCTTTCTTTACTATACATGGCTTTTTTTTTTAAATCACAGATATATAATCTTACACAATCAATACACATAGAGATTTTGAAAATTTAAAAGTTTTTATAATAAAATGATTATGTATTCTGTTGGCTTCCTCTTTTTCCTTCATATTATTTTAAGATTCATCCATGTTGATAAGTATATCAATATATCATCCAATTTTAGTGCTTTACATGTACACGCCACAATTTATCATTCTCTTGAACATTTCAATTATATCCAGAGTTTTGCTATTATTAATACTACTACTAATTAACATTCCTAAATATGACTCCTGAGTTTCTCTAGAACAGTGGTTCTCAAACTTCAGTGTTGACCAGATCAAGCCCAGTTGAGGGACTGTTAAATATAGATTGCTGGATTCTGTCCTCAGAGTTTCTGACTGAGTGGGTCTAGAATGGGACCTGAGAGTTCACATTCCTAACTAGTTCCTCCACAATGATGATGCTGGGGGGCCAAGGTCACACTCCAAAAGCTTGTGCTCTATGACAGTGGTTTTTAAACTTTATGGTCTTAGGGTCCATTCTTTAAAATTAGACAACCTCAAAAAGCTTTTGTTGGGTGAGTGAAAGCAATAGGTAATTATATCAGAAATTAAAACTAAGATATCTTTAAAACACATGAATACACATATATACATTCATATTATCATGTCGTGTAACCTCTGGAAAATCCCACAGTACCAGAATGAGATGAAAAAGGTAAATAAATTTTATTATGACTTTATTTTTTTATATATATATTTATTTATTTTTATTATATAGTTCTGACCTCAAAAATTCCATGAAAGAATCTTGGCAACCCCCAGGATCCTGTAACCATACTTTGAGAATCAGTACTCTAGGGTAAATAACTACAGATGAAATTGATAAATCTAAGGAGAAATCTATTCAATTTGACTAGCTAACAAATCACTTTCCAAAGTGAGTGCATCACCAGGTAAACTCCCACTAGCAATGCGCTTCCCTGTGGAAGGCTGTGGAAGCTTCCCTGTGGAAGCGCTTCCCTGTACAGCCTCACAGGAAGGCTGTGATTCCACTTCATTTTTACCTGTCTTCATTTTTACCTATCTGGTGGATAAAAAAGTAGTATCTCACTGTGGTTTGAATTTTCATTTTCCTGATCATCAATTAGGTTGAGGGTATTTTTTTTTCCACACGGACTTTCTGCCAACAATTTCTATTATTAGGGTCTTTTTTTATTACGTTCTTTTGCCCCTTTTCCTTTGAGCACAAGTGCAAATGTTTTGGAAAGATGTTGCTAGACGGCTTTATTTCACCGTAACGAAACTCAGCTCTCATTATTTGAAACATCTCATTATCCATTTCTACCCAGATTATTGCTATTGTGTATTTCTAGGCTGAATGGTTTTATACTGAGTCTATATATGGAATTCTTTATATGATCAATTCAGTCACCCTCAACTTGGGAACAATTTAAAAGGTTTTTAACTGAAAAAAACTGTTTCATGGCATCTTCAGATGCCATAAGTACTGGGCTATATTGGAGTTTTTCAAACTGTGATCCATAGGAAAGCCTCAAAGCACCCCATACCACACACATCATTTTCCTTTCCATTTTTCTTCATCCTGTCCCCCATCTTCACTCCAGTATTTTGACTGTTGCATATACCAGGGAGTTCCAAATCAAGTTTCACTTTAAAAAAAATTACATTACTAATTTTAAAACAGTTTTTGAACAATCACTGCTATACTTTTCCTAGAAAATTCTAAACAAACAACAAATACAAACCACATTAAATTGGTTATACACTAAGCACAGAAGCATTTCATTTTATAGAGGAATTTGTTTTATATTTGTTTTCTGTGTAACTTCAGAGGCCTTTCACCAGAAATTAGTGTAAATTAGATTTAACACTTTAACCTTTGTATAACCACTTGCAACCTAATGACTATAAAAGCTAGCAGTCTAACAGAGGAGTTTATTATGAATTATGCAAAGTAAGTTAAATCACTCCAATGGTTATGCAATCTCACCTATCACAGTGTTCACTGGGAGAAGTGGTGGAAGAGGTGGTGCTGGTGGAGCTCCAGAAGGAGGAGGGACAGAAATGTTTTCTAATAAAATAGTTTATAATTCAGGTCAGAGTGCAAGAAAGAGAACTAAACATTCTGAAACAGTAAGAAAGTACAATGTTTTGGAAAGAAGAAAAAAAAAGAGAGACACACCCATATGTAAAGCATGTTCAAATGAGTAAAAATTTTACTAGGTAAAGAGACCACTGAGGTCGTACCTATATTAACTATAAAATATGCCTGTTTTGATAAGTAACTTTTTCTCCTTTTTTCAACAACATCCTTGAGAAGCTAGTAATTTTTCCCTAACAGTACTGATTATCATACTACTTTTAAAATGTATATTTTTAACACTACAAAGTCTTAATTTCATTTACTAAAAATCAAGGGACTAATTTAATACTCTGCAATGGTTTTTAAATTTTTTATATAATATAAAAAGTAAAAGAACTTTTATTTTTATTATCCCATTTCATATTCATGGTATTTTACTGAACTATGTATTGAATATCATATATAAATATAGTAAAGTCACAGAACAAACTAACACCAGAGTTGAGATACTAGCCTGTAAGACAACATCAAAACTCAATTGATACGTAATTCACAATATAGACACTGATCCTTTGGTTAGAATAACAACAATATTGGTTTGCTCTCAAAATAATAAATACCATTCTTGACTAGAGCCCAAGGCAAGTATTTCTAAAGCAAAATGGCCAAAAAGTTATTTAATAAAGTTATTTAATATGCTTTATATGTAAGGAGAAATAGCTGGTAAAACCCTCAAAACTGTGAAAAACAACCTGAAAATGCTTTCAAATTTGTGGTTAGCGTTTATATTCTAGTAACAATCGCGTAAATTTAATAATCTTATCTAATAAAACTAAATTCAGACTTCCATAATCAAGCTCATAAATACTACCACATATTAAAATAGATTTATAAATAACATACCTGGTCCAATAGTGGGTGGTGAAGGTGTAGGCACGGCAATGGGAATGCCAATACTGCTGCTTCCACTGTTTTCTCGACTTCCACTTCCCCCACTACTTCCACTGAAAAGAAAAAAATGTGAGAAAAGCAATTCTAGAGATTTATCCAAAAACATTACAATATTCAACTCAGTCACTAAATATTCCCTTTTACGATACATATATAAAAATACATTTTTAAAATTGTTCAATACAAATTTTAACCCTAATACTTGAAATGGTTCTTGTGTTTCACTCTACCTCTCAATCATACTGGAAACCAATACAATCATAACATAGTACTCAGAAGTATCAGAAGAGATCATCCTATTGAGAAGTGAATGACCAATAAAATCTTATAGCACAACGAGTCAATAAGGGTTTATTTAAAACCTACTATGAACAGCAGTGAATAAACCAGACATGAACCATGTTGCCATGGAGTTCATAGTGAGAATGGGAAAACAGACATTAAAAAACAGTGTGATTGATGCCACACACAAAAAATGCACAAGATGCTATAGAAATCAATAAAAAGGTTAACCAATTTTTGTCTGGAATTAGTATGAAAACCTCCACTCATCTCAAAGAACGGTGATAAAACAGGAAATTTTCTGGAAAATGAGCAAAAAAAAAAAAAAGATAGTAGTGAAGTTTCAGAGTGAGGCATTCTAGAATAGCTGCTACTGTTACACTCTAGCCAATTCCCTATGTAATAGGGAATCCATAGTAATTCCTATGGATTTACTGTCCCTTTAGGTAAAAGACCTTGTACTACCCAACTGTTTTTGTAATGTGTGCATGTACATGTATGCAAATGTACATATGTGCATGCGTAGTCTTACACCCCGTATTATGTTTTAAAATCAACATCATTCGCTCAATAGGCCCAGAAATTCAACAGGACAAAGACTTGCACTGCCTAAAAAATAAACTTTTTATTTTTTTCCTCCAATGTGATCATTCTATAATTACATTATCACGTTAATGAAAGAAAAACAGAAAGCTGTTTACATAACAAAAATAGCTTCAATGTGAAGGCTTCCCTTAATTCCCTTAAGCCAGGTGATCAATACTCTCTGCCTTATGCCATCAATGCATCACAGACATATGAAAATGTTTGCATTTATTATTCTCTTCTACAATTATTGGCTTATCTGCCTTTTTTCTAATATGGGGGTTGTCAAATTACAGCCCATAAGCCAAATCTGACTAATGATACAATTTTTTATGACCTATGAGCTAAGAACATTTTCTACATTTTTAAATAGCTGGAAAAAAATCAAAAAGGGAATAATTTATGACACATTAAAATTATATGAAAGTCAAATGTCAGTACCGTATATAAAATATTATTGGAAGACAGCCTCACTCATTCATTTATATGTTGTCCATGGCTGCATTAGTGCTACAATGGGGAGCTGAGTAATTGCAACGGAGACCATATGGTCCACAGATCCTAAAATACTGACAATCTGGCCCTTTATAAAGAAGTTTGTTGATCCTGTTTTAACAGAAGGAGTTCTGAATAAAAGAACTATATCTTACCGGTATATCCCTAGCATCTAATGAAGTCTTAACTGGTTGCTAAATATGATTAAACTGCAGACAAAAACCATGCTTGAATACAATAATTCAAATAACAAACAAAAAAAGAACAATTTTGGTCTTCACTGAACTTAACCTGATACAATAACGGCAGGTATCAATATAAGAATTTATTTATTAACAGCAGCAATAACAAATGCCAATTACACACCATCTAACAGCCTGATACTCTTATTTAGTTGAAACCGTAAAAATGATTTTGCTAAGTTGTATGTGTAATATACCAACCTAAAAGTCAAGGTAAGCAGAGGTTCTTGCCCAACGTATGAAGTGAGAGGTAAAATTGAAGAATAAAACAAATTAAGCTATACAATAAATTTGTCTGGCTTTATAAAAAGTGTCCCCAAATGGAGTGGCTACTATTGAAAGAAAGAAGAGAAAGGTAATAACAGGGAAAAGGACCTGAGGGAGACTTCTGGGTTATTGGTAATGTTCCATTTTCTGACCTGGTGATGTCTATATGAGTATGTTCAATTTGTATTAATCCATTAAGTTGTATAATTAATAAAGTGTATACTTTTCTAAATGTATGTTATGCTCCATAAGCAAGTTTATAAAAATCCATATAGAGTATATCAATTCTCTTAATAAATTCTTGGTCAGATCTAAGCTAAGCCTTCTTTCCTCCAATCTCTTCAAGTTTAAATCATGTTGTATAATTTCTGATATTTAACATCTTATCCAAAACTATTTAAGAGTGGCTGCCTTGATCTTTTTTGAAAGATTATTTTAAAAAACACTCTTTAGCGTTGATCCAAATGTACATCTGTACCTCTGTCAAAAGGAAGATACAGTAGCAATCTGCTAATATAAGTATGTATTAAAAAATCTAAAAAACAGAAGTTATGACACAAAGTGACAGGAACAGATCCAATACTATTACCCCCAACTTTTCCCCTCTATTTCTGTGTTAGCATTAGAGCAGTACTTTACTCAGCAACTTCAGAGTCTGTGACCAGTCCATAACCCCCACTCTCAAATGTTCAAACGCTCAACCTGAAGGATTACCTGTGTGTCCTCGGTCTCTGGTTTAAAGAAGCTGTCCTGCCTGGGCTATGCTGACTTCCAAGCCTAGCAGGACTTGTCATGTAGTCATTAGGAACTGTTGGAGGTTTAACAGGTTCCAGGGTTTTGTAAGGAGTATTCCGTCTAAAGAAGCATTATAGAGAGCAATGATGAATACAAAAGATAAAATGCTATTTTCCCCCAAATTTGTGACTGTCCCTTTGTAACCAAGTATAACACGACTTTTTTATCTTGTAACAATAAAGTTTTAGGAAAATTCTTAATTGGGGTATATGAATTTTGTTACTTTGTGCAAAAACTAAATTTGTTACCTTTTCTTGGGAAAGCCATAGGAAAGGGTAATTCATTAAAAGTTCTAGCCTTCTTTCTAAAAATCTTGGTTCCAATTTTTTTAAATGCTCAAGAATATCAAACTTTTAAATATACATTATTTCTAGCTTAGTCACCCATAATCTACTGTCCTTAGCCATTATGGAAGCTAAATATCTCCTCTACAATATATTCCTACCTCAATATGGAAATATATGGACAAGTACATTTTGATCCCACATGTAATGCCATTAATTTCTCAATAAATGATTTTAACTTTTCTATTTAACAACTTAATGTTTTTATTCCCCAGAGGTAAGGGGTTTATGGAAGGAAAATAATAACCAAGATTCTATTAAAAAGTTGATTATTGATCTGTATTACTATAAAATAATGATTTCCCAATCCTCCACTAAAAACAAGGACTCTAATACATTATTTCCTATGCTTAGATGAACAATCTTCCAGAAAGGCGTAACCAATTATTCAATATTTTAATTGCATTGAGAACTGAGAAGGAAGAAGCCACCAACTGTTCCCTTTTCTACTTCTCTGTGAGCTGGCCTTCCCCATAAGGGCTCCACGATTACCAGCAGAAGCAGTTAGAAGTACTCCAGGTAGAGTCTCACTCAGGTGAGGAGTAGGGGAAACAGGAGACCTACAGGTTACCGAGCCAAACTACACAAAATAGACCACTTATTCAGAGTTCTATAATATACATATTGTAAATACATGTGAAAGCACCACATGGAATCCTCTGGTCAGTTCATTTGAAATAAATTTAAGCCAAATTTATAATTTTTTAGAAGAGGAAGTAAAAATAAAATATAAATAATGTTCATTTATACATATACAAAAGAACTTGTCTGGTACAGGTATCTATAGAGAATGTTATTATAAAACAGGCCAATTCATTTTGGATTCTGTCCAACAAAATAAGAACCAAAATGAATTTATAAAAGGTAGTGCCACATTGAGAAGGTCCCATAGCAAGGATCCATACATTTAATTAAGCCACAGAAATATCTTCCTTTAGCATATGAATTTTCTTGTAAAGTGTGGTTGAATTCTTACCCCAAAGTTCCCCGGCCTGACATAGGAGGACTTGGTGGTTTCTGAGTAGGAGGATTTGTTCTCGACAGTGTGCCAGTTCTTACAGGCTGGTTATTTCCATGCTAAAATGTAGAAAAAAGAGCTTTTATTTTTATATCAAATTGTTCCCTTGGTGTTTTGATACCATGTATTATTATTTTTTTAAATATCAGAATGTGAAGGATTCCCAGACAGTTTTAACAGACTTTGGTACCACATTTTAAAAAGTCATGAAACAACTTGCACTTGGCTTTTCCTACTATTTTGTGCTATTCGTACCAATTTATGGTAAAATATAGGTGAGATTATTGGATTTTATATATTATTTTCTTGTTAAACATGTTCACTGAGATCAAACTTATTTGCATTCAAGTACTGGGTTTCCCAAAATTTCTGAATATAAACTACAGATCTCAGTAAAATTTAGCAAGTAAAACTTGCTAAAATTTGAAAAATCATCTTTATCCTAACAATTCAGTAACAAAGTCATACATGATGTCTGGGAAACCTCCTAATTGTAAGTCAATAAAAGCAAGGCAACTATCAAAAAATGAGCAAAGCAATAAATGTTAGCAAAATTAATGTTCCTATATAAATGCAGATGTCAATATATCTTTGATATATTAACACATCCAAGCTAAATGTTGCTGATTTGAACTGAGTTTATTTAATCTACTATAAATCCTATGGGGAAAAAGCAGACAGACATAGGAAGAGTTTTCAAATTTTAGTGGCTCTGCAGCCTCTATCAATATAGAGGTAATACTGTGGATCAAATGATAAGTAGTATCTCTTACCTTGGCTTTTAGCCACTTTACGTTGGCAAAAAAAAGGGGGAAAAAGTAGAAATTAATTCTAAATAAGTCACATCTGATAGGACAGGTTTACATTTACAGTTATTCAATTCATGTTAACAAGCTTTTACCCAGCCATTATTTCAATATTTCGTAAAGAAAACGATATCCATAAGCAGCAGGGAAATGTATCACATATTTTTTAAAGAATATATTCATAAGGAAACTATGACTTAATTATGCCAATCGCATACAGGTCAAATAATGTTAGGTCAGTATTTTATCCGACTGAATCACAGATGATAAACTTTGATTTAAACATAAATGCCGTAACACATGAAATGTGAGGCCACTTTAACATATCAGCTTATGAGACCTAAGACTCCACTGGATAATAAATGCTTAAGTATAAGTGTTCATTATTTGAACAGTAGCATACCATTTTAAAAAGTGATAAACTGCAAATGTTAAAATGAAAAATAATAGGTTGCTTCCAAATTCAGAAAAAGACCTAACACCTCAATGTTTAAGAAC
The DNA here is from genome assembly GCF_964194185.1 of Rhinolophus hipposideros. Classification (NCBI taxonomy): domain Eukaryota; kingdom Metazoa; phylum Chordata; class Mammalia; order Chiroptera; family Rhinolophidae; genus Rhinolophus; species Rhinolophus hipposideros. Next base: position 11,115,395 of record NC_138047.1, on the reverse strand, counting down.
GAAATCATTATGCACAGCAATAACTTGGCCACATTCTAACTACAGAATAAACGGTCTGGAAATCTTATTTGTAACTCACGAACCCAAATCTGAGCAGGCCAACACTAGCAGGAAGTTATAGGTTTAGTTCTAAGTTTTCTTCTGAACCAGTTTAGTCAAAATTCAAAACTGCAGAAAAACTGCTTTGATCTTAAAGCCTACTTCTATGACACATAAATAGTCTTCTGTAAAATAGTATGTACGTATGAAATAATATGAACATGTGTACATATGAATAATATGAAATAATGTGTACAGTCCTAACGCATCACTACTTGTACTATCCCACTTAAGAAAAAAGATTGTCCAGTTGTAGAATTAACCTTTTCTACATTTTGGGCGGTTTCAAGTTCTTTCCATAACATCTGCTGTTTTAAATACGTAGCTATCATTTTTCAGATGATAGTAAACACAACATTAAGGAAATCATCCAAAGGAGGAATGTACGTTGTCTTAGATAAATTATCATTTCCACGAACTGCCAGAATTTTGGTATTCTTTAATGTTTGTTTAGAATGATATTGCTTATTTTTATCTGGAAATAAATGTCTGGAATTCTACCGAGTCACTACATTTCACACCTGGATTTAGAAATTAAACTTGAATAACATTATTATCCTTGAAGATAAGATATACTAGAAATATTGTCAGTGATGATCTTTTAGAGAAATCAGAAAACTGGAGAAACAAAGCAGCAATGAGACTAGTAGGGAAAAAATAATTGTGTTTATATTTGTATAACACAGAAACAAAATATGGACAAATATGCCATATAATAGCTTCTAAGACATATTGTTCTCACAGACCACCCTATTAACTCAAAAATATATTTTAAAATAGCCTGTATAACAATGTGAGTGTACTTAAAGCTACAAAACTGTATACTTAAAATGGTTAACTGATAAACTTTACCACAATTTTTTTAAGTTAGAAAAAAAACCCTGTCTAAAATATCTATATATACAAAAAGTAAACTGCCAAAATTCACATCTGTATACTCTCAGAATGTATTATGCTGTGTTTATACTTCCCGTTTATACATGTAGGATGAAACAGTTGAATATTCTCACCCAAAATTTCCTTGTAAAATTAGGTTTCATCTTATATCCTACTAAGTACTACGTATGTATTAAACTTAAACACAATTATTAGTGGAGGGATAATAGAGGATATTCACTTCGAAAATGGTGACAGAATTTTTGTTTATGAGTATGTATTGCTTTAATAGAAAGAAAAAGCAAGATTAGACAAAAGAGGAAGTGAATATGAGAGTATGAGAGTGTATGTATGTGTGTGTGCGTATACAGTGTTTCCCCGAAAATAAGACCTAGCTGGACCATCAGGTCTCATGCGTCTTTAGCAGCAAAAATTAATATAAGGCTTGGTCTTATTTTACTGTAAGACTGGGTCTTATCTAACATAATATAAGACCAGGTCTTATATCAATTTTTGTTCCAAAAGACACATTAGAGCTGATTGTCTGGCTAGGTCTTATTTTGGGGGAAATACGGTATACACACACGTATATGTATATGTATATGTATATATGTGTATGTGTATATATACATATACATATACGTGTGTGTATATGTTTATCATGTTTAATCCAAAGGCACGTAATAATACAAAAGAAGTTCTTTCAGGCTCTCAAAATCCAAATCCTGTACATCAATCTAGTCTAAAAATCTTAAAACTGAATTTAAGCTCTTACACAACCAGAGCCACATCTCTGGGTAAAAATACAAGAAACAAACAGGTAGTCTCCGCTACACTTGCAAAGTGTTCCAACATTACATATAACTTCCAAGCATGACAGTGAAGGGGAGATTCTAACGGTCTCAAAGGGAGTAGAATGTAGGTCAGTGTTACCAGCTATACTATCCTCTGGGCCAGGAACCCCAGATAATTCAGAATGCAACAGGTCCAGGAATAGCACCAGTCAGATCAACCCTAGGAAAAGTGTCAAAATTCTAGCTGACTCCAAAAAAACTATTATAAATATTCTGAAGACCAGGAACCAAATCAAATACTGGTCCTCTAGGAAAGGGACTATGAAATTTCAGAGGAATAGTTTATCCTGAGCAGAGACGGCTAAAGAATTCAGATCATTCTAGATGTTTGTAAAACGACCCAGGAATATCTGAAAAGTTGACAAGCTACAAGATGTCCTTCCAGAACAGCTGATTCTCCCATGCTAAGAAATGGACATGGACAAAAAATAATCTCTTTCCTAAAAGTCCGCTGGGGTGGGGAGTGGGGGATGGTGCAGAGAACAAAATTACATAAAATTTTTTATTTTTCCTACGTTGCTGGCATTACATCCACATCCACACAGATGCACTAATATAAGCACATATTTAGGAATAAAGGTTTAAGGTATTTATAAATTATTTCCTAAGCCAATCTGGAAATCATATACATTTTTTATTGTTACATATTTATTCATTAGTGAAAGCAAGACATGGTATTCACAACACAAATTTATAATATTAGTCTAGGACTCAAATGGCTTAATGAATAGCCGTTTCAAGACAGTACCTTCTTGAACAGAACCTATTCCACAGGTAAAAGTCTGCCGCAAGCTTAGTATAATACATAACTAATAAATAAATGTACTATGAAAACTGTAATGCGAGTTGACAGCTAAGAACATCTATTAATTCTTTAAGAAAATTATCTTTATCACCATTTTCCTATCCAAAATATTTCTTGGATAAATTATGTCAAGTTAACGTAATATTAAAGCGCTTACCTTGACACCATGGCCCACGTCATCCAGAACTGTATAGTCAATAGGTTTCCGAATATACCTTACAGGGCGCTCCATATTAGCAGGTGCTATTATTTTGTGAGTTCTCGATGTATTCTTATTTGTTGTCAAAATACCAATCTCTCTTCGAGCCACTTTCTCCTTATGGATGTCCACGGTCTGTATTTTAAATTTAAACAAAGCAAGAAAATGTTGTCAAGCATAGTAAATAATATATATGATGTCCATATATATACTGGGTCATATATAGGTTGAACCATATGGTTTTGTCACATGTCTACTTTCTAGTGACTACTATATCTTTCCCTTCAAAATTAAGCAAGATAACATTCTCAAGGCTCAAAACAGGGAATATCTTAAAGGTAATTACAAGCACAAACTAATTTAATGGATTTGATTCTAAAACAATTCTCAGGAAAGAAATTTGGTGTTTGTGGGAAGGAAGGGGGTCCTGCTCTGAGTCGCTTACACTGTTATGTAGTGAGGATGCAAACCAGGAAAAAATCAGTAAACAAAACACAATGAGGTCTGCTATAGTGACACATGCACAGTTTATTACAAATTACTCTAAAGGTGTTCAGAGCAAGATACCTAACGAGGTTGAGATGGGTTCACTTACAGGCTTCATAGCATAGGTAGGTTTTAAATAGAAGAGGCAAAAACGGAAATTATTAAAGGCAGAAAGAACTTCATGTTATAAACAAAGGTGTAATAGAAAAGATGATCAGTAAGCAGAAGTTAAAAACTGGCAGCATGCAGCCTACATAGTACTGGCTTTTATGGCTTTAAAAATCTTTAGCTGCCAACATTTAAAAACTGGATAATAGCACGTGAGCAATAATTACACAACTACTCAACAATTTAAACTTTGTACTACTACCGTGCTTCCCCCAAAATAAGACCTAGCCAGACCATCAGCTATAATGTGTGTTTAATGGGGGGGGAATATTGGGGAACAGTGTGTTTCTCCAGTGCCTATCAGCTCCAAGTCATTGTCCTCCAGTCTAGTTGTGGAGGACACAGCTCAGCTCCAAGTCCAGTCGCCATTTTCAATCTTTGTTGCAGGTGGCACAGCCCACCATCCCATGTGGGAATTGAACCGCCAACCTTGTTGTTGAGAGCTTGCGCTCTAACCAACTGAGCCATCCAGCCGCCCCTCTAATGCGTGTTTTGGAGCAAAAATTAATACGAGACCCAGTCTTATATAATACATATATATAATATTATATATTAACATAAGACTGGGTCTTATAATAATATATATCATATATTATATTACATATTAATGTAAGACCGGGTCTTATTATATTGTATTATGTTATATATTAATATAAGACACGGCCTTAATATATTATATATTAATATACTATATATTGATATATATTATTATATATTAATGTAAGACCAGGTCTTATATAATATATAGTACATTATATATATTATGTGTATTATATTGTATTGTATTATATTATATATTAATATAAGAACCTGTCTTATACATATATATATATATATATATGACTGGAACTTATATTAATTTTTGCTCCAAAAGACACATTAGAGCTGATGGTCCAGTTAGGTCTTCTTTTCAGGGAAACACGGTAGTAATAGTGAACCAATAACAAAACTGGGTGACATCATCAGATCTGCATTTTAAAAGAGCCCTCTGACAGAGGTGTTGAGAGGATAGCCAGAACAAGACTACTGGCAAGGAGACCAGTTGGGGGTAATTACGGTAGTGTAGGTGAGAAAAAGCACGGAACTGAACTGAACTGAAGCAAGGAGTGGGGGGAAAAAGGTACTGTTAGGAAAAAAACAAGTTTAAAATTAATGCTTAAGACTCTATTTCATCAGAATTTTTTAAATTGACTGGGAAAGAACCTGTAATCAAAAATGCTCTCCCAACCATCAACAAAACAGAACGACAACCTACTGAACGGGAAAAGATATTCACCAATGATACATCCAATAAGGGGTAATATCCAAAATTATAAAGAATTCATACAACTCAACACCAAAAAAAACTAACAATCCAATTAACAAATAGGCAGTGGACCTAAATAGACATTTATCCAAAGAGGACAAGCAGATGGCCAATAGGCATATGAAAAGATGCTCAACGTCACTAACCATCAGAGAAATGCAAATTAAAACCACAATGAGATATCACCTCACACCTGTCAGAATGGCTATTATCAATAAATCAACAAACAACAAGTGTTGGCCATGATGTGGAGAAAAAGGAAACCTCATGCACTGTTGCTGGGATTGCAAATTGGTGCAGCCTCTGTGGAAAACAGAATGGATGTTCCTCAAAAAATTAAAATAGAACTACTTTATGACCCAGCAACTCTGGGTATTTCTCTGAAGAAATCCAAAACACTAATTTGAAAAGATACATGCACCCCAATGTTCAGTGCAGTGTTATTTACGGTAGCCAAGACATGGAAGCAACCTAAGTGCCCGTCAATAGACAACTGGATAAAGAAGATGTGGTGCATTTATACAATGGACTATTACTCGGCCATAAAAAAGGAATGAACTCTTACCATTTGCAACAACATGGATGGACCTGGAAAGTATTATATGCTAACTAAAATAAGGCAGACAGGGAAAGACAAACACCATATGATCTCATTTATATGTGGAATCTAAACAACGAAATAAATGAACAAACAAAACAGAAACAGACTCATAGATACAGAAAACAAGTTGATGGTTGCCAGCGAGGAGGGGGGTTGAGGGGCAGGGTGAAAAAAGTGAAGGGAATAAGTACAAATTGGTAGCTATGAAATAGACTTGGGGATTTAAAGCAGAGGGAATACAGTCAATAATATGGTGATAACTATGCACAGTGCCAGGTGGGTACTAGACTAGTCAGGGGGGTCACTTCTTAAATTATATAAATGTCTAACTACTATGCTGTATATCTGAAACTAATATAAAATAATATTGAATGTCAACTGTAATTGAAAGTGTTTTTAAAGGGGGGGGAAGGAGAATAAGAGGTTTAAATTTCCAGGTATGTAACAAATAAGTCATGGGGATGTAATGTACAGCATAGAGAACATAGTCAGTAATATCGCGATAACATGGTACAGTGTCAGGTGGTTGCTGGACTTACGGTGATCACTTCTTTAGGTATATAAATGTTGAATAACTACGGTGTACACCTGAAACTAATATAATATTGTATGTTAGCTATATTTTAATAAATATCTTTAAAAAACAATGCTCTCCCAGCTCCAAAACAAGGTAGAGGAGACACTCTCCTTGGGTGTCTAGCACTTTTGCACATCTTACAAGAAAAGACAATGACTCCCTTTGCTCTGGATATTTATATAGTAAACAGCCTTAGAAAATATAGGGTCTTCTTGGAAAGCAAACTGCAGGCTTATTTACTGTCCAGTATAATAAAGATAATGTCACCCTGTAGGGCAAAGGTGAGGAAGGCTTACTGCCCGTTATACAAGAGATCTGGTTCCCTAAGCTGGGAGTTAGTTTCTTTTAATGCACCCAGTTGTGTGTGTAGGCATCTCTTGGCTCTCTCTACAGAATCCTATGGAAATTGGGGCTGATTACCTGGCACAAATGCTGACGCGCTGGCTACTGCTATTGCCATGAGTAATGACATCTCTTCTCTGACTCAAGAGTCTCGTGTCTTCTAATAGTATGCATGATATTGTTTGTAGCAAGCTAAGTGGCTAGCTTGCATGAAAGGTAAAATCTTAAACCCTTCACAATTTTTGAGTTTTGGCTTGAGGATGGCATGCTGACAGAGACAAAGCTTTCTAGAAATGGAATGAGAGGCCAATTAACAGGAACTGAGAGAATTCCATGGGAATTTGAGTCAACATGTTGACCAAATTGCTCTCTCCCAAATTGTATGGTCAACCAGGCAATGAATGGTCCTCAATTTTATTGCCTGAGAAAGAGACTGGACTAAGGAGGTAATTTCGAGCTGAGTACCAGGAGTAGGTTCAGAGGCAGCAGGCTGAATGACGCCCTGCTCACTGCCAACTCTCCACCAAGCTAACAACCAGCCTCAGCAGGTCTGTCCTGTGAACATCTAGTACTAAGATTTGTCTGGTAGAGGGAGGGGGAAAGCAGATAAGGTTCTATCCTAAACAGCAATGCATCTACAATAGGCATGAAAGGAAGAAAGGGCAGCAACTGTGGTCAGAACCAGGAGAATCTTCAGAACTTGGGCTAGTTTGCTGGGGACATTTGGGGTGGGCACATAATGCATGTTAAAGAAGAATGGCAGCAGATGGCTACCTAATATATTGCTCAGCCCCTCGTACAGTCTAGTCTATCCACTGAATGAGTAAAAGGCCTCAGCATTTTCTGACAGTGCGTCAAGTCTGCTATAAGAGAGCTTTGGCCCCCTTGGGGAAATGTCCCTGGCACTGATTAGTCTTCTGGCTCTTACTGTACTGAATTCGGTTGAAAATACTGGTGAAGGTGATTCACTGGAGAATGAGAAACTGGCCCAAAGAAGTCTAGATGAACTCTTGCTGTCAGCCCTGCCAGCCTTAGAAAACTTCCCTAATCCTTACACTGAAATCAAACAAAACTTGAAGAGATGTTTGTTATCTTGACAATGGAGCAGCACGCAGCCCAAAGTAGGTGGACTCCTAAAAAAACAAGGAAGCCACTGTGCCAGTCAAGCCCAAGACGGCCAGAGGGTACAAACCCATGCCCCCCACTCAAGAAAGCAGTGTGTCTGCAGCTGCTGAATCATGGTGTTCCCAAACAGGAATGAATGAAGTAATGACGACCTTGCCGCAAAATACAGGGCTTTGGGCGAACCAAAACCAACACGGGTAAATTGGTTGATCAGCACGCAACTACAGCACCACTCAAAATGCAAGTAAATGCACCTTGTTTACTGATATAGAGTTGCTCTCTCCCAACCCCTCCCTCCACCCCAGCCTCAGCTGCTTTAAAGAGAAACATGATTAGGGGTGGGGGGTAGCGTTCCCTAAGTCTCCAAGGGGAACTGAGGACCAAACATACCTGGGTATACCAGAGAACTCTGGGAAGGGGAGGGACTCAAAATTTTATGGCTCTGTTAGATACCCATTTCTGAGTATTTATCTGAAGAAAAGGAAAACAGTAATTCAAAAAGATGTATGCACCCCCATGCTTATTGTAGCATTATTTACAACAGCCAAGACATGGAAACAAGCCAAGTGTCCACCGATGGATGAATGGGAAAAGAAGCTGTGGTGTGTGTGTGTGTGTGTACACAGAGGGTGCCAAAAAAACATATACACATTTTAAGAAGGGGAAAATATTGTATTAAAATTGTAATACACAACATATACAGATCAAAAAAGATGAATACAAGTCACGTTTGACTTCTGCAATGACAAGAGGTGCTCAGAGTGGTTACCATCAATCAGCATAATTTTAATCGTTTTTTCCTTTCCTAAAATGTGCATAAATTTTTTGGCACCCTCTGTATATACGCATGCATGCGCACACAATGGAATACTATTCAGTCATAAAAAAGGAATGAAATCTTGCCATTTGTGATACCATGGATAGACCTCGAGGGTATTATGATGAGAGAAATAAGTCAGAGAAAGACAATCATTGTATGATGTCACTTATATGTGGAATCTAAACAAACAATAAAAACAAGCTCACAGAGGGAACAGGTTGGTGGTTGCCAGAGGTGGGAAGTGGTCAAAAAGGGTTAAGGAGGTCAAAGAGCAAAGCTTCCAGTTTCAAAACAAGTAAGTCATGGTGATGCACAACATGGAGACTCGCATATTTGAAAGTGGCTAAGAGAGTAAATTTTAAAGTTCTCATCACAAGAAAAGAAATTTAATAATTATGTATGGGATGGATATTAACTATACTTATTGTGGTGATCACTTCATAATATATACAAGTATCTGATCATTATGTTGTATACCTGAAACTAACGTGTTGTTATATGTCAATTATACCTCTAATTTAATTTTTAAAAAAACCTACGTACATACATACATACCAGGAATTTGTCTCCTGTTTCCAACACTTTAATCCCAGTCAATCTTCTATCATCACTCAACCTGGCTATTGCAATAGCCTTCGAACGGGTCCAATCTAGCCTCTTTCCAATCTGTCCTCCATGGTGTAACCATGGTGATCTTTACAAAACCAGTAAACTTGGGAAAACAAAATAAAAAAATTTGAAGATATCTCACCTTCTTAAATCCTATTAAAAGAACATTGCACATGGTTTCCAGTCTTCAAGGGAAAAACAAATTCAAAATGGCTCAAGTTCTTTCCCTATTTTCCTCAAACATCACAGTGTCCACAACTCTCCTTAAAATCATTTTTCTTCACCCTTCCTACTTCCCTCACACTGTGAAACTATTCAGAACACTACTTCAAATTACTTGACAATTTTTATCTGAGTCTACCTCTGCCCCAGTCTCCCAATTAAGAATCATGGAAGTCCAAACCAGAATCCATCCGGTACTGCAACCCTCCCTATGGCAGGGAGTGGATCAGCAGGTAGGAGGAGGGGGACGGGCTCGGAACATTTGTGTAACAACAGATGCATGTGGTCACCACGACGAAGTCAGCTTTCGCAGGGAGACTAATTCCTTCACATACTTGCATCCTCACTTTCACACTTTTTTCTTCACCTTTAGACAGCAAAAAAGGCAGTTTGATATAAAGAAAATTAGTTTTCAATTCTAATATACTGGAGATAAAATTTAAGAGTTACCCTAGTTGAGAAGAACTAGAAGGCCCAGGTGATCACCCGGCAGCCATCCCTGGACGTATGAGGCACAGCTGAAAACCACTGGTTTAATTAAAAAAAAAAAAAAAAAAAGTAGAAACGTGAAATCAGAAAACCTAGGTTTGAACACTGGCTCTTTCACTTACTAGTTGTGAAATTTTATACAAGCTTTTAAACTCACTACGATTCCATTTTGCTCATATAAAATGGGAATGGGAAATATTAGAACCTACAATATTGCTTGATACAAAAAAGGACCCCCCAAAAATTAACCAAATCTGAATCTTATTTTAAACTATCCAACCTACAACCCAGCAATTAAGGTAAAGTATTTCTAAAATGTTATTATGAAAACATGGACACATCACATTGTGCATCAGAAACATAATGAATGTTGAACCGGGAACATATTATGCTAAGTGAACTCAGCCAGACACAGAAAGAAAAAAAAAACAGCATGAACTCACGTATACAAGGAATCTAAAAAGCAAATCCAATGCATAGAAGCAGAGTAAACAGTGGTTACCAGAGTCTGGGGGTGGGGGAAAAGGAGAGCTGTTTGGCAGAGGCTACAAAGTTGCAGTTACGTCAGGACGAATAAATCTAGAGATCTAATGTACAGCATGAAGATTACAGCAAATACTGTACTGAATACTGGAAATTTGCTAAAAGTGCATTTCGGGTGGTCTTATCACACACACAAAAAAGGAAACTATGTGAGAAAATACATTAATTAGCTTGACTATAATCATTTCACTATGTATGTGTATATCTAATCATGTTGTACACCTTACATATATACAATTTTTACTTTTAAAAACACAATAAAAAGGATTATGAATGTGAATTATGTTCAAATCTCCAATTTTGCCACTAGCAGTAACAGCATTCTGAGGACTCCTCAGAGCCAGTCCAATGAGCATTCAAGTTCTGGAAGCCTGAAACTCAATGATTCCAAGGTAAACAAGCCCTAAAGGCAAAAAAAAAAAAAAAAAAACTCACTTGAAAGAAGAAAGCAGATCTTACAGATGTGGATTATCAGTAGAACAAACTAGAGAACAGATGGAACCCCAAAGACAAAATCTGGTAAATGAAGCTCATGCTTGATGATTCAGCATCTGAAGGAGAAGTGATAAAGTCAAAATAGAATGTAGATGAGATAAATTTGGAAGTAATGGATAGACTGAACATGTTTGGGGGATCGCCTCGTAAGGCTTGAGTACATGCCTGAGACCTTATAAATAAATGCAAAGCTCACAAAGTCCAAGAACTAAGTTTAATATAGGATAGTGTTTTAACATCAAATGACAATAAAATAAGTAGTTTAATAATGTCTTTGGCCAGTTTTGAAATTAAGGAATGGTTCACAAAATTCTTTTAATTTGAAGTCTTTACATTTAAAAAACATTTTTCTGAATTTTGGTAATATGTTATATTGCACTTTCAGCACATAAAATGAAACTGCACTGCATGGTAACAAAGACATAACTACAATAGTCTAATACAGCGCAAACAAGGTCTTTGAATTTGGGGAATGTGCGAGGCATAATCTAGAGCCAATATAACACAACTAGAAACCTCTTCTGACAGACTCAATATGACTCAATAATATAAAGATTTGTGAGCAAGAATGAAGGCAACGGGGAACATAAGATCATCAACAGAAATATTCTACCCCTCCAAAAAAAATTATCAAATACCCTGAATAAGGTGAAGAAATAAGAAAGCAATTAAATGACATATTAACCTGAAAAAAAATAATTATGTGGCTGGCTTTCAAAGCCAGGTACAACACACCCCCACCTACTCACAATCACACCTCTCTCATTTTCCCCCACTCCAATGTACTACTAATGCCAAATCTTCCCAAACTGATCTACAGTTTCAATGCCTCCCAATAAAAACTCCAACAGGGCTTTTCAGTTTCAAAATATATATAGAAGGGCAAAGGGGGAAGAATGGCCAAGACATGGTTAAAAAATAAATTAAGAGAGAGGCAGGGTGACTTGCCCATTGAGATTATAAAGCCATAGTAAATAAGACCATGGGTTCTTACACAGGGTTAAATAAATGGACCAATTCAACACAAGAGAACCTCAGAAACAAACTTGCTATATACAGTGATGGCACAGTGGGAAAGAATGCATTATTCAAATATGGCAACTATTTTGCCATATAGAAAGAAACACTGAAAACGGATCCCCACCTCACACCACAGGGAAAAAACAATTCCAGATCCATTAAATAAATGTAAATGAAAATAAATGGCATAATTTATAATTGAGACATTATGATTAATGAGAAAAAAATGAACTATAATGAATGAACTATTATGAAACACAGATAAATTTTACACAACACTGAATTAAAAAAGCCATGCTAAACTACATACAGCACAAATCTGTTTTTATTAAAAACAAACACAAACAAAACTAAACAATTGTTTAGGGATACACATACAGGTGATAAATTTAAGAGCAAGGAAATAATAAACATTCCCTTGGAGGTATGGATTGAAACACAAAGGGTAGAAGAAACAGAATTCATCATTTTCCAGTTAACTTTGGAGTGGATTCACAGATGTTTGTTTTATTGTTACAAATTTTGTAACATACATTATATTTAATCTTTTGAATGTATTAAGTATAATATAGTTTTGCAAGTGCACAGAGAAAAAAATTATTAAATTCCTGGAGCAGCATTAAAAGACTCCATAAAAGAAACCTCATTTTAGCCAGCCACATTTGGCATGCCAAAAAGGAGGAGGATGGGGGCAGAGGAAAATTCAAGTAGAGGGAACAGCATAAGCAAAGGCAAAAAGGCATGAAAATACAACACCTGCTCAGAGACAAGAGACAATTTTAAATAGCATGAATAAAAATAAGTTGAACTCTATATAAGAGTTATTAAAGAAAGACTAAGGAAGAACGAAACCTCACTTTTTTTTTTTTAAAGGGCCAAGCAGGTCCTTTATAATATGAGCAAATTAGGAATTAAACAGATAAAATAAATTTTGTGGAAAGCAAAGGTCCTAAAGGAATGATTAAAATATTCCCAAACTGATTCTATTTAGAAAGGAAAATACTTTTAAAACAAATGTTGAATTAAAAAGATAAATTTCAGAAGTAGACAAGATTTTAAGATTATCTTTTAAGATATGATTATTTAAAACTATTGTACAGAAATGCTATGTTAATTATGTTCTTTCCTTTCCCTATCAGTTTGAGGGGAAAAAGAAAACATTCTTTTAAAGATCTTCAGAAAAACCCTTTCTAATTATCAAAACACCAAAAAGCAGGCAGGAAAGAAGTATGACATAAGAAACCTACTTAATATTTCACGTATTTTCTGCAGTATCATATTGGAAGGCCTGCTGTCCTCATTACCACCTCTGCCAGTACAGGGACGGCATTATAGGTTTCAAGCAAAGAACCTCGTATAGAAGTAAAAGGCAGAAGAAATGTTTGCTGCAAGAGTACAGAATGAAAATCAACACACTTCTGCCCTGAATAGAAAAAGGAGAGGAGTATGAAACGGGTAGGAAAAGTGTAAAAGAGTCCTGAGACAAGCCACACAGAGAAAGTCTTCAGCCAAGAAAGAGACAATCTTTGTCTGTTACTGCTTATTTGGACCAGGCTCTAGAAATGGCTGTATGCCCAAAATTCTGAGTTACAGAGCTTTGTTTAATAAGCTTGAAACAAGGTCCCAATCAACTGTGAAGTTAACTTGATTCAGAATGACCTATATATGCACACTATAAAATAGATCTATTTAGAAAAGATGAGCTACAAAATAAAGACTTTGGTGGGAAAACGTAATGTAAAACACCAGGATCAGATTTATTCTGAAATATTTTATCCTGCGAAAACTGAATCTGTCACTAACACTTTGGCCCATACCCAATTTTTCAGTGTCACCCAATAACTCTGTTCTGTCTCCTCCTGCTTAAGAAGACACACTACAGAACACTCCACATGGTAATTAGACATCCAACTCAAAAAAAAAATCTGTGCTTAATGTAGTGATAACCATTTTTGATCCAAAGTAGGATCTAAGGTAAATATGACTTTTAAGAGAAAATCAGATCACAGTTTATCTTCTGAATATCAGGTCATGAATTTGAACTTATTCCCCAACCCACTACTCCTTACTAGGTATTAACTTTGTTTTAAAATTTCATGAATGTCTCTCCACTCTTAAAAAAAATAATGTATTTAAAAGTCTGTAGATATGTAAGGTATTATATTCTAATGACTAAGAGAACAGGCTTAGGAACCAGAATGCATATATTTAAAATTAGACCCTACCACTATTAGCTTGTGACCTTGGGCAGGTTAATTAACCACTCTAAGCCCTCAGTTTTCTTACCATACAGATGAGATTTCAAAACAAAAAATTGTATCTGTCTCCGTTATTATGAGGATTAAATGAGAGAGAGAGAGAGAGAGAGAGAGAGAGAGAATATGAAGAGAGAGATGGGGAAGAGGATTTTTAAGTGTCTTGCATGCATGCATAAAGAACAAAATAAATGGCAGCTTTTATTATTATTCTCTGTTCCACAATCTACATTTAAGTGTTTAACTCTGATTTTACTAGATGATACTAAACCAGTTAAAGCTTATAGCCAACAACATATACAACTCTTACAAGTAATCTTAGAAATTAAGAATTCTTAACTTACTTCATTGAAGACACCCTAGCTATATTAAACATGTAACAAGGAGTACAAATCAGTATTATCAAAAGAGTTGGATCACACACTTTGAAAGGATTTGGATTATACTCAATAGTAGCCCCTTTTTGAGCTTCATTTCTTTCATCTTCATCAAGGAGTATTTTTTGATCCTATAATTCTTCTTACAAGTGATGACCACATTTGGGGATATTAACTAATTAGGATAGAAGCTAGAACCCCAAACACTCACAGACTGCAAGGCAATTTATCCTGAAAGAAAAATATAAGGGGGGGTGGGGGTTGGGTGAAAAAGGTTGGTGAAGGGGATTAAGAGGTCAAAACCTGCAGGTATAAATAAATATGTCACAGGGGTGTAATGTACAGCACAGGGAATAGTCAAGAATATTTTAAGAGCTTTGTGTGGTAACAGATAATTACTAGATTTACCACGATGATCATTTCATAAGGGATATAAATGTTGAATCACTGTGTTGTATACCTGAAACTAATACACCACTGTAAAAAATATTTCAGTAATATTTTTTAAAGTAAAGAAAAAAATAACCCTTGAGAGGCTGAGACTTTGGAAGCAATAGGTTCTACAAAATACAAAAGTGAGGAAAGAATCAGCACCACAATGAGATACCACTTGACATCCACTAGGATGACTACACAGACAGACAGACAGACAGAACAGTGTTTGTGAGGATGTGGAGACACTGAAACCCCCATACACTGCTGGTGGAAATGGAAAACGGTACAGCCGCTATGGAAACCAGTTGGCAGTTTCTTGAATGGTTAAAGAGTTACCGTGTGATCCAGTCATTCCACTCCTAAGTGTATAACCAGTATAATTGAAAACATATGCCCACACAGAAACTTGTTGTGCACAAATTTCCATAGCAGCATTATCCATAACAGCCAGAAAGTGGAAACCATTCAAGTGTCCATAAACAGGTAAGTAAAAATGTGGCATCTCCATAGACTAGAAGATTACTTGGCAATAAAAAGTTAAGTACTGATACATACTATAACATAGATGAACCTTAAAAACACCACGCTAAGTGAAAGGAGCCATCACAAAGGACCACAGATTGCATTAATATGAAATACCCAGAACAGACAAATCTATAGAGATAAAAGCTGATTCCTACTAGCTTAGGGATGGGTAGAGAAGACGCGGGCATTGAGAATTAACAGCACAGGGGTAATGATAATGTTCTAAAATGGCTTGTAGTGACATAGATGCATTAACTCTGTGAATATTATCAAAAGTCACCAAACTGTACACTTTAAGTGGGTGAACTGTATGGCATGTGAATTTATCCCAATAAAACTGCTTTTTTTTGGTAAGTGAGGAGAATTCAGTGAGTGTCGATATACAAAAGAGAGAAGTTCCCAGTCCTTCCACTCACCATGTTCTCAGAATGCCAGCATTCCCTCACGAATACAATTCTCACGAAAGAAATTAGAAAAATTCTCCACTGCAAAATAGAATGGCAAAAGAAAAGACTCCTACATATTGAAAAATTGGGGAACCCGTGTTCAAAGCCCAGTGACCCCCCATCACCACCACCAAATGACAGTCTCTAGAACATATTTATGGAGTTTCTACCTAAACATTTTAGTTCCTCATTCTTAAATAGAACTTTTTCTACTTAAGGATCACCAGATTATTTAAGGAAACTAAGGGGGGTGGGGGGAGGACTAAAACAAACAAAAAACCTGAAGAAAACATTTTGCAGACTAGAAAAACACTTTTAAAAAAAGAAAAGATTTATTATATGCAGAATAAAAGATAATGCATTAAGAAATAAGAAATCAGCTTGTGAAAAATAAAGAACATTTGATAGGTCTCCCATAGAGATGGAAACTAGGAAAAGAAAACAGTACTAAAATATTAATACTAAACGTCTAATATCTAAACAGAACGTTAGAGAAAGGAGAACAGAGATATAGTGGGAAAGAAATTATCAAGCCAATAACACCATATCCCAAAAATATAGTAGCATAACTTGAGATATAAAGTGCCCACCAAGTACCAGCACTTGTATTTTAAAAGACCAAACACAAGTTATATCCCTGTGAAATTTCAAAACACCACAGCTAAAGAGAAGCCCAAAGATTTCCAGAGAGAAAAATATAAGTTACACACAAATATCTAGAATCAGCGACAGAGATCAGATATCTCAGTTACAACACTGGAAGCCAGAAGAAATGGACTGTTGCCTTTACAAGTCTGAGGGAAAATAATTTTAGTCTAAAACTAAGGGCAGTACAACATACTGATAACAAGCAGATTCTAAAACCCAATTGTCTGGTTCAAATAAAGTCAATTAATAGCTGTATGATCCTGAACAAGTCACACAGCTTTTTTGTGGATCAGTTTCTTCATCTGCAAGATGGGATTGTTCTGAGGATGAATTAATTCATACGCAGGTGTTCGTGGTGTAAAAAGCCTGAGACACGGTATCCACTACGTAAGTGCTCTAGAGAGCAAGATGAGGTATAGAAAGCAGTGACACAGAACTTGGCTCTTCATTATAATCCCTTAGACAGTATCTGACTGGCTTTTAACCACATTCACATATTATTGAAGGGAGAGAGGGAAGAAGGAAATTATGAAATGAAGCTCATTGATAACAGCTGGGTACAGAAGAGTATCTACATGCCTTTAGGTCAAATAAGACAAAAAAAAAAAAAAACAGAAAATAAAAACTTTAATTGAAAGAGAACCACCTGACCAAAGACAGTCAAGACTGGAGGAAGGATGTGGTGAAGGATTCTTGGTCTGGTCGAGCAGCAGAAGACTAAATCAGGACAGGCTGGGTCAGATTAAAGAAGAAAAGTTTGTTGGTAAAAGTATGTTCAAAAAGAGAAACCGATTTTAATCACAGTTAACTGACAAGCTTTTTCAAAAATGAGATTCACGGAGGTTTGTTTTCTGATTAAGGCTAAAACAAAACCATTTTCAAGAATAATAGGAAAATAAAAGTGTCAGATTTTATGTCTTATTAAAACTCATTAATGCCTTGCTAACGTAAGGAATGCCAACGGGGACGAGGCAATATGGCAGATTAGGTAACTGAAAACTCTCCTACTACAAACTATCTAAACATGCTTGGTAGATGAAAACGGCATTTGTTTTTTTTTAACTCGTAGTTCAATGTTAAAGAGTTAAGAAAATCCAGAAAGAATGAGGGCTAAAACCCAGAGAAGAAAACATGCAAGAACCCACTCTCTTAGGGACTTTTTGGCACTAATGAAGGGGTCTGGACTTTTCTGCCAAAGAGCAACAAAATATAAGGTCTCAGCTTGCTGATGGTGGGAAGGTAGAACTGACACAGAACAAACAGGCAACTGTTTGGTGTGATTAAACCAAGAACCTTGGATGGGTGTGTTATCTGAGCTTGGGAAGGTGGGCTCATGCAATCACAGGGGTCTTTATAAGGTACAGAGGAAGGCATTGGTTAGCGCTGATCAGAACGTTGCCATGTGACAAGACTCAACTGGCCATTTCTGGCTTGAGGATGAAGAGGCCATCAGCCAAAAAACGAAGGAGACCTCTAGAAGGTGAAAAAAGGCAAGAGGGCAGATTCTCCTATAGAATGTCCAAAAGGCACATATTCCTGTCTACATCTTAAGTTTGGCTCAGTGAAACCTTCATTTTAGACTTCTGACCTTCAGAACTGTAACAGAATAAAGTTATGGTTTTTTAGCCACTAAATTTGTGGTAATTTGTTACAGCAGCTATAACATACACACACACACACACACACACACCCTGGATGTGGTGGGTGTGGCACTTGTCCTAGAAAATATAACATGTTCCCATGAAGTTTTCAGGTTCAGAACTCTAAATAGTCCTGTATTGATGGTTATCCCTAACACTTGGCAGAACAAAACTGTCTGGGAACATACCTTCAGTTTATTTTATTAATGTTGTTCCCCTCAGACTGCACAGATACCTCAAAAATGAGTTCTTAAGATGAGTTCACACTCAAAATTTATAAAACACATAAGGAAACAATTCACCATAAGCAAGAGGCAGCACATACACACATGCAAACCTGCATTCACACACACACAGGCCTCCAAAGAATGTTAATCCAAAACAGAATGTTAATCCAGAAAGAAGACAAGAGAGAAAAAACAGAATAGATGACATAAATAAAAAGTACAAAATAAGGGTGGTTCATTTGAATCCAAATATAGCAATAACTACATTAAGTATAAATGCAACAAATGCCCCAGTTAAAAGCAGTATCATGCTGTACTTTTTTAATCCAGTTATGCTTAGAAGAGACAAATCATTAAAGCAGGAAAAAGTTGAAAGAAAAAAATGGAAAAGATATTCTATATATTAATATGTATAGTAAATTAATATAATAATATCTAGACAAAATAAACTATAATCAAAAAGGATTCCTAGAGGCAGAGTCTTTATTCTGTTCAAATGCTGCATTTTATTTAAAATATTTTCAAATCAATTTAAACACTCAATGAAGGTTTTATAATTTACACTTTGCTCTTTAAAAAGAGCAAACCAAAAGCATAAGAGAAGCTATTTACATGCCAAGCTTGGTAGGGGGAACAGTTTTTTAAGAAATGAACACGTTCGGCAGCACATAAAACTGCAGGTGGCTAGGAAGGAAATCAGCTAAAAGGAAAAATATCTAAAAATAGGCTTAAAACAGTGATTCTGACTACCTTTGGGTTTTCAAATTATTTCAGAGCTAAAACTGACACCTAAATTGTGTACGTTTGTTTTTAACCAAGATTATTTCAGAAATAAATTCTATCATAATTACATATACTTATTTATGTCAGGAGTTCTCAAGTACCACTTGCAATTCAGAAGCCGAAGAATTTTTAAATCAGAATGAACTTAATGACAAAATATAGCAAAATAAATTAATCGAGTAGTTGAAATAAAAATTCCTATGACAGTAAATTTCATTCATCTCTTACAAAATATTTTTAAGGATATTATGCTGTGATGTACATTCCAGGTTCTTTATAGGTTTCCGCTCTCTTTAAAGATTACTATGTATTTACAAGCCCCCAAACTAAAAACACTTGAAAAAAGACTTAAAATGTAAACAACAGAGACATTCTTTTAAAAATTAAGACAACGGGAGTGATTTGTAAATAGGAAACTATTATTGCCTCCAAAACACAATGTTTATCACCTAATGTAATCATGAAGAAACATTAAGCATACCCATATTGATAGGCATTCTACAAATTAACTGGCCTATAATTTTCAAAAGTGTCAAGGTCAGGTTAAGTCAAGGGAAGACTAAGGAACTGTTACAGACTGAAGAAGGCGAAAGAGACATGGTAACTACCATGTTTCCCCGAAAATAAGCAAAAATTAATATAAGACCCGGTATATATATTATATTTATCATATTATATCATATTATGCCCGGTCTTATAGTAAAATAAGACCGGGTCTTATATTAATTTTTGCTCCAAAAGACACATTAGAGCTGACTGTCCAGTTAGGTCTTATTTTCGGGGAAGCACGGTAAAGGATTCTGGCTCCCTTAGCTATAAAAATTTTGGAAGAACTGGCAAATTTAAACAAAATTTGAAGATTAGCTGGTAGCAATGTATCAATGTTAATTACCTGATTTTGATGATTGTGTTATGGTTATACAGAATATACTTGTGTCATAACAGAAAGTTATTCTCAAACAGTTCAAAACAAAAACTTCTGTGTCGTGTACTTGCAACTTTTCTGTAAATTAAAAATTGTAGCCCCCAAAATGTTTTAAGTCATCTTTATTACTTAGTCATAAAAATGAGAATAGGGCTTTTTTTGTTAGTTCACTGATTCAGAGGTATTTAGTGATCGATGTTCCATTCATCTATGGAAGAATATAATCAATCAATCAAAAAATTAAAAAGGAATAGCCCCATTCAAACTGTGACAAATTCTAATGGCCCTAAATGCTCTGAATCACACTCCTCTAAAGAGCTTCGGTGACCTTCTCTAACTTCCTTCCCTTTTATTGGTTGAATATGCATGAATGCTAGGCAATGGGAAGATAGCAATGATCACAACTGACCACGATGGAAGGCAGCTATTGAATAACAGGACAAAAAACTATATAATTCTAATAATAAATGCTATGAAGGCAAAGTATAGGATGCTATAAAAAAGAGTTAATAGAGAACCCTAATAATGTGTACAGGTGGGAGACAGGACAGAAAGGTACATTAGAGAAAAACCAACCTTTCATAGAATTTAGGATAACACCTCAAGATTGAATAAGAGAGTTCGCCGGGTGAAACATGTCTTAATACATTCTAGGACACTGACATGGCAGGAGAGCATTTACTAAATCCCTGGAATTTATAAGTCCAAGAGGGTTAATAGTAAGGGATGAGGCGAAAAATAAAATCAGATGCCAGGCCTTTAAAGAGCCTTAAATGTCATTAAAAACATTTTAAGATTTTTTTCCTTGCAGTCATTGATTTTCAAACCTTTTTTTTGTTGCTGTTCAATCCTAATTTCAAGTCCACTCTTACACAAAAATCTCAATATAACATAAACAAAAGCAGCACTGTCCTGTCTCAAGTGAAAGGAGGGTGCTTTAGAACTGTACCTGGGCCTATCTACCTGTGAGGGCAAAGGCAAAACAGGCGACTGCTATACACAAAATAATACATAGTGGGTCACACGAGCCAGACTTCTAATCAGAAGCTGATGAAATATTCCAATTAGAATAATTCAAAGAGCATTTCTAGACAAAGGAGCTAAACCTAAAGGAATGGTGAGACGGGAACATAGCAAAAGGTACAGGAAGGAGTGTGAGCAGCAGGAGCAGTATCCCTAAATCCAAAAGGGTCCAGGGCAGGAGACTCCGTGACTTGGAAGAGCAAGTCACACACAGAAGGCTACCTTGAGGGGAGCAATGACTTGTCTTGGGACAAAGCCAAACCACAGGGAAGAAACCAAGGAAATAAACATTCTGAAGGTAACTTCCTTGCTGTTTTGGATCTGCCTGAGTTCCACCCTGGCTGCGCTCAGTCTGAAGCCAGAAATCACAGATGCTCGCTGACATAATCCAAACAGGTAAGCGCCCCAGAGGGAAGGGGGGGGTGGGGGGCGGATATCACACAGAAGTTATCTGTCATGTAGGAGTATGCACAGAAGTACTGGGGAAGACCAAACCTGGCCTTCTGGGACCAAGGAAAAGGTTTCCGTTTCCCAGAGCAGGGGCAATGAAGCTGGAGCCTAAAGAATGAAGAGAGCCAGAGAGAGGAAATAGGGGAGACAGACCTTCCAAGCAAGGGGATCGGCCACTGCAAAGGGACACTGCTAGAAGAGTGAGTGAATCAGGATGTCTGAAGCACAGTATAAAGCACGCAAGGGAAAGGAATGAAGCTGGAGGCAAGGGGAGACCAGCTCGGGCTCGCATCAAGACCAGGCTAACAATCCAGCCTTTATCCTGAAGGCAAAGTTTAAGGATTGACATGTCATCAACTGATAGAGGTGTGAGTTTTTAATAAAAACAATGGGCACAGAGATTTTCTTTTACATATGGTATTAGTCATTCTCTCTCTTATTTCTTGATTGAATAGCAATTGCCTAGTCATTTCAAAAGCACTGCAAGAAAGAAGGGGAGTGTGAAGAAGAATGCAAACACTGGTAATACCTAATTACAACTTCTAATCCACTCATACTTTTTTGTTTTTCAAATTCTCCACAGTTAGACTTTTTCAGAGAACAGGAAAGATATTGTTAGTGACCACATTAAGTAACCTTTTTAAGATTCTCCAACAAATCACTGGCAATACAAAAGTGACACTAGGGTATATTCGCTTTGCTCTGAAATGGAGAACTTCCTCAAAACCACACTGACACCTCTGTCCTATTTGCAAAGGACTATAGATTTTCAAAAGTGCCACATTGATCATTCAAAGATCCAAGGATCTACTCCTTGCAAGGCCCTCTGGGAGACAGTGATGCATAAAGCAGAGGAGGTTCCTGCTATCATGAAACTTACCTCTAATAGAAGGAACAGCCATTAAATAAGTAAACATACAAATAAACAAGATTACAAACTTGTTACATGCTACGAGTAAAAGCAAGATGAATAAGTCAAAAAGAAACATGCTTTTAGATTTAGAGCAAACACATCATTGCTGTTCTTTGCAAAAGCAACCTCCACAGAGTGGGGGAAAAACAAAATTGGAGGAAGACTCACCCCAGGAGATAGGCGATTCAAGAACTTGAGTTGTGAACCGTCAAGAGAGAAAAGATGGTAAGAAAGCTTTTGTAAGATGGAAAAAAACAAACATGCTTGCATGTTGAATGGAAAGGGGGGTGCAAGAGAGGTTGAATGTAAGAGAAGGAATGGGTAATAGGGATGATGATTAATGCCAACACTTACATTCAGGAGTCAGGCGAAGTGCTTTCTGTGCAATTCTTTATTTTATCTGTAAGGTTAGCACTATGTCCCAATTTTATACCTGAGTAAACTAAACTCAAAGAAGTTAGGTAACCTGAACAAACCCAGATCTTTATGACTAAAAAGCATACCATACCACACTGCCTTATTCATTCAACAAATACTTCACAAACCACTTCTTAAGCGCCAGTTACTAAGTCTGAGGCTACAGAGATGGATTATCTTTAAAGAATGAGGAAGGGGAGAGAAACACGTACCTCAAGACACTGATAAAAGTAGGAATAAGCTAGATGGCATAGCACAAAGAGCAAGCCAGAATTCTGTGCTGGGCTAGCTAATCAGTGAAGACTTCACATGGTCCTTGTGTTAAGCAGAAGAGAAACAGGACAAAGTTAATTCCAAGGAGACAGAGTATAGAAAGGCAAAGGGGCACCAATGCACATACTATGTTTGGAACACTTGTAGAAGTTGGGTAAGGCAGGAATGCAATGAGAGTTGGAAGAGATCAGATCAGAGAGAGCCTTTTACGCCATGCTACGGAATCTGGGGTTTAAACTATAGAAAATAAATAAAACACCATTTCCAGGCTTTGAAACAAGATTAGGTTGCTCTGAGGACTGAGAACCCGATTAGGAGGCTCGAGTTATACAGGCTGGGGAATGGCTTAGACACCAAAAGAACATACAATCTGAAAGAGATTCCCAAACTAGCTATTTATAATCAAGCTATAAGAAGGAGGGCTCCAAAGTCTCTTTCTGAAAAAGGTAGTTCTGACTCTAAGTGAGACGAGAACAGTCCCTTATCGTACTATTCAGTAGGACAAAACTGAAAACTGGTTTAGCCCAAACTTTGTGATCGGAGGTTTGCTTCCTCAACACCACAAACAGCCCATCTAAGGCAGAATGCGGACTTAGGTGATTCGTTTCTCCAAAAAGCATATTGAAGAGAGGCAAGCTAGCCTGTTGTTTACTTTGAAAGCAAAGAACAGATTCTCCAATTTCCATAAAATACTGTCTTTCCTTTGCTTCAGGGCTTAATCATGTCAGTCTGCCATCCGACAACGGTTCAAGAAGACACTTTTTCTTCCAAGCATGTTGCTCTGATTCAGGAACTGTGTATTTCCAGCACCCAGCAGATCTGAGGCAGAGAAAAAGCAAAAGGACACCATCTACTCCCCTAAGACAACACAAGCCATCATTCAGCCTCATGAGTGAAACCAAACCAAAGGAAAATGAAGGTTAATTTAGAATTCCGATTTATTTTTACAAACTAAACTCCAGGTACATTCCCCATTCCAAACATTCCACCTTACATCCTAGCACCTGAAACAAGCCACCCGTCTCTGTTTAATGCCATTACCTCGGACTAGAATGCATTTCACTCCGGGTTAACATGATAAATACACAGCCTTCTTTCAAATCCCAACTTAAATGTTACTCCTTCCATGCCACCCAAACTACATGCCCACTGGGCTTTTTACTCTGATAAAGTGTCTATTAAAAATTTCCATGTATTATATTTAATAGTATACATACCAACCCCTCCCAAATGAAATTTTTTAACAAAACCTCAATGCCTAGTCTATGCAGGTTTAGTGCTAGGTTCTAGAATTTTAAAAACAGTACTAGATGCTGCCTTCCAAAAGGTCCCCAACTACAATGAAAACACAATGCTCCACAGTAAATATAGCATTTGGTGTTTAAAAGTGGTAGTGGAGTGCAGATAATGTCAATGCATGCTGCAAGACTAACTCACTCAATCTTCGTTTCACCCTCCCCACCTCCCCACCCCAAGAGTACCTTCCTGCTCTACAGAAGCCAAAGACCTGAAAACAACATTGCCCAATTCTTCTTACAGCTGGGCTCCTGGATGCAATTTCGGATTTGTCAATGACATACATGTGCATGGGACATGGAAATTGAAAGCGAGGTGGAAATCAGTTACTACCCCTTTACATTACTTCCTATTGGCAAGCAAGTTGAGAAATTAGATATTTTTTTCAGAGTGGGCTCCAATATCCTTTCTCTAATTCTTTGGATGTTGAGAGGAAACTGCAGTGGACGCAACAGCTGGCCCCCAAGTTCCAGTGCCCAGTCACCAGCTGTGTTGAGTGTCAGAGGCAGCTCAGGCAGCAACAACAGTGACAGAAACTTTCATACTCTTGGTTTGAAATATTTGAATCAGGTTCTTAAACTCAGTAATTCCAATGGCATCATCAGAAGTTATAGTTTCCCTAGTGGGTCCATTCTTAGAGTTCTGGGAGTTATTCGTGGAGACTTCATTTCTACTTAAAATACCTAGAGTGGTTTCTGTTTTCTGGAACTTGATTCACACATTAACTAAACAAGTAATGACTTACAAAGGAAGAAGCACATCAAAGTGAGTGGTACTAGTACAAAAACTAGCAAACTGTTAAGTGTAGGTTAGACCTTCAGATACATGAGAAAAAAATACTGAAGAATGAAATTAGAATCAGCATCTTGACGTTCCCTTTAACCATAGTTTCAAGTCCCTGAATTCAGGATAGATCAGATAAATAGTTATGTGTCCAAAATGTATGTCATCTAAGGGTAGATCTCTAGCAATTGCCTTTATCTTGAGTTTTGGTCACGTTTTCCCATTTCTTCACAGGTCTAGGAATCATGGATGCGATGTACATTAATAAATGATACTCTGCAGAAACTCTAAATCCTGTTATAGTCCTCTGAAAAGCGTTGATAGTAAACTTAGCTGGACTTAAACTCCAAACTGTACCCTCTAAGATGGGCAGCAGCCGAACTCGGTCACTTCTTTTACCCTTCGCGAGGTGGCTTGCAGTTTGTTCCACACATGCATAGCTCTGGATCAATCTACGATATGGGTAAACTTTTACTGCTAAATTGGCGGCTCTTTTTCTTCAGGTCTCTTTTCCCTCTCGTTTTCTGGCTGCTGTGGTCACAAGAACTCTGTCCTCTGGTTCATCAAGCAGTACACAGTTTTATATCTGAGTTTTAGTTATGCATGATGCCAACTGGCTATAAAAACAGCTCACCCATCAGTGCTGTTTCCTTTTTCCCAGCATCACCTAACACCTACTTCGCCCGCTGTTTCTGCCTGCTGTTGGTTCGCCTGAGGTCATCTTTGTCTTTTACATTTTGTTCAGAGGAAGGCTGGCTGAAGAGCAAGTACTGTATCATTACCACAGGAAGAATGCTTGGTTGGCTTACTCTGGAATAGAACCTAAAGACAAAACTTTGCCCCTATTCTCATTAGCCTAAAAAAATACTAATAATATCTCTGGTCCTTTATGGTTGATGGTCCAAGTCTCTTTCATTCTTTGTTCATTCAGAAGGGGGATGATGGGTTGGTGTGTATGCATGTTAGACGGTAACTAGAATAAGGAACAGCTTGGATTATTATAACTATGAATTTTACAGATCAGTAATTGTTTAAAAGAGGGGAGGAGGAAGTGGAGAGGGGAGTAGAGGGGAGGAGAGGAGGATGGAGAAATTAGATTTCCTATACCCTACTTTTAAGTACGAAACAAGGCACATATAGAAAGTTCCTGTCAAGATGGCAAAAAAGATAAACACTGTGCTCACTTCCTCCCATAACCACATTAAAATTACAACTAAATTATAGAACAATCAACCTGGAGAAACATCTGAAGTCTAGCTGAACAGAAGTGTTATCACTAAGCATATAAAAAAGAAGCCACGTCGAGGCTGGTAGGAGGCGAAGACAAATGTAACAGACTGGCCCGGAACCCACGTGTGGCAGTTGAGAATCAGAAGAGGTACCTCAGCTGCAGAGGTTCCCCATGAAAAGCAAGGGGTCCCAGGCCCACACCAGGCTCCCCAGTCTGGAGCACGACTATCAGGAAAACAAGCCCCCACAACATCTGGCTGTGCAAATCAGCAGGAGTTCCATCGTTTAAGTGAGATAGAAGGTGGCTGGAAACAAAAGGCGTCCTCTTAAAGGGCCTGTGTATAGACTCCCTCGCTCCCAGGCACTCGCCCTGGGCTCTGGAGGAGGGACAGCAGCTCAGGATGTGTCCGAGACATACAGGGAGGGATAGCTGTGTGGCTTCAAGACGAAGGAAACCACCATTGTCCCTGTATTGGGGCAGCCTACTCCCATGTGGCTGGTGGGCGGACACTGTCTTTCCTGTGTTAAGACCTCCCCACAAGGCCAAATCTGAATTTTCACTGGCCTGGTAAGTCCCACTTATTCCACCCTGGGACCCTGCCCCACCCATTTCATGCACCTCCAGAAGCTGTTTCAGCAGCCTGTGGGCAACTCGTGTTGGCCCACACAGCAGTCTTTCTAGGAGAGCTTTCAGGGGTCTGCAGGCCTCCGGCAAGAATGGTGAGCCTCAGTGTGCTCTGAGCATTTTGTGGAGTGGCCCCAGGCTGAGAACTGGCATCAAATCTGAACCTGCATTAACCCAGTGAATACCCATCTCCCATGCTGATGACTCCCGAGGACTATGCCCCACCCCACTCCCATACCACCCGAGGCTCCTTTAACGGTTGAGACTTATGGAGAGCCGGCAGCTGGGGGCAATACTGGGCCTATTGCTAAGCTACCCCAGGCCTGGCACTGGTGACACAGGCCCCAAATTGCAGGAAGGTCTCTCCCAGGCACCTCCAGCACCAGCACAGGCAGCGACCAACTGTAGGTCACTTTGCAGCTTCTCCCGAGTAGCCCTGGGCATTGAGTCAGTGGCTAACTGTTCTGCACAGCAGCCTCTCCCAAGAGGCCACAGAACCAGCACACCCCATGGCCAGCTTCAAACCACAACAGCCCACCACCTGACTTGCCCCACAAGCAACACACTAAAAGGCACCAGACATCAGTGGTGTGAATCCTGACCCATGGGGTCAGCCCACACACACAGTTCATACATTGAGGTTGTGGCTATTCCTCACAGTTAGTGAGCCTGAGAGTGTCAACCCCACCCACTGATGTGACAACAGAAATCAAGGCTCAACTACAATAGGAAGGCACACAACAACCGACACAAGGGACACTCCTGGAGCATGTGGCTCAAGTGACGGGGAGACTGTGCCACTGGGCCCACAGGACTCCTATTACTTAAGGCCACCCTACTGAGAGACATAGCAGATCTACCTAACATAAAGAAACAAACACAGAGAAGCAGCCGAAATGAGGAAACAAAAAAACATCCCAAATGGGAGAAAAAGAAAATGCCAGGAAAATAAATAAATGAAATGGAGGCAAGCAATCTATCAGATATAGAGTTCAACATACTGGTTATAATGAAGTTATAGTGAGAACTCAGAACTTCTCGCAGTGAGAACTTCAACAAAGAAATAGTAAGGAATAAAAGAAGGACACAGAATCCATAAAAAAAGAATGTGTCAAAAACGAAAAACATAACTGAAATAAGAATACACTAGAAAGAATCAACAGATTAGACAGAACAGAGAATCAAATCAGCAATTTAGAAGGTAGCAGAAAACACTCATTCGGAACAACAAAAAGAAAAAGAAATGAGGATAGCTTAAGGGACCTCTGGAATGAATCAAGCATAGCAACATTCCCATCATGGATGTACCAGAAGGACAGAACAGAGTACAGGGATTGAGAATCTATTTGAAGAAATAATGACTGACAGACAAAGACAAATACTATATGATCTCACTTACATGTGGAATCTAAGGAATAGAACAAATGAACAAACCAATCAGAAACAGTCTCACAGATATAGGTAAAAAACAGGGTTGCTAGATGGGAGAGGGGTGGGGATGAGGAAGAAGGTGAGAGGATTAGAAAGCACAACTGGTAACCACAAGATTGCCATGGGGATATGAAAGACAGTTTGGGGAATATTTATCAATAACATAGAGATTTTATAGGATATTTGATGGACACTTGTCTTATTAGGGAGACCACTTCATGCACAGTGTAGGTTCCTGACCACTGCAGTGTACACCTGAAGCTGAATAATAATGAATGTCAACTATAATTTTATATATTTACATATATATATTTAAATATAATTTTATATATAATATGTATATTCACAAGATGTGAAGTATAGCATAAGGAATAGTCAGTGGAACTGTAACAGCTATATATGATATCACAGGTGTACTAGATTGAGGGTACATTATATCCCTCACAAAGGGGGGTTATCACTTTGTGAGGGGTATAAATGTCTATTACATTGTTTTGTATACCTGAAGCTAATAATAAAAAATATTTTTAAAAAAAGAGAATGACTGAAAACTTCCCTAACCTGGCAAAAGAAATAGACTTACAAGTCCAGGATGTGCAGATGAATCCAAAGAGACCAACACCAAAACACATACAGTGGTACCTCGGTTTTTGAACATAATTTGTTCCAGAAGACCGTTCAAGTTCTGATACATCCGAAAACCAAGGCATGGTTTCCCCATAGAAAGTAATGCAAAATGGATTAATCCATTCCAGACATTTAAAATCAGCCCCTAATACTGCAAATCTAGCATGAATTTTACTATCTAATGATACCATAGATCCACTGGGTGTTCGAAAACCAAAATGTTCATCCACAGAGATGTTCGAAAACCAAGGTACCACTGTAATTAAAATGCCAAAAGTTGGGGCGGCCAGATGGCTCAGTTGGTTAGAGCGCAAGCTCTGAACAAGGGTTGCTGGCTTGATTCCCACATGGGCCAGCGAGTTATGCCCTCCACAACTAGATTGAAGATAACGAGCTACAGCTGAGCTGCAAGAGGGACAGCCAGATAGCTCAATTGTTAGAGCACAAACTCTCAACAACAAGCCTGAGGGTTCAATTCCCACATAGGATGGCAGCCTGAGTCCCCTGCAACTAAGATTGAAAATGGCAACTGGACTGGGAGCTGAGCTGCGCCCTCCACAACTAGACTGAAGGACAACGACTTTGGAGCTGATGGGCCCTGGAGAAACACACTGTCCCCCAATATTTCACAATAAAATTTAAAAAATAAATAAAATGCCAAAAGTTAAAGACAAAGATCTTAAAAGGAGCAAGAAAAAGGCAGTTGGTTACCTACAAGAGGATACCCATAAGACTGTCAGATGATTTCTCAACAGAAATTTTGCAGATCAAGAAGGGATTGGCATGAAATTTTCAAAGTGATGAAAAGTAAGAACCAACAACCAACATTACTCTGCCCAGCAAAGCTATCATTTGGAATCAAAGGACAGATAAAGAGCTTCCCAGACAAGACAAAGCTAAAGGAGTTCATCACCACCAAACAAGTATTACAAAAAATGTTAAAGGGACTTCTTTAAGGAAAAGAAGAGGGACACAATGGGATTTATAGATGATATAATACAGAATTGTACACCTGAAATCTATGTAAATTTACTAACAATTGTCATCCCAACAAATCTAATTTATTAAAAAAAAAAAAGAAAAGAAGAGGGAAAAATAAGAACACAAACATGAATAATAAAGTGGCAATAACTATGTACCTATCAATAATTACTTTAAATATAAATTGATTAAATGTTCCTATCAAAAGACATAGGGTAGCAGAATGGATAAGAAAAAAGACCCATACACATGCTGTCTACAAGAGACTGATTTCAGACCAAAAGACACACACAGACTAAAAGTAAAGGGATGGAAACAGATACTTCATGCAAATGAAAACGGACAAAAAAAGATGGGGTAGCAATACTTACATCCCACAAAACAGACTAGAACAAAGGCTATAATAAGAGTCAAAGAAGGGTATTTCATAATGATAAAGGGATCAATTCAACAGGAGGATATATAACCCTTATAAACATTTATGCACCCAACACAGAAGCACCTAAATACATAAAGCAAATATTAACTAACATAAAGGGAAAGACTGACAGTAATACAGTCATAGAAGACTTTTAAGCCCCAGTGACATCAAGAGATCTTCCAGACAGAAAACAACAAGAAAACAGCTTCAAATGACACACTAGACAAGGTTTTCAATTGATATTTTTAAAGTATTTCAGCCAAAGCAACAGAATATACATTCTTTTTAAGTGCCCAAGAAACATTTTCCAAGATAGACCACACGTTAGGCCATAAAACAAGTCTCAATAAATTTAAGATGAAATCATACCAAGCATTAACTCTCCAACCACAATGGTATGAAACTAGAAATCATTTATAAGAAAAAAACTGAAAAAATATAAACACAAGAAGGCTAAATAACATGCTACTAAACAATGAATGGGTGAACAATGAGATCAAGGAAGAAATCAAAAGATACCTTGAGACAAACAAAAATAAAAACACAGTGACTCAAAATCTATGGGACACAGCGAAAGCAGTCCTAAAAGGGAAATTCATAACAATACAGAGCTACCTCAAGAAACAGGAAAAATCCTAAATAAACAATCTAACCCTACACCTAACAGACCTAGAAAAAGAACAGCAAACAAAGCCGAATGTGAGTAGGAAGAAGGAAATAATAAAGATCAGCGCGAAAATAACTGAAATAAGAGTCTAAAAAAACAATACAAACGATCAATGAAACAAGAGCTGGTTCTTTGAAACTATAAACAAAATTGAGAAACCTTTAAAACCAGACTCATCAAGAAAGAGAGAGAGGGCCCAAATAAGAAATGAAAGAGAAGTGAAATCTGACACCACAGAAATACAAAGGATTATAAAAGGATTATAAAAGGATTATAAAAATTACATGCCGATAAATTTGACAATCCGGAAAAAATGGTTGAATTCCTAGGAACATTCAATCTTTCAAGACTGAAACAAGAAGAAACAAAATACGAACAGACCAATCACTACTAATGAAATCAAATCAGTGCTCAAAAAACTCCCCACACAAAAAAAAATCCTGGACCAGATGGCTTCTTCACAAGTGAATTTTACCAAACATTCAAAGAAGAATTAGCACTTATCCTACTCAAGCCTATTACAAAAAATTCTAGAGGAAGGAAGGATCTCAACTTCATTTTATGAGTCCACCATTACCCTGATTCCAGAAGCCAGACACTGAAGACAGATGAAGACATTACAAACAAAGAAAATATTGGTCAATGTCCTTGATGAACATAGATGCAAAAATCCTCAACAAAATATTAGCAAACCAAATTCAGCAATACATTAAAAAGATCATAAACCATGATCAAGTGGGATTCGTTCCTGGTATACAACATTGATTCACTATTTGCAAATCAATTAATGTAACACACTACATAAACAAAATGAAGGATAAAAATCATATGATGATATCAATAGGCACAGAAAAACCATTTGACAAATCCAGCAACCATTTATGATAAAAACACTCAGCAAAGTGGGAATAGAGGGCACATGTCACATAATAAGGGACATATATAACAACAAGTAACATATTCAACAAGGAAAAACCTAAAAGCATTCTCCTTAAGATCAAGAACAAGACAAGGATGCCCACTTTCACACTTTTAGTCAACATAGTATTGGAAGTCCTAGCCACAGCAATCAGATAAGAAAAGGAAACTGAAGGCATCCATCTTGGAAAGAAAGAAGTACAACTGTCATTATTTGCAGATGACGCAATACTACATACAGAGAACCCTAAAGATTCCAGCAAAACACTATTAGAACTGATAACGTGAATTCAGTAAAGTAGAAGAATACAAAATTAATATTCAGAAATAAGTTATATTTTTATACACCAATAATGAACTGTCAGAAAGAGAAATTAAGAAAATCCATTTACAGTCGCATCAAAAAATAAAGTAAAATAAAATAAAATAAAATATCTAGGAATAAATTTAACCAAGGAGGTAAAAGACTCAAAAATTTATAAAACATTGAGGAAAGAAACTTAAGAAGTTACAAATAAATGAAAGCATATTCCATGCTCATGGATAGGAAGAACTAACATCACTAAAATGTCCTTACTACCCAAAGCAATCTACAGATTCAATGCAATAGCTATCAAAATACCAATGTCATTTTTCATAAAACTATAATAATCCTAAAATATATCACCAGACCAGTCCACAAGCAAAGGGAGACGTGAAAGCTGACATCTGAAGGCCAAAAGAGCCATGGCCTTGGAAAGGGCCACCACACTATTGGTGGTTCTCGCTGTGCAACTTGGAGAAGACACAATACTCTCCAGCTCCACCGTTACTACTAATATGAGTAATGTTTATAAAATTCTTACCTAATAAACAATTTAGGACAGTCATGTTTGTTTAAACGTGTTCTTTAATTTGTTAAAACTAGTCTGCAGATTGTTTTTGTGAATGGACTGTCAAATTATGAAAGTTAAAAGTACAATAATGTTTGAAGACTAAATGATGGTGTATCTTGTTTCTCATAAGATAAATAATTTTGTCTTTGCTTCATCTTATTAGGGAGTTTATATGTCAGTGTTTAATATGTGGTTTGGTATAACAGGTGTAAAATAAATCCTGTGAAAGAAAGAATAAGTTAAAATGGATTAAAGACAAATATACTCCTAAGTCCCCAATCAATAAAACTTTTAGAAGAAAACATAGGCAAAAACTCTCTGACACTGCTCTTAGTAATTTTTTTCCTGATATACTGCCTTGGGCAAGGGAAACAAAAGAAAACATAAATAAATGGGACTACATCAAAGTAAGAAGTTTTGGACAGCAAAGGAAACCATCAATAAAACAAAAAGACCACCTACTGAACGGAAGAAGATACTCACCAATGATAAATCCAGTACGGGGTTAACATCCAAACTTTATAAAGAACTCATGCAACTTAACACCAAAAAAACCTCACTAACAATCCAATTAATAAATAGGCAGGGGACCTAAATAGACATTTATCCAAAGAAGACATACAGATGGCCAATAGACGTATGAAAAGATGTTCAATGTCACTAATCATCAGAGAAAGGCAAATTAAAACCACAATGAGATATCATCTCACACCTGTCAGAATGGCTCTCATCAATAAATCAACAAGTATTGGTGAGGATGTGGAGAAAACGGACCCCTCAAGCACCGTTGATGGTACTGCAAATTGGTATAGCCACTATGGCAAACAGTATAGAGGTTCCTCAAAAAATTAAAAATACTGCAATGTACACCTGAAGCTGAACAATAATGAACACCAACCATAATTTTATATATATATATATATATGTATATATATATGTATACGTATGTATGTATATATTTACAAGAGGCAGAGTACAGCATTGGGAGTGGAGACAGTGGAAATGTAATGGCTCGGTGCGATGTCAGAGAGATAATGGATGGGGGAGGGGGGTCCACAGTGTGAGGGATATAAATGATAAATGTCTAAGTATTACTTTGTTTTGTGCACCTGAAACTAATAAAAAATATATTTTAAAAAGAAGCCAAGGGAAGAAAAAAATGCATAAGGGGCAAAGGAACTATTTGGCGCCTCTTTCATAAGAGCTCTGCCCTAATGGCTTCATCACCTACAGAGGCCTCCAACTCCAAATCCCAGCACCTTGGGGATAAGATTTCAACAGAATAATTTTGGGAAGACACAGACATTTAGTCTAGCAAGAACTTATACTTGCAGGAAATGCTTGAAATGTATAGAGACAGTCTTCAGCCACTAAGGCTAAGTTTAGTCCTTTTGGGACATCAGAGAATTCTCTGTGGAAAGGAACATTTCGAAAGTAATGAATATAGCAAATATTCTGTATGAACTCAACCATCAGCAAACTTCAACTGTGAAGAAATTCTGATTGTGTAATGAAAATGGGAAAGCTTTCTATCAAAGACTGAATCTCACTGAGTAGAGAATTCACGTAATGAAGAAAATGTAAACTGTAATAAATGTGTGATAACTTCAGGCAGAAGCCTCCCTTCTCAGTACAGGAGAAAATGCGTAGAGCAGTAGAGACCTCATAGTAGATGGACCAGATGAAAGAAATCTTATGAAGATAATGGATTTGGGAAATCCTGTCAGAAGTCCATCCACAATTAATATATATAAATAATAAATCTAATGAATAGAGCCCCATATCCCATATACTGCATGGTCACCAATAACTATTTACTGTTGTCCTTAGGCCCACGACTCGTCTAAATTTCCCAATCACTCTTTCTTCTGCATGCGGTAATGTCATCAAATTCTATTTAGTGGAATGTGACTATCAGTGGTAAAACAAGTCCCACGAAGACATTTTCATCCTATATATTCTCTGCTGTTTCTTTTCCCTACAATGATGATGGAAAAGTAGCACACGGAAGGAGTCAGGCAGGGTTCAAGAATTACTGTGTGGAACACTTTCTTCCTGTGACTTTTGCAAGGAAGAAAAAACTTGTTCTCTGCTAAGCTGTTATAGGTTTGGATCTACCTGTTACTGACCTGTCTTAGACATTCCTCAGCTCTCACAAGCTATGACTGTGACCTCTGTGAAAAGTGACAAGTGGGTATGTATCAGAAGAGTCACATGGAGGGAACTCCTGACAATATCCTGAATGATCAGTAGCTATAAACCAGAGCTCTTCTCTATTATTAATCATGTAAATAACAGGATTTGTCTCATGTTTTCTTACGATTACATTTAGCTTGTGTACCTTTTGTAGCGATACAAAGAAATATTGAGGATTTCTCGGTACATCATAATAGGACACACATACTGTTAAAAAGGTCTGATGAACTGTGATATTATATTGGATTATTTGGTGAAAAAAAATTAAAAATAGAACCACCTTATGACCCAGCAATTCCACTTCTCGGTATTTATCCAAAGAAATCAGAACTCTCATTCAGAAAGATATACACCCCTACATTCATTGCAGCATTATTTACAACAGCCAACATATGGAAGCAATCTAAATGCCCATCAATAGATGATTAGATAAAGAAAATGTGGTGTGTCTATATACAATGGAATACTACCCAGCAATAAAAAAGAATGAAATCTTACCATCTGCGACAACATGGATGGATCTGGAAGATGTTATGCTAAGTAAAATAAGTCAGACAGAGAAAGACAAAAACCATCTGATCTCACTTATATGTGGAATCTAAACGACAAAAGAAACAAACTAAAAGAACAGAGACAAACTCATAGATACAAGGAACAAGCTGATGGTTGCCAGATGAGAGGAGAATTGGGGGTGAAGTGGGAAAGGTGAAGGGATTAAAAAGTACAAAGTGTTATTATGAAATAGTCACAGGGATGTAAAGCATAGGGAAATTAGTCAATAATATAGTAATAAATATGTATAGTGCCAGGCGGGTACTAGACTAGTCAGGGGGGTCACTTCTTAAATTATATAAATGTCTAACCACTGTGCTGTACACCTGAAACTAATATAATACGGAATGACAACTGTAATAGAAAAAATTTTTAAAGGCAGGGAAAAAAGAAGAAAGGAATAAGACGTTCAAATAGCCAGGTATAAAACAAGTAAGTTATGGGGGTGCACAGTACAGCACAGGGACAGTCAATAACATTATGACAGCATTGTACAGTGTCAGATGGTTGCTGGGTTTATCATGGTGATCGCTTCTTCAGGCATATAAATATTGAATGACTATGGTATAACTATTGTATGTTAGCTATATTTTAATAAAAATCCTAAAAAACTAAAATAAAACAAGGCACATATGTTAGAAAGATTACCATTAATGTGATTAAAATAGGGAATTTCAGTTATCTAAAATACTATTCTTCTATAGAATTATCAATTTGAGAAATCTACTTATATAAATACACCACCCTTCAAGCATCACTCACTACATGAAGAGTAGCTTTGAGAAACTTCCTACAAACTACATCTTTTGATCTAATGTTCATTCTATAGCAGCAAAAATTTTATAAAACAAACTGACAAAGCAATCCTCAAATGACTTTTACACAAACTTCAATATGAACAGAATTAAATCACAGACTCAACCATAAAACAAACACATTATCCCTTGGTTCTTATTTATTTCAGTCCATAAAACCTTGAATTTGGTATCTGCTGTATAAAAAAGAAAATTTGACTGGCTTTTGTCCCTAGTTCCTAGGAAGAAGGTTTTGCCCCTTAGAGTTCCCCAGTGACAGACAGGGGTGTCTTTTATGCTACCACAATAGCTCAGGACAGAGGCTGGTCACTAGAAAGACCAACAATGTGATGGAAGGGTTAAGGTTTTGAGTCTCTCCAATCTCTGGGTGGGGAGAAGAGCTAGAGATGGAGCTGAGTCATGTAGCCACTGGTTTGACCCATCACGTCTACATCTGACACCAACGTTCAGCTG
This sequence comes from Rhinolophus hipposideros, assembly GCF_964194185.1. Classification (NCBI taxonomy): domain Eukaryota; kingdom Metazoa; phylum Chordata; class Mammalia; order Chiroptera; family Rhinolophidae; genus Rhinolophus; species Rhinolophus hipposideros. The sequence continues at coordinate 11,078,552 of NC_138047.1, read as the reverse complement.
AGCTTCCTGACTGGTGAACACAGTGAAGTGCCAGGAGAATGATATACCCTGACTTCCCAAAGGGCCCAGAAACCCTGTGTTTAGGACTGTCCAGGACTTCACTCTGTGTGTCTCTTCATTTGCCTGGTCCTGAGCTGTATCCTTTTAAATAAAAGTGTCATCACAAGGACAGTGTTTTCCTGAATTCTGTTAGTAATTCTAGTAAATTATCAAACCTGATGGGGGTTGTAGAAACCCCCCAGATGAGAACCAGATGGTCCAAAGTGTGTGTAGAAGGGGCTTCAACTTGCCAGTGGCATCTGAAGTGAAGGCAGTCTGGACTCCAGGTGGTTGGTGTCAAAATAGCACTGTGGTGTCAGAATACCAAAGCTCTACTGGAGCTGCTTCCATCATTTCCTACACAAGCTAACCTCTCTCTATATGCTAAAGATATCACGCAATGAAGCCATAAACTTACAGAATTTGTATCGTTATGTAATCTGCACAACCCCATTCCTCACAATTTCTGGCTTCTTCAGAAATACCAGCAAATCAACCTCCAGGAAAATTCTCTTTTAAAAAAGTTACTATAAGTAATTGGAAAAATTGGTGTTACATCCCAAATACATTTAAAAATTTTTTTAAATAATGTTTATATAACACTAAATGGGGGGTCGTCAAACTTGTTCTGGACAGAACCAGAGAGTAAATATTTTAAGCTTTGCAGGCCATATGGTCTCTGTCATAATTATTCAACTATATCACTACAGTGGTGAAAGCAGTCATAGCACTATGTAAACAAAGGAACACTGCTATATTCCAGTATAACTTAATTTGCAAAAATGGCTGGGGGGGGTTGGCCGGTTAGCTCAGTTGGTTAGAGCGTGGAGCTGGTAGCTCCAAGGTTGCCGGTTCAATCCCCGCATGGGCCACTGTGAGCTGCACCCTCCTTTTAAAAAAAAGGGAGGGGGTGCGGTTGTAAACTGGATTTAGCCTACACAAATCATAGTTTACTGGTCCCTGCAGTGGGTAACTATTCAAACAAACAATATATGTAAGTTGTTTGATGGCATGAAGCTCTAGTATCACACCAATAACTAATAGCCTTAGAGACAGGATTAGTACATTTTAAGAAAATGAATTTAAAGTAAACATATACGTGTACTTTAACAATACAAATCGTGTTAGCTAATGTATGTATCTTTATGATACAAATCATGTTAAATAACATACAATTTTAATGATACAAATCATGTTAGCTAATATATATTTTAATGATTCAAATCGTATGTTGGCTAATATATGTATGTTTTAATAATAGTAATCATATGTTAACTAACATGTATGTGTTTGTGTGTGTGTGTGTGTTTGTGTATGTGTAATGGGAAGGGGAAAAAAGGGAAGAAGAGAGGACCAGAGCTATTCCAGAAATCTTTGTTACATTTTACAGTACTTCTATTTAACTTCAAAATTTTCAGATGTTTAAAACATTAAAATTCAAAACTTCCATCAACTATCATGAAGGCACAAGGCACTATGCTACATGCTATGAGTCCCTGGCAGAATAACTAATTTTGAAACAGTTATTCATGTAAGTAAGTGAATTTTTAAATTTTATTTTAGATAGTAATAAGACAAGCTTTAGTGCCAAGACAAACTTTATTCCTCCAACTTCCCCAAACATTTCTATGCTCTACAGTATGTATTTACATTCAGAAAAGAATCTATATCCTATATTAGTATACCTTCACCAGTTTGTTCCCCTAAAGTTTACCTTGTTAATAACTATAATTAAATCAAGAATGCTTCATTAATCTGAATTTAACAAGTGTCCTCCCTCCAAAAAGGGGCTGAGGAAGTTTGCCCTAAATCATTTGATTTGGGGCCTCAACATTTACAAGAAAAACAGAGAAAAGTGAGCAACTGTTTAGGTCAGATATCAGTCTTGAAATAATGAAGTTAAAGATAACAACTACTATTCTATATAATAGGGCTTTGGCAGGAAATCTGGAGAATTTTTCACATTTTCCTCATGATTTTGAGGATATTATACAATATAATAATATCCTTTAAAAAATACAATTTGAATCCGTATCATGAAGATGACAAGAATCAATTGCTACCGAAGATTTACACAAATATAAAGTCATACCACATTTAGAACTGATTTGTCATAACATGTGTAGTAATTTCCTTATGCTGCTGTAACAAATTACTACAAACTTTGTGGCTTAAAACAACAAATTATTATTCTATTCCAGTTCTGGAAGCCAGAAACCCAAACCAAATCTCTAGTGTACTAAATCAAGGTATCAAAAGGGTCATGCTCCCTTCTACAGTTTCAGGGATGAATCTACTTCCTTGCTTCTTTCAGCTTCTGGTGGCTACTGCTATTCCTTGGCTTGTCACAACATCATTCTAATCTCTGCTCTCACTGTCATTTCAATTTCTGCTCTCTGCTCTTCTGTATCAAATTCTCCTCTGCCTCCCTCTTAAAAGGACATTTGTGATTACATTTATAGCACCTGGATAATCAGGGTAATCTCCCCATCACAAGATCCTTAACGTGTATCTTCAAAATCCCTTTTGTCAGAAGAAATACCATTCACATTTCCAGGGATTAGGAACTGGGTATCTTTGGGGAGTCATTACTCAGCCTAGCAGCCTTGATGTTATGGATAAAGGTGCCAAAAATACCACTAAAGTCAGTAAGGATGGACCAAGAATTGTATAACAAAGAGCGAGAAAAAACTATACATGGAGACATATCACATATTTGGGATATTTTTATAAATAAAAGTATGATGGCCAGTATATGATATTGGGAATACAGACCGTGTTTCCCCGAAAATAAGACCTAACCGGAAAATAAGCCCTAGCATGATTTTTCAGGATGACATCCCCTGAACATAATCCCTACTGCATCTTTTGGAGCAAAAAATAATATAAAACCCGGTCTTATTTTAGGGGAAACGCGGTACCATAGAGACATTATGTTAATAACCCATAATGTAATGGTTCTCCAACTTGTGGTCCAAAGACCCCTGTGGTCCTCAAAATCCTACCTTCTCAATTTATCTATGTATGCAAGACGTTTTTTATATATATAAATTTTATTGGGGAATATTGGGGGACAGTGTTTCTCCAGGGCCCATCAGTTCCAAGCAGTTGTCCTTCAATCTACTTATGGAGGTATGCCAGACTTTCTTCATGTACTTCAACCAAAACAACTTATCCCAACATACTAAATTCAAAAATACATATAAGATTCTAGCTCTTACTAAACAAAATACTGAAAAGATTTGCAGAAATGTAAAAAACAAATGTCACTCATCTCACATTTTTTTGTTTTGGACAACAGTTATTTTCCATTAATATGTTACTTGTATTAACATGTAACAAGTTAATTTAATTGTTAAATGGGTAAATTTTTTTTTTTTAATTTATCAGGTTGAATTTCTGCTATAAGTCCTGCAAGATCTTCCCATTATAAACGAAAGCCCTTTTGGATCCTCAATAATTTAAGATACTAAGGGAACCCAGGAACCAAAAGTTTAAGCACCCAGAGCAATTCCATTATAGGAACAACACTATCTCCCTAGTGCCTGTACTAACTGCCTCGATAGTCAAACCTAAATCTAGGTTTACCATGATAAAAGAAAGTCTTCATAATGATAAAGGAGTCAATTTTTTATCAATAGGACACTACAAGCCTAAGCATTTATGCACCTAACAAAACAGTTTCAGAATACATAAAATAAAAATACAGAGAAATACATTAATCCAAAATTCTAACTAGAGATTACAACATGCCTTCCTCAATAATCAATAAAACAAGTAGACAATAAATCAATAAGGATATCAAAGAATTACATAATATTATCAACAAACTTGACCTAAGGAGATTTACAGAACATTCCACACAACCGCAAACAAAATACACTTTCTTCCCAAGTGCACCCAAAACACTTACCAAGATAAGACTACATTCTAGGTTACAAAAAAATTCTTAATGAATTTTAAAAGGCTGAAATCATATAAAGAATATTCGCTGGAGATCCAAGATGGCAGAGATAAACACTGTGCCTGCTTCCTACCATGAATACATTAAAATTAAAACTAAATTATAGAACAATCAACCTGCAGAACCATCTGATGTCTGGCTGAAAATCAGTTTTATAACTAAGGACATAAAGAAGAAGCCATTGGAGACTGGCAGGAGGGGCAGAGATGCGAGAGGCTGGTCCCAAACCTCCGTGTGGGGACTGAAAATAGGGAGGGTACCTCGGCCACAGAAGGTCCCCCTGGAGGAGCAAAGAACCCCAGCCCCACTTCTGGCTCCCCAGCCTGGAGTACTGATGTCTGGAAGAGAAGCTCCCACATCTGGCTGTGAAAAACAGTGGGGATTCCGACCATCCAGGTGGGACGGAAGGCTGCAGGAAACCCAGACATCCACTTTGACAGCCTGTGCACGGACTCACTAGCTCACAGGCACTCACCTTGGGCTCCAGTGGAGAGACAGTGACTGGGGAGGGAAGCGTCAGAGGCATACAGGGAGAAGACTGAGCTATGTGGCTTCAAGGCCAGGGCTTGAGGACAGTTGCCATTATCCATGTGTGGGGTCCACCTTCCATGCAGCCAGGCACGCAGCCACCATCATAAACATGCTGAGCAGACCCCTACCCTTACAGCTAAATCTGAACCTGACTGGTCTGGTGAGCTCCAGGGCTCCACCCTGCTGACTCACTGGGACCATGCCAAACCCAACTCCCCCAACTCAAGAGGCACTCAAGAGGCTCAGCTAGCAACCAGCCCCACTCACATTGCACTCTTTCCTGGAAAACTTGCAAAGTCCAAGGCACCAGGAAAGTAACGACTGGCCTCTGGGTGCGCTGAGACTTTTCCTGAGTATTTCCAGTCTCAGCACTGGCACCAGACCAGAATCTACATTAAACTGGTGAACACATTCTTCCCACTCTAGTGACTCCCTGAGACCCTGCCTCACCCAACATGAATATAACACTAAGCTTTATCACTGGGAACTTTAAGGAAGCCAGCAGATAGCAACAGGACTCAGGGTGTCTTGGCTTTTTGCGGTACCTCAGGTCCCATACTGGTGGTGGCTGTCCTCAGTTGGCAGTGTAGACTCTCCCACATGCCTCCAGGTTTAGCACCAGCAGCAAAAAATCGCAGATCACTGTGTAGGGCGGATCCTGACCGGTCACAGTCAGTGGGTGACCTGGCCCTGCCCCAGAGCCAACATACCTGGAGGCTGGCTCCAAACCACAGCAGAACAAGGCCCAATTAGCCCCACAAATGGCACACACAAAGGGCGATCTCAATAGGTACAAGAGCCCGCTGCGGCAAACCCCACTCAATGGGAGTAAGCTTCCCACACAGCAGCCCGGAAGCTGGGAACATGACCAAACCCTGAGGGTCAATCGCACCCACTGATATGCCAATAGCAAACAAGGCTAAACTGTAACAGGAGGGAAAACACAATCCACACAAGAGACACTCCTGAAGCACCCAGAGCAGGTGACCGGACAGACTGTGCCAGGGCCCCACAGGACACCTACTACATAAGGCCACCCGGCCGAGACTACAAGACATAGCAGATCCACCTCATACATAAAAACGAACACAGAGAAGCAGCCAAAATGAAGAAACAAAGAAATATATCCAAAATAAAAGAACAGAGAAAACTCCAGAAAAAGAACTAAATAAAATGTAGGCAAGCAACCTACCAAAGACAGAGTTCGAAACAATGGTTATACAGATGCTCAAAGAACTCAGTGAGAACTTCAACAAAGAGACAGCAAGCACCAAAAAAAGGACATGGAACTCACGAAACAGAACCAGTCAGAAGTGAAGAATACAATAACTGAAATGAATAAAGCACCTGAATGAATAAAACTGAAATGAAGAAATCACCACCAGAGGAGATGAAGCAGAGGACTGAATCAGTGATTTGGAATACAAGGTAGCATAAAACACCCAATCAGAACAGCAAAAAGAAAAAGAATCCAAAAAAATAAGGATAGTTTAAGAGACCTCTGGGACAACATCAAGCGTAACAACATTCGCATCACAGCGGTACCAGAAGAAGAGAAAGCAAGGGATTGAGAACCTGTTGGAATAAATAATGATTAAAAGCTTTCCTAACCTGGTGAAGGAAACAGACACACAAGTCCAGGAAGCACAGAGAACCCCAAACAAGATGAAACCAAACAGGCCCACACCAAGATATACTGTAATTAGAATGGCAAAGGTTAAAGACAGAGAATCCTAAAAGCAGCAAGAGAAAGGCAACTAGTAACTTATAGTAAGAGAACAGCTATAAGATTGTCAGCTGATTTCTCATTAGAAACGTTGCAGGCCAGAAGGGATGGGCGGGAAATATTCAAAGTGATGAAAAACAAGGGCCTACAATCAAGACCACTCTAACCAGCAAGGCTATCGTTTAAAATTGCAGAACAGATAAAGAGTTTCCCACACAAGAAAAAGCTAAAGAAATTCACTACCACCAAGCTAGTATTACAAGAAATGATAAAAGAACCTCTTTAAGTAAAAGAAAGGAGATAAAACAAATGAAGACTAAAAATACAAATGATAAAATGGCAATAATTATGTACCTATCAATAATTATTTTGTATGTAAATGGATTAAATGCTCCAATCAAAAGACATGCGGGGACTAAATGGACAAGAAAACAAGACCCATGCCTATTCTGTCTACAAGAGAACCACCTCAGATCAAAAGACACACAGACAGAAAGGGGATGGAAAAAGATATTTCACGCAAACATTAACAAGAAAAAGGCTGGGGTACCAATACTTATACCAGATGAAACAAACTTCAAAATGAAGACCATAATAAGAAACAAAGAAAGACATTACATAACAATAAAGGATCAATCCAACTACAGGCTATTACCCTAGTCAATATCTATGCACCCAACATAGGAGCATCTAAATATGCAAAACAAATACTGACGGACAAAAAGGCAGAGATCAACAATAACTCAATCATAGTAGGGAACGTTAACACTCTATTGACACCGATGGACAGATCTTCTAGACAGAAAATCAACACAGAAGCAGCAGCCTTAAATGATGCACTGGGACAGATGGTTTTAATCGATACTTTTAAATCATTTCACCCAAAGCAGCAAAATATACATTATTTTCCAGTGCATCTGGGACATTTTCCACAATAGACCGCGTGCTAGGCCACAAAACAAGTCCCAATAAATTAAAGAAGACTGAAATCATATCAAGTGTCCTCTCTGACCACAATGGTATGAAACTAGAAATCAATTACAAGAAAAAAACTGAAAAACACAAACACAGGGAGGCTAAATAACACGCTACCTAATAATGAATGGGTCAACAATGAAATGGGGGTGGGGGGAGAATCAAAAGATACCTGAGACAAACGAAAATGAAAACACAATGACCCAAAATCTATGGGACACAACAAAACCAGTCCTAAGAGGGAACTTCATAGCAATGCAGCCCTGCTTGAAGAAACAAGAAAAATCTCAAATAAACAGTCTAACTTTACACCTAAGGGAACTGGGGGAAAAAACAGCAAACAAAGCCCAAAGTGAGCACAAGGAAAGAAATAATAAAGATCAGAGTGGAAATAAATGAAATAGAGACTAAAAAAAAAAATACAAAAGATCAATGAAACCAAAAGGTTTGAAAAGATAAACAAAACTGACAAACCTTTAACCAGACTCATCAAGAAAAAAAGAGAAAGGACGCAAAGAAATAAAATCAGAAATGAAAGAGAAGTGACAAGACACCACAGAAATAAAAAAAATTTTAAGAAAATACCACGAGCAACTATATGTGACCAAATTGGACAATCTAGAAGAAATGGATAAATTCCTAGAAGCATACAATACTCCAAGGCTGAATCAAGAAGAAAATCTGAACAGAATGATTACTACCAATGATATCAAACCACTAGTCAACAAGCTCCCAACAAACAGAAGTCCTGGACCAGATGGCTTCACAGGTGAATTTTACCAAAAAAGAATTAACACTTATTCTCAAATATTTCAAAAACTCCAAGAGGACGGAAGGCTCCCAAGGTCATTTATGAAGCCACCATTACCCTGATTCCAAAAGCTGACAAAGGTGTTACCTACCAAAAAATAATACACACACACACACACACACACACACACACACACACACGCCAATATCCCTAATGAATACAAGTGCAAAAATCCTCAAGAAAATATTAGCAAACCAAATTCAGAAACACATTAAAAAGATCATACACCAGAATCAAGTGGGATTCATTCCTAGTGTGCAAGGTTGGTTCAGTATAAGCAAATCAATTAACATATAATACACCACATAAACAAAATGAAAAATAAAAATCATATGGTCATATTAATAGACACAGAAAAAGCATTTGACAAAATCCAGCATCCATTTCTGATAAAAATAAACATAGAGGGAACACGTCTCAACATAACACAGACCATATATGACTAAGCCACAGTTAATATACTCAAGAAAGAAACGCTAAAAGCATTCTCCTTAAGATCAGGAACAAGGCAATGATACCACTTTTATTCACCATAGTATTGGAAGTTCTACCCACGGTAGTCAGGCAACAAAAAGAAACAAAAGACATTCAAACGGGAAAGAAAGAAGTAAAACTGTCAATGTTTGCAAATGACACAATACTATTTATACAGAACCCCAAAGATTCCACCAAAAAACTATTAGAACTGATAAGTACATTTAGTAAAGTATCAAGATACAAAAATCGGTTGCATTTTTTATACACCAATAAAGAACTATCAGAAAGAGAAATTAAGAAAACAACCCCATTTACAATTGCATCAAAAAAATAAATAGGGCAGGCCCGGTGGCTCAGGCGGTTGGAGCTCCGTGCTCCTAACGCCGAAGGCTGCTGGTTTGATTCCCACCTGGGCCAGTGCCAGATAGCTCAGTTGGTTGGAGCACGGGCTCTGAACCACAGGTTGCCTGTTCGACTCCTCAACACCTGCAAGGGATGGTGGGCTGCGCCCCCTGCAACTAAGATTGAACACGGCACCTAGAGCTGAGCTGCTGCTGAGCTCCCGGATGGCTCAGTTGGTTGGACCGCGGGTTCTCAACCACAAGGTTGCCAGTTCAACTCCAGCAAGGGATGGTGGGCTGCAGCTAAAAACAGCAAGATTGAAAGGACAACAACTTGACTTGGAAAACTCCCAGAAGTACACACTGTTCCCCAATAAATTCCTGTTCCCCTTCCCCAATAAAAATCTTTATAAATAAATAAATAAAATACTTAAGAATAGATTTAACCAAGGAAGTAAAAGACCTGTACTCAGAAAATTGTAAGACATTGTAGAGATGAATTTTAAAAAGATACAAATAAATGGAAATGTATGCCATACTCATGGATAGGCAGAATATAGTAAAATTGTCCATACCATCCAAAGCAATATATAGATTCAACACAATCCCTATGAAAATACCAATAGCATTTTTCACAGAACTAGAACAAATAATCCTAAAATTTATACGAAACTATTAAATACCCCAAACAGCCACATCAATCCTGAGAAAGAAGAACAAAGCTGGAGGTATCACACTACCTAATATCAAATTATACTAAAAAGCCATAGTAATCAAAATAGCATGGTATTGGCATAAAAACAGAGACACAGCTCAATAGAACAGTTAGAGAGCCCAGAAATAAGTCCATGCTTATACAGCCATTTAATCTATAACAAAGGAAGCAAGAATTTACATCTATTCAATAAATGGTGCTGAGGGCACTGGACAGATACAGGCAAAAAAAAAACTGGACCACGTTCTTTCGCCATATACAAGAATAAACTCAAAATGGATTAAAGACTTTTTAAATGGCCCAAAACCATAAAACTCCTAGAAGAAAATATAGGAAGTAAACTAGCAAACATCACCCTTAGTAATATTTTTACTGATATATTGCCTCAGGCAAGGGAAATAAAAGAAAAATAAACAAATGAAACTGTATCAAACTAATACGCTTTTGCACAGCAAACTTGGTGGTTTCCATCAACAAAATGAAGACATCCTACCAAACGGGAGAATATATTTGCCAGTGATTATCTGATATGGGATTAATATCCAAAATTTTTTTTAAAAAACTCATACAACACGATACCAAGAAAACAAACAATCCAATTAAAAAATGGGCAGAGGACTTGAATAGACATTTCTCCAAAGAGGACATACAGATGGCCAACAGACATATGAAAAGATGCTCAATATCACTAATTATCAGAGAAATGCAAATAAAAACTGCAATGAGATACCACCTTACTCCTGTCAGAATGGCTGCCATCGGGGCAGCCGGATGGCTCAGTTGGTTGGAGCAACAAGGTTGCCGGTTCTATTCCCGCATGGCATGGTGGGCTGCGCACCCCAAAACAAGACTGATGTGGCGACTGGACTTGGAGGTGGGCTGTGCCCTCCACAACTGGACTGAAGGTTGACAACTTGGCTTGGAGCTCTTGGGTCCTGGAGGGGCACACTGTTCCCCAATTTTCCCCAATAAAAATTTAAAAAATATAAAAAAGAATGGCTATCATCAATAAATCAACAAACAATAAATGTTGGGGAAAAAAAGAACCCTTGTGCACTGTTGGTGCAGCCACTATGGCAAACAGTATGGAGGTTCCTCAAAAAATTAAAAATATAACTACTTTATGACCCAGCAATTCCATTTATGGGTATATTTATCCAAAGGAATCCAAAACAGTAATTCAAAAAAAACGTATAAACCCTATGTTTACTGCAGTGCTAAACAGCACTATTGTAAATACAATAGCCAAGATGTGGAAACAACGAAATGCCAATCAACAGATGATTAGATAAAGAAATTGTGGTACATATATACAATGGAATATTACTCAGCCTTAAAAAGAATGAAATCCCATGTTTCCCCGAAAATAAGACCTAGCCAGACAATCAGCTCCAATGTGTTTTTTGGAGCAAAACTTAATATAAGACCCAGTCTTATAGTATAGTAAAATAAGACTGGGTCTTATATTTTTATTATATTACTCAGTAGTACCTTGGTTTTCGAACATAATCTGTTCCAGAAGACCGTTCCAGTTCTAAAACATTCAAAAACAAAGACACAGTTTCCCCATAGAAAGTAATGCAAAATGGATTAATCCATTCCAGACCTTTAAAATCAACCCCTAAAACTGCAAATTTAGCATGAATTTTACTATCTAATGATACCATAGATCCATAAAATTTACGGTGTTCGTAAACTGAAATGTTTGTCAACAGAGACGTTCGAAAACCAAGGTACCACTGTATTATATTATATTACATTATATACATATATAATATAAATTATAATATAATACATAATATATATTATGTATATATAACATTGTAATATATAATAAAATATATATTACAGTATATATTATATACATTAAATTATACATGTGTATTATATATTATATTACACCTGGTCTTATAGTAAAATAAGACCGGGTCTTATATTAATTTTTGCTCCAAAAGACGCATTAGAGCTGATTGTCCAACGAGGTCTTATTTTCGGGAAAACAGGGTCTTACCATTTGCAACAACATGGATGGACCTACAGGGTTCATGCTAAGTTAAGTAAGTCAGACTGAAAGACAAATACCATACGATCTCACTCATACGTGGAATCTAAAGAACAGAATAAACGAACAAACAAAACACAAATAGACTCAGATACAAAGAACAAAGTGATGGTTGCTAGATAGGAGGAGGATTGGGGGAATGAGTGAGAAAGGTGAAGGGATTAGGAAGTACAAATTGGTAGTAACAAAATGGTAACGGGGATGTTAAATACAGTATGGGGAATACAGTCAGTAATATTGTAAAATCCATGTATGGTATCAGATGGGTACTAGACTTATCGGGGGGATCAGGTCATAACCAGTGAGCTGTACACCTAAAACTAATACAGAATAATATTGGATGTCAATTATAATTGAAAAATATATACTGTACTTTTCCGTGTATAATGTACACCCACATTTTTGGTCCAAACTTTCAGGGAAAAAAATTTTAATTTTTTTTCATTCAAATTTTATTTGTTTACATTTAGGTATTTATTTGTTAACATATTACAGTATAAGAAATTTTATGTAACAATTGTGAAACACAACAACAGATACAAGGTACAAGAAATTTTATGTACCGGTAACAAATTTGCAATATTTACACATCATAGAAGGCCAAGAACTCTTCGTCATTGCAAGTTTATCGTAAATTCAACAAAACCTATGATCATATTCCAGAGTATTATTTTGCATACAGATATCGTTTTTGATTTCTATAGTTATACTTTTAACTCATAAGCCTAAATAAAAGAATTATAAACATGTACATAGATATGGAATTAGTACTTCCCGTGTATAATGCTCATCCTTATTTTTCCCCTTACAAATTTGGGCAAAAAAGTGCACATTATACACAGCAAAATATGGCATATAGTCATGGGATGTAACGTACAGTATAGGGAATACGGTCAATGGTAACAGCCATGTATGATGTCACATGGGTAGTAGACTTGTTGGGTGATCACTTTGTGAGGTGTGTAAATGTCTAATCCTTATCTTGTTTTATACCCCTGAAACTAATAGGAAAAAAAAAAGATTTAAGAGATATTACCACAAATGAAATAACATTTAGGGAGAGAGGAATGTTCAACGAGGACTTGTTAGTAGTTACAGAAGATGAGAAGCGTTTGAATGCATGTTGATAAAAGTTATCATTTTAACCACATTAAGATATTCTCTTTCCCCAAGTTGCTTTAATGTCTTACAATATATGCCGTTATAGATTTTTTAAAAAGAAACTTATCAGTATTAAGAAAATAAAAATATGTAACCTAAAAAGACAAATAGGGTAAGTGGTGATGGTGCAAAAAATGTGAATAAACTTAAACCCATTGAACTATACACTTAAAAATGGTTAAGATGGTAAGTTTCATATTGTGTATATTTTACCACAAAAAAATTTTTCAAAAAAATAGGTTTGCTGAACTCAAAGCTACAGTGAAAAGTGATAATAACTCTAGTCAATAGGTAAGATGAGTAAGAAATCCATACATCCAGGGTTATCTTCTTTGACAATATGTTGCCAGTTGCTTAAATGTGAATTTAAAGCAGTTACCTGTGAGATATGATTGATGGAAGACTCCATTCTCCGAAGCTGCGAGGCTTGGATGTCCAGCAATTGGAGCACATTGTTGGCCAATGCATTTATTTGATAAGCAACACTAGCTAAGGATTGGGTTGTATAGGCTTTGGTCTCTTCTAAAGCTTTTCTCTTGTCTGCAGCCTGAAATAAGAACAAAAATAACAATTCTCACTTAGGTTAACATTCATTAAACATCACCCTATAGAAAGGCAGTTATATTTTTTATTAGAAAAATCCAACTGAATCAAAACTCTTAACGAACCCATCTGATGATAGTCCCAGGACACCTGTGAAGCCATGGCGGAAATCCCTGTTTACCAGGTGGGAATTACTCCCTCCTGAGTAGCTCGTCCACTGAGATCCACTGAAGGAGCCACCAAACACTGACATCAGAGGCACACTGTAACAGCTGGTATTCTCCTGCCTCCCAGCTCCTTCCCTTTTGTGCCCCTTACATAAAACAGGATCGCAATCTGAGATTACCACTTCCCCCCTTTTGGGTTTAAACTGACTCATCCAGCCTTCACCCGGGAACCCCAAAGCACTCCACCCCCAGACCCTAACACAGGCTTGTGCCCCGGGCCCTGCTGCTCACTCTGTGTGAAGCCTACACTGACCTCCCCTGTGGACCCTCGGGGCATACTGTATACCTCCCCCGCCCCCCATCCCCAGACCTGTGAGTAGTGAACTTCTCTATTTCACTTTCCCTTCAGTCTTCTGTTGAACTTTGGCTTACCATCTGATAACACCCCTGGAGTTTCACTTAACAAATGTTAACCCAAAAATCACAACACCCACTAACAAGGACATGGACTAAATCCATTCTAACTCAATCCCCATCAGAAATCCAACCTCCTCTTATCCATTATGATCAAACCTCTGATCTCCACAAAAACTGTGAACCTTATGACCCAATCCTACCCACCCAATTCTTCCTAAACTCCTGCACCTAACTCAGAGTAAGATGGTGAGCAAAGTTCAAAGCAAAGCTCAGAGCTAAATTCAAAGACAAGTGATAAACTTTGGGGTGCGGGGAGCAACTTATATCACAAAGGTAAATACTATTAATATATAATCTAAAAATGAAGGCCAAGATCAATAGTATAAAATACGGAATAGAGATCTAACGGACAGTTGACACGCAGTGCTTGTGTTCAAGTCACCCTTTTTTACTTAATGAGGCCCCAGAGTGCAAGAGCAGTGAGGCTGGCGATTTTGATATGCGAAAGAGAAGCTGTCAAGTGCTCCCTTTAAGGGAAAGGAGAAGTTCTTGACTTAATAAGGACCTAAGGAAAACTGTATCTGAGGTTGCTAAGAATGTATCTTTGATCCATGAAATTGTGAAGGAAAGAGAAATTCATGTTAATTTTGCTGTCTCACCTCAATCTACAAAAGTTACAGCCACAGTGATAAATGCTTATCAATTAAGATGGAGAAGGCATTAAATTTGTGGGTGGAAGACATGAACAGAAATCACATTCACATAACTTTTATTATAGTATACTGTTATAATTGTTCTATTGTAAGTGGTCGTTGTTAATCTCTTACTATAAGTAATTTATACATTTGATGATAGGTATGCACGTAGTATAAGAAATAACATAGTATATATAGGTTCAGTGCTATCCCCAGTTTTGGGACACCATTTGGGGTCTTGGAATGTATTCATCGTGGATAAGGGGGGACTACTATAATAAGGAATGTTGTTGTTATTACCACTGCACCATGATCTCCGGAATATTGCTGAGGTGGAAAAACAATGTTTATAGAATGCTACCATTTAACTAAAAAACGAGGAAAGATAGAAAAATATATGCTTATAATTTTTAAGAAGAATAAACCACTAACATTAAAAAAAAATTAAACATGGGGGAGGGGGTACATAGGTTGGAAGCAACATGGACAGAATTCTTTACACATTACTTTGCCTTATACATTTGTTTTTGGAACTATGTAAATTATACAATTATGAAACAAAATTAAATTTTAAAAAGGACATCCTCACCCCAATAAATAAAAACAATAAATAAAAGGAAAAAAAAGGAATTCCCCAAAATTAAATGCAAAATTAATCATTGAGTCTAAATATGCATCCAATTAGTGGCTTAACCAGAGAGGAAATAGTCTAAAAGTGACTTCAAAGCACAGTAATTTGTATATTCTTAATGGGATTTATTCATAGGACAAAAATAATATAAAGGGGGGAAAAACTGAAGATGTTTTCAATCACTTCATTGCTGACGGTAGTTTTGGAATTATTATCCTGAGAATGTTGTTTATGCAGTGTGGGATAGAGGAAGTCATTAATTATGCTTCTCATTGAGAACTGAGATTTTTGGCATGGCTCAAAAGAGATTCTGATATAAGAACAAAGTTAAGTAAAATCCTGTAGTTCTGGATTTAAACTGAAACCATGAGTTTGAACCCAATTTGTAATTTATCATACGGGTATCATATACCAATATCCTAGCTCTGTCTAGTGAAATGGCCTAAATATAAAACCTGGTGACTATAGCTGATAACACAATATTGTATAATTGAAATTTGCTAGAAGAGAACTTAAACTGTTCTTTTAATAAATATGTGAGGTGAGGATGTGTTAACAAGACAAGAGAAATCCTTTCACAATGCATGCTTATATTATCACAACGTATACTTTAAATATCTTACAGTTTGTCCATTATACCTCAATAAACCTGGAGGTGGGGGAGCAAAAGAAAGGTCTGAAAATAATGACTGTCCACCAGCCAAAGAGCACCATTTATCCAGATTATGATCTCTGATACCACTACCACTCTCCAATGCAAGGAATCAGGACTCCTAAATGGCTACAGGTCGAGGAAAAGAAATGTACAAGGTGCACTTGGAACGTGTAATCACAAACAATGTGGAAGCCACCAAGGACTACTCTAGGGTCATGTCAAAAGGACTCAGGAATCAACTGGAATAAGCTGCTATAGGCAAAAGATGGGAAAACGTAAACATCAATGAGTTTAACTATAATGGAATGAAACAAAATATTTGTATCTAAGAGTTTGTAGCAATATTAAAAAATAAAAAACAAGCCAAAAAAGTCATTGGCCAGTTTTGGAGGATGCTAGGGACCATCTCATTTGGGGAAGGGGGAGGGGCAGCTTTATTAAAGTACGCAATACAGACTATACAAAAACTTTAAGTATGCAATTCAACGTATTTTCAACCAACGTGTACAGTAATGTAACCACCATCATAAGCTTCATCAAAAACACTTCCCTCCTGTCCTTTAGTCAACTCCCTCCCAATTCTCTGGACTCTGGAAAACCCATGATTTCCTTTCTGTCACTATAGTTTTGCCTTTAGTTTTTAGAGTTTCATACAAATGGAATCAAAAGTATACAGTCTTGTGTCTGACTTCTTCCAGTTAGCATACTGCTCTTGAAATTCATCCTTGTCACCGCTCAACAGCATTCCAACATATGGGTTTACCACATTCGCTTATTCACTCATCAGCTAATAAGCATTTGGGTCATTTCCAGTTTGGGATTACTAATATGAATAAAGCTGCTATGAATATTTGAGTCCAACTCTTTGGACATTTCTCTCGGGTAATACCTAGGTAAATACCTAGGAGTAGAACTGCTACATCCATGGGAAGTTAAATACTGCATACATTTAATATTGTAAGAAACTGCCAAACTATTTCCCAAAGTAG
Source organism: Rhinolophus hipposideros (assembly GCF_964194185.1). NCBI lineage: Eukaryota > Metazoa > Chordata > Mammalia > Chiroptera > Rhinolophidae > Rhinolophus > Rhinolophus hipposideros. Next base: position 11,061,653 of record NC_138047.1, on the reverse strand, counting down.
TGTCGTTCCATTTGGCATTCCCACCAGCAATGTATGCCAGTTCATTTCTCCACATCCTTGCCAACACTTGGTATGGTCAGTCTTTCTCATTTTAACGATTCAAATAGCTATACCGTGGTATTTCATTGTGGTTTTAATTTCCATCTTGCCATCAAATCATGATGTTGAGCATCTTTTCAAGTGCTTACGTACCATCCGTTTCTTCTTTAATAAAATGTCTGTTCAAATCTTTTGCCCATTTTTTAAACTAGGTAGTTGGCCTTCTTACTGTTAAGTTCCTTAGTCTATTTTGAATACAAGTCTCCTGTCAAATATATTTTGCAAATATTTCTCACAGTCTGTAGCTTGCCTTTTCATTATTTTCAGTCTTTTAAAAAGAAAATGTTTTTTCTGTTGATGAAGTCTACTTTACCAATTTTTTCTTTTATATTTCATGATTTGTTTGCGTCCTACTTTTTAAAATCTTTGCCAAACTCAATGTCACAAAAATTTTTCTCCCATGTTTTCTCCTGTAAGTTTTATAATTTTTGCTCTTGCATTTAGGCTTATGATGTGTTTCATATTAATTTATTGCATATGGTGTGAGTTAGGATAATGGTCAGAATGCTTTTCTTCCATATAGATATCCTATTGCATCAGCATCACTTGTTGAAAAGATTATCTTTTCTTCAATGAACTATCTTGGCATTTTACTCAAAAATCAGTTGACTGCATAGGTATGGGTCTATTTCTGGAATCTTCTGCATCCCACTGAAATATATCTTGAGCCTCATCTAATATTATATAGTATTGATTACTAAAGCTTTAATGAGTCTTTAAGTCAGGTACTATAAGTTTCTCAGATTTGTTTTTCTTTTGGATATTTTTTGAGTATTCTAAGTATATTGCTCTTTCATATAAATTTTGAATCAGCTTGTAAATTTCCACAAAGGAGCCTAATGAGAGTTTGACTGGGACTGTACTGAATCTATATATCAATTTGGGGAAACTTTCATCTCAACAATGTTAAATCTTCCAATCCATGAACACAATAATTCTCTCCTATTATTCAAGTTTCCTTTAAATCCTCTCAGCAAAGTTTTTAGTTTTCATGTACCAGTTGCAGATATTTTGTTAAATTTATCCCTACATATTTTATACATTTTTGTTGTATCATAAAGGGGATTGTTTCTATAATCTCAACTGCCAATTATTCATTGCAAGCTTATAAAAATACAATTGATTTTTGGGGCAGCCAGATGGCTCAGTTGGTTAGAGCATGAGCTCTCAACAACAAAGTTGCCGGTTCGATTCAAGCATGGGCTGGTGGGCTGTGCTCCCTGCAACTAAGATTGAAAATGGCAACTGAACTTGGAGCTGAGCTGCGCCCTCCACAACTAGATTGAAGGACAATGACTTGGAGCTGACGTGCCCTGGAAAAACACACTGCTCCCCAATATTCCCCAATAAAACAAAATAGAATTGATTTTTGAACATTGACATTGCAATCCTGCAACACTGCTAAATTCATTTATTAGTTGTAGTTGCTTTTTTCTAGATTCCTTAAGATATTCAACACAGGCAATAATGTAGTTAATCAATTACAGCCATCTTCCCTAAAAAGTCAAGCTGTTTGTAAATAAAGACAATTTTACTTCTTCCTTTCCAATCTGTATGCTTTCTGTTTTTTTTCATGCTCTACTGCACTGGCTAGAAACCCCATTTCAATGTTGAACAGAAGTAGCTCTTCCCAACATTAGCGAGAACACATTCAGTTTTTTATCATTAAAACATCAAATGTAGGTTTTTCTGCAGATACCCTTTTTGAGCTTAAGGAAGTGCCATCTATTCTTAGTTCGCTTACCAAACTAGGCAGATTTAATCTTGAATAAGATTTGATTATTGTCAATCATCCATTATATTCTAGAGTTTCATCTGCATGGTTTTTCTGTTCCTGTATTCATTGTCCAGGCTGCACACTGCACACTTTCTTCTTTCATGAAAGTAGTGGACACTGCTAGCTTTGTGCTAAAATCTACTCTCCCTTCCTCCAGGGCATAAAATTAGTTTATTTCCCAGCTTGCCTAATTGCATGATCATATAACTAAGTATTGTCAATGGAATGATAGCAGAAATGGGTGCTACTTCTTTGCCTAGTCATAAAAACCTCCCATGCATGTTCCATGCAATAGCTAATGTAAAATGCCGTCCTACTGAAACGATAAAGTTGTTTAACAGAAAATATTTTACACTGCTTCCATTTCAAATTTAAAGTTAAATTAAAATTAAAATTTTAAAAATTTTCTTAAACTTGCCACTTTTTTTCAATTTATTTTTTTATTTAAGTATAGTTGGTATACAATGTTAGTTATATTTCAGGAATACAGTACAGTGATTCAACATTTTTATACCTAACAATTTGATTACCCTACTAATTCCAGCAATCATTTGTCACGGTGCAAACTTACCACATTATTATTGACTCTATTCCCCTTCTCCTTTTAGCCCGTCCCCCTACCCTCTCCCTTCTGGTAACCATCCCTTTGGTCTGTTTCTATGAATCTGTTTTTGGTTTCTGTTTTGTTTTGGTTTTAGATTCTGCATATAACTGAAACCATACGGTGTTTGTCTTTCTCTGCCTGACTTATTTCAAAACTAGCCACATTTTAAAATGCTCAATAGCCACATGTGGATTGTGGCTACCTTACTAGAGAATGTAGTTAGTTACAGTTAATTTCCCCTATAGACCATCCATTTAAAATGTAGGGGCCGGCTGGTGGCTCAGGTGGTTGGAGCGCCGTGCTCCTCCTAACACCGAGGTTGCGGGTTCAACTCCGACATGGACCAGTGAGCTGCACCCTCTACAGCTAAGATTATGAACAACGGCTCTCACTAGAGCTGGGCTGCCGTAAGTTGCCAAGAGCTGCTGCAGGCTACCGTGTGCCGCCGTGAGCGGCCGGCAGCCAGTGTGGGTGGCCGGCAGCGGGCGAGAGATGCCGTGAGCAGCCGACGGACAACTGGCCACCGACTGCCTCAGCGAGGGGGGCGGGGCAAGGCTCATAATACCAGCATGGGTCAGGGAGCTGTGTCCTACACAACTAGACTGAGAAACAATGGCTTGAACCGGGGTAGGGGGCAGCGGGGGTCAGAAGAAGGGGAGAAAACTTTAATCTGCACAGGAATTGCTGTTGTCACTTATTTCAGGTTTGTAAATTTAGTATCCAATAGTTGGTCTCCCTCACTCTTTGAGGCTTTTACTGTATAACTATGAAGCAGCCTTAGTATGTGTGTTCCAAGGATCATACAAAATGGATTAGAAGCTAGGAGACAAATAGCCAGCATTCTCCAAGGGGCTAAAACAGACATTGTTAATCAATTATAGCAGTCTTCCTGGCAACGTCTAAATACTCTTAACAAAGCACTCTAGGAGTTGACGTGTGATATGAAGCCCATTTTGCTACCTCTGCCTTATGCCACTAATGAAGTTTGCTTATAGTGGAAATAAACATTCTCAGCTTTAAAATAAAAAGTTAACTATTTAAAGGAGCTAAATCCAAAATACACAATGTAGGCAAGAATTAAACAGGAAATTCCTTAGATAACTGAATTTTATGAACAGCCCATACATAAAATCAGCTCTCTTCTTCCTCTCTTATCCACCAGCAGAACCCAAGCTTTACTGAGTCAGGATCCGCTATCTGGAGAAAAAAGCCTTTTCGCAGTACATACCCCTCTAAGTTTTTTCCTTGCCCCTCGAAGTGACTACACAGGCAATCTCTTCTTTTGCACTGCCTAAAGTGGAAATTACTAGCTATAAGCAATCTAATATATTTACCTCTAACTACATTTCCTCTCCCTCAGTCTCTCAATCTTTACCTTATTACCAATAAGAAAGATCTTTCTCCCTTTCTTTCTTACATGAGAATACTTGAACCCCAAAAAGACAAAGAGAACATCCTGTCATGACTATGTTTTAAAAGTAATGCACTCTAAATGAAAACAAATACAATATGGTTTTTAAATTTCTGCCTATTTTTAACAAAAAAGAGAGAGAAGTATAATGAAAAATAAAAAGTTCGTGACGGCCCTATCATTTAAATAGACCATGTTAACATTTTAGTGTATTTCAACATAAGTACATACACAAGAATGTAAAATTTGGCATCGGGATACCAGCTACATATCCTGGTGTGTTTTTTTCTTTCATTTAATAATGTAACATGTGCTATCCTTCCTTAGCATCTTTTTCGAAAAGCAATTTCCAATAGCTTTAAATTACAGCACTTAACTGTTAGTTGCTTACTCTCATTTTAATTCCTCTAATTTTAAGACCCTGATTTTCATCAGGGCATCAATGTATTGCGCCCTGTTAAAAAACAAGTTCAAATCCAACTTCCTCTAAATGACCAAACAATGGATGGCATTATTTAGCAGTTATAGGAATTCAAAAGAAAGCATGTCGAGTTAGTTATAAATACCCCTGATTAGTATAGTCTAATATATATATATAAGTAGAAAGAATAATATGATAATCCCAATGAAGTATCAGATTTAGTTTTATAAATTCACATTTTACTTGGTTTTATAATGCCTGCAAAGTTTTATATTATACATTAAAAACTAAGTTTCACTGATTTGTAAAATGAATTCAGACCACTTTTCTTAGAAAATATCTTAAAAATAAAATATCAACTTTAATATTTTTATACCATATGAAATAAATACCAAAACACTGATACTGTCATTTTGCTCTAGTCCTGTCTGAAATGTTTTCCTCAAACCCTAGCACTGTTGACTTATTAAAAGTACTTATTTATTTTACATGTTTCATAAAACTAATCACTTTCTTCCAACTCTTCACTATAACATTATTTTGTATAAGTAAGTTCCAAACGCCAACGTACAAGCCAACTTTAAGAGGACCATTTCTATGTCTAATCACTATGCTGTACCCTGAAATTAACATAACATTGAATGTCAACCATAATCGAAAATTTTTTCTAAGTTTTTTTTAAAGAGTACCATTTCTAAGTTAGGGCCCCACTTTACTGACAGATAGAAAAAAAGAGCCTATACCTAGAACACATCCTATAGTGTTAGCCTGTATAATAACATTTCAGAATAACAATATGCCTTAAATTTAAATGGTCTGTTTCTTACTCATTTTGAACCCTTACTTAAAGTCTGCTAAGAGGACTTGAAAATAATTTGCTTTCTTTAAGGAACAATCATTTTTCTGAGTCCTAATTGCAAGTGATTTAATGACCCTACTTAGGTAACAAAAGACAGTCTCATGTAAAAAAAAAATCTTTTCCTGTCATCTTGCTTCTGCGTCTTTACCTTTCCTCCCCCTCTTTCTTGAAATGTCACATTATATCTTTTTAATAACTTACCTCTGATCCAAACCTCTCAGAAACTTTTCCAAAGTCAGTATTTTTCCCACAGAAATATTTTAAATGTTTAAGTAAGGTTTTTCCAATTATATTATGGAAGTAATTTCATGACAGTCCATTATAAAATAACATATATCTATTAAAAATACCATATTTCAATGACTTCAACAAAGCAGCACTGTTAGACGGAGCATTGTTATGTATCACTTTGCCAAGTCAATTATGTCAGAATGCTTTCTTATGAAGAATTTTTATTTTGTACTTATAGAAAACACTATTTATTTAGGCAGTGAACTTTATGTCACTCTTAACCATAGAATAATACCTGCTATAGAGTTCATATTCAAATTTATCCAACTTCCGAAAGAAAAACCTTTACATCTCTTATTTTGTATGATCCAAGATCCAGCCAAAGACTCTTCACAGCTGTTGCAATGTCTATTTAGTTTCCTTAAATCTAGAATACCCCCTCCAACCCTAACCTTTTTTTTCTATCAAAACATAGACATTATTTTAAAAATCAAGGCCAGTTGTTCTACAGAAAGTTCTACAATCTGGATTTGTCTGTTTCCTCATGATTAGATTCAGATTAAACAAAGTGGCAGGCACACTATATAGTTAATGCCGTGAATTTCCCACTGTAGGCGACACATCTTTTAAAATAAGGCTCTACCATCACTTCCAGGATTGTCTTCCAAGTTGCTGACACCAATGCTGCACATGTCGATGCTGATGCTATCTTAATCTTACCAGAAGATTCAAAAAAAAAAAAAAATTTAAGACAAAACCCAGGAATCTAGTCTTTTCCCTACATGGTCTGTTGACAGGTTACAATAATCCACTTAAGTCACCAGCAAAAAAAACAAGTTCACACAAGTGCAAACAATGACAACTTCTGCCTGGCTGACAGCTTTGTAAGGACATCATTAACTGTAAAACGCATCCTAATTTCAGAAATGTTAAAATGTGGGAGTGAGGAGGATGTTTCTTAGAATTGATAAAATATAGCATATATGAAACACTTTTGGTTTACGGTACCCCTTCTAAAAAAAAAATAAGTATGCTAATGCTAATGGAAAGGATTTAAAAGTTCAAGTTTACTACCTGTAACAGAGCGAGGTTTATTTACCATAAAGTATACAAAATATCTACTTTGCTAAAGGCGCCAACCTAAGGATTTGGTTGGTTTGAGACCTGAGAAAAATATCGGGAGGAATCCATAATCACTTTGTGGAGAGGGATGAGAGAATTTGGGGGGAAAATAGCACACAGGCCAAATGCTGGTTCACTATATTGACAAATCTATTAAGTATGAAGTCCTGGGGATTAGGATACATGTACTCAATACCTAGTTAACATTGAAAGGATCTAATTTTCTTCAACACAATTCCCATTCCAATGAAAGTGAAAACTAAATAAAAAGAAAGCCCTCCAGGTTACAGCAAATATCCAGCAAAAAGAATAAATATTTTTCATAACAAGATTGCAACCTAGTCACGGTAGCTTTCGCACAGCCCCTCCCTATCACTTCCCACTTAAATAACTGCTACTAACAGGCCTGTGAGCCCTTTCATTCCCAGCAAAACCCAGGGGAAGTCTCCACTGCCTGTTGTGTCACAGGTTTTTGATGGATCGGAAGCGGCATTGTGACACACTCGCTTCTTTAATTGAAGAACACAATCAATAGCTAATATACTCATTATATAAAATTCCAAATTCAACCCTAATGTAAAATATGTTTTTAAACCTTTACAAGTCAATTTATATTCACAGGACATTTCCAATAATTACATAGTTAGATACTGAAATTTTAAGTTTTACCCTAATTATAGCCGAAGTCAATGACACTTATCCCAGACTAATTCCTTTACCATCCTGTACCACATACTACAAGACTCATATTTTTAAAAACAGGTCTAATGCAAAACCTGTAAAAACCGATTTTTAGAAAGAGCAATTACACTTAAACACAAAATTAGTCACGAGTTTAAGTATTATTGACAGAATATATTTCATACTTAGTCCAAGCACTCACTCCCTTCCATTAGCTCCTTCCATGTTAACCAACTATCTTCTCACGTATACTCCTTTTTAAAAAGAACTGGAAGAGTCATGATGACCAAGAGTGTACCTGGGCAAGCACTTTCACATAACGCTGGAGGCTGCAGTTAGACAATATGTATCACAGTTCTTCAAAATGCATGTATTCTTCACCTCCAGGAATTTACCCAAGAGAAATAAAAGAGCAAATGCAAAGAAACTGTATGTTCAAGGATGGTCACACAACCTTTGTGTGTAACAGCAAAAAGAACTATGAACAATCTAAATGGCCAATGACGGCTAATAAAAAATGTTCATATACTGGAATACCATGTAGTCAATAAAAGTGATATAGTTACCAACAAGGCAAGTGTATTTAGTCAGTATTCAAACTGAATAGCAGAGCCACTGTCATAACAGAAGGATAAATTTATGATAGAATTTTACCTTACGCAATTATAGGAATAGCTGTTGTGAAGCTCCACCAGGGAAGTGAGAGATCACAGAACCATTGATCTTATTTATTGATTGAAGCCAAAACACATTCAGCTGCAGAAATCAGACTGCAAAGAAAAGGCTCGTGGGGAGACCTGGGAAGCTCTAGGTGTCCCCCAGGTGAAGGGCCTGATGCTGCTGTTGACCAAATTGTCAACAAATCACACCAAGATCACGCTGGAGCCTACCAACACCTCTGCGTCTCACGGCATCTACCCACAAAACCTTTCAGAAGTTAATGAGTGTTGCTGACACAAATTCTTTTGGCCAATTTCTAACCCCCAACCATCCGGGGAAGGCATCATACTGTGGAACCACAGGATACACAGTTCCAGCTGAACTAAACTGACATAGTGCAAACCGCCCCAGTACGCTGTCAATATGGTACTCAGACACACTTCTTAATATTGAACTCTTGAATAAAGACAACAGTAAAATCATGCTTCAGTCTAACATGATATAACCGTCCCTCACACAACCAAGAAGCTGTTATCTCCTCCAAAAAGAATACAAAGTCTACTCTCTAACATTCATTCTTCATCTAGCTAGCTGAGTCGCACTTCCCTTAAATAATAAAATACTAGCTTAACCACAATTAACATATCTTAAGTTAAATATAGAATTGGTGGGGGAGGGGAGAAAAAGAAGTGGTTACTGTTTACACAAATACTAAGGTACAGCAGAAATATTCGTAACTACTAGGGCTTTCATTCTGTAACTGGTCCTAAGGTCACCGTGGTGTTTCTGTTCTTCTCCCACTCTCCACTACACACATAATGTCCCTCAGCAATCATTTCTTCTGGTTGTTGCTCCTCGCCTGGTGGGTGGACTCAAACCTTCTCTGCCACTAGTATTCCTGCTTGTAGTGGGTTGTTTCCGCTTTCTACTAACTTTTATCACAGTGCCTGGGAGTCTAAGAGGGACTCCAGAGACCCGCACTGACTGCCCCGCTTTACCCTCACTGTAGCAGCGATTCAATGTCCACGTGACAGTCAGGATAAATCAATCCCCTAACCAATACAGGAGTCGCCCCCTTTGCCTGTTGGTACCCCAGCATGAGGAAGCCAAAGGGGCCCGCTGCTCAGCTGCCAGTTTAATAGACCCAATACCACATTCGTCAGTAAAAGCACCCTCTCTTTGGAACTAAGAATTCTAAAGTAACATTTCCCAGAGTTGTAGAGAAAAGAAGCAACTATTCTGCTAGGGAATCACAAGGGCTAAGAGTGAGAGGAGTCCCTTCCACTTCCACCCCTTGATTCCCTAAGCTATGAAGGCTGGCGTAGGGAAACACCACACTGTGTCTGACTTAGGGACTAGACCACGCTGCTGAGAACGTTACCCCAGCACCACAAAGAACTGCCACCACTGGTGCAGTGAGTCTTCAAACAGACATTCCCCTGTTGTACCAGTTCAGCTGCCCTAGGACAAGGGGGAACATGGTAAGGGCAGGCATTCCACGAACACAGGCCACCTTTCACTCGCGTGAAATCAGCCGCCTGGTCAGAAGCCATGTGGTATGTAATACCATGACGTAACGGGGCATCTGAAAGTCACACATCGCTTTGGCAGCAACAATGCAGGGAGGGAAAGCAAATCCATACCCAGAATAGTTATTCCAGGGAGAACAGTGTCGTCCTTTCCATAATGGGAAGTAGCCCAACATAAGCCACCTGCCACCAGGTGTCTGGCTGGTCCCCACAGGAACAGTGCTGCCTCAGGGGGCTGGCGTTGGCTCCTTGCTATTGGCAAGGTGGTCATTTAACAGTCAGTGTAGCCGGGCTGGTGTCGGTGAGTGGAAGTCCACTCTGGTGGCATGCATGTGCCACCATGGCATCTTTTCCATGAGCCCACCAGGCAAGGACAGATGTGGATGAAAAAGAGGCTGAAATCCAGAGGTGACATCCATGTGATTATTACTGTCCTTCTCTGCTGAGGTCGCTCTGTGATTCGCAAAGATCAAAAATATTCCTGTGTCCATTCAGAAGGTATTCCCCACACTACCAATGACATTCCTTTTAAGTCCATAATGAAGCAGCCGAATGATTAGCTACTGCCATGAATTAGGGTGGATCCACACCTCTAACCATCTTTCTTTCTAGGCAAAATTAACAACTAGGTGCACTGCTCAAGCTTCTACCCACAAGGAAACTTCCCTTCATCACTGCCCTCCTGAGTCACCTGTGAGTGTGGCTACAGATGTCCATCTTCAGGTGGAACCAGCATCTTTATGTTAAACATTCCCACTTTACCTAACAACGAGGAAAAAGGAATTTGGTGAGGTGAAGTAACTTGCCCAAAGCAGCACTGCTAGGAAGGAAGAGCCACTATGCCTCCACAGGCCCCAGCATTCCGCCAACGCCACACTGCCTCCCAGTCTATCATCCTAACAGGGAGCAAAGTATAGTCCTAATGTGTCAGAGTGAAACTACGAAAGTATCTTCTCTGAGATAAACCACTCCAAGTCTCATTAACTAATTTGTATACCACATGAATTTTAATTAACTGGAAGGGAAAAGAGAATAAAGGGAGAAAACTAACTTTCTCAGGATAGCGGAGAATATTTTTTTGACCTACAAAACAATTAATACTCTATACAGGGAATTCTATAAGAGAAAGAAACAAAAATTAAACATGTAACACTTTTCAATGTTATTCTTCACCAAAGTAACAGGTTCACATCTTTAATTCATACCCAAATCAATGTGACTTTGCTAGGAAATCACTTAAGGAATATACCCGCATCATTTTACAAACTGCTAGGTAACACTGTCACAATCAGCACCACCCTTAATTAACAGACTTGAGAAAAACAAAGTACTTCTGCTTTAAAAAAAAAAGATCAAGTTCCTATCCATACCAACAAAAGCACCTTGTCCTACCACTGACTGCCTATTTCCTCACTTCTACCAGCTTACAGTACAGCCTCACAGAATCAGTCTTGGCATCTCCATGCTAGTGATTCATTAACCACATTTTCCAAACCAAAAATCAAGACCAGTATGATAGTATCTGACAAACTACATTTACCCTAATTTCTTAATCTGTTATATGAAAGTAAAACAATCACAAAAATGTAAGAATCAATTAACAAATCTTTACTGAAATCAATTGAATTTTCTAAATCACAACTAATCCATAAAATTCTAAGATGTAGTTATTCTCATAGCTATTCCAAAAAGATGTGAGCAGAGGAAGATTCTGTCCACACACATCAGTCATGAAATAGAGACAAAGAGGGGAAAACATTTTATTAATAAATTACCACATACTGAATCCAAATCAAATAATTTAACCAAGATGTATCTGAATACTAATTAAGGGGACACAATAACATTAAAAAGAAAGCCATCTAACAAAACATGTACAAGATTTACATGAGGAAAATGACAAAACTTTGATGCATGAACTAAAGAACCAAGTAAATGGAGAGATACTCCACGGTCATGGACAGGAAGACTTGCTATTGTCAAGATGTCACTTCTTCCCAACTTGATCTATAGATTCAATGCAGTCCTAATCAAATCCCAGCAAGTGATTTTGTGAATATCAGCAAAGTGCTTCTGAAGTTTAGATGAAAAGGTGATGTCAGCAAGGTAGCCAAATAAGACCTCCCTCATCGTATCCACCTTCAACAATCTGGCATCAATCCACGGACCAAAGAGCCTTTGTGGGAGTCGTGGGATCCAGGAGGAAACTGAAATCTCGATGGAGTTCAAGATGGAGGAGAGCTCTTTTAGAAAGACAGGCCTGCACCCAGGCAGCTGACTCAACCATGGTCTCAGCTAGAGGCTTGGACCCAGCTCCACACCAGCGGACTCGGCTTCAGCCCCATTTAACTTTGCTTTGACACCAGCACCATACACTTAGGGCCCCGGGAGGACTCTCACCCCCTCATGCATCAGATGACAGACATACAGACACTGGTCCCAGATGAGGACCCTGAAGGGCCCAGGAAACCTCTCAGTCCCTCGCAGCCCGAGGTCAGCAGTTGCTGGAGGACACTGATGTAGAAAATCGCCCCCAGACAAGAGAAGCCTTGTGGGGTCCAGGAGGCCAGTGGGGAAGCCCCAGCACACGGCTGGAGCAAACAACAGCTGAGGTGCAGCGCAGTGGGAAGGGCAGTAAGAGGAAGAGTTTGACTTCACTCCCAATACCCCCCCAAGGCAGCACCGCTTAGTGCCAAGAAAGCCCTTCTCAGCCAGATGATTTCTCCCGTGAGGTAAAGTGCGAGTGTGTGAGGGAGGGCCCCACGTCCCCCGCTGGGTGACACACTGCCAAAGACGCCCATTTCTCTCTTGCCCCTTCCAGGACACCAAGTCATGAGCTGTACAAGTAGGGAATGGTAAGCAGCAGGGAGAAAACCAGCAGCCAGACCTTGGAATGGAACATATCAAAGGGACGTGGATCCCACCAAGTACGTCAAGAACTTCATCAAGAGGCTCAACCAAGACCTGCTGGGGACGCTTTGCCTGCAGAGCCTCCCAAGCTGACCTACAGGCACCGCCAGTGCCCCTTGCGCCTGATCCACACAAAACCTCACCTCATAGCTTGCCTGAGGCAAGAGTGAGCGTTTGCAAAAGGCCAGTGAACATGCGCAGGAAAGCAGCTCAAATCTGCAGGCCTCAGAGAGGTCAGTACTGTGAAAGCTATTAGACTTTGATGAAAGATGAAAATACAAATAAATGGAAAGATATCCCATATGTTAATGGATTGGAAGAATTAGTATTGTTAAAATGTTCATAATACCCAAAGCCATCAATAGATTCAATGTAATCCCTATTAAAATCCAATGGCATTTTTCAGATAGAAAAATAATATCCTAAATTTTGTACAGAACCACAGAAGATCTCAAAGAGCCAAAGCATTTTTGAGAAAGAAGAACAAAGGTGGAGGCATCACCTAATTTCAACTATATTACAAAGCTAATCAAAAAAGTACGGTACTGGCATAAAAATAGACACATAGATCAATGGAACAAAATAGAAAACCCTGAAATAAACTCACGCATATATAGTCAAGTAATATTTGACAAGGGAGCCAAGAATACTCAATAGGGAAAGAATAATCTCTTCAATAAACCCGACCAGTTTATTGAACCCAGTAAACAATGTTGAGAAAACTGGATATTCACACGCAAAAAAAAAGAGAAATTGAACCCTATTTATACCACTCACAAAAATTTACTCAAAAAGGATTTAAGACTTCAATCTTTATGTTTAAAACATGAAACTTTAAAACTCCTAGAAGAGAACAGAAAAAAAGCTCCCTGACATTAATCTTGGCAATGACCCTTTGGATATCACACCAAAAGCACAAGCAACAAAAGCAAAAATAAATAAGTGGGACTATAAAAACTAAAAAGCTACAGCACAGCAAAACAAAATGAAAAGGCAATCTATAGAATGGGAGAATATATTTGTAAACCGTCTACTAGACAAGGGGTTAATATCCAAAATACATACATAAGAAACTCACACAATAACAAAAAAATTATTGATTTAAAAATGGGCAGAGGACTTGAATACATTTTTCCAAAGAAGACATACAAATAGCCAACAGGTACAAGAAAAGATATTCATCATCACTAATCATCAGGAAAATGTAATCAAAACCACACCTCACACCTGTTAGAATGGCTATCATCAAAAACACAAGAGGTCGGGCCGCCGCCCAGTGGCTCAGGCGGTTAGAGCTCCGAGCTCTTAACTCTGAAGGCTGCCGGTTTGAGTCCCACATGGGCCAATGGGCTCTCAACCACAAGGTTGCCAGTTCAACTCAAGTCCCGCAAGGGATGGTGAGCTCTGCCCCCTGCAATTAAGATTGAACATGGCACCTTGAGCTGAGCTGCTACTGAGCTCCCAGATGGCTCAGTTGGTTGGAGCGCGTCCTCTCAGCCACAGTGTTGCCAGTTCGATTCCTAGAGTCCCGCAAGGGATGGTGGGATGGTGGGCTGTGCCCCCTGCAACTAAGATTGAACACGGCACCTTGAGCTGAGCTGCCGCTGAGCTCCCGGATGGCTCAGTTGGTTGGAGCGTGTCCTCTCAACCACAAGGTTGCCAGTTAGATTCCTCGAGCACAGCAAGGGATGGTGGGCTGCGCCCCCTGCAACTAGCAACGGCAACTGGACCCGGAGCTGAACAGCACCCTCCACAACTAAGACTGAAAGGACAACAACTTGACTTGGAAAAAAGTCCCGGAAGTACACACTGTTCCCCAAAAAAGTCCAGCTCCCCTTCCCCAATAAAATCTTAAAAAATAAAAAAAAAGAAAAAAAGAAACACAAGAAGTAAACTTGGGCGAGGATGTGGAGAAAAGGGAACCTTTGTGCCCTGTTGGTGGGATGTATATTGGCATTCCCATATGGAAAACAATACGGAGGTTCCTCAAAAAATTAAAACTAAAACTACCATATGATCCAGAAATCCTATTTCCGGGTATATATCCCAAGGAAATGAAATCAGGATCTCAGAGAGATATCCGTACTCGCACGTCCAAACCCAGTTTTGGTTCATCACCTGTATAGCACAGTAACTGAAGTTCAGGCTGTAGAACAGGGCTCAACAAACTATGACCCCCAGGCCAAATACTTGGCCCTGTTTTTGCAAACCGTTTCATGAACATACAGTCACACCTGTTAATTTACATACCATCCATGGCTTCCTGACTAGAATGGCAGAGTTGAGCAGCTGTGACAGATCATATGGCCTACTAAGCCTAAAACAGTACTCTGTGGCCCTTTGCTGAAAACATCTGCTCACTCCTTAAGATGACAATCACATTGGTCTAGGGTAGGACCATTAGCTATTAGTGTATCAGCACAAAAATGTGTACAATGAAACAGGAAAATATTCAAGATAAAAATCAGGATATCCAATAATATGAAAGATAAAGGCAAGATGTTAATACACAGACCACAGAGACCACAGCTTATTACACAATAAATTGAAGCCATAAGTTTGGCTCTGGTATCCATGAATCTACAAAGATAAAGAAACAAGATCATTATATGATTTATAGTATCTATGAAGTCAAAACATCTTCATGGAAGCACACTTTTTTCTAAGACTACTTCTGTCTGACTGGGAAAGGAATGTTTTATTGCAATTCTTCTCTGTGACATAAATATATCATTTGTCCCCTCACCTAACAACACCTCACCTCTTCACTCAACAACAAAACAAAACTAAATAAAAACCCCAAGAATGAAAGCATTTCCATATAGATAGTACCACGCTGCCTTTCCTTCTTTTTTGGGGGGGTGTAGGAGTGTGGTAGAGAGTAAAGATGGGTGGAAGAAAGGCGCAACTGAATTGGAGATAAGTGGTTCTATATTCCACAAGCTATTAATAAACATTAATAAATCCACTAATGCAAGCAGTCCCCTAGTTACGACACTTAGTTCATACAAAAGTGATTTATTCAGATCTGTAATTCATCTCTCCTGCATGTACCCACTTACTCAATGGTCTCTGTTGATTATGCCAAATGTATCTAGACAAAAGAATAGAATATGTATCAGGACATAGCAAAAGCACAATTTCATCTTACCAGTGTTAAATTTAAAACATGGTTTCTGTTTTCAGATGTGGGAAACACCGAACCGGTTTTCTACAGTTCAACGACAGCAGTTCGGGTATAATTTTCACTGAGACCTCATTTCCTCTACTACCCTCTCCCTTATATCTGACACTTATCAAAAGCCAGCTACCTGTAGCTTTCTCCAACATGCCTGGGTATGCATGCTGTTTCTACTACCGCGATCTCTTCCCTCCCAACTTCCCCTTCTCCTTCTCTGTAAACTCACGACTCAGCTAAACTCACGCTTTATGAGAAGCCTTCCCTGAAAACCCCAAACAGGGAACTGTTCCTTATCATTCTCTCTAAAAGTTCATTTTAAAAGAGACAGTTCTCAATCCACATATAAGTCACACATATTTTGAAAATATTTATTAAAAATGTCTAAAAGTGCCAAGATCTATAATACAGAAGATTATGACAAAACACCAAAATTAACATTAGCAGGAGAAACTTGCACCCCAAACTCACGCCCCAGTAGTGTACAGTCAGAGACCTCGGAGTCCCTTTCCTCTCTTTCCTCCCTCTCACTGTTTCTGCCCACACAGCCAGCTAACAGTCAAGCCGTATTCCGATTTTCCAACCCACTGCTATGCCAATCAATTCAATTGTGGAGGAGTAAAAGCTGGAAAGCGTCGGAACCAACTGTATACTAAAGGCTGAAAAAGAGAGGCTCTACAGATTCACTTCTGTGACTGCAAATTACCTTCTGCGGGCATATTAGTTTTATGCTGCAAGAGAATGGCTACAGATAAAATAAGTCATCTTCGAGTTCTCCCTTTCTTATCCACCCATTACTTCTTTCACCAAGAATTCCTGACTCTCGCATCTATTCCTTCCTTTTCAATTTTAACTGCAGCTAAGTCAATTCAAGGAATACTTTACAACTGGACAAATATGACAGTCCTCTAACTGGCCACTCTGCATCCAGTCTGTCCCTTGACAAATTCATCCTACACCAATGCTAGGTCAACCTTCCTAAACCACCTCATCCTCTGTGCAAAAAAATGGAAGGATACAAAACAAACATTAACAACAGTTTGGGGGAAGGGATGAATAGGAATATGGGGAGAAGAAAAGGGAATCGTAGATTTTGCTTTTAATGCAACTGTATTACTTGAATCTTTAATAGGAAATGTATTAATTATTTAGATGTTCTTTTTTCAAAAATGCTGCTTGACATTTTTCTTTCTATAAGCAAAATTCTACTACTGACTGCCAAAAGTGAAATTAAAAACCTTTTAAAAATAACAATTATTTTCTTCTATGTAGATCATTTCCTCATTTAAATATAAATACTATAGACTGATTTCCTCTTCCCTACATTTGAGGCTTTATAATCTTGTATCATTAAATGATTTCTACATAATTATATTACACATCACATAGCACATTAGAACGCCTTATCACAGTACCTAGCATATAGCCTCTCAGAGTAGGCAACTAATAACTACTTGTTGAGTATCAAATAACTATTTATTGAACTACTTCTACACATCCCTATAGCCTCAAATACTCCTTTCTAGAAAAGAAAAATAAGTAGTCTGTCTACCACGATGATTCCAGCCACTAGATCTTAGACATTCACCATCGCCTCGAGCCTCGCTTCCCCTCAAACTCTTCTTGCACTCCTTCCAATCCATACTCAAGCCTATCTCCAATCTGTTCTCCACTCTAAACACGAGCAATCTTTTTAAAAAGTAAAAATGATAATGTCATCCTACTACTTAAATACTTAACACTTTCACTGTCTTGTCATCAACCTCAGAAAAAAGACCAACATCTTAATGCAGCCTTAAAGCCTTATTTGCTCTGGTCCCCTCTTCTCACCAATCACACTCCCTTTCTTTGCTCACTATCATCTAAAGCACACAGGTCTTGTTCAAACTCACTCTGCTTTCACTCACCTCTGGGCCTGTATATATAATGTTCCTGTTCCCTCTACTAGGGACGTTGTTTTTCCTTCCCTCAAAGTTTCTTGGCTAACATACATATACTCAGATCTCAACTCCAACATTACTTCTTGTGGGCTGCAAAAAATAATTTTCCTCCCACCTTCTACATTGTTTAGCTGGGCTAATATTCAAACCAACAGGAGACAGATTAACTGGAGAAAATTCCAAAATGTATTATTAAGGACGCGCACGAAGAGGTGCCGTGATACGAGCCCTGAAGACACCCTGGGCAGTTGAGGTTTATATGCCATTCTGGACAAAGGCGGCAGGGGTCTGGGATTTCAGGAGGAAAGCAGGTAATTTACAGGTAGACGAGAAAGAGCAAACATGGTGAACAAATTCTTGCTAGGTCACCCAGAAAACATGGGACGCAGAGGGAGTTCAACAAACAGGCTTTGCTAGATTTCTCCCTGTCTGCCACATTTAAGTTTATATTATGAAGCTAAGATGCTGCCGCTCCCTTCCTATCAGCACCTTTTTCTATCTGAATTTTTTTTTAAATTTCTATTGGGGAATATTGGGGAACAGTGTGTTTTTCCAGGACCCATCAGCTCTAAGGCAAGCCACTGTTTTCACTCTGTTGTGAAGGGCGCAGCTCAGTGACCCATGTGGTAATCAAACTGGCGTCCTGGGTGTTACACGCACCACACTCTAACCAACTGAGCCAACTGGCCCGCCCTCTATCTGAATTCTTTTAAGCAGGGAAAGGGGGAGATCATAGGTTCTTTCAGAGTTTGTTGTTTTTTAAGAAACCAGCTTAAAATCAACATCCCAAAAAGCATATTTTGGGGTGTCAAAACTTTGGTCCCCCTCACTTCTTCGACACACCAGGCTAGGTGGGCGCACCTGATATGTACCCCCATGTCAACATGTACTTCCCTAGATAAAACTTACTATAGTATGTGATTTATTTGATTAGTGGAGGAGGCAGAGATTATATAAGGGCAGACATTACATCTGATTCACAAAACACTCTGGTACGTAATATAGGCGGTAAAATGTTGCTGAATAACTGAATAGGTGTGACAAACTAATATATTCATATGCTATACTAAGAGAATACCTACACAAGATACTTTAGATTTTTATGAAGTATTAGTCAAGTTACTTTAGCCAGAGAGGCCCAATGTACATAGTGCTACAGAATGATATTTAAAATTCAGACTCCCATTATTACCACAAAAGGGAGACATTAAGTCTACTAAACCAATCATCTATACCAAAGTTTCTCAAAGTGTGGTCTTCAGAAGGCTGCGAATTCCAAAGACCCTTTCAGGAGATTCACCAGGTCACAACTATTTTCATAACAATACTAATGTTACTTTCTGTCTTTTGTATGTTGACATTTGCACAGCTGGTACAAAAATCTAAGGTGACTGAACTACTGGCCTCTTAGCATAAATCAAGGCAATGACTCCAACTGTTCTAATAATCATTATGTTCTGTACTGCCAGCCACTCACAGGAAAAGAAAAGCCAGCTTCACTTTAAAATGTTCTTGATGAAGCAGGAAAAAATACTAATTTTATTAAATTTTGACCCTTAAAATGCCTTTTAATGTTGTGTGTGACAAAATGGTAAGTATACATAAAGTACTTTTGCCTCATTCTAAGAATAATGGATGCCTTTAGGAAACAGCACTTGTGCAATTTATTTGCAAGCCACTTTTCCATGGAACTTAAAAAAACTTCACTGTTATTTCAAAAAAACAAATGACAAACTATGATTATTCAGATTGGATATTTGGCAGACATTTTTTTTCTAAAAATGAATGAAGTGAGCCTTCACTTCAAAGAAAATAATTGGCAATATTTGTTGCCAACAGTAAAATTCAAGCTTTCAAGCAAAAATGAGAACTTCAGAAAACTTGTATCCATCAACGTGAGCTTGGCAGCTTTTCAATACTTAAAACACTTGTATCATAAAATCTGTGATATTAATGAATGTGAGTTTTTTCCATAACATACAATGAAATGTATCAACATTCAGATCCGTACCATTCAGTGAACAAATAATTTTCAAATGATCCACGCAACAATTTTTAACTGAATGAGGTATAAAATGTTCAGTGATATGGTTACAGGGTCTACAGTATAACTAATCTTTAAAAAATTACTATCTACCCAGTTCTGATATAGAATCAAAGAAAATCGTCCACAATTACATGTACAAGCTATTAAAATACTCCCTTTCCAACTACGTAACTGTATGAAGCCAGATTTTCTCATATACTGCAACCAAAATAAAGTATCACAACATGTTGAATGTAGAAGCAGATATGAGAATTTAGCTGTCTTCTATTAACCAGTTGCTAAAGAAATTTGTAATAATGTAAAACAATACCACTATTCTCATTAGACTTTTTGTAGTTTGGGAAACTATAGTTATTTTTCAAAAACTGTATTACCTACGTTAACAATAACAAATTCATTACACATTATTTTAAATGAATTAATGTTTTAACTTCTTGATTTTAATTTTTGATGGCTAATATACAGTTAATATTGATAGATATAACCCATCTAAAGGAAAGTTCTCTGGGGTCCTCAATACTTTCTAAGAGTATAAAAGAGTCCTGAGACCGTAAGTTTCGGCAGTGTTGATCTGTATTTTAGAAAATTACTCAAGGGATAAAGACAAAGATATTCTTTTTATTTTATTTTTTTAAAGATTTTATTGGGGAAGGGGAACAGGACTTTATTGGGGAACAGTGTGTACTTCCAGGACTTTTTTCCAAGTCAAGTCATTGTCTTTTCAGTCTTAGTTGTGGAGGGCGCAGCTCAGTCCCAGGTCCAGTTGTTGTTGCTAGCCCACCATCCCTTGTGAACCAGCAACATTGACGTTGAGAGGACGCGCTCCAACCAACTGAGCCATCCGGGAGCTCAGCGGCAACTCAGCTCAAGGTGCTGTGTTCAATCTTAGTTGCAGAGGGTGCAGCCCACCATCCCTTGTGGGACTCGAGGAGTTGAACTGGCAACCTTGTGGTTGAGAGCCCACTGGCCCATGTGGGAATCGAACCGGCAGCCTTCGGAGTTAGGATCACGGAGCTCCAACCTCCTGAGCCACCAGCCCAGCCCCCAAGACAAAGATATTCTAATTTAACACTCCCTCCCTGTATTTTCTCTCTTCAGTAAGACTCAGAAAAATTGATTTTAATGTAAAGATTTTAAGAATGTTTAGGAGGAATCTTAATTCAACAATTTCAATTAAACCATTTTCTGAACAACCTATTTATTCAGTATCCTGATGTCTTCATTACAACTAAGTAAATATTTAAATATAACATTTGCTAACGAAATAAAAGGAATAGGTATAAGTAAATCACAAATTTTTTTAGCAAAAACTGAGGAACTCAGAAATAACCTAATGAAAACCATCAGAACTGCAGGGCTAGGAGTCACAGAAACAAACTGCTAAAAACTATCAGAATTGTCACTTTGGACATAATCCAGTTCAAACTCATCCTTCTATAGAAGATAAAAGAGAGTTAAGGTCTGGTTAAAATACAACTAATTCATGATAAAATGAGGACTAGAACCAAGCTTCCAGACTGCTGTACAGATCATATAAAGTTTTGAGAGCTTTAAATGCCAGGTATTGGGCAGGCACTGGAGATATTGGAATAAACAAGACAAATTTAGTCCTGTTTTCTTGGAAAGCAGCATCAAGCGTCAAACAGGTGTAATGAGTGCTACAGAAGAAATACACAGGATTTTATGGGAGCATCGAACAGGGTATAAGCTGACCTGCTGGAACAGGGAAGAGGTCTCCAAGAAGTGACCTCATTACTGTCATCAACCACCGTCCTCGTCACTCCCCTCCTTCCACTAAGAACCTCTAATATCTAACTCACTAATTAACTATCCCTATCATTATTCTTAGTGCTGTCAACATTTGTTCAGATAATTCACCCAAAACCCTTGCTTCTCAGTCACCTGACTTCCTAAACTGAACAATTTTTTTCTGCCATTTTTCACCACCAGTCAAAAACTGCCATGGTCATTACTAATAATTATACCATTTCCAAACATCTAGATTTCAAAAATTCTACATTCTAAACACCCAACTTCTATCTCTGCAGTTTATTTACTCCAGTATATCAATTCCAACTATCCTTTGATATCACAGGACTTCCCACCTATTAAGGCTCCCAGTTTTTGACTATCCATGTCCGAACTGAGATGTGCTCAAAGTATAAAACACACATCAGATTCCAAAGACTTACTACAAAAAATAAAAGAATGCAATACATCACATTAAAAAACTATTTATGCTGATTGCTTATTGAAATAATATTTAGGATGCACTGGATTAAATAAAATATGCTACTAAAATAAATGTTGAACCTATGTGTTCATATGACTATGAGAAAAATTTTAAATTACGTATGTCACTCACAATGTATTTCTATTAGACAGCGCTAATCTATTCTGTGATGAATCTGAAATCCGAAATGTTGATGTCCAACTCAGTCTCTCCCCTAAACTCCAGAACAACTATCTGGCCTATCTATTTGGTTGTCCAGTCAGTATCTCATACTTAACACGTCCACAACAGTACCGTTTTAACTTTAATATTTTTATTTAACCTAATATATCCCAAATATTATTTCAAATATGATTAACATAAACAATTATTAATGAGATATTTTATGTATTTTTTCATACCAAGTCTTAGAAATTCAGTGTTTAGTTTTTATTTACAGCATATCTTGATTCAAATACAAAATTTTAATTAGATATAACACAACTTTTGATGTTCTCCTACCCATGTGCTACCATCCACTGACATACTTTTAAAAAATGTTAACTAAGAGTTATCCTTAGATTTCTCTTTCCCTAATACTCCACATCCAATTTACCAGTAAGTCCTGTTCAGCTCTGCCTTAAAATACCCAACCTCTCCCCTCAATTCCTCGCCCACCACTAAAGTACAAGCAATTGTCATTTTCTGCCTGGACTATAATACCTTCCCTGCTGGTTGATTATATTCTTGCCTTCCCTGCAGTATGTTTTCCACTCAGTAGCAAGAATGATTCTTTTAAAAAATAAATCTATCAAATATATGGTGATGGAAGGAGAACTGACTCTGGGTGGTGAACACACAATGGGATTTATAGATGACATAAGACAGAATTGTACACCTGAAATCTATGTAAATTTACTAACAATTGTCACCCCAATAAATTTAATTTAAAAAAAGGAAAAAAATAAAAAAAATAATAAATCAAGTACTCTAATGATAACCACATCACACTTAGAATAAAATCTAACCTTTTTCCAAAGCCTACAAGGCCCTACATAATGTAGCAAGACTAGAAAGACAGGACTATACTATATAGAGTCTCTCAGGCCTCAGTGGGAGATTGTGTATTTATGGAATTCACTGAAAAATTTTTATGCAGGGGAGTAACATAATCAGATTTCCATTTTGAAACTACCACTTGAGCCACAGTATAAATAGTGGGGATGTGACCAGAGGGGGATATGTGGTGCTATATAGATGACGGAAGCTATAGCAGCTCTCAGTGGAGATGGAATAGAAAATTTAAGAAATATTTAAAAAGAATAATCAAAAGGACCTGTTACAGATGAATTAGTGGGGGAGGCGGCGTAATGGAGGGATCGAGAATGATGCCCGGGTTTCTATTAAGTAAGTGGACAGCAGTAAGAGATTGGGAGGAAGTGATGAGTTCAGTTTCTAGTATCTTAAGTCTGAGGCACTTGTGATTCAAACAAGCA
Organism: Rhinolophus hipposideros; assembly: GCF_964194185.1. Classification (NCBI taxonomy): domain Eukaryota; kingdom Metazoa; phylum Chordata; class Mammalia; order Chiroptera; family Rhinolophidae; genus Rhinolophus; species Rhinolophus hipposideros. The sequence goes on along the minus strand of NC_138047.1, from coordinate 11,038,476 downwards.
GAGGTATCAAATGGGCAATTAGATATATGGATCTAAACTTCAGTGGAAGAAAGATCATTCAGATGGGAATAAATAAAACAGCGTGGGGTGGTATGTGTAGAAAGGAGCTCATACAAACCCACTTTAATACTTAAAGGTAAAGGAGAACAAAGAGCCAGAGAGAAACAGGGAAAACAGGAAAGAATGTCATCACACAAGCCAGAGGAATGATTAACTTTCCAAAAACAAAAAAAGGGGGAATGGTCAATTCTTTGAACTGATGCTAAGACAAAGAGATGAGAACTAAAGAATATTCAATGCATTTTGCACCATGTAGGTTATTGAGCATAAAGTCAGTGAGCAGTGGAAATAACAGACAAAATAAAGAGCAAATGCAGATTTCCAGTCAAAATGGCGGAGCAGGTAAACATTGTTCACCTCCTCTCAGGACCACATCAATTACAACCCAACTATGGAACAACCATCATTGAAAGTAAAACTACAGACAAACAAAAGAAACCACCTCAAGACTGGCAGGAGGAGCAGAGCTATAGAAGGGGTGGTCCCACACCCACGTATGACCATTAAAAATCAGGATGGGTATCTCACTCAATCCCCCCCCCCATATGAGTGAGGGGTCCCACCCCACACCAGGCTCCCCAGCCCAGGCTTCCACTGGCAGGGAGAGAAGTCTCCATAACTTCTGATTGTAGAACCCAGCAGAGGTTATGCCGGAGTGAGAGGAAAAGCAGCTGGAGTCCCAGGCGCTCCACTTAAAGGAACCGCGCATAACTTGAGGGATTCACTCAGTCTGAGCTACAAAGCTGGGCAGTGGCTCAAAAGGGGCCAGGGATATACGAGGGGAAAACTGAATTATCGGAATTCAAGGTGAGTGCTAGAGGGGCAGCTTTCTCCCAGATGGAGGAGCTGGTGGAAGCCACTGCTTTTGTTGAGCGCTCCCCTCTCTCTGCATGCAGACGCCATAGCTAAGTCTCCATCAAGCTGGCTATCTTTTGTCTGCCCAGCCCTAGTGAATCCTGGAGACTGTGACCACCCAACTTTAGGGGACACCCAAGCCACTTCCAATGCCTTTTCTGTACAACCTGTCTTAGCTCATGCTGCAGACTTTAACTCAAAGGTTCACAAAACCCAAATAAGCAACATGTAGCTGTGGCATGTCCCAAACTTCCGGCTGAGTAGCTCTAAGGCCAGCACTAGCCAACGCCAGCCTCGGTTTGCAGATTGGCCTCTCGAGGCACCTCTAAGCCCAGTGCAGGGAGTGGCCATCTGTGGACTGCTTTGTGGCTCATACCACGTGGCCCTGGGCAAAGCAACACTATGACTAAACTTCGCCTGCAGTGGGTCCCCTCCCAGGAGGCCCCAGGGCTGGGAGACCTGGTGGCCAGCTTCCAAACAAGCTAGATCATCTTGACAGCCTCCAAGAATGACAGAACCAAAAGACATATTGGGCAGGTACCAGAGCCCTGCTACAGAGAAGCCTGCTCTGCAGGGTCAGCCCCGGCACAAGTCCTCCACTGTATTCATGGCAGGGCCTCACAACCAGTCAGCCTGAGGGTCAATTCCTCCCACTGACATGCAAACAACAACCCAGGCTCAACTCCAACAGGAGGGCACACACAACCCACACAAGAGACACACCTGGAGAACCAAGCTCTGGTGACCAGTGAGATCGCACCACTGGGTCCCACAAGACACCTACTACATAAAGCCACTCTCATAAGACCAGCAGGCATAGCAGGTCTACCTAATACATAGAAACAAACACAGGGAGGCAGCCAAAATGGGGAGACGAAGAAATATGTCCCAAACAATAGAACAGAACAAAGCTCCAGAAAAAGAAGTAAACAAAATGGGGCAAGCAATCTTCCAGATACAGAGTTCCAAACACTGGTTATAGGGATGCTCAGTGATCTCAGTGAGGACTCCAACAAAGAGACAGGAAACATAAAAATAGAGATACAGCACACAGTGGTGATATATAGATGATGTATTATAAAATTGTACACTTGAAACCTATGTAATTTTACTAACCATTGAAACCAAAAGAAATTTAATTCAAAAAATAAATAAATAAATAAATAAATAACAGAGACAGAAAACATAAAAAAGAACCAGTCAGAAACAAAAAATACAGTAACTGAAATGAAGAATACATTACAGGGAATCAACAGATTAGATGAAGCAGAGGATATAATCAGCAATTTAGACGATAAGGCAGCAGAAAACACCCACCAGAACAGCAAAAAGAAAAAAGAATCCCAAAAGGTAAGAAGAGTTTAAGGAACCTATGGGGCAAAATCAAGCATAACATTCGCATTGTAGGAAAAGAGAGAGAGAGCAAGGAACTGAAAACCTATTTGAAGAAATAATGACTGAAAACTTCTTTAACCTGGAGCAGGAAATAGATATACAAGCCCAGGAACAACAGAGTCCCAAACAACATGAACCCAAAGAGGCCCACACCGAGACACATCACAATTAAAGGCCAACGTTTAAAGACAGAAAATCTCAAAAGCAGTAAGAGAAAATCAGTTAGCTACCTACAAGGGAGCTCCCATAAAAATGTCAGCTGATTTCTCAACAGAAACTTTGCAGGCCAGAAGGGATTGGCAGGAAATACGCAAAGTGATTAAAAAACCAAGGACCTACAATCAAGATTACTCTACCCAGTAATCTTTTAGATGAGCTGTCATTTAGAATCAAAGGACAAAGAGGTTCACAGGTAAGAAAAAGCTAAAGGAGATCACCATCACCAAACCAGTATCACAAGGAATGTTAGAGGGACTTCAAGAAGCAGAAAACACTCTCTCCTTCCGTTGCCCAAGATGCCGAAAGGGAAGAAGGCCAAGGGGAAGAAGGTGGCGCCAGCGCCTGCCGTCGTGAAGAAGCAGGAGGCCAAGAAGGTGGTGAATCCGCTGTTTGAGAAAAGGCCCAAGAATTTCGGCATCGGACAGGACATCCAGCCCAAAAGGGACCTTACCCGCTTTGTCAAATGGCCCCGGTACATTCGGCTGCAGCAGCAAAGAGCTATTCTTTATAAGCGTCTGAAAGTGCCTCCTGCCATTAACCAGTTCACCCAGGCTTTGGACCGCCAGACAGCTACTCAACTGCTTAAGCTGGCTCACAAGTACAGACCAGAGACAAAGCAAGAAAAGAAGCAGAGGTTGTTGGCTCGGGCTGAGAAAAAAGCTGCTGGCAAGGGGGATGTTCCTACCAAGAGGCCACCTGTCCTTCGAGCAGGGGTTAATATTGTCACCACTTTGGTGGAGAACAAGAAGGCTCAGCTGGTGGTGATTGCACATGGATCCCATCGAGCTGGTGGTCTTCCTGCCTGCCCTGTGCCGTAAGATGGGGGTTCCCTACTGCATTCTCAAGGGGAAGGCCAGGCTGGGGCGTCTAGTCCACAGAAAGACCTGCACCATCGTCGCCTTCACACAGGTTAACTCGGAAGACAAAGGAGCGCTGGCTAAGCTGGTGGAAGCTATCCGGACCAACTACAACGACAAATACGATGAGATCCGCCGTCCCTGGGGAGGCAACGTCCTGGGCCCCAAGTCGGTGGCTCGCATTGCCAAGCTGGAAAAGGCAAAGGCTAAAGAACTGGCCACCAAGCTGGGCTGAGTGTACACTGTTGGCGTTTTCTGTACATAAAAGTAATAAAAAGTCGCCTTTAAAAAAAAAAAAGAAAAAGAAGCAGAAAACAAAGAGGATCAAAAATATGAATAACAAAATGGCAATAACTACATATCTATCAACAATTACTTTAAATGTAAATGGATTAAATGCTCCAATCAAAAGACAGGGTGGCAGAATGGATAAGAAAACAAGACTCTTACATATGCTGCCTACGAGAGACTCACCTCAGATCAAAAAGCACAAACAGGCTGAAAGTAAAGGGATGGAAAAAGATATTTCATGAAAATGGAAATAAAAAACAAACAAAAGCTGAGATAGCAATACTTACACCAGACAAAATAGACCTTAAAACAAAAACTGTAACAAGAGACAAAGAAGGATCCAGTAACCCCACTTCTGGGTATTTATCCGAAGAAACCAAAACGCTACTTCAAGGGGACGTGTGCATCCATATGTTCACTGCAGCGCTGTTTACAACGGCCAAGATGTGGAGGCAGCCTGGGTGTCCATCGATGGATGAATGGATACAGAGGAGGTGGTACATATATACAGTGGAATATTGCTTGGCCATGGAAGGGAATGGGTTCTTACCATCTGCAGTGACATGGATGGACCTAGAGAGTACTGTGCTGAGTGGAGTGTCAGACAGAGAAAGACAGATGCAGTGTGACTTCACTTATATGTGGAATCTAAAGAACAAAATAAATAAAAAAAACAGAAACAAACTCATAGATACAGAGAACATTTTGATGGTTGCCAGATTGAGGGTGGGGGGGTTGGGAGTGAATGAGAAAGGGAAAGGGATTAAGAAGTACAAATTGGTTGTTACACAGTAGTCACATGGATGTAGGGTATAGCATAAGGAATATAGTCAGTAATATTGTAATAACTATGTAGGGTGTTAGACGGGTACTAGATTTGTTGGGGTGATAGATGGGAGAGGTTGAGGGACAAGGTGAAAAAGGTGAAGGGATTAAATACAAATTGTAGTTACAAAATAGTCAGTGGATGTAAAGCATAGGAAATATAGTCACTAATATGGTAATAACTATGCACAGTGCCAGGTGGGTACTACACTAGTCAGGGGGATCACTTCTCAAATTATATAAATGTCTAACCACTATGCTGTACACCTGAAATTAATATAAAATAAAATTGAATGTTAACCGTAATTGAAAAATTAAAAAGGGTGGGGGCAAAAGTGATAGGGAATAAGAGGTTCAAATTTTATAAAACAAGTAAGTCACGGGGATGTAATGCAGAGTATAAGGAATATAGTCAATAATATTGCAATAGCGTAGTACGGTGTCAGATGGTTGCTGGTCTTACGGTGATCACTTCTTTAGGTGTATAAATGTTGAACTACAGTGTATCCCTGAAACTGATATAATCGTGTATGTAACCATACTTTTTTAATAAAACTTCTTTAAAAAGAAGAGATGAGGACACACCAGACACATGTATGCACGAAGGGATGATCTTGTGCACAGAGAGAAGGTAAACATCTATAGACCAAAAAGAATGGCCTCTAAAGAAACCAAACCTGCCAAGACCTCAATCTTGAACCTCTAGCTTCTCAACCTTAGAGAGAAAAAAATGTTTTGTTTTTAAAGTCACCAATCTGTGGCATTTTGTTATGACAGCCCTAGGAAACTAATACAGTTGCACAACTCTGTGAAAATATTAGAAACCATTGAATTGTACACTTTAAATGGGTGAAACTTATGATAATATCTCAATAAAATTGTTCCTAGAAATAAATGAGAATAAAAACGTCAAAGAAAAAGAGATATGAAGTACAAGATTTCTGAAAAAGGCAAGAGAGGATGGGACCCAGAGCAAACATAAGTACTGACCTTAGCTAGGAGGAAGGACATCTAGCCTCCATTATAATAAAAAGGAAGAACAGGATGGACAAGGACACCAGGAGGCTTGGAGATGGAGTGGTAAGAAATTATATGTCCTATATAATGAGGTCTATTTTCTCTATAAGACAAAAGTTGAGGATGGAAAGATTTTAAAAGGGAAGATAAGATTTAAAACAGTTTATGGTGAGTGGAAGAATAAACTGACATGAAAAATGTAGTGGGATTGCTGGGCTATGCTGAGGGCCCACACTGAGGGGTAACCGTAAGTTTAAATGGCACTCATGAACTTTCTCCACTATATTGCCTTCTTAAAATAAGAACGTATTATTATAAGTCTTAGGTTGCCAATATTTAAACTTAGAAGTATCTTTTCCCATATGATGCATTACATACATTTCTGGCATTTAAGTGGAGGGTATTAATTCCCCATGGCCCAAATAGAAAGGAATCTCATAAAGCACTACTCTTGCCTTTCCACAAAATAAAAAATTTACTAAATGTAATTCTATCACAGCATATAGAAATTAATAACAGGAACTAAATATAAAGCATTCAGGAAATGAGTGACTTAAAAGTAAACAAGTTTTTCAATAAAGTTTTTCATTAACATAGTATTTTTATTCCCTTTAAGTTTCAAGGAAATAGAAAAATTTTGCTCCAATTAAAAGCAGCTGAGCATATCCAACTGCACATCTTGCATACTATGCTTCATTTAAGCTCTAAGAACATAATTCACATTTGCTTTAATAATTATATAATCTCATAGAACTGTTAGAACTTTTTTTAGTTTTCTACAATATACTGCAACGGAAACATTTTGCCTTACAATAAACAATGAGTTTACCAACTGTACAGCATAGATACATTCTTTAAAGACTATACATAAGAGTGATATTACAAGGCACTTTACTGTCTAAGCCATATATATTTCTAAAAAAGTTTAAAATTTATGCTATAACCATATTTAATATTACTTTGGTAGTTGGGGGGAAATTAAGCTTATATATAAAGTGAAAAATTAAGCTCTAAGCCTTAATAATTTCTATCAATCCACACTGAAAATGAGCCTGTGTTCACGTCTGGAATTCCCTCATTACACTGAAGTACAGTGATAGAAATTCAAAATTATCTAAGTGCAAACTTACAGTTACATATTTCACAAAATACCATAATGAATCACTGAAAATAGGCACTCAAATACCATACATGACTATTCATTCACAGCAGTACTATGCACAATAGCCAAGAAGATAGAAACAACCAACGTGTCCATCAATAGATGAATGGTTAAACAAAACATGGTATATGCATACAAGACTATGCTTAATGTAAATGAAAGAAGCCAAATACAAGGCCACATATTGCATAATTCCATTCATATGAAATATACAAAACAGGTAAATTCATAGAGACAGAAAGCAAATTGGTATATGCCAGGTGCTGAGGGAGTAGGATAGGAACAAACTGCTCAATGGGTATGCGGTATTTTTTTTTTAAGGAGTAATAAATTATTTTGGAACTAGGTCAAAGTGGTGGTTGCACAAGACTGGGAATGTACTAAATACCACTGAACTATATACTCTAAAATGGTTGGTTTTATATTATATGAATTATAACTCAACAAACAAAGTTCCATTATGAAGCAATACATCTGCATTCTAACCAACCTGTGGCAGAAATCACTACAAAATTAGCTATAAATTAAAAATATGGGGCGGCCGGATGGCTCAGTTGGTTAGAGCCCGAACTCTCAGCAACAAGATTGCCTTCCTGCATGGGATGATGGTGGGCTGTGCCCCTGCAACTAAGATTGAAAACAGTGACTGGCCTCGGAGCTGAGTTGCGCCCTCCACAACTAGATTGAAGGACAACGACTTGACTTGAAGCTGATAGGCCCTAGAAAACCACACTGCTACCCAATATTCCCCAATAAAAAAAAAAGTGTGTGTGTGTGTGTGTGTGTGCATATATATATATATATATATATATATATATATATATATACATATATATATATATACATAAACTATTTTAAAGCTCTCATTTTTGTCACAAATAAATTATAATAGCATTCATTAATTTTCCCCACATATAGAAATTATGCAACGGATTTAATAAGCCTTCATCTTTTAGACATACACACTAAAATATTTATGGATGAAATGGTATGTCAAAGATGGGCTTTACAATAACGGTACAGAAATATGAGAGAAATATTAGATGAAAGGAGACTGGTTTTAAGTTGATAACCGTTAAAGCTGGGCAATGAACACATAGGGGTTCATTACACTACTCTCCATTTCTGAAAATGTTTGAAATTTTCCGTAAATTTTTAAGTACTATACTAATAATTAGTAAAATAAGACTTAAAATTAGTTTCCTTTTATACTTTAAGCTGTATTGGAGATGGTCCTACGAATATTCTTTAGTCGACATAAATCACAATCCCAAACATTTGCTGAACTTGTATCTGTGGATATATATCAAAATTAGAATCTACTTGAAAACAAATATACATTATCTTCCTTAAGATGTTTTGTTTTGCTTCCAGACTTTCTTCGTAAACATTAGTTCACTACCAACTATCTCTGAGAAAATTTCATTTTGTAAATGGAGAAAATTAGTAGATCCAAGACTAATTGTAGTTATTCGGGTTCACACAGTGGTGATACTAAAAAACTTCAAGTCTCCTTTCTAAGGAATTAATGTTTACTGATAAAATGATCTGGTCAGCTATTTCCTTTAAACACAAAATCCAATAATTGCCATTTTCCAAGTGGCTTATCTTCTCAATGCTGTACTTTTAAAAAAAAAAATCCTTTATTTTTTATTAAATATTAAGGTCTAAAAAGTTTGTAGTTTCGGGGTTTGACTATTATTTCTTCTAAAATCAATCATAACTTCAATAAAAATTATAATCAACACAGAAAAACATTAGAAAAAGTATACAGCTCCCCCCAAATTCAAACTTTTTAAATGCCCCCAAATTAGCAATTAACTATTATTTTTACCTTACTCTTCATACCAAAACTCTTCTCATGGAATTACATTTAAATGATCCCATAATGTTTCCTTCAACCTCTTCTCCCAATATTAGTACTCTTCCTTCTTTTCTTGTGTGTTAACTCACAAATGTCTAATTCCTATGACATGATTTCAGCCAACATAAATAGGATTATTCTAAATGGCCACAGATCAGACCCCCGAATTGCCCAAATACCTCTTCTCCACTCCAAGGAGTATTTTGCATTCTTTAGCTATCAGAATCAACTATACAAAGCAAAAGCACATAGGAGGAATTATCCTAAGGGATTATTTCAACAATTTTCTTTAAACCCTCTCCAAAAGACAAAAACATGCTAAAACTGAGGATCTAAACACACTAGGACTAAATCAAAGTACCACATGTAAAGCTCTTATTAATATTAAAGTTACAAAAGAAAAAGAGGAATTAGTTTTAATACAAACTTGCAAATGACATACAGTCTTAAAGAATATTCAGTATTATTGAGAGTATTATTAGCAAGAACTGATGTAATATTGCATCCTTATGAATGGACTTTTCCTAAGACCTAATGCACAAGGTCAGATCCTGCCTGCCTGACAGAAGCATTAATAAGCATGTGTGTTATTGTATGAGTCAATCTAACAACTACTTGAGGATCTTCCATAAAATTATCTAAAACCTTGTTTTGTTCTCTTTTTTGAGATGCAATTGACATACTCTATATCTCAGGTGTTTCAAGTGTACAACATGATTCAATATTTGTATATATCGCAAAAGGATCACCACAATAAGTCTGGTTAACACCCATCACCACACAGAAATTTTTTTTCTTGTGGTGAGAACTTTTACCATCTACTCTCTTAGCGACTTTCAAATATACAATACAGTATTATTTACTATAGTTACCATGCTGTACATTGCTACTGTACATTTCTAATAGAACCCTGCTTAATTCATTTAGATTTCCATCGTATATCTGATTTTGCTAGCCACTGTTTTACTCAAATGTCAAAGTGCAATTATAAGTCTACCACTTCCAATCTGTCCTAATCTCCTCAATCTCCTCAATCATTCTGACTACCTTTAGCTTAATCAAGTTTGTATGGGTATCAAAATGTTTCAAAACATTTTGTTTTGTTAACTTCCACTAATTCTTTTACAAATTTTCTTATCACAATTGCAAAGCTGAATCAGAATAGAAAAAATAGGCCAGGATGCATAGAAAGGAAAAGGATCGCTGAGCTCAATGAAAAACTCGCCTGTGATTCCTATAATCCAACACTTCAAATGCCAAAGCTACTACCATCCTTTGGTGATCCAGGCAAGTCCCCAAACTAAAAACATACCTGTTCTTACAATTTTGCAACTTCAAACTCAGAAGAAACATGGTAAAATAGTTGTTAGGTTCCCAGACAGGCCCCAAAAGAGTCTATTCCATGACATTTCTGAACTAGTCCAAGCTCTAGACTCTTCGAGTCTGGAGACACTATGATACGGAAAGAGCATAGCCTGTGGAACCTGTCAGAGTTAGGCAGAAATCCTGCCTGCCAATTACTTATTGTATCATCAAACAAAACTCATTTAACTTTTCTGAGTCCTAATATCCTCATTTGTAAGAGAATTCTGCCTATCATGGAGAATTTTTGTAAGGATACAATAATACAAATCAACCAGCAGAGACTGTGACTCAGTAGGTACTCAAACAGAAGCAATGACATGTATTACCCTCTTCCCTTCTCTCTACGACCCTCCTTTGTACCACCTGGTTTTATGCCCTATGCTGTGGTAAGCAGCCTTAGTATTCACTAAAAGGAACTCAGAACATGCAATCAGAAAATATGGTTTTGATTCCTGGCACTATCTCATGAGATATGGAAATTTAGGCTAGGTATTTAATATCTCTAAACTTTAAATGGCTCATCTGTTAAAAAAAAAAAGGGGGGGGGAAGAAAACATTCAAGTATTGTAATGATTAAGTGACTTCACTTATAAACTGACATAAACTATATGGCACCAGAAATGCTAGCTTTTCCCTATTTCAAAGTGTTCCTGCTCAAAAATTATCTGACCTCTAAGGACAAATGTACATATTGAACAAATGAGCATAAGCTAACATCATAGGAGTAAGAAAGCAAGCTAAACTAAGTACTGATGTGATCCCCTTCACACTCCCAGAATTAGAATATACTTGCTAACCCAAATGAAGATTTTATTGGGAGAATTCCAAGCAGAAAACTAAGTTTAAAAGGTTAGCTGCATAGAAGACTTTTCCGTCCTTACCCAACCTAGCAATTTGCGTACTGAGAAATCTTTCTTAAGCAGTTTCTACTCTTTCTAAATCAACTCCGCTTCCTATTCCCCAAAATAGTTCTCATGCTAAAGGCATTATGGACCCTAAAGTAGAGCAAAGAGAACTGGCCAGATAAATTACATTCAAGTGTTGAGGAGTTGACTGTCCTTGACGTAATCTACTAGAAAAATTCTAACTGGTAATAGGAATCAAAAGATGGAAAAAGGCAAAGATTTTTCTTCATGTCTACATAAACGTTTATATAAAAAAAAATTTCTATTTTGAATATTATTTCCCTGTAACAATTTCAAAAACTCTGTCCTTTTTAAGATAATGTACTCCTTTGAGAAGTTCTGTTGTAAATTACAACACTTAAAAGTCAACAGGACCCAAAGAGCTAATGAAGTACTCTAGGACTCAATTGCACTAGAGCCAAAAGAACCTGTCAACTAAACACCTTAACCTAATTGGACTATACTTCCAAAATGTAGGAAAACAACAAAATTAAAACTGAATTCTCAGGATAAAAATCACCCTGGCAGTAACTTAACTCATCTTGGGTAAAAAAATCTCAAAACGCAAGTAACCACATACTTTCCCTGAGAGGGGGTACATTTACGTAAGGCTGTTCATTATAACCCAATCAGGATCATAGAAAGGATACAGAAAGATCTCAAAAGACATCCAAATGGGTACGACTAGTACTTTTGTTCCCTATTCACAGCACCACAGTTAGCAGCACAGCACACCACAAAGTCAGCTCCCACTTCTCCTACAAAGTCTTCAGCATCCTCTAAGCCTGTCTGAGCCTGACCTTGTCTGAGCCTCAGAAAGGCAGCTAGCTAATGGCCTGCATCATGCCCCCCCAAAGTTTAAAGGCTACTAAGATAAATATCTTTTTTCCCCAGCAAGATCAGAATACCTCTCTAGTGTCAATTTAAGACCACCAAAAAAAAAGAAAAAAAACTTGGGGCCACTGACAGTGGTACTTTGCACCACTGTACTAACGTGTTTAAAAGTAAGAGACTGCATGAGAAATAAAATGACTTATCTTAACTAGGAATATTACCAAGAAGTTTAAAAGTGCTTCCAAGTTACATGATGGTGGCAGGAGGTGAAAAGGAAAGGGGTCAGGGAGAAAAGAAAAAAAAAAAAAAAAACACGAAAAAAAAAACCTTACAGCAGCAGACAATTACCTGAAAAACAGTCACCAGACAGGTTAAAACATGTTTGCATTTGCCAACACTTAGCAGTTACCACATCATGTATTTGTCAGATTTCCCAACATGCAAAACAAAAAGAAGCCACCCTTTGTAAAGTACTTATCTGCTGACTTCTACAAAGAAATGACTTCTGGAATAGGTGCAATTTAACTTCCTGTGCTTTCCCTTTGACTTTCAAAGTCCTTAAAATCTTCAGTAAATTGAGATTCACCTCAATTTTAAGATTTTTCACGTTAAATTGGATAAAAGCTGTATGTATTAATATCAATAAACTACAAGATCACTTTTCTAGTTGAAAACTACATCTACATTTCTACTTGGTTTTAGACTATTTTTTAAAGGCTACATATAAAGTTTGCAAAAACAAGAAATTTAGTAGACGTGGCAGGCATTCAACAAGTTTATCAGAATTCCTAAAGTAAAAGCTTGAAAAAGTTTGAGATAAATTCCTACTAGTGCTACTGAAGATATGTTACTAATATGGAAACTGAGAAATATTCAGAATATTCTGAAAACAGTATCTCCTTCTAAAAATAAGGAGGAAAAGCATTTGCCAACACAGAAACTATTGGTTCTTTAAAATGACAATCACATGGGAGGAATTTCTATAAATACTTTAGTTCTGAATTGCAATAACCCTAACCTTTCAAAGCACTTTTTGGCCATGCTTTACCACTAAAAAGTGAATTTTTGGTGCCCTTATATTGATAGAAAGGATTCTGGTACTTTATCTGCTTCTACTGTAAACTGTTGGTTTATGCAGTAATGATCTACAAACCAAACTATCACACCATAATTCACTTTCAATCATTAAAAACAAACAAGCATCTGCCATAGTTAAGGTCCCAAGAATTCTCTAATAAATTTACAGTAACATTTTACGTTATGGTTCTAACACTAAGTATGTTCTGTAACCTATTTGGATTCAGAATCTATACATTCACTTAGATTGGTTAAGAGAAACCTTCAGAAAATAAGCCTCCGGCGATTACACCGTTCTATTTTAAGTCGCTTTATGAAACCAACAGTTCAAGAACTTTTGGGGACGACAGTATTTAAGACATTTTTCCCAGTAGCTAAGACTAATTTGTGTTTTACAATGACAGCTGTGACCTCCTCTAGACAGACGTTCCGGTGGGGTGCAAGTGAAAACGAGGAGAGGGAAGAAACCCGACTTGAAAACGGACAGGCAGGCAGATTCACAAACCTTCAATCAAAGGAATTTTGAGATTAACTTCTCTTCCGACGTCTTCCCTCACTCCCCACCCGCTTCCTCCTCTCCTCGGGGAGGTCTGTGTAATGTGACTCATGACAGATTTTTTTAAATAAATAAATAAAAGACACACCCTCTGGGGTTGAACTGACATAATCGCCCCCCCCTCCCCTCCCCCGACACACACACACCCCGCTTTTCCTCTCGCTTCTGCTGCTCCTCCCCGTGCCTCGTCCCTGCCCTTTCCTCTCCCCTCGGTCTCGGCCGTAGACCCCTCGCCTGGCGGAGAGACGGCGGGTGGCGGCGGGGTCTCCAGCGGAAACCTCGCGACCGGCAGGCTGCGGGGGGCAGCGCGACTCGGGGAGCCGAGCCCGCAGGCAGGCGGACGGTGGGGCGCTCCGGGCCGCGGCGGGTTCCCTGCGCCCGCGCCCGTTGTCTCTCTCCCCTTCGGTCGGTTTCCACCACCACAGCCACTTCCTGTATCGCAGCCCGACGCCCGGAGCCCGGCCGCTCGCTCCGTCCCCGGCGGGGCTGGGGCTGGGGCTGGAGGCGGCCGCGGAGGTTAGGGCTGTCCCCCACCCCGCCCAGGAGGCTGGTCACTCGGGCGGCCGGCGGCGGGTCCTCGGCCCGGCCAGGCAGCGCCCGCCCGCGCGCCCGCGCTGCCTCACCTGTATGTAGTTGTTTTCACAGTAGTCCGCCACCCGGGTCAGGTTCTGGTAACTCTCTATCAGCGCCCTCTTGCCAGACGGGATCTCCTCCTCTAGTAACATTTGCAGCTCTGCCATTTTCCACCCCTCCGCATCGCTTCCTCTCGCGTTAAAGAGACAGAAACAGCAAGGTCCGCGGAGGTTCCGAGCACCTCACAGCCCGGATACAAACCGCCTCCCCGCCCTCCCGCCTGGTATTGTGGGACAGCACCTCCCCTTCTTCCTCCTCACTCTCTCCACCCACCTCCACCCACTTCGCACTGCTGCCTCAACCTCCGTCTCTCGCGAGTCTTCATGCCTTTCCCTCCCCCTCCCCCACCACAAGATTTCCGCCCCCTTTAGCATGGCCTTCTGGGAATTGTAGTTTCTCACAGGCCAGGCTTCCCATCAAAAACGCATGCGTCCCGGGAACCTCCGAAAAAGAACCCCAGGGAGTGTAATTTAAGAACGTCGACCTTTGGTGGTGGTTTAAATCCGGAGTTTCCTGACATCTCCGGGAGATGGCGCCACAGAGTGTGATTCCCCGGAATGAAACTGTTTCCGGAGAAGCCTGTGAAACTTGGCAGAACTTTGAACATTAAATCTATCTCACACCATGCTCCAAAATTTGTTCAGGATATATCATAGATCCAAGTATAAAAGGTAAAATAATAAAGTTTCTGCAAGAAAACAGTAATTTCACAAGCTTGGGTTACACAAAAATTTCTTAACTAGAATACAGTTAAGTACTAATAAAATTGATGTTTTTTAATAAAATGAAAAGACATTTTTCTTATCGCTGCTGTAACAAATTTAGTGATAAAACAAAACTAATTTATTATCTTACAAATCTGGACATCAGAAGTCAGTTGTCTCAAATTAAGGTGTCAATAGGGCTTTGTTCCTTCTAGAGACTGTAGAGAATCGTTCCTTGATTTTTTTCAGTTTCTAGAGACCATATGCATTCCTTAGTTCATGGCCACTTCTTCCATCTTCAAGTCAGCACCAGAGTACATTCTAATCTCTCTCTGACTATGACCCATCATCCCTCCCTCTTATAAAACCCCTGTGCCTACATGGATTTCACCTGGATAATCCGGGATAATCTCCCATCTCAAGATCCTTAACTGGATTATTATACATCTGCAAAGTCCCTTTTGCCACGTAAGGTAATATACTCAGTGTATAGAGACTGTGACGTGGACATCTTTGGGGGGCCATTAGTTAGCCTACTATAGCCATCATTAAAATACTCAACTCATTAAAAGACTATTAAAAAAGGGAAAAGAAAGCTACAACATATACATTTGACAAAGGACTCATATCCAAAATAAAATTTTAAAAAAACTCCAAGTCAATAAAGAGACAATCCAAGAAAAAAAAATGGACAAAAAAAGACAATTGCACTTCACAAAAGGCCAATAAATATATGAAAAGGCTTTCAACCCATTAGTCATCAAGGAAGTACAAAATAAAACCATAATCGCCACACTCTACCAGGATGTAGTATAAAATTTAAAAGATTACACTACACACCCATTACAAGGGCTAAAATTTAAAAAACCTGACAATAGCAAGTGCTAGTGAAATGTGGAGTAACTGGACTCTCAAACATTACTGGCTACAAACTGCTATAGCCACTCTGGAAACGAGTTTAGTAGTTTCTTATAAAGCCAAACATACTTAATTTATAATCTAGCAATCCTACTGCTAGATATTTACGTTCACAAAAATATCATGGTGTGAATGTTTACAGTAAATTTATTCATAATCACTAAAATCTGGGAACAACTCAAATGTCCTTCAGCCAGTTACTGAATAAAAAAACTGGTACATCCAAACAATTGAGTACTCTTAAGCAATTAAATGTAATAAATTATATATTCACACAAAGTCATGGATGAATCGCAAATGCATTTTGATAAATGAAAGAAGCCAGATATCCACCCACCCACCTCCCAAAAAAACACCAGCAATACCTAGTGTTGGCAAGAATGTATTACATCTAGCACCCACATACACATACACACCCAGTATGTTAGGTTGGTGCAAAAGTAATTGCAGTTTTTGCATTTATTTTTAACTTTTTAAACTGCAATTACTTTCGTACCAACATAATATATATATGTGTCATAAAACATATATAAAAATATATATGTTGTTATGTATATGTATACAAGTATAAAAGGGCACAATCACTTTAGAAGTGACTATTTGCTTTGGCAATACCTATTAAAACTGAATATACACCTTCTTAAGGCCCAGCAATTCACTCCTATATATTTATTCAAGAAAAATAAGTAATATGTCCATGAAAGGATATGTATAAGAATGCTTATAGCATCTTTATTCATAGTAGCCAAAAAAAATGAAAACCCAAAGACCTATCAACAAAAGAAAAAAATAAATAGTGGTATATTCATATTATAGAATACTATGCAGCAGTAAAAGGAACAAACTACTGATACATGCAACAACATAGATGAATCCATTGCTAGATGCACTTTCATAGATGAAAGTTGTTTTATTAAGTGAAATTAGTCAGACATGAAAGAGTACATTCCATATGATTTCTATGAAGTTCAAAAAAAGGTTAAAGTAATCAATGATGACAAAAATTCAGAATAGTAGTCAACCATTGTAAAGGATAAATTGGGAAGCAATATAAGGAAATCTGGGGCACTAGCAATATAAGGAAATCTGGGAAGCAATATAAGGAAATTGGGAAGCAATATAAGGAAATCTGGGGCAATATAAGGAAATCTATGCCTTTATCTGGTTAGTGGTTATAAGGGTGCATATGTAAATTAAAAAATCATCAAACCGTACACTTAAAAGCAGTGTGTTTTTATATAATTTACTGTATGTTATACCTCAGTTTAAAAACGAATAAAGAAAAAATAGTATTTTTTTTAAATCTCATCTACAAAAAGGGAAAATCAACAGACAAAATCAAGAACAAAACTTACAAAATTTCCCAAGAAAAAATTTGGCAAATTTATTGAACTTTTAAAGATAGAAAAAATAAAGGAATCTTCTGTAGAAAAAAACAGGTTACCGTCAACAGAAAACGTATCAAGGTGACCTTTTCCTTTGCAATAGATGTCAAAAAAACAGTAGAACAAAGTCTATAAAATCCTGAAATGAAATTGATGTGACTCAGTGATTCTTTAGTAAAAGATAAAAACATCTAAATGCAAAGTTTAAACATCAAAGTAAGTCGTAATTGAATTAATAAAATAACTGGTTATTAGAATGTCAAGGATAGAATAAAAATTCTTAAAAACTACCAGAGAGAACAGATTTTTCTACAAAAGAATTGCAATTAGTGAGCTCTTATTCAACAATAATAGATACAAAACATAGGAAGTTATATCCTGAGACCGCTGAAGGAAAATGACTAAACCTAGAATTTAAACCCAGCTAAATGTCATTCCAAAGCCTAATCAAAATAAAGGGATAGCAAAATATTTACCATGCAAATATTAACCTAAAGAAAACTTGTAAAAATTAATAAACAGAAACTTAACTTAAAATGAAGTTAGGAGGCCACAATCCTAAATAGATTGCAGAGCAGAACAGGAAGAATTCTGTTTATAATCATTTTCCCAACTTCCTCTTCTCTATAAAAGAGTTTTCTCTCCTTTGTTTCTCCGGACTTGCATGTAGTTCGCCATCACACCACATGAACCAAATTGCAATTCTTTGTTGTTCCCAAATAAACTAATTTTGCTAGAGAAATATCTGGCTGTCTTTTGTTTATCGTCAACACTGTTATAGCAATAATAATGTCAAGATAATCACATCAAGGCCAAAAAACATTACAAAGCATAAAGAGGACATTAGATAATAATAAAAAGAACAACTCATCAAGAAGATGCAAGCATAACTTCTTATGAGCCAACATCACAGCCAATCAATATATAAAGCAAAACCTTTACAAGAAAAAACTGACATATCAACAATCATAAACGGAAGATTTTTTTATTATCTTTATTTGTATTTTTCATACATGGAAAATTTTAACATGTCTCCATCAGAGACCAAAGAAGCAAGCAAAAAAATTTATATAAAATATTTGAACAGTAAAATTAACAAAAGCACAAATAACCAATATTAGAGATGAAAACAAGGGCATAATACAAATTACAATAATGAAAACTAAACAATTTTCAGATGTCCAGGAGTTACAAGGATGAATAATAAATATGAATTCTATCTGTATCTCCTTCAGTTGGGAGGAAGGGGGTAGAGACAAATTGTGTGCATCAGTTCATGTTCTTTATTTGTGCAGTGGTGTGGGTTTCAAACTATTTTCTAGAAGATATTTTAATTTGAGATCCAAAAGGCCTTGCCTAATTGAAATGGGTCATAGACCTAAATGAAAGAGATAAAACTATAAAATTTCTATAATAGAACTTAAGAGAAAATCTTGGTGCACTTGGGTTAAGCAAAAACTAAAAAGTACATTAAAACATGAAATATGAAATAAAAGGATGATAAATTGGATTTCATCAAAATTTAAAACATCCGTTCCTCAAAGACATCATTAAAAAATGAAAAGGCAAACCATAGATTAGAAGAAAAATAATTACAGAACAAATATTTAGTAAAGGAGTTGTATTCATAATATATGTACTCATAATATATAAAGGACTCTTACAATTCAATAATAGGATGACAAAATAAACTGAATTTTTTAAAAAAGATCAAAAGATTTGAACAGATACTTCGCCAAAGATATACAATGACAAACACACAAAAGAGTGCTCAATGCTATTAGTCACTAAGTAAATAAAAATGTAAACCACAATAAGATACTACTATACAACCAATAGAACCACTAAAATTTAAAAGATTGCTAATATTAGTGTTGTCAAGAATGTGGAGCAACTCTCATACACTACTGATAAGAATGCAGAATGGTAAGGCCACTTTGGAGAATAGTTATGTAGTTTCTCATAATGGTAAAACACTCACCTTATGATCCGGCAATTTTGCTCCTAGGCATTTACCCAAGAAAAACAAAAACTTATGTCCACACGAAGACTTAAAAGCAAATATTTGAAATAGACAAAACCTGAAAAGAACCATATGTCTATGTAATCATATAGACATATTATAATATAGCAATAATTTATATGATAATATAGACATATTATAATATAGCTACATGTTATAATACAGCTAAACATTATAATATAGCTATACAATGCAATATTACTGAACACTAAAATGAAACAAATTGATACATGTGACAACATGAATGAATTGCAAAATCATTGTGCGTAGTGAAAGAAGACACACACAAAAGACTACATACTGTATTATTCCATTTAGATGAAATTTTAGAAAAGGTAAAACTACAGTGACAGAAATCAGATCAGACTTTTTCAAAGAGTGAAAAGGGGAAGTGGGGTGGGAGTGACTCCAAAGTAAACACAAGTGAACTTTTAGAGGTAATGGAGATGTTTTGAATCATGATTATAGTGGCTGTTACATGACTATATACATTTGTCAAAGCACATGGAGTTGCACGCTTAAAATCTGAGTTATATTGTAACTAAATTACAGCTAACTGAAGCTGATCAAAACAGTACAGGCTGGAGAAAATTCCTTTGCTTCAAACATTAAAAACAGGAAAAAATTATGGTTTTTTTGTTGTCTTTGACATATAATGAAAAATCATAGACTCCAAAAAGATAGGAGACAACTTGCTCTTCCAAGTAATAAAGGTGACTAAAAACAGTCAAGAGTTGGGGCGGCTGGATGGCTCAGTTGGTTAGAGCACAAGCTCTCAACAAGGTTGCTGGTTCAATTCCCACATGGGATGGTGGGCTGCGAGCCCTGTAACTAAATTTGAAAACAGCAACTGGACTTGGAGCTGAGCTGCGCCCTCCACAACTAGATTGAAGGACAGTGACTTGGAGCTGATGCGCCCTGGAGAAACACACTGTTCCCCAATATTCCCCAATAACAAATAAAATAAACAAATAAAAACCAAACAAAACAAAGAAACAGTCAAGAGGTAACATTAAGAACTGCAGCCATTGTGACAGTAAATTACAAGCATCATGTGAACTTTTCAGAATCCAACTTCTCTCCCATAATGTGAACTTCTAGTGTTTGTATTAAACTTAGTGATGTATTTCTTAGGCTCAAGCTAAAAATCAGACCTCGTACATTTCATTTCATGGATGTCTAGTTGAGCTAATCAATTTAGTCATGAAAACCCATTTGTAACTGCAAGCTCTGCACATGTGCATGGGAGAAATTGAAATTTCATGTATTCCACTTTGAGATAGCAGGTTGTTGACAATCATAAATACCTTACTTCAGGGGAATTAAGAGATGTGCCAGGCAAAATCATAATTTGGTTTATCTTGGTACATAAATTGCTTATTTTGTTACCTGACAAGGAGTGATATTGCATACTTAGTAAACCTTAGACTTCTGCAAAGTTAATTCATAATGTTGTATCCCAGGATACTAAAGTGGAAGTAGGTGGTCAACAAACCAAAATGTAGAGTGCCAGTGTGGTATAGTGGAAAAAAACCAGGAATCAGGTAATCAGGGTCCACCCCCAACCCCTACTGTTCCCATCCACCACAACTATGTGACGCGATCACATTCTTTACAAAAAAAAAAAAAGAAATGGTAGTGTATTACTCTGCTTGGGCTGCCATAATAAATTACCACAGACGAGGTGGCTTAAACAACAGAAATTTATTTTCTCACAGTTCTGGAGGCTGGAAGCCCAAGATCAAGGTGTGGGCATGTTTCATTTCTTTTGAGGTGTCTTCTCCTTAGCTCGCAGATGACTGTGTGCTCACGTGACCTTTTCCCTGGTGCCCGTGTGTCCTAATCTCTCTTTGGATAAAGATACCAGTCATATTGGATTTGCATTATACCCTATGACCTCATGTAGCTTTAATTACCTCTTTCAAGGCCCCATATCCAAACACAGTCACTTTCTAAGGTGACTGAGGTTAGGACTTCAACGTGTGCAGTTTTTGTATGGGGGACACAATTCTGTTCATTATGTGGAGTTAACCGACACTTTAGGATTCTGCAGCCCTCATTATTACCTCCCCTTGCTTCTTTTGGAATCTACAATACCACCCAGGAATCCCCAGGAAAAGGGGAAAGTTAATGGAACACTCTGTTCGACAGTTCAGCAAGGCCCACAGAGAACAAGAGGATTTCAGGGGATAAAATGAATGGTGAACCCGCCTTCAAATTTTATCATAATTGATGATGGAAGTCCTTTTATGCAGAGTCATGACATTTGTATAGCAGGCTTGACCCACACGCTAGTTTTCGGGCAGGCCTGCTTATTGTTCATTTAACACAGGGGGAAAGATCTTTCTTAAGCCAAGCGAATGCAAAATGCCAGTGTTATTTTAGTGTGTAGCAAGCTATTATCTTGAAATAATCAAAAATTGGCATTGGCTAAAAATGCAAGGTGCCTGGAGTCTTAGGGAGAAAAATACAGCCTCTAAGTGAAATCTCATGTTGTGTTTTTCTTCTTTTCCAGAAGCTGCAATATTTCCAGTGCGATTTGAATGAATTAATCACTTGTTAATTTTGGAAGCTACTGAATCAACACATCCTCCTCCACTTCCCTTTCTCAACTTTAGTAAGATGCTGCAGCAGTCTATGACAATTTGAGTGGGTTCTGGAACAATCCACAAGTATAACAGGTATTTCACACTTTTAACCTAGTGGTGGGTGGGGCTAGAGATGGCCCTTCACCGAGCTTTGTCCCTCCAACCCTTCCAAAGGTTTTATAAATCTCTTACTGTTGGAAATATCTACAGTAATTTCTCTTTTCCTGAATAACACAACTGAACAAAATAATATTTAAGAGTTCTGAAGACAAATGGCAGTCCATACAAAGTTAGTATTTCTTTAGTTGGAAATTACAGAAAATAAGACAAGACAGCAAAAGAAAAAATAAGAAAAAGAAAAAAATGGTTATTATCAGGAAAATTCAGGCTTAGTCATAGAACTCTAAAACAGAAATGCATTTAGTCCTAAGAAAGTACTAGTACAAATTATTTGAAGGCTAGCAGGAACCCATTTAGTGTCTTGGTTCTTTGCCAAAATGTTTTGTTGTTGTTGTTTTGATTTTCCCTACCCTTTTTAAATGGTGGAAATCATGGCAAAATTGGCTCCCTAGTTTTTCATCTCTTCCATTCAAGAAGCCCATCCTAAGTCTGAAATCTCTCAGTTCCAAACTCAAATTCCTCAAAAAGAAAATCTGATTATTCCATCCTTAATTAGCTCTTCTTCCCAATCATCAGCTTTGGCAATGTTCAAACAGCAGTAACATACCTATTTGAACTACTATGAGACTGATATGGAAGATGTCCAGGGAGAGCAGATAATCAAAGAAAACAATAGTGTCAGGAGTCCACCACAACTGGGAAAAATTTTGCAACACATACACGTGCCCTGGGTGCAAGCCAGGATTACCATGTACAATTGTGCAGGTTACTTTCATGCAACAGCATCTGACTGAGAGTTAAAGAGGGGATAAAATCCCACAAGTACAATGTCTGGACTTCCTCAGGGACAGTTTCTATCGATTGCTCTTTTTGTTTATACTTTCCTGTTTCTTTGCATGTCTCGGTTTTTTGTAGAAAACTGGACATTTTAATTAATATAAGTAGCAACTCTGAAAACCAGATTTCTCTCCATCCCGCCAGGATTTGCTGCTGTTTATTGTCATTTTTGTTTGTTTAACAGTTTTTCCACGTATTTCTGTAATAGCTGTATTCTTTGTTATGTGTGACCATTAAAATATCTACCCAGTTACTTTAATGGGCAGCAAATAATAGGATAGCAATTTCATTTGTTGAACCAGGAAGTGTCCTGGCCTTCACCAAGCAGCTCTGTGTTTGCTGGGGCCTCCAATACTATGGCAGGCAGTTTAAACTCTGCCTTAGCCTTCACATCCTGGTTCTCAAATTCAGCCCGAGGTAACACATGAGGGCCTGTCAGTGTCTCCTGGGTATGTGCACAACCCTTGATTGTTGAAAGTCTTTGGTTAATTCACAAAGTTTGGAAAAAAGTGGTCTTTGCAATTTTTGCCAATGTTCTTACTGAATTTATGGAAGAGCATGTCTTTGAAGATCCCTACTCCACTGTTCTGGAAGTGCCTCCAATCAGTTGTTTTAAGTCTAAGTGTGATCATTCACCAGCCGTGAGACCCTAGGCAAGTTATAGAAATTCTATGTTTTAAGAATAATAAATGAGATGAACCATAACCTACTTAGCACATCAGTTTAAAAGTGAGTGTTCAGGAGAGGATTCTGGGAAGATGGCAGAGTAGGAATCTGTCTGGCCACCGAGACAACAATTTCACTGGCAGAATCTGCCTGATGTAACTATGTTGGAAACTCCAGATTGTTTGCAACTCCCAGGAAATGATGTGATGGAAAACTGCAGTTAATTTTGGTCCATTTCAGCTCTCAGGACATTAGCAGCTACCTTTACCCTCTGGAAGGTAATTAGGTTTAGGTAGGTCATGAGGGTGGGACTCTCAGGATGGGATCCATGCCCTTCTAAGAAGATGAAATGAAAGATCTCTCACAAGGAACACACATTACATTAAGTAAAGGACATATGAGGATACCGGAAAAAGGCAGCCACCTACAAGCCATGGATGGGGCCCTCACCAAGAATCCCAGCATGTTGGCACTCTGACTTTGGTCTTCACAGCCTGTAGAATTGTGAGAAATAAATGTCTGTTATTTAAGCCATCCAGTGTGTGGTATTTAGTTATTGCAGCCTAAGCTAAGACATGTATCCATATTTTCTTTTTGCAATTCTAGTTTTGGGGTTTAAGTAAATCTTTCCTTAATATTTAATCATAAGCAAGACCCCTATGCTACACAACTTCAGGAGAGCACCAATCAAAATAGATTACAACATGAATAGTGGCCCCTGGAGTTGTGCAATGCAGCAGCTTTTATTTTTCTTCTAATGATTTTAAAGACATATTTTCACATTAGAGTCTTAATCGCTATGGTATTTATTATGTGTATATCCAAGGTAAGGATCTTATCATCTTTGCTTCCTATGTGGAATTGTCCCATTGTTATTTATTAAATAGTTCATCCTTTCTCCACTAACTTTTAAATTATGGTTGACATACAATATTAGTTTCAGGTGTACAACATAGTGGTTAGACATTTATTCTCCAGTAACTTTTAATGCCTGCCTATCTCTGGGGTCTCTAATCTGTCCCATTAAACTAAATATTTTTTCTTCAAGTCAATATCAAACTCTTATTAATTACTAATAATTGTTAAGTATGCTATTTTGCAGGCCTATTCTTTGTGATAGAGATCGCTGTTTGTTCATCAAGCCCAGTTTCTGTTTTTTTTCCCCCTCCACACATTTAGCCAAACTGAAAATTTTCAGTCTTCCTTGAAGTTAAGTGGGACCAATGAAATGTTGGTGGAAGGTGATATTTGCCACTTTCAGATCTGGCTTAAAATCTCCCTTGAGATTCTCTGTGCCTTCTCTCTAACCTCTTCTTCTGGCTGGGTACAGCAGATGACTCTGAGGTCCTATGGGGTGATGGAGTCACTAAACAGAAGGATCCTGCATTCTTGAATGACTAAATGGAACAAAATCCACCCTCCCCTTGCTCTTCTTTCACCTACTAGTATCAGACTGACTTGTGTGACACATAAACTTTATTGTGTTTAGTCTGAGTTACTGCAGCTGTTGATTGTAGCAGTTAGTCCACCCTAATATAACTTTCCTTCATGTTCTTTTTGGAAACCTCTTGCCTATTCTGAGCCTTCCTATAAGGTTTTTAGAATCAGTTTGTAAAGTTTCTCAGAGTCCTATAGTAATAATAGTTGGTTGTATTTATGAATTAATTTGGGAAGAATTTTTATCTTTATAATTTTGGATATAACTATCATGTCCATTTATTCAGGTCTTTAATGCCCATTGGTAAATTTTATAATTTTTCTCCATTAAGTTTTTATACATCTTTTACTTATTTTTAGTGGAATTTATTGCTATTGGAATATGAATTTTTGATATCATTTTCTAATTGATTACTCGTGCTTTAAAGGATCACTACTGATTGATCTTCTGTCCAACAACCTTGATGAAACCTTTCTTAGTTATAATTGTAGCTTCCCTTAAATTTTCTGTGTAGACAACATATCATCTGCAAATAATAAAATTGGAAAGTTAATTGTTCAGGAAAGTTAATTATTCTTTCCTGATTCTTATATCTTATTCATATTTCTTTGCAAGATTATTATTCTCTAAAAGTTTGTAATTTTACTTTTTAAGTCTTTAAAACTACATCGGCTTGATTTCTGTATTCCAACATTCTACAAGAAAACTATTGATTTTGTGTATTTATCTTATTTAAATACCTTTACCTGAATAACCTCAATTTTCTTTCTTTTCATGCTATTCTCCATTGACTATTTTACCAGTAAAAGGAAATTCAATAGAAATCATTGGCAGAAAATCTTTATTCATCATTATCTAGAGACCAACTTACCATAAATCAGTTTATTACATCAGCTTAACGAAAAGTTGTCAAAATGAAGTCCTAGATTGGAAATAAAACACCCAAGCTCTTTTATAAATATGCATGACTGAGTAGATTGGAACTGAAAAGAATATGTAATCGGGGGCTGGCCCGGTAGCTCAGGTGGTTAGAGTTCCGTGCTCCTAACTCGGAAGGCTGCCGGTTGGATTCCCACATGGGCCAGTGGGCTCTCAACCACAAGGTTGCCGGTTCAATTCCTGGGCAGCGCCCCCTGCAACTAAAGAACATGGCACCTTGAGCTGAGCTGCGGCTGAGCTCCCAGATGGCTCAGCTGGTTGGAATGCGTCCTCTCAACCACAAGGTTGCCGGTTTGACTCCCCCAAGGGATGGTGGGCTGCGCCCCCTGCAACTGGCAACAGCAACTGGACCTGGAGCTAAGCTGCGACCTCCACAACTAAGACTGAAAGGACAACTTGAAGCTGAACTAAGATGGAAAGGACAACTTGACTTGGAAAAAAAAAAAAGTCCTGGAAGTACACACTGTTCCCCAATAAAGTCCTGTTCTCCTCCAATAATAATAAAAAAAAGAATATATAATCAAAGAACGAGAAGAGAAAGCAGTAGATATTAAACACATAAAGTCTAGTTTGAGTAAATTAGAAAAATTTTTAGTCTTACATTTTGGTGTCCCACTAAAAGTCCAAGATTTAAAGCAAGAGAGTTTTTTAGACTGACTCCTGGTTCTGCAACTTACTAAGTTGTGGCGCCTTGGGCAACTCAGTTAAAACTTAGTCTCAATTTCCTCCTCCGTAAACAACCCTCGGGCGTTTGCGGAACATCTCAGACGCTACGTAAATACCTGGCGCTCAACAAGCCATAGTCTTTATTATCCGAACGTCATTCTTTGCTGTCTTACACATAATCTCAAAGTTAGTGAGCATCAGGAGCAAGAAATCAGACCCCAATTCTCCGCTTCATGTCCAGTCACACCAGGATACTTCCGAAAGCCACCAAGTGTCCCTTTCGCCGGAAGCGGATGTGGTATTGTAAATTGGCACATAATGCGACGCAGTAGGAAGGAGGGATTTCCGCCAGAAGGGCTCAACCGCCTGCGGGACCCTGAAACCGAACCGGAACAGGTGAGAGGAACGCCCCCGTCTCAGAGGAAGTGTCCGGAAGCGCCGCGTCTGGGGGACTACATTTCCCACAAGTCCTCGGGGGCAGGGCGAGGGGACAATACCGGACAGGCCTTGCAGGGCAACACCAAGGTAAATGCCGGCACTGCGGCTCTGAGGGGAGAGTAACTTGTAGTCTGTGTCTAAACCTGTACTAGTAACTCTCCTAACCCATCCCGAACTGACAAAAAAGACCTGGCGACTTTGGGGTTTCCAGATCAAGGACTCCCTCCGCCCCCACGACCCATATCAGTTCCCCCACTACGGGCCTGGGGGCGCTTCCTAGTTGCATGAGGACGCGGGGTGCTGTGCTGGAAAGGTGGAGGCCCAGGGTAGTCTTTTCTAGGGGTGGCGATCCCTATTAGCTCCTCGTTCGCCCCGCCCCCACGCCCTGTCGCCTATTAAATCGAGCTGGAGCTGGCCTAGGTCCTGGGTCTCGACACTAGAGGTGGTGCAGGGAAAGGTGGTCTCCCTCCCTAGGTCCAGTCTAGTAGCGGGAGGCTTTTTCTTTCCTTGGGTTGTTGCTCGCGTGCCCTTGTCTCGAGGCGGCTAAAGCTGTCGAACACGTGCGAGCCAAGCACTGCTCATCACCTCCAGTCAGCATCCCTACTCCCTTCCTCTACCCTTTCGGGTGGCATACAGAATGCCGGCCACGGGAGAGAAAAAACGACCTAGGTCACAGAAATTAAATGGCAGAATTGAAGGTTCGCACCAACCCTCTCCCTACCTGCAGCCCTTCGCTTCTGTCCCATCACCTCCCTCTAACTTTAACCGAACAGAGGGCAGGCGCTGAGGACCACAGTCATTTTTTGCCCAGCGGTGCCGACGTGCTGCTTGGGTTCGCGCTCCGGGACACGTCCGTCCGGCCTGTTCCAAAAGCCAGCACCCGGCCCTCCACCGACCCACCCCGATTCTCTTCCTTTCCTCCTCCTCCGGGACTGACCGACTGCGCGCGTCAGCCCCGCCGCCGCGGGCCGGTGGGTGGAGTTTGCTGCGAGGCGGCGGCGGCGGCGGCGGCGGCGAGTGGGTCCGGGGCAGCTTTGGGGCGGGGCTGTGAGGAGGCCGCGGGCAGACGGAGCGACCCCGCGGGGATGGGCGGGGTGGCTGCTCCCGCTGGGTCTTGCGGGTGGAAGCGGGGCTCCCAGACCACCAGTGGCCGGAGCCTCTTCGCCTCATGCTAGAGATGCTTTTCCTGTCGGTGAGTTGGTCCGTCTTCGCGGGCCGGCTTCTCGGCCTTGGTCACGCCCCCGGGAGGAGGAAGGAGTCGGGCCACCTCGGTCTGTGTGGCCTGGATAGGGCAGGGGAACTGACCAGCTGCGCTCCTGGGCCTCCTCCCTTTGGGCATGTTGATCCGCGGCTGCGCTCCATGTTCTAGTTTCATGCAGGCTCCTGGGAAAGCTGGTGCTGCTGCTGTCTGATTCCGGCCGACAGACCTTGGGACGGGGGCCGGCGCTGGCGGCTGGAGATGGCGGACAGGAGATCGGTGCATGAAACCCGGTTTGAGGCGGCGGTGAAGGTGATCCAGAGTTTGCCGAAAAATGGTACGTGCACTGGGATTCCCCCGGTGAGGAAGCCTCCTGCAGAGGCCTGGGGCCCCAGTTTCTGAACCTTAACCTCCTTGCACCTCTCTGCTTCTATTCTTGCTTATTTACCGACTTCTTTTCTGCGCTTAAAAGGACTGTAATTGAAGGGGAGAAGATATCGAATGTGAATTAATTACCTACTGACCTTTCAAGCCAGAGACAAATATATTATGCCGGTTTTAAGTAGTTTATATAGTCGGTGAAAACAAAAGTCTTGTCACTTTTTGACTGTGGATTTGTATGTAAAAAAAAATTTTAAAACTGGCATGGGGATGCCTGGTGCATACTGACAAAGTCTTTTGAACACTTTTGAATATAAAGGGAGAAACGACAGAACAACTATATTCATTTGTAAAACTATGTTTTTATTTTAATATATACATACATATTTGCTACATTTTTTACTATCGTACTAGTTTCTCTTTTTTATACTCCTATTGGGTGGACCTTTTTTGCAGCGTGGTAGAAAAGTCATTGGAGCTGTTCTTTTGTATTTAATGTGTTATTCCTTTTTCTCTTTGGTCTAAGTCTGGTGTTCTTCATACTTATCCTGTTTGGGGTTTGGAGAGCTTTTTTGATTTGTAATTTTATGCCTTTGACCAATGTTGGGAAGTTTAAGGCTATTATTCAATTTTTTTTTTTCTGTAGAAAAGCTTGTAGAGAGAGTCTTTTATTTTTCACTTCATATCCTCCTGCAATATATGAATTATTTTTCACAATAAACTTGTATTTTTTAATAATGCAATAAAGTGCAGTTATTGTGCCAGAGTGTAAAACTAACTGAATATAGCATTAATGTATTACTATAGTATTTAATATCATGTCCTTTATTTTTATTAATCACCAGTTGGCTACATAATGAATCTTCAGCACATTCAATAAAAATTCATTAAGTGAAGATTCAAAAAGTTTGGAAACAAATATATACAAAATAGTATTCCTTTTGTAATCTCAGACATCAAGTTGGAGAAGGACATATGGGGAATTGAAAGATGAGAGTGAAGAAAATGTAAAGAAATATTATAGGAACTTATTTAGGTATTTATTTTTTTAAAGGATTTTTTTTTTCTTTTTAATTTTTTTATTAGGGAATAGTGTGTTTCTTCAGGGCCCATCAGTTCCAAGTCATCGTCCCTCAATCTAGTTGTGGGGGGGGGCTCAGCTCACTGGCCCATGTGGGAATCGAACCGGCAACCCTGTTGTTCAGAGCTCACGCTCCAACCAATTGAGCCATCCAGCCGCCCTGGTATTGATTTTTTTAAATGCCCAATTAGGAGGATTTATAGAAAGGCATGATTCTCAGAGTTTTATGTAAGTTGTTCCTTCATCCTTTCTCCTAAACTATACATTTTTATATATTTCATGAAAGTTGATAAAGCTAGACTTGATATCTCTAGCCCTCTACCTTTGTTGACATTACATATTACTTATTAAGAAACCCGTGTAAATGTAAATAAAGTTTCTATAACTTTACATTTAAGAAGGTATTGCAAAGTTAAGATACGCTGCCAAATGGCAACTATGTTGGACAATATCAGTATCCTGTTGTCCCCTGAAACTACATTGATACTGAGGCAGAAGTATTGTTATAATGAATTATTAATTACTTTTATAATAATATTTTTAAATTCTTTGCTCTGCCCTGGATTGCTTTGTCAAGAGTAAGATCGTACAGTGTTTTTGTTCCTTTTTGCTTAATCTTTATCTAACGTGTCAGGTTGTGTTGAATCCTATAGCTTCAATGTTTGGTGTTCCCTTGGCCTTTAGAAATATAAGTTCTTAGATAATATTTCAAACACATATCAAATTTATCAATGCGTGAGCACCTTGAGGACAGAGATTATACTTTACCAGTGTCTTCCACACAGAATATATTCAATATATGTATATATGTTACCAGTTTTTGCTGTAACCTATTTTAACGTACTGTGTTTCCCCGAAAATAAGATCTACTGGACAATCAGCTCTACTGCGTCTTTCGAAGCAATAGAGTAAAATAAGACCGGGTCTTATATTAATTTTCCCTCCAAAAGGCGCATTAGAGCTGATTGTCCAGCTAGGTCTTATTTTCGGGGAAACACGGTATATATCATTCACCTTAACCAATAAACTTTTAAATCTTATTTGATTAACTTCCTGAAAAAATTACAAGATGAGGCTTTTGGTGTTTTAAATTTAGATTTGTGTTAAATAAATAACCATTTTTAACTGTAGTTTCTCCATTTTTCTCCCTCTACTATGTAAAGAAGGACTATATCATTGAAATACTGTATCTAGTAGATATACCTAAGTGAGCATATATTACGTAGATAATTATTGTGATTTTGGAATTAATTATTCACTCTTGGCCAAACCTGAAACACCAGCTCTCATCTTCTTATGTTGTAATTTTTGTGTTTATTGACTACTAGCTTTCAATTACTCCATGTTATCTGTTTATTTCGCAATCGATAAAGTTTTCTTGTTTGTTTTTTTTTAAATTTTATTGGGGAATATTGGA
The DNA here is from genome assembly GCF_964194185.1 of Rhinolophus hipposideros. Classification (NCBI taxonomy): domain Eukaryota; kingdom Metazoa; phylum Chordata; class Mammalia; order Chiroptera; family Rhinolophidae; genus Rhinolophus; species Rhinolophus hipposideros. Next base: position 11,007,762 of record NC_138047.1, on the reverse strand, counting down.
GAACAGTGTGTTTCTTTAGGGCCCATCAGCTCTAAGTCGTTGTCCTTCAATCTAGTTGTAGAGGGCGCAGCTCGGCTCCAAGTCCAGTCCCCATTTTCAATCTTTAGTTGCCAGGGGGTGCAGCCCACGATCCCATGGTGGGAATTGAACCGACAACCTTATTGTTGAGAGCTCGCACTCTAACCAACTCTGCCATCCAGCCACCCCTATGGAGGCTCAGCGGCAGCTCGTTGTCTTCAGTGTAGTTGTGGAGGGCGCAGCTCACTGGCCCATGTGGGAATCAAACCGGCAACCCAGTTGTTCAGAGCTCATGCTGTAACCAACTGAGCCACCCGGCCGCCCTATAATGTTTTTAAAATATCTTTTTACAGTTTTAATTTTTATTTTTATAAACAATATTTTATTTTTGGTATAAAAGTAATACAAACTTAATGTAAGCAAAAAGGGTAATAAAAATAATCTGTATGCCTACTATCCAGAGAGATTGTCTTTAACTATTTGATGTGTTTCCTTCTACTTGTGTTTTATGTATGTAAATACTTATTTTGAAAAAATGAATTGTACTGGATATGCTGCTTTTAAACTGCCATTTTTTTTCTCATTTTATAGTAGATCATGGAACTTTTCTCATGACGTTTACATTTTTCTACAATATAATTTTAAGGGCTATAGTTGTCAATTATCCTGTTATATAAGTATATCGTATTTATTTAGCCAAGTATTTATATAAAACATTTACATTCCAGTTTTTCCCTATTACTAAGAGTATTGTAACTTACGGCTTGTTTATACAATTTGAAATTTTTAAACATAAAAAAGGTTATAGATATGCTGAAACATATATGAAGATTGATATTCAAAGAAATTGATGTTTCCAAAATTACAGAGGTAGGCAGTGACAAATCTATTTTATCTTGGATTAATTCCTTTTCAACCACAGTACACTTTGGTTGGCTTCAGGCAAAGTTCCTTATCCATTGAGAAACTGAAATTTGGCCAAGAGGAATTGAATTTCTTACTGTTACAATTTTATTAAGCAGCATATACGTGTAAGTTTTTTATTTATGCTAGTCATTTTTGATTTGTCACAATCTTTGAATAAAAATACCTTATTTACAGTTGCATAATACAGTTATTATATATTTTAATATACAGAGGGTGCCAAAAAAGTGTACACATTTTAAGAAAGGAAAAAAATGTATTAAAATTGCAATACTCAATATATACCGATAACAAGCGATGAATACAAGTCACGTTTGACTTCTGCAATTATAAAAGAGGCTGAAAGTGTTTACCATCAGTGTGATTTTAATGCAGTTTTTTCCTTTCTTAAAATGTGTATACATTTTTTTTGCACCCTCTCTGTATTTGTGTTTTTAAATGACTTTTGCCAGTTTTTTTGGTTACACCTATAGCATGTGTGTTCATTTATTCTTTTATTAATTGAACTGTGTTTAACATTGTTATTAAACTCTAAAATTTCAAGAGTTTTTTTAATATTCAAAGAGTAAAGCAACGGGGGGAGGGGCACCAAAAAAAGAGTAAAGCAACTAACAGAGCCATAACTTTTGTTTCCATAAGATAGAAATAAATAATTATCTGAACTATTAATGAAATATTTAAAAATCACTATTAGTATAACTAAGATAATTTAGTCTTAGGTTATCAATTGTGTTCTCCAGGTGATCTGTGTTTAATGTATGTTTCCAATAGGTTCATTTCAGCCAACAAATGAAATGATGCTCAAGTTCTATAGCTTCTACAAGCAAGCAACCGAAGGACCCTGTAAACACTCAAGGCCTGCATTCTGGGATCCTATTGGAAGATATAAATGGTAATTTTACATAGAAAGCTATGAAAGGCATTTTACTATAAGGATATAATTATCATGGGATTGTTATTTATGTGGTTATGTATTATCCTGTGCATAAAGTGGTCTAGGTACAGGATACAATTTTTATCCTCCATGTGCTCTTAACACAATTTCACACAAATGGGGAAGTCTTGGGGAAGAGAAAAAAACAATAAAATAAAAAAGGGTAGGTACATCAAAGATAATAAGCTTTTTAGTTAGTCTTTTTGTTTTTGTTTTTTTTTGGGTTTTTTTGCCCCCATCCCTCGGTTTTAAAGCCAATGTTTCTCAGTCTAGTTGTAGGCGCAGCTCCCTGGCCCATGCTGGTATTTTGAGCCTTGCACTCCTCCCTGGCTGAGGCAGTCGGTCGCCGGTCATCGGTTGGCTGCTCACAGCAGCTCACGGCTGCTCTCATCGGCTCACGATCGCTGCTGGCCACTCATGGCTGCCGGCCAGCACAGCCACTGGCCGCTCACGCAGCACACAGCAGCCCACAGCAGCCCGTGGCAGCTCACACCGACCTCTGGCTGTTCACCGCAGCCCAGCTCCAGGGAGAGCCGTTCTTCACAGTCTTAGCTGTGGAGGGCACAGCTCACTGGCCCACGAGGGAATCAAACCAGCGGCCTTCAGCATTAGGAGCACGGCACTCCAGAGCCACCGGGCCTCCCCAGTCTTACTTTTTATGGCATTTTTATGCAAAGAAAAACTCCCAAACTAAATTAAAGAAAGAAAGAAACTCTCCTGGCTCTTTGACCTGCCATGAAAAATAGTGACTTTTGTGAGGTGACATTGTTTGCTTTGAGACTTTAAGATAATAATTAACTAGGAGTATGACTTAGGTACTGTCATACTAACGTTTTATCTAAGCCGAATGTCCCACTATACTTGAATAGAAATTTGTTGTTTTAATATACTTAAGAGAATCATAAACTATCCAGAGATACTTTTACCATATTTCCAGTTAACTAACATTTGATGTTCTAAATACTGTTGAAGACTTTATAAATGTCTAACGAAACGTAACTTAGTCTAATATAGACTGTATGTATAAACAGTGTTCTGATTGGTGAAGCATATCTTAAGAGCCACACATGTTGATGGCTAAATTTCTTCACTCTGAATTGAAGTCCTTGAACTCCTTTGAGGATTTAACTACCCGTACTATACTTTTATCTAAGATTTTTATGCATAGTCACAAAATAATAGGTTAAGTATAATAGCAACATGTTATCTTTTTTCAGAAAATTTACTTATTTACTTTATAATTTTCCCTTGACATTGATCTTTGGTGGAGTTAAACTGTTTCTGGAAAAAAAGGTATAAAAAGAGTTTTTCACTTTAGGTAGAAATTTTAAAGGACTATACTCATTATCTAGGGGGTTAAAATTTTCCTGTCCCCTCACATTTTCCTTTTTTGCTTGTTAGAAGGAAGAAACTATTTCCATTTTTCAAATGTGTAAGTTAGACTCTTATTTAAATTAATGGAAAAATTTTTTTTAATTGGATAAGGGGAATAGGACTTTATTGGGAAACAGTGTGTACTTCCAGGCCCTTTTTCCTAGTCAAGTTGTTGTCCTTTCAATCTTAGTTGTGGAGGGTGCCGTTCAGCTTTAAGTTGTCCTTTCAGTGGGGGCGCAGCCCACCATCCCTTGTGGGAGTCAAGCCGGCAACCTTGTGGTTGAGAGGACGTGCTCCAACCAACTGAGCCATTCGGGAGCTCAGCCGCAGCTCAGCTCAAGGTGCTATGTTCAATCTTAGTTGCAGGGGGCGCTGCCCACCATCCTTGCGGGAGTCAAGGAATTGAACTGGCAACCTTGTGGTTGAGAGCCCACTGGCCCATGTGGGAATCAAACCGGCAGCCTTCGGAGTTAGGAGCAGGGAGCTCTAACCACCTGAGCCACAGGGCTGACCCAAATTAATGGAAACTTTTAACCCAAACTTCTGTTTATCTAACACATGTATCTTCTAAAGTATTCATTTCTGTCATTGTTCTATATAATGACAAGCTATTAAAGAGTTCTTAGCAAATATTTCTGAATAGTCTATACTTTCTTTGGTCTTATATAATCTGTATAATCTATGGTTGAGTTATATACTTATTAGTTTTAAATACTATTTACTTTTCCAGTTTATTACTGCGATACTCTTCAAGGTGATGCATTTAAAGAGACCCTTTGGAAATATAATAAGGCTTTAAGTAGAGCTTGTTTTAAATAATGACCCTATAGTGTCAACTATAAATTGTATTTTGAACAATTGAAAATCAGGTGTCTTTATTGTTATTTGAATGTTTTCATTTTTAGGGATGCTTGGAGTTCATTGGGTGATATGACCAAAGAGGATGCCATGATTGCATATGTTGAAGAAATGAAAAAGGTAGGGAAAATAATTCACAGGAGAAAATAAAAAGATTCAGAGCAGTTCTTATTTAATTTTATCATCAAGCAAATTAGCTGCTTTAGTTTAAGGAACAAGGAGATTGTAATATGTTAGAATACACAATCTAGATTATTGAATTATTCTTTATCTGTTTTACCAAAATTCATCTCAAGTAAGTGTTTTTTCTTTAAGATACATCACATTGTGGATACTTTGGGGATTTTGTTTTGTTTTGTTTTGTATTTTTCACCTTCCCTATCTTTCTATGTAGTTGACTTCTGCAGAAGGTATAGAAATAGGAATCTTTAAAAATAGGAGTCCCTAACTCAGGAGTCTGGGAAACACCTGGCCTGCCTTGAAAGCATTTCTTTAGAACCTTTTATTTAGGAGAAATAGTTAACAAGACTGCCAAACAGTGTTCTTGTACACATTTTAACTCAAAATTGAGATATACCCATCACTGTACTTCTCAGTAACAAGTATTTCTGTGACTGCAAAGCAAAATAGGTAAGAATGCTTTTAGTTTCTTTGGTAACTTCTAAAAAGTGCATTCATCATTCACTAGCTCTTCTAAGTCCATTCAAGGAATTGTTTAGAGGAACAAATTTATGAAGAAATCATAGATTTTAAAGATAATCTGAGTGCCTTTTTTATAAAGGACCATTTTTATATTGGAGAAGAATCAGGAAGTGGGAAATGTAGGTCTTTTTGACAATCTTAAATAAATTATCTTTGAACTCAAAGAAAATCTGTAAAAATGAATAAAGTTTTGTTTTGTTTCGTTTTCCCAGATCGTTTGACAGTATTAGTAACTTCTGTTTGGTAGATTCAAACTAGTTTTTGCTTTGTTTTATTCCTGTTTACACTGCCAAAATTGTGCCCTTTGTTACATTTTCACAATTTTTTTTCTGGACTTTGTTTATAATAGAGGGCAGAGTTTAGTTATTTTGGCTGTGAACTGTATCGGTAACACAACAACAAAGGAGCCTTTCAAAAGCAGAGAGAGAAAGAGAATATAAAGTTTTTTGGGGTTGATAACTGTTGCTTTTTCTTTACCTTAAATATCATTATAAATGTTAGGACATTCTGCAATGTAAAGCTGAATGACACATTAAGTAAAATTTACCCATTTTACTTGTCCAATTTTATTAATTCATGATGTAGCCACAGTTTAAAATGGGAGGGATGTGAAACAATGTGTATTCCACTTTTTTCCCCCAAGAAAGACAAAGACTATACATCTCCCTTTTAGCTGTCTTAAAATACTTCCACTGTACCTGTAGGTTTCTGTAACTAACTCTCTAATTAAAAGAATTCACCAACTACTTTCAGTAAGACTTTAACCTTTTCAATTCATACTGTGAATACAATACAGTTTATAGGAAACTTTTAGAGGTAAATCTAAAATAATAGGATATGCGTAGTTTAAAATTTTGATTAGTCTTTAAAATTTGTTTCAGAGTTTAGCTTTGTGAACATCAGTAGATAAATTTTCATGACTCTAAATAATCAGTTAGGATAGTACATTATCCCAAAGATTTCACTACTGAATTTGGGACTTTATCTAATGTCAATAATTTACTAACTGGAGCAGTCATTAAATTACATTCTTAAATATGGTTCACAAATCCCTATACTATTGCTCTTTAGAATTAGTCTTTCAGTCTGAATCTAATTCCATGCCTATGCAATCAAGGATTTAAGGAACCTTGTTTATTTAACTTATATGTTATGTTTTATAGAAAATTGCCTTTCATAATTTGTAAACCATTCAGTGAAATATCACCAAAAAACTTGCCAAAATCAAAAATTGTTTTAAAATAATATAATAGGATTTTAGCTTTCAGGGACTGAGAGTAACTAATGTGGTTTGGGGGCAATAACCCATGTTTTTTTTAAATAAAGTTTATTTTGATTCATAATCAAGAGGAAATACGAAATTCTATTTTCTGTACAATTTTACAAGCTATCTTATGGGTATTTCCAGAAAATTCAGCTAGTACTTGAATAATACATAGTATGTCTGTTGATTTAAAGAGATATCAGTGTACAGTAGTCCTCCATTATTCGTGGGGGATATAGTCCAAGATCCCTAATCCACGCCTCAACCTGTGAATAGTATTGAACCCTTTATATACTATTTTTTTCCTATACATACATACCTTTTTACTTAAAGGAAACACTTTATGGCTTCTTTTTTGGCACATTGAATTGCCATTATCACTACTCTTGCACTTTTGGGCCATTATTAAGGGGTTACTTGAACACAAGCACTGTGATATCCTGACAGTCAATCTAATAACCGAGAGGGCTACTAAGTGACTAAGGGCCAGGGAGCATATACAGCATGGAAACACAGGACAAAATGATGATTCATGTCCTTGGTGAGAATTTATCACGCGTGAATTTAAAATTTGTGAATTGTTTATTTCTGGAATTTTCCATTTAATATTTTTGGATCATGGTTGACTGTGGGTAAGTGAAACCCTGGAAAGTGAAGCTACAGGTAAGGGGACTACTGTACTCAACTCTAGCTGCACGATAGAATCACTAGGGACTCTTGTTAAAAGGAAAATAAGAAAAAACCAAATGCCCCAGACAAAACCCCAGACTAGTTGTTTCAGGATTTCTAAGAAGATGGGATAATCACTAATAGAGGGAAGATTAGAACAGTCTCAGAAAGGATGGGACATGAAAGTTACCATGACTGCAGGTCTCTGGTCCTGCTCTGTAAATCCAGAACATTGGCTTTCTCTGAGTACTGAAGGTTGATTTGCTTTTTAAGGCTTGACTCATGATAACCATCTTTTGGAGATTTACGGAAAAACCAGAATGCCAATTGCTTTACTTACAGTGGGTGATACGGCTTTCTCGTGATCATCATCCTCAGGGTTGAGATATAGGACACTCCTCAGAATGTCAGAGGCATTTGGGACACTTTGATTGGTGATTTGTTGAGATTGTCTATTGAACAGAGATCAGAGAAGTGGATTTGGATGGCTGTAAGAGATGTGACCATCTGACACAAAAAGCCCGAGGAATTTAGTCTTTGCTTTACAATACAGTTTACCTGTACCTTTCCAGTATGTTTTCATCATACAGCAGTGGTGTCTCTCACTAAGGCAAAGTGCTAGATAAACCTGGAAAAATTGTTGTACTTTGAGCGCTGATTTCCTAGAGTCCATGCAGCTTACCATATATTTCTGTTAACACGTTCTTCATTTGGATGCATTACATCGTATTGAATTAATTTACACTTAAAAAAAATAAAATCTCTGAGGGTAAGTAGTAGTTACCTAGACTGGGATTTGCCTCTGTCTGCTTGTATTTCTCTGTCTCTGCCTGTGTCTCGTTTGTGTGTGTGAGACCTGTGTGTATGACATTTCTTTTATTTCAGTATTGGAGTGAGGGAGAGAATTTTGCAAATGGCTAAGGTCCTTGGGTTTTGTATTTTTAAAGTTTCTTCTTCACAGACGAATCTCTTAAATTCTGGGTGTATCTTGGTATGGCCACTTGTGTCCTGACTGTATTGACTACTGAAATTGTAGGTCATTGAAAAAAACATTATTCCGCATATTCGCTTAGCAAGAGTACATACTCTATTTATTTAGTTGTGACATTTCAAGTCCATAATTCACTCTCTTACCTTATGGGGTATAAAAAACCCAAATACTGAACAAAACTGGCCTATTTGAGAAAGAGATTTTAAAAATAATCTTCAATTGAGAGATAACCAAAAGAAATCTGGTTTGGAGGAGGAACAAAGGAGGTGTTGAATGGGGGTCAGGATGGGACATGTGTTTGGCTTTCCATATTCTGCTCAGTCAAGTCTTTATATCCACTGTGGAATAGTGTAAAGGATACTAACTTGTGTTTGAATCATATCTCTGCCATTGATTAGCTGTGTCTTTGGTCATACCAAAGTAAACACTACCTATGGTTTCAGTTTCTGGTTTGAATCTAATTCTCAGAATGGAAAACTGTAATTATTATAATTCAAATATATTACAAATCACGTATCTATAATAAGCTATAAAAATGCTCTCCCTAATGGTCCCAGCCTTATAATAAGTATTTCCTTTAGCAAAAAGACAGTTTATGAATAAAGCATTCTTGTCAGTCCTATCCATTGACAGGAGCAGCGATTAGATAATTTAATATGAACTGTAAAATTAAATTATAATCACTAAAACCAGTTATTGTTAACATAGTTCATTTTGTATAGTCTCTGTCAATAACCCCCCTTTTCTCTCTCTCTCTCTCTCTCTCTCTCTCTCTCTCTCTCTCTCTCTCAAGCACGCATGCACGCACGCTCATGTACATACACACATGGTAGTAATGGTGATGGGTGTATCCCAGCTCTAAATCATATCAGATTTGCTGATTACCATGGACTATATATCTGGTTTAGAAATAAAAGCATGTTTGAACAAAAATTTTAGAGTTGTAAACTATATTGTTTATTAAATACCTCCTATGTGCACAACACTGGAAATACAGGAGTGATCAAAAACATTGAGTTTACATTATATTGTGAAAGGTACTGAATGAGCATTAAAGCAGGGAGCGTGACTTAACAAATCCGAGGTTGTTGTTAATTTTAAAGATACAAGGGATCATTTTAAAACTGCATATGAGCTGAAGAAATGTGCAAGAATGATATAGGACTTTGGTTGCTTAAAATAATAAATTCGTTTATATTAATACAGGTAAGATGCGTAAATGAAAAAAATCCAAACATTGAAAGAAGTATAAAGTGACAGATGAGTTCCCCATTCCCTCTATTTTAACTCTTTAGTAGTAATTACTTTTAATTGTATTTTATAGATTGATTCATAAGATATATATCTCTCTATATATATCTTGATATATATATATCTCTTGAAATATATATATATGTATATATACATATATACATATATATATATCATATTTTCCTGAAAATAAGACCTAGCCGGACAATCAACTCTAATGCATCTTTTGGAGCAAAAATTAGTATAAGACCCTGTATTATATTATATTACATTACATTCTATTACATTATGTTATAAAGACCCAGCCTTATAGTAAAGTAAGACTGGGTCTTAAATTAATTTTGCTCCAAAAGACACATTAGAGCTAATTGTCCACCTAGGTCTTATTTTCGGGGAAACACAGTATATAGATATACATATGTATATATTAAAAAAGAAAACCAAGAGTGGTATCATATTAAATATGCTGTTTGGCAGCTAGCTTTTTGTATGTAAAAAAATTCATGGATATTTTTCCAATCAGAACACAAACCTTAGTCTTTTTAATATCTCCAAAATATTCCATATATGGAAATACTTTTAATTTATCAGTCATCCACTGATGGCTATTTATTTCAATGTCTTTTCAGTTAACATACCTTGCTCTTTAAATTTGATGATTTTAAATTGGCCCAAAGTTATAAAGGTGTCTGAAAGTGGTTATTATTTCCTACTTTTGTGCCCTTTTAAGAACAATACCATAGTATTAAACAACAGACATAATTTACATTAACCCCATAGTTTTCTATTTTATTTAACATTAGTGCTTAGTTATTTATTTTTTTACAGGTAACCAAATATTAAGTGTCTTTATTTTGCTTTAGTCGTCATTTGAATTAAAGAAAATATTTGATATGTAGTACACATTTTTAAAATGTGTGCATCTACTTCGCCACCTTCAATGGAACTTAGTGCCCTTAGTTTTTAATGCATAATATGTAGATTATTGTGTAAAATTGCAAATGAAGCTTATGTGAAATAGCCTTTAAAATGAAAACACTTTTAAATCTTTAATATACTTGAAACTTTTCTAGAAGGGTATATATGTTAAGTATGTAATTAATATAGATACTTTGGGAGTCTATCAATGAATCTCATGTCTCACAGTTATCAAGACTTAAATTATAAATGTTGTATTATTTGATACTAATATAGATCAGATTAATAGTTTTTGATTTCACAAGATTTGTTTCTTTTGATTATAGATTCTTGAAACTATGCCGATGACTGAGAAAGTTGAAGAATTGCTACAGGTCATAGGCCCATTTTATGAAATTGTAGAGGACAAAAAGAGTGGCAGAAGTTCTGATTTAACTTCAGGTTGGACTGTTTTACTTCATTTTAAATTCAACAACTGATATATTATGCATGTGTTATATTTATATGTCTAATTTCTTTTTAATTTCACATGCTAGTCCGACTGGAGAAAATCTCTAAATACTTAGAAGGTAGGAATAAAGAAATCCATGTATAAATTTTGTTTAAAATTTACATGCCAAAGAATTCTGCTCAAATTTATATAATTTATAAGCTTGTCACTCAAGAGTTTTCTTTCTGTTTTATTTGTTTCTTTTGTTTTTGTCTTTTTCCTGTCACTCAGCATTTTAAATCTAAGCAAACACATTGTATAAAGTTCAATAATATTATGAACCCTTAAGTTTGAACCCTTAACTTACTGCGACATAATAAGTGATTCTCTTAGTACATTCAAAATTATAACAGAATTCATAGTTTTATTTTGATGGATTATATTTTCTATTTTGCTTAATGAATTATATTAGCAATACTATGGCTGAAATAATTTTCTAAGCTGATTTTAAAGTGACACATTTATAGTATGGTTTAACTGTAGTTTAGCAAGCTAAAATAAGACATCAATGAATTTACTTAGCTTGGTTTCTCTTTTTAGAATTCTGTTTTCGTGTTCTCAGTAAAGAATTGAAAGGTCTATCTTTAACATACTAGCAGGAGTTGAAAATAACATACACATTTGCTGGTATTAACTGTAATCATTTGCTTTTTAAATTTTTTTAGAAATGAGCCCATAGAGTCATTTTAAATGAAAATTGTATGTGTTTTGATACATATGGTATCCCTTTTTTTTCTGTCATCCCTACTTAAAAGGCATCTTATTAGTAATTGATGGAAATTACAGTGTTTCAGCTCAGCCATCATCGTGTTCTTTCATGAGGCCTCCAGGACGTGTCTGCCGTAGTAACTGAGAGTGACTGCTCACTGGGCATACTCCGTACCACACTCTCGATATCTGATTTGCCTAGAGAAGTCAGATGTGATCAGATAATCTTCCTTATTCATGCTTATTCAATCAAAAAAGTATTAAGTGTTTTCTCTGTATAAAGCATGTTTTTAGGGTGCAAAGGGGAATAAGCCTGGACCTGCTTTAGTAGTGTCCAGCCTACAGGCCAGAGCCAGATGTTTAAACAACTAATTATAAAAACAAGGAAGAATGAATAACAATATAATAATAATAAAGGTTCAGGTCCACATCCCTTAAGTATAATTGAAAAATTAAATAAGCTTGAGAAACGTTGTGTTTTTTTGTAACTCATTTGGCAGCAAAACTTGTCCTGACATGAACTGAGGAGCAAGCCCTGACCTGAAATGACATGAAGCTATTTTAAGTCTTTATTTATCCTATCTAGTGATTATTCATGCTTTGCTACCAATATCTTAATTTTTTTTACTGAGAGCTGCCTAGACTCTGTTGAAGATGTTACAGTATATACAGTATATCTATGCATGTATGTAATATACAGTATATATAATGTATGACCTTTGCAAAATTAGAAAATTCTGTATTTCGAATCATATCTGGATCCAAGGGTGGTAAGGGATATGGACTTGTAGCATTATTTAACCTGTACCATTTTAATATACACTTAGATTGTTTCCTCTTCTAATCTTTAGAACATGTTGCTGAAATTAACCGTATACAAATGTCATTTTACATATGTGGAAGGATATCTGTAAGAAATAATGTAAAAGTTAATTGCTGGATCAAAGGATATGGGTATTTGATGGGTGTTAGCAATTTTGTAAGATAGCGCCACATTGCAAGACAGTTTGCAATCTTGACTTTTGTGTGTATGTGTGCTAGTGCTTTGGTTTATTTTCCACTTAGTGCAAGGCACGTGGTTATGGGTGACAGGAAGGCTTGTGTGTGGCTTGGATAGTAAAGAGCGATGCTCTCTCTCAACTTCCATTTTGGTGTTTTGCTCTTTTGGTATAAAAGAACCCAACTGCTTCTGCTTGCTGCAGCTGGCCTAGTCTATGGGGCGGGGTTGGGAAAAGGGTAGAGAGGGGTAGAGAGGAGGGGAGGGGGGAGGGTCTCAACAGAGCCTACTGCCCCTGGAAGTCTGGTGGCTGCTGGAAGCCGCTCAGGATGGGGGCCCAGCATTGGCTTTGCTGGACTGGCCAACAGCCCTGTTTCCTTGTGGCTTCCCGAGCCGGGTCATAGGTGATCATGCTGCTGGAGATCTGGGGAGGTGGCGAGTGCTCTGGGAACACCCATCACTGGCCGTAAACGGGAGAGTGGACTTCCCAAAACAGAAGCTCTTCCGTCAGTGACCCGGGTCAGCCTTGGAGAGACCGGGGTGATGGGAGGTGGCTTCCCCAGGGTACTCAGCACTTCCAAAGCAGCTGTTCCACTGGAAGTGGAACCCAGGCGCCACTGGTACTAGTAGTTGTAGGTGGCCGCTGGCGATCTGCTGGAGGGGATGGCTGCCGTGCTCTTGCTTGTGGAAACCTCGGCAGCGACTCCTAGCGGGCCTCCTCCGCACACGATCACGGGTGCGTGGGGGGGGACCCAGGCTCTAGGCCACGTAGCCCATTTGCAGAAGAGTCCACTGGAGGCCGCTCCACCACCAAGATGCGTGGGGTTGACTTTTTTTTAATAAAGCTTTTTTTCAAAATAGTCATTTAGGCCCAGGAGAACAGATGTAGGATGTAGCTGTGTCACATAGGCTTTTTCAGAATAGACATATATAGTACGTTTTGAAATCAGGAAGTAGGAACTGTCCCACTTTGTTCTTTTCCAAGATGGTTTTAACTATTCTGGATCCCTTGCATTTCCATACAAATTTTAGAATCAGCTTGTCAATTTTTGCAAAAAAAGGAAAGCTAGGAATTTGATAGAGATTGCAATGAATTATAGATCATTTGGGGGAATATTTTCATCACAACAATATTGCCTTCCAAGTAATTTACTTAGATCTTTAATTTCAACATTTTGCCATTTGCAGTGTATAATTCTTATACCTTTTTTCAAATGTATTACCATGTTTCCCCGAAAATAAGACCTAGCTGGACAATCACCTCTAATGCGTCTTTTGGAACAAAAATTAATGTAAGACCTGGTTTTATTTTACTATAGTATAAGACCACGTATAATATAATATAACATAACATAACAAATAATATAATACCAGGTCTTAATTTTTGCTCCAAAAGACGTATTAGAGCTGATTGTCCAGCTATGTCTTATTTTCGGGGAAACTCGGTAGTAAGTATTTAATTCTTTTAGGGGCTTTTGTAACTTGAATTGTTTTTTAATTTTATTTTTGGCTTGATTTGTTAGCTTATAGAAATACAGTTGATTTTTATATATTGACCTTGTATCCTGCAACGTTGCCAAACTATTTATTAGTCCTAATAATTTTTTGTAGATTTCTTAGGATTTTCTATGTAGAAGAGCATGTCATATACAGAGGTTGTTTTACCTCTTTGTTTCCAATCTGGATTTTTAAATCTTTTTTTTTTTCCCTTGCCTAACTGCCCTGGCTAGAACTTCTAGTACAATATTAAAAAGAGATGGTAAAAGCAGACATCTTTGTCTTGTTCCTTATTTTGGGAGTACACAATTCAATCTTTTTGCCTTAAGTATGGAGACTAGTTGTGACTTTTCATAGATGCCCTTTATCAAATTGAAGAAATTCTCTTGTATTCTTAATTTCTTCAGCATTATTATCATGAAAGAGTGTTGGATTTTGTCAAATGCTTTTTCTGCATCTGTTGTCATAATTGTGGCTTTTGTCTTTTAGTCTATTAATATGGTATATCACATTAATTGATTTTTGGATGTGAAGTAGGGCTTTTTAGTAATTCTCTATGCTTTCTACAACTCATCACAGAACTGTTGTGATGCTGTTTTTGCTGTTGTTAAGTAGTTTTTGACAGCTATCCATTTGATGAGGGAAGCGTTTGATGAGGTTTCCCTGTTACTTAGTTTTGTTGAAGATATCTGTGGGTGGTGCGTGCTTTTGTTTTCGTTTTTGTTTTATTGTTATTATTTTATTCTGGTTGTCGGGGGAAAGTAAGAGAGATTCAAAAACAACCACGATTCTCTAAGTGAGAATAGAACACAATGCGTTATATAAGAGTTGAATTTGTAGTCTTTTGTTCCATTAGTTAGGTAGACTTAAATAAGAATATAGGCCTGACTGTTTAAGATATACAGAGATTTTGAAATTTATTATGTTGTTTGGGATGCAGGGAAGCATCCAAAATGCATTTGTATAGTGAAAATAAAGCCCAAAAGCTTATGGAGGAAGGACCACTGTTTTGGGCCAGTAGCCACTTAGGAGGCGTTTAGTATCTTAAAGAGTTGTGGGAATGTAATTCCCTGTATCTCAAAATGTGGTCAAGTAACCAACAGCATTGGCATCACATGGGAGCTTTATGGAAAGGCGGAATCTTAGCTCACCCCAGACTTACTGATTCAGAATCTCCATTTTAACTAGATCGCAGGTGATTCCTATGCATGTTAGCGCTGGGAAAGCTCTGATGTGTTTACTCTCAAAGTATGACTTTGGGCAATAGACAGTTGTCTTTTAAAGTGATTAATAGCATTAACTGATTTTTTTTTAAGTTTAACTATAAAGACATAATAATAAGTTGTGCACCTGAAGCCTTAAAGGTTATAAAATGATTTTTTTAAATGTTTAAATATAGTCCACCTATAATATTGACAGGTGACTGTTGTTAGGGCCAAAAATATTATATTTATACTTTTAGTATGCTAGCGTATAGCAACTATCTTCATTTACCATCTATAAAGATAATTCATCTCTAACTTTACTATTTTGATTGATATTAACTAAAAATAATTTATCCTCTGCATTGTTCAGAAAGGTTTTAAGATTGCTTTATCATTTTGTTGTAAACTAATTGAAACTAATTTATCTAGTATTTATATAATTTATAGTCAAAAGAATACTATTAATTACATATCAGATTATAACTTTTTTCTTCAAAATTATTTTACTAGTTATTGTAAATTATAGTGTTGTAAATTATAGCATTATTGTATGTTATAGCGTTAGAGATTAAATGGTCATTTCATATTTTAGATCTTGGTAATGTTCTAACTTCTACTCCAAATGCCAAAACTGTTAATGGTAAAGCTGAAAGCAGTGATAGTGGAGCTGAGTCTGAGGAAGAAGAGGCCCAAGAAGAAGTGAAAGAAGCAGAACGAAGTGATAATGGTAATCTTTGGATGATGGGCTAATAATTCTACATTAAATAAGACAAAAGGATATGGAGAAGTTTGGCTGATTTGGTGTTGTATGCGTATAGTGGGATGTGGGCTGTTGACCCTGTAATCAGGTTTGCTGTGGACCAAAAGACTCTACTATAGGGACAGCCAGCCTTACTCATAGGTGGAATAGATAGCAGTTGAAAGCTAACGAGACTAGGCCATTCCTCCAAATGTAATGCCTGAAATGCTGCATTAGAAATACATTCATTTGGGTTGGCCGGTTAGCTCAGCTGGTTAGAGCGTGGTGCTGATAAAACCGAGGTTGCCAGTTTGATCACCACATGGGCCACTGTGAGTTGCGCCCTCCTTAAAAAAAGAAAAGCAAAAAAATAAAAAAACAAATATATTCATTTAAGGTATTGTTTCCAATATGAATATATGTTACCAAGAATAGGAGACAAGTTAAACTCTGAATATCCTGTCAAGAATAGAATCCTGAGAATAGGATACAGGCAGAACTTTTGATGAAGAGGGAATATTGGAATCATGGGATGCTGCTTAGAGGGGCTTTAGTAGTAAGGGGGGCCTTATTAGTAAGAGTTCTGGTAATTCTGGGGAAGACTGTTTTAGAAAAGGGAGGCAGAATAACACCAAAACAAACTGCACAACTTAGTTTTGCCTTCAAGTTCCGTTAAGGTGTGATAATACCTTCTTTGAAGGATGTTTTTATTGGCTATTTTTGTACTGCTGGGTCTCATAGAACAATTTGCCTATGCTGAGGGAATGTCAAGTCCTTGAGAGATTCTCTCTTAAAAGAGAGAAAATTCACAGGGAACTGAAGCAGTTTTGAAACCACAGTTTGGGTGAGCCCTCAGCATATTAAAAAACCCCTCTTCTAGGAGCACCCCATCTCTGTGATCTAAGTAGGAAACCCTTCAAAGGAATTATGGTAGGTTGGGGAAACAACTACTTAACATTAGAACATCATATACAGAAATTGACCTCGTGGACTTTTATGAATTTTTCCATTTTTACATAAAAGATAAGAAAATGGTGAAGAAACCCACAGACCATGAGAATTTGGAAATCGTTGTGACTAATGGCTATGATGAAGACAGCCTTATTCAGGATGTACAGTGTGATATTCATGCCAGTTCTGCCCCGAGTGGCAGCAGCGCTGAAGAAATGAAATCTGTAGATGCAAACTTGGACGAACCTGACAAAACTGCTGTCTGCACTCATCAAGGTATTCTCCCATAATGATTACTTAGCTTCTTCCCTGTGAATAATAATATAGCCTCTTCCCTGTGAATAAAATATTCTTTTAATAATTTCAGAATGTTTAGCAGCAAATTTAGAGTTTAAAAACCACTTATTTGGTAATATCTTAAGGTTTGTTAATATTAGGAGGTTTTATTAATATATCTTCGAAAGAAATGTATTAATAATTTTTTTATACTATATTTTTACTCTGTGATTTTTCAGTTGTTTTTGTGTGTGTGGCATTTTAAAATAAAATTTTGAAATTTTTACTTTTATTCCTCATGTTCCTTTTAATTTAAACCTCTGATTATATGATACCTTTGTTCTCCAATCAGCAAGATAAGTTGTACTCTTTTCATATTTTAGGGCTGTAGGGGTGAGCCTATAATATGTATATGGTGAATTATTAACATTGTTGCAATACAGCCAAGAAACCAAGAAATATAATTTCTTCATCTAACAACCAATCTTGAATACTTGCATCTAAATTTAGACCTCCTAGCTGATTGTCAGTTTTCTCTTATAATGTTAAGTTTTGCAAGGTTTGATCTGGACAGTCTTTGTATAATTCTATGATAAAATATTTTGTAATCTTTTCAAATGAAATTTATCAACTAAATTTAAAGTTTTGTTAAGTTAAAAGAAAAAAGTATGGCTTGGTAAATCAAATTTGTCTCCCAGTATGAAAATAGTGTAGAGCTAATACATTTTGAAAATTGAATAAATGCATATTTCTTCAATTAGAGAATAATTATTCTACCTGGCTATTTATTCATATTTAGATATAAATGATGATCATGTTGAAGATGTTTCAGGAATTCAGCATTTGACAAGTGATTCAGACAGTGAAGTTTACTGTGATTCCATGGAGCAATTTGGACAAGAAGAGGTAAAAATGACATTTTTTAATTGGTAAGTTTTCAAAGTGGTATGTCAGAATTCGGTACATAACTTCTGTTAATAGCAGATGTATATGTTGTTCATCACTTTGAAAACATACCTCTAAAATGTTTAAACATTTGTATTTCAAATTAGTTCTTGTGAATTAAAAAGTATGTAGAATTCCTGAATATTCAAAAAATAACATTTAAATGTTACATGATAACTTACAATATATTTATATTTATAAATATTCTGGGAAAAGTGAGATGGGGAAGCAGAAGGAAAACTCTTTGTGCTAGTCCGTATGTCTGAAACATTGATAAACATTAAAAAATTGATTAATCTTCAAGCGAATCTGTTTTTCACATTGACTTTAATACATTGAACTGAAATTTTGAGTGGAAATACTTTTCAAATTTCAGTTAATTGAGATTCAATATGGGAAGCTAACATTTGAAAAAATTGTTAAAAGTACGTGAATTTTTTTTTCTTGCTTTGACAACTTTTTCTTATAATGGCTAGGGGTGGTTTTGACAGCTGTATTTATGTTTGGTGGTTTTGTATTTTTCCCCTACTATTTCCCCACCCCTGTTCTAATATCGTTCATGTGTGTCTTATAGAAAATCATTTATCCTTTGCCTGCCTGAAGTAATGATTTTAATTTTTTCTTTTTGTGTTTCCCTTTTTAAAAAATTTTATGATGTAATTAAATTTACCTCTTAACTTTCTCAAATTTTAAAAACACACGAATGAACAGAATACTTTCTAAGGTCAAACACAAATGACTAGCATAGATGGGAAGAATAATGGAAAGGAGGCTAAACTGAGAATTAGCTGAAATTAATCAAAAATGAAAAGGGATAAAAATCCAGATTTCCTTTTATTTTCTCTTTTTAAGAAGATTTAGTTGACGAAGGTTGGTGAAAAAGGACTGGATAGGGGTTAATCTCAGTAAACATCTGGGTGCTAAATTCTAGGTTTGCTCCTGTTTTCTCTGTAAGTCAGTTAATGGACTAAAATCTTTCATGGGGTTCTGCCTGATCTGACTCCTACTTATCTTTTTGGCTGCTGTTGATACCGCTGTCCTGTTTGGGCTTTGCTCATACCCACCGGGGCCTTCTCTCTGTTCCTCTAATATGTCTAGTCCCTTCCGCTTCTCTCCACCAGCACCAACATCTTGGCATTCATTTTGCTAGAATGTAATTCACCATTCACCAAGTTAATGCTTGCATATCCTGTGAACCCTGATGCAGATATCCCTTCCTGAAGGAAACCTTCTTTAGATAGGATACCAGAGCCTTACCACATCACCATCCTCACCAAGTCTAACTTAATTATAGGTTGTCATCTACAGGTTACCTAGGTGGGTTCTTTTAAAAATATTTTTAATTTCTCTGATAAATTTTGGAGTCCTTGGGAATCAAGGTGTTTTTCAAGTTCTTTTTGTGGACAACTAAGATCACATTTTTTGTTTGCCTATTACCATTAGAACATTTCCTTTTCTCATTAATTTCCCCATTTTTAAATTTCTCCTTAATTTAGACACTTATTTAAATGTTCCTTGGACAAATGACTGACTCACGAGAACAATACATTGCCATAACTTCTCAATTGTTTCCTCATAAATGAATCATTTCCCGTTTCTCCCTTACATGTAGGAGGCAGAATATTAATTGAAGAAATTTTTTAGAAAAGTAGTATTTTCTATTATAAACTGAAAAAATATTTTATGAAGACTAATTCTTTTATTATCATGAAAACTTTGTGATGTATAATTTATGTTTGTAGCTTTTAACTAATTTTTTTACATTTGTAGTCTTTAGACAGCTTTACATCAAACAATGGACCATTTCGATATTACTTGGGTAGTGATCCCAATCAGCCCTTGGAAAATTGTGGTTTTCCTGAAGATGTTCGGGTACCTCCTGGGAAGGGCATTGTCGGGGATATGCAGGTGGTAGCAGTCAAAGGAAAAGGTGAAATAAAGCATGGAGGAGAAGATGGCAGGAGTGACAGTGGGGCCCCACACCGAGAGAAACGGGGTGGAGAAAATGAGGAATTCTCCAATGTCAGAAGAGGGAGAGGTGTGTATTACTTGTGTTTTTGGATCTTTATAATCTGATTAGTGAAACAGAGTGTCTAGGTAGGAGTGGTATTAGAATTATCAATCTGCAAAGGGAATGTGAAAAATTAACCGTATATAACATCGTTTTTCTTTGTGTCTGATTCTTACCTTTGATTGAACAAGGCAGAGTAGTGTGTTCTCTGAAGGCGTGGGGGAGAACATTTCTATGTTTACATCTTTTATGCAAATTTTTGAGGTATCCTAGTTTGTGTTTTATCACCCCTCTGAAAAATCACTTACCAGTTGCTCCAACTATGCTGATATTTTTATACTTATTAGTAAAAATTAGAATTTTTTTTCTTCCACATTTCCCCACTTAAGTCAAAAGATGTTTAAATCTGACAATTCAAATAATAGACATAAAAGAACATGTAACAATACAAAGGTAAACATTAAAAATAGTAATGTGATGAGGTAATAGAATAGAGTTGAATGGGAAGAAAAGTAAGTAATTTATAATTGTTTATAGTAAGGAATGAATAGGTATTGTCAAAAAAGAATTAATGGAAAGACAAATACTATATGATCTCACTTACATGGAATCTAAACAATAAAACAAACACAAAAACCTAACTTGTAGATAACAGAGAACATATTGGTGATTCCCGGAGGTGGAAAGGGGGCAGGAGTTGCAGGGTAGGCAAAATGAGAGAAGGCAGTCAAAATGTACAAACTTCTAGTTATAAAATAAATAACTCATGGGATGTAATGTACAGCATGGTGATGACAGTTTATAATACTGTATTGTATATTTGAAAGTTACTGAGAGAGTAGATCTTTTTATTTTTCAATTACAGTTGACAGTTAATGTTATTTTATATTAGTTTCAGGCGTACCGCATGGTGGTTTGACATTTAAATAATTTAGGAAGTGACCTCCCCCATAAGTCTGGTACCCATCTGGCACCCTACGTAGCTATTGCAATATTATTGATTATATTCCCTAAGAGAGTAGATCTTAAAAATTCTAATCACAAGAAAAAAAAAATCTGGAACCGTGTATGGTGATAGATGTTAACTAGACTTATTGTGGGGATCATTTCACAGTATTTATAAATATCTAATGATTATAATTTACACCTGAAAAAAAAGGAAAACCCCTGTTTAATTTCATGAGGTCATAAAATGTTAAGGGATTGTCTATGTATCTAGTTTAAAAAACCTACACAAAATAAAGCAAATTTTAAGGCATGGCAGGGAAAAAAAAAGAATTAATGGGATTAAGAAAATTATAGTTTAAAAAATAACCATTTGAACACAAACAGAATTGTGAATATTTAGTTAAGAGAAGGAAGATCACAGCATATTTCTAGAGCTTTGAATTCAGGTCCCTTTCTTTAGGCAATTTATCAAAACTGCTTATACGAAAGGCATCCTATTTACATCCTGACTTCACCCAACCTACAACGTGCTACAACTTCCAGCAATCTCAGGGACCCATGCAAGTGGCATACCCTGAAAGTTAAGCTTTGGGAGCTTCGTGTAAACAAATGCTGAGCCCTTATTCTTTGTCTGGCTGTGTTCTGGGTCCTAGAGCTGCTGTAGAGGAGACGACAAAGCTCCTCCTTCAGTGCGGCTTACCTTCTGGTATAGGGGAGCTGACAGTGAAGAAATAAATAGTTCAGCTATGTTGCAAATGGTGATCAGTGCTCTGAGGGGGAAAAAATAGGGTATTTAGATAGTGACTGGAGGTGGGGATTAGCGTAACGTGGGAATGGTCTGAGTAATCCTGTTGTGAAGGCTGGTTTTAAAGTGGGTAGTAAAGTAAGCAGAGACAGGAATAATTCTCTAGCATTGTCAGTACTCACTGATAGGCCTTCATAGAGTATCTCAAGCTCTTAAGGATGCAGGAAAAAACAGCCTCAAACTGGATTTCCCACTCTCTCCACCCCACCATGTAAATTCCATACCAATAGCTGAAGTGGTCCTTTCACCAAGGACCACTTCAAAATTTACTTCATTTTGATATAAAAGTAGTAGTTTTCTTAAAAATGGCAGCAAGCACCTCAATGTACTCTTGGGGATTTAACTTGGCAAACAGCTCGTTATGTTTCTCTTACAAGCCCAAACATTGCTTAATACCAGTTCAGCTTCAGCAATGCTGCTGCTATAGGGTTCCAGAATGCCAAATGGCAACGAGGTAGATAAATGCCTGTTTATTATTTAAAATTAAAGAAACCCATTATATTAGTAAATGTAAAAACATGCACTATTCCATTTCTGCGAGGGTAGGGTCACATGGTACTACCTTTTATATGCTGCAGGATAAAACTGTTTCAGCCTTTCTGAGAAAAACTTGGCAACACTCATTAAGAACCTTGACCAAGTTGTTATCCTTTGACCCAGTATTTTGAATCTGTCTTAAAGAAATCAGCAGAGATTTGGACAAATACTCATATACAAAGACATTCATTGCAGTGTTTTTTGTAATGGCAAAAATTTGGAATCTTGCAGACTATCCAGAAGTGGAGAATGATCAAGTAAATTACTTCATATCTTACTAGGGAGTTTGTTTCAATGTTTTTAGAATAAAATTTAATGTTGCAGATAAAGGTTTACAGTGTTTTTTTTAAAGTAGGATACAAAATCATGTATAAGGGGTAATGCCAATTCTATAAGTCTATGCGTAGAAAAAAGAATGGATGGATATACAACAAAATCTTAAAAGTAATGAGATTTCAATATCTCTATAAGTGTAATGGAATTTATGATAAGAAAAGCATTTCAAAACATTTTGGGAGGCTTACAATAACCAAAAAGGAAAATACAGCTATTTAGTGTAGCTTTTAATATTCTAAAGAAACAAGTCTTCAAGTTTTTTCAGTCTTGTTACCTTGTTTAGTAAAAAATTGGGGGGAATGCACCCAGAATATGTATGTATTGTTTGTGAATTATACGCATTTAGTCATGTACTAGGACATTAGGTACATTATAAAACCTTTGGGGGAAAAAAATCTAAGAATATATCAGTATAAATAGAAGTTTACATATGTACTCTTTGATCTCAATAATTTATTTTCTGCACTTCCTGAGATTGCCTCCATTCCACTTTGGAGATTTAGATCTCAGAAATAACAGAGGAAAATGAATAAAACACGCTATTTCTACTATCATAGCACTAATTTACAACTAACCTGTTTCGCTCTCTTAAAATAGGGCAGAGGATGCAACATTTGAGCGAAGGAACCAAGGGTTGGCAAGTGGGAAGTGGAGGTGACGGGGAGCGCTGGGGTTCCGACCGAGGGACGCGAGGCAGCCTCAACGAGCAGATTGCTCTCGTGCTCTTGCGACTGCAGGAGGACATGCAGAATGTCCTGCAGAGACTTCACAAACTGGAAACGCTAACGGCGTCCCAGGTAAGCGTCTATATTTGTCTTGCCTTCTACTTGTTGATCCTGTAAAACAGTGTGTAATCTGTATTGATCAGATTTACACAAGTCGTGTATTTTAATGATTTTTTAAAAAAATAAATAGGACCTACAAGTACTTTTGAAAATATTGCTTAAGAAAAGACCCAAAAGCTAAATGCCAATTTAAGGCATAGAAAATTTTCAGAGTGTAAAATTCACAGTACCATTCTGGAGGAACGAGGAAGTTGCTTGGTGTTAGAAGAATAAGAGCTGTTTAAATAGTTCAATTTGAGGAACTAATAAAGAGACCGTACCTAATACCCTAGAGTTCATCATTAGAGAGTCATTTTTTTGTTGGAATCCTTGTCCTCTATCTTGACTTCTTCTTAAAATACTGTACAGATGATATATTGAGCTACTAATTTTTTAGTGTAAATTAGTTTTAGGATCAAAACTTGAAAGCCAGAGAGTGGTGTGGAGTTATATTTGACCTCCACTATTATTTAATCCTGGAGGATCAAAGGTATTAAGCCTTTGAAAAGGCAGCACAGCTTGTTGTTGCAGAAACTCAAGCAGAACCTAGACATCATGCAAATGAGGGCAGTGCCCTTTGTGCTGTGGCAGATTGCTTTCCTGTGCTGAATAAAGCCAGGCAGGTGCACCCGGAGAACATCCCGAAAGAAGGGAAGAGGGGGTCATAGGAAAGGACAATTCAGCCTGGTTCACAGTTTTGACTGGGCTGTGAAAATCTCTGGACTCAGCTGCAGAGCTTTCAAATGCCTACTAGTGATCTGCCCCCGACTCATTCCTCCTTGGGTAGTGTTGGTTGGAGAAAAGAATGAGACGACTGGCCTTGCTGTCTGACCTAGCTTCAAACGTGATATAACGTCCAAGCACCACGCTGTAGCAGATGTTAAGAAGAACTTGTAGGGATTAATCAAAGAAAATGTGCTTTCATTATAAGATGAATACGTTAAATATAGATATATGAGGTGTGATCAAAAGATATGGTGAATGTTTAAATTTAAAAAAGTATTACAGTAAGACACATTGCCATTAATCTCCCTCAAAATACTCTCCCTCGCTTCAAAAACACGTATCCCATCGTTCTTGCCAATTTCTGAAGCAGTTGTGGAAGTCTTCTTTCATAAGTGTCTTTACTTCATCCTCCCTCATGACAACACTCTCTGTAACACACATCACTTCTGGTATATGGCAATTTCTGTCAAATAAAAACATTACGGTGCGTCCTTATCCACCTAATCACCAGATATGGCATGGTGCGACTTCTGGCTCTTCCCCCAAAGGCAAAATGAATGTGAAAGGGAAATGATTTGAATCTGTTCAGGACATTGAGGCAGCCACAACAGTGCAAATAAAGATACTCACGAAAGAGGACTTCCAGAACTGCTTCAGAAAGTGGCATCAAACGATGGGATAAGTGTGATTGAAGCGAGGGGGAGTATTTTGAGAGGAATTAATGGCAATGTGTCTTTTATTGTAATAAATTTTTTTATTTAAACATTCACCGTACTTTATGATTGCACCTCATATGTGAAGAAACTAGTACTGTAGGCTTTCTAAACAACCGTTGTAAATATCTTACCCTTTAACTTACTCAGATTATCACAAGGTTTCTCAATTATACGTATGTCCGTGATTCTCAATTATATTTTATTATTAATATCACTTAGATTAGTAATCTGTAGACTCTCAAGAGTGTGAACACCCTAAAATAATATGTAAATTTCTGTTTGATTTTGCATTTTTAGAGAGGGTTTGTTGCCTTCCACTGGACTTGTAATGAAAAAGAGATTAAGAACAGTGCCTTTTCTCCCTGCACCTCCAGGACCCTCCTCCTTTTTAAAAAATAAATTGTTGACAAATATGAATCCCCAAAAAAAGAATAGTGCCTTAAATAAATGACATTATCTTGTTTGTCCAAGTAAGTGTAGGTTGTTGATATCAAACTATTTTATTTGTATCTTTCATTAGTAAGAAAATTTTATTCTATATTAGCTTGAGAAATTTAGGCCCATGATCCCCTCAAACAATCACTTGATTAGTACAGAACTATCTAAAGGAAGCAAAAAGAGCTAACCCATGCCGGAAACCTCATTTGTTAAATTAGTTGAACATTATTGTTTTGGTAATCTTTCTTTTCTTGTTCCGTGATTTTTTTTTTTAAAGAATATTTTGTATCTAATGTCTAATGTATCTAAATTCTGCTAAAAATTCTTTTGATTTTTTAAAATTATTTTTTCAGATATAGGTGACATTAATATTATATTAATTTATATTAATTTTAGGTACACAGCACAGTGGATATTTATATAATTTATGCAGTGATGTCCCTGATTAATCTAGTACCCCCAGGGACTATATATAGTTGTTGTAACATTATTGACTGTATTCTTTATGCTGTATTTTACATCCCTATGACTATTTTGTAACTACCAATCTATATTTCTTAATCCCTTTCCTTTCGATTTTTTTAAAGAAGTTATCTTTCTCACTCTTGTCTTACATATAACAAGCTTTGAAGAAATTCTGACATATTGGGACTTTTCACCTTAAAATTTGTAGAATTCATTCGTATGCATTAAATTTTGCATGATTAATTTGCATAAATAAAGGAAATACATTGATGGTAGGATAGCAGTAGGTCGTAGAACTGAAGGAAACTTAGTCCAACATCCTTAGTTCAGCAGATGAAGAAGCTGAGATACTGAGAAGATGCTTTCATATTAATAGCGGAGCCAGGTCTGTAATTCAAGTTTCCTGATTTCTCATGCAACATGGTTTCCACATCAGTAAGCTGCTTGAGATGTATTATTATTCTGGGTGGTTTTTTTTTGGTAAAATAGCTCCTTAAATTTACTTTCTCAATAAATATTTGTTAACTGGCCACATAGCAGATACTATTCTAGGCAGTGGACACAAAAATGAAAAGGGAAGTAGCAGAGTGTAGCAGACCTTCAAGCAAACTACATGTGTTCAAATCCTAGCTCTGCCACTTACTATCCAATCTTGAGTCAGGTTATTTAATTTTTCTGTGCTTTACTTTTCTTATCTAGAAAAGGAAATATTAATGCCTACCTCATAAGCTTGTTCAGAGAATAAAATAGAATTCTTACTACAGTGCCTAGAACATATTAAGCACTTAAGTATTGTCATCACACGAGATGATGACGAGAACAAGAATGGTAAAACAGTTTGCTTTCTTCCCTAAGGAAGTTCACAGCCTTAGGGAAGACCTAACTTAAATAATTTTTTGTCTTTGATTTGTTTCGCAATGGTTGCTATTATGTAAGAATTTTCCCTTCAAAGTGATTTAGCAAAAAATTTAGTAATCTTTATTTTAATCTAGCACTAGAATGATAATAGAATTTCTAAATATATAAAAGCTACATGAAAACTACTTGATATTGACAAAGATTTCTTGCTTGACCAAACTTTAGTCAGGCTCCTAAACCTTCACTTAGGCCCATCTGCTCGTGTCTTCCTTAGAGAATCCAGTTTTAGCAAAAACCCTGCTAACTCAGTTTAACAAGAACTGCCTACCTTCAGTATCTGATTAGGTTCCTCATCCTCCACAATCTCCCAGGTGATATCTAATCACCCTCGGCTGTTTTTAGCAAGAATCCTGTTAGGTTGGGTTAGCCAGCATCTCCCTTAATCTCCCTACTCCTGATGTTCCCTCTTAATAATTTTCCATCCACTGAACTATTTCTTTCCTTTTTCTTTTTAAAGGCATTCTGTTATTGTGTGTGTGTTTTTTTAAAGATTTTATTGGGGAACGGGAACAGGACTTTATTGGGGAACAGTGTGTACTACCAGGGCTTTTTCTAAGTCAAGTTGTTGTCCTTTCAGTCTTAGTTTTTGAGGGCGCAGCTCAGCTCCAGGTCCAGTTGCCGTTGCTAGTTGCAGGGGGGCGCAGCCCACCATCCCTTGTGGGAGTCGAACTGGCAACCTTGTTGTTGAGAGCCTGGGCTTCAACCAGCTGAGCCATCTGGGAGCTCAGCAGCAGCTTAGCTCAAGGTGCCATGTTCAATCTTAGTTGCAGGGGGCAGAGCCCACCATCCCTTGCGGGACTCGAGGAATTCAACCAGCAACCTTGTGGTTGAGAGCCCACTGGCCCATGTGGGAATCGAACCAGCAGCCTTCGGAGTTAGGAGAAGGGAGCTCTAACCTCTTGAGCCACCGGGCCGGCCCCCACCCTATTTCTTAACTGTAAATTCCCACTTGCCCCTGCTCTACTGGTAATTGGGCCTAATCTCTCTCCCCCACTACAGTGGTCCCTGTACTTACAGTGATAGCCCCTGCTCCCTTGAGTAAAATCTTCCTTACCATGCCTTTAACAAGTGTCATTGAATTTTTTTCTTTAACAGTATGTATGAGTAAATATCATTAAAGCAAAAGATGATACTGCTAATCACGCATTACTGCCGGTTACTTCTTAAGTATAAGCAGTGGGACTCTTCATTTGCTTTTCGAGACCATTTATTACTTAAAATTCACCAACAGTTCCATTTGTTAGTTGTGAGTCTATCTTAGTATTTATTGGTAGTCTCTACATTAATGAAGAGTAGTTGTGTCATAACACTGGGATTTGGTCACCTCAAGTTCCATTCTAAATGACAGACTAATGTGACCTTAAATAAGTCATCAGATACCTGGGAGCCCAATTTTGTAAATCTCCCCTTTATTCCATTAAGTCTGGAGAAGTGCCATTAAGGTAAATCTCTTAGTTAAATATTGCTAGGCCTACAAGGTACTATTACAACTAATATCATAAAAATCATTACTTTGTCTAGATTCTTTCCTCATTTGCAACTTGAATATACTAGAACTGTAACTTCTTTAACACCCTAATGGTCTGAAGGATTATTGCAACATCTAGAGGAAATTAACTTAGCTTTACCTGTAAGGTATAGTCGTACTGGGCCACACACGCACACACTTGATAGCAGGCTCCCTCTTACCTGGGTCTTTGCAGTTGCTGTTTCCTCGGTACAGGATGCTGTTTCCCCAGTCAGCCACATAGTTTACAGTGTTTCTTTGTTTAGGTCCTTGCTCAGATGTTAGCAAAAGCTTCCCTGACCACTCTTGCTTCCAAGCCTCCCCTCCTCTGACATGTCCCATCTTCCTTCCCTGTTTTATTTTCCTTTTATTATCTGTATCCTTCCATTAGAGTATAAGCTCCATTAGGGCAGCGATTTCTATTATTTTGCTCCCTGTTATATCTATAATGCTCAGAATAGTGATTGGTATGTAGTAAACTCTCAGTAAATATTTATTGAATGAATGAATGATCTCATTAATCTTCATACCATTTCTCTAAAGTTATAATAAATGGAGAAAACTGGAGTAATGAATTTCTAACACCTAGTTTCAGGAAACTTGTTTGGGATGAGCCAAATTGGAATCTGAGTTTCCTAAATTAGTTTGAATTTTTTCTGCTGAGTTTATACTCCTCATTAAAAAACTTGCAATTCTCACCCCTTCCCCCCAAAAAAGGTAACTGTGTGAGGTGAGGGATGTGTTCATCAACTGGATTATAGTAATCATTTCACAATATACACATGTATTGAGTCATCAAGTTGTATATTTTGAATATATACAGTTTTGTCAATTACGTCTAATAAAGCTGGGAGAACTAAAAAAATAAAAACCTACAACAGTAACAGCTTATTTGATACCTCTTCTGCTATAACTTCACATGAATTTCCAAAACAGATCTTTCAATATTATTTACATAATCTTTCCAATTTTAATTGATAATCAAGACTGTAGTTCTCAAATGTTTGTTTGTAAATTGGTAGTTTGTATGGAAATTACCAGAATTAATGAGAAAACTTGATTAAGTAATAAGAATATAAAAAAAGTAATGGATTAGGTTAATTTGAGGTTTTATTTTGATAATTTTCTAAAATTTGAACTATAAAACATAAAACGCCAGAGGTGTTTATTTGACTAGTAATTTTAGGGACCTTGTCATTTGGTCAATATGGGTTTCAGGATAATCGAAGCATAATTAGCAGAGAAAGAGAATAAACTAATGTTTCAGTTTTTTTAAGATAGGAAACTGAAAAATTACTGGGTTTTTTTTTTTTGTTTTTTTGTTTTTTTTTTGCATTTGTCAAAGCTAAATCACTTTCATTTGTATTTATAGGCAAAATCATCAACATTACAGTCTCCCGTACAGGTAAGAAATTCTCTTCTTAAATCTAAGTGCTGGTGTTTCAAATAAGCTACAATTAGATTTTATGAGGTCCTTGAGTATTCCAAGTGAATCTACCTGTAAACCTCTGAAGCTAAAAATATATTTGTTTTAACTGATGGTTACCAGATAGGAGGGTATTGGGGAGCAGGATCAAAAAGGTGAAGGGATTAAGATGTGTAAATTGGTAGTTACAAAATAGTCACGGGGACATAAAGTACAGTATGGGGAATATAGTCAATAATATTGTAATAACTATGTATGGTGCCAAGTGGGTACTAAACTTATTGGGGGTATCACTTCATAAGTTATATAAATATCTAATTACTATGTTGTACAACTGAAACTAATATAATATTGAATGTCCACTATAATTGAAAACAATATATATGTGTATATATATATATACACACACACATATATTTATATATATATATATATATATATATATATACACACACACATATATATGTTTGTTTTGTGTGTTTTTTAAGTCCGTAGTACTCCCAAAAGTCCAATTACTAAATTATGCTCTGAAATACAGAATATCTCCCTGTCTTTAGCAGATTTATTATTAGTTATATATTTTCAAAATTATGAATTGTGTGTTTTTAAGTTTATACATGCACTATGTAATAGACTGATGATCAGCTTGTTTTATTTTCTCAGAGACCATCTTGGTGGCCCTTCGAGATGTCTCCTGGTGCATTAACTTTTGCTATCATATGGCCTTTTATCGCCCAATGGTTGGTGCATTTATATTATCAAAGAAGGAGAAGGTAATACTGTAGTTTTATCATTCAAAGTCGTGTGTAAACCCTACAGTAGACAGAGCTTTCAGCTGCAGTTAAAGGGATAGGTCCAATTTTAAAGATACATTGTCACACTGAACATTCTATATTGATGCTGAGATTGAAACTACCTTGGAAATGGTATCTGGTGGATTTCTAAGTACTCGTTAGATTTCAGATGTTTTCACTTAAGAGCATCTGATGGATTTGTACATCTTTGATTTGGGCAACAACAAGAAAAGGCTTATAGGCTTACATTTCTTGGCTTATGAGGAAACGATGTTCTTAAAGTCTGATGTTTATTTTGGGCTCTTTGCTAATTTGAAAGGATAGGGTTGCTAGGATGCTCTCTATACCTTTGAAATATAGACATTGACATTTCAGAAAATGTTCGACCTGGTGGTTGACTATGTCTAGAAATAGGGATTATTCTAATTTGAGGGCGAGAAATTCCAATTTAGGGTGCCAGGAGATAAATAAGCCTGAGAATAATAGATTGGAGTCCTTGAAAGTATTCTGAGATTGTCTAAGTTGGGAATAACTTGAGGCCAAAATTCTTGGATTCAAGAAAATTCTTAAAGCATATTTTTGGACACTATGTAAACTGAATTACTTTCCATAATTGTTTACCTCAATGATGGCCTCACTGATTATGTTTTTGGTGTTTTGTCACCATTTCCCTTTAAGTAACACAGATGGGGAAAAGAAATAGGGTATTTGATAATAAGAGTTTAAGTGCTTTTTTAAAAATGTGAGTAGAAACACATTTTTAAAAATCTAACAGTTAAGTGATTTCAGGTATGTTGTTCCTGTACGAAAGAACCCAAGTTTCTAATTAATACATGTGATAACAAAAGCAAAGCCAAACATTTACCCTTCTCTGATATAGAAGGGATTCTCAGCACATTAGTGTAGGTGCTATGTACGGTATTATAATATATTGTAGTAGAGAAAATGAAAGACCTGTGACATTAGGTGAATTGTTTCAGTCTTCTTTGTTCTCTGCTTATGTTAAGACAGTTTAATTTATGTTCATAAATGAACTCAGTAAGTTTTCTGGTAAATTAATGTTCCTGGACTATACCTGCCCACTTGAAAAAAACTTAATAGTGTTTCAGAAGCATAAGTTGCTTTTTCAGTATTGTAAATACTACTCCTTTCTAATCCACGTGTGTATGTGCCATTTCACCTAAGATGTAGACCTTAATTTAAATTCATTCTTTTCTTCTTTCACACATTTTACATTTCTCTTGTGATGGTTGGGTTTAATGCTGTACAGTATTTTAAATTCTGATTTCCCTGATAATAGGAAACAATAGGAGGGAAAAAGAACCAAAGCTTTTTCCAACACGTAGTAATACTAGATATAAGCTACAGGGAACAGTGGCACTAAAGGCAGGTGTTTACAGATTTCGCAATGCATTTCTGGGTTCCCTTTTGTGCTTCCTATGTACAAAATAGGGAATTGGAGGGAAGAGAAATTTGACATAAGACAAAAAACCCTAAAGCTTACTTTGGTTAATAATTTATTTTATGCTCAAGGTTGGAGCAGCTTGTTACTTCATTAAAGACTGAAAAACAAAACTGTACTTTGCTTCAGCAGTCAGCAAAAAATTGCAATTTTTATAAAATTATTTTTATTTATTTAATTTTTTTAAAGATTTTATTGGGGAAGGGGAACAGGACTTTATTGGGGAACAGTGTGTATTACTTCCAGGACTTTTTTCCAAGTCAAGTTGTTTTCCTTTCAATCTTAGTTGTGGAGGGTGCTGTTCAGCTTCAAGTTGTTGTCCTTTCAGTAGTTGTGGAGGGCGCAGCTCAGCTCCAGGTCCATTTGCCAGTTGCTAGTTGCAGGGGGCGCAGCCCACCATTCCTTGCGGGGTTCAAAACCTTGTGGTTGAGAGTACGCTCTCCAACCAACTGAGCCATCTGGAGCTCAGCGGCAGCTCAGCTCAAGGTGCCGTGTTCAATCTTAGTTGCAGGGGGCGCTGCCCACCATCCCTTGCAGGACTCGAGGAATTGAACTGGCAACCTTGTGGTTGAGAGCCCACTGGCCCACGGAGTTAGGATCACAGAGCTCTAACTGCCTGAGCCACCGGGCCGGCCCTAAAATTATTTTTTTTTAATGTACCTTACTATTTAAATTTTTCTGCTTTGTTGTTATTGAATCTTTATCAAATTTTCCACTGTATGTTAGGTGTTTAGTCCTTCCAAATTGCAAATTACTTAGCATTGCACAACTGCATTTTGATGAGATACGGTGTTTTTATGTATTGTTTGCTTATGTATGTAACAAATGAACTGTTGTTGGAGATAGAGCTATATTGGAAACAAATTTTGGTCTTAAGGGGATTTAGGTGTTTTTTAATCTGGGAGGGTTTAACAGTTTTTAATCTGACACAGGAATGAAGATTAGAGAGCAGAGTACATATATGGTTTAGAGGAGACAAGTCTATGTTAGAGATGAAGGAAAAGATCTAGAAATCCTGTTAGGATGGGAAAAGTGTGGGCAGAAGAGGGTGTGCCCTACTCATAATAGGGACCATCCTGTACCTCCTATCCTGGTACAGTGTCTGGCCATAGTAGGCTTTCAGTAAATACGTGCTAAATGCATGGCTGAATGCCCACTGTTGGCAGGATGGCAAACTGAAGTACCACATGACATGGAAAAGCTTTCATTTTATCTAATAAATATGCATCTGACACAGACAGACAAGCTAAAGTAGTCCTATGCATATGTAAGATAAGTGGCTCTTTGTGGTAAGCTTTCAAAAAACTTTTTTTGACATTAATACTTAGGGTCCACTGCTTGATTTTTTTTTTCCAGTATAGGAGAATATAAATGTAAAAGTAAAAGATTTCTCATATCTCTGCAGTGGATCAGAAAAACGTTCTTTCTCTATGTGATACGAAGAACAACACCTGCAGACCTCTTGAAAGATAGGCCCTGAATAGCCTTTTGTGGTGCCATCTCTCCCCAGTTACCTAACCTGATAGTCGACTGTGAAAATTATCCATGAGTTAAATACTGAAAGCAGACCTATGAAGTCCAAAAGACAGCTCTTAATCTATTACTTTTTCTGAATCTATTACTACTATTTCTACTTTTCTACTATTTCTATATCTACTTTTTCTTTATTCCTTTTCTTTATCAGTCTGCCCAGATTCATAAATTGGCTGTCATACAGTTTCCTTGGAAGTAGTGAGCTCTCACTAGAGAGGTCATCAGTAAAAACTGCATGGGGGTGGGGAGGATCTCAGGAGACTCATTCTTCACCTGGAGCCTGGGGAAGATGGGCCTGACTCAGGAAGGCAGGCTCGAGCTATGAGGAGAAGCCCCGCAGTACGGCTAGAGCAGCGGGCTGGGGCAAAGGCAGGATTTTATTCCGTTCTCTTATCTGTTCCTTTCTGTAACTTTTCTTACCACACTGTACCCCACATTTTACAAGTTAATTTTTTAAAAAACAAGAGAAAGACCTCATTAAGATCCTGAAAAACATTCTAAAGTTCTGAAAATAGTGATTTGTGTGTGTTCTATTTCCCTGTTGTAATAGATAGATCAGGGTTCATAGACCCAAGTTGTGTACTTTTTTGTAAATTTGCAAAGGACCTTGTGTAGTAATCCGAATCACATGGGTTCTTGATAAATTTGCTAACTGTTCAGGTGTACCTTCCTGCTAACATACCAGCTAAAACCTCACTCAGGCATTAGTGTTTCGAACCATCCATAATTCTGTCGCTTCAAGGGCATTTTTTCTTCATGTCCTGAGTGATCTCCTTCTGTTATGTGAACACTGATCTGATTATTTAAAATGTTACTCCTACCAAGGAGGTCTACATAAGAAGATTTCTACAGAGGATGAGGAATGATCCCATTATTTAAAATCTCATCGCTCCTGCCAAGGGGTTGCAGAAGAGCACTTCTACGGAAGAGAGGAATGTGTGATGAGACAGTTGTAGGCGCTTTGGCATCCTGAGGAGGAGATAGAGATTTTACAGGTGTGGGACATTTCCCAGAACTCAGATCATGTGACTTGTCTCGTGCCAAGCAGCCCGCCTTCTCTGAGAGCTCATTCACGTTGCTATCATTTAAACCGGCAAGGTATACATATCTGAATTGTTGGTTTGTATGTCCCCCCTCCCCCAGCCCTCAGCTAAACTAGAGCTCTTTTGAGAACCTGCCTCATTGATGTTTGAATCCCCAGTACCCGGCACATTGCCTGAAAAGCAGCAGATACATAATATCTGTTGATTTAATGGGTAGCCCAGATTGTACATCTATCAACCTTTTGTAGTTTTATTAAGCTTTTTTTGTTTCACAGCTTTGTCATTTTGAAAAGATTGCAGAATAAGTTGCAAAAATCTGACTTGCGGACTAACCGACTAGGAAAGGATGAGAATTTAGAAACTACAAGTGGAGGAATATACATTTAAATTATTTATTAAAAACCATTTGATAATGTCAGCACTTGAAATTGGATCTTTCCTATTGAGCTATAAGTCACATGATGTAATTTCATAAGGATTATTTGTAATGTTGTGGTTTTATTTTGAAATTGAATATCACGATAATGTTATCATTTAGAGAATTCTTTGATGTGGGATGTGTTTTATATTCAGGTTGCATTTCTATTCATAGGAAATTGGTTTTTACTTTCTTTTTAAAGAAAACTGAACTGAAGAAAATGCTATTTTACTCAAGAAGACTACTGGGCTGGATGACCTCAGAATGAAATGGATTGTGGAGCTCACAAGAAAATCTTAGTTTGTGATGATTACATTTCTTTTTGTTGTCCAGTAGTTTGGTTTGCGTACATATATACATATCTATTTTACACTACACAAATGATAACATTTTAAGGACTAATATTGCTGATACTTGAATAGTTAATCTCAACTAGGCTATAAATAGCGTACATAGATTTACCTTACCCTGAACTTGAAGGACAATAAATTATTGATTATTGTTTGGTAACATGTTTACCTGATTATCTCCCATAGAGAAATATAAGTTCCTTAGGTACAGTTGTGATAATGAGATCAGATTTATAACTGGGTATTTTTAATTTTCTAAATTAAATGTGAGAAAGAATACAAACCAGGAGTTAATTTCAAATGAGATGAAATTGGCTTTATATGTTAGTCACTGAATTGCCATGCCAAGGAGTAGAAAACTGCTGGTAGAATCTTCTCCACATCCACTTTGTGGGCTGCTCATAATCTTTGTTGGGCGTTCAGAGCTCTGATTTTAATGTTCAGACATCATTATTATAAAGTAGAGCCCTAAATACGAGGCTTAGTTTTTACAAATGATTCACAGGGTGGGCATAATCTGCTTGTGCAAATGATAAAGTAGGTGTGAAAGTTTATTCTGAGCCTGTAGATCATTCATAAGATTTGTATTCAATCCTTTACATTTATTCCTTTGTAATAATTTGTCTTTAACTTGTTTCTGCTTCATAGGGTGCTTTGAACTATAACATGAAAAAACTTATTTATACTGTTTTTACAAAGGTCAAAAAGGAAACATGAAAATCACTTTTCTGCAACTGGTAAACTACACAGACTAGATTCTTAACCTCTTTAGTGCCTGTTTTTCCTTCAGAGTATAATATTTGAAAAATATCTATTTCATCGGGGTAGTCAAAGGATTTGCAAGCTAGTAGGCTATATGCTTCTCTATAAGGCATACCCAACTAACGTAACTGTGTCTCTCCCCCACCTCCCACATTCAAACTAAAAAGAAGACTGTTATTTAGATCCTTGAAAGCTTTATTTGGAAATATTCTTCCTGTATACCTTCAAAAACTCTCTGCTCATTTAGATGTACCTTGTGCTTTAAAGATGTCTCTGATTCACAGGCTTATAGCGAATACTTTTTAAGCATTCTTGGTAGGTATGATGTTGAGTTTAGTATTATATGATCAGAGCGTTTTCGATAGGAAAAACTAATCGACCCCTAGTATAGAGAGTGGTTCTTTGTTTGCCTAAAGAAAACACTATAAGAATGCAATTTGCTTTTCCCAAGAGTCTTTTCTTCCTTATTTTTTTCTTTCATATAACATGTTTGTTTGTTTTTTTAATCCCATCTTAATTAAAATGTGTCTGTCTAAAGGGATCTATTAACATTTGCTTTTTAAAACTCTCCTTTATGTATTTAGGAATAAAAATGAAACGACTGAATTATATGTAAAAAATAAAGTTTAAACCTGTGGATCAGGTATTATTTTAAAAAATTAGATATTGGGTATCAGAAAATGGTGGGAAATAAAATGCAGATTAAGAATGTAAGCAGTTGTGATTCATTACAAGCAGTCGGAGGTAACTAACTCTTAGGGATAACCATTTGTATCCTATTCCAAAGTTTTATTTTATAGTTTGAAAAGCACTTTACACACAGTTCCTATATGTACAAGTAAAGATGTAAGTTAATATATACTGTTACTGCTTTGTTTAACAAGAACCTCACTTAAAATTTTAAATCGACAGCTATGGTATTTTTTTAATGATCTTCTTTTCTGTTTCTTTATTGTAAAACTAAGTTAAAAATAAAAGGTTAATGAGAAATGATATGGTTTTTATTATTTGCTAGTGTTAGAAGTACATGGATTTTATATATACACATATATATGTATTAAGGATTAAATGAGAATAAATAGTAGGAATTCATAGAAAGGAATCATGCGTCTTTCAAAATAAAACCATGCTATTACATATATTTTGTAAATATCAGAACCTGGGATGAAGTTTAACTCATTTAGTTATTTAGTTGGGGATGTTACTGATCCAGTCAAAATCTTAGTTTCAATTCTTATACCAAACAAACAGCTTCCCACAGCCATTCAGTGCACCCTAATCCGATGTCTTAAATATGAGGAGTGATTGAAACATATGGTGAATGTTTAAATAAAAAATGTATTACAGTAAAAGACACATTGCCATTAATCCCCCCCATAATACTCCCCTTCACTTATCCCATCATTCTTGCCACTTCTGAAGCAGTTCTGGAAGTCCTCTTTCATGAGTGTCTTTACTTCATCCTCTATCATGACAACACTCCATGTCACACATCATTTTTGGTACAGCAATTTCTGTCAGATAAAAACATTACAGTGTGTCCTCATCCACCTTATTCACCAGATCTGGCACTGTGCGACTTCTGGCTCTTCCCCAAAGTCAAACTGACCATGAAGGGGAAACATTTTGAATCGATTCAGCACATTGAGGCAGCCATGACAGTGCAACTAAAGACATTCACGAAAGAGGACTTCCAGAGCTGCTTCAGAAAGTGGCAAGAACGATGGGATAAGTGTAATTGAAGCAAGGGGGAGTATTTTGAGAGTATTTTGGCAAGGTGTCTTTTACTGTAATAAATTTTTTTTAAAAATTTAAATACCATATTTTTGTGATCACACCTTGTACATACCTTTCGTCCTAGGTGGAAAATGGTGAGAGGCTTTTGTGTTTTTAATACAAACATGTAACTTGTAACTTCTACAGATAGTGATAAAGGTGATGTTAGCTATTTGTATCATTGAAGATACCAGAGTTTTACTGCGTTGTAATAGAAACCTACGTGCACTGGCTTGACCAAGTAAGTTTTGGTTTTTTTTCTCATATAAAAGAAGTCCGGAGGTAGAAAGTCCAGGGCTGGTAAGGTGCTTCTGCAAGGCCGCTAGGTACACGGGTTCGTTCTTTCTGTTCTGCCAGAGTTAGTGTGCGGGTTTTGGCTTTGTGCTTGCCAGATGGCTGCTGTATGTCTAGGTCTAAGATCTACCCGACAGGAGGACAGATCCTTATCTGATCAGAAAACTGATTTTCTTGGCAGTCTCACAGGACACTCCCTCCCATCTCATTGGCTAGAACTAGGTCTCATTGTTAGGTCATTGTCTATAAAAATATTGCTTAAAAAATAAAATTATTCCAGTTTATATAGATATAATTTTATCAATTTAATTTTACACATTCATGGTAGGAAAGGCCTTGTCTTTGGTTTTCAATGCCCCCTTAAGTTCTCTCTCTGCTTTTCCTTCCTGCTTCTCTTCCCTTGTTTTCCCACTGACTTTCTCTTTGTCCATTAATCCTTCTGTACCACGTTTTATAACCTGGAAAATGATAAATGTCCTTTTCCTTTTTTAAAAAATAAAACATAAATATATACATAATACAGGGGAGGGTGTAGCCTTTTTTTTTTTTTTAATCTGCGCAGCACCCTTTCCTCCTTTTTCTGATAAGAGCACCACTGTCCTCTGTCCCTTCCCCCCTTTGGAGAGCTCTCCCTCCCTCACTCTAGTCAGGTGATTCTGATGAGACTGCTAAATAGAACAGCCAGCCATGCCCATTGCTGCTTTGCCCCAAGCCACAGTAATGGCATGTGACACCTGACCGGTACATAAACCGTTCTGACCATAGGGACAGTGCCAGGAATGAGCATGTGACCATCAGTGAGGCAATCAGACTATTCTCTGTGTTCATTTCATGAGGCGAGGAAAGAGCATTCTGCCTTTTCCAGAATGTTACATAATTGGAATCATACAGTATGTAGCCTTTACAAGTTGGCTTCTTTTACTTAGCAATATGCATTTCAGATTTCTCCATGTAATTTCATGGCTTCATAGTGCATTTCTTTTTATATTCTTTAAGGCTATTTCAGTACAACTTTATTTACAAAATAAGCAGGGGGCCAGATTTAGCCCATGGCTATAGTTTGCTGACTTCTGATGTAGGTAGATCATTTCTTTTAGCATGGAATAGTGTTTCATTGTGTGGATGGACCACAGTTTATTGATCCATTCACCTATTGAAGGACGTCATGGTTGCTTCCAAATTTTAGCAATTATGGATAAAGCTGCTATGAACGTGTGTGCAGGTTTTGGTGTAGCTGTAAGTTTTCAACTCATTTGGGTAAATAACAGAGTGTGATTGCTGGATCATATAGTAAAGTTATGTTTAGTTTTGTAAGAAGCTGCCAAACTGTCTTCCAAAGCGGCTGTGCTATTTCGCATCC
This sequence comes from Rhinolophus hipposideros, assembly GCF_964194185.1. Taxonomy (NCBI): domain Eukaryota; kingdom Metazoa; phylum Chordata; class Mammalia; order Chiroptera; family Rhinolophidae; genus Rhinolophus; species Rhinolophus hipposideros. Next base: position 10,968,602 of record NC_138047.1, on the reverse strand, counting down.
CCACCAGCAGTGAATGAGAGTTTCTGTGCTCCACATCTTGCCAGCATTTGGTGGTGTCAATTTTTTGAATTTTAGTCATTCTGATAGGTGTGTAGTGCTATATCATTGTTGCATTCTCTTTCTTTTTGAATTATAGCCAGTTAGGTTATTACCCTGGAGATTCTGGGGCCATGTAAGAGTATCTTGTCACTTAGAGGCACCTTAGATAACATCTACACCTAGGAAGTTCGACAAGAGTCAGAAACAGTGAGTCGAGTCCCTTAATCCAGTTAACTCTGAAAACACTGCTCTTCTCTTTATGCAATTTGTTTACCTGGGTTAAGAAATTTTCCTTCTTAAAGTAGTTTCGGTTAGGTTTCTGACACTCACACCCAGAGTCCTGATTAGTATAGGTAGCTCTTGATTCTAAGGACTGAGTGCTGGCTTTGGAGCCACACTGTCTAGGTTCAGATTCTGTGCAGTCAATGGAAAGTTCCTTAACTTGTGTCTCAGTTTCCTCATCTGTAAAATTTGGATAACAGTATCTCAGGCTTAATACATACAAAATACACACAACAGTGCTCAGGTGCAGTGAGTACTTTGTAACCAGGAACTATTGTGATGCTAATAAGTTTGGTTTTTTTCACTATCAGTACTTTTACAGAAGCAGGGCAAGAAGACCTCAAAATCCAAATCCCTTTTGCAGAGATAGACCCTGGAAACGTTGCAGAGATACTAATGATGATGGAGATGATGACTTTTATTTTTAAAACAAGAGCCAATGTCTTCCACTTATCCTTGCGTACTCTCTTTCTTCAAGGACTTTGCCACGTTCTTCTTCACCGAGGCAACTGCTTTCATCACTTTTGTCTTGAGTGTTTTGGTACTTACTTCCAGGATCCTAACTTAAGCTCTTGAACTGCTACTTTTGGATGTTTCTGTTTGGGGAATTATCTACTTGGCTCTACTGAAATTGAAGTTGTCATTCTTTTTCTTTCCTTTGCAGTCACTGCTCATGTGTATCTTTTCTACTTCTCCAATCTTTGAAAGACAGTTTGTCAAAAACTGTGAAGGGTCTAAGATTTCATGCTACCTGCAAGCTAACAAGTTTGCCTGCCAGCTTTATGGATGCCAGTAGAAGGAAGGAGTCTATTACACGTAGCAATATTAGTAGCTACAGTATTGGTATTTTGTACTGGTGCTCCAAGCCCCAGTTCCCGAAGGGTAATGCCAAGAGACCTCATGACACCTGCACATGCCTAAGGTACATTATAGGACTTTAGGAATCTGAATCTTTTATAATGGGTAGTAAGGAAGTCCGAGCTTTACTCTGGACAGGGACCTTACCTATATTTGTAAGTATCCTGCCCTTTGTGCATGAGGAGATACCATCGCATCTCGTAAGGCGCTTCACTATACAAACATCCTTGCCAAGATGGTCCAGAATGAAGGGCAGGCATGCTCACTCACAGGACATGCTGAAACGCAGGAGAGCCATGGAGAATTGTCCTCCTAACACACTTGTATTATAATTATGGTCAGGTCAGTACTCAGGCTTCACATTATTAGATTATGCAAACAGTATTCACAGCTGAGCAATTGATTAACCTATGGTCATTTTCCCTTTCCTGCACAGCTTTTTATTATTGTTGGAATTAACTCTTTTTTCATTTGCTTATTTTCTTCTACTTATCAATAATAATTCAATTCCTAATTATTCCCTAGCTGTCTAAATAAACTATCAAGACATTCAAATACACCAGATACTCTATCGATTTCATTGATTTCCTATCAATTTCAAAGTCTCTCCTGTAGACTTTTGACCTGCTCTGAGCTTGCTGCCCTCTCTGCCTGTCACTCAGCTGTCATCCTAGGCACACATGTTACCATCATCCTTGAGGGTTCTTTTTACCTTCCTCCTCTGGTAGAGAGTCTGCTTCCCTTATTCCATGGACTCTTCTTTTGGTTTACTCTTATTTTGATGGCTCATGATTTCCAGTGTCTTTCTCAGTAAGGGTACACAGGAGGAAAGTATTTGGGGACTTTGCATGTGTGGAAATGCCTTTATTCTTCCTTTCAGAAGTTTGCAGATGTTGTTCTGTTGCTTTTTTGCTTGCAGGTGTAACTCGTAAGTTTGCAGACATGTCAGATGCTTTTTAAAAACCAGTTGCATGTTGGGGCAGCCGGTTAGCTCAGTTGGTTAGAGCACGGTGCTCTTAACAACAAGGTTGTTGGTTAGATCCCCACATGGGCCACTGTGAGCTGCGCCCTCCACAACTAGATTGAAACAACTACTTGACTTGGATCTGATGGGTCCTGGAAAAACACACTTAAAATAGAAGTTAAAAATAAAACAACAGTTGTGTAGGAAGAAACTCAGTCTTCCTCCTCTGTTTTTTCTTTCTTCCTTTCTTCCTTCCTTCCTTCCTTTCTTCTTTCCTTCCTTCCTTTCCTTTCCTTTTCTTTCCTTTCCTTCTTTCTTTTTAAAAAGATTTTATTGGGGAAGGGGAACAGGACTTTATTGGGAAACAGAGTGTACTTCCAGGGCTTTTTCCAAGTCAAGTTGTTGTCCTTTCAATCTTAGTTGTGGAGAGCGCAGCTCAGCTCCAGCTCCAGTTGCCATTGTTAGTTGCAGGGGCACAGCCCACCATCCTTTGTGGGAGTCGAACCATCAACCTTGTGGTTGAGAGGCCGCGCTCCAACAGACTGAGCCAACCAGGAGCTCAGCTGCAGCTCTGCTCAAGGTGCTGTGTTCAATCTTAGTTTTAGGGTGGAGCCATCCCTTGCGGGAGTCGAGGAATCAAACCAGCAACCTTGTGGTTGAGAGCCCACTGGCCCATGTGGGAATCGAACCGGCAGCCTTCGGAGTTAGGAGCACGGAGCTCCAACCGCCTGAGCCGTGGGGTCAGCCCTATTTTTTCTTTATTCTCACCCTACTCGCACTCACAGTATTTCAGACAACCAGATGTGGGGGGTTTCTGACACCAACAAGCAATCCTGCAGCACCAGCTGTGCGTCCTAGAATTGACCTTAATTCTGACCCTGCCCGCCTGGAGATACTAGCATCAGATCACCCACGTTAAGGGCTCAGTCCCACAAGACTGCTGCCACCCAACTTCAGATGCCAGTCGCAAGTCCAGATGGTCACCTATGCTTTGACCAGTTGGGTATTAATTGGAGGTCCCCACAACTCCCTCCTTGGGTTGGATTAATTTTCTAGAGTGGCTTGGAGAACTCAGGAGAACAGCTTACTTCCTGTTCACTGGCTTATTATAAATGGATGTGGTAAAGGGTACGGGTGAACACCCAGCTGTAGTGCCAGGTGTGTGGGCAGGGGCGAGGGGTTTCCTTGTCCTCTGTGGGTGCACTGCTCTCCCAGTGTTCACCCGCCCGAAACTCTCCTAACCCTGGACTGCTGGGATTTTTATGGACGTTTCATCAGGGAAGCATGATCACTTACTATTTCCAGCCTCTCTGTTCTCTGGAGGCTGTGGGGTAGAGGTAAACCTTCCAAGCTTCTAATCGTGGCTTCGTCTTCCTGGTGACCAGCCCTCATCCAGGAGCCCACCCAGCATCAGCTCATTAGAACCAAAGAGATTCCTATCACCCAGGAATTCCAAGGGCTCTAGGAGCCCTGTGGCAGGAACTGGGGTCAAAGACCAAATGTCAGAACAAAGGATGCCTCAAGTGCTCTTATCACTTAGGAAATTACAAGAGTTTTAGGACTTCGTATACTGAAGTCTTTTCATATGGCCGAGTAATATTCCATTTTATATATGTACCACCTCTTCTTTATCCAGTCATCTAGTGAGGGCACTTTGGTTGTTTCCATGTCTTGGCTACTGTGAATAATGTAATGAACATAGGAGTGCATATATCTTTACGGATAAATATTTTCACAGGTTTTTGAGTAGCTACCCAGAAGAGGGATTACTGTGTCATATGGTAATTCTATTCTTAATATTTTGAGGAACCTCCATACTATTTTTCATAGCGGCTGAACCAACTTACATTCCCACCAACAGTGTATGAGAGTTTCTTTTTCTCCACAGCCTCTCCAACACTTGTTTTTATTTGTCTTGTTGATGATAGCCATTCTGACTGGGGTGAGGTGGCATCTCATTGTGATTTTGCTTTGCATTTCCCTAATAGCTACTGAAGTTGAGCATTTTTCAGTTCTTCTGCCCATTTTTTTCCCCTTTGCCCAGTTTTTCAGTGGATTGTTCGATTTTTTTGTTGTTGTTGAGTTGTACAAGTTCTTTATTTTGGATATTAGTTCCTTATCGAAGGTGTTTGCAAATATCTTCTCCCATTCGGTGGTTGCCTCCTTGTTTTGTTGATGGTTTCTTTTGCCGTGCAGAAACTTTTAAGTTAATATAGTCCCGTTCATTTACTTTTATTTCCCTTGCCTTACAGTCAAATACGTAAAATCCTCTCTGAACCCAAGGTCTATAAATTTAGGAAAATTTAGTACCTATGCTTTCTTCTATACAATATACTGCATGTTGCTGAGTTATGTTTAGGTCTTTGATCCATTCTGAGTTAATTTTGGTACATGGTGACAACAGTCTAGTTTCAGTCTTTTGCATGTGGCTTTCCAATTTTCCCAGCACCATTTACTGAAGAGGCTTTCTTTTGTTATGTTTCTGGCTTTTTTGTTGAAAGTTATCTGCCCATATATATGTGGGTTTATTTCTGGGTTCTTACTTCTATTCCATTGATCTATGTGCCTGTTTTTCTGCCAACACTATGCAGTTTTGATTATTGTCACCTTTACCCCTTCCCCTTTTATGTTTTTGTTCTTACAAATTATCCCTATTTATTCTGTGAGTTCATTTCTGAGTTGCAGTAGCAAATTCACTTCTCTCTCTCTCTCTCTCTCTCTCTCTCTCTCTCTCTCTCTCTCTAATGTTTTCTTCTCCTTTACCCTTTATATTATGGTTAAGTGTCTAGTGCCCTATTCTGTGTAGGGGTTGCCATTTCCTGCTTCTGTCTGTCTGTTAGTAATCTTACTCATAGTTTTGTATCCTTTTGTCTTTTTGTTTCAAGTAGAATAACCTCCTTCAGTATTTCCTATAATGCAGGTCTTGTGGTGGGAAATTGCCTCAGCTTCTGTATATTTGAAAGGTCTTTATTCCTCCTTCATATCTAAAGGATAACTTTGCTGGATATATTATTCTTGGCGGGTAATTTCTCTCTTTCAATAGTTTGAATATTTGGTTCCACTCCCTCCTGGCTGTAGAGTTTCTGCTGAAAAATCTGATGATAATCTAATGGGATTTCCTTTGTAGGTTAACGTCTTCTTTTCCCTGGCTGCCTTGAGAATTCTTTCTTTGTCATTAATTTTTGACAGCTTCAATACAATGTACCTTGGAGAAGGCGTGTTGGGGTTGAGGTAGTTGGATGTTCTGTTTGCTTCTTGGATTCAAGGATCCAGTTCTTTCCACAGGTTGGGGAAGTTCTTGTCGACTATTTGAGTATACTCTGTGCCCATCTTCCTGTCTTCTCCTTCTGGTATACCCGTTATTCTTTTTGTTGTTTGGTTTTTTGGTTTTTTGTTTGTTTGTTTTTAAGGAGGACGCAGCTCACAGTGGTCCATGCGGGGATCGAACCAGCTACCTTAGTGTCATTAGCACCAGGCTCTACCCAACTGAGCTAACTGGCCACCCGTCCCCACCCCCATTATTCTTATATTGCTCTTTATGATGGAGTCAGAAAGTTCTTGTAGAGTTCGTTCATTCCTTTTGACTCTCAAGTCTCTCTCTTCTTCCATCTGTGTCATTTCCAGATTTCTATCTTCGATATCACCAATTCTTTTCTCCATCTGGTCAGCTCTATTTCCTAAGCTGCCTATTTTATTATTCATCTCTTTTATTGAGTTCTTTAGCTCCAGAATTTCTATTCGGTTCTTTTTAAAGTTTTCAATCTCCTTGGTAAAGTATTCATTTTGTTTGTCGATTTTATGTCTGAGTTCATTAAACTGTCTTGAGTTTTCTTATATCGTTGATTTTTTTCAGAACTGCAGTATTGAATTCTCTGTCATTTAAGTCACATATTTCTACATCTTTAAGTTTATTTTTGGAGATTTTTCATTTTCTTTCTGAACTGCCTTGTTACCTTGGTTATTCATGGTAACTGATTAATTATTTCTCTTCCTGGGCATCTACTGTGTTTCCCCGAACATAAGACCAGTAGTATATTATATTACATTACATTATGTTATATAGACCTGGTCTTATATTACAGTAAAATAAGACCAGATCTTATATTAATTTTTGCTCCAAAAGACGCATTAGAGCTGATTGTCTGGCTAGGTCTCATTTTAGGGGAAACACAGTACCAGAATGAATTCTGCACCAGGTTGATATAAAGAGGTCTTTCTTTTGTTTTCCAGTGGGTAGTGCTGGAGCGTTTTATTTTCTCTTGCCCTGTTCTGGCTTCTTGCACAGTGGGAGTTTTCCTGGGGAAGTGGGCTTCTCCTCTGTGAGCAGGTCGCGTCAGTCTCAAAGCACCATCCCCATGGGAGGATGTGGTGGGCGATGGGGTCCTGAGCGCCTGAAATCCTAGTGCTGCCCCTGCAGCGGGATGCACTGCTGTGTGCCTCATTAGCCCTGGGTGCCCCCACTGAGACCAGCTGGGAAAGCTGGGGGTGGGGTGGGCTGGGAGAGGGGACTGGTGTGTTTTTGTCTTTGTTCTACTCTGAGTAATGGCAACTGCTAGACCACAGCTGCCCGGTCCCTGTATCTCTTCCCTTGTTCCCGGGGATTAGCCGCCGTGTGTGTCTCTGCTCTTTCCCATTCTCAGGGCTGTAGGTGTTCTGCTCTTTATTCTGACACTGCTCCCATTTTTACTGGGGCCCCTTGCTAGCACTGAGATGGGGTGGGGAGCCGAGCTCTGGGAGGATGGCGGGAGCGGCAACGCTCACGGCTTTGCTTCCTGCCCGGCAGTGAGGGCTGTCAGTGCAGCGTTGTAGCTCCTCTGCATTCGGTATTTGCCCCGAGTTCTCTGCCCGGATTGCTGGGTTCTGCTGTATCACATGCTGACCTCCCCGGCAGGATTGCGCAGAGCCTGCCGCCTCACTCCTCCCCTCTCCTGGGACCGCTGTGAGCGCCAGGCTGCGCCCCTGGACCCCCTCCCTGCTCTTCTCCCTTCCCTCCTCCCTTGTTCACCCAGATTTGCCCAACTTCAGGTTGCCATGTGTGGGTTTCTCAGACATGTCAGTGTGTTGATCAGGGAATCCTCTGTTGAATTATAGCTGTTCATCTTGTAACTTCAAGGGGAGAGCTCGAAGGGGCCTCTCCCGGCACGATGTTTCTGACGTCACTGGATATTTGCTTTATTGCCGTGATCTGGAACCAACCAGCACTATCTCTGGGGTATGCCTGTAATTATTTTAACCACTCCTTTTCGTTCTGATTCTGAGATGTTCCTGGTACTCATTGCTGACTGAGCCTTTCTGAGGACTTGTAAAGCGTAAATTGGATTGACTTGGCTCTCTCCACGACTCACCAAGGATTCAGTGTTTCTAAGTTTTTACTAGTCACCCATTTTGCTGTTTTCCTTCTTGTTTTCTCTGTACTTGAGGAGTGTTCCAGTTACTAAGGCTAGAGAACAAGGTATCCAAAGGCTTAGTGGCATCAAACAGCCATCTATTGTGTTCAGGGGTTACGTGCGTTCAGCATTTGGACACAGCACTGCAGGCTCCACGATAGCTGAGGTGACAGGATGGGGGCCTCGCGTGTTTGCTCACACCTGTCTGGCAGTTGCTTCTGTGAAGACTCAAACAATTGGGGGCTGGCACAGCTGGGGTTCCGTGGGTACCTCTATTTATGTGTGGTTTCTCCATGTGGTCTTTCCAGCGTGTTGGCTTCAGAATAGCTGGACTTCTTATGTGTCAGCTCTGGCTCCCAAGGTCCATGTACGAAGAGCGCCAGGCAGAAGCTGTGTTGCCCTTTCCAACCTTGCCTTGGAAGCGATAAAGTTGCTTTCACCACTTTGTTCATGAGAAGGAAGTCGCTAAGCCTGGCTCATATTCAAGAAGAGGGGAGTTAGACTTCACTTCTTTTGTGGAAGAGTCAAAAAATTGTATAAAGCCACCGTGTTTGGTTTATGCCTTAAAAAACACCAACTCTGTTCTTTTAGGGGGACTTCATGAAAGAATGTAGCTGCATGTATTCAATCCACCATGTTACCTAGAAGTCTGGTTTCTTGAATTCTTTATTTGGACGTCTCTGACATGTCAAACTTAGTATGTCCACCAGGCCTGACCTTCACTCCCCCATTGAAGGGTTTAGTGCCACAACTGACCCAGTCAGTTGCTCAAGACAGAAATTAGGTGTCAAACTGGGTTCGTCCCATTGTCTCACCCTCTTCATCCCATCTATCAATAAGTCCCTGATTCCACCTCTAAAATATATCTGGAATCCAGGTGGGTTGGTTCAATAGCCTTCTATTCTGTCTCCGTCCTTCAAATATTGCTCTAATACTTTCCACACTGTTGTAAGAATGTTATATCCATGGCTGGCTTGGTAACTGAAAGGAGACTAGGTGGAAACAGTAAATGTTTGCACAATCTTTTAGACTCTGAGTATGTTTGTAATTGCCTAAAAGTAAGATGGTTCTTTCTGGCAAAGTGATTACACTTGAATGTCCTTCCAGATGATTTGGAGAATAGCAAAGTTTTATATAGTGACCATTTCCCAAACTGAAAACTAAGACAAATATTCTAAGTAGCAGCGTACTTAGGGTTCAAAGAATGATGATTTATTAAACAGCTTTTATGTTTGCTATACACTTCATCTTATTTAATTCTGACCCAAGTACACCAGGGTAAATACCATATGTACCTCTTCAAGCATATTGTCTGTATTTGTTTAACACTTAGTAAAAGTGGGGAGAAAATTATTTCCTATTAGTGAAAATTGTATATAGCAAGAGATATACAGATTTCTACTGGCAGAAGCAGTGAGTGTTCTTTAAAGACATGTATGCATATACATACTGTGGGGCCAGGGCCCCGGAGAGCAGTTTGCAGGCTCTCGGCCTCACGTGGAAAGGTGCTGGCTCGGTTATTAGATGGCCATCAGCTGTAATCAGATGGCCATCTGCTGTGGCAGGTGGCCGTCAGCTGTTACCGGTTAGCCATTAGCCACTAATATAACTGCTGTGGCTACACTAGGGGATTGTTGGGTTGGTTGGCAGAGAAGCGGGTGGTGGATTGCAACTAGCAAGTGTGGTTAGCAAGTGGATTGTGGATTGCGGATTGTGTTGATCATACTTCCTGTGTCTCGCCCAGCCGCAGGCGAGACTGGGGTGCAGGAAGACCCCTTGTTGGGGTACTGGCAGATGTTTGCTTTTGTGTCTCGACCAGCTGCCATCGAGAACATAGTGGTGTGACCCCCCGCCCCCTCCTATCCATGGATCATCCTTTTTGGCCTCACCATATCCTGTGTTCTGGTGTGGGGAGCAGGAGCTGAGACCCCGCACGACACATACACACCAACTGTCAAAACCACTCCCATTTCCTATTGTTCTTGTTGTCTCAGGTATTTTTCCTTAACAAGTATCTGAACCCAGAACATCTTGCCAGGTGTATTAGAATTTAGGTTTAGATAACAAATCCCTTTTCCCAACACCATCACAGCATGCAGAATTCCAGGTGACTACAGTAGCTGCCCATGCTAGGTCTCTAACAGGAAGCCTTTTAACTTCCCCACTTACGGGTACTCTTCTCCTGCATTGGGAATAGGGTCACTATACATGCCCCCCAGTTACTCGGTAATGTTTCAAGTCCCTGATAAGACTGGTATCCTGGGCAGTTCCATTAAGGAGCTGGCTTGTTCCATTTTATTATTTTATGTTTTTGCATGTTCCTTATTATTAATCCACACTCTACAGGTGAACAATCAATAGGTCAGAGTTTTTCACCTGCCCAAGGTCTTTTAATGTGGCAGAGCAATGGTTTAGATAGTTTGTGCTCGAGTCCAAGACCACTGTTCTTTCCACTACTTGAAAATACCAAAAAAGGATAATAAATAATGCTATGCTTTTACCTAATTAAGGGAAAGATGCAATGTATATTAAAGTTTTAACAACTTATTTTCTATATTTTATTAGAAGAGGTGACGATTGGAAGCATTAAATCTGGGTAGTCATTTACTAAGACAAGTTCAATTGAAGCCATTCATAGTTGAATCCATATTAAACTGTGGATTCAATTACATAGCGCTGATTTTAAAGGTGTATCTTTCACTGTAACAGTTTTACACTCAACTACATTAGCAGGGCACTTACCGGGATGGTAATGGAAAGTAAAAACACTAAAGCCAAAGTGCAAAAAGAACAATAGTGTTTAATAGGTAAGCAGAAGAATTACATATGGTACATTTAAATTTGAACTTTGCTATTTTGTGGGGTATGTTGAGAGCCTCAGTGAATTTAAGATAAGACCTGTGAAGCTCAATCGTAGTGTGTTTGTGTGTATGTGTGTGTATACACATATTTAAAAGAATGTTGACAGATAATAGATTTGAAGTATGTTACAATTATATTTATTAAGCAAAAGTACATTTTTTTAAAAGGATCAAGCTGTTTTTGGTAATGCTGCATATGTTTTAAACAAATTATTTTAAGATGTAAGCCATCACATTTTTTTAGTAAAACTAAACAAGCTGTTAAAATTGCTACAGTAATCCCACCTAAGCTTTCCAGTACTATTTTAAATAAATAAATATGTATTGCAGAGAAAATACCAGAAGCAGTCAAGGCAGCAAAACTATTCATAGGAAAGTAAGCTAAAACCTTAGTCCTTTTGTTTCCTCCTCATTCCCCAAAGGAGTTATTACTGAGTGAAGAACTTTCCAGCTGCATGTTGAGCTCACATATGCTGCCTTCAATGACAGCCTTGGAGACTACAGCTTTTGCAGACAATACATACAAAGAAATTACATTAAAATAAACTGTATTATGTTTTCATTATTTTCATACCAAACAGAATGGTGGACTGAAATCAACACAAGAAAGAAAACCGAGCTCAAGGCTCACTCTTTCTCTAAGGTGGTACTGCCACTGCGAGTTTGATTGATGCATGAATTTCCATAAAGTGCAGTAATAAAATAAATAAGATGCAAAAAGCTTTGAAAAGTTAACAGCTCTGAGATTAAGATAAGTTCCTGATTATATTCTTGATAGCCTTGTACTGCTGTGGAAACTAGTCAGACATTAAAAGCTCCCCGATCCAGGTAAAATAATGCTGTTTTCCCCTTAGATCAACCTAGCATTAAGGAGTATATAATTATGCTAGCGTATTCTATAAGACAAGGTTAAAGGGAAAATGTATGTGCTAGAGACTAAATCCAGACACGGTCAGGTGCTGAGCATGATTCCTGGCGTCAAAATAGGAAGTATCTGTCTCGCCGTCCGGCTGGGGTATGAAAGGCATCGTCTGATGCTGCAGATTGTCCCAGTCCACGTCACTGAAGAGAGGATGATGTCTCAGCTCTGCGGAAAAACATAAAACAAAACAGAATATAATGCCACCACTGCCTAAGTAAGTCCTGCTCCACAGGAATGAAGACGAGAATGTCTGGCATATTTCTTGCCCTACTTTATTATGTCACTTTCACAGACACGTGTTTAATGTCTGTCTCTTTATTCAACCACATACTTCACAAGGGCGCATGCTGTCATTCTGTATATCACTTGGTATGTGACCGGTGCCCGGTCTGTATTTGTCAAACGAGTGAGTGAATGATTTGCCATAACAGAAGCGTATCTTTCTCACTGCCTGCATCTTCTCCCATAATCCCTGACTTGATGAGAGAGGAGAGCTTGGCCGACTTACTGCTCTGCCGTAGAGCTTCCACACCACTCACCTTCCATGACGAAGGCCCTGTCTCTCACGCCAAGTCCTTGCCACCTGTTTACACCTCTGCAATCCTTAGCACTGTTACTGCCCTAGATTGTGCTGTAGCGAGAAGCTCATCCTCCGCTAGCCTGCTGTCTTCCCTGGGCTGCTCCTTTATCCATGGTGATTGCAACAGACACACTGATGACGCCTCTGACGCATTCTCTCCATGATTCTTTGACTTCCTTCATTTTACTGACTTGCATCTTCACACGATCTAGTAATATGGTGACATCCGGAGTCTTTCCTGCTTCTATTTACAAAATCTCAACTTGGCTTACCTCTTGAACTACATTTTCGATACGTGTCATCTTTCCTATTTCCTTTTACCTATTAAAATGAAAATATGCTCTTTGGTCACACTGATATTTAGTTACTATACATAACCTCCCCTCTACTCAACCATTCACTTCATAAAGCAACAATGAAGACATTAACAAAGAAATGAAGTGACAATAAAGGCAGTAAACAGTTAAAAAGAAGCAGCAATCAAATTAAAGAAAATATTGGCGAAGACTACACAGGAAAGAATCATGTGGCTGTATTCGGCAGGGGTGGGTTCGGAAGTCCGTATATCTACACGTTGCTTGTTTTCCTAAACTGAAAGACTGTTTGGATGGGATATAAAACAGCAGAAACAATTCTCATTTAGAGAATTTATTTGTATTTTAATTATTCAAAATAAATATCTGAGCATGAATTATTTTAGAGTTACTTGTTGCAGTAACCCTTAAGCTGTGGTATCTGTATATGATGTGATGCTTTTTCACCCGCTCCTCAGTTATTTATTTAAACTGAATCCACAAAGGAATTCTAATCTAGGTTATGATTAAACAACAGTTGATGAAGCAACTGTTTTTAAACTGAAGAATACCCTATCATCTGCTTCACTATGTAAACTGTTTGTTAAACAAACAAAAAATCAGAGGTCATTGGTAAGAATGCTTTTCTTCTGTTTCCATTTATTTTGAGCAAATCAAGGTACTTATTTTAAAGCCATTTTCTAAACAATGGTTTTTCAACTTCAGCACAATTGACATTGTGGACCGAATAATTCTTTGTTGTGGGGACTGTCCTGTGCATTGGAGGATGTTGAACCAAATCCCTGCCACTACCTACTAGAAGCTCCAAAAACTTGTGACAACCAAAAATATCTCCAGACAATCAAGTGTCTGCACCCTCACTTTACAAAGGCTTTTTGCTCAAATCCCACTCTTCACAGAGGTCTTTCAGACCACTGCATCTAAAAAAAAAGAAATCCCCTGCCATCACTTTGTATCCTCTCATTCCGCTTTATCTTTCTTCATAGTACTTATAACTAGATGGCACTTTGTTATGGTTTTATTGGTTTACTGTCTTGCCACTAGGATGTAAGATCTACGCGCACAGAGATATTAATCTGGTTCATCTGTAGAGCGTCTCCAGTGCCCGTAACACCACCACCTTGCACCTAGAAGTCACCCTATAGGGTTTGTTAAATAAATAAACTATGGCTCTTGTTAGAGGGAACACCTAGAAGCTGATGCAAATGATAATATTACTAAAGCACATTTTTCTCAATACTCATATACCTTACTTCATATGGAAATGTATTTTCAGACAAAATGCTTATTTGTCTCTCTGTATACCTTGTTACAAAAGGATCTTAAGGCAGTTGATAATGAGATTTACTAGACTTTCAAAACTGGAGTTTAACATATCCCTGCAGTGGAAAAAAACCATTGAATGGGTTACAATGCTCCAAATTTGTCTTATGTGAGGTAACCTGGCACCTGGTACATTTGTCAACCAATAAAGGTATCAGAAATAAAATAGTAAGAAATTATACAATTAAAGTTTTGATAAAAAAATTTCCTCTACTTGTTGATGTTAACTATCAGGCTCTGATAAACCTAAGACACTGACAAGGTAAGACTGTTTCAGTTACCTGCTTGAGATTAATAAAATTCAAGGAGACTGTCACAACCTGACCACATTAAATTTTAATGTAGAATAAGGACAAATATATCAATAGATACCTAGATGGTAAAAATAAACAAATTCTTTAAAACCAATTTAGCAGTCAGATTATCTGTAGTAGTGTACTAGAACCTGATCTTATTTTTAACATTCACCACCTGAAACTAATCAAGGGTAAAAGGGTTTATTAATACAAAACCTTACCTTTCATTCCCGCTCTCTTTGTATCATCAATGGTTAAAAGTATTTCTACTGCACTTTGAGCATTATCAGGTAACTTTTCTTCACCTACAGGCCAAGGGATATCTACAAATACAAATAAGCTTATCGATCATTGCTCAAAATAATACACAGAGATAAATGGATCTATATAAATAGGAGAAAAAGAATCACCTCTTTTCAGAATATTCTGGAAAACTTGTTGCGGTGTTTCATCATTGAAAGGGGGAATTCCTGTTAGAAACTCAAACAAGCAAACTCCAAGTGCCCACCAGTCTACTGCAGGACCTGGGATTTAAGAGGAAGTAGCTGAACTTGCAAGCATTTTCTACAAATGTTTGATCAACTGAAATATTAATACACGGATATTTGGGCATATTCAAGGTATTCATTTCCTAAGACTTTCTGCTTCCTTCATAAGGTGCAAAAATCCATTATTACCTTCATGTAGGTAATATGGCAATTACTTCTCTATTTTCCAAGAAGTTTAAATTAGCAATTAACACAGCTAATTAAAGCTATCTTTGGTCATTTATTAATAACCTCTGATATTCTAGAATACTCATTTGTTCTAAATCCTAAAACACAACCAAGGGAATGCATTTAATCTAAAGATTATTCTCTAAAATAGAGTACATCTCAATTTCAAATTGGGAAACAACATTTAGATGATTCCATATCCCACTTATTTCACAAAGGTATGAGATGAGGTAGCAACATTTATATTAATTGGAGGATAGCTGGTAACTAGGGAAAGCCTTACAGTGTTACCATGTAGCTCTATTCCTTTTAAGATCATAAAGGGACAAATTAGCTTAATAAAGAATATTCACTTAAACTATGGCTTGAGGAGGTAATTAGGAGATAAGTCTTAATAAATAGGGAAAACTGGTTTCTAAATAATACATGTATTTTTTAAATTTTATTGGGGAATATTGGGGAACAGTGTGTTTCTCCAGGGCCCATCAGCTCCAAGTCGTTGTCCTTCAGTCTAGTTGTGGAGGGCGCAGCTCAGCTCCAAGTCCAGTCGCCGTTTTCAATCTTAGTTGCAGGGGGCACAGCCCACCATCCCATGCGCGGGAATTGAACTGGCAACCTTGTTGCTGAGAGTTCACGCTCCAACCAACTGAGCCATCTGGCTGCCCCTCTAAATAATATCTTTATTGAAAGCATCATTTATGTACAAAGATGTTTTAAAGGATTATTTAAACATGATTTTTATAATCTAGTTTATACTTTTGTTTAGTTCTATGAATAAAATGTTTACTAAGCAAAGGTTAACTTTAGACCAAAAATGGTTAACTTCAATGTAAATTTAGAATAGGGATTCTAGTCTAATGCTAAATTTGCCTGGAAATTATTCTTTAAGTTCAACTTCACAAAATTCATTATTGTGATTCAACAACTGCCACCATTCCATTTTAAAACAAGTAGGAAAGCATTGTGGAATCTGCCGTTAGGAGAGGTCATCGCATGCATATAGTGCTTTTTAATCTGCAAGCCACATAATCCCATTTTCCCTAAGAACACAAAATGCAAATAGTCTCTAGGCTTCTATTTCTGTAGTAATCACTTTAAAAACATACAAACCACCTCAGTTAGTAGACCTTTTAAGCAGCACTGAAAAACAATTATTCCAATGGATTAGATAACATAATTAAAGAATAGAAAAGTAAGGGGAAATCAGGAAAAAAACATACATTTTATTTATTTTACTTAGGTTAGGAATTAGGGCCCTTTCCCCAGCTCAGCCAAAATGTACCCACGTCCACAATGTAAGATTCCTCTACGACTATATCATACATACCCATACACGAGTCAAAGTCTAATAAGATCACATATTGTGATACATCATAGCAATTATACCATTAGCCAGAGAAATGGAACGAATTTGTTTTGTACTACTGGCTTTCCAATTCAAAAGCCACTTCTGCAATTTGTATGCTGATACTGTTTATACCTTTCTGTTTTCTTTTTTTAAATAACTTTCTATTTTCTAATACTAATGTAATTAAATGGTTTAGAAAATTTAAGCCTGCTAATTTTACTATTTTTATCAAGCCTCTTTCCTCTGTTGCAATAAAAAGGCTGTGTATCTTCACTCTCGCTACCTTTAAAAGTTACAAAAAATGTCGAATGCCTACGTTTGTTTTCACAGAGAAGATCAATCTTTCTGGATGTCTTCCTGCTCAAATGACGGAAGATAGTTCATTTTTGTATTTTATAAATGAGCTGAAAGGGAAAAAAATGTTTTTATGCAATGTGATCTACTTATACTTTGACTGCTGAGTTTAATGTGCTTTGCCATATCCCCTTACAGAGAAGTTCACTCACCTGAAGTCAGAAATCCTGCACGTAAGAAAACAGTAGTTAGGCACATTGTATTAAAATTATGAGTTTATTCTTACATCATTCATTGAACTAGAAACCAGGTATTGTGATGGATATAAGGGATACAAAGATGAATAAGACTAAGTTTTTCCCAAAGAGAAAACAGCCTGGGAGAGACAATATAGACAATTTTAATACAAATATTAAGAGAGATGAAACAAAAATATGCACAAGAAGCACTGGGAAAGCAGGCCAGAGTTCTAAGTCTGCTTGGCCAAGGGGGGAGGCCAAGCAGGAATCCGAGGAGTCTAGCTGTGTCTCAGCACGATGTGGGGAAAGAGAGGTACATACAAGAAACAGAGGAGCGGAAGCACTGCCCCTGGGGCCTGGGATCTAGGGGAAGACGGAGACAACAGGGAATTGCCGGGTTTTGTGTGTTTTTTAATTGCTTTATACTGTTTGTTATGTTAAAAACACTACATCAAATTACTTTGGTAGAAAATACACATTTTAAAACATATCACTAGATAGCTGAGGTAACTGGATGGATGTGCCACTGAAACTGGCAAGATCTTATAAAGTACATCTTTACATTTCATCCTGTGTCCTAAATTACAGAAAATGTAAATTGTAATATGGGATTTGGCCACGTGTCTGCTGCCTAGTAAGAGTAAGGATTAGCGAATCTGTGACTTAGCAAAATAGGAGCACTGTACAAAAATCGGTGAAGTGCCCAGAGGAACTTAACGGCTTTGGCTAATAAGAAAGGGGAGTATTAAATGTGTCCACTTTCACCACTGCAGAGCTTATTCACAATGGGTACTAAGTGCTGCCCAGGAATACTCCTGGCACGCGAGCTAGACGGAAGCTTCTGACAACAGTCCTAAGAAACTTTCGTAAGCTTTTGTACTGGAGACAAATATAATAACTAATTATAACATAGACAATGACATAAGTTTTAAATTAAGTGTTTCTAATTAAGTGAGAGAATAGTGAATAAGCAATTGTCCAGAACTGATCAAGGGAACTGATGATGAGAACAAATTTAGCATGAAATAGATTGGGGCCTGGCTTTTCTAAACTATGGTAAAATACTTGTGCAGAATAAGGAAAACTTGAAAAAAAAAAGGTGTCTGACAAGTAGAATAGGAATAGAAGGCCTATAAAGAGATTCTCTGAGAGACGTGGCCTTTGAGCGCTTAGAGCCTCAACTGCCGTAATCAGTAATCCGATTTTAAGGAGCCACCACAGTTTTTCACAGAGGGAAGTAGCATGAGCCACATTATATTTTAAGAGGAAAATCTGGTGGCAATGATTATAGACAACAGAATGAAGTTGAGGAGACCAGAAAGAACGCTATTCAATTAATGAAAGGGAAAGATGAGGCGAAGGTCATGGCAGAGAGGCCAAGGTGAGGAGAAATAATGCAGAGATATAACCAACCAGATTTAAATGCCTGAATGTAGAGACAATATGTCACCACGACGATGGCGAAACTGAGACAGGGAACAGAGGAAGTGTAAGTGGGGTAACAAGTCCAGTTTTGACAGGCAGCATCTGAAAGACCAGTAGGTACTAAGAAGATACTCTGGCCACGTGTCTGCTGCCTAGTAAGAGTAAGGATTAGCGACAGCTATTTGGGAAACAGTAACGTAGAGGGGGCAACTGAAGTCATGGGAGTGAGGAGATTAACAGCACGTGCAAGGGAAAAGGGTAAACGGCAGAATCTTTTTTTTTTTAAATTTTATTTGTTTTAAGTGTGTTTTTCCAGGACCCATCAGCTCTAAGTCAAGTAGCTGTTTCAATCTAGTTGTGGAAGGTGCAGCTCACAGTGGCCCACAAGGGGATCGAACCGGCAACGTTGTTAAGAGCACCGAGCTCTAACCAATTGAGCTAACCGGCTGCCCCCAAAGGTCAGAATCTTGAAGAACTTCCACATTTACAAGAGATGAGGAAAAAAAACCCTGAGGGGTAGAAATAGAAGTGAGAGGAATGAGATGGAGAAGAGGCTGGTAGATTTGACAATAATGTCATTGGGGACTATCCATTAAAGAGTAGGGATAACAATCGGATTGCCAAAGCAAAACTAATTAAGAAAAGAAAAGAGGCAACCTTTGAGAAGTTAGGTGGTGAGGGGAAGAAAAGGGTAGAAAATTATTTTCAGACTAAGGAAAAAAAGTCAGCAAGGAAATAAAAACAAGAAGGTGTGGGGAGTGGGGCAGGGAAGATGAGACAAATGATCACCAAAGGAGCCCAAAAAAGGGGAGTAATTAACATCAAGATGTAAAAGGGGTTCATGTCATAGGTTGAATTATGTCCTCTAGAAAAGAGCTAGGTTGACGTCCTAATTCTGAGGTCCTCTGAATGTGACATTTGGAAACAGGGTACTTGCAGATGTAATTAGTTAAGATGCAGTCACATGGGAGCAGGGTGGGCTCCTGATCCTGTATGGCCGGTGTCCTTATAAGAACACAGCCATGTGACCATAGAGACACAGGGAGGACACCATGTAAAGCGGAAAGACTATAGAGTGATGCATCTACAAGCCAAGGAATTCCAAAGATGGCCAGCAAACCACCAGAAGCTAAGAGGCAAGAAGGATTTCCCTACAGGTTTCAGAGGGAACTTGTGCCTATCACCTCGATTTCAGACGTCTAGCCTCCAGAACTGTCAGGCCATAAATTTCTGTTTTGAACCACCCAGTTTGTGGTACTCTATTACAGTGGCCCCAGAAAACGAATACAGTTTATTTCAGAATGTAGGAAGGGAAAATTCTTCAGAGAGCGAAAGGGAAAAAAAGATAAGTGAAAATATCATCCTTTTATCCCTATGTTGCATTATGAAGGATGGCTCATTTCTGGCTTGCCCCTTCTGGTGAGGGTATGCTCTATACAGGAACAGGTTTCTGCAGACTGAACAGAAATGTAGGCCCAACTTTATATTTCTGAGCCCAAACCAGAATGGACCTGCGGAGACATTTAGAGCAAAGATAACCAAGGGGTCGGAGATGGGGATTCTCTTGATCACTTCAACTGAACCATAAGCAAAGAACAAATTATTGCATGTCTTCTTTACCTATTATAAAAGCCATACATATGAGGAAAGAGCATTGCATGAGTTCGTTTTCTTTTACTTTAGGTCATCTAAGTACCAAAGAAATTTAAAACAATTTTGCTTGAAAAGAAAATATAGTGGTAGACAACACTTCAAAAACTCAAGACACACATGCCTTACCATGGGCCCTGCCTAATAAGAGCTCAGGTGCGAGGTAGTCTGGGGTTCCCAGAATTCGCCCTCCATCCACTGGGGCTGCCCCTCTTCTCACACTCTTTGGAGTTCGATATGGAGTTCCTGACTTGACCTGATTTGGGGTCTGCTGAATTAAAAAGAGTTTAAGAGACGATAAATATCTTAATTCCTTTTACAGTGAACAGAAATGCCAAAACAAAAAGCTAGGCTTTTGATCAGTTTTGAAAATGGACACATAGCTGATTATACTTATGAAAGGTATACTGATATAGATAATGAAATGCAATAGCTTAGGTAACACTAATTATTTCAATAATATCTGGATATGCAAGAAACAATGAAAAAATCCACAAGAAAAATTTTTTGATAGCATGGATTAATACTAGCATAAGAACATTCACTGAGGAAGGCGTCAGCTGAGAAATGATTGAATTATTGGGCTAATACATAAGATAGAAGTAAATGTCAATAATCTTGTGCTAATTGGCATTTAAATTTTTCAGCTATTTTGTCATCTCACAAGGACTCTAGGAGACCAGCAGGACAGGTATCATTGTATTCTACAGACAGATGGGAAAGAGAGGTAAGAAACCTCTAAGTTCTGAATAGAAAACCCAAATCTTGTAACTAAATTTGGGTTTTACATTTTTTACATTATAATGTCTCCTCAAAGGAAGAAAAAAAAGGGTTGGAAAATGAAAACAAAATAAGATTTGACATAATACATTTTAAAACTTTTTTCGATACAGAAAAGAGATCATTTAAATATATCCTAAAAAGACAATACAGTGGACTTTAATTTTATAACTCACAGAGTTTCTGGGATCAAGTGAAAATATGTGATGATAAATATGTGAAAGTATTTTCACATATGAAAGAGGCACTGTAGTTAAAATTAAGGAGGCACTGTAGTTACAAATGGAGGAGGCACTGTAGTTACAAATGGAGGAGGCACTGTAGTTACAAATGGAGGAGGCACTGTAGTTACAAATGGAGGAGGCACTGTAGTTAAAATTAAGGAGGCACTGTAGTTACAAATGGAGGAGGCACTGTAGTTACAAATGGAGGAGGCACTGTAGTTACAAATGGAGGAGGCACTGTAGTTAAAATTAAGGAGGCACTGTAGTTAAAATTAAGGAGGCACTGTAGTTACAAATGGAGGAGGCACTGTAGTTACAAATGGAGGAGGCACTATAGTTATAAATGAAGGAGGCATTGTAGTTAAGAATAATAAACAATACTACCAGCTTTACCAACATTAAAACTTCCAATAAACCATAGATTCCCACAAGTAAAGCAAAACTATATTCTTAATATCATATAGTCTAGCTGAGAGGCAAGAGTTTGACCTTCACAGTTTATTTTTCTAAAATTCAAAGAACAAAGTGGTAGAAAGTTATCACATACCTGACATGGCATATAGAATCTTCCTTTTTGAGTAGGGGTTACAGCCATGGGATATGAACCACTATAAGCGCACGAAATATCCATTGCATCTAAATTAATACTCATTTTGGATGGTTCTGAGTTATTAGATACATTAATATGACTGTTAAAACTTCGAAAGGCTACAGCATTTCTTTTAGAGAAGGTGAATGTTTTCAACACCTCTGAAGAAGAAGGAGCTAACATTTTTTGGTTACTGCCTTGGCCAGCAGTATTATCATCCCCCTTTGGCAAAGTATTTTCTTGGCAGCTGGGTGATGCAGTAAGTAGGTCTTCAACATTTGATTCCTCAAAAGAAGATTCTTTGACGCTTTTATCTGGATCTAACAACTGCCTTTCTAATGGACTTTCCATTAGAGAAATTCCAGGAAAAGATAAATCAGAGTCCATATAAATACTTTTGCAAGCTCTATCATCATCAGAACAAAGAAAACTAGAACTTGAGTTGTCCTTATTATTCTTCTCACAATCTTCATCCAATTCACACATCAGGTTTTTAGCGATCATTGGGATCGGTGATTTTTCTGGTGTTTGTTGTTTATCAATAAAAGAAGTGACCATGTTCTCCTTATTAGCACAGTCATTTTGCTGACTTCTATGTACCGAAAGCTTAAGGTCCTGGACTTCAGTCGTTAAGCCTGTACTTCGATTTGTATAACAACCTCTCATTTTGTTGCTATGCTTATATTCTATACAACTTTTTTTATTCTGTATAATTTCCTGACAAGGACTGGAATCAACTAACTCAAAATTTCTCTTACTACTGCTTTCCCCAAGATGCTCTTGAATCATACCGCCAGAATCCAAAGGCCACTGAACTGACTGATGGAAACCAGACTGTCTTATGTCAGTGGCCATATTAATATTATTTATATCCAGTTCTCTAGCTTGCCAAGAAACTTCTCCAGAGAAGCATTCTTGAGCAAAGTTTACACAAGAGCTTCCAGTGGCACGAATGGCACTGCTGTTCTGAATGGGAGAAAGGGCTAACTCGAGATCCTTTTCACTGAAACTTTTGGTTTCGATGGCATTTGCAGATTTTGTGCATGAAAGCTTTTCAATCATATTCCAACTCATCACTGTAGTGCCCGATGCATCGTCACTTTCCTAGGAGTGGGGAGAAACCTTTTTTTAGTTGCATAGAATTAAGATTCTTTAACCTCTTAAACCTCTGTTCACTTCGGTGGAATAAATGAATGACCTCAATAAGCTATTATGCTACTTATTCCCACTTTCCAATGGAACAAAACAATGACAACAGAGAATTAAAAAGCCATGTAAACAATTATAGTATACATTTATACACATTATTTTGAGTGAAACACTGCTCTAAAATGTGAATCAATTATTCTATAATGCTTATTTGATACTGTATTCCATGTTATTTAAATAGAACTAATTTACAGGCAACATATTTAGGCAAATTTGGACTTATGGCTACATTATGTACATATCTGTTTTGCAAGAGGAGTATGGACGACTCTGTTTTGAATTGCAAAATGCACAAGGCTTGATATAAATATAGTTAATGGAAAATTACAGACCAAAAATATTATTAATGTTACGTAACATGTATCACTTCATACAAGTATAATAAAACCAAGCTGAAAGGATGAAACTAAATTAGTGGTAATTTATAATTAAAAACCCAAAATAACAGGAGTGAAAAATCCATTGTCAGGTTGCATTGATGATATATTGATAACAAACTGCTTTTTTTGAAAACTGAATTCAAAGTCTCTGCAGGTGCTGTTGGGTGATGAGAGCTTTGTACATAATATCGCAAACTGCTGAATGGTAATCAGGATTTTTGCAAGATTACTAAGTTAGAAGGAATCTTCAGTAACTCAAATAGTGCCTATTAGTGACATGTGAAAATCGAACTTTATTAACTTACATAGTAATAACAAGGACTACTTAGTCACGAACCAAAGAAAATTCCTGAATTACAATTCATTGACGTTCAAGCACAGAAAATGATGCATTTGGGGATTACCATAGGGTTTATCAGGGGTCCGCTTCCCCTCCTCTGATCATAACTTGAGAAGCACCACTATAATCCAATCACTGCATTCGACAGGGATGCAGAAGTGGGAGGAAGAAAGTAAAGCTGTGTACAGTTGTAACAATATAGAATATGCTTTCTTCAATAGGAAAGAAATGAAATAATAGAACTAGGAATGCAAATATGGGTAATGCTGTAGTATATACACATTACCTATAGTGCAGCCTATAAGGAGAGAAGGAATAAAAATCGAGCAACCCTGTCTTAACTGAAAAATAATTTGACTTTCCTCCTAAAATGCCAATATCCAACAATGAATAAAATCATATGACTGAGAATAAGGAGCAAATGAAAGGCTTATTCTTTGTTTATTACCATTATTCTAATCTAACATTTTATTGGCATTTTATGAAGGAAACTTCATTATAATTTAACTTTTTAGTTCCTCTCAGCATTAATATTAGCTTAAAAGCTTTTAAAAGGGACAAAAACAAAGCAAGAATAATTTCACATTTGAATGAGAAATGAAATATTTCAAAAAAATTTGACAGAATGTGCAGGAAAAATAAAGACTACCTTGACTGCAATTCATTTCCATACAGAATTTGTATGAAAAAGTAAAGTGTTTTTATCATTAGTTTCACACACACAATTGGTTTGGGTTAAGACAAACTTCACTCTCACCTGGTAATCCTTTTCCCATCTGGGGCTGCTGTGGCATTCAGATTCCACACTGGATATAAAGGTGTGGGACTGACTACTGGTACTTGACGTGGCCTGCCTTTTCCTAGTCTGGAGTAGATTAGAAGTTAGACACTTCACTGGCATTCTGGGGTTCGAAGAAACTGTTTCAAGACCTGTAGGGAAGAGAAAATATTGAAGCTTATGTCACCTCTTTCTTAGTTTCTCAGTAAGCCTGAATCTTTACAAATCATTAGGAAAAGTTTTAAGTACTGCATGCACATCAGAACTATTTCTGCGTAAAAATGATCCAATCAACAATGATGGCTTCCGGGGTTTGGGGCAAGTACTGTTCCGAAAGTCAAAAACAAAAACAAAAAACCTGTCAACATTCCTAAAGTAAAAATCAGGACAAGAGAACTAATTTATAGTTGGAGGAAATCCACCTGAATATCTATTATCCAATTTGAAACACCTCTTAATAAAGGGCTCCTATTGATATGCTATATCCACATGTGACGTAAGGCTGGAATGTGACTAAATTTACCCAGTTCAATTCATATTTAATTAAAACTATAGTTTTAATTTATTTAATTTTTTGACATTCAATATTAGTTTCAGGTGTACAACATAGTGCTTAGACATTTACATAATTTAAGAAGTGACCCCCGTGACTAGTCCAGTACCCACGTGGCACCATACATGGTTATTACCATATTAGTGACTATTCCCTATGCTTTACTTTACATGCCCATGACTATTATGTAACTACCAATTTGTACTTCTTAATCCCTTCACCTTTTTTACCCTACCCCTAACCCCCTTCTATCACCCCAACAAATCTAGTACCAATATGACACCATACCTAGTTATTACAATATTATTGACTATATTCCTTATGCTATACCCTATATCTCCATAATTAATTTGTAACAAACTAATTTTTACTTCTTAATCCCTTTCTCCTTTTAATGCACCCCCCTCCCATCTGGCAACCATCAAAATGTTCTCTGTATTGGCCCGGCTGAGTGGCTCAGGTGGTTGGAGCTCCGAGCTCCTAACGCCGAAGGATGCCGGTTCGATTCCCACATGGGCCAGTGGGCTCTCAGCCACAGGGTTGCCAGTTTTATTCCTCGAGTCCCGCAAGGGATGGTGGGCAGCACCCCCTGCAACTAAAATTGAACACGGCACCTTGAGCTGAGCTGCTGCTGAGCTCCAGGATGGCTCAGTTGGTTGGAGCGCATCCTCTCAATCACAAGGTTGCTGGTTTGATTCCTCGAGTCCCGCAAGGGATGGTGGGCTGTGCCCCCTGCAACTAGAAAACGGCAACTGGACCTGGAGCTGAGCTGTGCCCTCCACAACTAAGACTGAAAGGACAACAACTTGAAGCTGAACGGCACCCTCCACAACTAAGATTGAAAGGACAACAACTTGACTTGGAAAAAAGGCCTGGAAGTAATACACACTGTTCCCCAATAAAGTCCTGTTCCCCTTCCCCAATAAAATCTTAAAAAAAAAAAAAAAAAAGATCTCTGTATTTATGAGTGTATTTCTGTTTTGTTTGTTTATTTTGTTCTTTAGATTCCACATATAAACAAAATCACATTGCATCTGTCTTTCTCTGTCTGACACTCCACTCAGCACAATACCGTCCAGCTCTATCCATGCCACTGCAGATGGCGAGAACGCACTCCCTTTCATGGTGAAGCAATATTCCATTGTACATACTCATATGTACAACCTCCTGATTTTTAATGGTCATATGTGGGTGTGGGACCAGCCCGTGCTGCATCTCCACCCCTTCTACTAGTCTCAGCGTGGCTTCTTCTGTGTGTCCTTAGTTGTAGGGCTTCATTTCAGCTAGACATTAGGCAATTCTCAATGATTGTTCTTCCCTATTTACCTGCTTAGCTTTCTTTTCCATTGCACAAAACATTCTCACATAATACTCTATCCCATGATCTGAAGATGGAATATACGTCCATGTGTCCAAGCCTTTGCTCATGCTAGTGCTTTATAGGAAATGTCCTTCCCCACTGTGCTTGGAGCTGTTACATTTTTGTTTCTCTTTCTGGCTCCAGCTTGGTTGTTGCTGTATTTTCTTCCTGAGTTCTCCAGTTAACATTTGTCACTTTCTGTGTTACATCCAATTATATCTCTTGTGGCACTTATTTTATAACATTGTTATTGTTATCCCTTTATACCTGTAATCACCACAGAATTACAAGTTCTTCTCAGATAAGGACGTCTCTTACTCATCTTCATACCCACTCAAGTGACCAGCACAGTGCCTTCACCTATCGAATTCTCTCTAAAGACTGATGAAGGGAGATGCAATTATTTTTCCTTAAGAATAAGGCTATAAAGTAATATCTGCACATTCTATACATTAACAGTTTCTGTAATCAGAGCCATATATGTATATATAAAATTCAGCCATTTTGATTTTTCAGAGTGGATTTTGATAGAAGAAACACGATTCATTGAATATGGAGGAAAGGGTAAAGGGAGAGACAACTGTATATGCAATCAGGATTTGGCTTACCCATTCACTAGTATGCAACTAAACATTTTCAAATATTAGTTTTCTCATTTGTAAAGAGAAGGCATTTATATATATATATATACACACATACATATGTACACACACACATATATATATACACATATATATGTATACACACACACACATATATGAGGGGGTTGGACAATTAAGTTTGTGAACTTGTTGCAACGATGTGCTAACCTTTTCTTGATATCAAAGGAATTATTCATTATGAATTTGTACTAACTGGACAAACAGTTAACCAAGTTGACTATTTGGAAGTGCTGAAAGGGCTACATGAAAAAGTTAGACGACCTAAACTTTTTGCCAACAATTCATGGCTCTTGCATCACGACAATGCACCAGCTCACACGGCACTGTCTGTGAGGGAGTTTTAGCCAGTAAACAAATAACTGTATTGGAACACCTTCCTTACTCACCTGACGTGGCCCCCAATGACTTATTTCTTTACCCAAAGATAAAGGAAATATTGAAAGGAAGATATTTTGATGACATTCAGGACATCAAGGGTAATACAATGATAGCTCTGATGGCCATTCCAGAAAGAGTTCCAAAATGGCTTTGAAGGGTATACAAGGTGCTGGTGTCGGTACATAGCTTCCCAAGGGGAGCACTTCGAAGGTGACTGTAGTGATACTCAGCAACGAGGTATGTAACACTTTTCCTAGGATGAGTTTGCGAACTTAATTGTCTGACCTCATATGTAATGTCTAGATGTGTACAGATTTGTTGAGAACCGAATTCAAAGTGAGGTAACATCTACGAGAACAACTAACACTGA
This sequence comes from Rhinolophus hipposideros, assembly GCF_964194185.1. Classification (NCBI taxonomy): domain Eukaryota; kingdom Metazoa; phylum Chordata; class Mammalia; order Chiroptera; family Rhinolophidae; genus Rhinolophus; species Rhinolophus hipposideros. Next base: position 10,941,481 of record NC_138047.1, on the reverse strand, counting down.
TTACCACTTCAAAGCATCATTATTCACATTCCCAAGATGAAGAACATGAGTGCAGAAAACTACATTGTCCACGGTTGCTAAGTTATAAAGGGTGAAGTTAAGTGCCATACAAATGTCCAGCTCTCCTCTTCTACTACTTGACTTTTTTTGTCTTTTATTGTGAGCTAGTTTATATCTTTACTTTGACTATTTTAGTTCAAAATCTTTTGGAAATAATTTTACAGGTACTACAGGTACTACATCTTCTCTATATGAGATTTCCACAGATCCAATATAGTACATCTACCCAATGATCATCCTCATAATATAGCTAATTGAAGAAGATGTCATTAGTTGTTTTGTTCTGTTGACATAAAGATCTGCAACAACCCCTATCAGAAATGGCTTCTACATAATGAAATACAGGAATGCCACAGACTGTTCGAATATTTCCATTTTAAAATTATTACAACGATGGTAGAAATAAACTACCTTTTCTTTTATACTCACATGATTGTAGTAGTTTGCTAGAATAAGGAGTAGCATCTTTTTCATCTATAGACATAGAACAAGTTAGTCCTTGAGAAAGCTGTGATGTTTCTGATACATGGGTGAAAAGGGTATTTGCAGAGTCTTGATTTTTTTCTGCAACTGATGGATGCTATTAAAGAGAAAAACAAATACACATGCTGACATTCATCTTCACAAAAACACCACGTAAGTGTGTAAATGGTTATACCACCTAAGCAGAGAAACTAGTGAAGTAACTCAACATGCTTGATATTTAAATTCATTTTGATCATTTATTAAAAAAAAAAAAAAGATTTAAAAATTTAAATGGTAATCATGAAACGGCATGTTATGAGAGTTTTTTCTTATCAAGTACTTACAAATCCCAAAGAACTGATGAGAGATAATACTTGTCCCGGGGTTCTTGAATAATCTTGTGTAGGTTTAGCCATTGAAGGTGTCGTAAGGATATCCATCATGTTGATATCTACGTACGGAATGAAAAGTATATGACATTCTCTAATCATCTGTTCTGATCTTTGCTCCTCCTTCCACATTATTAAATTACCTACAAATAGGCTTGTGCAACACAAATATACCCAGGAAAGCCAGATGCCATAGAGTAAACATATCAAACTAAGCAACTGATTAAAATCATTAAAGTCTGATAAAACAGAGTCCTGCTCTGGGACGAATAGAACACAGTGTAATGACCCGAAGTCTTAGCTTCTTTAGGGAGCACAGTCCCTAAACAAGAATGTTATCTAACTGGCAACAAAATAATTATTGGTAAATCAAATATTAGAAAATGAGGTAGTGAGAAAAACTCAGAAAGGAATCACTATAGTAGAAATATAAATTAAATTTCAATATCAGAATCTATGTAAGGAACTAATACAAATTATGAACCCTTCATGTTAACTGACATGTGCAAGTGTAGGTCAAGATAGAAACTGGCACAGATTTTTATCAGGTTTCAGTATATAACACTGTAAATAATTCAACATTCACACATAATATTGTGCTATTTTCTTTAGAGATCAAAACTGGTAAGAGAAGTAATACTCTGTGATACAAGATTTTTTAAAAGATAAACTGAAGGTTTGAACTTAACAAATTTCATTTCTACCTTATACTGATGAACCAATAAGTTATTTTTTGCTAGCTTAATAGTGTAAAATGATTCATTCATTTTTTAAATTAGAATCTATTTCATTGCTACTATGGAATTTAATATACTCCCGTGTCTGTGTGAACTGTGCGTTCATTTTCTTCGCCCCTTGTTTACCAAGGTCTTGGCGGTGGTCATGTATATTTGAATAAGTTCTTTAGGTATTAATTGTTTACAATTAATTTAGTCATTTTTAGTTTGTAGTTATTTTAGTTATTTACTGATGTTTTCTTGGTCAGACAGTTTCAGTAGGGATAAAAAGTCAAAAGAACAGAAATTGTAAATCCTCTTTGCAGAGCCAAAGATCTTCAAGGAACTTTGAGGATTTAAAAATAATTATACCCACTTTTACATTTTTAATTAAACGAAAAGATACAATTATACCTTTCTGGTCTATTTTGGAACAAATAATCACCTAATTTTATTCCACATAAACTGACAAAGAAAACAGTATAGGTTAATAAAATGTAGTGTCTAAAATTTGTTGGATTTTTAAAAAGGTACTTACTTGTTATTTTTCTTACCTCTATTCAAAGTAACCTTGGAAAGGCCAAAATCTGTTAGTTTAATATGACCTTCATTAGAAATAAGCATATTGTCTGGTTTCAAATCCCTGCACATACAAAAGATAAATAGCAGATAACTAATAAAGAGCTAGTGTTGCTGTTAGAATTACCTGGTGAAAAACAGAGAAAGCTACAGAAGAATCAAACACTATTTATTTTCTCTAAAATAAGGCCCTCATTGGTGGCTTTGAAATTGCAAAACACAACTCTAAAAAACAAACCATCTTCTGTATGTCTGAATCTACAAGAAAGTTAACTGATTTAATGATTATCTTTCACATTATTCATTAGATATTCCATTAAAAGAAACAAACCTTGTTAGCTAAAACAAACCTCAAGCCAGGTAAAAATCCTATTGGCCTCTTTTAAGGAGGTTAAGATTAAGCCTTCATAGAGCAGAGCCACTTAACCTGACTCTCTTTGTACAGAGCAAAACATTGTAAATCAGCTGGGATTACAAAATATAATACTTTTGTATGATGGTAAAGGAGTGGAAAAAGGATTCAATATTCTTCACAATAAAATGGTGTATACTCATGATCAAAGCAACATAGTGTGTTTCCCCGAAAATAAGACCTAGCCGGACCATCAGCTCTAATGTGTCTTTTGGAGCAAAAATGAATAGAAGACCTGGTCTTATGTTAATATAAGACTGGGTATTATATTATATTACATTACATTATATTATATTATACTGTGTCTTTATAATATGCTATACTATAACATAATACAATATAATTCTGGGTCTTACATTAATTTTTGCTCCAAAAGATGCATTAGAACTGATGGTCCGGCTACATCTTATTTTAGGGGAAACATGGTATTAAAACAACACAGGATACGAAAATTAAAGTTGATGGAATTTGTAAATTCACACAAGTCAGTACTAAACTTTAGATAACCTGGATAGATGGGGAAGGGGTTATACAAATATTTAATACATAATTTGATGATCTGTGTTTAATAGTCTGGAGAAAAGTCAGTCTTTACCTGTGGATAATTCCATGTCTATGAAGGTAGTCTAGAGCCAATGCTACTTCAGAAATGTATTTCACAGCCATCTCTTCATCAAAATAACCATATATATGTAGGAGAGACTTGACATCTCCACCAATAAGATATTCCATTACCTATCAAAAAGGAACATAAACATTGTAAAATAAAAACAATATGATTTCATTAAAATATATATAATTTGAGCATCACAACTGTATATATTTTAGCATGGTTCTGTACAAAACACATTTTCTTGGTACCACTCAGTACCCATTAATACCAGGTTTAGTCATGTTGCCCTACAGATTTTTCAATATGAATTAAACTTTCATCTGAACAAAAATTCAGACTTACAGAAAAGGTGTAAGAAAAACAGAATGATTTCCCATATACTCTTCATCTAGATTCACTCATTGTTAGCACTTTGTTACATTTGCTTTCCTTCCTTTCCACATATAAAATAAATATTTATGTTAATCATTAACATAAATATTAATATCTCCTATGCATGCATTTTTGTTCAGACTAAACAGTTTAATTTTTTAAAAAACTATATGGCAACATTAGCAACTGATATCAATGTATAACTTTTAATTTTTTTGCTAAATAATTCAAGAATAAAGTTGAAGAGATCATAACCCGTCACCACTCAAATCTTCATCATGTATCTCCCAAGAAGGACGTTCTCACATAACTACGGCATGACATAATTCAGGGAATTTAACACTAACATCATGCGATTCTCTAATGTATAGTTCATCTTCAAATTTCTCTCATCTCAATATTGTCCCTGGTACCATCTCTCCTCATCTCCCACGGTCAAGACAGGTTCACGCCCAGAACTGAATTGTCATGTTTCTTTAGTATCCTTTAATCTGAAACAGTTTTTAGCATTTTTTAGGGGGGAGTGGCATCTGATTATTTCTTCATGATTTGATTCAGGTTACGCACTTTGGGCAGGAAAACCACATTAGCAATACTGAGGCCTCGTCAGTGACTCCCAGCACACGAGACACTTAACTGACATCAACGTGTTCCATTACTCGTGATACTCGTGATAGTGATACTCGCTTCGATCACTTAGGTAAAGTGGTTACTTTCAGATTCCTCCATTCAAGAACTCTCCCTCCCCCAACCCATACTTAATACACACTCTGGGGAAGATATTTTGAAACTATGTAAATAACCTGTTTCCCAACAAACTGTTTCAATCAATGATTTTAGCATCACGTAACTACAGATGATTCCATTATTGCTACGGTCTATTATTCCTTCTACATGTACTAGTCATTAGTCTCAAAATTTTCTATAGTTTTAAGCTATACAATACTGTCTACTAAGACCATAATAAAACAAAGCCATTTCTTTTCTCTTTAGCAGTTTCCCTGGTACAAAGAGGTTAGTCAATATTTGTTGATGCGATCAATCATTAACATTTCTTATGCACAAAATCTGTGCTATGTACTGTGCTAATACTGGGAACATAAGCATAAATAAAATGTAGTCACTGCATTTAAAGAGTTTATAATTCAGTAGTAGGGAAATAAACAGATACTGTAGTTAAGCTCATGATGAGAATTACTATTAGGTTGGTACAAAAAGTAATCGTGGTTTAAAAGGTTGAAAGTAATTGCAAAAACTGCAATTACTTTTGCACCAACCTAATATGTTATGCCCTCATTAACAATGATTATCAATCCTTTTTATTTTTGTCAACCTAAGGAAGAAAGCTGGACATATTTAAATGTTTACGTTCTTCACTTTTAGAGAGATTTGACATCTTTACACATTGTTTTTGTCCTTTCATATTTCTTCTGTGAACCACTTCTATTCTTTGCCCACTTTCTAGTGGGGTATTTATCCTTTCTTACTGACTTATAAACTCTGTTTACATATGTCACATGGGATGGCATGCGGGGTCTCTGGTCCCACTCCCCCCATAGTAATGCAGGACATGGAGAGGCCAAAAAGGAACACCCACGGAGCCATAGATAGGGGAGTCATATCACTATATTCTCGCTGGCGGCTGGGTTGGAGACACAGGAGGCAGGAGCCACACGACCTGCAACTCGCCGTCCACTTGTCTCTGCCTACCAACCAACCCCTTGCTAACTGCAATGCACCTCTCTGCAATCCGTAATCCACACTCCACCATGCCACGTCACTACGCCACCCTACTGCTAGCTCAGCTGTGGCAGTTATGTCAGTGGCCAATGGCTAACCGGTAACAGCTGATGGCCATCTACTACCTGAGCCAGCACCTTTCCACGTGAGGCCGAGAGCCTGGAAACTGCTCTCTGGGGCTCTGTCCCCACAACATATTAGTAAAATTAGCCCTTTGTCTGTCTTCTGGACAATAAATATTTTCTCCAAACATGTTGTTTGACTCTGTATATGGTATTTTGTGTCACATGTCTTAAAATTTTAAGTAAGTTTTATCTTGTACTTAGTAAGTCCTGCACTATTTTATGATTATAAAAATATTCATGTCAGTTTTCCTCTAATACTTTTATAGATTCCCCTTTGAAGTAGAAATCTCTGATATGAAAAGGGAATAAATGAACCTAGTGTTATATCAAGTTGCATAACCACACAAAGAATTATTTCAAGTAACGTCAAAAAACAGATCTTGACAGTACCTCCCAAAGACAAAAAGAACAGCAAAAGAATCCTAAATTGAATCCAATTGTTTTTTTTTTTTTTTTTTTTTTTCCCACCCCCCACCCCCTTACCCTCTGGTAACCACTAAATTATTGTCTGTGTCTATGAGTTTTTGTTTCTCATTTGTTTGTCTTGTTCTTTTTGGTTTATATACCACATATCAGTGAAATCATAGGGTTCTCTGCTTTTTCTGTCTGACTTGTTTCACTTAGCATTATTCTCTCGAGATCCATCCATGTTGTCACAAATGTTCCTATATCATCTTTCCTTAACGCCGAATAGTATTCCATTGTGTATATGTACCACAACTTCTTTATCCATTCATCTATCGAAGGACATTTTGGTTGTTTCCATGTCTTGGCCACCGTAAACAAAGCTGCAATGAACATTGGCGTACACGTGTCTCTATAGAGAAATGCTTTTATATTTTTGGGGTAGATACCCAGGAGAGCGATTGCTGGGTCATATGGTAATTCTATTCGTAATTTCTTGAGGAACCTCCACACTGCCTTCCATAGCGGCTGCACCAGTCTGCATTCCCACCAACAGTGTATGAGAGTTCCTTTTTCTCCACAGCCTCTCCAACACTTGTTACTATTTGTTTTGTTGATGAAAGCCATTCTGACTGGGGTGAGGTGATATCTCATTGTGGTTTTCATTTGCATTTCTCTGATGATTAGCGATGTTGAGCATTTTTTCATATGTCTATTTGCCATTTGTATATCCTCTTTGGAGAAATGTCTCTTCAGGTCCTCTGTCCATTTTTCAATTGGGTTGTTTGTTTTTTTGTTGTTGAGTTTCATGAGTTCCTTGTATATTTTGGATATTAGCCCCTTATCAGAGGAACTGTTTGCGAAAATCTTCTCCCATTCAGTTGGTTGCCTCATTATTTTGTCAATAGTTTCTTTTGCTGTGCAGAAGCTTTTCAGTTTCATATAATCCCATTTGTTTATTTTAGTTTTTACTTCCATTGCCTTTGGAGTCAAATTCATAAAATGCTCTTTGAACCCAAGATCCATAAGTTTAGTACCTATGTTTTCTTCAATGCAGTTTATTGTGTCAGGTCTTATGCTTAAGTCTTTGATCCATTTTGAATTAATTTTGAATCCAATTGTTTTAGTGTAAGTAAAACAATACTGAAATTGTCATTTTCAAAATATTAGATATACATATATTGGAAGTAAAAGTGAAGAAGTGAGTCTGTTAATGTTAGCAGGATCCCAGATTCTTAGGGTAAAAGTATCTAAATACTCTCTCCAAAAATTTTTATAGTTTATATATTTTTTCAAAGATGTTAAGTAACAATTCTATATCTTCCATTAAATTGGAAATAGCTGTATACATTTTTCTGTTTCTATAAAACTACGTGTTTCCTTGTCTGTCCACACAAAAAGCCTAAACGGAATGACAACCTAGTGACAATGAGCATTACTGCTCACTACCACCTACATTGTGGTCTCTAAACACTATTTCCCAATAAAAGGAGCTAGACTACCTCCCTCAGGTCTACTACAGGACACTTACAAAATGAGCCTTAAGCATCTTGTCATACCAGAAAGCAAGAATGCTCTCAGAATACTAGGATAGTACAAACAGACAAATTAGCCAAAGGGGCTACTGCTCACTAAAGATGGGACAATTCGAACATAGAAAATAAGGACTACAGTGAACTAAAACACATAAAATCTATAAAATTCCATGAATTCATAATGATACTTAAAAAACTAAAAATAAACCTATAAACATTTTCAGGTTGCTCTTCTGAAAACGGGTGATAAAAGGAAAAGAATCAAGCATTTATTCTGTCTTCCTCATACAAGCTGTTTTCCAGAATAATGAATTAGATGATAAGGGAAAGTTCTTTATAGAAGAATTCCAGCTAATAAAAGCTAAACGAATAATAAAAATGTAAACATTATCATTTTGCAAGCCTTAATAATAAATCCAGGCAATGAATCAAAGGATGCCAAAACCATTACATGAAAGGTTGACTGCGTTCATTATAATGATCTTTTGATTTCTGTGTATGTCTGAATGTTTTCATAATAAACATTTTCATTTTTATGTTTCATATACCTAGTATAGTACCTGGCATATACGTAGTAGTCAATTATTGTGTATTACTGTGGCTAAGTTCAGTCATACCTTATCTCTGTCTCAGAGTAACTTCCCATTTCTAGGAAACTTTTGTTTTGCCTAACCCAGGACCTTTCACACTTTAATGTGCCTGGGGATCTTGTTAAAAGTCAGACTCTGATTCAGTAGATTTGGAGTGGGGCTTGAGAGTCTGCATGTCTAATAAGTTGCCCGATGCTGCTGACATTGTTTGTCTATGGACCGTATTTTGAGTGTCAAAGATCTAAGCCAGTGATGAAGTTAGTAGACAAGATATGGTCCTTTATCTAATTCCAGGAATAGGAAAGAAAAAATACAGCTGTCTACCTATTCCACCAATTCTAGGACACAGCATTGAAAAAAAAAATCTACCAACTTTAGCAAGATGACCAAGCCCTTCAACCAACATTGTTAGACTAGGGTTGTGGAACCCCCTGGCTGCCACATGGCTGTCACGACTGATGCCACAGCCAGTCATGGCATTGGGGAAGGCACACACACTGCATATGAAACAGTATGTGCTAAAGGCGTCAGAGAGCCCGAGGAAGAATTAAAAGGTCAAGTTGTTCCCTACTTTCTTTGAAAATGACACACCATAATGTTTCCCTCTTTTTTCTGTAAACAGCCAGATAGTAAATGTTTTAGGCTTTGTTTGTTCAGGTCTGTGTTGCAACATGACAGCAGCCATAGGTAATATGTAAACAAAAGAAGCTGGCTGTATTCCAATAAAATTTTACTTATTCACTGAAATATAAATTTTATATAATTTTCATGTATCACAAAATACTATTCTTCTTTTCATTTTCTAAAATTTTAAAAATGTAAAAACTATCTAAGATAGAAAACCAGCGAGTTTGTTTATCTTGTGGATAGATTATAAACCCAATAGGGAAGTTACAGTAAGATGTGACTGTCCACCTCTTTTTCTTGATCAATCAGACCACATGTAGTGATATTATCCAAGATGGCGAAGTATATAAATGCTATGCTTGCCCTATCCCATGAACTACTATGTATATACAATGTGGCCTCTCCCACATGACTCCACTGTTTCCCAAAAAATAAGACCAGGTCTTATATTGATTTTTGCTCCAAAAGACACATTAGGGCATATTTTCAGGGGACGTCTTATTTTTTCATGTACCACAATCTACATTTATTCAAATACAGTCATGTCATCTTCTTCTGGAACATCATCATAACATACTAAATGCGTCCGTCCTGATGATGATCTTAAGTGGGGCTTATTTTTGGGGAAACACGGTAGCACAGGCAGCGAACAATTGTGGATCACTTTGTAGCCCCTACTAGGTAGTCCCCAGCTGGTCACAGGCAGTGGCTGACCTGGGCCTGCACTGAAGCCCATCCAAAGAGGCCCCAGAACCAACATACTTGGAGATTGGCTTCAGACCACAGCAGAGCACCAATTAGCCCCAAAGGTGGCAAGCCCAAAGGGAGGTCTCTACAGGCACCAGAGCCTGCTGGGGCAAATTCTGCTCCATGGAGTAAGCCCTCCACAACAGCCTAAGCTGTGGATGTGGCCAAACCCCACAGCCAGTCGGCTTGAGGGTCAATCCCACCACAGATGTGCCAATAGTAATCTAGGCTCAAATATAACAGGACACACACAACCCACACAAAGACACTCCTGGAGCACTCAGCTCAGGTGACCAGGAGACTGCCACTGGACGCCACAGGGCATCTACTACATTAGGCCACCTGCAAGACTCGGGGATGCAGCAGATCTACCTAATATATAGTAAGAAACAGAGAGAGGCAGCCAACATGACAAAACAAAGAAATACATCCCAAGTGCAAGAACAGGAGAAAACTCTAGAAAAAGAACTGAATGAAATGCAGGCAAGTGTTCAAGACACTGGTTATAAGGATGCTCATGAAACTTAGTGAGAACTTCAACAAAGAGATAGCAAGCATAAAAAAAGAGATAGAAACCATAAAAAAGAACCAGTTAGAAGGGAAGAATACAATAACTAAAATAAAGAATGCACGAGAAGGAATCACCAGCAGAGTAGATGAAGCAGAGGATCGAATCAGCAATTTAGAAGAAAGATAGCAGAAACACCCTATCACAACAACAAAAAGAAAAAAGAATTTTAGAAAATGAGGATAGTTTAAGAAACCACTGGGACAACATCAAGCAAAACAACATTCACATCATAGAGGTACCAGGAGAGAAAGCAAGGGATTGAAACCCTATTTGAAGAAATAATGACTGAAAACTTTTCTAACCTGGTGAAGGAAATAGACATACAAGCCCAAAAAATGAACAGAGTCCTGAACAAGATGTACCCAAAGAGGCCCACACCAAGACACCTTAAAATTAAAATGGCAAAGGTTAAAGACAAAGAGAGCATCCTAAATGCAGCAAGAGAAAGGCAACTAGTAACTTATAAGGGAGCCCCCATAAGACTTCAGCTGATTTCTCAACAGAAATGTTGCAGGCCAGAAGGGACTGGCAGAAAATATTCAAAGTGATGAAAAATAAAGTTTACAACCATGATTATTCTACGGAGCAAAGCTATCATTTAAAATTAAAGGACAGATAGAGAACTTTCTAGACAAGAAAAAGCTAAAGGAGTTTATCACCACCAAACCAGTATTACAAGGAATGTTAGAGGGACTTCTTTAAGATGAAAAAAAAAGTTCAAAAATATGAATAATAAAATGCCAATAACTACGTATCTATCAACAATTACTTTCAATGTAAATGCGTTAAATGCTAAAAACATAGGGTTTCTGAATGGATAAAAAAACAAAACTCTTACATATGCTGCCTACAAGAGACTCACTTCAGATTGAACGAAACACACAGACTGAAAGTAAAGGGATGGAAAAAGTTATCTCATGGAAATGGAAATAGATAAAAAACAAACAAACAAAAAACCTGGGATAGCAATATTTTACCAGACAAAATTGACTTTAAAACAAAGGCTATAACAAGAGACAAAGAAGGAGCCAGTACTCTCACTTCTAAGGTATTTATCAGAAGAAACCCAAAATTCTACTTTGAGGGGATGTTTGCATCCATATGTTCACTGTGGTATTATTTAAAATAGCCAAGATGTGGAGGCAACCTGGGTATCCATCAACGGAAGAATGGATAAAGAGAAGGTGGTTCATATATACAATGGAATATTGCTCGGCCAGGGAAGGGAAGGGGTTCTCTCCATCTGTGGCACCATGGATGGACCTGGAGGGTATTGTGCTAAGTGGAGTGTCAGACAGAGAAAGACACAGAGACAATGTGATTTCTTTGCTTATATGTGGAATCTAAAGAACAAAATAAACAAACAAACAAAACAGATACACGCTCATAGATACAGAGAACATTTTGATGGTTGCCAGATGGGAGGGGGATTGAGTGGGTGAGTAAAAAAGGGGAAGGTATTAAGAAGTACAAATTGGTTGTAACAAAGCAGTCATGGGTATGTAGGATATAGCACAAGTAATATAATCAATAATATTGCAATAACTATGTATGGTGTCTGATTTATCAGGGTGATAGATAGGAAAGTTAAGGAACAGGGTAAAAAATGGTGGAGGGATGAGTGGGCGAATGGCTCAGTTGGCTGGAGCGCAGGCTCTGAACAACAGGGTTGCCGGTTCGGTTCCCGATGGGCCAGTGAGCTGCGCCCTCCACAACTAGATTGAAGACAATGAGCTGCCTCTGAGCTTCCAGAGGAGCGGTCGGATGGCTCAGTTGGTTAGAGCGCAAGCTCTCAACCAGGTTGCTGGTTCAATTCCCTCATGGGATGGTGGGCTGTGCCCCCTACAACTAAAGATTGACAATAGCGACTGGCCTTGGAGCTGAGCTGCGCCCTACACAACTAGATTGAAGGACTACTTGGAGCTGATTGGCCCTGGAGAAACACACTGTTCCCCAATATTCCCCAACAAAATTTTTAAAAAGTGAAGGGATTAAGAAGTACAAATTGGCAGTTACAAACTAGCCATGGGATTTAAAGTAAAGCATAGGTAATACAGTCTCGGTATGGTAATAGCTATGTATAGTGCCAGGTGGGGACTAGACTAGTCAGGGGGATCACTCCTTAAATTATACAAATATCTAACCACTCTGCTGTACACCTAAAATTAATATAAAATAATATTGAATGCTAACTGCAATTGAAAAATTCAGAAAGGGGAGTAAAAGTTTCTAAGTTCCAGGTATAAAAATAGTAAGTCATGGGATGTAACATACAGCATGGAGAATACAGTCAGTAATATTGTGATAGCGTGGTACAGTGTCAGACGGTTGCTGGACTCATGGTGATCACTTTTTCTTTTTTTCTGTTGGTCTGGAGCCTGCCGGAAGCAAGCTGGCTCCAGACTTCTCAAGTCCACATTTCTGTGCCTCCAATTCTTACGCGTCCAAAGTCAGGGCACTACAGACATGACTTTGTAGGACAGGGTGATCACTTCTTTAGGTATATAAAGGTTGAACAACTATGGTGTACCTCTGAAACTGATACAGTGTTGTGTGTTAGCTATATTTTTCAATAAAAATCTTAAAAATATAAAATAAAAATGTAAAAATATTCTTAGCTCACAGGCTGTACAGAAAGAGTATGTCAGGTTTGGCCCATGGGTCATGAGTTTGCCAACCATTGGCTTAAAAGATGGAAAGTCATTATTCTTACAGTATTTGGTTTTCACCTTCTTACAGCTACTATATATTATTTTTGACTGAAGAAGTGAATCATCCTAAAAAGGAAACCCCCGACTCATGCTTTCTTAGAACCTAGGGGTCTCCTGAGGGGCTGTCTTTAATCTTGCTCTGAGCATGAATTCCAATACAAATTTGTTATCTTTACTCCAAAATCTTCCCTCGTCCCCCAATATTACCAGGTCTTATGTTCCACAGAGAAGTTCATTACAACTACCAGTAGATAACTGCAATTCATGCTAAGGTATTCTTTGGAGTGTTGTTTACAATAGTAAAAAGAAAACCCAAACAGTTAAAAAAAAAAACAACCCTAAACCAACTCAGCAACAGGACATTTGTTAAAGAAATTATGTAATTCATATATAAATCTATCTAATTCTATGTAGTCATTGAAAAGGATGAGGTCACCACTAAGTGGAAAAAACAGGTAGAAGAATAGTATTTACAATATGATCACCTTTCATGCATTCATTAAACAACTGTGGTTTGTAAAAAACTTTTATTTTTCCTGAATTAGTCCTAACGCAAAAAAGGTGCTCAACACTGTTCTAAATAAACTTTTCACTTTTTAAAATTCTTTGACTTTTCCATTAAATCTTTGCAACCATATTTACCATCAGTCTAAATATACTCACAGATTTACTGAAAGATTAGAAATGGATTTAACCATCAGGTACCAAAAGAGTTTTACATTAGATTCTATTTTTATAACCTATCCTGAATTTTCAGGTCTATAGCTTGAAGCTGTATGTCACGTTCAATCTCAGGCTTCTGGTATAGTAAAAAGTTGATGTGCGGTGCAATTATGAAATATTGGACAATTAAGTTCACAAACTTTCTGCCATGTAAATGTACGTGGAAAGTTTGTGAATTTAATTGTCCAACCTTTCATATGTTTTACAGAGTTGCAACAAATCTTTAGCGTATCAAGGATAAACGGCTTTCACTCTTGAAGGCAATGAAATCATGAAACGAATGAATCTTCTGTTGATGAACACATAAATCCCAGGTCTAAAACCTAGTACATCCTAAAACCCATCCATTCACAGATACCACTTGTACATACTAAACAAGCTACCGGAGTTACCAAGCATTTAATGCACAGATCATCTCTGAAGTCAGAAAAATCTCTAGAATTTGTAGTCAAATTACCTTCCATTCTCACCTCTTCCTGCCAGTCCCCTGTAATTCCTCATTAGAATTTACAGAGTGAAAGCTGCTGCTTTAAATGAACAGCAAGTACTTCTCAAAGTCCACACACCCAACGTCCATCACTTCCTAATATCTTTCCTTATTATACATCAAACCTTATATATTAGGTTGGCACAAAAGTAATTGCTGTTTTGCAATTATTTTTAACCTTTTAAACCACAATCACTTTTGCATCAACACAACCTTTTAAACCACAATCACTTTTTGCATATTTCTATTATACAAGTATGTCCTTTTCTTACCAAATATTTTTAACACTATTTGCCAGACACTATTCTGCATGCTTTATATTAAGCTACTGAAACTTCATAATAACCTTTGTGGTAGATAATATTATTACCGTGTTTCCCCGAAAATAAGACCTAGCCAGACAATCAGGTCTAATGTGTCTTTTGGAGCAAAAATTAATATAAGATCCAATCTTATTTTCTTATAAGACCCAGTCTTATATAATATAATACAATATAATACAATATAATATAATATAATACTGGGTCTTATATTCATTTTTGCTCCAAAAGATGCATTAGAGCTGATTGTCTGGCAAGGTCTTATTTTTGGGGAAACATGATATGTTATTTTGCAGACAAGGAAGTTGAGGTGTAATACAATCATGTGCCATTTGCTGATGGGAATGCACTCTGAGAAATGCATCATTAGGTGATTTGTGGTTGTGCAAACATCATAGCGTGCACTTACACAAACTTAGATGCTCCAGCCTACTACACACCTAGCTATGTGGGATAGCCTACTGCTCCTAGGCTGCAAGCCTACACAGCATGTTAGCATACAAAACCGCAGAGCTTAAATGAAGCAAAAGAGAAAATGATGCAATCAAGAGATGTGGTAAACGTGAGATGTGTATGAGTGCTGCCAGTATAACACAGCATGCTGTTTTACCGCAAACATGTTTTCGTAAGTAGAAAGAGTACACTCTAACATAATGATAACAAGTACAGCATAGCAAATACATAAACCACTAACATAGTTGTTTATTATCATTATCAAGTATTATATCGTACTGTACCTAATTGCCTGTGCTATACTTTTACATGACAGGGAGTACAGTGCTATGCCAGTAGCACAAGCATGTGAGTAATACATTGCACTACAATGTTACGAGGTCACTAAGCAATAGGAATTTTTTCAGCTCCATTAAAACTGTATGGGACCACCATGGTATATGTGGTCCAATGTTGACCAAAACGAACGATGCCTGACTATAGTTAATATTATGTGTGAAGTTGGCTAAGCCATGGTACTCAGATTGTTTGGTGAAACACCAATCTAAACGTTGCTGCAAAGGTATTTTTAGACGACATTAACATAGACTTTGAGTAACAGATGATTACCCTCTCTAATTTGTTGGCCTGATCCAATCAGTTGAAGGCCTTAAGATTGAGATGTCCTCCCCACAGTAGCCACCCCCCTTCTACTTCCACCCCCACCAAGAAGACGGAATTCTGCCTCTACACGGCTTTTGAACTGGAGCTACATCACCAACTCTTTCCTGGATTTACAGCCTGCCAGCCTACCCTGCAGATATCAGACTGGTCAGCTCCTACAATCATGTAGGGCAATTCCTGAATATAAACCCCCCGCTCTCTATAACCACCCCTCCCCCCACATACATATGTACCCTATTAGTTCTTTTTCTCTGAACAACCCTGACTAATAGGACAGGTAAGGTAACTTGGCCAAGGTCATAAAGCTAGTAAGTGCAAGAGCTGGAATTCAAACCCCAAGACTCTGAGCCCATCTTAAATCATCTTAAATCACTGGGTTCAGTGATTGCTGAATGAAGAAAAAAATGTAAAATTGTTTACTCACCAAGTAGACATTGTTTGCTGACTGCAGTGAATAGTACAAATGGACAATGAAAGGACTTTTGCTTAGTGCCAGTGCATCCCTCTCGGCTTGTACCTGATGAGTCATATTTTTGTTGATCATGTCAGCTTTTTTGACAACCTATAGTAGATAACATGACAATAGACATTTTTTTTTAATTTTTTTTATTACAAAGTGTTCTCAGGGTTTAAAGTTACCATCATGAAACAACCAGAGAGAGAAAACATACAGATGCCATTTGGACCTCATGGTGCCATAAGGACACTCTGCCAGAAAAACTAATATGATGAAAATAAAAACAGAACTTTCTTCAACAGAGAGCTGTTCATCTTGAAATCAAGTGTTAAAAGTATCACCTCCCTTATGAGATGGAAAAAGTAAACAAATGCTCCCTGATTGCTGTACATCTTAGTAGAAAAAACATTCTTTTCTGCTATTTTTTTCTGTTTACTTTGCCCATTTATTCAATTCTTTAGATTCTACATATAAGTGAGATCATATGGTATTTGTCTTTCTCCAACTGACTTATTTCAGTTAGCATAATGCTTTTCTGCTACTCTTATAGCAAAGTCAAAAGATAGTCATGTTCCTAACGTCTCCCAGATAAGCAGGAACCTAGGCACAGAGAAACAGTGACTAATATAAATATATATTTTACTTGATACTTTGATGGATGGGAATAGAATCAGAAAGAGGAAGAATGTGGGAAGTTTGCCTATCAAAAAAAATTTTTAAGAATGATTAAAACTACTGAAACTTAACAGTCTCTAATGATGTATTATAGAAAATAACTAATCCTTTCGAGTTTCTAGGTAATTGGCACAGAAGCAAAACTGTAATCTACATTAAAGTTGGAGCACTAAACTGAATAGTAACACTGAGACCGATTCTCAGGACTACAAGGAAAAAAGGCATATTTCTTCTAAAGATTCATTGGAGTATTTAATAAAATCATGAATACACTGTAAATTCCAGCCTAACATCCTTTCCACAAGAAAACTGAGGGAAATTGACAAAGCCTGTATGTAACATGATTTCACCTGGCATTCCACTAGATTGGAAACTGTATGAGGGCAGGTTTACTCATCACAGTAGCCCAGATCCTACAAAGAAAGGGATTCTCTCTCTCTCCCTCCATATATATAATATATAACATATATTATATATATATGTATATATATATATATATATATATATATGTATGTAAGTGAATTGGTGTTTTTATTTCAACAACTGAAATGTAATGACTGATTAGTAGGTACAGCAGAAGTAAAGGCAAACATCTTGGGAACATATGAAGCAATGAAGAGTTCATTTTAATGGGATGGGTCTGAAAGGTCAGGGACAGTTTGAAGGGGAGCTAAGATGAACGCTACTACATAAATAACATAGGTGGAGAAGAGCAGAGAAGGGTGGAAGAAAGCACTCAACGAGGAACCAGCATAAACATAGCCCAGATGCAAGAAAATACACAGCATTCAGTGACTAGTCAATAGTCTGGCGAGGCTAGAACACAGGATATGTGGAAGATACAGTGGAAGTTTAGAGCCAGAACTTACAGCGTGAATGCTTTTCTAAGAAGTTTGGACTTTAGCTTGTGTCACAGCCTAAGGAATGGATGAAAAAATAAAACAGTGATTCCAAGGGGCTATTCTAATAGATTAGGTACGGAAATGAAGGCCTAATGAACCTCAAAAACATCATGTCAAGTGAACAAAGCCAGATGCGAAAGAATTATTGTATAATTCCATTTGTATGCAATGTCCAGAAAAGACAAACCTATAGAGATAGAAAGTAGATTGGTGGTTGCCTGGGGTAGCGGTGTTAAACGGGGGAGGCAGATGGGCAGGAGAGATCTTTTGGGGGTGATGGAAATGATCTAAAATTGGACTGCGGTGATGGTTACCCAATCTTTAATCTACTAAAAAAACCTAATTGTACTTTGAAAGAGGAAGGAAGGAAGAAAGGATGAACAAACAAATGGAGGAAGGAAAATAAAGGGCTCTACTTGGGCAGACTTGGAAATGGAATGGAAGGGGCAATAATGAATATGAGACAGAAATGACAAGACTCGTTAAGAGATAGGATATACACATGAAGTAGAGGGAAGTTACCATGACACTGGTTTCTAGTTTGAATGACAGGGATGATGGTGGTGTGATTAAGTGGAGAGGGAATACAGGAGGTTCAGAGTTTAGGCAGGTAGTTGGAGCAGGTCGGTCAAGGTTAGGCAAATACAATTTGGAGGTTCTTGTTATATATTCACAGAGCAACGTTCCACAAAAAGCTGAAAATGTCTCTTGCTACTCAGACTGCTGGCTTCTTCCCTTGATCACGTTCACTCACTGCTGAAAAGTGAGTAACCTGAACCGATGGGAGCGGATAAGCAAGAGTGGCCAGAACGCCTTCAACACATTGAAATCTCCGGAATGCTTTTGGAATGCTACACTACTGCTGCAAGGATGAAGGACTGATTTAGAACATATTTCAGTTTAGTCTTTAAATAGAAGCACATTCTAGATTTATGATGAAAGGTTTGAAGAGAAAAAAAAAATGAAGTTGTGCAATGAGATCTGGTGGTGGTATAGGTTAGAGAAATTAAACTGATAGAATTAAAACATAACTTGGAAAATAACTTTCAAACTTAAAAGTGTCCAAGTTCATCCTCGTAAAGGCCAAACCAGGAAGAAGGATTCGGAAGTTCTCGCGTCTCCTGAGCACCGGCGGTGCGGAGACGGGCGGCGGCAGAGGAAGGACAGCCGACTCGGCCGCGCTGTCACCCCCCAGGGGGCAGGGGCAGGCAGCGGCGGGGCTGGGCGGCGTCCGCAAGCCGGGCCACCTCGTCTAGCAGCGGCCCCGGGGCCTGCCCAATTCAGGCGTCAGGAAGCAGAGCCGAAGGGCTGCACTCCTTCCCTTGCTTTACTCCGTGATTTCTTACCTTCACCGCATACAATTTGCTGCCTTTCTGCCCCAGATACACCTTCCCAAAGGCACCGCGGCTAATGGGCTTCACTATGGTGAATTCCTCAATGGAGGGCGGCCTCGGCACCGAGATCCTGTTCATGCACTCCCCTGACGCCGCGCCTCTTCCACTCTCCTTCTCCGTCCGGGCGGGGGGCTCCATGGCAGGCCGGCCCAGATTGAAGCCTGCAGCAGCCGCCGAGATCTCGCGTCCGGACGCAACTCCCACCAACTGGGTTCAAAGTAAAGCTCCGCCCACGCCGCCCGCCGGCGGTGACGTCACCCCGTCGATGCCCGGGCGAAACCCAGCCCAGCGCAGCCCCGCCCCTGTCACCCGCCCTTCGTAAACGCCCAAGGACCCTATGGGCGTGAGGGCGGGGCCGCTGGGAAATCCTCCAACCAACCAGACGCTTAGAGGGCAGTGACCACCGCCCACTTCCTCTGTAACGACGGGGGTGGGCCCTGCCACCAACAGCTGGTGGCCAACCAGGGTCAATGGGTGCTTGAAGCAGAATTGAGGGACTGGAGTTCTCTCCCTACGTGTAAAAGAGGCTGCGGGGGCCTGTTCTCCCCTCCCCGTTTTTTTCAGTCCTTCGCGACCGCCCACCCCAACGAGAAATGTAAACTAATTTAGTCTGTTCTGTCCTTATTCAAGAAGCACATAAATACAAATTGTACTTTAAGTTTCTAAAGTAGCTTTCTTGTCTAAGGTAATTACTTTTCTAGGTGATAGATTATGAGGTTCAAAACAGAACGTTTGAAAAGACAAAAGGGTTATCTTTGGAAACCAAACTTTTAAGTGGTTTTCTATTTTATTGCTAGAAATTAATAGATTTCACATTTTTAGAGTACATAAGCTTTTTCTATTTTCTCATTTACGTTTTTTGCTTCTCCTAAGTTCTCTGCCTCTTACATATCTGGTTTTCTAATTCAGGAAATGGAATTTCCTGTTTCACTTTCCCCACGTGACCCAGCAAAAGACTGGGCCAAAGCCCAGCATGGTCTGAAGGGAACCCAGCGCTGCCTACAAATGCCTCTGAGATGGGAGCCGCCTGGGCCTGGCCCGTGAGCTCTGGGCGCCTGGCCCTTGGGAGTTAGGCTTCTGAGCACGGGCGCAGTGACATCAGTTCTGACCCGTGCCCGTTGCTCGGTTACAGGCGTTCTGGGCTGAGAGATTCCAAACCGCCTCACTGTCCTGCTGGGACACTGTGGGAGAGGTAGTTGGCTGCTCCGGAGCTACTGTTGTTTGGGCTCAGCTGACTGCAAAGCATGAGCGGTGCGAAGGAGGAGGATGCGAAGCCCCCAGGCTCGGCCGGGAAGAAGCGTTTTCACTGGAGGCATGAGAATCAAGTGAAGCCCTCGGAATCCACCAACAGTCCGCAGAGCCAGGGCGTTATCATGAAGAATGCCGGTAGAGGGCGCTACCGGGTCGAAGTGCGAGACCTCGGGAGGATCCACAGAGCCGCCTGCACGGGGGACGTCCCCGAAGTGCAGAGGCTTCTCTTGCTCCGTCCGGGACGCTTGAATAAGAGAGACAAGATGGAGCGGTGAGAGGGCCTGCGAGGCCGGTGGCCGCGGGCGGCCCCGGGGGGGGGCGGGGACCTGGGAGAGGGGCCGCCCTGCCGGGGCTCGTCCAGGAGGACGCCGGCGCTCTGTCCCCCAGGGCGCTGCGCTGTCTTCCCCGCGGTGGGGACGCCCCCTACCTGGGGTCCGGGCCCAGGCCGACTCTGCGGGCAGCAGACATAAACACTGAGGACCCACTCATCATTCCCCTTGCACAGCGCTCTGCTGACAAGTTCGAAGGGATTTAACTAAGTGTCTGTAATAGACGTGAACTAAGTGCACACAGCATTTTATTTGTGATGTTCACAACTTCAGACGTAATGTTATATCCTATAGAAAAGTGCATAACGGGAAAGAAAATTCCCATAATAGGTCGACCTGTGGGTAAAAAAATTTTCCGATCAAACCCAGTATCCATTTTGTATCCGTGTCCACCTATGTGTGTGTACCTACAAGTGACCGATGGACTCAGGGGAAATATTTCGTGTTTATAGTGAGAAAGGGGATTTAAGGTGAAAGAGAAAGGAAATTCCCTTTCCTAGCCACAAAGTGTGTGCAGGACAGGAGCCACGGAACTTACACTGCTGCTTCAAGTTTAACTTGCTTTTGGCTTTTCAAGCGGGCCACTTGGTGATCAGGACCACGTTTAAAAAATATATTTGCTTTTACCCATCAATTCCAAATACTAAAGTATCTTTACGAAATAATTAGATAAATTACATACAATTTATTTTCCTCAGCACTACTTAAAACAGCAATGCATTATAAAGGACTCATATAAGCAGTGCATCCGTACTGTGAAATAATATACAACCATTGAAGGGGGGACAGATAATAGATGTATGTTGACGTGCAAAGATATACTGGGGAAGATCGGAAAGGGACAAAATAAATTGGTTTCATCACACACACAAACAGATTATTATTTTATGTTAGCCAAAAATATGTGCAAATTGGGATAAAATTGACAGCTGAGCATTTGTTTCATAAGTGAAACTTTCGTTTCCTTTTAAAAACTGATTTCTACAATTAACATATATAGAAATTCAAGAAAAAGCTTATTATTAGTGAAATAATCCAGGAGAACATTTCATTGATTCCAGGAATATGAATCTTGGGCAGATAAAAATGATTTCTCACTTTTTTATTTCTTTTTTAACAGTTTTGAAGACTGGTATTTTCGGACGACTTTTAGCCCCTTCACGAGTAAAGGGAACCTTTTTATCTTGCCTGTAGAGTTCATGCATATATGTTTTTATATACACTTATGTTTTGTATTACATATAGTTTGATTGCCTATAATATGTGCATGATTTTTCATTAATCTTTTTAGTTGTGTCCGTATGAAAATCAAAAATCAAAAATAGCAAATAAAAGTGATTATTACTATCTCAGAAGTATTGCTTTACTGTGTAAATTTTTTCTTTAAAATTATTGAACTCTCCATTTGTAGTTATCCATTATTTTAACTCATTTATTCATCAACTATAACCCGAATACCTATTATGTACCAGATGTAGTCTATTCAGGACCTTTTCAATCTATCTCTCAGGCTCTTTTCCTCCTTAAAATTTTTCTGTTGACCAGTATGAGCCAAATGAAAAATTTGACATGGAAGCATTAGAAGCTAATCTCAGTTGAACCTTTTCCTTCTGCCTTTCAAACAAAAGGATTTCTGCAGTTAGGACGTTGTAAAAGGTAACCAAACCGGCCATTTTGAAAGTGTACAAATACTAATAGTGATCAATGGAAACATCTGATTTTCATATAATCTATAAAACTAAATATTGAATGAAATGAGCCCTCCCTATTCATTTGAATCCTGAGTTTCCCTTGGCTTAAAGTTTCTTGAAAATGAAAATAAGAATTACTTTTAAAAACTTGTCTTCTTTTGTTTTGTTATTTTACTCCTCTTTCCCCACAGTGTTTTTAAGAACCAGTATTTATTTCAATGGGAATTGCAGCACTAGAACACAATAGGTCTTTTGTACGTACAATTATTTCCCTTCCATTTAAGGTGCCATGGACGGCAGGGTGTCCACTCTTGTGTGTACCAATAAGAAAGGTTTTAAATGGCTGCCAATCATAGTTACAAGACATTCTGAATCATAAATTGTCTTCCAAAGTCAGAGGTGTTAAAACTGAGAAAAGAGTATCTTAGAATCACTGACATACAGTGTCCTTCCTAATCCTTAAAACATAATCTGCAAAGTATTTAGAGTGATATCATTTTGCTTAATTGAAAGGTTGTCTTTGTGAAGTAGTAGTAACAGTAACCACTATAATAATATTATCTAACAATTATTCATCTGTGTTTTGTGGTAGGAAGTGTAGTAAACTCTTTGCACACATGTCAGTTAAGCAGTCCTGTGTCCTGCGAGGTAACTACTGTTTTCATGCCCATTTTGTTGCTGAGGAAATCCAGGCGCACAAAGGCGAAGGGATAGCTAGCAAGTGACAGAGTTGAAGTGGGATCAAACCCATGTTGAGCTGAATCCCCAGGTCATGTCCTCTCTACTCACATAGGCTGCTCTTTCATACCTGTGGTGAGTGACAAGAGCTAGTAAATATTGTCCTTTGTCCAGAAGCAAACTCCACATTGGTTTAGAAGGCCTAGGAATAGCATCTCACGTTCACAGTTACGTGAGGAATTGCATGTTTGAGAAAATGCCCTGTAATGTCCTTAAAAGCCTTGTCACCCTCATAGGACCGCTCTGCATCTGGCCTGTGCTCGTGGTCACCTGGGAGTGGTGAGTCTGTTAACAGACAGGAAATGCGAGCTGAACCTCCAAGACAACAGGACGTGGACAGCTCTGATGAAGGTACGTGGTACCCAGATGTGTCAACACCACGCGGATTTAATGATTTAGAATGAAATGAACGTGTCCCGATTACTTAGAACTAATTGGGGAAAGTTGTGGAATACTTACTTTGAATACCCAGAATTTACCATCTATTTCTGCACATAATCCACAGGCCGTACAGGCCGAGGAAGAGGAGTGTGTGAGTTTCCTGCTGGAACATGGAGCCGATCCCAATATAAAGGACATGAGTGGCTACACCGCTTTGCACTACGCGGTCATGGTTGGGAACACAGCCATTGCCGCAAAGCTGCTGCAACACCGGGCAGATATAGAAGCAACTGACAAGGTACCGGTCAACAGGTGCATTTACACAACATTTGCAATACGCGTCTCTGTAGCCCCAAGCGTTGTGTTTCTAGCAGATAGGTATTGCATACTGCACATCAGGCCCGGTCACCACGAAAACAACTCCAAAGCCAAGTCAGGGAGGCTGGAAATGAGGTGTCCACGGAAAGGGCCCAGCTCTGCCTCCCAGCTCCCATTCCACTCCAGAAGGAAGCACCTGCTCTTCTGTGTGGGAGAGGGTGCCAGGCTCAGAGACCACCAAGCACTGAAGGTCTGGGGGGAGGGAAATGATGTGGGTAGGGGTGGCTCTGTGCAGGCAGGGCCTTAGGACATGGGCGCTGCTGGGGACGGGTGGGAGGAGGAATGGAGACCTGGACCCGGCAGGGGGAGCTGGGGGTGTGTGTGTGGGGAGGAGAAGCAGCAGGCCGCAGGTCCCGGGCACCCCAGGACCCCGGGGTTCTGAAGACTGGGCAGGAGGGTCAGTCACGTCTGGGCACCCAGCAAGGACACCTGCCTGTGCTCGGCACCCCTCTGCCAGCCACGGCCTCCCTCGGGGTCTCCCCCCTCAGAGTGAGGCTCCTGCTCAGCCTCGCGCAGGTCCTGGGGGGTTGTAGGTGTACAGAGGGAGCAGATGATGGGGACACGTTCACACGCTTTTGCTCCTGGATGTACATCCTCTCGTCACTGCAACCCCAGCAGGAATGCTCTCGGGTGGCACCGGTAGGGTCAATTTTACATGTTTGCAAGTCAGACAGTTCCCTGAATGAAAACATTTTGAACTTAGTTGCCGAAGATTGCACTTTACTTGATGATACTTCTAAGGAAGTAGTAGAAGGCACAGCTGTCTTTTATGTGCTTACGGCAAATATTTGTCAAAACACAGTTTGTCACAGGGAAAACTTTCTTTTTCCAATATTTTTTTTCTGTCTGAGTTTTTGACCAACTAATGGGAAACAATGCAGGAAAGCAAAATTTGCCTTGGCAATAGGCTTTATCTTAAAACTAAAACTAACAGAAACATTTCTCAATTTCACAGAAATCTTCATACTCTTAACAAGTTCCTATATTATAAAAAGGTGATTTATATAAAGGTGATTTAGCTCTCGTTGGCCAAAGCTGAAGAGGGCAGAGGAGAGAGCACTCAGAGGAACTGTGCAGACCGGCTTGGAAGTTTGGCCTGGGAGGAGAAATACAAGAGAGGTTCTTACTTATTTTTCCCATTAATTCCTATGTTTAGGCAAGGGGCTCTCCAGTTTTGGGGGATAGTAATCCTTAGTTGAGGAGAGAGAGAGTTACTGAGATGTACGCTTGCCTGGAGATAGATTCTAGGAGGACACTGAGGCCACAAGATTTCAGTGAACGGTGGCGAGTAAGTGGCAAACAGGAGGAAGGGACAGATAATTAACTGACATACAATCTTATTTTGGCGGAAAGAGCCACCTAGATTAAGACTCTAAACTCTGCTCTGCAATCTAGATGTGTTGATGGAGAATTATCAATAATGAAATGCAGTTACATTTTGAGTTGTTAGTCTTTTTTTCCACTCCAACCCAGGAAATTAAGTGCAGTTTGGATAATTGACATGTCTCTCACACTTTTCTGTTATTTGCCCTAATCCTCAAATGACCGAGGGAATTGGCCACGTAGGCGAAAGGACAGACTGAAGGGATCGGCTGCTGCTGTCGTTCTCAGCTAGAATTGTGCTGGCGAATCACAGTCACTTGAGGAATTGAACAAACATTTAGAGGCCTGGGCTCTTCCCTGAAAGTTTTGACTGAGTAAATCTAATAAGTCCTGGACATTGTGTATTTAGAAATAGTTCCCAGAGATTCAGACACAACTCTTGGTTCAAAACCACTAAATGGATAAGTGTAATGTATCACTTCACAAATTTCGAAAACGTAAGAAATCTCTAGAAGAGGTACAGTTTGGGAGGGACACTTCCTTCAGCTCTCTTCTTTCCAACACTCTTGGCCTGACTTTGAACTGTCTTTACCTGTGGGCTCAAACAGCGAAAGGGAGTATCATTGGCGATATTTGCTGGCTTAAAGAAGTACACCTGTTTCCTTTCAGTCATTACTCATTTACTGGCGCTCAGAGAATCTTTAGAAATCTGCTGATGGGTGGTCTTCTAACAAGTAGCATATGACCCTTTAAGAATTTAGCGTCTTAGTTCATGCTCAGATTATTACCAACAGGGTTTTCCTGCAATAGTAGGAAATCGTGAACCTTCCTTTTAGTTGAAGCTGTGCGATAGACTGTCTCAGTATGTCTGTTAAATTCCTAGAGCCCTGGCATAATCAGGATGGCAGGTTTAAACATCAAAACATCAAGAACCTGAAGTTTGTACCGATAGAGGTGGGAACTGTTGCAAAAGTTTAGCTTCAGTGGTTCTATGAATAATTTTCCATTTGATTAACAATCTGTGAAAAATAAGTACAAATAGACTGTGGTTTGAATAAGTATTGGAAAAATTATTCAAGTGGGTAAAATGAGTCTAAATGACAGTTTTCGTTGCATGTTGGTGCCCAAGTTTTCATAAAGCATACAAGTATGATACCAAAGAAAGGAATTCTTTTTACATACAAATATGCACATTATACACAACATTTGGAAACAGCAAATATAAAATCCATGTCAGCTATAGACAAAACGTGTCCTCTGGGTATGTTTAGTTTCCTCCATATATTGAGTCAATATTGACAATTTTGGAGACTCACACAGCGATCTGAATGTCAAGAATCTCTTACAGAATCAAACCTAGTCCCCCTTGAGCCTTGACTATGCTGCACCTCTTACATGAGACATGTGTTCTCTAGTTTGCTACTGTCCTCACCTGGGTTCTTCTTTTACTTGGGTCAACTACTTTGCCTCCATTAGCACTGGAGGTTATGATTCCTGTCTTATAGTATACGAGGTCTGACAATTAAGTTCACAAAATCATTCTAGAAAAAGTACTACATACCACATTGCTGAATATCACTATGGTTACACTCGAAGTACTATCCCTGGGAAGCTATGAACCGACGCCAGCGCCTATCAACCCTTCAAAGCAATTTTGGAACGTTTTTTTCTGGATTGGCCATCAGAACTGTTGTCATATTACCCTTGATAAACTGAATGTCATCAAAATGTCTTCCTTTCAATATTTTCTGTAATTTCGGGTAAAGAGAGAAGGCATTGGGAGCCACATCAGGTAAGTAGGGTGGGTTTCTGATACAGTTATTTGTTTACCGACTAAAAACATTCTCACAGAAAGTGCCCTGTGAGCTGGTGCATTGTCGTGATTGAAGAGCCATGAATTGTTGTCGATAAGTTTTGTTTAACTTTTTCATGCAGCCTTTTCAGCAGTTCCAAATCATGAACTTGGTTAACTGTCCAGTTGGTACAAATTCATAATGAATAATCCCTCTGATGTCAAAAAGGGTTAGCAACATTGTTTTAACTCTTGATTTGGACTGATGGAACTATTTTGATTGTGGAGAATTTGCTGGCTTCCATTGTACACTTTGACGTTCTGTTTCAGGGTCTTATTGGTACACTCGTGTTTGTTTCATCACTAGTGATAACACGGCCCAAAACATCATCTTGACTCTCAAAAAGGTCTTGGCAAACTTCGACTCTCCTTTTCTTTTGTTCATCAGTGAACTCCTTCTGGACCATTTTTGCACACACCTTTCTCATGCGAAGATTTTCAGTTCAGATTATCCTGTTTCTCTATTGATGTTTTGTTGCTCTGCTGTGCTTCTCACAGTCAGCCATTGATTTTGGTGCACAATTTGATGAATTTTTGCAATGTTTTCCTCAGTTCTGCTCGTTACTGGCGACGCTGATCTCTTCATCAGTGGTGCGTTTTCTCCCCTCAGAAAAATGTTTAACCCATTTGTACACTGCCGTTTTCTTCATGGCATTATTCCCATAAATTTGGATTAAAATGTCCCTGATTTCACTTCCACTCTTGCCAAGTTTAACGAGAAGTTTAATGTTTATGTGCTGCTGTAATGTGTGTAGTTCAGACATTCACACGACAGCACACAAAAACACGCAACAGTGATGAACACCACTCAGCAGGACGCCGCCACATGTCGACACAAGCACATGTCTGAGACATTGGCACAACAAGGTTATGAGACCTTACGGAACTTTTGTACAGTGCTACAATGTAAATGCTCGGTGGTAAATTCTCAAACTTAATTGTCAGAACTCTTTTTTTTTATATATATAAAATTATAGTTGGCATTCATTAATGTTTAGCTTCTGGTGTACAATGCCATGATCAGACATCCACAGTATCCCTGAGGTGGTCTCCCAAATAGCACGCATGTCCATCGGATACCCAACAAAAGCTTTACAACATTATTGAATACGTTCCCCAAATTAATTTTCAAAAAACCCTGAGACCATCTTGTGGTTACCAGCTGCTTCCTAATCCCTTCACCCTTCCCCCCATCCCCAACCCCCCGCCCCCGCCCATCTAACAACTCTCGGTTTTTTCTTTGTGTCCCCAAAACTGTTTCTGATTAGTTCATTCACATATTCTTTTCTTTAGATTCTGTATATAAGTGAGATCATATGGTACTTGTCTTTCTCTTTCTGACTTATTTCACTTAACATAATGTTCTCTAGATCTATCCATGTTGTTGCAAATGATAAGATTTCTTTCTTCTTTATGGCTGCGTAATACTCCATTGTATAAATGTACCACAGCTTCTTAATCCAGTCATCTACCGATGGGCATTTCAGTTGTTTCCATATCTTGGCTATTGTGTAAAGTGCTGCAATAAACATAGGAGTGCATACAGATTTTTGAATTGGAGTTTTGGATTTCTCCGGGTAGATGCCTAGGAGTGGAATTACTGGATCATAGGGTAGTTCCATTTTCAGATTCCTGAGATACCTCCATACTGTTTCCATAGTGGCTGCACTAATCTGCAATCCCACCAACAGTGCACTAGTGTTCCCTTTTCTCCACATCAGCGCCAGCATTTGTTGTTTGTTGATTTATTGATGATACCCATTTTGACTGGAGTGAGGTGGTATCTCATTGTGGTTTTTATTTGCATTTCTCTGATGGTTAGTGTGTCAGAACTCTTATATTGATAAACATTTCAAGATTTTCAAGACAGTCTATGTTGACTTATTATGTCTATTTATATTAGTCTCGTTAGATGATTGGATTTTTCAAGTTAGAATTCCCAAGTTTTTTTAAAACCCTTTCTCTTTGTGTATCCTATATATAATAATAGTACCATTAAGATGTCGATACGTTTTATTAGTTTAATCACAGTTATAGTTGGAGAGTTTATGCATATTGCAGATAGTTTTATATCTTTCTCCTTAAATTGTTCCTTAAAAGTGCAAGTGATTTAGTCACTTTTATTATGCTAAAAATAATCTATATGAATCAGTACTAAAATGTTGATTGATAAGCTATGATAGTTTCATTTCTGATTTATATTTTTCCTAAAATATGGAATAATTTTAAGTAGCAATTGAAATGGAACAGTAGGTAAAAAACAGATTTTTTTCAAAAAGTAGATATCCATTAGCATCCCACTATTATCATTATAACTGAGAGAAAAAATTCATATTGAGCTTTCCGACCCCTAAGTTAAAAATCTATCATCTTTCTATCGGAGAGAACTCATGGGCCATTTAGTCATAAGCAATCAAAGTTCATTTGAAGCCTAAGTCTTTTTAACTTAAAGTCCATTCCCTTAGCGATCCTTTTGGAGCAAGAGAGCCTGAAAGTGACATCTGGGTCCTGAGAGCATTGATTCGAGAGAAGCAAGCGCATCTCTATAAGCTGGAGAAAACTTCACTTCTGTTGGAAAGCTCTCAAAGCTGTGTCCCTGAAATTCTATCTTTTCTCAAACGTTTCTCTTTGCCACAGAAAAATGTTGTCAAATCGGAATTAAGCAAAAGTGAAATATTTCTTTAGTAATAGGCATATAAATCACAGTTTTATAATATTTTTCACACAGAGATAATCTTCCTGGAATCTTCCTACTGGGGCTCAGTACTTAACTTCTGGTAAAGTACATGTTCTTTGGAATATAATTTAAGAAACACTACTCCAGAGATAATCATTTAAGTTATCAATTCAATAAAAATACTGAACGCACTTACTACTATGTTTTAGAGTTTGGAGTTACAGAGATGAAACATAGCCCCTGCCCTCAAAGGCTCTCGGCTCAGACGGGGAATAATAAAATAACTGCAGTCATACTACGATAGAGGCTGTGATAGGCACAAAGATTCTCGGAACGTTGGGCCTGTCAGTGTTTGAAGGGAGTTCTGGGGAATGAGCTTGCAGTTCATCTGCTGGGGACCTAGAAGGAGGGTATTTTAAAGGGAAGGAGCAGCAGATCACAGCACAGGGGGCTGCTTTTTATTCCCTATCCTTAGTGTATAAGTTCAGAGGATCTTTTGTCAGTTTTAAAATTCAGCTTAGAAATATGTAATTTAAATAAATTGCTTCTCTGTTTTACAGTATGGTTTCACACCATTTATATGTGCTGCATATAAAAACAATGAGGAAATGGTGGAATTTTTAATAAATAAAAATGCAAACATAAATGCAGCCGATAAGATGAAAAGGTATAGTTGTTTCTTCTCGTTTTCTTAACCTTAGTATTATTCTAGAGTGGTAACAATCGCTCATGTCAGATTCAATCAATAAGAAGAGGATTAATTTATAATTATATAGTGAAAAATACCAACACGTCATCTGTTGGGTTGAAAAGCAATTATTCTGACTGGGCGAGAGGAAGAAAAGTACCCTGCAGGATTCATACTCATATTTATTTATAATATTCACTGATGTTATTTGTCAAGGAATTTTTGTTCGTATGATCTTATGTTAGCTAAAGGGTATTCATGTTAATTTTACTGGTTTTGTATAGTATGGGCTCTAACTTTTAGTTTATGATACAACGTTGGGCTTAGTCTCTCTCATAGTTTTTTTAACCTCTACTTTGTATGCAATTTTCCTTAAAAGTTGCACATTAAACATAAATAGGAGTTGAGTTCGTCTTTTGGATGACTCTGCTTTAAACCGTTTTCTTTGGAGAATTCTGATGTTACTGGAATTTTCCTATGTGACAATGAATGACCACTAGCAGACATTCATCAGTTTTTATCGTTTTTTTTATTTCTAGTCTATTTTGATGTTTTCATTTTTTGGTGTGAGTAGAAGGGAGAGAGACAACTTTAACTGAATAAACATTTTATTTAATGAACACAAGTGATAGGTGCATAATGAAGAAAAAAGAAATGGGATTTCAACTCACACAAGACTGGGTTTAATGCCTGTCTTTCCTATGTGTCACGTGTGTGACCTAGGGAACATTACTGATCATCGTTAAATATGTTTCCTGATATGAAACAAGGATAATAATATATCCTTCAAGTGTGTTTGTGTGTCAGATTATCTAGGATTTAACATAGTGCCCAGCACAGGCTTATTAGCATAATTAAGCACAACTCTGAGTGTTATTACTAGAATTATTATTAGTATTACTGTTTCAAGCCTGCCATGTAGCTTTAAGTTACCTGACTTCCAGCTGCCTTGGAAGTACCAAATATCAGACCAAGGAAGAAACAGGAAATTCTTCATTGAAATCTTCACCTACTTCAGATAAGTGACCTCAGCATAGTTGCTTGTCTATTAAAGGACTTTAACTTAGCAACTTCTGTGCAGTACCCAGCTAGGGCAAGAGTTATTTTGTTTTGTTTTGTTTTTTTCTTTTTCTTTTGTTTTTTTCTGTGTCCCTTCATTTAAGCCTTAGACAAAATTTACAAACATGATCATATAAGAATGTAAATGGTCCATTCTAACCAGACAAGCAGTGTATTGAACTTGGTAAAGTTTACCAAATTAGCTGTTTACATGACTTAAAGTTCCTAAGGGTGAAGTTATCTCTCTGTTATTTTAGAACGGCCCTCATGTTTGCTGCAAGGGATAACTTCCCAAACATAGTCACACATCTGCTTCAGCAAGGCGCTGATGTCTTTGCTACAGATTGTGTTGGGCGGGCTGCAGAAGACTTTGCTCGTATTCAAGGTTTGAAGATGTAAGTGTTTACATTAAAATGCTAGTGATCAGCAAAAGGGGCTTTAGAATAAGTTAACTGTCACTTCCTGTATAATAGGTGAGATGTCACAGTTTGGTTCAGGCAGTTGGGGAACGGCAGTGAGTTACTGGATGTCCTCAGCTAGAAACCAAACAAAAGGTCAGACGAGTTAGAAGTAGCACACGGCACAGATTCCTTATTCCAGAACTTTGAAGACCTTTATCCCAGGGTTCCCAACATTCTCCATTTCATTCCAAGTACAACCTGTGTGCATTGGGTACAAATAATGTCTTTTCTCTGAGTTTCCAACTAGTTATTTGGGGTTGTGAAAGGTTCAGCATTGCAGAAAATACTGTACTTTCTGGAAGCCATCTGCTATACTCTCCCGCTTGAATGTTTCTAGAAGCCAAAGGGTTCCCTAAGTCCAAGGGAGACCATCGTCTTTCACAAGTCAGATGGAGAGGGAAAGAAGGTCATTGTGATCATCTCTTGTTTCCACTGATTCTGTTGCTGCACGGTTGCTATAGGAACGAGTGCTGTAGTCATGACTGACTTTTGCTCCCAGGTTCCCTTGCTGATCCGGAGTCCTCCGTGTCCCTGGTTTTCCACATTTGGACTTCAAAGTTCCAACATTCCTTAGTTTCTACCCTCCTACTTGTGTGCTCAGCCCCTATTCCGAAGCACCAGCACCTTGGCCCGGCAGCTGGGCCTCCCAGCGTTAGCCACACACAGCCTTTGCCCCAGACTGGAAACCTATGCAGGGCCCACGTCTCAGCCCAGACCTACACGATGAGTTACCCATTGAGCGTCTTGTTGTGTCTTCTGCTAGCAGATGTCAGTTGGCACCATTCTGAGCTGTCAGAGAGGGTCAAATAATGTGCAGGAAAAGATCAGACTTTCCTTTCTCCTCTGTTACCAGATCTGTACCCGGAGGCCGCTTGGTATCCCCAGAGCTCCTTCCCTTAGGTCCCGGAAGTTCCCATATCGCCCTTCCCAGAGTAGTAGGCACCAAGTTCCCTGAGATCCCTTAGTTAAGGTTCGCCCTTAACTAACCTTGATCTGTTTTCCAAATATTGAAAATCTCTCAAGTGACTTCAATCTCCCTCAGTTTTCAAAATGGTTTCCCTTGTGCTTCTCAGGGAAGCCAGTCAACAGAGAGCCCTGAATCGGAATCTAAAGTGGGTTATTTAACAGGAGAATAGCTGAGCCCACCCATGACTCATCAGTATGCATGTGTAAAAGGAGGGTGATATGTTCCCAGTCAATGGGGATGGACAGGGAGGTTAAGCATCATTCTAATAAGGCCTGCGGGTTCAGAGTTGGAGGAGGTAGAGAAGGGACCCTAGCAGTCCCAGCCAGGTTTTACTTCTGTTAGTTCTCTGCCTCTGGTGTGAGTAGGTACAGGAATAGGAGACTGTTATGTCATCTAGTTAATGAGGTAACATATTTCTAAATACACTTAGGTACAAGTTATATAATAGGTGAGATGTCCTGAATTACAACCAGAGAGAAAGAGTAGCTAATAACTAAAACTGAAAACGTTTTCTGAAAACTGCAACATTTGAATGTTAGAATCTATGAAAAATGCACACTGGGGTTCATTTGGGAATCCAATATAGTTCCAAAACTAAAGCTCAAGAAAACTCATTCCGTTGCCTTACTATTTCTCTGAGCCTCTTTTTCGTTCATTATTTCATTTAATCCTCTAACATCCTGGTAAAATAAGGCAGTGGATGCTTGTTTTATAGAGGAGGACTTTGAGCCAGAGAGAAGCGCTTTATCCGAGAACTGTGAATAGCTGTGGATCATAGAGCCAGGACTTCTGAGTTCAAGACACTTGCCCTTGTGTCAAGCTAACTCCCACAAATTGAACTATAATGCCCTCAATTCATGACTGGTTCACCTTACTTTCTTTGTCTTCTTTAATCACATGCTTAATAAGAAGTTTGTAGAACGTACAAATTTGAAGCATATGGGATGATTAAAGTTTTATATTAGCTCTGCTATTATCTGAAATACTCTAAGAATTTCATGTGTTGGATAAATGTTTTTCATATCAGTATTAATACAGTAATATCATCACCTTTTTTATACATAGCATCCATCAACAGATTACTGATTATGAAAAAGCAGTGATCTCTAAAGTGATTTCTGAAAACAGCAAACCAGGTAAGACTTCTGATAGTGAATTTTCCTGGTGGTCCTACCATAGCTAAAATAAAACATTTTTGCTAATGAAAGAAATGTAAGGAAAAAAATGTGTAAACTGCATCTGTATTTTTCCTTTCTTACTTAATTTTTCTAATAGTCCAGCATTCAGAATTATTATAAAATTCATTTATTTTATCATGATCCCTAAAATCCCCTATGACCTTTGGGTAAATGAGAAAGAAGATTTTTTAAGTTAGTATGTTGTATTTCCCTCTATCATCACCTTGTAATGAATTGGACTTGTTATAAAAATGGAATCTTTTCTTTAACGTTTACTGCAAATGGATTACATCTAGCAAATGAGTACTTGTTATTACACAGTTCTTGGTCTCAATAAAAATGTAATGAAAACTAGGAACTCAACAGTATCTTCCCGGTCCTATAAACAAATTGCAAACAAGAACTACAAAACCAGCCAGTGTGCAGCCATCCCAGAAACATTTTTTTTAAAGCTATCTACTCGTAGAATACAAGTCAGAAAAGCAACGCCTTTTGAGAAGTGTAGTTTTTCCACGTAGATATACCAACAAAGTCACTATTATCACCTTCGATGCTCATAAGTCAAAACGGAATGAGACATGTTGACTTCTTTAGAATATGATATTTACTCGTGTTTGTTGGACAAATGTCATGACAGTGTAATTTCTCCAGAACAGGATGCCCTGTTGCCATCAGTCAAAAGGTAATCATAATAAATATTCCCATAGGCTAACCCGGGACTCAGCAGTTTACACGAAAGGCACAGAAGAGTCACAATGACAAAAACGCTTCTGTGCTCGCTGGATGTGGCAGCTTGTGCCCTGTGCGATCTGAACTGCATTGGGGACCCCTTTCACTTAGGAGACCTCTGTCACAGAACTGCAGTCGGTGCTTTTTCGTGTTATAGGAAACACAGCGATGGGAGAAATGTTTGTTTTTAAAGTGCTCCTCGTATTACAGAGCTGTTCCTGGTTTATTTCTGTGGTCGTTTATACAGCATTTTCAGAGACAACCTTTTCATTCACTCACTCGTTTGTCTGTGTCACGGTTTGCTATGTGTCCATCCCGTGTCTTTTAGGTACTAAGTGTTACTCTGATGCTGCAGAACACAAGCGTTTTAAACACACAGTCCCTGCCGTCCAGGGGTTGTGATTATCATTGTCGTTTTTATTCTTTACTGTACTTTACACAGTGCTTACTAGACACCAGAGCCCACCGTGGCCTTAGAATGATCACTGTATGTTGTTTCTTTTGACGTGTGCTACGTCCATGATGAGGCAGTAGATTTGTAAAAATCGGGGTAGGATGAAGGGAAGCATGCAGAGCGAGTGAAGGGGGCCAGGTAAAGAGGCAGAAGGACCGGTTGGGCAGGAGGAACAACTCTCAAGGTTACAGGGTTGCAGAAGGAGCCGCAGACATAGGCTCCAATGTCCAAGTGAACTCTGCAGGATGTCTGAGCAGCTCAGTTTTGATGGTGTCAAAAGTGTGCTGAGGGGATGGTTGGCAAGGAGGTGAATACCTAGGTAAGGCAAGCTCCAGAAAGTCTTTAGTACTAGAGGTAGGAGTCGCTCTGATCCTGTAGGCCTTGGGAAATGATTCCAATAGAATGCTTTCAGCTGCAGATAACAGGTGACCTAGTTAACAGTGGCTGCAAGAAGGATCCAGGGTGGTGTTGGGGTTCAGTGAGGCCATCAGGACACCCGATGTTGGCCCTTTTCAGCTGTGAGACTGTCAGTGTTTTGTTTAAGTCTTGTTTTCTTGTCAGCTAATTAGCAACTGCACCAAACATGTTTTCAGGACAATATCCAAAGGCTGGAAGGACTGCGTTTCTGTATGAGGTCATCTTTACTTTATAAATTTTCATTATAGTTGGCATACGATATATGTTAATTTGACGTGGACAACACAGTGCTTTGCCATTTGTACCTTACGAGGTGATCACCATGTTGCACGTAGTACTGTCTATCAGCCAGCAAAGTTACAAGGATATTGTGGACACACTCCCTGTGCTGTACACTACATCCCTGTGGCTGAGGTAGTTTATACCTGGAAGTTTGTCCTTCTTGTTCTCCTTCTTTGTCATCCATCCCCTCCACTTCCTCTCCCCTAACATCCATCAGGTTGTTCTTCGTAGCTGAGGGTCTGTTTGGTGTGGTTTTTTTTTTTTTTGTAATTTTAGATTCCACATGTAAGAGAGATCACACGGTATTTATCTTTCTCTGTCTTCTTTCACTTCACATAATACCCTGTAGGAACATCCATGTAATTGCAAAAGGAAAGATTTGCTTCTTTTTTTGTGGATGAGTAATACTGTATATAAAGGTACACACACACACACACACACACACACATACACACACACATCCTCTTTATGCAATCACGTCTCGAAGGACACCTGTGTTGCTTCCACATCTTTACTATTGCAAATAATCTTGCAGTGAAGATAGAGGTTCACACTGTTTTTCAAACTCGTGTTTGTTTTTTGTGGATAAATACCCAGAGGGGGAATTGCTGGATCTCGTGGCAGTTGTGTTTTCAATTTTTTGAGGAATCTTTATACTGTTTTCCACAGTGCCTGTACCAATATATAACCCCATAAACAGTGCACAAAACTTGTTTTCTGTTTCCGCGGCCATATTTGTTATTTCTTGTCAACTTGATCATAGCCATCTAACAGCTCTGAGGTCATATGTCACTGTGTTTTGCTTTGCGTTTCTTTGATGGTTAGTGAGGTTGAGCTCTGCGTTTCTTTAATTAGGGTGAAAACAGAGGGGCTCGCATTACACCCCCCCCCCATAACATTTACAGGTGGAGTACGTCACACGCTCATTCCTACAACACTTAGTGGTAAACCAATCACTGTGATTATCTTAGTACAATCATTTTCTTTCTGGAGCTGGGCAGAGGCCACCTTCTCTATGTATTGGGACAGTAAATATCCACACAGAGTCATGGTTCTCCAGAAAGAATGAAGAGTAGGGAGTGGCTAGTGGGCAGGGAGCCAGCAGCGGTGACTGCAGTGCAGTCAGGCAGACTCTCTACCGGGGAAGGAAACCGTAGCAGGGGGTGAACAGATAACACTGGACTCACAAAGTCTTTTATATTATGTTGCGATGGACATACGGCAGAAAGAGTCTGCTTCCTGTGTTGTGCGGTGCTGCAAAGCACAGTGCCCATCGACCCAGCTTCCTAATGAGAGGATGCTTCATCCCAAAGTGAACACTCTAGGCTGAAGAGCTGGGCACGTTGTACTGCGTAACAGGAAAATAAGTGTACACTGCTGCAAGTGGGCGTGGTGATGGAATGAGGAATGTCACGCGATTTCCATTTGCCAATGTCAGTGTAGGATACTCGTTCTACTAATTGAACCATTTTCTCTCCATCTGATGAGTGCTGCTGAGTTTTATAATCAGTGCAGTAGTAGTTGACTTTTAGGTTTCAAACCTGGTACACACCGTTTATGTTTGATCTCATTTGATTTTACTCACATATATATTATGTATATCTAAGAGAAGTAAAAATTCATAATGTATGAATTGCCTACCCATAGTATGATTAATATGCACTCTACTGTACTCTCCAGAAATCCTTTTTATCACAATATCAGTCTGATAAGTTAAAGTTCTGCATTTTTCTATTGTGGATTTAAAACGTATTTTAATTCTTTTCTTTAATAGTGGGCAAGTGTTCTAAGAAGGACCCTGCAAGCAGGTACGATTTTGTGGATTTCTAAAAATGGCACATTCAATGAGGGACTGCAGATAACAGAACCAAACAGTGATTGAGTGTTCTGCTCTGGGCGAGACCCTGCCTTATTTGCGTAACAGTTGTTAGCTCATTTGTCACCACAATAGCTTTGCAAAGTAGCTGTGCTGTTCAGGCTACTTTTTATTAATTACACAATTACACATTGTGGTTCTGGGAGGTTGATGAATTGACCCATGGTTCCATAGTTACCAAGTGGCTGACCTGTGATTTGACCTTCAGCCTGCCTGGCTTCCCAAAGCCATTCTCTTGTCCCTCAGCCTGTACTGAGAAGTTCCTGGGCAACTCTGGAGTCAGGATTCAGATGCAGGTCAGAGGAGCTCAGAGAGTCCAATTTAGTCATATGTTAATGCTGATTTAGAGTTGTTCCTAAGAAAGCCGGTTAGTCCAAGCATTTGTCTTCATATACTGGACAGTTGTAGCAGTAATGAGAACCTTGTTTTCAGCATCAGAATTTAGCCCAGATGTGAGTTAGCTGTGGCCACAAAACCACAGCCTTTACCTGAGCAAGACCTGATCAGTCAGGTGGTTTTGGGTGTAATGCCATCTACCCTTCTGGAGATGAATTACTTTTCTGTACATGAAAAATAGCTATGTATTGGCCATGTTGGGTTAATGAAATTCAGCATCAAATTAGAGGATAGTTCTAATTTATATCTCTACTAACAGACTTCCCGGTTGGGTTTCCCTTCAGGCTCGTTCCTTTACCTGGTTCTATCAAGTTTGTTTCCTTTCTTGCCTAAAGTCTTTCTTCTTCTTCCATGAGTTTTCTTCATTTTTTACTTTTTTACCTGCTTTTTTTTGGTGTTTCTCTTGTTGTGTTATTTTTTCCATTCCTGCCAGCTAAGTCGTCCACTATTTGGTCAAAGCAAAAGCATCTAGAATTTCAGGGCTTTAAGGAAGCTTAGGAGTTAATTATTTAAAACACTCTCTAGTAATTTATGCTGTGATTAATGTTTTGGTCAAGTGTTTGTTCACCTGGAGAGTTTGTAACTCAAAGAGATTAAAGTGACTTATTTGATTCTAAATGAGTGATGGAAATGAGATTTGAGTTCAGATTTCTAAGCCCATGCCTTTCCTACTTGATCATCCTGTTGGTGATTGTTTTACTAATAGAAAGGTCTAATGAACCCAGCGGAAGATGATCAGAATGGAATTAGTAGCAGAATTCAAGTTTCAAGACACCAGTGGTTCGCAATAGAAATACGGGTTTTAGAGTAGAGATCACAAATCCAATCAGGCACAAGAGATCAGAATAGTGGGGTTTGTGACAAGTTAACACAAATCGAAATAAGATTGACACAGGATGTTGGCAGTTGTCTAGGAAAGTAGATTAAAGTAAGGGTTTCAAGGGCATACTGCTCAGGTTGCTGCTGTTTTATTTGTTGAATGGGCAAAACAGGAAAATTCAGTTACTATCTGAAATATTAAAATAATTTGGCCACTAGAAAGATTCTCTTTATAGGAAGTAGGAATGTGGTACCACCTACCTGCACCCCAGCTTACAGAGGGGCCTTGGATCCCTTCCAACCCTAGATTACTGGAGAGATCTTGGAACTACAGAGATCTGAGGCCCAAGGCAGGTGTCTCGTCACCTCCACCGCTTTTCCCAACTCGCTCATGTCCTTCCCAGGTGCATGGAGGGTTGGGCAGAGGAAGGACTGACTGTCAGATCAGTGATGGAGTTGGGAATTTGCTAACATGCCTGCGTTGGGAGTGGACAACTGAAATTCCATTTAGCCTGCTTCACAGGAGCATGGAAATAGTGGTTCATTTGAGGTCGTCCTTGTTTCAGGAGTCTGTGCCTTCACAGGCTGAAGATTTCAAGATTGGAGGTTGCCAGGGAGCCCTGAGGATGAGAGGTCTGGTAGTGGGAAGGCTAACAACATACACATTTGTTCTTTGACTTTTATGCTTGTAACTTGCAAACATTTCAGGGAACTCACTGTATTGTTTTAGGGTGCGAGGAAAGAATGGGGTCGACTTAGTGTTTTCCATGTTAAAGAAGCAAGACTGCCATTTCTGAGTCACACAGATTAGTCTTTGAAGCAGGGGCAGACACTGGAGAAGTGCCAGCATATCTTTCCACCACGATTTAGGTCATGAGATTCCTCACAGTTCAGGTTACAAAAGTTATGTCAGCCATTAATTGGATTTTCAGTTCAGACTTCAGGACTTCCGGTGTACACAAAGTAATCTCGGGCTTTGCCAATACATTCGCTGTGACTGTTTGCTATGGAAACTTAGAGTGTATCTTCACATTATTTCATAGGTTGGGAGAGTTGGAGGCAGAAATAGAGCACGGAAAATTGTTTTAAAACAGAACAAATTTTAATTCTATCCAGACCCTTCATTTGATACGCAGATAGCTGAACTACCACACCATTTTTGTTGCTGTTGCTTTTGTAAAGGAAGAAACTCACTTATTTTTCTTTACCCCACAGTCTTCCCTGCAAACCTGGCATTGAGGAGTCACCGTCTACATCACAGGATAAAGTCTGCAATGTTGATCCCAAGGTAAAGTGCGCCTGTGTGAAATTAAGTTTCCTGCTCTGGATTTGGTTTTGTGTAGTACTTTCTCTTACAGTTTAGTAGCGGTCCACCTAGCATTGGTTTATGTTCGTAATAGAAAATCGGGTGCAGTAAACCAGTTTATAAGATAGGACCAGTTGAGGTGTTCTTTGTTTGTTTGTTTGTTTCTTTGTTTTAAACTCTTGTAAGTACTGAAGATAGGGACGAAAAAACAGAATGGGCTGGAAAATATACAGTGATAGGACAATTATATTGGGAAGCTTCCCACAGTAGAGGAGATATGATATTGGATGAAAGGGAAAGATTCTCAATGTGACATTTATTTACACCAAGATGACTTTTATACACTTGCCTAAATGAAGTCTTTAATGGATCCAGTTACTTACTGGAATAGTCATGAAATCTTCCTGAAGCCTTGCAGTTTTAAAAGTATATAGCATATAATATATAGGTTCATTTTTTTTACACTTTTTATTTTGGTATCATATAGTTGTGAGGAGGAAATGTCTTCTTGTTTCTCTCTTGTTACTTATTTCTTCCATTACATTCATTTAACATTTGATATTATTTTATATTAGTTGCATATGTGCTGGGCCCATCATTTAGATTAAAATAATAGTAGAAATTGTGGAAAGTAGAACTGAAGTTCTTTATCTCAAAACCCGTATTAAAAGGGATTCCACTGTATTCTAAATCATTGTATTATGAATATATTTAAATGTCTTCATCTAATGGAAAAATACATGTTCTGCCTAAAATGATGATTCTAGAAGCAGTGCTTCTTAATAACCGTATGGTAAAATGTCAGTTTTCAGAAATTTTTTCTTGTTGTTTTTAATTTTTTTTATTTCCGTTTCTGTTGACATTCAGTATTATGTTAGCTTCAGGTGTACACCACAGAGGTCCGTCATTTATGTACGTTACAAAGTGATCCCCTATGAGTATGGTACCCCGGCCCCCATACGTAGTTATTACAATAGTATTAACTATACTATTTTTGCAGTACTTCTCAGCCTCATGACCTTTTTGTAACTGCCTATTTGGAATCTTAATCCTTTTAACTTTTTTACCCAGGCCCCAAAAGCCGTCACGGCGGGCCTTGATCGGTTTGTCGTCTGTATTCATGGTTTTTTCTCTTTTCTTTTTTCATTTATTGTGTTTTAGATTCCACAAATAAGTGAAATCATATGGTATTTGTCTTTCTCTATGTGATTTATGTGACTTAGAATAAGACCAGCTAGGTCTACCCATGTTGTTGCCAGTGGTAAGATTTCAAATATTTTTAAGTGTCCAGGTAATATTTTAGTGTATACGACTCTTGACAGTTAAGTTCGCGAACTCATCCTTGACTGAATGCTGCATACCTCATTGATGAATATCACTATATCACCTTCGAAGTATTCCCCTTGGGAAGCCATGTACTTAAGCCAGCGCCTAGTTCACCCTTCGAAGCAATTGTGGAACTGTTTCTGGAATGGCCATCAGAGCAGTTGTCATATTAGCCTTGATATAATGAATGCCATTAAAATGTCTACCTCTCAATATTTTCTTCATCTTTGGGTAAAGAAAGAAATCCCTCGGGGCCAGATCAGGTGAGTAGGGAGGGTGTTGCAAAACATCTATTTGTTTACTGGCTACAAACTCCCTGAGACACAGTATCGTGTAAGATGGTGCATTGTCGTGAGGCAAGAGCCATGAATCGTTCTCAAAAAATTCAGGTCGTTTTTATCCAACTTTTTCACGCAGCCTTTTCAGCACTTACAGACAATCAACTTGGTTAACTGTTTGTCCAGTTGTACAGATTCATAATGAATAATCCCTGTGATATCAAAAAAGGTTAGCAACTTGTTTAGACTGTTGCTTTGGGCTGACGGAAATTTTGGTCGTGGTGCATTGGCTGACATCCAATGTTCACTTTGACGCTCTGTTTCAGGGTTGTATTGGTGCACCCATGTTTCATCATCAGTGACAACATGGCCCAAGACATCGTCCTGCCTCCCCAAAAGGTGTTGGCAAACTTCACGCTACTTCGGGAATATTTTTGCACACACCTTTCTCATGCCAAGATTTTCAGTTCAGATTT
This sequence comes from Rhinolophus hipposideros, assembly GCF_964194185.1. Taxonomy (NCBI): domain Eukaryota; kingdom Metazoa; phylum Chordata; class Mammalia; order Chiroptera; family Rhinolophidae; genus Rhinolophus; species Rhinolophus hipposideros. The sequence continues at coordinate 10,899,418 of NC_138047.1, read as the reverse complement.
TCCTAACTGTGTCTGTATCGATGTTTAGTTTGGTACAGAAGAAAAAAGTCACAATCAGCCAACGATTCTCACGCACAGTTCAATGAATTTTGCGATGTTTATGTCATCAGCTCTGCTTGTTACTGGCCACCCTGACCTGTCCTCATCATGGCGCATTCTGTCCCCTCGGTAAAATGTTTAATCCATTCAGACACTGTCTTTTTCTCCATTGCATTATTCCTATGAACTTGTACTAAAATGTCGCAGTTTTCACTTCAACTCTTGCCACGTTTAACAAGAAATTTAATATTTCTTTGTTGTTCTGATTCAAGTTCAGACATTCTCGCGACAGCACAGAAAAACATGCAGCAACAATGATGACTACCACTCAGCCAGATTCCACCCCATCGACACAAACAGAACTGTGAGACACTGATATACCAAGGTTATGAAACCTTACCGAGCTGTTGGTACAGTGCTGCCTACGTCAGAGCTAGGTGGGAAGTTCACAAACTTAATTGTGAGACCTCTCATAGGTACCACTCTTCTTTATCCAATATTTCTCAGTGCACACTTAGCTTACTTCCGTATCTTGATTATTGCTAATAATGCTCAACAAACCTATGACTTCAAGAATCTTCTCGAATTAATGTTTTGCATTTCTTTGGATAAATACCTGGATGCAGGAATGCTGGGTCTCGTGGTAGCTCTAGTTTTACATTTTTGAAGGACCTCCATATTGTTTTCCATTGCAGCTACACTGATTTGCAGTCTCACCAACAGCACACGAGGGATCCCTTTTCTTCACATCTTCACCAACACTTGTTTGTTGATTTATCGATGATGGTTATTCTGACTGTGAAGTGATAGCTCATTGTGTTTTTATTTGCATTGCTCTCATGATAAGTATCATTGAACAACTTTTCATTATGTCTCTTGTCCACCAGTGTGACTTCTTTGGAGAAAAATGCATTCAGGTTCTCTTCCCATTTTTTCATTCATTGTTGTGTTTTTGGTGTTACGTTTTATGAGTTCCTTATATATTTTGGATATTAACCCATTATTAGATGTATTATTTGCAAATATCTTCTATTCATTTGGTTGTGTTTTCATTTTGTTGAAGGTTTCCTTTGCTGTGCAAAACTCTTTAATTTGATGTCATATATGTATGGGTCTTGTTTTCTTATCCATTCAGCCACCTTGTGTCTTTATTGGAGCATTTAATCATTTACATTTAAATTAATTACTTATAAGTATGTGGGTATTGCCATTTTATTAGACATTCGTTCGTTCATTCATTCTCTCCTCCTTCTCTTTCTTCTTCTTCCTTCTTTTTCTCTTTCTTCGAAACATACCTTTTATCTTTCTTGTAATACTGGTTCGTTGGTATAAACTCGACCACCTTTTCTTTTCTGGCAAGCTCTTTATCTCTCCCTCGATTCTAAATGATAGCCTTGCTACATACAGTAATCTTGGTTTTAGGTTATTGCTTTCCATACCTTGACGATTTCTGCTAAGATTTAGTAAGAGTCAAGATGAGATTATTATAATGACCCAACCTAAATAGGTGGGTTAAATGAGAGCAGGAGCTCGCTGTATTATAAAATGTGAGAGAATTATTTTATGTACAAATTAAGACTAAAAATCCAAGTCATGAAAAAAATGCTCAGTTCTCTGAACTTCATATAGCTGATTTCATGAAGAACTCAAGGAAAGTTTAATTCTCACTTATTCTTTGGTTATTGAATTCTTTATTAATTTTTTTGTAATTCTTACTTATAAAGTTAATACAATGACTTCTTGTATTGAATCTAGCAAAACCTGTGTTCATTTATAATTCAAAGTAAAGTCTATTTTAGGTCTTATCAGATTATTATGAAATTTTGGCCGTCTTGTGGTTTCTAAATCATCTTACTGTTTGACATGCACTACACTTGCCTAATTAACTTGTCTTACTGATTGGTATAAATTTGGTAGAAGTTTTTGAGTTTATTTAAGATAAACTCAGCACAAATAAATGAGAATTTTGTACAGTTTCTCATTAATTAAAATTTCTGATTATGTAAATGAGGTTCTTAATCTGTATTCATTGAATGAGAAAATAAATTTAAGCTGCAATACTCTAAAAGAAAAAAAGTACATCAATTATCTTTTCAGTAGAACTTATTTTTAAAAGTTTTTAAATATATGAGTCCTTTTATCTAAATATGCAGCATAAGGTAATCCATAACAACAGAAGACAGGTTAGTAGTTCTTGGGGCTGGTGGTGGCAGCAATGGGGAGTGACTGTTTAATTGGAATGGGGTTCTTTTTTGGTGTCGTGAAATGTTTCAGAACTAGAGATGATCGTTGTACAAAATTGTGAATGTACAAAAGTCTACTCAATTTTTCCCTTTAAAATGGTCAATTTTATGTTTTGTGGACTGTGACCTCACTAAAAGAAGAATACTATCATAACACTATTCAGTCGATGACATTAAGATGGTGGTATACATTTAAAAACAATCAAATGGCGCATTTAAAACATGTCTTCTGCTCTTGCCTTCCTCACTTACAATATGTCTAGATGTTGCTCTTGAAGGGGCTCCTTTGTTCCTTGCAGTGGCTGCAGAGATTTCCACTGTGCAGAAGTCACATGACTTATTTATTCAGTCCCCTATGGATGGACAGCCAGCTGATTTGCCACTGTCAACACTGATGCGGGGAACCTCTCCCGGCTCTAGTCTGCAGCGTGCTCGGGGGGAGGATCGGACTGAGCCGGGCTGCGAGGGCACACAGACTTCAGCAGGCCCTGGCTCTCTGTTCCCTGTGTGTCTAGCACAGGGCTTCCCTTCAAACCTTGTTTGGGAAGGGGGGACAAAAGGGAGGAACAAAACAGAGGACATCATGACATGGGAGCTGGGTGGGGAGAAAACGGGTTGAGCAGAACTTGGTGTCTGGCTTGGGAGACAGGCGACCTGGGCTTGAGCCCACACTGGACCATTTCCCAGCTGTGAGACGATGGGCAGGACACCTAGCTTTGGGGGCTAGGGATTCTGAGTGATCTTTTCATAATAATATCTGTGGACACTTTAGTGGACACATATGCACACATCAAAGGATGAAATCACAATTCATGATATTTTTCTAATATAAAATACTCGTTCTTGTAAAGTCATAAGGAAGAAAACATTACCAACAGAGTATACAACGTTCTCTCTGAGACGATTTTTTTTACTTTTTAAATCCTCTTCAGCAATCGGTTCATTTCATATTATTCTTAAGAAACTTTATTAACTTTGGTGTCCATAGTTATTAAAGCTAAGTTGAAAAATCTTTCATATCTCAAACTCACAGACATCCTGGTCACTTGATTTTTTAGTCCCTTTCTTCTTTCAGTCCTGCATGACAATCATAGATGTATTTGAAGACTTTTAAATCTTCAACTTGGATAATCCTCGTTTTATTACTATATTTACCTAGATTTTCCCTGCAATATTTAACTACCATGCTATATGCAGTGGATAGGTAATTAGACTTTTATTGTAGTGTTTGTTCTCAGGGAAATAAGGAAACCACGTGAATTTTAAAACGGGGTTTTGTATATCTTTCATACATATAGCAATGCTTCAAAATGACTCGTGATTCTGTAATCACATAAGCATTTCTCCTCTACTATTTTAAACTTATCTTTCAAAAATTATTTTTAAATAGTTGTCTTGTAGTAACATCATGAATTGGTGATTGACCTTTATTGCATTAAACTTTAAGTGTTTATTATGATAATATCCCAGAAATAAGAAGTTACATATATCCATAAAAGGGTATTTATATTTTAGATTTTGAAATATGTAATTGAAGAATTGAAACCCACGTTTCTATAGTTCTGCTCTTGTTTTATTTTTAAAGTTTCACAAGATCTGTGTAGGCTTTACATTATTGAATGAAATCAGCTGAATATGTTTTATAAAAATCTATTTCCTTAAATCACACGCTTTTTCTGAGTAAAGTCATCTGTGTTTACTTAAATGTATCTATCCAGGTTTTCCTTCTAAGTCCCCTGGGTGACTCAAATTTGACATGTCCCAAAGTAAACTCAGTGCCCTGAACCTTTCTTTTTTCCTGACTGTCTCTATTCTACTGTGTCATCTGTTTTCCCCAACCTTGCAAATGGCACCATTGAAATACCGAAGCAAGAAAAATCTTGGACCCCAACTCTCCCTGGAATCACCACATCCAGTGACTCACCACCTTTCATATTTTCTACGTGCCTACCATGTTTTAGAAGTTATGACCGTAATTCACTTTCTCACATTTGATTTTGAAGTACTCTTTTGGAGCATTGAATCCCTGATGTTCCCGTTTCAATTGCAGCTGGAATCACTGTTCTAACATATATTTCCAATGATGCAGCACCTCTGTTTAATGAATGGCTCTCCATTACATGAGGGTACAATTCATGTGCTACCTGACACTTGCCTTCTTGGCTTGGTTCTGATCTTGCACTTTTATCTCTCCATCCTGTTCTCAGTGGTTCTGGTTTACCCAATTCCTTTAGTACCCTCCCTTCCTGTATCGACTCATACCTCATGTTTTTGTTCCTGCTGCCCTTTCTAGAATCCCTTCTCTCGCCTTCCCTCTGTACTTAGCATAGCTCCAAGGTGCAGCCCTAACTTTGCAGCATCTGCTGAGCTGCATTTACTGTGCTTTATTCAGTTCAAGTGTCCAAAGAGCCAGTGATACTTTGCTAACGGTTCTCATGTATCTCTACCCAGACTAGAATTAGGACAACATCTGTTATTTATATTTTCAGCTTCTCTGGGGTTAGTTCCTATGATTCGATGAATACAGTTAATATTTGGGGTCTTAAAAACTGATGGAATGAGTGAGTCGATGAGCAAGTAAATGAATGTGCTCTTTTATTAAGTTGGGTTTTTGTTTTGTTTTGTGTTTATAGGACAAACCAACAAAACCGGCAATTAGAAAACAAGAAAATGGTATGGATATCATTCAAAGTGCTTCCCAAGAGCTCACCAATAACGATCATTTGACTCACGTTGATGGAGTTCACCAAAATAATAGAAGTGGCATTTCAGTGACTACCTATGAATTTTTAATAGCTTCAATGCTGGTAGAAAAAATATAACCTGTTTAGATCTAAAGGTGATATTCATTTCTATTAAGTACTTTTGTTTTTCCTAAGTTTCTTCAAATGTATCACGACTACTACCAACATTTCTTCTTACAACTATTCAACCTGTGTAATTCTTCTCTACTATTACTTTTATCTGATATTCAAAAATGGAGATAGACTTGAATGTGTATTTAAAATGCATAGTAATAAATATTCACAGTAATGTTTCTGTGACTACATTTTATAGTCAAAATATCAGCATCAGGTTTAGGAGAAGAAGACGTAAAATCACCCGGGGATTCTGAGGTAATGTCTTTCATTATTATTATTATTATTATCGTTATTATTTAAATATCAGCATTCAGTGATGTTGAAACATAGAAGGTATGCTTTGACTGTACTTTCTCACCGCTGCATTTCCACATACAAATTGTTTTCTCATGGTTTAACCTATTATTAATACAAGACCTATGTGCTGAATATAATAAGCCTGCCTAGCACAATTCTGCTAACTTGCAACATTCGCTGAAAGAAGGCAGTGTAGTATAATGCAAAACACTGAAGCCTTCAAGATAATAAGGAATCAGTTTGGGTTCTGAAGTGAACTTTCCCCGAAACTCAAGAATTGTCCCAAGTCTACCTATGGCCAGATATCTGATCATGGTTTTTGTGGGGGTGTAAATGTCCTAATGAGATTCAGAAAGAAAGCGTTTGGAGTGCAGTTTTTTTTTATAACTGGGAACGTGACAAGATAATGCGTGTAACTTGAAAGTATTATTATATTTGTATTGTCAAGTAGATCTGCAAGGAGCTTTTCCAGGGAAGGAAGACCATGGTGCATAGTGATAAGTAGATAGGATTCTTCTAATAGCACTTTGGCTGAGCGCTGGTTTAATGTGCACATACATCAGTATTGTGTCTGGGAAAGCATTTACTCGCTCCTTCCATACAGTCTTGTTCAGTTAAAATAGCATGCATTGAGTAACTTTCTGCCAACCAACTTGTGGTAATATAAATACAAAGTAATGATGAGCAAATCTGAGGTGAAAGCTGTGGAAAGAGATAGGAAGGGAGTGATTTTGATACATGCGTCTGCTGCCTAATGATTCAAGCAGTGTATTTGAAGGCTGAGAATGTGTTAGTATCCTGGATTGGTCACTTACTGGCTATGGGACCTTGGAAAACTTTTTAACCTGCCCATGTCAGTGATCTGGTTCATAACGATGGCAGTCATACCTACCTTTCAGGTATGTGTAATGAACAGATGTGATAACAAATGTGGAAACACTTTGTAAACTGTAAAGGGTGCTGTGGAAATATAAGACACAGTGATCACAGTGGCTTGTAGTGACTTATTAATAGCGGGACTTTCTGTAACCTGAAGGACAAGGAATGGCAGTGGTGACAAGAACAGAACAGGAAAGTTAGAAAGGGCATGTGGATTTCTAATTTGGGGGTGTTAAGGTTCAGGATAATTGTGACTGGCCATGTCCCAAAGGTCTGAAGTGGTTTGGGGCCAGAGGCCTTCTAGATGAGATCTTACATGTTTTGAACTGAAGCAAATATCAGTTATTAGATACCAGTTGTGTGCCAGGCTGTTTGGCAGTGAGTGTAGAAGTTGAGGGGTTAAGCTACAGTGGTAGAAGCAGAAAAACAAGTTCACAATACATGCTTCCTATAAAGGAAATGGAGAATGTTAGGTTAGAGAATAAGGGGGTGTTACAGTTAGAATGGGAGTGGGAGTAGAATTTAAGTAGTCAGAAAAGACCTTTCTGAGTGTGACAAAAGGTGCCCAGTGAAACATGAGAGTCATGTGAAAGTCTAGAAGCAAAACCTGCTAGACAGAGACAACAGTGGATCGCACTGCTCAATTAAACTATAATATTTTTGAAGAGTTGCATAACTATGTAAAATTTTTGGCTGTTATTTAAAGATAACTTAAAAAAATATTTTTCTGACTTTCTTGCCATTTCATTCAACCACTTTTCCTATCAAAATATTTTATCAAATAATAGTTTGCTTTTTCCAAGCCCTTGTTTACCAAAATGAAGTAGGTTCTCAATAGTTCTGTTTACCCGCAACGCGATGTACACCACCGTTTCTTACCCTGTCAACCGTCTTATTTTGGCACTAAAGCAGTTCTGTCTGTCGAAATATTTAAAACTTTGAATAAGTGCACTTGTTAACGTTTTTGTGTACATACTTATTTTCAAAGTATCCTACCATGCTGGTGGGATGCAGAGTAGATTTCGGTGTTTGAAGTTAGTTCCTTGGTGAAGTGAGCATGGTCAGCAGTGTCGTGTCTGTGGAAGCCTTTGCTCTGGTTCCATGTACACTTTAGAGTCAGACAGGAGCCAAATGAAGATGGAAGAGGAGGCTGAGTTAGACAGCATCTCTAGGCTTTTCTGTTTCGATGGTTTAGTTTTCAAGACATGCTTGTCTTATTGTTCAATCTAATTCCTTTTAAAGGGGGGAATTCAGATATATTCTTAGAAGGGATTAGACATCATTATGCAACACATGATTGATATAAATATTAACAGAGTTTTCCTGAAAGACGTCCCCGGAAATATGTGGATCCTTTCCTGTTTTCTGCCAATCAAAGTGGAAAATTTGTACTTCCTGCAGAAGAAGAAGGTAAGGCCTGGATTGTGCAAAAAAGTCTTTCACCTGATTGTTGACTTAAAACATGAATATGACATAGTCTAAGAGCGAAAGACAATCACCTATTAGATGCCTACTGAGGAAAATTATGTGAAAAGGACAAAACTTGTATAGTGCTCTGGAATAAGCAACCGATTCAAGTGGGAGTGCAACCACAGGAGCTCAATTATTTGTTCCATTTCAAGACATTCTGTCACCTATGGAGAGTCAGGAAATAAAGAAGAACAAAAGAATAAAAGAGGAATGAAGAATGACAAAGGCAGAATTTATGGGGAGTCAATGAAAAAAAATGAATCAGGTATATAGAGTATAAGGTAGTAAATAATTGTTTGGAAAAAGGAGGAGCAGAATTTTTGAAATGTGGGAAGAATAGAAAGAGAGCTTCCAGTGCCAAAACGTGTCCGAGCTTTTTCTCACATTGGGACTAGTTTGCGGAGTGAGATACGTGGCCACGTAGAACTCTATTTATCCACCATCGATCACCTTAAGTCTACGTGGTCAGCTGTAAATGTATATAACTTAATGCCATATAAAACGCTGTGACTTCATAGGGTAGTATCGTACAGAGCAAAAGAAGAGCATTGGACGGAAGCAGAGAGCAGGATCAGTTATGGGATATTCCGGGTGGCAATAACCTGACCAAACGTCCATGAGAGAGTCCATGACTCCAAATGCAGTTGCATTTTTGGGAGAAATGATGGCAGCAGGTCTCGTATCTGCATGTCTCACAAGGAATGAGGGGGCACCAAGGTGCTTTTCCACAGACCATGCTCTGTGCAGAGAGGGTGGTGACTTCTTTTCAGAGAATTCTGGAAGAGGAGGCATCTGATAGTGAAGACATAACAGGATCGAGAAACAGCATTATTTTGTGTGTGTTTTTCTGACCTTATTTATGACCAAAGGGAAGCAAGAAAATGAAGAAATAGAAGTGATACTTATAAGATACTAGCACTAAACAGAGAGGAAAGAAAAAGTTGTGGGGATAATCCACAGAAAGAATGAAAATGGCTTCATCTAGGTAATTTTGGACTTGATGAGGAAATGTGAGAGACCTCGTTTGAATGGCTTCAGTGTATTTGCTCTGAAACAGAAGTTGAGATCATTGCTGCTCCAGAGAATCCTGGAAGCAGGAGGAAGTGCTGGAATGGGATAAACTGTAGCCACTCATTTAACTCCTCAGGATTCTCAGGCAGCCAAGATACATAGGTTACTCTGGTATTTGTAATTCCAAAGAGATGAGTTTGAATAGAGCACATGGCTGTGTTTTTTAGGGGTTAATTCTTTGATAAAATGGCTGTTTTATAAAACCACTTAGTGTATAGCATGAGATACCAAAGGAAAGTAAGATTGGAAAAAAAAGAAAGTATAGATTTCATTCCCTAAGGGCTAAGATTTTTGTTTTCAGTAAATGTTACACCGATTTTGAAATGTAGAAGTCTTTTTATATCTAATATTTCTGTGTTGTTGAATCAATTTTCCCTCTTTCAGGATCATATTTCATGTTGATATCTCATCCTACATCATTTCTTAGAGAAGTTAGATACACCTTTTTGCACGAGCAAATTGAGAAACTGCTCGATGGCTGTAAAGTAGATGATATAAGAAGTGTAGGCACACTAGTAGCCCACATTGGTTTGGAAAGAAATGAATATTTTTATAAACTGGTATTCTATAATTGTATATCCCAGCTGATGGACTCATAACACTCTGTCCTTTGACAAATGAATTATGCATTCAACAGAACTCTTATCACAACTGTGTGCTTGTTCAATTACAGTCAAATTGAAGAACATGATAAACACTTGAAGCGTGATGGTATCAATGTTTCTGATGCATTGGAGTCAAGATATGCTGTGGATTCTATCCTCAGCTTTCCTATTGACCAAGTCTTCAGATAAAAAATATTATCTTTTATGTGCTCACAGTCTTCTTCTTACTAATTCCTTTTTTTCATTTTACAAATGTAATTGATTTCACATAAATAATATAGATGTCATTGCTGGTATCCATGTTTGAGAAAAAAAGATATTTACAAGAAGAAGAAGAGATTTAAAAAATGTGCGCTTTAACTAAGCACACATTTCTATTTGTGATTTGAGACTCTAAATTTCCCAGTTTGGAATTCATGTATTTAATAGGGGTTGCCAGATGTTTATTATCATATACGAACTTTTTTCCAGTATCCTAAAATGCTCATTTGAATATTGATCTTTACCTAAAGGAAACGCCCAGTTGTTAACATGTCAATGTATATTTTCATTTTACGTCATCTTAGTGTTGTTACACCAATGATCTTAGGCTAACCTGATGTTCTGATTAGCAGATTCTGTGTGTGTGTGGGGGGGGGGGGGCCTGGCGAGCTGTATGGTGTGTTTGATTATTTAAAGTGCCCGCAGGAATTAATCATAATGAATATTTGATACACACAATCTTTGGAAACTTTGGGGTCTTAAGAAGTTTTTTTTTTTGCCATTAAGAATTAAAAAAAAAAAAAAGACAGAAAGAATTATTGAGATTCCAAAGAGTTTTGTGTAAGTCGGGAGTATCTGTTGATGTTTGCAATATTAGAAATTAAAACAGAGCAATTTAAAGTACTAGAACAGGTAGTCATACATTCCATCAGCCCTTAGAAATATGACCCAGTAACCACGAGAAATATGATGTTACCACATATTGTGGTTGTGGATCACTCTCGGGACACTTATAAGAGAATGAGAGTGAAAATGGCAAATGATATTTAGTATTCCTGAGAAGATAGTTTTGACCTCTTCGAGCCCCTGAACTGATACATCTTGCGACTTCAGGGACACTCACATTGCATTGAGAGCTACCTTTTGAAACCCCATACGGGGATCATGGATGTGACATGACAAAGCTACTCCTCGTGATGTAACAGGTTAAAGCTTCACCTCTAGAGTCGTTTCTTTTCTGTTGCCCTTGTCTGAAAAAGTTTTAATCGCAGAATTTTGTTAATTAAAAAAGGAAAATAATTTTGTTCTGTATTCCTTTCTGTGTTTTATGACACTCTGTACCCTTTGGAGGTAGCTAGTTCAGACCTAATCTGATCCTATTTTTTCTGGAAGACATAAGGTCACCCAAGGCTTACATTTGTCATATGAAGTTCTGTTTATGTAAGGCATAAAGGATGAATTCTGAAGATATTGGTGCATTTAGAAAAGACCATTTCCTTGGAATAAGTGGTCTCTTATTGACGTAGTACCATTCATGAAAAGTTTTGAAACCCACATTTTACATGTCTATTTATAAGTTAAAATAGGTGGTTGGATATAACTTTTGATAATAAGAAAGGCATCCATAGCCTGAACAATCTTAACTATTAAGAACCAAAGCTTTGATCGGAAACACATTATGTAACAGAAATTGCTGAATGGCAACACTTCATGGACTGCATCTGTGTGAATGGCAGGTATAGGACACATAAAGTAACGTGTACTATGAGTAGCGTGTTGGGGAAAGGGAGGATATAGGACTGCTTATCTGAAGGAGGAAGTTTTAAATGATCGTCAAATTTGTGTCATCATTTCCATTCTAATCAATGAAAACTTATTTTAAGATTCTTCAGAATGGCATCCTAGAATCTTGAGCTTCAGTGAAGATGCTTGTGAAAGTCCCAGGGATTGGAAAGGTGATGATCAATGTTTATTCACATCACACCCAATGACGCAAAATCCGTCAGCATACACAGAGTTTGGACACGTGACCTTCGTAGGAAAAGGAAAGACTCACATTGGAGGTATGTTTCTGTTAGGATGTTATAGGCTCTGAGACTCGTGTGGATCACAGCTACCAGAAAACAGAGAGAGCAAAGAACACAATAAAGAAACAGAACGCGTTCCACCCTATGCCACCTCTGTGCAGCTTCACCATTGTTTTCAGAATTCCCAAAATCATTTTGTGGCCAAACCTACTTAGTGTTCACCCCATTTATGCAACAGACATCCAAACGGTACACCTTTCAGCCAGACATTTGCATTCTTGCTATAGCCGCAGTAACATGTATGTAAATAAGAATTAGAATGCATTGACAGTGTGATTTCCTTCAGAGTAACATTGAGCGTACACTGGGGAGTGGGCGGCAGGATTATATGTCGAATGTTTGAACCAGATGGGAAACATAGGAAGAGGTTTAAAGATTGTCTACTGAGAGGAAATGAGGTTTCTTAACTTTAGTTTTATAGCTCTGCATTACTTCCCAAGTATTAGTCATAACTCTAATCGGTGTTACTGAAAAAGAACCTTCTGAAACCAAATATTAAAATATTCCTTGGATTTTCTATGGCTTTCTGTATTTCAGAGGTGACTTTTCCAGTCGTAAGGGGGATCAGTGAGAATTTGCTGCATTGTACTTCCTTCGCAGCTGTGTCCACGTAGTCTGTCCCCTCTTCCCTCTGTCCTTCGTTAAAGCCCAGTGCTGAATCCTCAAAGATGAAAGGGCCTTTGTCAGAATGGGAGAGGAAAACATTTCAGGTATGAGGAAAAGTGTACACTGATAAAGGCATAAACAGTAACACAGATTCTGGAAACCGTGAGAGGTGTTGCAGTTTAATCGTAGGGTATTGATCAAAAGTTACTCTTAGGAGGTAGAGAACAGAGTACATGGCGACTCGATACGTGGATTTTGACGTGTTTGTATGCCTTCAACTTTTTGACATCAGTTATTTCCCAAATAGTTTGTTGCAGGTTTAGATAATCAGAAGCATTTTTCAGTCAGTGTTCATGAAAGACTAAGCTTAATTTAAACTCTCTATTGATAACATGTTATTTTCTGTTTTTATAGCGATTATTGTTTTTATCTCAGTGTCCTGAGTAGTTCATTATAACTAACGTATAGATTTATCTGCAGAAATACACGTAAGCATGGAATCAGAGCAAGAGCAAGTGAGGCTTGATGGAAGTGAAAATAACCACTATCATGTACGTGAAAATTTTCTTTTAAATTTCTAGTACAATGTCATTTTTTATGCATCAATAGTGTAACACGGCCATTGAAATTCACTTTCCAGGTAGCCTTTTAAGAGTCAATAGGTCATGGGGCTGGCCCGGTGGTGCAGGAGGTTAGAGCTCCGTGCTCCTAACTCCGAAGGCTGCGGGTTCGATTCCCAAATGGGCCAGTGGGCTCTCAACAAAAAAAAAAAAGATATTTAAAAAAAAAAAAAAAAAAGAGTCAATAGGTCATAATTGAATATTATTTTCATCACATTTGAACTGCTTACAAAACTAGAAATATTGTTAGAATCTATAGTTACTTGTAAATCAATTTTATTCCTGGAATTGAGGCAATAAGCAAAAAACAAAACAAAACAAAAAGTCCTGAATATTGTTTGCTTCTTCATTATTATCAGTTTCTTACATGACAAAGAAGGTACCATCGACTATTGAATCAGACGATTAAGTGGTTGAAATTATGGACACTGTGCAAATGCTGACCACCCAGTCGGACTCGTGTGAAAGGAGTCATCATTCTCAGTAGTTCAAAATTGGGAGTTTTGTATGGTGACTCACTAAGGCCGAGGTTAGAGATGGACTCTGCCTTGGGACCTCTGTGTAATTGACTTCCAAGTCTACATTCAGGGAGAGGATGGGGGCATGAAATCAACTCACCTGCCGATTAAGAGAATCACACCCTGCACGATGAGAACTTCTGGGTGGCGTACAAGTATTCAGTTTGTAGTTCCTTTCATTTTGGTGTAGAAAATCAGTCCGTAGTACTCATTGTTTCTCTCCGCTCACCTCAGCGGGTATTAGAATCAATTGGAACAGGAGGCACCAGGTAACTCTATAAATGCATAACCCATCCACAGTATATACTTTGAATGATTGTTTATGAATTTGTTTTTCTTTCTGTTTCATGTTAATGATTTTCGCTCCTAATAATTTAAAGTTTGCCTCTTCTCCAGGTATTAATCTTTAAAAAAGTTGTTACGTTCTCTGTAGGTACTCACTAATTAAGATATGGTGGGGTTAAATATTTTAAGGGAGGAAGCCTCTGTAACATTAACAATCATCTGCTTATTCATTTCTGGGTGGATTTAACATCTAACGAATTGTTTGGTTCAAACGGACAGAATTAGATTGGCGGGCTCATGTTTTTCTCTTAATTTCGACTAAGGCACTTTATCTGCCACTTCCTAGTTGTAGTCCATTAATTTGGGAGTAAGAAGTTTAACAATTAAATTTTAATTATATTCTCATTTTTCTTGGTTCATACTCCATTCTCTAGGTAGCACTGGAGCAAAATGACACTCAGAGAAGACGTTCTCCAGAGTGAAATGACAGTATGTTGCAAGACGCAATTCTGACTAATGCCTTTTGCAAACAAAAGGAGAAAGAAATAGGTGTTAAGAAAAAGAAATCTGAGGTATTTTGTTTAGTCATTTTCAAACACATGTGTATTTGTGTGCATATATATTTTTAAAACCAACACAGTACATATGGGAAATCTTCATGATTTTAAAAGCATATGTATGCGTGTATGTGTTTGTGGGTCTGTGTGTGTGTGTGTCTGTGTGTGTGTATAAGAATGTGTGTGTGTGTGTGTGGGTGTATAAGAGTGTGTGCATGTGCGTGTGTGTAAGAGTGCATTTGTGTGTGAGAGAGTGTTGTGTGTGAGTGTGTGTGTGTGTTCTATGTGCAGGGACATTTTTGGTCCGTTGCAGTAAATGATGTTCTTGATTCAAATCCATTTATGCCCAACAGACAACTAGTGACATTCACAGTGGTCTCATCCATACGGAAGGCTTTCAATAATTTGTGTAGGAATCGACCAGCTTTCTGTAGTCTCAAAACTACTGCTATTATCAACGGTGTTCCAGTGTTCGGCAGAGATTTTATCCCCTTGCTGTATTGATGGAGAGATTAGTGTTCCCTTCCGCTGATGCTGCTGTGCAGCCAGGCCAGAGACCATGTATTACATCCATTCTCCTCCTTGTGGGAAAAGGACCAGTTTGCTCCTAGTAGCATCCTTTTTCAGTACAATGACCTTCTGAGGAATATGATATGCCACGATATATCCCAAGTGATAATTTACTGATGAGAATTTTATTCCTAGTCTAATAGGTCAGTGTATTTTCCCCTACTTCATATTTATAACTACTTTACACATTATGTGAACTACTATAAGAAGTCCTGGGGAAAATCCTGAACGTACTGGTCTTTTCCATCTCTCTGTTTCAGATTGTGATAAATAATGAGTTCATCCATGTATATAACAACTTAGTGTAATGCCTATATTTATCAGTTATTAGTAGATGTAATTTTCATAACTGACTATGAAAACATTAGGAAATTAGAACATCAGTGGAATGTTCTCAGAAAAAAGAATTTTAGGAAATGTAATGTATCCGAATATATGCAGAGTTTATACTTTTACTGTGGATTTGCTATATTCTCAAACTGTAAACTCTATTTCAAAGTGTGTTGAGATTTCTTAAGCATGTATGCCTTCTCATTGTGTATCTTTTCCAAATCTGAGACTTAAAATTCTCTTCTTTGAAAATTCTGTTTTTGAAAATTCTGTTTTTCACTTTCATGGATTCTGCATCTTATATTAAATTTTTGAATGTTGGGGAATTTATGCTCGTATAAAGTTGGAGATTTGGGATATCTACTTACTGCAATCAGTGGGATAGCCATTTATTGCAAGCTTTTCATTATATAAACATATAGGTTCTTCTTTAATTTGAGAGGATATCACAATATGTCATTTCATTAAGGACTAGCTACAAGTCTTTTTTTCTTTTACTTAGGTTTCTGAGAGTCATGAAATACAAAAAGATCTGTTGCGTGAAATTGCCATATTAAGGCTGAAACTAGACACAGCTAAAAATGAGCAACGGGAAATGGAAAATATGTATTTTGAGCACATTGCAGTTGTAGAAGGAAAGACCGACCATCTTCAAAACACAATAAAACTGCATGAGGAAACGCTAACGAAGACAATATTTCAATATCATCACCAGCTGAATGTTCTGACAGCTGAGAGTAAAAGACTAACCTCTGAACTGAGGAGTCTAAAACAAAACAGAGAAAGACTGGAAACAGAAGTTGAATTCTACCGTTGTAGACTGGCAACTGCTATCCAAGATTTTGAGCAGAGTTAGGCATTGGAAAGAGGCATACAGCTTACTTTCCAGAGAGCAAGAGAGGAACTGTTTGGTTTACAGGACAAACTGAATTTCGATATATCTAACCTCAAACATAACAATGAGATTCTTTCTCAACAACTTTCTAATACTGAAAGTAAATTCCGTAGCTGAGAAACTGAGTTCCATCACACAAGAGATGTTCTTAAATAAGCTAATTTGGTGTTAGAATGTGTTCGCAGAGACCTAAGCAAAACACAGTGTCAAAAAATGGAAATTGAACACATGTATCAAAGTGAACGAGAAAAAGTGAATACATACATTGCAAAGCTGGAATGCCTAGAGGAGAGGTATTCTTACCTAAAAAGTGAAAATATGTTGCTTCAACAGCAACTGGACGATTCTCGCAACAAAAGTCACAATGAAAAGAGAGTAATTAATATCCAAGACCAGATTCAGGATATCCTAAAATTATTTCAAGCTCAAGCTGAGAAAGTAGCCCTTATGGTGAAGGAGACCAATAAGGAGGTAATCAATGAATTCACTCACTTATACGAAAGATTGCATCAGCTTGAAAATATTGAAGCAGAAAGAGACGTATGTATCCACAGAGATAAATAGTTTTCAAATTTCCTGAAAGAA
Organism: Rhinolophus hipposideros; assembly: GCF_964194185.1. Taxonomy (NCBI): domain Eukaryota; kingdom Metazoa; phylum Chordata; class Mammalia; order Chiroptera; family Rhinolophidae; genus Rhinolophus; species Rhinolophus hipposideros. Next base: position 10,882,918 of record NC_138047.1, on the reverse strand, counting down.
AATTCAATGTTCAGATCTTTGATGATGGTGAAATGTTGAATGTACTTGAATATTAAAACTATGTATACTACAAAGGTATTTGCTGTAGCAGCTTAAAAGCATACATTGTATCCAGCAAATAAAAATTAGACCTGTTAATGGATAGGGGAATGGGGGTTCACAGTGTGAAGGATATAAATGATGAACGTCTAAGTATTACCTTGTCTTGTACACCTGAAACTAATAAAAAAAAAAAATTAGACCCGTTGAGGTGCTTCACTTTGAGGAAAGACATTGTGTTGCCCTTAAAATTCGAAAGCAGAATTTGTTAATAGATACAGATTGATATTAGCAATTTATTGTTGTACTGCTAAAATAATAATTGAGTCTTTCTGTCACCACAGTGAAATACCATTGTGAAGCAGATCAATAGAAAGGCTCCTGTCGCCAAAGTTTCTGGAGATTCAGGTTCAATTCAGTGCATTACCTATACAGTTCATCCTAGGTTTCCCAGATGACCCGAAGTGTTGTTGTCCCTCAATATATTGCTCCTTTCCTTCAGCAGCTTCCTGTATATTTCAGTTGTTATAATTTGGTTGATAGTCATGTCCATTTGATTTACATATGGAAATATTTCCTTTTCAAGTAATGTACTCTTATGATCGCTCAACTCTTTAAAGGAAGATACATTTTCATTAAATTACAATTTGGGACCTCTGTGCTGAGTTTTAGCGAAAGTACATGTGAGTTAATCTTCCCACTGCTACATTTAACTTTCTTTGACTATTTTTACCAGTGATTTGTTCACATTTCTCATCAGAAGGCCCAATCACTGTCATTTGGACACAGGTCTGTTCAATTCAAAGAGACTTGCAGCTCTCTGTGGTTTATTAATTTGGCATTGGGTCTCCATTTTCCGAGGAGTGAGGGGAGGCAGGATTCATGTGTAAATGGAGGGAGGTCGAGGCCAGGTTACCTGGGGCCCTGAAGGCCGTTGGAATGAGGTTGTTTTCTTCTAAGATATAGGAATCTCTAGGAAGGATTTGAGCAGAGGACTGCATATGTGAGGACCTCTGAAGTCAATGTCAGCCTGAGATAAAGAAGAGGGACACTTTCCACAATGTAGATTGTGCTACCACGAGTGCCACCGACATACCCATTTCCCTTGGAGATGTCAGTCGACTGTAAAGCTCTGCAGATTCATCAGGGGAGCATGGGAGTGGGGCTGAATGGATCGTTCAAATAACCTAACGGTGACTGGAGATAACACCTTCTGTGTCCTTTTGCGGATTCAGTAAACAACAGACTGTCCACGAGAGGAAAAGAAGGTGAATTGATGCATGTGGTGATCTCTTTCAAGCTACATATTATATTAACATGTTAGAGTTACAGCTTGTCAACATAATTTAATATAACGTGAATATAAAATCAGTAACAGAAACATCTTCTTAGGTGCCTGTGAGACAACTTCAACAACAGCTAGCTGATAACCTGAAAAATCAATCTCTGTCAGAGGCTTCACTGGAAGTTACAGCACATGATCGCATGACTCTAGAAGCTGAGAGACAGGAGCTAATGACGGCATCAGAACAAATAACAAGACAGCTGTGTATGAAACCTAACATGTCAGCAGTTAAGCTCCAGCTGATTAAATAATATAAAGTGTTTCAGGATCCTGATTTTCAAGGGCATCTTTCTTTTGTATTTTCATTGCAATTAATTCATTATAGTTTTATGATCTTTACAATGCACTTATTCCTTAAACTCTGGCTTTCATTCTGCTTTTTGTATTATTTATTTGTATTATTTTATTATTATTGTATATTTTTTATTATAACGTATATACTTGGGAAAGTTGAGAAATATGCACCATTCCTCATAGAAGTCGACAGACTTTTTTTTCTACCAAACAGTATTTTGTAGTGATAGTTCCATTACCACGATGAGGCAGCCATTTAAAATCAGAGGGTACTGTTTAATAGAACAATCCAGAAAATTATCTTATTATTGCCACATTTGTGAATGGTTACAGCATCTGTATGTATTTCATGGATTTCAGGCTAACTTTTACAGAAAGGTCATTGTACAAGCCAACAAAGTCAGCATTTCCTTAATTTTCTTTCCATTTTAAAATATTGTAAAAGTATGGGAATATGTAGATCGTTGAGGCCTACACACCCATAATAGACAAGCTCTAGATTCACTATTGGATTAAAAAAACAACAACAACAAAAAATACTTTATCAGGCCATAATTCACATATTATATAATTTTCCTATTTAAATGTACAATTCAGAATCTCTTAATACATTCAGAGAGTCGTGCAACGATGACCACAGTCAATTATAGAAGGTTTCCATCACCCCCAAAAGAAGCCCCGCATCACTGAGCCTTCACCCCCAGCTTCCCATGTCCCCTGGCCCCAGGCAACCACCAATCCACTTTCTGTATTTAAAGATTTGCCTATTCTGGATTTTTCATGTAAATGGAATCACACAATATGAGGTCTTCTGTGTCTCGCTTCTTTCACTCAACATCACGTTTCCAGGGCACAACCTTGTTAAAGCCCATGTCAGTATGTTAGTTATTTCTGCTTATTGCCCAAAGTTACTTCACTTTGTTGATAAAATACGTATCCGTTCATCAGTTGATGGAACTTTGAGTTGTTTCCACTTTTTGGCTATTAATAATTCTGCTGTGAATATTAGTTTACAAGTTACGGTGGGAGCCTGTGTTTTATTTCCCTGCCCCTGGACCCCCGGCTCCCATGTTCTCCTCTCTGCGAAGCTTTCTTTGGCTGCTCGAACTCTCACTGAGCTCCTTCTCTTCAGGGCTTGTCAACCAGTCTGTGCAGAGCAATCTAGCCCTGAAGTTTTTTTTGTTTGTTTGTTTTGGTTTTTTTTTCTGAAGTTTAAATTGTTAAAATTTTCTTCATGGGTGACATCTTGTCTTTTACAGTATGAATTTGCCGAACGGGAAATAGTGTTTGATATCATGGCTCCTATGCTTGTATTAATTGAAAATATTCGCTGAACAGTAGATAGGATAAAATCAAATATTCTATACCACACCGATACTTTCCTGTTGGAGACGGATATAATTAAGCTTTTATGAAAACGTATCGTAAACAATTAAATAGGAAATAAAGCACTTAATCTAATAGAGAATTATTCAATCAAACGCTCAGTACTCCCATGTGTAAAAAAAAAAAAAAAGAAAAGAATAAAAAAGGAAACCGGCCTCTCTTCACTCCTCAGTCACACTGGGATGTGCAGAGATTGACAGCACGTGAGTAACTGTGAAGATCTGGGGATGGCTTTTCTGATCCGCCAGAGCACGTTGCTTTCATCTGCTTCTCAGAGGACTTGGGAATGAAGCCCAGCATAAACATTTGCTGGGAATGAAGTGATCTGGGAAGTGGATTTAGCACTAGAGTCCATGCTTTCCATGTCAGTGGCTTACCCTGCCTCTCATGGTCATGTGCATTGTATGCTCAGTCCCGAGGTGGTTTCTGCATTACACTCCATGGTCTTTGCCCACTGAGTAGTACAGAGATGAAGCAACTTATAAATTATTAACCTACTACTGGCTAGTGGAATTAGTAAAAGTTTTCTGAAGCATTGGGGCTATATTCTGGGCCTCATGCTCCTCATTTCCTGCCATTGTCAATGGTATGAAGAATGTTTTCAGAAGTGGAGAGAGTGGGAAACCTGGACTTGTTCCTGATCGTAAGGGGATTGGTTTTAGCTTTTTTTATACACAACCTTGAAAAACACATACACGTGCTGCTCATTTCACCTCTGTCTCCTCCACTCTGACAGGGCAAGTTTATATCCAGGGTCCTGCCTCTGTCCACCTCCTCTCCTCAGCCGCCACCTCCACCCAGCTGCTTGTCCGGGACACTCAGGCCCTCCAGGTGCAGGGGCAGGAAAGGCTCAGCACCCACAGCCTGGCCCCCAGGCAACCAGCTCCCTGGGCAGACCAGTGGGGAGACCCAGCCAGGAGGCAGAATAAATCAAAGCTGAAAGTCCTCAAAGGCCATCTGCTGGGGGGCAGCAAACCTGCTGCCTGCATCCCAGAAATGCCTCCTGGCAAGACTCAGCTCTATTCTGGAACCTTCTCTGAAAGTCTGTGTAGGCATGGCCAGGGAAAGAAAGGGTGGTCCCTTCCTCACACCCCAGAGAAAGCGCCATGAGAAGGGGCTCCAGTGTGTGGTGCCTGCTGCCTCCCTGCTTCAGAACCCCAGTGCCCAGTTCAGCCCCGAAAGGCCATTCACCACCAACGTCCCTGCCTCTCTGTGTGGAAGGTGAAACAAGACCAGGGGACTCGCACCACTTCCTGGGCCCCATGGCTCTCCTGCAGCGCTAGGAAGCACAAGGCACATGAAAAGCTCCCTTTACTCTAGTTCCTTCCTGCCTCTGTATCCCTAGCAAGGGTCTTCTCTTAGGGCAGACTTTCTGTGAGCCTGGGGAGAATTCTCCTTCTGAGCGCAAACCATGGGTATGCAGGGAGTTGCAACTTTTGCTCCTTTGATGACCCCTCTCCCCTCCAAGCCCGTGGTAGTCTCCAGCTACCCTTCCACCCTCTCCATCCTGAGCTAGTTCTGGACCCAAGCCACGCCATTCTGGTCAGCAGAGAGGCTCTGCTGTCCCCTACAGTGCGACCGGGACCAGCTACAAGGAAGGGGAACTGCCATTGTGCCTCTGCTCTGAGCCCCATAGGGCGCATGCCTGAGCCAGGATCAATGAGCTCCAGGGAGCACACTGAGTATCTGCGGGTGGAATCCCTGTACCCCGATCTCCAAGGAAGCCTGTGGCTTACAGTCAAACCGCGTAGTCTGCCCAAGGCAGAAGAAGACAGTGGCCACCAGTGCCGACTACTGGCGCTGCTGCTCCTCCTCAGCACCCAGCTCCTTGCTCTGCTTGGCTGCTGGGCTCTCGGGGAAGTGGCTCGATTGCCGCCACCCATGCTCAGCCTCTTGCCTGAACTGCCCAGGGCTCCTGGGGACGCCCCCACAGCCACTACAGGGATCGGGCAGGTTCGCACAGGGGCACTGGGACCTCGTCAGGCGACAGCACTGCCTTGGTCATGGTGGGTCCCACAGCACCTGCAAGGGGACAGGTGGTGACAGGGCCCGGGAATGACAGACTCGCTGGCCTCAGTAGGAGCGGAGCTTTGGGAACGTCAGAGGCCCACGGGGATGTGTTTGTCTGTTCTTATTAGAGACAGATGTGCCCCACCCCACCCCACCAGCCCCTGTGCCAGCCAGGACTGGGCGGCCCCTCTCCCACTGCAGGGCTGGGCGGGGTGTGTACCTGAGGGGCTCCTTGCCCCCTGCACTCAGAATGACAAGGTGGGGGGCTCAGGGCAGCGCCTGTCCTCGCTGTCTCTTAACTACCTCGGTTGCCCAAAGCAGTCCCAGGGGGCATTGCCCCCGCTGTGCGCTCATCTCAGACTCAGAACAGCTTTAGGCTTGGAGGGAAGCGCCCGCCCGGGCTCCGGCTCCGGTTCTGCACCCCTGGCCCAGTTCTCTTTATAGCTGTGGCTGGCCCATGGAGAGCGGCAGCCCGGGAGCAGAGATGCCTCTAGACAGATGGGTTGGGTGTGGGCTATGTGTGGGGGGGAAGGGGCAGTGGGGAGCAAGCCCGGAGCATGTGGGCGCCTGGCCAGCACCAGGAAACTTCCCAGTCAGCCTCTGGAGGGACTGGAGCTGGAGAGGGTAGGCCGTGCGCTGAAGCTGTGACTGCGCTGCGTGTCCCTCCTCCTCCACCTGTGTCCCATATGTGACCACGCGCCTGTGATGGGCTGCTTTACCCACGGGTGGGATTCCGGGTGCTCCTGCAGGTGCACCTCCCCTATTGCACACACACACAACTTGGGGCAGGATTTGGGTTTGGGAACTTGTCCAGTACCCAGCCCCTCCTGGGTGGACACCCGCGGGACCCTGCAGAAGACCCCCGTTCTCACACTAAGCAGCACACCAGGGACAGATCATCAAAGCTCCTGGGTTCCAGGGGTCCCTCCAAGGATGAGTCCTCCTGCAGCCCACTCTCCTCCTGTGGGCAACTGGCCTGGAGCAGATCAGGCAGGCTCTGACCAGGCCCACAGAGGGACCACCCACCCTGACACATCCCCCCTTCAGACACCAGGGATAGCAAAGCATATCCCAGGAATAGGGACACTGCATCTTAATGTGTCCGCATACAGAGAGCTGGGGCCAGGCTCCTGAGTTCTCCCCACCCAGTACGCCCTGGGCCCTTTGTCCCCTGAGGCTCTGACCAGGTTATCCCTTCCCCAGGGCCACCATTGTGCCTGCACAGTGCAACTGGTGAGGGGAGAGGTGCTCCCAAGCTCCTTCCCAGCACACCCTCAGGGTGGGGGAGAGACCCCACCTCCTCTAGACAAAGGCTGGCCATCACAGGACAGCTCCAGGGGCCACAGGCCTCACCAGTTGGTGGGGTGGGTGGGGGGTAAGTCCCCACCTGGGGATCCCAGACCTGAGAGGCTCTGGCCATTCACTGCCAGCCTGGGCTGCCCCACCTGCAGGGTGGCACAGGGGAGGTCCAGCCATGATGCCTGGATCTGCTGGGCAGGGAGCAGGGAAGGCCCCAGTAGACAGCTGTGCCCTGCGCCTCACCCACTGGGCCCTGGGAAGGGTGCACTGGCCCTGGGGTGAGGAAGGTCTTAGAGCTGCAGGAGCCTGGCAGCTGCGGCGCACGTCCCAGACCTCCACAGGCCACTCACTGCTCAGTAGCACCTCCACTTGTGTATGTGAGCTTTTCAAGAAAGGGAAACATTTACATTAATGCTACTACTTAGTGACAAAAACTGAAAAATACAAAAAAGTTATCTGTTAACACCACCGAAGTACAAATGACAAGTTGGTTGTTTGGGTGTTGTGTAAACAGCGCGTATATGAGCAGATTGAGTATGTAACACTCAATACAGCTTGTTTTCATCTCATTGCAACGTTACTTAGATGCAAAGAAAAAAAGTGTAAAATACTATATAAATTTTCCTACATATATGTGGTACAAAACTGTCATGCGGGGTCTCCTGCGGGGCCTCCTGCGGGGTCTCTGCTCCCGCTCCCCACATAAGAACGCAGGATATGGCTAGGCCAAAAAGGAACACCCACGGAGCCATAGATGGGGGAGTCATACCACTATAGTCTCACTGGAGGCTGGGTTTACATGACATGCGACCTGCTGTCCGCCAACTTGGCACAGCTGATGGCCATCTACTACCCGAGCCAGCACCTCTCCACATGAGGCCGAGAGCCTGGAAACTGCTCTCTGGGGCTCTGTCCCAACAAAAACTATTCTCCTTTTCAAGGATTTTACATGCACTATGTTTAATGCGATGCAATTGAAATGTTATTACATGTAAACAGTGCAGTAAACGCATTTGTACTACATATGTTTTAGATCATACACTTCTTATTCAAAAAGGGACATATTCCTTTTTACATATTTAACTAGACAAGCAGTTTGAGGAGATGCTCGCTTGAATTCCGATTCCACTTTAGCAGCATCTGGAAAGACAAGGAAAGAATCGTGTTGTTTACCTAAAATACAACCAAGCATAAATGTTAAGAAGAATGAAAAAACCTACATGAGACAACAGGACACAACGGGAGATGACCATTCAATACAATCTGCCCCTGGTGCACACTGACTTACCTGCCATTCTGGCTAAGTATCAGAGCTTCTGGTTGTCTCATCCTTCATTCATTTATTAACCAGGTAATATGACAAGCACTGAAGTTACAAGATGAAGATGACATGGTCCAGCCCTGACCCATCATCTACTATAAACTGAAGGAACAATGAACAGGCAATTTCCACTCAGAGTCACATATGCCACACAAATAATAAACAGGACACAACTGGAACACACAGAAGGGACATCTAGGTTCTGTGTCAATATTGTCCACTCTTTGGAGGAGGGATATGCCTGAAGGACCAGGACAGAGGATGCCAGATAGAGGGAAGAAGCAGATGCAAAGACTAGAGTAGAGGAGAACACTTGTGGAATGAGAAGTTGTCTAGTTCAGCCAGATGCTAGAGCAAAGGGGCAGACTAGGGTTCGTAGGAAGACAGAAGGCTGAATTATTTGGCAAGAACTAAATTGATGTGGGTGTTTTATTTCATGCAAAGGAATTTGGAGTTTCTCCTGAGGGTACACGGTAAACCAATCACAAAGTCAATGACTGGAGATTTACATGTCACCCAGCAGGTGACAGCTATATGAACTGGAATTGCCTGACTAAGTATCACTAGATGAGTCTGGTTATTGGGCCTCATATCACTGGCAAAAACACGAGAAGTTGTCGAAGGCCAGTTTTTAACGTGCAGACCGACAGTTCCGTAGGGATGACAGAGAGAAGGAAGGGGTCAGCCAGAAATAAAAAGAGATACATGGACTCTTGACATATTTAAAAAGATACACAATGTGATAAATACTCAGGAAGAGATGTATCCTTCACTGTGAATGTTTCTACTTTCACCTTTTTCATTTGCTGTGCACAAGAAAACATTTAATGCAGTCTCTATTATCTGAACAGGGAAAGGGATGCCATTTACTCTTTACAGTTTATTCCACAAATCAATGATCTCTAACTTGAATTAATACATTTGGCATCAGACCGTCTTCTCGTAGTTCTCTAGTTATCTCTTCCTGCAACTCCTGCTCCATCTGAAATACATCAAATCTTAGTTATAGTATTTAAGTTAAACAAGAGACTTCATTGTAGGAATGATATATAGCTTATGAAATGAGATCTTTAAATAATACCTTTAGAGACGAAACCTAAGTGCAGAATGTGGAAATACAAAGAAACAAAAAACAAAACAGAAAAACCCACATAAATAAAATAAAATACATTTCTACCTACAATGATTTTAAATAATAAAATCCATCTACATGTGATGCTATTTAGATAAATCTGACCAAAACTACTATTGATATTGGTCTACTTAATATACATAATTTCACAAGGGAGATGTTTGATCTGAGTAGTACAAAGAAGTTTAAACAGGTCAAGTCATATTTTACAGTGAATGCATTACTTTGCAATCCTTAGAAAACTGCCCTTTATGAAATTTTCTTTTTTTGCTTTTACTTGAATGGTCTTTTCCTTAAAATGAGCTTTCCATTCTTGTACTCTAGAGAATGAATCTTAAGGTATGTTTTAGGTTATTCATTTTTCAGCGTAGAACCTTAAAGACAAAATGCTGAAAGTGCTACTGTGACGTCAGGTGCCAATACTACCTACAGAAAGAATAACCCAAACTATTTTGCTGTCTGTAGTATGACTGAAACATTTCTTTACTCATATGGACACAAATATTTCAGAAAATCTGTTTGAAGCATGTATGGTCTACAGCCAGTTTTCAAATTTAGGTTGTGAGTCATGACCTTGTAGAATTAGAAACAAACAAAAAGGCTATAGAATTCTTTAAATGCAACCTTCTTTCCTTGGAAATCAGGCTCAATTTTCGAAATATTCAAGTAGTTGTAGTTATAGTCTACTTAATTATGAAAGGTGTGGGAATATTTCAAACTACATTACAAGTGTTCTGGTCTACAGTGTTCTTACTTAAATGTTTCTTTTGAAAGCTATCCTCTCACTGAATGTCCAAAGGAGTGTTTAAAATAATATCCAGAAGCTAGTAGACACTGCAGTGAAAAACACAATGTGACACCCCACCCCTGTACAAATTCAGGGGGGAAGAAATTTGTTGGCCATCATATTTTCCAATATCTGCAGAGACTGTTTTCTATGACACTATGACACTGTTTTGTTTATAGTTTGATAGAAAGGCTCATCACGGAATAACATGACCGCAACATTACTAGACAGGCCTTGTGAAATCAATAAATACCAGAGGAACGGAGAGGCCTAAAACAGTGTGAAGTCAACAATGTAAAATGCAGTTCACACATTTACCAGACTTGCATTAAGGAACTACCAATGTAGCATTATTACTATGTCCCCCCTAAAAAGTTCTTTTCCTAAATATTTCCTTCCGTGACTAACATAAAGTTGATTTCTAGGTGAGGATTGTGTCCACATGGTGGAAGTAGCTTGAAGTCCAACATTAATAAGGAGAACACGTCTGGGGTCTTATTGACACTTTTCCATTTATCAAAACTATAGAAAGATGAGAAAACAATACACAGGAAGACAATATGTCTGTAAACTTTAACGCAAAGAAGTTTCAACTAGGAGGGGCTTCTCATAACTGGCAGTTCTCAGACTACGTCCCACAGAAATCTCAAGGTTCCATTGGGGACACCCGCGGGATTGCATAGCTTCTGAGTCTCCATCCCTCCGTTAGCTGGACAGCTCTAATGGTCTCTGTTTTATATAATAGAGTTTCATACTTTATTTTTTTTAAGGAACATCACTAGTCTTTGAGTAAAACATTATTTTTCGATAAACTTACCGATTTAATCAAATAGTCCCTAATTTGACATAATAGGCAACCAAGGCTCATAGAGATTATAGGTTGTCTGAGGTCACAAAACTAATAAGCTGCAGGCCACGAAGGGGCTTTAAGGCTTCCTACTGAATCTAGAGTTCCATGCCAGCTACTTCCTCACATTCAGGAAAATTACATCTATTTCTAAGTATAAATCACAGGAAATGAGTATGTAAAACTTTGTCATGTAGCTCAATAATGTTGAGGCACGAGAAACAAAATGGTAGCCTTCTAACTCAAATATAAGCTTTAAGTCACGAATAGAAATAAAGAAACAGATTAATATCAGACCTCCTATTAATGGCAGTCAATACACTCAATTATAGAGTATAAACAAATCTAAACAGAGAACAGGTAACATATTGGAGAAAATCTTTAGTTAAGCAAGCAAGCTGAAATTGAGGAAATTCTTCCTTAAAAGAACTTTTCCATTCCTCCACATGAACTTGGTTGACCAATGTCAGCCAGCACAGGTATTGTCCGTGTTGGGGGTGAACTGTCGGGAAATTTAAAACACAAAACAGATTTCTCTTTACCATGTAGCGCACTTGTGTCCAACCTCACATCATCACACCTATATCATAAGTCTTTCCAGGCATTCCGTAGTGACTCGGAACACTTATCTCTGGATCTTGACAGGGTGGTGCTTTTTCATCTCTTATTCAGCCTTGTATGATTGGGCAACCCAATGCCTCATGTGGGATCGATGTCTGCCTTGGAACAAGGGCATTGAATTTCACATAAACCATTTTTCAATTTATCCAGAAATACTGAAAACCACACACCTCTTTCCTACCAAAAATTATAATGGAAAAATGTGCACAAGCATATTCTCATGCATTGCTTCTGCTTTTACACTCTTTCATCTCTGATTTCTTTGGTGACAACTAATGAGACTATTCTAAGTGTGCATCACACGTAACAATTTACATTCACTTCCTTTTTGTACCTGGTACTCAAGAAAACTTAGACCAGTTAAATGTGTATAACAATGCTTCCATCAGAAGGCAAATGGAATTCAGAATTAAAGGTCTGGAATCTGAGCTCTCTGAAGTGAAAACTTCTCAAGATTCTTTTAAAATGGAAGTGGAAGAAATAAACAAGACTACCTGGAGGAATTCGCACTTAGAATATCATTGGAAAGTAAACTACACACATAAGTCAAAACAAAGAGTCAGAGAAAATCAATTAGTTCATTAATTTGCCTCTAAAGTATAACTTTGTCCAGCCAGGTTCATGCCCTTAGCAGGAAGTGAAAGGTACGTAAATTGTATACCTTTGGAAAATGATGGTGATAAATGCACTTAACCTTCACAATGTTAGTCCAGGACATTTGCTTCTCTTTCCATTTTCTTCTCCCATGACTGTATTGTCCCCGTTGAATGTTTTCATAAAGGTAACCCGATCTATGAGTCGTTAAGCAAAGTGTTTTTGAAGCTTTATAATTTAGACAGTGCTATTATTATAAAATTTGTTGTAGAATTCCCCTAAATCATTTCTAACGAGTTTAACTATTTTTTGGAAGATAACATTAAACCCAGAGGATTAAGTACTCCTCACATTCTGGCTCTTGGTAAATGTACTTTCTTGGTTATGATCTTTGTTATTATCACTACAGGTGGTTTTGAGAAAAGCTATTTATTTCTAATCTTTCTACTCTACACAAAGGTATACATGTTAAATAGGGAAAGATTAACAGAGGGGTGAAAGGCAGTATAATTGACAAGGTGGCTAAAAATAATAAGGTGGTCTGCCTGCCTGAAGGGGTGTGTAGAAGACAGAAATGGCAGGTCCCGCCTCCAAAGCCTTGGTGACACTGTTATATGTTAAAGACTGTGCAGCCCTTTGAGTTCCTTTTGATCACCAAACAGGCTCTCTTATTCCCCCCCCAGAGGGCATTACTCTAAATGACACCTCAGTGCCAAAGGGTAAATTTCTCCAGGGTATTCATTGTATTGTCCAAGAGGGGTGACAGCAAATGCTTGAAAATAGTTTTGTGGGATTTAAAACTCTCTAACCTGGTGTACTAAATATGTCTCAGTGCAGTCCTCAGGAATCTTCTTAGTTCAGCCATTGCAGCAGGCACCAAGTATTACCTGTGAAGCCGATTACGTCGCTGACAGCTCTTTCTCTCCCTCCTACTTTCAATTATTCTTAGTCTGGCATCCCTACAAAACACATGTACTTGTTAGAATTTACAACTAATCGAACAAAAACTGCACAAAGGACTCCCTGCCTAGCAGACAGGCAAGACAAAGAAGCCCACTACTGAATTCACTTAAAGGTGGGAGAATCGCGCGAGCGAGGAAGGACCGAAGGGAGAAGTGCAGAGACAGAACCACGCGGGCGCAGGACGCAGACCGACTTCAGTGCTCCGAGCTCACTGCATCCCGGAACTACTGCAGCTGAGGGAGAGGGAAGGACTCGGACTGCTAGGGCTCCGCTTATGGCCCACAGTGCTGAGGGGGCAGCATATAACATGGCTGAACCCAACGCTCACAGCAGAGACCTCGGAGAAAAGACTGAGGGAAGAAGGCTGAAAACAGTGATTTAAGCCCTCACTACAGAGCAGAGAACGGAAGCCTTAGGCACGGAGACTAGTTGCCCCCTCCCTCCCCTCCCAGAGCTCACCCCGCCCCCACCTGCCCAGTAGTAGAAGCAGAACCTTATCAATGTCAGATCAAAAAAACAGAATATTTGCTGTTCTGAGAACTGTGTACCGCAGACACAGATTCGCAGCCCAACTAGTTCCAGCAAAGGGGAGGGAGCTATGGAAGCGGGACCGGCTGTGGTGGTGGTCACTGCCATTACTCTGGGCCACCTCTCACAACTCACCCTGCCCCTGGCCCCATCTATCTGGGTGGATCCCTGCAGGAGTAAACAAAACTGCTAAAACATACAGGCTCTGAATCTGGTGCATGAAGAGCTTTGGAACTTCAGAAGCTCTCCACATGCCCACACGGACACTGCACCGTGTGACCCAAGTGAACTATTAACAGAGGAGAAGCCCATCCCCCAGGGAATCCCCCCATTGTGTGAGAAGCTGGAATAGTGCAGAGAAAATATAGCACTACTGTGTCAGAGAGAAAAAAAAGGCTGTAGTCGGAGAGAAAATAAAACATTCTACCAATAGGTACCGGAAAACAAAAGAAAGACCTCTTCTATCAACCTGTTGCCGAAGCCACTCCTGTAAATGTCTAGGAAGAGAAATAATAAATCAGTAATTGCCATGAATAACCAAGGCAACAAGACAGCTCAGAAAGAAAGAGAAAAGTCTCCAGAAAAGGAATTTAAAGATATGGAAATATGTGACTTAAATGACAACGAATTCAAGATTGCAGTTCTGAAAAAACTCAACGAGATGCAAGAAAACACAGAAAGGTGGTTTAATGAACTCAGAAACACAAAGAACATCATGAGCATTTTTCTAAAGAGATTCAATTTTAAAAAAGAACCAAGTAGAATTTCTGGAGATGAAGAACTCAATAGAAGAAATTAAGAATGATATAACCAGCTTAGGTAGTAGAGTTGACCAGATGGAGGAAAGAATCAGTGACATAGAAGACAGAAACCTGGAAATTACACAGATGGAAGAAGAAAGAGACTTGAGACTTAAAAGAAATGAACGATCTCTACAAGGACTTTCTGACTCCATCAGAAAGAGCAATATAAGATTAATGGGTATACCAGAAGGAGAAGAAAGAGAAGGGAACAGAGAATATATTCAAACAAATTGTCAATGAGAACTTCCCAAACTTGTGGACAGAACTGGATCCTCAAATCCAAGAATCAAATGGAACACCTAATTACCTCAATCCCAACAGGCCTTCTACAAGGCACATTGTATTGAAGCTGTCTAAAATCAACTACAAAGAAAGAATCCTCAAGGCAGCCAGGGAAAAGAAGACGGTAACCTACAAAGGAAAGCCGATTAGATTATCATCAGATTTTTCAGTAGAAACTCTACAAGCCAGGAGGGAGTGGAACCAAATATTCAAACTATTGAAAGAGAGAAATCATGAGCCAAGAATAATATATCCAGCAAAGATCTCCTTTAAATATGGAGGAATAAAGACCTTTCCAGACATACAGAAGCTGAGGGAATTTTCTAATACACAACCTACACTACAAGAAATACTAAAGAAGGCTATTCAACCACCGTCAACAGGAACAATTTGTGACAAGCAAAACATAAAAAGGGGGAGAGTAAAGGCCTAACCAGAATATGAGAATGAAGAAGTAAGCGTGCTGAAGAAAATGGAATATTCTAAATATCAAACTTTATTTTACATAAACTTATGGGTAACCACTCAAAAAAAATCGAGAACTGAAATATACATTGTAATAAAAGAATTAACAGAGGGAAACATCATAGAATACCACCACACAGAAATAATGGGCAACAATAAAAAGGCAAAGAAATAATGGAGACACAGCCTTATCAGAAAACTAAAGATAGACTTATAGGAAATCCTCACATATCAATGATAACCCTAAATGTAAATGGACTGAACTCACCACTAAAAAGGCACAGAGTAGCAGATTGGATCAAAAAAACTAAACGCAACCATATGCTGTCTCCAAGAGACATGTCTCAGCTATAAGGACAAGCATAGACTCAAAGTGAAAGGGTGGTAATTGACACTCCAAGCAAATGGTATCCAGAGAAAATCAGGTGTAGCTATAATGATATCAGATGAAACAGACTTCAGGGTGAAAAAGGTAACAAGAGACAAAGATGGACATTTCATAATGGTAAAGGGGACTATATAACAAGAAGACATAACAGTCATCAATATTTATGCCCCCAATCAGGGAGCACTGAAATATACCAAGCAACTGCTAACAGAACTAAAGTGAGAAATTGACCAAAACACAATTATACTAGGGGACTTAAATACATCATTGACAGCTATGGATAGATAATTCAAACAGAAGATAAATAACGAAATCGCAGCCCTAAATGACACATTAGATGAAATGGACATAATTGACATATATAGAGCACTTCATCCTAAAACATCAGACTATACATTCTTTTCTAGTGTACATGGAACATTCTCAAGGATAGACCATATATTGGGACACAAAATCAGCCTCAGCAAATTTAAGAAGATTGAAGTCATACCAAGCGTGTTCTCTGATCACAAGGCTTTGAAATTGGACATCATCTGCAAAAAGAAAGCAGGAAAAAACACAAATACATGGAGATTAAACAACATACTTTTAAAGAACGACTGGGTCAAAGAAGAAATTAGAGGAGAGATCAAAAGATACTTAGAAACAAATGACAATGAAAATACATACTACCAAAATTTTTGGGATGCAACGAAACAGTTTTAAGAGGGAAATTTATATCATTACAGGCCTATCTCGAGAAACAAGAAAAATTCCAAGTAAATAACCTCATGTTACACCTCAAAGAACTAGAAAAAGAAGAACAAGTGAAACCCAAGGTCAGCAGAAGAAAGGAAATAACAAAAATCAGAGCAGAACTAAATGAAATAGACAACAAAAAGACAATAGAAAAAATTAGTGTGACAAACATCTGGTTCTTTGAAAAGATTAACAAAATTGACAAATCCTTGGCTAAACTCACTAAGATAAAAAGACAGACGACACTAATTAACAAAATCAGAAATGAAAAAGGGGAAGTTATCACGGACACCACATAAATACAAAGGATCATCCAAAAATACTATGAAGGACTATATGCCACCAAATTCAATAATCTAGAAGAAATGGACAAGTTCTTAGAAACATATAGCCTTCCAAGGCTGACCCATGAAGAACTGGAAAATCTAAACAGACCGATCACCAGTAACGAAATTGAATCAGTCATCAAAAACCTTTCCAAAAGCAAAAGTCTGGGAGCAGATGGCTTCACTAGTGAATTCTACCAAACCTTCAAAGAGGATCTATACCAATCCTGCTCAAAATCTTCCAAAAAATTGAAGAGGAGACAGTACTCCCTAACTCATTTTATGAGGCCAACCCTTATACCAAAACCTGGTAAGGACAACACAAAAAAGGAAACTACAGATCAATATCTCTGATGAATACTCTGCAAACTACAGACCAATACTCTGTACTCTGATGAATACAGATGCAAAAATCCTAAACAAAATTCTAGCAAATCGAATACAACGCATTAAAAAGATTATTCATCACGTCCAAGTGGGGTTCATCCCTGGGGCACAAGGATGGTGCGACATTTGCAAATCCATCAATGTGATACATCACATAAACAAAATAAAAGACAAAAATCATATGTTTATATCAATTGATACTGAAAAAGCATTTGACATGATACAACATCCATTTATCATTAAAACACTGAATAAAATAGGTATAGAAGGAAAATACCTAAACATAATAAAGGCCATATATGACAAACCCTCAGCTAATCTCATAATTAATGGTGAAAAACTGAAGCCCTTTACTCTAAGTTCAGGAATATGACAGGGCTGTCCCCTATCACCTCTGCTTTCCCACATAGTGTTGGAAGACCTTGCCAGAGCAATCAGGCAAGAGAAAGAAAGAAAAGGCATCCAAATTGGGAATGAAGAAGTTAAATTATCACTCTTTGCAGATGACATGATGCTATATATAGAAAACCCTAAAGACTCCAACAAAAAGCTATTAGAAACAAAGAATACGGTAAAGTTGCTGGCTACAAAATCAACATACAAAAGTCCATTGCATTCCTGTATACTAACAATGAAATCTCAGAAAACGAAAGTTAAACAAAACAAAGAAAACAATTTTTTTTTGTAATTGCAACCAGAAGAATAAAATACCTAGGAATAAACTTTCACAAGGATGTGAAAGCCTTATATACAGAAAGCCATAGCACATTTTTCAAAGAAATTCAAGAAGACAAAAAGAAATGGAAAGACATTCCGTGTTTGTGGATTGGAAGAATCAACCTAGTTAAAATAGCCATATTACCCAAAACAATATACAGATTTAATGCAATCCCCATCGAAATCCCAATGGCATTTTTTAAAGAAATAGAAGAAAAAATCATCAAATTTACATAGAACCACAAAAGACCCCAAATAGCTACAGCAATCCTAAGGAAAAAGAACAATGCTGGAGGTATCACATTCCCTGACTTCAGCTTGTACTACAAGGCAACAGTAATCAAAACAGTATGGTACTTGCAGAAAAACAGAAACACAGACCAGTGGAATACAATTGAGAACCCAGAAATAAACTCACATAAATATGGACAGATTATTTTTGGTGAAGACACCCAAAACATACAACGGAGAAAAGACAGCCTTTTCAGCAAATGGTGCTGGGAGAGTTGGAAAGCCACACGAAAAAGGATGAAACTATACTGCTATCTGTCACCATGTATCAAAATTAACTCAAAATGGATCAAAGACCTAAACATAAGACCCGAAACAATAAAATGCATAGAAGAAAACATAGGTACTAAACTTAAGGACCAGAGGTTCAGAGTATTTTATGCATTTGACCTCAAAATCAAGGGAAGTAAAAGTTAAATAATGAATGGAACTATATCAAACTTAAAAGCTTCTGCACAGAAAAAGAAACCATCCACAAAATAAAGAGGCAACTAACCGAAAGGGAGAAGATTTTTGCTAACAACGCCTCGGATAAGGGGCTAATATCCAAAATATGTAAGGAACTCATACAACTCAATAACAACAACAACAAACCGCAAACAATCCAATTAAAAAATGGGCAGAAGACCTGAATAGACATTTCTCCAAATAGTACATACAGATGACAAATAGACATATGAAAAAATGCTCAACATCACTAATTATCAGAGAAATGCAAGTAAAAACCACAATGAGTAATCACCTCACACCAGTTAGAATGGCTATCATCAACAAGACAAATGATAACAAGTGTTAGAGAGGCTGTGGAGAAAAAGGAACCCTCATACACTGTTGGTGGGAATGCAGATTGGTGCAGCTGTTATGGAAGGCAGTGTGGAGGTTCCTCAAAAAATTACGAATAGAATTACCATATGACCCAGCAGTCCCTCTCCTGGGAATCTACCGAGAAAATCCGAAAACATTTATCCGTAAAGATATATGTGCTCCAATGTTCATTGCAGCTTTATTTACAGTGGCCAAGACAAGGAAAGACCCAAAGTGTCCTTCAATAGATGATTGGGTAAAGAAGATGCGGTCTATATACATAATGGAATACTACTCTGCCATCATGAAAGATGGAATACTGCCATTTGTGACAAGATGGATGGATTTTGAGATTATCGTGTTAAGAGAAATGAGTCAGACAGAAAAAGTCGAGACCCATGTGACTTTACTCATATGTGGGGTGTAAAACTGAAAGCAACAAAGGAACAAGACAAACAAACAAAGAAACAAAAACTCAAAGACACAGACAACAGTTTAGTGGTTATCAGAGGGTAAGGGGTGAGGGAGGTACTAGATGAGGGTAAAGCGGATCCAATACATGGTGATGGAAAGAGAACTGACTCTGGGTGGTGAACACAAAGTGTGATATATAGATGATGTAATACAGAATTGTACACCTGAAATCATGTAACTTTACTAACAATTGTCACCCCAATAAACTTTAATTAAAAAAATACATTGTTTACTATCATTGACTTTGCCACACATCTGCACTTGATTTTATACTATTTCTTCTATGACTACTTCATGTCTTTCCTCCATAAAATGATTAGCAGTAGCCTCTTAAAAGTCTCTTAACTCCCCCACTTAACATCTCATAATTTTGAAAGAAGTTTTAGGGATATCATGTTGTATTATTTAGGTCTCAGTCGATAAATGCCTTCCCAAATAACACTTTGAAAATAACACTGTAATAAACACATCTTACAAAAATAAATTCTAATGTCATCAGTCCTTTACTGAACTACAAATGTTTTATGGTAATTTGAATTGCATTCTAAGAAGAAATGATTCCCAGGGTAAGGACAAGTCACCTCTCCCAGTTAAAATTAAGTGAGATAATGTCTACAATTCTTTCGACCAAAACATGCCTTATTCAATAGTGTTGTGTTGCAATCCTATGCTACTTCCTACAAAATAAGAGAACATACTAAACAACAACAACAACAACAACAAAAACTTGCCGGAATCAATGATACTGAGTTCAGTAGAACGACTTTCCTTTAGATACAAGGCTCATTTGGTAAGACGAGAGGAGTAAATGTGGTGTTTTTAAAACATGTCTACAAATTTTTTGACACTTCTCCAATGAAATTCCCTCTCCTTAAATATGTGCTGGCCTTACTAAGTAACTGGTTTCTAGTCAATAGAATAAAAGAATTAAAGAAGACATACATAAACGGAGAAATAAACCATGTCCACAGATTGGAAGATTTCGTATTGTTAAAGAAAACGGTTTCCCCAAATTTACCTGTAGATTCACCATACCCAAATCATGACCCCAAAAGGCTTCTATCGATAAATTGGCAACTGATTTTAAAATGAATATCTAATTGCTAAGAACCTAGAAGAGGCAAAAGCAATTTGGAAAGGATGAAAAATATTGGACAACGTATGCAGCCTAATTTCAAGAAACAGCTTCAGTAACCAAGGCAGTGTGGTACTGGTTTTTATAGACAAGCAGATCAATGTTCAAAACTAAAGCCATAGGTAAATTGTCAACTGGTTCTATGACAGAGGAACCAAGGGAACCCTATTAATTAATGAAAGGACAGTCTTTTCACTAATGATGCTTGGACAGCTAGATAACTATCATGGAAAGAAAATTAATCTCTATCCATACTTCCCAACAAACACATGTCTACGGATCAAATGTAAAGTTAAAACCATTAGCTTTGAGAAAAAAACGTATTTTTTTTTTTTTTGTAATCTCGGAATAGGCAAAATTTTCTTAGGATACAGAAAGCACTATCAAACACAAAGAACAACATAAAAGAAGATAAATTGAATTTCAAAAACTTAAAAAATTTAGTTCATCAAAATACACCGTTAAGAAAATGCATAGCAAAGTGCCAGACTGGGAGAAAAATTAATTGAAATTTTACATGATAATGCATGTAAGAAGATAATATTCCATTTGTAGTATAGCACGTAAAATACTTGAGTTCCAGGCATAAACATCAAAAGAAGAAATAATGGAAAAATATAATTGGAAAGTTATACTTTATACTTGATTCTGTAGATCATAATAAAAGTGACACTTCCTAATTTAGTAAAGATATTTTACTGTAAGACTAAGTTTTCTTGGGATATTTTAAAGAACATTTTAAACTGGGATATTTCAAGTGAAGAAAACATGCCTTTGTTTTTAGTTTATTGACTATTCTTTGTTTTCTTAATTATTTATTTTTTCCATTACAGTTGATATTCAACATTATTTATGTCAGGTTCAGGCGTACAACATAATGGTTAGACATCTATATAATTTATGCAGTGATCCCCCTATTAGCCTATTCATAATTATGCGTTTTTATCAGTTTGAATTGGAGACAATCATGAATTCTATACTTGGTCTTTGATTTGCTAGTTGATATTCAAACAAACCTTCAAGAAAAAAAAAGCTAAAAATACTGGTATAAAAGTTAGGCCACAAGCAGCCCCAAATACCATAACAAGAAACAACATCTTAAAAAAGGTCCTGCAGACCTATGCTTTAGCTGCTGATAAAGCACAAACCCGGATTACTGTTACAGTTGCACTTTGTAACAGTGGGTAGTCTAGCACATACAGTACTCCCTTCCTATGGTTTACCCAGGGCTTAACATTGTAACCAAATGCGTAGGAACTGTGTGCAGAAAAATGGAAAGATAATCTTGTACAAATGGCAAGATTAATCATGGGTATGGAATCAAGATGGATGCTCCAGAATGTCGTGAAATTGGTTACTCCCACAATCACAGAAGCAATGGCAAAGTTACCCACAAGGAACACAGTGGATGAGGAATTAACACTAAGGAAACAAGGAACATAGCTGTTGACGTGACAATGACATTTCGAATAGTGTTTTCTATTATTGCAGGATACTGATCAAAATATATGAATGCCAGTTTATACACCATTAAGGGAATTTCACACTTTTCAGTCAAACCTTGTTAGCTGCAATAGCGTGATCTTTTGAGTTGGAAAAGAAATACCTGTGGTTGAACGAAGGCCTGGGAAGAAATGATTTCATGTGATGATGAAATAGTAATATCATGTAAGAAATTGGAAAGTCCGTTTCTAAAAGCATTCTTGTCACACACATCTTGTCTGTTATCTTCCATACAGTGCACATATTCTCATAACCAAAACTCTGTAAGAATTTTATCTACATAGTCTTTGTTTTTCAAATCGGCCAGACGTTTGTCCACTCTTTGTCCTAGCATCTTTATGCCAGTAGTCAAGAGTTTCTGTAACAATAACCATAACCCTGGGACCATAATTTCATCTAGAGTGAAACATTGTGTGATGTAGGAATCGTCACTTGTCAAATTTCGAAGGTCTAAAGCTTCCTCCACTTGGAAACAGCCATACATACTGCTTAGCAGGTAAAAGTGTATAGAAGCACTTCCCAAAACTTGGACTCAGTGCTTGTGGGCAAAGGGCCAAAATAGTCTCCTAGAGCCTCAGAAATAGTCTTTCTTTGCTGTAATCCATTTCTGAAAACTCAGAAACACACAATAGCAAAAATTGGATTCTTTCCTTCTGAAATGATACACTGGGAAGACAGTAGATACTTTTCTACTAGACAGTAGATACTTTTCTACTACATAATATTGTTCTTAACTTATGATGCGAGGGTTTCTTTTCATCCCAAGAAAGTTGTCAAAGTTATTACTGATTCATCCTTGATTTTCAGCTATAGCCTTCCAAGATTTATTTCTAAGGTTTTATATATTTTCTTAAATTTGATTATTTCACTAGATGTAAGGATTTTGCTCAGAAAATCTAATGATGTCCAAGTTTAATAATTGTATTATGTTTATATGATCTATGCTTCTTGGTGTTGGTAAATTCCACGCCATTTTATAAGGACAAAAATATGATTAAATACACAACTAGTGGCAAAATCATTGGCCAGATGAATGTTTTGACACTGCCAAAAATGAACTGTCAGCAGTAGTGTGGTTATTCATGATCTGATTAACTTTGGAAATACAACTGAAGGATTTAAGTGGCAAATTTAAGGTGGGTTGCAAGAAAAGTATATGAAAATCAAAGGTCAGGTCTAATAATACTGGTACAGTTGTAACAAATTGACAAGTGTACACACTACCAACTAAAAAATGGAAAGAGAGATCTTTTCTGGCCATTCTAGATTGCATAAATTGGTGAAATCTCAAGTCAAAAGGAACAAATAAATAGACGTCTATGTTCACAGGCCTTATTCCAGATTGGCCAGTGAAATCATAGATGTGGAGTAACTGGATGAGCAGGAGCGTTGCGTTGACCTATAATCTGACATTTTAATAGGTTGTAATCTGCCTGACTGAAAACGATTAGGACCAACAGGACGAACCTTCTATTTATAGTGGGGAATATAAAGAACACTAAATTGTAGCAAGTGTATTACTCAACGTGAACGTCAAGTACGTATTTTGGGAGCTAACAAAACTCGCCAGCGGCGGCAGAAACACCGGCCCCGGAAATCCCCGGGCACTGACGTAAGCCCCCGGGTTGCCGCGCTCCCCTGCCCCGGAAGTACTGTTGCGTTCGAGCTTTGCCTTCCGGGACAGGTTGTCGTTGCGGCAGCTGGAGGAAGGGGAGGCCATTTTCCGTTTCCAAGAAGAGTGGGGGTAAAGTGAGGGAGAAAAAGAAGGGGGAAGAAGGGCTCAGCGCCTCCCCGCCGGGCTGTGGACAGAAGGGCAGCGTCGGCAGGCGGGTTAGGTGGCTGAGGGCCCGGAGGAGATGTTTTCCCTGTCGAGCACGGTGCAGCCTCAGGTGAGTCCTGGCATTCAGTACACTTTCCCCCCACCGCCGCCCGCGGCTGTTGGCCATTTGTGTTTCCTGGAAGCGGTTTCTCGGAAAGGATCGTAGGAGGGAAGCGATCAGGCCAACGCGAGTCCTGGGGGTGAGAGGGGATCAGGGGCAGCGCTGGGAGTAAAGGGCTGATGGTGAAGCCGAGAGATGAGTGGGAACGTGATGCCGACTGGCGTATCGAGTTGGCTGCGTGGCATTTTTGCTTCGGCATCAATCAGGCATTGTTCAGTGCCGGATATTGGGGGGTAGCGATAGGGGTGGGGAGACGTCCTTGCCGTACACGTAAGGGAAGCACGTAATATTCCCTTTCCATCCTTCCACCTCGCCGGAGACCAGGATTCACAACCTCGATCCCCTATTCTTTCTTTCCCTTAAAATGGAATTTAAACCAAACGTGCTATAATAATTTGAGTAAGCTGTCACGAGTGCTTTTTTATTTTGACCGGAAATGACTAATACATAGGTATTTTTCAAGTTATCGACTGCTTATGAAACGAAAGATGGGGCAGAGAAAAATGATTCCACGGGTTTTCAGTTATCTTTTTGTAGGACTAATCGCTTGTAACTTGTAAATAATCTTGGTTCATTTAGAAATCATTTTTGATGGTAACGTTTTGATGTTTGTTTTCCCCCCAAAGAGTTCTTAGAGTCTTGCCAACTGTTTTTGAAAATGTTCAGATTTAAAAATAATTTTTTTTGGAAGCTCTTTGGTTTGTTGGCTTAAACGTATAATTATGTTCCTTTGTGTAACACATACTCCCTTGGGTTTTTTTGTTTGTTTTGTTTTTTTGCTATTACTGGCTGGACAATAGAAAATGAGGTGATTATTTACTGGGCATAAGTAATGCGCTGGGTGAACAAAGCAAATGTGTCATCTTGATGGTGAGATGAAGTAAAAGGTAGGAGTTAGCCAGGTGAGGAATGACTGGAAGTGAACAGGTTTGCCAGGCAGACCAAATGATATCTGGAGGTCCTGCGGTTGGGAAGAGCTTAGCCTATTGGAGCAAACAAAAATAAGGCCAGTGTGGCTAGAGCGTGGTGAGTAAGGAGCACAATGACAGAAAAGAGGTTGGGGAGAGTCCTAGAAGCAGATCATACAGGGAGTAATAATAAGAGACTTTGGATTTCATTTTAAGTGTGTTGGGAACCATTGCATGCTTTTAAGTAGGGAGTAACATGATCACGTTTACATTTTTAATAGATTATTCTGGTTTATTGCTGCGTGGACAGTGTGAAAGGGCAAGTCTGGATGTGTTTTCAGTTAAGGATGTTATTGCAGTAATCCATGAGAGGCATGATGCACAATAAAGTGGCAATGGTTATGGAAAGAAGGGGATGAGATTTATTTTGGAGAAAGAATAGCATTTCATGAGGTATTGGATATAAGGGGTGATGGAAAGAGCTGTTTCTGGTTTGATCAGTTGCATACATGAAGGTATTATTTACCAAGATGACAGTTTGGAGGAATCCTACCGATTGTTTGAAAAAGAAGTCTGACTTGGCCTGTTGAATATAGTATCAAACTTTTGAAACTGAACTTCAAGAAATTTACATCAAAAAGACCCGTTTTAGGAGAATTTATCATCAGCTGGATGGAGAGTTAGCAGTACATGCCATTGGTAGAGATGGTGAAGGGATTTTGTGTACTGTAGGCAAGTCTTAACTGGGCTCACATAGCGCCTTTATGCATTTTATGCTGTGAAAGTCGGTAGAACATATTTGTAATTTCTGGTTGCTGAATTGGTTGAATACACTTGAATTTAAATGGTAAAGTTACGAAAGCCACAGAAGGTAAACTTTATCATTGAAAAGAGATGAAACTGGCTTTTACACAGTAAATCCTTTCTTGAATGAAAAGAGATAACTAATTAAAATACTTTTCAAAGAAATGGGCAGAAAATACGTGTCTTAAAATAATTTGATTCCTGTTGTTTTAAAAGAACTTATTATTTCTGACTCTAAAAATAACACATGCTCATTTCCAAAAATGCTGAAAAGAAAAATATACATGTAAATAATAAAGATCACCCATAATCTCATTACCCAAAGAGATCACATTTTAGAATAAGTTCTTCCATACTTTTTATCAGTACACAAATGTGTATGCATACTTTAAAAAAAAAAGATGTTACATATAGTTTTAGAGTCTGTTTTTTTCATTTAACAGTATATCATAAATTAATTTCTAGATCGATAACTATGGAATAAAAATATCTTTAATTGGAATCTGGAGTCAGATTATCTGGATTAGAATTCTTGCTCCTGTACTTACTAGCTAGCTGTGTGACAACTGTGTGACTTTATACCTGTCACTGAACCTATTTAAATTCTTGCTGTCTTAATTAAATAGGAAGTATAATAGTAACTTATGTTTATGGCTGGTATAAGGATTAAATGAGATAATATAAGTACATAGTGTAAAACCTGGCATACAGGGAGAACCTGTTTAATTTATTCATTTACTTAACAAATATTTATTTAGCATCTACTGTGCATTGTTGTTGCTCTGGGATACAGTATTGTATACGATAGAGAAAAGTAAAATATAAAATATGTGATTTATGTATTGTATAAAACATTTTATATTAAGTAAATATATAAATAAAATAGAGAAAATAAAATAAACAAAGAAAAAAATCCCTTGTCACATGGAACTTACATTCTAGTGGGAGAGTGTGATATAATAAAAAGTAAATATTTGGTCTCTGTTCCCAGTTCTTGGTAGAGTTCCTAAAACCCTTGGAATTTCCTGAGTGATAGTAGTGTCTTATTCTTAAGGAATCCCTTTGGATCCCTATTGGATTTATGCTAATAGAGTGACTTAGGGTGGGGTCTCTAGATAATTTCGGGACTAGGCCTGTCACCTGAAATAACTCTCAGCCCCAACTCCCTGGCCTCTGCGAGGGGAAGGCTCACCTGCCCTGGAGAATGAGCTCTGTAAAAACTATAACTAGATTCAGTGTAGAGATTCACAGTGCAGAGGGTGGTACACTCATGATCGTGGTTGAGCCTGTGGTAGGACCCTTCTGGACCTTGCCCTAAGTACCTCTTCATCTGGCTGTTCGTTTTTATCTTTTATAATAGACTGGCAAACATCAGTGAAGTGTTTTTCTTAGTAATGTGAGCTGCTCTAGCAAATTATTGAACCCGAGGGAGGTTGTGGGAAACCCTGATTTATAGCTGGTAGATCAGAAGTATGGCTGGCTTGGGACCTATGACTGGCATCTGACACGGGAGAAGTCTTGTGGGACTGAGCCTTTAACCTGTTTGATCTGCACTTAACACTGGGAAATTGAAGTGATTGACACCCAGCTGATGTCAGAGAATTGGTTGAGAGAGACACAGGTAATAAACAGCATATAATTAAATCAGTGAACATATAAAGTGTGTTAGATAGTGAAAGTACCAAGAAGGAAAAGTAGAGCAGAGAAAGGGATAAGGAATATTTTTTTAGGAGACGGTTGTTGAAATACTAAATAGATTGGCTAGGGAAAAGAGTCATGAAAAGATGACTTTTGAGTTAAGAATTCAAGGGTGTATGAGAGCAAGCCGTGTCACTACCTGGACAAAAGGCAATAAAGAGCAGTGCAAAGGCCTTGGGGTGAGGACCTACCAGGTGTGTTCCAGGAACAGCAAAGAAGCCAGTGCGGCTGGAGCAGAGAAAAGGAAGGGAAGCATAGTAGTGGATAATGTGATAAAGACCCATGGAGGGCTTTCTGTGTCATAGTTGTTAAGACTGGCTTTTATTTTAAGTTAGAAGAGAAGCCACTGGGGGATTTTTGAGCAGAGGAGTGACGCGATCCGACTTGGGTTTGACTAGAGCACACGCAGGGAGAGTAGTTAGGAGGCTGTCGAAAATCCACATGTAGGTAATGGTGACCAAGGACAAGATATTGCATGTGGAAGTTGAGAAGTATCAAATTCTGGATAATGTTTGTGAAATACGTCATTTTGTGGTGGTCTGCGCTACTTAAGTTGTTTTCATCTTTTTCTAGGTTACAGTTCCTCTGAGTCATCTCATCAATGCCTTCCATTCACCAAAAAGCACATCTGTTTCTGTCAGTGCACCAGTTTCTCAAAACCAGCATCGAGATGTGGTTCCTGAGCACGAGGCTCCCAGCAATGAGGTAAGAGTTTTTACCCTGGTTGTGTGAGAAAACATTTTGATTTAATACGTTGTAAACATGTTTGAAGTGTCTTTCTATGTTTAGGCGTTTCTAACAAGGTAATTTCTGTCATCAGTTTAATCTCCTTTGCAATTAAGTATGTCTAATTCTGGCTTTATGGTACAGAGAAGTTACTTTGTCTTATTCTTTAACATTTAATTTATAAAAAATTTCATGTCGCACTAGATTTGGTGTTTACTTTCTAGGTTACTACTTGTGTGATACCGTTTAGATATTCTTTTGTGTGCTGCTCCAACAGTAGCAGTGAACCCACAGTTAACTAACTGTAATTGTCCCCCCAAGTCTCAGGGAAGATAGAATGGTAAGAAGCTACCATCTACTGCCTTATAGGAGCTTTCAGTGTAATAGAACAATTAGAGTATAGGTACCTGAAAATGAAATGTATAAGCTTTGGAAAAACAGTATTGAGAGAATTATAAAATCAGTGTTGCCTAGGACATCTGGAAGTTCCATTCTAGGCATCCTTATGCTTACAAGGTTCTGTAATAAGATAGTTGCTTGTAATTCAAAATATATTTTTTATAGAAGACATAATCTGTAGTTATTTCCCAAAAGCCTCTTTGACCCGTAAGCAGTTTATGTTATGTTTGTTCTAATATCGGGGACTGTGGTGAAGGCCTGGAGGGGAGGAGCTGGGGGAGGCGGTCAGTCCTGCGATAAAGTTTTAATTAGAGGGAAAGTTTGTCTTTGTCATCTTCATGTTTTTCTTTTATACTATTTGCCCAGTTCCTATTGCCTTTTCTGTTGTCTTACTATTGTCCTGACACCCTTCTCCCAAATTACAGTGCAAGAGCTTTCCTAATGAAAATACTACATGCAGCAAAATTATGTTCATTTTAGAAATTTTTGAAAACATTATGTACCTGAAAGAATTGAAATTCACCTGTGAACCTAGTCCCTAGAGATAATGCTGTTAACATTTTGTGTTTTATTTCATGTCTCTTTTTTTCTCATGTACACTAATATTTTATAATTGGACCACACTGCAGTGCTGGTTTAGATTCTGCTTTCTTCTTTAATAGTCTTAAGAACTTGTTATACCATACATTTTCCAAACTTTTAATGACTTCAAATGTTCATTGTATGATGTTCCAATGTTGGATAATGTTTCTACTTTTTTGTTGCTATAAATAATACCATTTTTACTCTCCATGTTGCTAAATCTTTGTTTCGTCAAGTGAAATTGCTAGGTCAGTGGTTAAGGACTGTATTTTGCCATGTATAATGCGCACGCACCTTTTTGCCCAAATTTGTGAGGGAAAAACAAGGATATGTATTATACACGGGTAGTACTAATTCCGATCTATGTAAATGTTTTTAATTCTTTTATTTATGCTTATGAGTTTAAAGTGTAACTCTAGAAATCAGTAATGATATCTGTATGCAAAATAATACCCTGGAATATGACAATCGGTTTTGTTGAACTTACTACGAACTTGGCAACAATGAAGAGTTCTTGACCCTCTGTGATGCTTAAATATACCGTAAATTTGTTACTGGTACATAAAATTTCTTGTACCATAATATGTTGAAAAATAAATCCTAAAATTCCTTTATAAATCCAAAAAACAAGTACCTAAATGTAAACAAATAAAAATTTGAATTAAGAAATTCAGACGAAAGATATTTTTTCCTGCAAGTCTGGGCCAAAAACGTGGGTATACATTATACACAGGAGCGCATTATTCATGGTAAAATATGGTTTGTTTTTGCAGCTTGAAAAGTAGCTAAACTCTAGAAGCCAGTGTTGAGGTTAAGACTAATGGTCTCAAATACAGAATTGCTGTTCTTCACCTCTGATAGTACTCATTAGTCCTCCTCGTGGTCTTTAGTGAGTGCGTGTTCCTGCGTCACACACCTTTTCATTGTCCTGGAGTACCGTTACTCTCACCGCCTTTGCCATGTGGTGACTTTGCTTTCAAGTTTGGCTCATCCAAACATCCACTCCACAGTGCAAGAAAAAACTTTCCTTTCAGCTTCCTTCCAGCCACTAACTTCTTCTCTCTTTACTCTCAGACTTCTTGAAGAAGTGGTCTGAAATTGTAACTCTACGGTAGTCTCACCTTATCTGTGGATACTTTCCAAGACCCCCAGTGGGTACCCGAAACTGGATAGTACTGAACCCTATGTATGCTGTGTTTTCTCCTACACGTACATACCTGTGATAAAGGTTAATTTATAAATTAGGCACAGTAGGAGATAAACAACTGTGGAGATTAATATATAAAATAGAACAATGAAAACAATATACGGTAATGAAAGTTATGTGAATGTGGTTCACTCCCTTTAGGGCATCCCTTGCTGAAGTCTTTGTATAGGCTCAGTGATTTCTGGTGCAACACATTCCCGTCAGTGGGAACACGTTTTCTGTGCACGTCTTCCACCCACAAAGTGAATGCCTTTTCCATCTTAACTCAGCACTTATGCACTGTGGCCGTAACTTGCGCAGTTTGAGGTACGACAGCAAAACCAGCGCCAACTTAATGGATAGAAGATTCATTCTTACCATAGGTCTCAGCAACCTCCCTCAGCGTACAGTTTTTTAAATTTCCCTATTAAGTTGAGAACTTTCACTTTGGCTTAAAGGGAGTGTTTTACAGCTTCTCTTTGGCATAGCTGAATGCCGCCATCACTACTCTTGTGCTTGGGTGCCATTGTGTACTAAGTAAAATAAGGACGACGTGAACACACGCACTGTGATACTGAGACAGTGGATCTGATAACAGGGCTCCCGAACGACTAACCGGCAGGGAGCCAAGATGCTGGACAAAGAAATGATTCATGGCCCCAGGCCTGACGAGCAGACAGCATGAGATTTCATTATGGTACGCAGGATGGCGCACAATTGCAAATCTATGAATTGTTTTTCTCTGGAATTTTCCATTTAATATTTTCAGACTGTGGTTGACCGCGGATAGCAAACCATGGAAATTGAAACTGGGGACATAAAGGGACTATTTATTGTACTTGGTAAACTTTCATTCACACTCCATCCCATTGTAGTTTGGCTACCACTTTTACCATTTTACAGACCTATTTTGCTAAAGTCAGTGTTGATTTCCCTAGTGCTAAATAGAGACCTCTTAAAATCTACATCTTTTTCAACTTTCCCTAGCATTTGACCTTGCTGAACATGTACTACTTCCAAAATATCATCTTGAATTAGGTGATACTACATTAATGATGGTTTTTTTCTCTTTCTGTTTTGCTGGCCTTTTTCTTTTATTGCCAAGCCCTTAAATATTGGGTGTATTGTACATATATCCTTAATCTAATTTTCACTATGTACAGTCTTCCAGATTATATAATCCGTTTTCACATCTTCACTTAACATCTATATATATCTATATGCTGACAGCTCCCAAATATATCTTCAATCCTAAAGTCTCTCTAAAGTTTTAAAGTATTTATCTAGTGGCTTGTTAAAATACCCCTCTGGATAGGCTCCAGGGGCTTCAAAATTAAGATATCCAAAACTGAGCTATTCCCCCAAATTCCACTGTATTTGATCTTACCGTGGTTTTCTCCCCTCTTTATCAGTCTGGGTCCAAACAGGAGAGAGAAACCATATAGTCACTTGAATAGTGAAAGTATAATATAAAAACTGCTATAATGTTTTAGTTTGTTTTAACAACCCTATTTTTTTTTAACTTTTATTTAAGTGTGTTTTTCCAGGACCCATCAGCTCCAAGTCAAGTAGTTGTTTCAATCTAGTTGTGGAGGGCGCAGCTCACAGTGGCCCATGTGGGGATTGAACTGACAACCTTGTTGTTAAGAGCACCGTGCTCTAACCAACTGAGCTAACCGCTTGCCCCAACAACCCTATTTTTTAATAGGTCATTGGAATAACTAGGGATTAGCTAGTAAAAAAATACTCTAAAAATGTATAAAACAGACAGATTTAAGGAGCAACTAATACTCCTAGGACTCTAGGTAGAACTTCCCAGGAAAAACATTCCTCCCCCAGGCTGAGGTCCTGACCTTGCTGGAGAGGACATGGCCTTGGCTTACGGAATGGCAGAGAAGTCACTGCAGTGCCATGCAGGCTGAACTTGATGGAAATCTGCCCTCTAGGGTACCAGGAGAAGCTGTTCGGGGGCATGTGTCTTACTGGGGAAGCCGCTGAATACTGTTGGCCACTGCACTGCAGGAGCCAGGCTTTGGAGAACCTGCACAAGTGGCAGGAGCCAGATGCTGGTGCAGACAGAAGCCCACTGTGGGATCGCACCAGAACCAGGAACAAAAGCTTTCCTCCTACATTGTCTCTCTGGTGCCCTCCACTGACAAAGCTTTACATTGTGCCAGCTGGCACAGGAAAAACATTTAAAGGGCCCAGACCTATGTTCATGAAGTCAACAAAAAGGATGAAGAGAAGCTAAGAAACAACAGATCAGTAACCAGCATATTCATCCAGAACCTTTCTCCCTCTCAGTCTCTCTACTGGTTCTTCAAATGTCTATGATGTGTGTCTTCCATTCTTCTTAGTCAGAAATTAGTTCAGGCTCATCATTTTTCTCTCGTTCCATCAGCCTTCTCTCATCCAGTGTATCTTCTTTATCTTGTATTTTTTTCTATAAAACAAAACTAATCACATTAGTTACAGAATTAAATTCAAATAAGGTTCTTCACAATTTGGCTAGAGCGCACCTTTCTAGTCCCTTCCATCACTAAATTTTTTTACTACATCTCAGACATTCCAGGCCCTTTGATGACTTTTTGTTTGCCCCCTTCTCCAAATCTTCCTCCCCCATCATCTTTCAAATGAGGTGTTGCTACAGTGAAGCCTTCTCTGCCTTAGGAAATTAGTAGGTCTGTGTTCTGTGTTCTCACCAGTTTTTAAAACCATCTGTGTAATAGCAGTTACCATGTTGTATCATGATTACCACGTTTACATGTACCTTATTTCTCTTTACTTTTCTAGGATCTAACACCCAGTAAGTAATGAGAATAACTTTCTGTTTTAGTTAAGAATCTGCATTGCCCTTTTGAAGTCTATGGATTATAAATAGACTTTTTGACTTCCCATTTTAAATAACTTTTTTTTTATTGGGGAAGGGGTACAGGACTTTATTGGGGAACAGTGTGTACTTCTAGGACTTTTTTTCCCAAGTCAAGTTGTTGTCCTTTCAATCTTAGTTGTGGAGGGTGCCGTTCAGCTTCAAGTTGTTGTCCTTTCAGTCTTGGTTATGGAGGACGCAGCTCAGCTCCAGGTCCAGTAGCCATTGCTAGTTGTAGGGGGTGCAACCCACCATCCCCTGTGGGAGTCGAACCGGCAACCTTGTGGTTGAGAGGACGCGTGCCAACCAACTGAGCCATCCAGGAGGCAGCTCAGCTCAAGATGCCGTGTTCAATCTTAGTTGCAAAGGACGGAGCCCACCATCCCTTGTGGGACTCGAGTTGAACCTGCAGCCTTGTGGTTGAGAGTCCACTGGCCCATGTGGGAATCGAACCGGCAGCCTTCAGTGTTAGGAGCTCAGAGCTCCAACTGCCTGGGCCACCGGCCGGCCCCTAAATGATAACTTTTAAAAAGTAGCTCTTGAATATTGTAGTCCTTCTGTTTCCATTATAATAATATGCTTTATATACATAAAGCTTTTAGTAATTTAAAAAGCACTTTTAAATAGTTTGTTTCATCATACTTTTAACTGTCTTACTATGTGCGATGGGATATGTAGATAAGCAAGCCATGATCTCTTCCATTGATACTATCTCGTTGGTGAAACGGGCAGGACATATTTAGTAGTCATTTTGAAATATGAGGAAATGCATTCTAAGAATCTGAATCACTTATTACAAAGCTAATAAGTGGCAAACCTCTGGATGTGAATCCAGAGCTATAGAATCCGTGGATCTAACTTTATATCAATCATAAGAAGTTGATACTTTATTGTTTATTTGTACTCTCCTTACTTGAAGTTTTAGCTGTTTGAGATTATAATTGTTACTTGTCTTTAGTGTCTCCCTGTTGGGACAAGAAAATAACTCACCCCATCTATTTGTAGTTACTTTAGAATTCTTGTGAGGTGAATGTGTTTTCTTGTCTGGTTTTCACGTTTTTTACTTTGTTCAATGTCCCTCCGTAATAGACGAGAGATAGGGTAACTGTAGAACCTCTCTGTTCAATGAAGGGTCTCATCCAGGAGGCCAGAGTTGTGAGATGGCCTGTGGTAGCACATCGCTCTTTCTTTATCAAGTGGCCTTTTGTTTATGGGCATTCGGGATGGAGGAAGCTTTAAAGCTCTGAGGACTGCTGATACCATTGGGAATATCATTTTTTCAACCTCTATCAAGCCTCGTATGATTGACTTCAGTAAAACTAGAACTATAAAAATATTTTTGCCAATTAAACATTAGAAAAAGGAAATCAATGCATTTATTAGATTTGTAAAACCTATATTGCTTCAACTGATAAAGACTGCTTAAGTTAAATATCTTGATAATGTTAATACTTACTTGGTTGACTTTATCTTTTACAGCCTGTGCTTAACTTAAGGGACCTTGGATTATCTGAATTAAAAATTGGACAGATTGGTCAGTTGGTAGACAGTCTACTTCCTGGGTTTTGTAAAGGCAAAAACATTTCTTCCCATTGGCATATATCTCACGTCTCTGCACAGTCCTTCTTTGAAAATAAATATGGTAAGTTATTTTTTGTTCCAATTAAAATAAGTTATTTTAGTGCTATTGATAATCCTAACAGATATCATTTATTAACATTCACTATGTCCCAGGTTCTTTCCTGAGTTGTTTTCTTTCCTCCTCCCTCCCTCACTTTCTTTCCTTCCTTATTTTTTTATTTTTTTGGCTAACTTTTTATATTGGAGTCATTTCAGATTTACAGAAAAGTTGCAAGGATAGTATAGAGTTCCTATGTACACTTCCCCTGGCTTCCCCTAATGCTGACTGCTTACATAACTGTGATACATTTGTCAAAACTAAGAAATTAACACTGGTACATTACTTTTAACTAAATCACAGACTTTATTTAGATTTTACCAAATAAGTTTAATTTCACCAAATCACGAGTTTTTCTATTAGGATCCGTTTTCTGTTCTAAGATCTAATACAGCATAACTACATAGCATTTAGGATGGTGGAGTGGTATGGTATCTTTTGTTTGTTTGTGTTTGTGACAAACATTTATTTACTGGATTCTAGGTTACATATACTACTAATCTCTAAGAATACATTGAAGAAACAGTCATGGTCTCTTATAGAAAATCTACGTATTTCCATGAGTCTTGTTGATCTGGTATTATAATAAGTGGCCATTTTGTTGAAAGGAATGTCAGTTCACGGTTTCTTTCTGGATGATACTTAAACAACTAACATTAGAGTCTTATCAAAATTCTTGTTTTATATTAACGGAAAAACAGATTTTAAAAAATCAATAAGCTATAAAAGCCCAGAAACAAAAGAGCAGGTTTGAATAGTTTTGTGACAAAGATTTGATTTGAAACTGTACTTTGTATTAACTTAATTCATTTACTTCCTTTGCCTTTCATTCATATAAGGGCTGGAGGATAAATAAAGAATTCAAGAGTGAGAATAAATGAAGTGTTTCTGAGCTGGGGGCTTAGGCTAAAAATCTGCTTCTATTTCATTACCTTTTTGTGCTATACGTACTACCTCTTTCATAAGAGAAGCCCTGTGATTTGGTTGAGTGAGGAGCAGATTAGGATCAAACTCAGTCCTGCCAGAGTGACTATGGTATTTACTTACTTTCTTTTCTTTTTTTTTTTTTTTTAAGATTTTATTGGAGAAGGGGAATAGGACTTTATTGGGGAACGGTGCGTACTTCCAGGACTTTTTTCCAGATCAAGTTGTTGTC
The DNA here is from genome assembly GCF_964194185.1 of Rhinolophus hipposideros. NCBI lineage: Eukaryota > Metazoa > Chordata > Mammalia > Chiroptera > Rhinolophidae > Rhinolophus > Rhinolophus hipposideros. The sequence continues at coordinate 10,847,493 of NC_138047.1, read as the reverse complement.
CTTTCAATCTTAGTTGTGGAGGGTGCCGTTCAGCTTCAAGTTGTTGTCCTTTCAGTCTTAGTTGTGGAGGGCGCAGCTCAGCTCCAGGTCCAGTTGCCATTTTCTAGTTGCAGGGGGCACAGCCCACCATCACTTGTGGGAGTTGAACCAGCAACCTTGTGGTTGAGAGCCCGTGCCAACCAACTGAGCCATCTGGCCACCCGGGAGCTGAGCGGCAGCTCATTGACTTCATTCTAGTTGCAGAGGGCGCAGCTTGCTGGCCCATGTGGGAATCGACCGGCAGCCCTGTTGCCCAGAGCTCTCGCTCTTACCCAACTGAGCCTCCCGTCTGCCTCTCCTAACTTTCTTTAAGTTGCTGTTTTTTAATGAAAGTATGAGGAATAACTATCTTACTTTGAAGGGTCAGATGAAATAATTTGAAGTACTTGGGGCCCACAGTGAGTGTTCAGTAGATTAAAATTTTTTATTATCATTGTTATTACAGTAGTGTAATTACTATTGAACTTCTAGTCTTGATAGTTACATTTCCTTTAAACTTGTTCCTCTTATTGCCAGTCATTTTCTAGGCTTAGGCAGATAGGAATATTAGGAAGGGGTTTCTGACTTCACTGTAAGGGTTCTTAGAAGAATCCATGCATCGTAGTTGGGATACAGGGATAGGTGAGAACCACTGTCTCTCTTGTTGATGCCTAGCTTTTCCCTACGATCATAGATGTAAAGTAGGATGGTGCCCAGTAATCAAGAATAGAAGTTAGGAAGGAACACCAAAGTATTCATGGCTTTACAGCTATCAAGGGAACTTTCTTTGTACCCCATGACTGTGGAAGCTCTATGAGAGAAAACTGGCAGAACCTCTGGTTTGCAATGTTTTATCACATTGTTCATTAGAGTTTTTTAAATTGTCTCTAGAAAATAATGAGTTTTTATCTTTTTATGTTTTTAACTAAAAGTAACTTTAGCTAAACATATATCTTTCACCTCTTGATTTGAATTTAATTTCATTGGCAGCTATATTTGTATGTCAGATAAAAAAAGATTGATAAGTGATAGTAAAATGATGAATTACTGTATTTAGAATAGCAGTGCTTTTAGATATTTATAAAACTATACAAATAAAAGGCAAAACTCATATTTTGGTTTTCCTAATATTTGGTAAAGTTATATTTCATATATACATATATTTTTTCGGTTTGGCATTTAGAACATTTACTTTTTCAATTTTCCTCCAGGTTACATAGATGTATTTAGTGCTTTACGTTCCTCTTGCTTGTACAGACAACATTCAAGAACTCTTAAAAGCATTTGTTCAGATCTTCAGTACTGGCCAGGTATGAAGCAACAACTGTATTTACTTTGCAAAAAATAATAGATGTATTTATTATATTCTGATTTGTTTTCCTTAAAGAAACTAATGATTATAAACATTTATTTGTAGCTCACAGTAGCACTTATAGAGTATTTGAAATCAATTAGTTTGGGTATTCTGTGTAATTATTTATGTGGAAAATATTAAATAGGAGCTAAATTTTGAATGTATTAACTGCTACAGTAAATCATTCTAGGCATCTTATCTATACTGGCTTCAAAATAGTTAACTAAGCACATTTGTTTATTTCCCTTCATTTTCAAAATCACATTGCCAGACCAAAAAATAGAAAAATGAGAAAAAGTCAGGGCAACAGCAGAGGGATTTCACTGATGGACCAGAAATATGAGGACTTTCCATAAGTCATAGAGTAGATGACATTAAATTGATACCAAAATAAAAAATGCGTTCATTCGTATTATTATATGATAATATTATTACATCAGACACTAGTGATGGGTCTTATGTGAGAATGATAAATGAAAAAGATAGGTGATGCCTATTTTCATGGAACTTAAGAGTAAAATAAAAGAGGTGTGTACTGCTATTTCTGATGGAACTTAGGAAAAAACCCAAATTTTGAATCAATAAAGGGGCTCTGGGATGGTTGATACAGTAAACAGTTGAAAAGATTGCCAGAAGTGGGCCAATCACAGAGCAGGTATGGCTTTTAACTTTTAGGCTGCAATTTGTAAAAGACTTGTAATAAGGGTGTGTGTGTGTGCGCGCGCGCGTGCATGTTGCAAGGAGTGTATATCTCTAAAGACTCCTGGTTTGAATATTCATGACAGAGAAACATGACAGTACCCCAGATTACTCTGGACTGGATCATGTACTGAAGGTATCCTTCTCGTTCACCTTGAGTCTATGTTTTGTAGTCTAAATACATTTATCACCTTGGTAGGTTTGAGGAAATTGATCAACAGTCAGTGCTGATCACTGTATTCTTTACAAATACAAATGGATTAGCAAGAATCTCCACATATTTGAGGTAAACTTGTAATAAGAAAGAGAGGCACCATGTTGAGCAGAGACCAATAATCCTCTTAAGAAATTATTAATGCAGAAGACAGAAGAATACTATTTTCAGTATTTTTGGAAGACATAAAAACTAAGTATGTATTTAGGTATGAAGTATATATCTTCACTTTCAAAGCACTTGCATGTTAGGTCAGGTTCTCTGATCATGTAATAAAATTGAAATCAATTAACAGAAGGGATAGCTAGAAAATACCTAAATATGTGGAAATTTAAAGATACTTTTCTGAATGTCTGGCTAAAGAGAAATGTCAAAACTGAAATTGTAGATAATTAGTAATGAACCACAGTGAAAATCTGCACATCGAAATCTTTGGGTTGAGGACAAACTGATGTTGAGGGCATTGTATAATTTATTAAGAAATAAGGAAGATGGGAAATACTTTTAGGAATTTAGCCTATATGTGCTGAAAGATAATATATACAATATCTGCATTGTATATATTTACTGCAGCATTACTTTTAGCAAGAATAAACAGGAAACAACTAATGTCTGGAGTAGGGAAATGGTTGAATAAATTGCTATACTCAGATAAATTGGAAAGCTATAAACACCCATTAAACTGCACTGTCTGACCTATTTTGAAAATGTACGGACTATATTAAGTGAAAGAAAACAATTGTAGAAAGCTCTGTACTGTTACAGAAAGAGCGTGTGTTTAAATAGATAGAAGCACAATCATGGAATTGTTAGTACTGGTTACTTATCAGATGTAGGAGTGGGGTTTGAGGAATTAGAAGACACTGACTTTGATACTTAGCTGTTTTTTTAACATTTTTAAATTGCCAAGATATGTAAGGTTAATTTTGTAGATTCAGTCCATTTTAATGACAAGTGCGGTGAAGTATCAGGCAAACAACTGTGTTAAGAAAACAAGATGAAAACCTATGATGTAAGGTGTGGTGTCATAGTTTTGAATCTTAGGCATTTTTCTGTTCTTATAAAAATTTAAAATGAGAAGTAAATGTGATACTGTTTCATTCAGTTTTCATACAGTCTCGGGGTTTTAAAACTTTGAAATCAAGGACACGACGTCTACAATCCACCTCTGAAAGATTAGCAGAAACACAGCATATAGCACCATCATTCGTGAAGGTAATTAGACTGTTTTTGTTTGAAAGCAATAATTTTCAGGTTATTAAAATGAGAAGCTTCAATATCTGATTTTTTTTGTTGGCTGATTGATTTTCTCCCATTTTTCTACTTATGACAAAGGATGAATAACCTGTGTAATCATTATAACTACAACTCTTCTGGGTGCCAGACTTGTCTCTCCTCTGGCCATTAAACATCTCCCTGTTTTCTTTCCCTATCAACCTACTACACCTGCTTATATGTGTCTCTGTGTTAATGAGCAGCATCCACTCAAACTAGAACCCTGGTAATCAACTTTGATTTGTGTGTCTTCTCTCACCTCCCACATCCATTAAAGTCTTGTTGATCCAGCCTCTTAAATAGTTCTTAAATCTTTCTTTTCATCCCTACTTCCATTGCTTAGACTATTAGTTATCTAGGCAAGAAATGGTTATAAGCATTCATTTAGTCCCCATGCCTTTAGTTTTACTACCTTCAGTCTAGCCTCTAGACTGCCACCAACCGGTCTGTCTAAAATGTATTAAATATAATAATTGTGTTCCTCTGCTTTATTGTCAGACTCCTGCCGTGATACACAGGGCATGTTATCATTTCACCTCCACCTGTCGTTTTCTGTGCTCATTTTCAATGTGTCACCCCCTCTGTACCCCTAACCTCCCCATCACTTGGCGTTTTAAAGTCCTGTCATACAAGATTGCAGTTCTTCAGCATTGAAGACTGTTGTTTCATGCCTCTGTCAGATTGTCCATGCTGTTTGTCCCTGTGGCTTACGTATCCCGTTATCTTTAAGGCCTTTCTTGACTGTCTAGGTAGTATTTATTTTACCACCATACCTAGTACTTCTAACATAATGTGAAAATGATTTCGATAACTTCTGTATCTCTCCTCAATAGACTGAAAACATTCAGATCATTATTTATCTTTACATCTTCAGAACATAAACAGGACCAGGTATATGAAATGTGCTCAGTAAACATTTAAGATATTAATGAGGATATCCTGTAGCAGACTTAAAGTAGTGTGAACGACAAGTCATTAGAACCCTGAGTCAACATGTGACCTGTTAACCTATTTTCAGTATAGTGTTCATACAGAGAGTTTCTTTATATTAATTGATTGATACAGGTATAGGGTCCAATGTTAGTTTGCTAACCATTGATTAAGTAATTTATTGTTGAGTTTTAACCTAACTTGTCTCATTGACAAAAATTTAAAATTCTAGAATTATAGTAAATTTTTTGTGTGTGAGTGATCAGAATATTTCTGAGGAGTGGTATCACCTTATTATCAACCAATACTGGTGTGTTTTTTGTGTATTTAGGGATTTCTTTTGAGAGACAGAGGATCAGATGTTGAGACTTTGGACAAACTCATGAAAAACAAAAACATACCTGAAGCTCATCAAGATGCGTTTAAAACTGGTTTTGCAGAGGGTTTTCTGAAAGCTCAGGCACTAACCCAAAAAACCAATGGTAAGTTGATTTGACAGCTGTATTTGAGAAGAGTGTCTGAAAGGAAATCATAGGCCTACCTTCAAGTGATTATGAGTAACTTTTCTAATATCGAACTTTCCATTGATTATATTCTGCTGTATTGTAACCTAAGCTGTGTAGAGATGGAAGTATCTGCTGGCATTTCCCCTTTCTCAGCTGAGAAACTGAAGTCAAGGACAGAAGTGTGAGTGGCTTCATGAAGTTCCTGTCACAGAGTGCTGACAGGAAATCATGGCAGTTAAGCAAAGGACAATTACGCAATTATTCCAAAGTAGCATGTGATGAAATATGATTACCATCACTAACCTAATGTTTGCATTTCATAGAGCTGTTGTTTCTTATTGATGCCATTTGATTTAAGGCTTTTTTTCCCCCCCTCCAGATTCTCTACGACGAACTCGTCTGATTCTCTTTGTTTTGCTGCTATTTGGCATTTATGGACTCTTAAAAAACCCGTTTTTATCTGGTAAAGACTTCATTTATCTGACTTACTAATTTTTAAAAATCTACATACTTGTTTCTTTTTCATAGTCCCCTTAAGACCTGTAAGTCTTTCATAATCTGTTCCACTATGAAAACAGACTGGTCCACTTGAGAGAAAGTGGACCATAATCTATTCCACTTAAGAGAAAGAAAAGGTTAATGTTTATAGATCTAAGATCTAGGCCTTTCATTCCTAAATCAAGACTTCTCAGAATGAGTCACTTTGAGATAGTTTTTTGCATTTAAGTAGAAAAGTTTTAATCTGTACCACGGTGTACCTTCTGCCTTGTCAGAGGGTTTATTATTTTGACATTATTTTGTCGGTTACAGGAAAAGTTTCTTCAGGCAAATTCAGGTTTTACTCATTTTGAGAAAGTAATATTTTGTTAAAATTCCAAGGATTGTGTTATGAGAGTGAAAATGTTATTTAAACCTCTAGTAGTGGTTAGTTTCCTATATTTTTAGAAAATGATACCTGTCTAATTGTAAAACTAAAAAAAATATTTTTAGCAGAGTTTTATAATAGCAATACAAAGTGAAATAGTTGTCTTTTTAGAGACTAATAAATTGAATTTATTTTTTCTGTTTGCCAGTCTAAAATGAAGTCTAATGTCAGGCTTAAGTGCTTTTAATTGCTTTTTCAACTACCATTTAATTTTAACCCTGTGTTTTCTACTCTCTCTGTGATTGAGTATCTTGAGAGAAAAAACTCTTAATGTATTAAGAACTTTGGTTACTTGGATCAGGACTTCATCCCATAACTTGCATGTAACCCCAGACATTTTAAGTTTTTTTGTGGTGTGAAACCTGAGATGAAGTTTTAACATCCAGGAATATCTTTTTATATCTAGATTCACCATCTCTTATCTCCTTTTTTCAAAAAAGAACCACTATAGGGATGATAAGGTGATATTGGCAGGTTGGTAGAGGGGTGACATGAGAGCTGATTATTCTTAATTGATGTCTTAAATGAAGGAAAATAAGTATGAAATGTGTTGCCTTTGAGTAATTATTCTAAGTTTTTATTAGGTCCAAGTGCTCCTGCTGCAAATTTATTTTCATTATTTATTAAGTCCATCTACATAAGCCCTTTTTCCCCCTTCTTCCATCTCCCCCCCACTCTGGTTCAAGTCCTAGCGCTTAGGTCACACCGGTTGATGGTTGGCTGGCTGGCTGCCTGCTGCTCAGGTTGACTGCTGGCCACTCAGCCCACGCCAGCTCACGCCAGCTCACAGCAGCCCACGGCAGCCCAGCTCCAGGTAGAGCTGTTGTTCACAATCTTAGCTGTAAAGGGCGCCCAACACTGGCCCATGTGGGAATTGAACCGGCGACCTCAGCATTAGGAACACAGTGCCCCAACCACCTGAGCCACAGGGCCGGTCCCTATATAGAGCCTTGAAACAATAATTTAGTGAGCTAAAACAGTCTCCATTTTAGAATTACTGTTTTAAATTTGCTCTCTTGGCTTGTCTGTTTTTGATAGTTAAGTGTTTTTTGTTAACCCTATATTATTGCCTACTCATTTTTTTGCTTCTGTATTTCAATCTATCTTAAAGATAATGCTTTTGACATACTCTGAGGAAATTAGAAATTGCTCAGTTTAGTCATTTATATATGTCCAGTATGGAAGTTTACCTGAGGTGTGGAGGTTTCAGAAAGCTTTGTTTCCCATAGTCGATTTGTTCACCATAGTTAGTCTGTCCTAGCAAACTTTCACTGCCTTATACTTAATGATGTCGTTACTGATATATCATCTAAGGACAAATAAGTTGTCAAAGGAGGAAGCCTATTTGAAAAGTGAGAGCTGTTAAGCTTCACCTTTTATTTTTTAATGTCAGTGCCATTTTTTTTTTTAATGCTAGGTGAAGGCAAAGCATTTCAAAATATAGATCCCTGACCAATTGTATCAGAATGACCAGGGTGATTGTTAAACATGCAAACACTACAATGCCCCTTTTCTGAATCTACAAATCAGAAGTTCTGTGCCATGGCCCGGGAACCTGCATTAACACATTCTCAAGTGATTTTTATGCACTGGAATATTTAAGATTTCTAACATTAGCTGTTACAAGGAGAAGAGGAATATAACTCTTAGTTTCAATTGGAAAGTATAAAGATGCCATTTTAATGTGAATCATTTGTTCCTTGAAAATGGTCTAGAAATCCAGAGGACCTAGTTTCTACTCCTGACTCTGATTTAATGTATGTGAAGTTAGATATTTAATTTTCCTGGGCTTTGCTTTCTTGCATCTGAAAAAATAAAGTGGTTAGAATTTTATGAATCAAATGTGTGAACGTTTTCTTCCCTTTAGTCCGCTTCCGGACAACAACGGGGCTTGATTCTGCAGTAGATCCTGTCCAGATGAAAAATGTCACCTTTGAGCATGTTAAAGGAGTAAGTTGAAAAGTTTACCTTCACCTCTTCAAACATTAACTGTATAAGGTCAATATTTGATTCTAAAGGTGTGAATAATAGAAAATATATATTGGTCTCTGATCCCAGTTCCTGACACAGAGCTTCGAAAATCCTTGTAATTTCCTCTGTGATAAGAGCTCGAGGAGCGTCTTTTGTTCAGTTGTTTGCTTTTGACTGCTATTCCTTTTGACTGACACAGAGTTATTGCTTTTGACTGACACAGAGCTTCTAAATCCCTTGGAATTTCCTGGCTGATAGGAGTGTCTTTTGTTCTAATGAGGTGACTTTTTTTTTTTATTGGGCAATATTGGGGAACAGTCCCTCAATCTAGTTGTGGAGGGCGCAGCTCAGCTCCAACTCCAGTCGCCGTTTTCAATCTTTAGTTTTGGGGGGCACAGCCCACCACCCCATGGGGGAATTGAACCGGCAATCTTGTTGAGAGCTCGCGCTCTAACCAACTGAGCCATCCTGCCTCCCCTCCGGAAGCTCAGCTACAGCCTTGTTGTCCTTCTATCTAGTTGTGGAGGGCGCAGCTCACTGGCCCACGTGGGAATCCAACCAGCAACCCTCTTGTTCAGAGCTCGCGCTCTAACCAACTGAGCTATCTGGCCGCCCCAAATGAGGTGACTTTTAGTGGGCTTCTGGATAGCTTTAGGATGGGGCTGGTTACCAAGAAAGATCAAGCCTTGATTAGAAGCTTGGACCTTTCAGCCCCACCCCACATTCTCTAGGGAGGAGACAGGGCCTGGAAATGCAGTTAATAACTGATTGTACCTACATGAAGAAGCCTCCATAAAAATCTCAATAGTCAGGTTCAGGAAACTTCCAGGTAAACAAGTGGTGGTACTGGGAGAGTAGCTCATGCAGAGAGGGCGTGGTGGCTCTGCGCCCCTTCCCTCAGACCTGTTTCATGTCATTTCTTAGTATTAATGTGTAAAAGCAGCAAAGTGTAGTGGAATGAATGTGGACCTCGGAGTCAAACAGACTGAGGTTTCAAATTTGTGTTTGCCTTACTGGTGTGTATCCTTGAGCAAGTTACTTTAGATTCTCACAGATTGTGTATGTGCTTGACACAAAGTTGATACTCAATAAACGGTACTTCTCTTTACCTGTTCCTCTACTGATCTTTGTAACTCTGGTATCTAAAACATCTATATCTTGAGTGAACAGAACGGATGAATGCTAGTTTATAGCCAGTTAATTAAATCATCTGACAAATATTTAATTGTGTTTCCTAAGTGCCAGTCCCTGTTTTAGGTACTGAGACAGAAGAAATAAATCTCTACCCTCCTGGAGTTTTAATTCTAACAGGAATTGGAGAATGCTATGGTATATATGGAAATAATAGAGTATGTTAAATGGTAAAGTATTATGGTAGAAAAATAGAGCAGGGTGTAATGAGGATTGGGAGTTCTGGGATAAAGATCACAATTTTAAATGGGGTGTTCAGGGTATGATTGACTGAGCTGGTGACACTTAAGTGAAGATTTGAAGATGGAATAAACCATGCATTTTACCTGAGCAAAGAACAGTTCTTGCCAGAGGAAGAGAGGGAATAAAGGATGTAAAGAATTAACGTACCCTGTTTGTTTGTTGAGATCTGAAAAGGCTACTTTTATGTGGAATATAGTGAGCAAGGTGAATTAGCAAAAATACTAGATGAGATCAGAGAGGTAAATAGGAACAGATTGCATAGTATCTTGTAAGCCATTATAAAGACTTATACTCTGAGAAAGTGGGAGCCATGGAAGGATTTTGAGCAGAAAAATAATATGATTTGATACAAAATTTAATGGGACACTGTATTGATGATAATTTGGAGGGGACAGAGGTAGAAAACAGTCTGTTATCATGTCCAGGCAAAGATGATGTCGGCTTAGACCAACATGGTAACAGTGGAGTTGGTGAGAACTGGTTAGATCTTTAATACAGATTTTGAAGGTAGAACCAAAAGTTTCTTCACAGATTAGGATGTATGGTATAAGAGAAAGAGGTGTCAAGAATGACCACAAGATGTTTAATTTGAACTGTTAGAAGGATGGAATTGTCATTTACTGAGAGAAAGACTGTAAGTAGAGTAGATTTTGGGGACAGAGATTAGGAATTCAGTTTGGGGTGTGTTATATGTGAGATATCAAATGAAGGTGTTAACTAAGCACATGGATAGACCATTTTGGTCTTCCTGGGGAGGTTTGAGCTAGAGATAAAAATTATAATAGAGATTACATTTAGATGTATTAAGTCCACGTGTTTTCCTGTGATCGTGATCATCAGTGGAGTGAGTATGACTAGAGAAGAGAAGAGGCCTAGGTACCGAGCTGTAGAGTATTAAAAAGTTCAGAGGATAGAGAAGGAAGAATCAGAAAAGTCAGAAAGAGCTGCCAGTGAGGCAGCTGAGGGTTGTATCCTAGAAGAAAATTTCCATGATGATGAGGGAGTGTTGAACTATGTGGAATGCTATTGGTGAGCTGATGAGAATTGACCATTCTATTTAGAAATGGGAAGATCATTGATGTACTTGATAAAGAGCAATTTCAGGGGCAAAGCCTGGGGTTAAATCCTGATTGCAGTGGGTGTATAAGAGATGGAAAGAAATTAAATGGAATAGGTGACTATAAATAATGTTTGAATTTTATTGGAATGGGTAGTTCATCTATTCTAATAGAAAATAAAGTAGACATGTATAAACTGGTAGGTGGGATATACATGGGGGGTTTATTGATAGTGGAGTCAGAATCAGTCATGAGCTGAACGAATGTGTGAATGGAAGAGGAGGTCTGAAATTGTGTAGGAATTAGAGAATGGATGGATTAGGGAAATAAAATATGATTGGTGGGCCACTCAAAGTTTGGGATCGTGAATTTCTGTTGAGTCCTGTCAACACGAGTATTTTCTTCCACTAATTAATAAGCAGTAGGGAAAGCATAATAATAGTGTTTCATTATTTGAAGGATTGATAAAGATTGTCTTGCAATTTAATGACCTGTCACTAGTGAATGTGTTCAAGTAAAGGCAACGTAATTGTCCTTGAGGAACGTTTTTGGAAGAAATTCTTCCTGTAGGAGGTACACGAAATCCATGACTTCTGGGGATTCTTCCACTTCTGAAGAGGCTGCTGATATTATTTCTGCTCTTCCTTTTTCCACACTCTAGCTCCTATTAATACATAAACTTTTTTTCAACCTTGACTCTGGGGAATAAGGCATCAGAAATTATGGTAATTTGACACCACGCAGTCCTTTTCTTTGCAATTTCAATAGCTATGAACCCTGTTGGAATTGCAAAAAGGGAACAATTGAGGAAGAGGTTGGTGTAGCGATTATTTGATAACTAGACTTACCAGTGCAATGGTCCCTTCTCATTTTTGAGGTCTGCATTTAGACGCTTGCTCTGCACCAAACCTGTGCATGGCTGTGGTCAGTGAGACAGTCTTGCTTTCTCTCTGCAATGTATACACTTCGTTCCTTAACACACCACACATCTGGAAATAGGCCATTTCTGAGTACAAAGCCAAAGATAACCAAACATTAGAGAAGGGGGCCATCATAAGGTAGAGCCTCACAAAATTCTGTGCTAATATGAATAGTTGTTTGCTATAAAATCTAAGTTTATATAGAGCAAAGGAATTCCGTAGCATTTACCATAATAGATATGCCACAGCCACAGTACATATAGATGTACTACCTGTAATCAACTTTACCAAAGTCTTAAAGAGCTTGTATAAGAATGTCATTTCCTTGCCCAGAACGTCTGATTATGCAGGGATGCTTTTATATATAGTTACCATAAAAATATTAATAAGGGTTTTTATAGCTTTATTCATTGCCTTGATCCCTATAACCCTATTTCCCTCCATCGATTTTTATATTTCTCAACTGGGAATTCTCTTGTCACAGAGGTTGGGGAGAGAAAATGTAATTTGAATAGAAAATGTAATTTTTCCTGTAGTTTGAAGTTATCCTTTACCTTGACCAAATGGATGTGGTCTTCTTTTAGTACATGGGTATGTTTGAATATTTTTAAAAATTCTTTTCATTAAAATATTTTTGTAGACATAAATTTTATTGAAGCTCAACATGCACACAAAAATACACAAATCATAAATGTATACTTTAATAAATTTTCACACAGTGAACACGGCTCAAAAATACAGAACATTACCAGAACCTCCCTAGTTACTATCTCTTCCCAATGCAAGGATAATCGTTGTCCTAATACCATACATTAGTTTGTGCCGCTTTTTGAATTTTATATAAATGTAATACATGTAATGTAGGTATGGCTTCTTTCACCCAACATGTTTGTGAGATCCATCCATGCTATTTTGTGGAGTTGTAGTTTCTTAATCCTCATTATACAGTATTCTGTTCTACGAACACGATAATGCTGTATGTTTATTCTACATGAGATATTTGGGTTGTTTCTAGTTTGGGCTCAAATAGTGTGCTGCTGTAATTATTCTTGTATGTGTCTCTTGGTTAGCATACTTGTATGTATGCGTTTCTTTGGGCCTCCTGTAGGAGTGGACAAAGCTTTGCTTTTTTTTAACCATTAACTTTGTAAATATTTTGGTAAATTTTTAATAACTTAAACAGCCTAACTATAAAGACTCTCTCAAGCCCATCAAAAAACCTGTTTACTCTTAACAATTTTTTATTTCCTGGAAATGGTCTTGAGAAATTTTCTAGAAATCAGAGGTAGTCATGAGTTTATTTTTAGATGTGCAGGATGCCCTCTGGCACAAAATGTGTTTCATATTTTAGTGCATTCCTTCCCAGGCAGTTTTTAACCCTGCTCTGTGTTCATGAGCTCTTTTTTTCTCACTGAGAGCCGTTTAAAATTGTCTAATGTAAGATTGCAGATTGACTGCTAGTGAGGTGAATTGGATTAACAAATGTATTATTTGGCCAGTATAATTTAAAATAAATAAATATAAGTAAGTGCACACAAACACATTTGTAAATTAAATTGGCAGCCAACGTTTGTAAATTGGAAAATTTCATCCATGAAAAGATTTTGGGGTTTTTTTCCTTGGAAAATTTAAGTCTGGAGGTCTAGGTCTGTATTTCTTGGTAGAGCCAAGTCCTGGTTTTTGGCCTCATTCATGGACTTGTTTCTTAAATCAGCATATTGCCACCACTATTATTTAACATCTTGGCCGTCTGCACTGATTTTTAGTATCATTCCAGCACTGAGTATTTTTGACTTTTCTAGTATGCTAATTAGGAAAATTGCTCACCATTTCTGATAGCCAGCTTCTGTAATCTTACATCAGAGTTTTTAAAGTTAAGCTAATGTTCTGCTTGCCATCTTAGTTGGCCACGTTGCACTTTATTCTCGCTAGCGACGGAAATTCTGCAAAATTAAATATTCTGGGCATGAAATCTTATAAACTTTTTTGCCACAGCCATTTACAAAGCAATATCAATGCACCATAACCTAATTTTAGTCACTGTCCTTTGGCATTTGTTAGGGACTTGAATCATTTATAATCTAGTAGTAATTCCTTATAATGAAAACAGCCTCTTAATCACAAATTATTAAGTTAAATACAGATCCCTATCATTAATACAGTATGTCCACATAATTTGCCCCTGAAGCTTATAACCAGCTCTAAAAAAATTCTGGATTTGAGACTTTGTAAATCAAATGCCATGACACATTTGACTAGAATTTTGAATGTAACAGTTTTTATTAACTGGAGGAAGCACTTTTACAAAAATGCAAAAAGTTAAACCTGCCTTTTGTTGGCATATGTAAGGAGACTTTGCATAATGACAAGGGCCAGGAGAAAACCCTTTGTGTATTTATAAAGGGGAATTTTTAAATACTCCTTTCCCTGAAACAGACAAGTTAATTTCCAATTAAATTTATGCTTTTCAAAGAGAATGGCTTGATAATCTAATTATTTTAAATTGTTTGGTAAATTGTGTCACTTTAGGTAGAGGAAGCTAAACAAGAATTACAGGAAGTTGTTGAATTCTTGAAAAGTCCACAAAAATTCACTGTGCTTGGAGGCAAACTTCCAAAAGGTAAGATACCTTCCCTTTACTAGACTTGACATCAGAAAATATTGTAATATATTACTAATTTAGTTTTATAATTTTTAAAAAGATTTTTATTAAAATATAGCTAACATACAATATTATGTTAGTCTCAGGTGTATAGCATACCGTATTTCCCCAAAAATAAGACCTAGCTGGACAGTCAGCTCGCTCTCATGTGTCTTTTGGAGCACAAATTAATATAAGGCCTGGTCTTATTTTACTGTCAGACCGGGTCTTATATAATATAATAAATGTAAAATATAATATAATATATAATATAATAAGTACCTGGTCTTATTTTATTGTAATACAAGACTGGGTATAATATAACATAACATAACACCAGGTCTTATATTAATCTTTGCTCCAAAAGACGCATTAGAGCTGATTGTCCAGCTAGGTCTTATTTTCAGGGAAACGTGGTAGTTACTCAACATTTATATACCTAAAGAAGTGATCACCATGATAAATCCAGCAACCACCTGACATCGTACAATTTTTATCAGATCTAACTGATTCAAGTTTAGTTCTTAATTGCTATTTTATAAATAAGTGTTCGTTCTGAACATGCTGTTCTATAACCTTTTTTTGGTAATTTAAAATTTTGTTATTTCAAACTTTATATGAAGTTGCAAGAGTAGGACAGAAAACTCCATCTATACTCAACCCAAACTCAACAGTTTTTAAATATTTTGTCCTATTTGCTCGTTTACTTTCTTTACATACATGTACTTTTTAACCATTTGAGAGTAAATTATAGATATAATGCTCCTTTATCCCTGAATATCTCATTGTGTACTTCCTAAGAATAAAGATATTCTTGTCATATAACTCCAGTACAGTTATTAAAATTAGGAAATTTAACAGTGATCCAAAAACTATTATCAAATTCACAGTCATATTCAAATTTCAGCATTTATCTTAGTAATACCGTTTGTAGTTAGGTCCCCTCATCCTCCACCCTGCACCCCAGGTTCAGGATGCATTCCAGATTCACACACAACATTTTCTCTAATCTCAACAAATTGCTCAATCTTTTTTTGTGAGGGTGAGGGTGGATCGTTTGTGATCTTAAAGATTGTGTAGAGTACACATGAATTTGTAGAATGTTCCTCAGTTTAGTTTTGTCTGATGTTTTCTCGGTTACTAAATATGATTTTTAGTGACTGTATGATATTGTGATTTATAATAAGAAATATTTGTTCTTAGTCCCTGTTTCTGGCATCCAACTCCTAAAACTCTTGGAATTTTATAGTGAAGAGAGCAATAAAGGTTCCTTTTGTTATGTTAATGAGATAAGTTTTAGTTCCATCCACCAGTTCCTCCCACCTCTGGGGAGGGAGAGTGGCTGGAGGATGAATTAATCACCAATGTCCAGTGATTTAATCCATCATGCCAATGTAATGAGGCCTCCATAAAAACCCAAAAGAATGAGGTTCACTTGCCCTACCCATCTCTTCCACCTGGCCGTTCCTGAGTTGCGTATATTATAATAAACTGGTAATATACTAAGTAAATATTTCCTTGAGTTCTATGAGCTGCTCTAGCAAATTTATCATACCCAAGTAGGGAGACATTGGAACCTCTGACTAGCCTGTTGGTCAGAAGTATAGGAAACCATCTGGTCTTGCCACTGGCATCTCAAGGTTGGGGGGCGTGGCTTCTTAAGCAGTGGGATCTAATGCTAGCTCCAGGTTGATAGTCTCTGAATTGAAGTGCATTGTAGGATATCGAGCTGGTGTCATAGAATTGCTTGTTGGTCGGTGTGAGGGAAAAATCCACATTACTGGAATTGGGTACAGAATTGTAATGACTATATGATGTCCTTCTATATGGTTGTATAATACTTGAACCATTTACTTGAAGTTTTAAATTGTTTTTAATGTTTTATTATTAAAGTTAGCACTGGGGTGATCATCTTAATATCTCAAGGCTTTGCCCATATTCTTATTTCCTTAGAACAAATTCTAGATTTATTCATTTGTTATTTATAGATCATTGTAGATTTCCAGTTCTAGAAATGGATTTGGTGAGATAAGGGGACACTCCTTGTTTTTATACTGCCCAGTATCTCTACTGAGAATGTTCAGTAGTACATAAAAATGTTTGCATGAATCTTTGATTATTTAGGGTTCATTTATTAAATCAATACTGTAGTATCAGGGAGCATATTTAAAACCATAAAAATAATGACATTCTTTTTTCTGATCACAAGGAATACTTTATAAATTCGTGGGAAAGCCCTCAGGTACCAAGATTTGCTGATGATTTAAACCAGTCAGGAATCACAATAACAGGAAAATACAAGGACAGTCTTAAGGGTATTTTTGAACTTCCTTAAAAAGATTTTTTTAATGTTAAAATACAGAATTAATACAGCTTTGTTGCCTTTTTTTAATGTAGTTTGGAAAAAGAAAAAGCCATGTAAATCAAGAAGTTTTAACTTGTTATGAAAACTTGTTGCGAAATTTTTCAAACATGGAAAAGTTAGAAAGAAAGCTGTAGACATTAACTATCTTATATCTAAATACTTTTGTCATGCATCAGCTAATAATAAGGACATTGTCCTAAATAAACAATAATTTATCGTACCAAATAAAATTAAACACTATTTCCTTAACATCATGTACTCTTTTGTATTTTTTCAGTTTTCACCAGATGTTCCTAGAATTTTTTTAAATGCGGTTTTTAAAATGATACAGGAAAATGAATATTGGAAAAGGTTCTGGCATGAATCAATTATTAGTAGAGACAAATACATTTTGCTGTGTTTAAAAACATTGGTGTTTTGATGTACCTTCAACCTCAAAATTATATAAATTAGTAATTATTTGTTTTATAGATTTATATCAGGATTTGTTTTTGTTTTTAATTTAAATCATTCTTGTTTACTTTTTTGGTTGTTTTTTTTTTTTTTCTTTAGGAATTCTTTTAGTTGGACCACCAGGAACAGGAAAGACACTTCTTGCCCGAGCTGTGGCTGGAGAAGCTGATGTTCCTTTTTATTATGCTTCTGGATCAGAATTTGATGAGATGTTCGTGGGTGTGGGAGCCAGCCGTATAAGAAATCTTTTTAGTACGTTTTAATATATCTTTTATACAATACTAACTTTTCTTAATTTCAGGGGAAGAGGGTTTTTTACCCTATCTTTTCTATGTGATTAAGATTGTTAATCAGCTGAAATAGCCATTGTGGGGTTCTGGTTTCAGGTAACTTAATTTGTGAGCTAAAACAGAGCTATGCTTTTCCCCACATACAGCCAGAAGAGCTAGTAGAAGTGTTAGATGCAGTTGGGGGCTGCTTGTTTTTGTTATTTTCATTTTGGTCGTAATTTCTGTAATATCTAATTAAAGAGTAATTAGCCTCAACCCTGATTGTATGTGATTTGTACAGCTAGGAAGAATGAATGAATTATTAGATGTTTTTATTTTAGTATATCATTCTTTATGGTATAGTTTTTTTTTTCTTCTGAGGCTATTGTTCTTCAATCGGTTAAAAAAAACACCTCCTTTTGTGTATTTTCTCCCTAATGAATGTCTTTTGTTGGTTTTTGACAATCTTACAGGTTTTTAATATTTATATGATTTTGTCCAAAAATGTTGATTTCATTAAACTTACTTGAATCTTTTCTGTTTTCCTAGGGGAAGCAAAAGCGAACGCACCCTGTGTTATATTTATTGATGAATTAGATTCTGTCGGTGGGAAGAGAATTGAATCTCCAATGCATCCATATTCAAGGCAAACTATAAATCAACTTCTTGCTGAAATGGATGGGTAATTGAATCTTATTCTGCCTTTGGAATATGGTGATAATATTTGAGAGACAGGGAAAATGTTAATGTTTATAGGCAACAGCATACTCCTTCACAGAAGAAATCAAGACAGGCTTTTCTCAGTACTGTGTTGTTTCTATTACTAATGGGGTAATTAATATACCAACTCCTTTTAACTAGTGATAGCTACATCTTTTTTCATTTATTGTATTATGACAGGAAAGCAGTGATTCCAGCTGAGACTAAGTAGTCTGTATGGAGACGTAAAGGGAGAGTACACTGGTCCTTATACAATTTGGCTAGCTCTTAGTGATGTGGTAGGTAAAAAGCTTGCATCAGTTTTCATAACATGGAAAGCAAGAGGTGGGTTTGCTTTGAAAGAAGCAGAAATGTTTCTCAAAATCATATAAAACGTTCTAGAACCAAACACGAAGTCTGGGAGCAAATCATTTGAGTTGGAAAAATTGAAAATAATTTTTCAGAAATTAGTCAAGTACTCAAGCTTTTTGTGTCAGGTCTTTTCCTAAGTAGAACAAATATTGTGCAAATATGTCATCACAGATGTTTGGGTGATTTATTAGTAACACTTTTATTGAAGTATACTGGCCTAACATTTGTTATTAGTACTTTTAAAAAACAGAGATGTTATTTGGAGCATAAAAAGATCAATCTTTTTTCTTTGCTGTTAATTAAGATTAATGATAAACAGTTTTGTGTAGAGCATTTCTATGTCTGCTTTAATTTTTAGTGCAAAGGTACCTTTTTTTTTTTAATAGTTTTAAACCCAATGAAGGAGTTATCATCATTGGAGCCACCAACTTCCCAGAGGCATTAGATAAGTAAGTATTAAAACAAATTTTTATAGACTACTAATACATGCTGGAACATGGATGAACTTTTAAAACATTATGCTAAGAGAAGGAAGCCCATCACAAAACATCACATGTATTATATGATTCCATTTATATGAAATGTCCAGAAGAGTAAATCCATAGCAAGAGAAAGTAGATTAGTAGCGTGTTTCCCCAAAAAAAAGACCTAGCTGGACAATCAGCTCTAATGCATCTTTTGGAGCAAAAATTAGTATAAGACCTGATCTTACAGTATAGTAAAATAAGACTGGGATATTATATTACTTATATTAATTATATTATACCCGGTCTTATAGTAAAATAAGAGTGGGTCTTATATTAATTTTTGCTCCAAAAGACTCATTAGAGCTGATTGTCCGACTAGGTCTTATTTTCGGGGAAACACGGTAATTGGCAGAGGCTGGGGAGAATGGGGGGTGACTGCCGGTGGATATGGGTTTTCTTTTTCAGGGTGGATGAAAATATTCTAAAATTAGATTATGGTGATGTTTGCACAATTTTGAATATATCAAAAACCACTGGATTCACTTGAAGTTCTGTGGTATGTGAATCATATATCAGTAAAGCTGTTAAAAGAACCTGACAATTTATGTATCACAAAATTTGAGGGTGTAGGGCATTTTATTTTTTTAAAGATCTTACAGGACTTTATTGGGGAACAGTGTGTACTTCCAGGCCTTTTTTCCAAGTCAAGTTGTCCTTTCAATTTTAGTTGTGGAGGGTGCCGTTCAGCTTCAAGTTGTCTTTTCAGTCTTAGTTGTGGAGGGCACAGCTCAGCTCCAGGTCCAGTTGCCGGTGCTAGTTGCAGGGGGCACAGCCCACCATCCCTTTTGGGACTCGAGGAATCGAACCGACAACCTTGTGGTTGAGAGGACGTGCTCCAACCAACTGAGCAATCCGGGAACTCAGCGGCAGCTCAGCTCAAGGTGCCGTGTTCAATCTTAGTTGCAGGGAGCGAAGCCCACCATCCCTTGCGGGACTTGAGGAGTTGAACTGGCAGCCTTGTGGTTGAGAGCCCACTGGCCCATGTGGGAATCGAACCGGCAGCCTTCGGAGTTAGGAGCACGGAGCTCTAACCACCTGAGCCACTGGACCGGCCCTGTAGGGCATATTTTTAAAATAAAATTTACTGTAGTTTAAAATTTTTGTTGACTTTATTATAGAAGTTATTCACAGTTTCATTTGATCTTATAGTTTGTCTTTGCCTAAGACTCTAGTTTAACGTTCTATACTTACAGCAGTTAAGGTGGGTGTGTAGCTTTCATAACAGACTGCTGTAGAATTATTCTTTGACTGACTTGCATATTTTTATTTATGAGGGTTGTGTACTGTCCAGATGTATATCTATGTGAACCTTTGTTCTGCCTTTTGGTTATTGAAACTGTTATTTGAGCCATGTTTTACCAGGAACTATCTGTATATGTGTGTTCAAAACTCCATCTAACCTCTGGTTGCCATTGTCTTTCCATCCTTTGTTTAGCGTATTAGTCCTGTTTATTTTTATCTTCAGCATAATTCACTTATTTATATTTTCTTTTTGTATTCTTCCTTTAGCGCCTTAATACGTCCTGGTCGTTTTGACATGCAGGTTACAGTTCCAAGACCAGATGTAAAAGGTCGAACAGAAATTTTGAAATGGTACCTCAATAAAATAAAGTTTGATCAGTGTAAGTTTAATTCCGTGATACAAACATTGTTATCTCCGTGAAATGGTAGTACATGTGGTCCTTACTTGATAAATATATTTAAAGACCAGTTCCTTTATGTGTCCTTTTCCCCTTCCAGTTATGGGTCGTCTTTAAAAAAAAGTCCATTTCTTAATTAGTATATATGTAGGAGATTTTATCATTTTGAATCCCAATTCTGAAGAAAGTTTTCTTTTGAGTATTCAGTTAGACAGTAATTGGAGATGTAAAAATGGTTTTTAAGATGAATGTAAAATATAAAATAAAGGAAAACACACCTGTTTATTATGAGCATAGTACCTCGTGATAAAATCACTTTGGGGCCAAAAGAGGGGAGCACCCTGTAAAAGAAACACATGGAAATACGGACCACCTGAGTAAAAAAAGCAGCTATTAAAGCTGTGATATTTTCAAAGATACCTGAATCAGTTTATAAAACAAATATGTTTCCTAAAATAAAGGGGGCTTTGATGTCCAGAGTATTTCAAAATGAAATTCAGAAAACA